>NC_048264.2:6860000-8110000 GCF_005286985.2 Setaria viridis
ACATAATCTCAAGCTAAATTGAACTGTTCCTGTTCAGAGTTGCAAGTGTAAAGAGAGAAGCAACAAAACATTGTGGTATGTTCCTATTCTTCAGAGCACACAACAGCAATGACACCAGGAATAATCCAAAGAGCTACTGGTAGCAATTACACCAGCAGAATTCAGTACCTCTTGGAGTTGGTACAAATCCCAAGAACAAGAACAAGAAAAGGAGCTATGCAGCATGAAGCAAAAGAACTGAATGGTCAGAAGATAGAATAAACTGAAAATCGAACTAAAAAGAAGAAGAATATGTGTATACTGTCAAAAGGTAGGAGAGGATTTAAAGGCAGCTAATATCAAAATCCAGCCAAGATACAGACACCATCAGATCAGCCTCTCCTTGCTTGGCTGCTGATGCTGGCATCCACCAATACTGACACCATCAGATCAGCCTAAGCCCTCAACATTCACTACTAGAAATATGAGCATTCGTCCTCGGTCTTGGTACCGGTTGTATTTTGACCTGGTACTAATGTTAGCATTAGTACCGGGTCCAAATTTGGGGGGGGGAGGGGGGGTCCTTGGAGGTTTTTTAATACCGGGTCATAACATCACCCAGTAATAAAAGTGACCCTTTAGTACCGGGTAGCGTTATGACCCGGTACTAAGGGTCCTAGAACTTTTAAGTACCGGGTCATAACACCACCAGGACTAAAGGGTCACTTTTAGTACCAGGTGGTGTTATGACCTGGTACTAAAGGTCTCTTCATGGGTTACTTGAAAAGGAAAGCATATCTACCTCCATCACAGGTGATGTATAGGTGAGATGGCAAGGAAGGCTCGTGCGAGGCTTGAGGTCGTGAGTTCGAATCACACGGAGCGCGCACGTGCATATTACGTGTGAAAATCCACGGAGCGTGATGCGCATGTGCGGTGCCTCCCGGTAACACCAAGCGGTACTAATGAGTACTCTTTAGTACTTGTTATTTGACCCGGTACAAAAGGACCCCTTTAGTATGGACATAGCAGTACTGGTTGTACAACCGGTACTAAAGGGAGGTTAGGGACCGGTACAAATGGTGGTTTCCCTGATAGTGATTACGAATGATCCATACTCCAATCAAAGGAGAGCTATCCAGAATTCAGAAACCCAGGTTAGATAATTCTGATCGAGCAGCGATCAATAACTCAAGTAGTTCTGCAACACATGCCACAGGTGTGCCAACCACATCTCTTATAGAGGATAGGAATAGAGCAAAACACTTCAGCACCGATAGCAAGTTCAAGCTTTTGATCTACTTATATCATGCTCAACAAAGTATGATACAACTCAGGAAGATGCAGGACACATCTAACTTAAAACACTAGTCTAACCAAGTCATCTTTCCTCAGTCTCAAGTTTTTGTTTGTGCGAGAGACAGGCAGAGAATTAAGAGATCGCTCACTCTGTTGCTCTTGCTCAGACATCCAGACTTCCTAAAAAAGACCAGGTCTATCAATTCTAAGCTAATCTAACCAAAAACGAGTGTAGCTCTGCAGATCATAGAGCGGGCAACAACTAAGTGCACAGGAACTATGCAAAACGCTAGTGCATGTTGAATAAACAGCTAAGAACAGACACACTGCAGTACATATTAGCATATACCTTGCAGTACAGATTAGCATATATCTTCCACTACAATTCACTGGAGTACAAAGCAAAATGAATAAGGTATTTTTGAAATTTCAGACATTCATGAGCATAAGGGACAGCACGGCTCATCCATATTCCACTCAATCAAGCACAAGCATAACACTAACAGCCCTGAAATAATATTATTGTGATTAAAAAGAACAGCAATTTCCCCAGCAACCACTGAACCACATGTCAAAATTCATCCTACGCTAAATTAATCAGGCAAAAAAATGGATTGAATTCACTGTTTTCAGATGCACATCATATAGCATACACATATACCAATCTCTGTTGCTGAGCCAATCAATGCAGATCCAAGAAACTCAAGAACCCCAGGCGATGGGGAATGGAGATCCACTATAGCCCAAGAATAATCGAATCCACTACACCCTAGGCTCAGCAACCTCGAGAATAAGAACGTGAGGATGGAAGAGGGGAAGGAAGAGAGGGCGGCGCCTTACTAGTGAGAAGCCAGCAGAGAGGGTGGATGCTGGACGGGAGCCTATCGCCATCGGGGAGGTGCCGCGCCACCACGCTGTGACCTCACGCTGCACACCGCCACCTCGTCACCTCGCGCGCCGCTAGTTCCACGAGTCGCCTTGTGCACCGCTGCCTCCTCGCTCATCTGTCGCCAAGGAACCAATCCAGAGGGGAGGTGACGGGGATTGAACTGGGCTGATAGGGGGTGCAAAAGGCCATTCCGGGGGCAGTTTTCTTTCCAGGCCAGACTAAACCGAACGGCGAATCCATCTCAGACCTGGTTTGAAAACGGGCTCAAATGATCCGGCTGGAACAAGCCCCGGAACGGGGCGTTCCGGCAAAACCGAACGGGCCCTTATGAATCCAGAGTGCAAAACTGCAAAATAAGCCAAAGCATCTAGAATGAACTTGTACCTGTCGGTGTTTTTTTACCTGACGTGTATCTTCTTTTTAAGCATTTATAAATCTCGTAGGCTCATCACTCTTTTGACTCGCCACTTTGACAATTGCGACAAATGTTTGAACAACCGTACCGGCAAGCACATCATGCGCATTGGCGTGTGTTGATCCGCGGATCCAAATCCACACAGTCACCTCCATGTTTCGCCTCGCCAACATGACGCACAGCCACGAATGGCATCTGTGGCACTGGATTTGCGGCAGAAACAACCGGCTGTTTGCTACTTGCATCTCCTCCCTGTTCCGTTTCTGCGCTGCCATTCATGATGCGCAGCCACGAAGAGCCGTTGCACCGTCCGAATAGACATGTAAGTTGCATGATTCTACATTTACAAGGCAAGGCATAGCACTTGTATAGTTCAAGGAATGACTGTCAACGTTTTCTGACGTCTGTATAAGAAGTGTAGGATGCCAGTACAGGTGGGTAAAAATGTCCATATAAAAACATGTAGTCGTGGACTGTTCATATTCCTAGCAAATTAAGGGGCTTTGTTCGTTCCAGTATCATGCTTGAGACTCTTGACAGTTGATGGGGTTATGAAAGATATCTTTTTAACATTTTGAGGTCATGTTTTGTTTTGATGGGACTCTATACGTATCAGTCGTATTAGAAGTTCTTGCATACCACTTGGAGCTGTCAATATCTTTTTAACATTTGAAGTAATTACTAGACGCCATCCCCACTTGTGAAGGGAAGTTGCATGTGTCAAATTAAGTGGAGTTGTCAACTGATTAGTAGAATTTGACATTATCAGACCACCTTCCGCAACATCTTGGAGTTGCTTCATAATATAGCATGTGGACGGATAATATTTTTTGGCCAAAAATAACACAAAACGTGACATGAAAATAAAAACAATCGCCCTCATTCTCTGCTGAAGTAACACATGTCCATTAGAATTTACTAACCAATGGCTCGACTTTAAAACTGCTGCCAGTGTATTCCAGTACTATATATATCCCTGGTTTCTCCCCTTCACATTCGACATCCTATCAGCCTATTAGTGGAAATGTGTTTTTTTTACAACAGCTTAGGAGATGCAGATAATCAGAAAGGGCTGTATGTCTTGTGAGGCTGGGATGCACCAGGAAAGGGCTGTATGTTATTATCCTCGTGCAAAAAACATTCTGCACAGCTGATCCAGCATTATGCATTCTTCAATTGGACGGATCAAATTAGGCAGCCAGCCATCCTCTTAGAGATCCCCTTAGGCAACCGAAAGTCTCATTTGAAGTATAGATAGCTGCTGTGAATCCAGAGTGCAAAACTGCGAAATCAGCCAAAGAATCTAGAGTGACCTTATTACTGTGTGTTAGCTTTAGAATCCCATTCTCTCAAATTACAGCAATACAGCTGTCGGTATGTGCAGTCTGTTGCTGAGATACAGTTTCATTTTCTTAACTCAAAGGCCTTGTGAACTTTCAATGCTCCGTCCTATTCTAAGCTAATATCCTTGTAATAATAGGAATGGCCAACTTCACAATTTTCATTTCATTAATCTAGTGCACAATATAAGCTGTTTTCACAAGTTCAGTTATGCGTTTATTTTAAAAATCTAGCTAGGGTCTAGCGCCAGTAAGATGGACATTGACCGTTAGGGTGAAATTTCGCAAAGATAATCCTGAACATAACGGAGGGGCCGGGATCACATATTTTTTTTTTTAATGAGAACAGAGGTTTGTGAGTAGCTGGTCTTTACAACTTCGCTGTAGGGAGCTAACTTAGGGTACTACTAAGTACTAACAGTTGGAAGCATATGTTTTTTTGGCATTGATGTAGATAAACAACTCTTGGATTGGGAAGCAATTCTCCCGTGTCCCGTTGGACGTTCATGACATCCATCCGTCTCTTGACTTAGATGTTATGTGTCCTAACACTACTAGAAAAATGAGCATTCATCCCGAGGCTAAGTACCAATTGCATTTTAGCCCGGTACTAATGTGAGCATTAGTACTAAGCCTATTGGATAGTCCCCGAGGAGACCCCATAACCCCCTTTAGTAGCTGCACCTTTAGTACCGGGAGCCTTCACCCGGTACTAAAGGATTCCCTCTGTCCGCGTGCCACCTTTTTAATTTGCACCGAACCCTCTGCTCCCTTTCCTCTCCCTCCCTTTCCTCTCCCTCCCTCTGCTCTCCTTCTTCAGCCTCAGCTCCCTCTACTCTCCCCGGCCTCTACTCAGGGCGACGGCGGGCGATGATGGGCGGCAGGAGCGGCGGCGGAGGGTGGGGGCGGAGGGGTCGGGGTGGGGTGGCGAGGGTGGAGGGGCGGCGTGGCGGGGGACGGGGGTGGAGGGTGAGCAGCAGGAGGGGGCAGGCGGGCGGGTGGGGGGGGGGGCGGGGCAGGGGATTCTGTTTTTTTATATTTTTTAATACCCTTTAGTACTGGTTATTTCAACCGGTACTAAAGGACTCCCTTTAGTACCGAACTAGCAGTACCGGTTGCGAAACCGGTACTAAAGGGGTTTCCAACCGGTACTAAAGGCGTTTTTCCTAGTAGTGTAATTACCTTACCTCTAAGAACATGATGTAACTTATTTGAGATGGACGGATTGTAATCTCACCTTATTTCTTGTGCTCCCGATTTAAGAGACTGGAGATCACGCATAACTACCCTACTGATCTCTCAACTATTGAAGAATGAAAATTTTGATTGTTGCACTTATTATGTATAGTACCTATAAGCGACAGGCAACACCAATGCAAATAACCTGGGTGGACATGGAAGTGACAGGCATCGGTGTTGCATGTTACCTCTCACTTAGTCAAGGCGATGGGTGTTCGGATCGCCGAAATGATCACTACCCTCAAACGTCGATCGCAGGAGTTGGATTACAAACCGCCCTGGAAGCGAGCTTCGAAAGCATGGATGTTGCTTACCCTTGCACGTTCCCAATGATGTTAACCCTCGAAGCTAAGCACCGCCGCCGTTGGAAGGTTCTTTGTACACTAACCCTCGATGCTTTGGGCGCGTAACCGAACATGGGTACGGTTCCATTCATTCGTTTTGCAGGAACTAGAGCAATGAAAAACCCTTCGGGGTTGAAGGCAAGGATCAACTTGTCAAGGCAAAGAGAGGGCGTAACCTTGGGTGTCCAAGCTTGCTGCAAGCCTTGGAGTCCTGGATCGTCGAGTGGCTACCGGTTCGCGGATGAAGGCCCGAGGTTAAGCAATGGGTGGTGTGAGAAACGTGATCACATAGAGGAATCCAATTGGGACACGTGTACCTTAATGACCTTTATATACGGCATATTCCTAGAATGTAGTGGTTAAGTAAGGGTATTTCCGAAATATAAAATAGGCTAACTCCTAGGAGCCTTCCCCCGTTGTAAAGAGTGATGACTTTTTGAATGGAAAAGTAGAGCCTTCCCCCATTGTAAAGAGTGATGACTTTTTGAATGGAAAAGTAGAGTGTCCTTTCTTGAGTGATTCCTTTACTGTTCGGTGGCAATTTTGTTTGAGACCAACAACGGGTGACACAATGACCATTACTAGTATTTCCTCTGATCCGGAGGTCTTGTGGAGATTAGTGAGATGCAACGTGTGGCTACCAATATTTCCGACATCATCTCTGACTGCTTTTCGCCACTATTTCCTACATCATCTCTGACTTCTTTTCGCGTAGTGATTATATCATTAATTCTCAAATTGTACTCCCTCCGTATAGGAAAGTCGTTTTGGACAAGGTTTGGGTCAAACATTGGGAATATAAATCATGAATAACTTTTAAGTTGTTTGAGTTTGGAAATGTGAAAGCCATATAAATAGATTTGTCTTAAAAAATACTTTCATAAAAATATACATATATCACTTTTTGATAAATATTTTTATAAAAACAAGGAGTCAAAGTAATGCTTTGGAGACCGTGTCGCTGTCCAAAACGACTTCCTTTTCCTATACGGAGGGAGTACAAGCTTTTTACCTCTGACTGCTTTTCGTATAGTTGAGCTTATTTCTATCAGCTCAGGCAACAACAATGTCATGATTTTTAGGGAATAATAAACAGAATATTTTTGTTTCTAAATTGAGAGAAAAAATAAAACATAAAAGATCCTTACAATCTCTCCTTCTAAAAATAAGGCATATCAATTTCTTCCTAACCAAGAATTAGCACAGAAAAGATCAATCTCTGGTCACAGCTCCAGCTTGCCCGTTTTACCTGCCTTCTAAAGAAGGGACTGAAACAAAAGTTGGAACATGAGTTCAAATTAAATTAAAAAAGGCACAATTGTTTTGGAAGCAAGAATAATGTTTTCTCCTAATGCTTCCTATTCCCATATAGCGACAGTATATGACTATCATCCTTCATCTAACTACATGATTCAATCCCTTATATCCCTAGAGGATGAGAGGAAACACAGATATTTGTGGTAACTTCTTGTCCAGAAGAGCAGGGTGTGTCGTATTTGTAGTCAATCATGAAGACTTTTTCTTGCCATTATTACTACTAGCACAGAAAATGAGGACAGGATATAATTAATCCACTTGTATCCAAATTTTGCAAAAGAGGAGGCTGGAGAAGCTAAGAGCTAATCCAGGTAAGAGATTGAAGACATATACTTAATCCAGGTAAGAGATTGAAGACACATACTTTGCATGCTAACGTTTCATTATGTGATACCTCCCAATCCTAAATAAAATAACTCATATGGAGAAGTCACAACACTTCATGAATGTATCTACTTATTACCAAGTCAATCTAGCACGCAGTGGGGTTTCAAGAATTCATTGTCTATATTTGATAAAAAGGTCGTGGGAATATTACAAATTTTAAGGTCTGAACTAAGCAATGAGAGTGAATAAGCTAGAGCTGATTGAAGTACTGGACATGCTTAAAGAGATAGGCGGAAAGGTACTGATGCACTCGTTTGGTACACGTGCAGGGCGAGATCCACCATACCAGCCAAAGCATCAAACCGCCTGATGGTATGGTGATACTGATAACATCTCTTTCCGTGATGCCTCCCAATCTCAAATATTTGAAGACATGTACCCTATCGTGTCAATGTTGGAGAAACCTGAATGGTAACCATCTCACTATATAGTTCACAAGCATCCATGTATATGTCAATGTGTCTCCACGTTTCCCTGAAGAAATGTGGCCTAGTCAATTCTGCCTTCGTAATACATACTACATATTTCACGCACCCGCGCGCGCATTGTGACATTTATATATAATGGGAGGACATGGGAATAAGAAATGATGCTAGCGTGATTTAATATAATCTAGTACCGTTAGGGTGACATCATAAGGCTAAGAGAAGATAAGAATCATATTCACTATCAGAATTAGTACCTAATAAATACTGCATCGAGATTTTAAGTTCATTAAGATATGTTGGGGTTGGAGATATCCAGGAAGAAGTGACTAGTGAATTAAGTGTGATAACATTATCCTAGCTTGTTACCAAAGCATTTATGGTGCTTGGACGGTGATAATTGTCCACTTACTGAAACTCAATGGCTAAAAGTAAGAGGATACTACTAGTTTATGGGCCAATTAATATTACCTGGAAGGCTATTTAGGAAATTGTGTTCTCTACTTGTAACAAATTAGATATGAACAAAGTTCCACAGTGATTCTACATCCTCCTTGGGCCTCCTTGGGAAGCATAGGGGCGAGCAGCCCCGAGCAGAACCTCCCCACGATTGATTTTCCTCCCATCCGCTTCCCTCCCCACGCAGGGGGAGAAAAACCTCCCTCCAGCTTCGGCTGTTTGGGAGTCCCGGTCCCATCCCCACGTTGTGCTCTGCTCCCGGAAAAAATCTCAGACCAACATATTTACACACAAAAAAAATCTAGTTAAAGTTCAGTTAGGAAATGGTTGATTGAATTTGCAGTTGTACCTCAAGTCGTGATGGTGGTGTCACCACAGTAGTAATGTGACTCTAGGTATGGCTTGTTCTTGTGGTAGAACTTAGCAGATCCTGTTAAAAAAAATCCTTATTTAGCTACTACATTTTAAAATTTGGTAGAAACAACACGGTCCATGACTTGAGTCCACGTAGAAACAATACAATCATGAATGGAACTATGAAAAATGACAGGCTAATAGAGTTTGATATGAAAAGTTACACCAATCAACCTTTGTATCATTCACTAGTTCGACAAAAAGAAAAATACTAGAATCCTAGAACAAGATAATAAAGATATATTAAATATTACATACGTTCCACATTATAATTCATGGAGTTAAGAATCCTAAACTAATGGTAGAACATAGCAGAATATTTTCCCTCCAAGCTATCTCTATGGTGATGGTTGCTCCCAGCTAAGTCTATGGATAGCCACCCCCGCTCCTCCAATACCAGAGAATAGTGTAAGCACATTCATGCCATGTGCAGACACTATTCTCTACTATTAGAGGAGCGGAGGTGGTACATCCATTGCCGATCAATCTGCATCGTATTACGTGAAAAATGAACATAGTGCTTCGTATTAGATAAAGAACTTGATCAATATTAGGTAGGGGAAAAGAGTAAATGTGTTTATAATATTTAGTACTTGCAATAAACATGAGGTAAATAAACTACTGTTCAAAGAAATAGAATTATTGTTAAATTAGAGTGGTATGAAAATTATACCAGTCAACCTTCATTTCATCCACTAGTTCGACACAAATAAAAATGCTAGAACTCTTGAAGAAGACAACAAATATACACTAAAGACTACAGACGCTCAATACTGGACTTTAAAGAGTCAAGAATCCTAAAATATAAATAATGGTACAATAGAAGATCTTGGAGTCCACATACTCTGGCTGAATATCATAAATAAAATTTGAGATTATTTTCCTAACGTATTTTGGAGCAAGTGCTACTTTTTTATAATAGAAGTATGGTGGTACAATAGCCTATCTAAGCAAAAGATCTGTTCACTGTGCATGGTCCATTTTGGCAATCCAAAACAAACAAAAAGCCGATGGCTCAAGGTCAGTGAACAAATCTTTGTCTGAACAGGCTATTAGGCCACCGTACTTCTATTATGAAAATGTGGTTTCGAAAGATGTTTGGAAAACTATTTCAAGATTCTTTTATGATATTTAGCTAGAATTTGGGGACTCGAAGTTCTTCTCTTCTACTATTATTTTAGGATTCTTGGCACTATGTAACGTTTGTAGTCTTTATTGTATCTTTTGTTGTCTTGTTCCAGAATTCTAGCATTTTTATTTTTATCAAACTAGTGAATGATATGAAGCTTGACTAGTGTATGCAAACTACCCAAAAATTTTAGCAAGGACTAAATTCTATTTCTTTGACCTACATTACCTCATTTTATTGCAAGGAATAAATATTATAAACATATTTATTTTATGTTTTCCCATACCTCATATTGCAAGTTCTTTATATAATACGAATCACATGTAACAAGCAAGCTACCCGTGAAATTGTAGCAAAATCTCTCCATTGTCCCTAACACATTCTAAAAAATGCAATTATCTCTATATCTAAAGCATAAAACAAAGCATGAAGGGAGGATGAAGTAACTAACTTTTACAACAGTTTGGATGAGTGAAATCCCCATGAAATCGAGGGAAAAAAATTGGGCAGTGTCTCCCTATGCTTGCTTGGTCACCACGGAGAAGGAGCCCAAGCTCTCGGTCTGAGTGGCTCGGGCTCGGGGAGGAAAAAACTGACTTTTATAAGTGGGACTAAAGAGCTCCATTTTGTCCCCGTTGGAATTACCAGCCAGGACTAAATGGATGGCTTTTAGCACTAGTTGGTATTACAAACCGGGACTAAATGCTCCACCAGATTCTCTCATCTTTACTAGCTGTTACAACTGGGACTAAAGCTCCCGACGTCAGTGGCCGTTTGAAGAAGGACTAAAGCTTCTTTAATCCTGGGTCAAAAAATATCAAGACATATTACATAGCACCACACAAACCAACAGCATAGTTGGGTCCAAAAAATGTCAAGACATATTACATAGCACCACACAAACCAACAGCATAGTTGTAGGCTTGTAGCACTCACCCGTGCTGCGGAGCCTCTCACCTACGCCAATCCATCTGCCAGATCGTATAGTTAATTGTGTCAATGTTGGGCCATGGGAATGAGATGCATTCACACGGAAGGCCATGGAACAAGAATGACACTTGGGAATAGGCACACAAAAAGCAGCCAGCAGTATCATCATGTAGAGATGCTCTTGGGATAAGTTCGTGCATCAAGCACAAGGTTTGCTTACCAAAGTTAAGTCCTCTCTCACAAAAGGCCACAGCTGGAGATACTGTGTACATTGTCAGTTTCTCACCATCGAAACGGGGTGGGAAATATCAGTAAGCTCAAAATCTAGGTGGAGCAGAATCACTGGCTTGATACGAAAAGGAAGCATTGCAAGTCCCCGGAGTAGCAAAGAAGTGATGCAGAACCGTGGGGAGAGAAAACCTCAGGAGATTATGCTTTTCTGTACTTGAGATGAGCTCAGATCGGATCTTGTACAAGCACTATATAAGCAGTGCCGTCATAGATGTATACTTAATACAGTCACTTTCATCTCCTGACTAAGGTATACGCTTGTACAAGCACTCACGAGTGTGCAGTTTCATCACAAGAATAGAGGGACACAAGGACACATGGCATTGTAATCTCACCTATCAGTACTTTCCATATCAATGAATTTTATTAGACAGATGCAGGAAGGTCGGTATTTAAAAATTCACTACTACAGCACTATTTTCGCAAAAAAAAATGAACTAATAGGTTGGTGCGCAGTCCTAGATCTAGTATAGTTAACACGGTCATATCCATCTCCTGACTACCGATCGACTGTATAAGTAGCACAGTCTAAGGCATACACTTGTACAAGCACGCGGGAGTATGCAGCTGTGTCGTCGATCTCACAAACACAGAGAGGGACAAGAGTACATGCATTGTGTAATATCTTCGATTACATTACCTGTATGATAGGATTGTGATGCATCTGGAAAAAAAGTGCAGCTTGTATGCCAATTCCTGCATGGCTGGGAGAGTGATAACAATCTAACAGAACGAATCCACAAAATAGGAGCAGCCTGCTGAGTTCTTAAAAAAAGCCACTATGGGTTGGGGTGGAGATTTCAATTTTAAAGCGGTGGCTTCTAGTAAAGCAAGTGGCTCATTCTTGAAAATAATGATCCATTTTGCACAAGCAATGTTGTTCTTAACTTGTCTAGAATACACTGGAGAGGGACAATGATTTTCTTTCCCTTCGATGGTGAAGAAATTTGGAATGCAGTTGTCGATTTTCGAAGGGCTAGCTATTCAGTTCTACTCTGCGCCAAGTATGGCGACTCCCTGCCATTTACCTTGCATTAATCAACTGAAAAATTAAGTTCTATATTACTGAAATCCGTTTATTCAGTTGCCTCACATTTAATAAACTATTATAGATCCCGGTTCGTTCACGTACGGATGCATTTCATCACCATGGAGTTCACGGATGTATTTCCATGGGTGTGGCAAATTTTAGCCAAAAATTAAAAAACAAGAAGAAAACTGATTTCGCAAAATCTCCTGGACCCTACTAGCTCCCATGGGGAATGATGCTGTGGTAACCTAATCATAGAGGTGTTACACTATATATTCTTATTAACTTTGCACATTTAAAATCCTTCCTAGAAAACGTGTATAAAGTACACAAGGACAAAGTTGATGTACTCTGAGGTACTTATAGAACAAATGCTCGAGCCACCCTACCTATCACGCCGTCCATATAACAAGCATTTGCCTGTGCCCAGTCATATCATTATCATCTGCTTCTGCATTCGTCCCTGTGTTGGAAAATCCGTAGCCAACAATAATGTTTAGGAATGTCATATCAGGAGCAAATAATCACGTAGAGTAATTGGAATGTGATGAACTGGGAAAGGAAAGAGAACGTTTGTAGCCTGCTATGCAGCAGCCACGCATCATGCAAGGAAAAAAAATTCAGTAGGAACCGTCCCCATAGTTCCTTCCGTGCGGACCTGCATCGGATAGCCGAGCGTGGGCATCCCCGCGATCAGACGCTCGTGAAGGACTCGGCTAAAGCGCTTGGACGGACACGGCTTGCTCGGCTCCAGGCAAAGGCGATGGTTCCTCTTCCTTGCGGCTAGGCTCCCAGTGCGGATGAGAGCGTTCACAATTTTGCCCCGGTGTGGTGATGTGGATGTTATTCTCTTTGATGGTCTAATCGGGCTACTGCAACTCCTCCGCCTCCCTCATCTGCCTGCGCCACCGCCGCCTCCACCGGCACTCCCTCTGCGCGTGGGGTACTTGACCACGGCGTCCAGCAGCTCCAAGTTCGCCTTGGCCGAGGCGTCTCCGGCATTGTTGTTGCTGCCCCCGGCTCCAGTGGCTCCGGCGGTGCACGAGTAGAGGCAGTCCGGCTCGTCGAAGTAGGGGCATGTCTTGGCGTGCGCCGGGCGCTTCTTGCCGCTCTCCTTGGCCTTGCGGAAGTACTTGTTGATGTTCTCCCACATCTCCTTGCACCGCTTGGCGCTCCGGCCGTAGCCCGCCGCCGCCATGCGCGAGGTCACCTCCTCCCACAGCGGGCCCTTGAGCCCCGGCTCCTGGAACCGCCCCTCCAGCCCCGTCCGCACCCGGATCAGCGCCTCCACCTCGTGCTTCGGCCACCGCGACGTGCTCATCAGATGCAGCGTGTCGCCACCGCCGCCGCCGCCCTCATAGGGCACCAGCTCCTTGCCGGCCGCCACGTCCTGGCTCATGCTCGTGTCGTCCCTGGACGCCGGCGAGAGGGCGATGGTCTTGCCGGAGATCTTCTCGAGGTAGTTGATGATGGCGGCCTCGCGCGCGGCGGTGCTGTCGCGGTGGCCTCGCGGGCGAACTTGTCGGCCTCCTGCCGGCGCCGGAGCAAAATTGTGGACGCTCCCATCCGCACTGGGAGCCGAGCCACAAGGAAGAGGAACCATCGCGTTTGCCTGGAGCCGAGCAAGCCGTGTCCGTCCAAGCGCTTTAGCCGAGTCCTTCACGAGCGTCTGACCGCGGGGATGCCCACACGTTGGCTATCCGATGCAGGTCCGCACAGAAGGAACTATGGGACGGTTCCCACTGAATTTTCTCCTTGATGCAACGGGCGTTAGCCTCCTGGAGTGTATGGCGAGGATCACCAAATACACGCTCGAGCGATGTCACCCTCCAAGACGGGAGGCACTTCCTCGTCCTCAGCTTGACGGAAGATGATATCCGGAAGGGATGTATTGTGTTTTGTAATTGTGAGTTGGATTTGAATCTCACGCCGATTCAAAGTACAAAATCAGATTAGGAAAAACAAGGCACAAAAATATCATATATAGTAAGACTATAGTCTGTTTTTTATGTCAACGACTTCCTATCGTCTGCAGTAACCCCACTTGTACATTTTTCACTTAGTAAGACAAAAATGCCATGAAGCCTCCGAATCTGCTACTTTACTTCCTGCATTTGAGTATTATGAATGATCTCTAGAACTTAGTTAATAAGTTGGTGCAGTCAGAGATTAACATGGTCACATGCATCTCCTGACTACCGATCAACTATACAAGTACCATAGGCGAAGGCATGCACTTGTACAAGCACGCGGGAGTATGCAGCTGTGTCGTCGATCTCACAAAAACAGAGAGATTCAAAGGTACATGGCATTTGTAATATCATCGATCTACCTGTGCAAAAGGATTGTGATGCATCTGGAAAGAAAAGTGCAGCTGATGTTTCTTCTGGAGTTCGGATGTGCAACAACACGATCATCCATGCAGGAAAAGAGGGAAAAAGCTATGCCTATTCCTCCATGGCCGGGAGAATGATAACGGTCTATCAGTACGAATCCACAAAATATCAGCAGAGCCTGCTGAGCTAGTTCCTCTGAGTTGTGGTGGAGACTTCAATTTTAAAGCGGTGTCTTTCAGCTGTAAAGCAAGTGGCTCATTCTAGCTACAAAATGAAGATCCATTTTCCACAAGCAATGTCGTTCTTAATTTTGCAAGTAATACATTGGAAAGGGACTATGATATTCTTTCCCTTCGGTGGTGAAGAAGTTTGGAATACAGTTGTTGATTTCCCAATGGCTAGACTGTGCCGTTCTACTGTCGATCCGCCAAGTATTGTGGCTCGTCTTCGTATTTTCCATTTCCTTACGCCAATCAACTGAAAAAAGAAGTGCTTTGTTACTGCAATCCGTTTATTTAGTTGCCTCGTATTTAGTAAACTATATTCTAGATTCTGGCTCACGGATGCATTCCATCACCATGGATTTCACAAGGTTAACATGTCTTACGAAGAGAGAAAAAGGGAAGGGGTATGATCCGGATGAAACTAGATTAGGGGGTTATAGAGTTTAAATTTTGTCCAATCCGGTGCATCAGTATTAAATGGTACTAGTCCATCGACCCGTGCTCCCGCACGGGCTAATATTTTTAGAAGCTATTGTATTTGAAAATTATTTAGAAATTAAACTCCTAGCTCGTAATCAAAATTATTTACCTACTACTACTTGTATTAGTAGTATAGATATGTACCTATCTTTATCCAGTTGTGATTGATTTTTAATTAATAATTACTCTATGCATGTTTTCACCCATCTTCGTACTTTTTCCATTTTGTATCACACCTTCAATCCTCCATACATTATGTTTAGCATACCAATCAATATTTTTCATCAATTCCTCACGCACATGTATAAATGGTCTAAATGGTGGCACTCATCATGTGTATATACTTTAACTTAGTATTTTTATATTAACAATGACATAAATAGGTAATTTAGAATAATATATTAGTTTACTTTTTGACATTTCTGTATGATGCACATGAAGATAATTAGATTAATATTTAGGTGTTTAGGTTATTTTTAATAACGATACACCTGAGTAACATAGATAAAATTTTAGAATGACATTTTAAGTTATTATAATGATGTGTTGGATGAAGATTATGGGGTTACTTTAGATTATTTTTTATAATAGCTAAGCTCGGTAATTTAGATATAGGTTTAGAGCTCATTTTTGAATATTTTTCACAATACTTTTTAGAAAATATAATAGATCAATGGCTATGATTATTAGAGTTTACAGGATTGGTGTTTGATGTTTTTAATTTTTATGAAAATTTGTCTCTTTTTTCTAGCTTGTCCCGTGGGAACTAATGCGGAATCTCCAATGGAAAAAAAATGAGACTACGTTGCTACAAAACTATAATATAAGCTACCTCTCGTTTGTTAAATATTCGAACACAATACTTATGTAGATATATACTTAATATCTTCATCTAATTATGATAGATTTTAGTTAGTAATTACTCTATAATATTTTCATCCGCATTTATAATCTTTAACTTTTCACTTTGCTGTAGGTATGCGCTTGAATTTGTTTAATGAACCCTAAGTTTGAGATACAATTTTAGCATAGAAATCTATATTCTCATCACTTTATATCATTATAAATGGTGACACATATCATGCGTATAGACCTTAATTATTATATCGTATACCAATAGTGAAAGATATAGATGATTTAGAATCATATGTTGCTGTATATTTTTAAATAAGGTTATTTGATTCAAACGTAGGATTACCTCATGTTGTTTTTAATAATGGCATGTGTGGGTAATATAGATGCAAATTTAAGGGGTTACTTTAAGTTTTTTAAGTAATAGTGGTAGACAATTCAGTTGCAAATTAGGGGATTATTTTAAATATTATTTATAATGGCATAAGTGGGTAATTTGGATGAAGATTAGGGGGTTACTTTTAGTTTATTTTATATAATGGCAGAGGTGGTAATTTATATATAGATTTAGGGGTTACTTTAGGCTATTTTCATAATGGCATAGGTGGGTAATTTTTTAGAAAACATAATAGATCCAATGGCTACGATGATTTGAATCTATCGATTGATGGTCGGATGTTTTGATTTTTTGTAAGAATTTCTAGGATTTCTCTCTTTTTGTAGAGTGTCCACCTAGGAATCCTAGGTAACTTCACCTGGAGGTTTCAAAAGAAGCCTCCAATTAGTAATAGTAAGATGGCAACCTACTATACGAAACCGCGAACTAAACCGTGCACTGGGACCTTTGTTTCATCCATCAACCCAAACATCTTTTGATGACAAGGCACTCTTGAAAACTGAAAATAAAACTCCCCGCTACAAATGGCTTAACAGTTGGTGTCATAAAATCTTCGGGGCTCGACTCACATCGGGAATGATGCGGTGGTAATGGTAATATAACCCAATCAAAGTGGTGTGACACTATTCTTGTTAACTTTGCACATTTAAAAATCCTTCCTACATAAGTTAGAAGTACACAAGGACAAAGTTGACGTACTCTGAGATAATTATAGGAGAACAAATTAATGCTTGATCCAACTTGCATGTTACACCGTCAATATAAGAAGCATTTGCATGTGCTCAGTCATATCATTGTCATTTGCATCAGCTTTCTTCCCTATGTTGGGAAATCCATAGCCAGCAATAGTGTTCATGAACGTCATGTCCGGAACAGACAATCATGTAGATGTAGAATAATTGGAATGGGATGAACTGGGAAAGGAAATAGAAGATTTATAGCCTGATATGCAGCTCCTGCCACGCATGCAACGGAAATAAGCCTCCTGGAGTTTTCGGCGAGGATCAGCAACGGCGCATCACTCGCGAGGAGCGATGTCAGCCTCCAGGTTATGAAGTGCTTCCTCGTCCTCAGCGCTGCATCACAATTCACAAGTGGCACGATCGTGAGCACTGTCGCATCTTTTGTGCCACATTTGGCTTACGTGAGGGAATCGTCGAGAACTGTAGGTAGAGTTTAGGAGCACATTGGAAGGTGCGGTCATAAGAGGAACGCTATTGCGGAGGTGATACGAGGACCGGCTGCTGCTGAGGTATCATGCGGGACCAGCTGCTGCTGAGATGTCTGTTCCGCCTCTTCCATGTCTGGCCATCCTTTACAACATACAAAAACAAACAACAAAGGCACCATACACTTACAATAATGACTTTATCAATACCATATGATAAACGAGATGGACAACCGATGATCCTGCGTACCTCGACTCAAACAATGGAAGACGGTGAACAGGCATTGCCTTGCAATTACACTATGCATGCACCTATTTATTAAGCACTACATCGGGTAGGTGAGCTCGTGGTGGTAGGCCACAGTTGCAATGAAAAATGTGAAATGCTCTGAATATTCGAGCCTAAACTTGCCACGAATATAGGTTGGAATCTTCAGTTTTGCACATTGGCTACATGTGTGCATGACAGGTGTCACGGGATAAGTCCGACATGTACATATGTACCTTTCGCTGGACTGTCTGACATATAACACAAGATATTTGTGCAGAAATAACTCATGCGAGATTATGAGTAATAGGTTCCCCTCTTGTTGGCGAGATTAATATAAGAAATATGTTGCCACCATTCGTTTATGACAGTTATTAGCATCAACTGTATCCGTAGAGAGAAAATAATTGTTGGCATGTTGGACAAGTCTCCGGATAGAGAAAATATTTATTGGCATGTTGGACAAGTCGATAAGGTTGGATAGCCCTACGGTTGCTCATTCTACAAAATAATGATCCATGTTGCACGAGCATTGTCTTTCTTAATTTGTATAGAATACATTGGAGAGGGACAATGATTTTAATTTCTTTCCCTTGAACGGTGAAGAAATTTTGAATACAATTGTTGATTTCCCATAGGCTAGACTATGCAGTTCTACTTTGCACCAGGTATGACGACTCCCTGTATTTTGCATTTACCTTGCATGAATCAACTGAAAAAATAAGTTCTCTATTACTGAAATCCATCTATTTAATAAACTATTTTAGATCCCATGAATCAACTGAAAAAATAAGTTCTCTATTACTGAAATCCATCTATTTAGTAAACTATTTTAGATCCCATCTCACGGATGCATTTCATCGTCATGAAGTTCACAAATGGATTTCCTAGCACCAGTTGGCACAACCGGTACTAATTGGTTCTACGCTAAAAATATTAAAAAAAAATGCACATGCCCCGGGAGGCTCACCCACACAAGTTTCACGTGAAATGCACGCATGCGCAGTGTGTGGGATTGGAACCCATGACCTCAAACCTCATCCAAATATTCCTTAACATCTCACCTACACAGCACATGTGATGAAATTAAATATGCTTTCTTTTTGAAGTAACCTGTTGATGAACCTATCACCTATAGTACAGGGTCATAACACCACTATGTACTAAATGTGACCTACATTGTGCTGCGTGAGCCCCGTCTGCCATCTCTTGTGCGATTTCATCTTCAGTGTGTTAATCGTCGACCATGGTGGCTATAGTTTAGGTGCAGTCGCAAGAGCAATGCAAGATGACATCCGGAAGGGATATGTATTATTGTGTTTCGTAATCACGACTTGGATTTACATTTCAAGCGATTCAAAGTAAAAAACAGGATTAGGAAAAACAAGGCACAAAAATATCATATCTAGTAAGACTATACTCTGTTTTTTATGGCAACGACTTCCTATGGTCTCCATTAACCCAACTTGCACACAAGAAGGCCCCGTTGTATAATTGATCAAGGTCTGAATCTGCTACTTCATCTCACTAAGCCCAAGCGTCGACAAGAGACCCTTGTACAAATTCAAAGTAACAGGGAAAATTTGTTCATATAACCATGTAATGCGACTATAAGCCACTACTAAAAAAGGATCTGTACACGTACCGCTCCAAAATTTTTGTAGGATCGGACGGAAAGTTCGCTCGAACCTACAGACAAAATCGTGCAACTATAGTCTCTAGGACGGGTCACGGGGTGACTATAGGGACCATTTCCAATGCAAGGGCAGGTCGCCCCATGACCCGCCCTAGGAAATGGATTTCTATTAACGGACTAAAGGAGCCAAAAAATCGAAAAAGCGGGATTGAAAAGAACAGCAGCGCATGCGTGGTGCCCCTCCATCTCTTCTCTTTTCATCTCCATCTCTTCAGTGTTCGTTCTTCTCTTCCTTCTCTTCCTTGGTACAAGAGGCGTGGCGGGCAAGGTGGCCAGAGGGGCACACGAGCGCGCACTGATAGAGAACTCAGTATTAGTCCCTGTTGGTAGGGTGCAAATCTCCCAAAAAATCATCCAGGACAAAGTAATCGAGACAAAAGGGGGAGGGGATTTTTTGTCCTGATCCGACACCCTTTAGTCCCAACCAACCGGGACTAAAGGGGCGCCTTTAGTCCCGGTTAGTTTTTCCAACCGGGACTAAAGGGGCGCCTTTAGTCCCGGTTAGTTTTTCCAACCGGAACTAAAGTGCATACGTGATGCATGAAATTTACAGGCTCCATGCCGACGTCGGCATGGCGTGTGTAATTTATAGACTTGCTTAATGGGCCAGCACTTGCTTGTTCGGCCAGGCCCTTGGGCATCCCTAAACTTACCTTCGGAGTTCATTCTGATCCCCAAACTTGCAAATTGCACAACGACGTGCTACGGTGCTGGAGTATTGCGGAACCAGCTGCAACCTGCAAGCTGCTGCCGCTGTCCATGGTGTACAGCGTGTCAGCCTTCACCGTAGGAGGTGCGCCAGCTGCGCGCGAGTGCCAGTGAGTTCGGCGTGGGCCTTGAAGACGTTGACCTAATGCAGTTGCATTGGCAGCTGCATTGGCGCCGGCACAGCCTTACACGAGCTCAGATGTAGAAGTTGGCAGTCATCGAGCAAAACGCCAAGCAGCAGAAAACAGCAATCCATCGCCAAGCTCCAGATCCTGTGCAATCCGAGCTACGCATCTTTTGTCTCTCTACACCATGCTTCCTCAAATCCACAAACAAGAACCGAATCAATACCATTATGCAGGCGAAAGAATACATCTGCAACAGTGCACCATGGTGTTTGACGAAATGCTAGCTGCACCAGGCGCTCGTTCCACTGCACACGTAGCAGAGCACCGGAAGAGAGAGAGAGAGAATAGCGAAAGAGGCTCCAAGGTGACTGGTTGCGGGAAAGAGAAGAACGAGCCTCGCCGAATTAGCGATTGGCCTTACCGGCAAACGGCGAGCGCAACCTGCGAGCGACGAGCTTCGCGGGGTCCCCCGCAACACAGTGCGACTCATCGGCCGTATGTGAGGCAGAGGAAGTCCTCGAGCACGCGGTTGGATATATGGACGGACGTCGTTAGTGGAAAATGTGACACAATGTTAGTTTAGGTAACGGTGTTCATTCTTTCGATGCTATTTTACGAAATGGTGAGCTTTTGGTGGCATTTTGCAATGTGGCCGTGAAAGAAAGGGGACTTGATGAGTCCTTGACAATCTATATGTTTCTGGAATAATCTTCAGATGTACATTAAAGGCGTGATAAATAATTCAAAGCTCTTTTATAGTATAATGTGTCTATTCAAGATATAAGTAGCACTTTTGAGCTGCTGGCCACTCCATCTAATCCAAGTCCTTTTTTTTTTCTCTCCCTCGCTACACCTGCGTTGTTGTTTCGAAATGGTAGGCATCAGAGAAGAAAAGACAAGTTGAACCAAACAAATATGGTGGACCAGCAGACCGTCGGAGAAGCTTGATGACCAACGGCGCTCCGAAAGTTCATGTCTGATAGCATTAGGCGTGTCTAAGCCTTCCTGCAATTGCAACTAGCGCGAGCCCAATTACCATGCTATAACGTCTTTTCTTTTAATTGAATTTATATTCTATTAGATAGCTGTCATGGCCAGTTGCCTTTTTTTATAAAGCTGGGAGGTTTTCTTTTTGTCTGTGATACAGCTATCATACTTCTTCATACTTATTCTAAAGTCACAACGACATTTGATGATAGGCTAATATAGAAGGTTCTAAAATAGTGACCATTTGCCAGAACACAATATCAACGATAGTTCTTTATTGCTCTGAACCTTTTTGATGGAGTTTTCTCATGACCGTATGACATTCAGCCATAGACGATTTAGAATACGGTCTTTTATTTTATTGAAATGAAAAATATCCTATTATGATGTACACGTAAAGCTTTCTTTTGCTACACTCCCGAAGCTGTAAAGGCATCATCAATCTTGTGCCCTTAACCTCAGTGCGAGGGTAAGAGGACCTCGGTCTACCCCACGTCCAAAATCTACTTACAGCCCAAATCCTTGTGTGGAACGGGCCCCACCCCAAACACATAAATCATAGGCCCTGTTTGGAGTCGCTTTTCTGGAACTCGCTTATCTGGTAAGCAAGCTTATCTGATAAGCCTGCTGCCTGAAGAATCTGCTGTCTGAATAAGCAGGGTGTTTGGCAATCCTGATTATTTTGTGTCGATTGTCTGTCCTGGTTGGTAAATTGACCTGAATGCCCCTAAGGCTGATAATAGCTCATTTTTATTGTGAATCTGAGGAGAAGACAATAATTCTAATACCTTTGGAGTTTGTTAAATAGAAATTACATTACAATAATATGAAATTCATACGATAGATCGGTCTAGTATGGAAACATCCATCATGGGTACAACAACGAATCACGAAACCATAGCGATAGCAATAGCATCACGCAATGCACCCATATCAATGTCATCTCCTAAAGCACCACCACCACCATCTGTGCGGGGGCGGCGGGGGCTTCCTGCGGCGGGGGCGGCAGGGACTTCCTGCGGCGGGGGCGTCCAGCGGCGGGGCGGGCCGCGGCGGGGGCCTGGCAGGGGCGGAGGTAGGGAGGCGGGCCGGCCGACCCCAGGGGCGGCGCCGGCGGGCTCGGATCCAGGCGGGAGCGGCGGAGGCGGCGCCCAGGCAGGGGCGGCGGGGGCTTCCTGCGGCGGGGGCGGCGGGGGCTTCCTGCGGCGGGGGCGTCCGGCGGCGGGGCGGCCCGCGGCGGGGGCCTGGCAGGGGCGGCGCCGGGATCTGCAGGGGGGCGGTGCCGGGATCTGGGCGAGCGGCGGCGGCGGTCGCCTGGAGGCGTGCTTGCCCGAGGGTACCGGGGGAAAAATGCTCCGCTTGCGGGAGAAGCATCTCCAGACCCGCGTAGGAGATAAGCCCAGTCCTAGTTCAATTTCAGATTTTCCACTAAGCGGCTTACGTGATAAGCGGGGAATAAGCGAAGCGTTTGGGTGGACTTATCGCTAATTTTCACCAATAAGCGGGAAATAAGCGACTCCAAACAGGCCCATAGTGTTTTATGAATCTACGAAGGCCTCGTTTAGTAGTGCATGCTGCCAAGAGGAGCGCGACCCACAAAAGGCCCAATTAGGGCTAGTTCCCCACTCACGTTTTATGAAAATATGGAAGCCCATACACTAGAAAGTCCTGGCAAAAGGTCGATCTGCTGTCCGACCATACCCGCCTATCTCCTTCTTAAATGAACGCCAAGTCATCAATGCTACTCCTTCTGTAATTTGAAAGAAAATATACACAGTCATTTACTTATTTCAAACTGACATTTATTACAATAAACGTTTCTATTGTTGGATTTATCAGCCGCTAGAGTTCTACTAGCTTTTTATGAAGCAAATGGTGCCTTGTAGTAATCAAAACAAAAATATTAAGATAATGGCATTATTAATATAAAACATTAAAATGATTTTAGAAGATAAAAGTTATAAATAATAAATTTCAATTAATTTAGAAATTTATTGTTGAGAAAAAAATAGGACCAGCAAAGATATCCTACTGTCCACCTTATAATGAAAGCTTGGCCTTGCTTGGCCTACCAATAATCATTCCTGCTTTCTCCCCTTCATTCAAACAATGTAGTACCAAACTTTGATATATATGGATGGACAGAGATGGTTGATGAATGTCATGTACAACACATAATCATATATGTGTGTTCAGGAATTGGAATGGGACACATTGGAAAAGAAAAGAAGATGACACTTAAGATCTTAACTTGTCCAGCGCATTGTAACGCAGCACTGCATGGATGGTTGATCCGAGACTGACACCGCTGCATTGCTAGTACATCCTGAGATGATGCGTCATAGGTTCGTGATGCAAAGGAGTCGAGAATGCAAAAAATTAAAGGGAGCGAAAATGAAGGCTCAAATCTTTTGCAGCATTTTGAGCTCCTCCGATCCCTCCTGCGAGAGGACATGCATACTACTTGGGTAACGTACGATAGCCACAACCTTTGTACCATAATCGGGGAGCTAATTTGATCGCATTTCCGTAATGTTGAACTTTCGATGGTATTTCCGTATGTGGCCGTAAAAGAAAGGGGCCTCGATGAGTCCTTGACAATATATGTTTCTGGAAGAAATAATCCGCACATGCATATATATTAAATGCGTGATAAACAATTCAAAGCAATTCTATAGTGTGATGTGTCTACTCAAGATATATGGAGCACCTGAATTTGAGCCGCTGGCCACTACTCCTTGCAATTCAACTTTTCTTTTTCTCCCTCGCTACACCTGTAATGGAGCAAGATGGTTTGGGAACTGCAGTTGTGCGATCCCTGGCATTATCTCGAAATGGGAGGCATCAGAGAAGAAAAGAAAAGTAGAACCAAACAATCACGGTGGACCAGCAGACCGTCCGAGAAGCTTGATCACCTATGGCACTGCAGAAATGTAGGTCAAAGAGCATTAGGGGTGTCTAAGCCATCCTTCAACTGCAACTACTGTGGGCCTAATTACCTTGCTGTAACGTCTTTCCTTTGTGAGGGATCTATTTTCCTTCTCTTCTTATAAAGCTGAAACGTTTTCCTTTTGTCTCGATACAGCTATCATAGATGCATGATTCTAAAGTATAAACCACCTTTGATGATAGGCCAATATAGAAGGTTCTAAAATAGTAACCATTTGCCATAACTCGTTGTCAACGATAGTTCTTTATTGCTCCTCTGAACCTTCTTTATGGAGATTTCCCATGACCGTATATATTTGTGAGGATCATTTTGTTTATTAACAATGATATTCAGTCACAGATAGTTTAGAAAACGTTCCTTTTATGTTATGAAAAGGAAAATTGTCTATATGTGATGATGTATAAGTAAAGCTTCCTTCTGCTACCCAGTTGAAACTGTTGAGCCATGGCCAATCTTGCGCCCTTTACCTTGGTGCGAGGATCTCGGTCTACGAGGATGTAACATCACGTATCCAAAAAACTGCTTACATCTCAGCTCGTCACGTGGATAATATTTTATAAAAAGCGCAGCTCCTGCTGAGGACCTCCTTTAGTAATGCATGCTGCCGAGAAGTGGTCGCCCCACAAAAGGCCCAGTGAGTGCTAGGACCCCCACTCAAGCACTAGACGATAGTGTTCTATGAAAATACGAAAGCCTGTTCCCTCCGTTTCCATCTGAAAATTCAAATCATTTTATTTTTTACCAAAATTATAGAGAGGATCACAGAGGTTTATGGCACCGAATAGATGTACTAGGAAAATATATTTAATGAAGAAACTAATGGTCATTTTTTAGTATCATGAATATTAGTATTTTATTGTATAAATTTTGTCAAACTTGAGATGTTTTGACTCTCCAAAAAAGTTGGAATGACTTATAATTTGGAACAGAGGGAGTATTGCGCAATATTTGGGCAGTGGGGCTAGGTTGTCTGTTGTCCATATCCATACCCGCCTAGGCAGCCTATCTCGCCATCATTTACTTACTTGATACTTACATTCATCACAATAAACATTTATGTAGTTGGATTTATCAGCTTCTATAGTGCAACTAGCTTACAATAAATTAAGTAATTGTTGCCCAGTAGTAATCAAAACAAAATATTAAGATAAATGTGTTATTCATATGGAACATTAAAATGATTTTGGAAGATAAAATATGTACAAATAGTAAATTTAAATTATTTTACAAATTTATAGGTTAGAAATTATAGGAGCAACAAATCTCTCCTACGGTCCACCAGATAGAAAATTTTTACTAGATCAACCGTGTATGCACATCAATGATCCAGTTTATCTTTTGATGTGGTAAGTGGATCGGAAGCCATAGGCACTATGGATTTTAAGTTTGCCTAATTCACCTCTTCTCTTCTAAGGCTATGAGCATCGATTCTTTCAGGACCGTCCCGATGGGCATGCGGCCAGTGCGGCTGAACAGGGCCCAGCTTCTAGGAGCCTCCAATTTCTAGCTGTAAAATCTGTTAGGCCCGTTAATCTCTGACCCAAATGTTGTTTGCTGCTGCATGTTGCGCTCTGAACATGCCAAGTTAAGGTTTTTTCCATCCGCGCGGCCCCAAAGCTGATGTCTGCTGCTTTCGGGTCAGTTTGGGGCCAGTTTGGATTTCATGACGTGGCTTGCCTCGCCTGGCTGGTCAAGGAGAGCGAGCTGTGTTCTGAGTTTGGATGGGTTGCCAGCTGCATCGATGTTTGTGAAAGCAAGATTTTCCCTTACTTGGACCAGCCGTATCACCTCTCCACTGCTGGCAAGGCTCTCCTTGCAGGGCGAGGCCAGCTAGCAAACAAGCCAAACGTCCCCTTGGTTTCTTTGCCCACATAAGCTAGCTGAGCAAGGATTGCCTAACCTTGCCCGGCAAAGCTAGGCAAGCAAAGCGCCATGCGTTTGGTTTCTCAGATTGCTAGCTTCTTCCCTAATTAAAATATCAATGTGACACATGCAAGGGACCCACGAAGCTCTCGTAGCGTCCACCTCGTAAAGAAAGCTTACCCTTGTCTGGTCTAGCAATCATTCCTGCTTTTACCCTTTCGTTCAAACTCTGTAGTACCATACTTGGTACTTCGATACGTATGGATGGACAGAGAGGGTTGAGAAATGTCATGTACTCACTTTGTCTCAAATTTTAAGTCGTTTTGCTTTACTTCTAATAAATACATAGTATTTACTATGTATCTAGATATACTGCATATCTAGGTGCATAGCAAAAGCTACGAATCTAAAAAAATTAAAATAACCTACCATTTTAAACCAACGGAGTACATAGTATATTGTTTTCATGTAAAATAGTTAATTGTTTTATGCAAAGAAAACTCTCCGGTTTCAAATTTTAAATTGGTTATCTGGAAGATTTGTGTGGGTATCATTGTGATCAATTGCAGCAATGCTTCACTTAGTTTTAGGAAACGATTTATTATCAGGTGAGGCATCACGTGGTTCATGTACTTAGAGGAGATTATATTGTCTGCTGGAGGCTGTAGGTAGTTGTAGGCCCACTTCGTTGGCAGACATTATAAAGGAATGAAATTAGATGGTATCATAGAATGCACTACTGCAGCAACAAGTGACTTAATACGTTGGTGGAGTCTTGGATGTACGGTTATTAATGTCTAAAGCAATTTTTTTTCCTAAAACAGTCACCTCCATTTGTTCCTCGCCACTTTATATGCAGCAGAGTGGAAGCTAACCCTTTCTTACCATTCGTCTCACAAGAATAGTGACGGACAAGGATACCGTACCTAGCATGTGAATAGATCTAAACACACCTAGCAGTGCCCTGCTGTACGTGTAGTGTGTGATAGGGATGTGATGCATCTGGAAAGAAAATTGGAGCCTCGGATGTGTACCTTGAATTACCGATTTCCTCAGTTGTAAACGAACCAAAAAAGTAGGAAAAAAAGTGATACTAATTGCTCCATTGCCATGACAATTGTAATTGTGAGAGTCCATCCACTAGCACCAGAATGACAATTGCCAGCAGAATATGAAAGAAACTTCCTCTGAAAGATGAAGGTTCATGGGAATGAATAGCATGCATGTAATTTTGCATTGTGTAACGGCACGCAAAAGGAATTCAGATACCTCAAAGATAAAAATCAATTTAGAGAATTTTGTTCAGTGCTCATGATATAAGAACACTGAATAAACAAATTTTGAAGCAGTGCACCATCCATCCAGTAAAGCAAATGTACTTGTCACACCTGATTTTGAAAACAAACCAAGTTGTGTATACAGTATGTGAGCCAGGATCAAGTTTCACACATAAAAGAAGCCAGCAGTGAATAACAGGTACAATGCCATGTAATAATGAGTTTAACTTAATACAAACTGAGAAAAGTGTGAACAAAATAAACAAACAAACATCTCCTGGCGGCAGAACATCATTCTCCACACGCAGTTGTCTGGGGGCACATATGCCTGGCACTCCTGCAAATTTTTGATACTCTCAATAGCTTCTTGTTCTGAGTAGCATTCATATATTGTATGAAACAAAAAAATATATAGGAAATAGCAGTTGTGAGTACATGCCATTTGTCACATAGCACAATTCCATTACGAGTAAAAGAGGAGAGGGAATGACAGGTTCAGTTATAATGTGTTTGATAGTCTTCCCCTAAGTACTGAACATTCTGGCATGAGATTACTTGTTATGCATTCTTAATTTAAATTTTTATTCACCAAAAGCTGGCTTCAATATTTTGACTCAAAAGGTGGCCATATTGTTGTAAAATAAATTAATACAAGAAACAGGTCGTTGATGCATTGCAGTATGACAATCCACAATCATGAAGTGAATACAACCAAAATTAGGGTTACAGAAATGGAGAAAATCCTGCCTCCTGAAGCAATCAGAACCTTACAACCATGACACTACTAGAGAACTGACCTTCCATCTAACGTTTTTAGTCCTGGATAATTTTAGACCCAGGACTAAAGGTTCACCGACCGGGACTAAAACTCAGCCACTGGCGGGAGGGCTCACCAACTGGGACTGAAGAGCCCCTTTAGTACTGGTTTAAAGGCCAGTAGTTTGGAGGGGTCTTTTGTCCCAGTTGGAAACACCAACCGGGACTAAAGGCCCCCTTCTAGTCCCGGTTGGTAATTCCAATCGGGACAAAAGGATCCCTACCCTCATTCCGCAAGCTCCCCTCCACCTCCTCTCTCTCTCCCACGCCTTATATCCTCCTCACGGGCTCCTGCGCCTCCACCTCCTCTACTGGCTCATCCTTATCTTCTCCCTCTCCTTCTCTCCCTCCCTCTCCTCCTCTCCCTCCTCTTTGCCTACACCTCCTCTCCTTGCGCCGCCACCGCCCCATCCCTCTGCTGCCCCTCCCCTTCCCCCTCTGCTCGCCCCTCACTGGGAGTGAGGAGCGGCAGCGGGGCGAGGGCAAGGCTGGCGCGGGCGTGGGCGGCGGAGCCAAGGCGGGTCGCGGCGGCAGGCGGCGCGGAGGCGGAGCGGGCGATGGAGCGGGTAGAGGCTGAGCAGCACGGCAGGTATGGAGACGAAGCAGCGAAGCGGGCGGAGGAGACGGAGCAGCACGGGCGGAGCGGGCGGCGCGGACGGAGTGGGTGGAGGCGGCGCAGGCGGAGCGGACGGAGGCGTATGGCCGGACGGAGGCGGCCGGGCAGCGCGGGTCTCGGGCGCGGGGGTCGTGTGGTGGGGCAGAGGCGGGTGGG
This sequence comes from Setaria viridis, assembly GCF_005286985.2. Lineage (NCBI taxonomy): Eukaryota > Viridiplantae > Streptophyta > Magnoliopsida > Poales > Poaceae > Setaria > Setaria viridis. Next base: position 6,888,810 of record NC_048264.2, read on the forward strand.
CGGGCGGGGCGGAGCCGAGGGCGGCGGCCAGCCGGTGGGCATGACGGCGCAGGCGGCCAGCGGGCATGGGAGCGTGCGCTTTTTTATTTTTTTTTAAATTTTTTAGTCCACATTGGTAACACCAACTGGGACTAACGGGGGCCTTTAGTCCTGGTTGAGTGACCTGGGACTAAAGACCCTCTTTTATCTCGAAAAATTTATCCCGAATGACTTTTAGAGAGATTTGAGGCCTACCAACCGAGACTAATGCCGAGTTTTCTACCAGTGTGAGCCTGTTAGCCATATCTTTAATTTTGTAAACAGCGGAAGACCTACTACACTATGTGAATGATGGTGTAGTGCATTTCATGACTATGGCTATAGAAATTCTGCACAGATGCAGGTCTAGAAATGGGTTTTGTCTAGATGTTTCACGACCTTTGTTAGTAACAGAGGCTAAGATGACGTTAGAAAGAATGTCTTCATGCATATTTGGAACCAGAGAGCCACCAGTTGATTGAACCCTTAAATTCAAGCCACTAATTTTCAAGTTAAAAGTGTGGCAAAGTTTCAAGAATTTTTAGCCTTTTTTCCATTTTCACAAAATAAATAATTCATGCACCATTTTCTGGCCAGATCTATTCATCATTATATATAGGTGCCTGTTCACAACCACCATTGGCATATATAAATGAATGTTATACCTTGGAAAACGCATCCAGGCCATACCATAAGTAGTGCATCAGTTGTGTTCAAAGTCACAACTTGATCTCTTGTTTCTAGTAGTCCAGGCTGCATATGGTAGTGTGCGCTAGCCAGTAGCTAGAGTAGAGATGATCATCCAGAAAAAATAGCAAGAAGAGAGATAATAGAGTCTGATATCAGAATATATGAATGGGATGCCTCAGGAAACAAATCTGGAGTCAGACAAATGGTTGCAATGCGTTGATGTTTGTTCAAAGACAAAAATCTCAAGTCCTTGGTGAGCACCTCAATCTGCCAGACACAAATGGGAGGACATAACTTGGTGACCTGCTCAGTTTCTCCACTCTCTACCTTCAACATATTCTGATGCTCCACTCTCCACTCACTGCCACAAAAAAGCAAATCAATGTACACACAAAACAGTACAGCTTATGGAGATGAAGCAATAATGTCAATGACAAAAAGCCACCAATAGCAGCATGGAAACTTGTTAGAAACCAAAGAAACATGGGCGGGTTTAGGAGTACTTGACCTAAAAAATCAGAATGAGGCATTGCTAACGAAGCACTTGCATAAGTTTTTTAACAGATCTGAGTTTCCTTGGGTAAGGCTAATTTGGAACAACTATTATAGAACCAACAAGCGGCCCGGCTCAACACACAGAAAGGATCAGTTTTGTTGCGTGACATCCTCAATTTGCTTCATAAATTCAACGGGCTTAGTGCACCTATACCTGAAGATGGTAGGTCAATCCTCTGCTGGCATGGTGTGTAGGGAAACATGCTGCCAAAGCACTCATTCCCTGATCTTTTCTCTTTGGCAAAAAAAAAAGATGCTGACTCTGCACCAACCAAGACAAAAGGACGACATTCACAGACTCTTGTGAATGAGAAACTGGAAGAAATCCACTTCACCCATGGCAAAGAATGGTCGTCATACATATGGGGATCAGCTCAGTATACCTCCGCACAAGCGTACAAGGAAATGATAGGTGTCACTAAACTGTACCCAGCATCCTCAAGGCTATGGAAAAGTTCTTGTCAAATCAAGCACGAGTTCTTCTTTTCGCTGCATCTCAATGACAGGATGAGCACAAGGGAACTATTGTGAAGAAAATACATGGTACTCCAAGATTTACAACATGTGTTCTCTGCCAAGGTCAACTAGATAAAAACTTGCCGCATTTATTCCTACACTGTGCTTTTGCAAAAAGTTGCTGGGCTCTTCTAGCATTAGATATTGAAGGACATAAAGAGCCTTTCCCAGTTATTGAGTTCTTTCAACTAAACCATTCTTCATGGAGAGATAAACTATTCTTCACGGAGAGAAAAACCATTATTCATGGATATCATAATCCTAATGAGCTGGAGCATTTGCACGGTCAAGAATGATTTATCTTCAACCAACAAATCCCTTGAGAGGAATCAGTTAAGCGAAAATTGATCCACGAGTTTGCCATGGTTATTCATTCAAGAGTTTTACTTAATTCCTATTTTTGGATTCTTTTGGTTTTTTTATTGTGCTTATGTTATTTTTTTCATTTTTCAGTTCCGATGTAACTTGTCTTAACTGTTTTAATATGTTATAATCTAAAAAAACATCTCTAGTCCTTCTTGACATGGCGAGGTTGTGACGTAGGGCACCTGCGCAGCCACACCCACATCTTCGACTTCATGCTTGCTGCTTACTCCTAAGCCAAGGATTTGATCTTCTTTAAGTTTCTTAATTGGTTTTAACTGTGAAACCAAAAAATCGACCTGATTTTTATATGATAATCTAACATTCTGTATTGATGAAGCATGCGATACTAAAACAAAATTTGCACAAAGAAACAGCTAATGATTTATAGGTAGGTGTAGTCATATATTTGTAATTAATACTTCTAAGGAGTATCCCTTCAGCACCATCACTTCAACTTTAAAGGTGTTACTACCCGGTACTAAAAGGTCTCCGGGCCGGGGGTGACCAAATTTAGACCTGGTACTAACGTTAGCATTAGTACCTATTGTTGGCCAGTACCAATGCTCTGCACTGATGGTGAGTTTTCTAGTAGTGTTTGCTCCCGTCAGACGTCCGGGTAGAAGCATAACCTTAAATATTTTAGAAGAACAGATGCTGCGACCTAACTAGCTATCACACAACCCACCAAATCTTGAAGAGCAGTATCTGCTTTGACATGGACAGAGAGTCACAGAGAGGCTTTATGAAATAACATCAATCACTTCCAACAATCATGTTGACGTATTGGAATAGGACACGTCCGGATGGAGAAGATCACGGGTTTGCTGCACTTTAGCTGGCATCTCCACGAGTTATGGCCAATAATCAGCTTCCTGTGTTTCAATTCTGCAGAGCCCAACACTGTACTCCACCTGCTTTGTTCTCCCCAGATGACCTCAACTTGGACACAATTCGTAGATACTTCCTTATCTGTGGTTGTAATATCTTATAAATTTTGGTATGCATTGGTAGTCAGGGGTTCGGCTAGCACATCGTACTAGATATTTCATGTTACCATGTAATAGCTGATTGTATTATGCAAAATAGAACAGTAGTCCAGTTTCAAACTTGGAATTGATTGGCTTGGGAGATTTGTTTGTGGACGTCATTGTGATCAACTCGGGCTGTAATTCAACTAGTAAGTTTTAATTTGGATTGTGAGATATCAGGTGAGGCATCACGTTGGCCGTGCACATGGAAAACCAATTATAATGAAGAAACCACTACAATGATACGATAAGCCACCTCCTTCCTACAGCTTGTCTAGAGACTAGAGATGTTGGGGATTACTGATTGCACTATTGCAGCAAAGAATGCACAGAGAACAGCTAATATATATGCGTATACGTACTAAAAGGTTGGTGGAGTCGTAGATGTACAGGTATAGCTAATGATCTTTAAAGCTGTTTATTTTCCCTTTAACACCACGGTTGCCTCCACTATATATGTGCAGCACAGTGGAAGCTAGACCTGTACTACCATACAGAAGCGTGTGCGTATCGTCTCACAGAGAGGGACAAGGGCATGTGCGTAGATCTAATCAGGGACTGTGTAGTCATGTAGTGAGCATTGTGCAATAGGAATATGATGCATCCGGAAAGAAATACTGGGTCGATGATTTGATGAGTGACTGGGTAGCATGCATATCACAACTTTGAAGAGCAAAAATGGCCAGCGAGAGTCCATCAAGTGTGCTTTGACTGAACAAGGAGGTGCATAAGGATGGTGGAAATACCAACTCAAAGCTGACATGTAGCTTTAGTAGCTTGGTTGGATTGATTGCCTTCTGCGAAATCGCAGAAACGTGCAAAGATTTACAAGCGTCAATCGTACATTCTCTGGTAGAATACCCCTCAGTGCAACCGGAAACAATTGGGTCATTAACATGTGGTAGTCATGGGCCTTTAGATTTGTGAACTTCTTTTCTTTCATATTTATTATTCCCTTTATATTCGAGGATTACCCAGATCGAACCTTGATACTATTCATGCATTCAAACATGCTATCTTTCTCTTCCTTGCTAAGAGTGTAACTGGCAGGATGTAAGTAGTTCTGTCATTTATCTCTCTTTTCCTGATGTAGGTCATCTCATTGCTTCATACGATTCAGGTCTTGGCATGCTTCCAATGTATCTTTTGAGTTGCCATAACAACCCATGAAGCCTATCACGTTCATGCAAAGATTTTTCATCAGGTGCATCATGTCTATTGCGTTGCGGACCTTTAGAATTTCCCAATAAGGTAACTCCCAAAATATAGACTTCTTCTTCCACATGGGTGCATGTCCGTTATCGTCGTTCGAAATAGGTTCACTACCAAGACCCTTTCCAAAGACTACCCTTACATCATTTACCATCTCAAATACACGCTTTCCATTACGGTGTGCAGGTTTTTTATGATGGTCTGACACCCCTTTGAAATGCATCTCTTTCTTTCCTAACGGGTGGTAAGCAGGAAGAAATCGACGATGGCCCATATACATGACCTTCCTAAAGTGTTTCAAATACATGCTATCCGTGTCATCTAAATAGTGGGTGCAGGCTCAATATCCCTTGTTTGTCTGTCTTGGAAGGTTGCTCAGCACAGGCCAATCATTGATGGTTATGAACAACAATGCTCGTAGGTCAAAGCTCTCGTGTTTATCCTCATCCCATATACATACACCTTCTTCCTTCAAGAGCAGTAAAAGTTCATCAACCAACGGTCTTAGGTACACATCAATGTCATTGCCGGGTTGTTTTTGAGCCTTAGATAAGCACCGGCATCATAATGAACTTCCTCTTAATGCACAACTAAGGAGGAAGGTTGAACATACATAGGGTCACAGGTCAAGTACTATGACCCCTACTCAACTCACCGAATGGATTGAATCCATCAGTACTTAAACCAAACCTTATGTTCCTTGCATCACTTTCAAAGTTTGGGAATTTTCTATCAATTGATCTCCACTAGACCCCATCCGTGGGGTGTATAAGCATCTCATCTTGCTTGCTTACGTTCTTCTTCGTAGCATCGCATCAACTTAGCATTCGCCTTGTTTCTCAACAAACATTTCAAACGTGATATTATAGGAAAATACCACATCACCTTCGCGGGAACTCACTTCTTGGTAGGTTGCCCCTCAACATCACCAAGATAATCTCGCCTGATATTATACCACAACACTCCGCATATAGGACAAGCATCCAATTTCTTATATTCATCACCACGATAGAGGATACAGTCATTAGAGCATGCGTGTATCTTCTGAACCTCCAATCCCAAAGGGCAAACAACCTGTTTAGCTTCAAATGTCATGAACGGCAATTCATTATTCTCGGGAAGCATGTTCTTTACAATTTTCAATATCCCTTGAAATGCTGACACTATTTTTTGCCTTCCATTGCAGCATTTACAGTGTGGTACCCAGTTTTTTATGCCCCTGCTTGCAATCTGGGTACAATAATTTTTTGTGATCATCTATCATGCACTACAACTTTTTTGATTCCTTCTTAGTTTCATAGTCTTTCTGTGCATCCCGTAGCACCTGACCAAGATCATCAATAGGACCGTCTTCTGCAAACTTTTCTTCATCAGCCTCACCCATTGTAGTATCTACAAAAGCTTGGCCTGTAGCCCAGTCCGAAATGTTGTTATCATCCTCCTCTTCTTCACCGTCTTCAATTATAACCTCTCTTTCGCCATGCTTGGTCCAAACCAAATAGTTAAGCACGAAACTGTATCTAAACAAGTGGCTGTGAAGAGTCCCCCAGGAAGAGTAGTCCTTCTTGTTACTGCATTGGAAGTATGGACAACATATGATCCCTTCTCTAGCTTGTTGGCTTTGGCCACTTCGAGAAAATAATGCAAGCCATCAATAAACTCCTTGGTCCATCTGTCTACGTTATACATTCATTGCCGATCCATCTGCATCGTATTACGTGAAAAATGGACATAGGTATTTGTATTAGATAAAGAACTTGATTAATAGTTATAATTTACATCAATTAACCTTCATAAAGATAAAAACAATTCACATGAAAATTACACCAATCAACCTTCATATCATTCGCTAGGTCGACAAAAAGAAAATGCTAAAATTCTGGACCAAGACAATAAAGATACATATACACTAAAGATTACAGACGCTCCATAGTGGACTTCACGTAGTCAATAATCCTAAAATAATGGTACAACATAGCAGAATGTTCACCCTCCAAGCCATCTCTACACATGACTCAATCTTCTCCGAAGTCTATGGAGAGTCACCTCCACTCCTCTAGTACCAGAAAATAATGGTACAACAGAAGATTTTCGAGTCCACGTACTCAGGCTGAATATCATAAATGAATCTTGAAATAATTGTCCAAATGTCTTTTGGAAAAAGTGCCACATTTTCATAATATAAGTATGGTGGCACACAATATCCTGTCTAGGCAAAAGATCTATTCACTGAGAATGGCCTATTTTGGCAAACCAAAACCAACCAAAAGCCGATGGGTCAAGGTTAGTGAACAGATCTCTGCCTGAACAGTCTATTGGCCCCATACTTCTATTACGAGAATGTGGCTCCAAAAGGCGTTTGGAAAACTATTTCAAGATTCTTTTATGATATTTAGCCCGAGTTTGTGGACTCGAAGTTCTTCTGTTCTACCATTATTTTTAGATCCTTGACTCCATGAAGTCCACTATGGATCGTCTGTAGTTTTTAGTGTATCTTTGTTGTCTTGTTCTACAATTGTAGCATTAAGTTGACCGGTGTAATTTTCATGTCACTCTAATTTAACATGCGAACTATCCAAAAAAGTGTAGCAATGACCAAATTCTATTTCTTACACCTACAATTTATTTACCTCACTTTTATTGCAATGACTAAATGTTAAAGACACATTTACTCTATTTTTTCCCATACCTAATATGGATCAAGATATTTATCTAATATGAATCATATATAACAAGCAAGCTATCCATCAAATTCTAGCTCAAAAACATGTATAAATAAAAAATTCTCTCCATTCTCCCTCATTTTAAAAAACTCATTTTTCTCTATCTCTAAGGATAAAACAAAGCATAATAACAATAAATGAAGGGAGGATGAAGTAGCCAACTTTTACAACACTTTGGATGAGTGAAATCTCCACGAAAATAAGGAAAAAAATCAGGCAACACCTCCCTAAGCTTGCTTGCTCACCATGGAGAAGGAGCCCGAAGCTCTCGGTCATAGTGGCTCGGGCTCGGCGAGGAAGAAGCTGACTTTTATAGGCAAGGCATGTAGTCCCGGTTGGTAACACCAACAAGGACTAAAGGCCATTCATTTAGTCCCGATTGGTAATTCCAACCGGGACTAAAGGAGGCCTTTAGTCCCAGTTGATGTTTTCAACCGGGATTAAACGTCCCACCAGATTCCCTCATCTCCACTAGTCATTACAACCGGGACTAAAGGGGGCTCTTTAGTCCTGGTTGATATTACCAACCCGGACTAAAACTCCTGTCGTAGGTGGCCGTCCGGTGTGGCCGTTTGACCCGAGACTAAAGCTCCAAAAACGACCGAGACATATTACACTAGATGGAAGGTTGTTTCTCTACAAGTGGAACAACCGTATCAAAGGCAAATAATGTGAGGCATCTGATTGCAGTTCTGGTGAATTTACAATATAATCGGAGCCACAGATCATTCAAAAACAATGGTATAATCAGTGTTTTCTCGTGGCTTCAAAATAGTAAACGAGTTTGTGATTTTATCCTTCCCACTTTTTTTCAGTTCAGATTTGAGAAGTCATCTTGGTATTGGAGGTGATGGAAATGGATCTCTCAGTATACATTTATTTGCTTGATTAAGAAAATTCAGTAGCAAGTACTCCTTCTAGTAAGGTTTACTAGATGTTTCGTACCAGGGACGCACATAGTCAACTGGGGCTTGCGAGACACCTAACTGTCAACTTGTACTTCAAGATTTCTATATGCAGTAGACCAGGCCCCTGAATGAACACTTCTTAATTTCGATCACGCAGACAGTGCAGCCGTTGTGATGGGATTTACGCTGGATGGAAAGTCGTTTCTCTACTAATGGTACAACGGAATTCAGTTATCTGAAAGCTAAACATTAATTTACTTCCAGTGGTTCATAAACGTGTTCCGCAGTGTTTACTTTCACTGGTTCATAAAGCATGTTTGGATCCAATATCTACCTGTATATAGGGTTCAATGAGGCAGATTTTCCCAATAAAGCCACAGATTGAGTCTTCTATAATTCTTGACAAGCAACCAGCATACTGTTGGGCTGTCGGTGCTGGAATGAATATGGGGATCTAAGAGCAACACTGGTTCCCTTGTTTACTCATATAACATCATATTAGAAGGGATGAGCTAAATGCCAAATGCAATGGCTGCGAAGATTATATAATCATATATCAAGGATACAATGCATTGAGGGAGAAGCTAAAATGCCAGCGAATCATTGCATCTTACGGAAATGCAGCCCTAGAGATTGTCGATTCTGCGCCCCTTGGGTTACTTACTCTGTCTTCAAAGTTCTAGTCGCTGGAGAAGACTACCATTGACTTCCTTTTGGTGACAAATTCATATGGACATCGGTCGTCTCACCACCCAAACATGGCTGGAGGGCACCCAGCGAGTTGACATAAGTGTGGCAGACATTTTAGAAATAGTGCAGTTTTCTCCATTTGTACAAATAAACTATATATAAGAACTCATGACCAGGTTCTAGCAAAATTTATTCATCATTAATTATATATAGGCACTTGTTCACAACTACCACTCACATCAATGAAGACTATAGCATGGAAGATTCTCAACTGAGGTAATCAAATGCTTCCAACATATGCATGGGATGCATTGGGGAATAGAATTGGTGTCAAACAAATGCTTACGCATTTCCAGCACAATGTAAGCCAGCGCTAGCTGTGTGGTTTCTGGATCAGTGACCGACGCTGCTAGTACTTCATGACATGCATACTGCCCGCGTTCAAGGTCTGGGAACTGAGATGTAAGAAAGGAAGCATACGATGAAGGCGGCAAACACGCAGGCTTTGCGGAGAAGCTGTTTGACGGACCAGGACCCTCAGACCTACGAGAGGGATGCCTACTACTCGTGTATGTACGGGACCATTTTAGTAAAAGAACCTCAGGTATGCCTACTACACGATGGTGCACCTCAGGTTTCAATACAACTTAAGTTGTTGCCGTAGTTGGCCGGACCAGTGTGACTACTACTTAGTAGTATACAATATATAAATATATATATAAGATCTAACTGTTCATTATTATGGATAATTTAGTAATTATTATATTGTAAAAAGTGATATTTCAAATGTAATGATCTTTTAAACTTTATGTTAGTGTTAAAAATAAAATTATAGTGATGTCATTTGTGTTTTTTACCATGATACCCTTATACTACCTATATTACTTATGTATACTACTCATACCACAGGTGAAGGTTTCAGTAGTATACAATTAATCTTGACCGTCGGATGTTTTTATACTAGTCCTTTTCGAATGCTAGTATAGCCTAGTATTGTATACCGTAAAATAGCTCACAACTTATCGCCCATCCCGCATATGGCAAAGTAATTGGTCTTGGCATCCTGCCGCATCCATTCCCTATTTTATTTCCTTCGTACTAGACAAAATGTTGCATCAACATTCATAAAGTTAACTGAGACTGTTGATGTCATTATTTTCAATTTCATTTTTGCTATTTATATCGGTCACCAGAGAAATCAGCAAATTCTGGAAAGTTCGTTAAAAATTTTGGTCAGGTTTGCTGAAAAATGATAATTTAAATTTATAAGGAGGTTATTGAATTTCTTATCGAATTAAGTGCACATCAAAGGCAGCGGCCCAGCGGCCTGCTTTGACTGCTCAGGTTCGATCGAACCCCTGCTGGGTGGATTTAGTTTTCTTACTCCCATCGAGGTTGGAGACCATGTGTCATTAAAGAAAAAAAATCAAAAAGAAGATAAGAGGTCAGAAATCAAACCTATGTCTTGTTAAGAGCACGATGAGGCTCCAACCACTACACCAAAGCTTAGTAAGCTTAGTCTTATTTTAGATTACAGATTTAATAGTAAATATTAAGTAGCAGTGGGGCTTTTCTACTGTTCCCTGGGGAAACCTAACTTCGAAGAAGTGTTAGAAACTTAATAGTTTCAACAAATGTTCCTTGCTACCTACCTATCATCCGTCAACATATAAGAATCCATCCTTCACACGCTGAACTCCACGCATTTCTCTAAACATTTTCTGACTCTATAAATATTCATGATATGGCGGAAGAAGGCTGATAAAAATTCATCTGCCTAACAACCATCAAGAATTTACAGGTATCGGGATGGGATACGCTGGGATATAAAAGGCAGGGGTAACTGTGTTTCTGATAGACATGATCTCTTGCCATCATTATATAGAATCTCTTCTCTCGGTGAAGCAATGCAACTTACCTGAAGATTAGTTCCGTAATAGAGGCACTACGTTAGCTTCAAGGTTTTAGGCAGACAACTAGTATGTTCGTGTCGGTATAGTTGACCATATTGAGTCAGCTAGATCATCTACCTATGACATTTCAATGCATCAAATGGCTGCTTTCTCCAGTGGTATCACCCTAGTTGTGCCATCATCAGGGTTCAACTCGTGCTATTTTTATCATGTCCAGACATATTTGCTATTTGTTGAGATCAAATGACTCTCAGAAGACTAGTACTGAAAGCTACAGTTATACGTCGAGTGTTCCATAAAAAAGAAAGCATGTGGACATATTAGACAACTTTCCTAAATTACTCTGCCACCAACTGATATACTCCCTCTAATCACAAATAAGTGATACTTTAGGATTCTCTAAAGGTAACTATTCCAAACATTGACTACATCTTACTTTTTACATGTCGATCTTCAGTATTTGGAAGTGGTACGAGTATACTTATTTTGAAAATTAGTTTAATAAAATTGTGCATTTTCAAAGTACTACAATTCAAAATAATGGGAGCACTAAACACTCTGACCAAGCTATCGACATGATCATGCAACATACAGCAAGCACTTACCCCTTGGTTTATTTCATCCATTTCCTGCTTCCTTCCCTTGGGACACATATATATAGCAGCGCAACGCATGTTCCAAACAATAGAGGGAGAAGGATGACATAATGCTCACCAACAACAATCTTGAGGTATATTGGAATGGGGTGCATCACGAAGGAAAACAGTACTCGGCTGGAATAAGGTGCATCTATGCTGGAATGAGCTCCATCCACATGACCACATGTAACAGTTAACCAAAGAACTAGATCAATGGCAGCCATGGCGTGCCATATATCTTCATCTTGCCCTTTCAGTGCTTCATCTTTTACGCAGTGGCTGCCGTGAATTGAGTTGCATCGGCTGAGTCTGGAAGGAAGAAGAGTTGACCAAATAGTCATCTAGGATGTGGGCTCATTCGTTGGCCCGTCGCTAATTTTTGTGACCGACCATGTGAACCAAATATAGACGGGATTTTCTATATATCTTCCGGAAGAAATTATCTTATATACATTCCAATATAGACATTTAAGGCTTTGAGTCAAATGAATATGCTTTACAGCTCCTATAAAAAACAGGGAAATGCTATATGGGATTGTGAGCCATCGTCGCCAAAGGGGCCTCACTGAACTCTCATCGCCTTACTGGTTCTGAGCCTGTCAGCTATCACTCACTCAAGAGGCTGATGGGCGATGAGCACAGCTGTGGATGCACCATACACAGAGGATGGCGAGTAGGGGCACAAGTCTATGCTAGTTATCGACTTCTCCATATTTTGATTTTCTTTCATCCTCTATCACTGAGTGCCAGCACACACTGATAATTGGTACTTAAGTTCACACTACTAGAGACTACTAGATTTTTACCCTATTGCCACAAAACACATTGCAACAACACAAATTTAATTTTGTTTCAATAGGTAGTGTTATTCCCACCATTTTGAAAAATGGTTGCAATATGTGGACAATATTGCCATGAATACCTTGCGATGCGTAATCTTTATTTTAGTTATAATACATAGGTGTTATTGCAACAAAAAAATAAATGGTTGCGGTTAGTTGACAATATTATGATGAATTTATGATTTTGTCATAATCTTGAATTTTGTTGCTATAAGTAGTTGTTATTGCGACGAAAAACTTAATGCTTGCATTTAGTTGACAATATTGCCACAAATTACTATCATTTTCATAATCTTAACTTTCATTGCAAAAGATCCATCTATATTGCAACGAAAAACTAAATAGTTGCGATTAGTTGACAATATTGCAACAAATTTCTAGCATTCTCATAATCCAGACTTTCGTTGCAAAAAGTTGATCTATATTGGTTGCAATTAGTTGGCAGTACTATCATGGATTTCTTGTATTGTCATAATCTTGAATTTCGTTGCAAAAGGTTGCACTATATTTTCAACGGAAAACTAAATTGTGACACTTGAAGATAATAAAATGTGTTTAAAAAGGCAAAATAAAAAGAGGTTCTCTATAGTTCGAACCATGAACCACTTGAGTGAGAGGAGGAAGCATAACAAGGACCAATTCAAACAATGGTAGACAGCAGTACTCCAAACAGTACATAATACTAAGAGCATCTCCAGCAATCCCCCATAAATATTTCCTAATAACTAGTTAATAGGGATATCCTAATATCGCTTTCATTATTATCAGGAGAGTTACTTTTGCAGCCTCCTAATAATCTCATCCCAATCCAGCTAATGTATTGGGAGAGTCACAACTCTTTTATTTAGGGGGAGTTGGGGTGAATTATTGGGTTGTTCCAGGAAAAATTAAAGAGAGTCTGCTGGAGCACTATCTTTTCACCAAATCTCCCAATATAGCAGTTGGATTGAGGAATAGGGTTCTACTGGAGATGCTCTAAGGTCCCTAATCAAAGCACATGACATTGAGTTCATAGAAGTGAACTCATAAAATTGAGCAAAACACATTTTGCAGTAAGTAAAAGAACAGCATGCAGTAAGCCACATCTGCTTGCCTATAATAAAATGATGATATTTTTTTTAGAGGAACGATGAGATTTTGTTAAGGGCAACATTATCGTACAAAATGATTTTTAATTCAGACCAAATTCTTTTCGAGCTTAGTCCTTTCAAGCTAAACCCAACCCATTTTTTGTCCCAATTCTGTTATTATCAGTCACATTACAGCCCAAACATTTGTGGACCAAGCCCACTTACTAACAGCCGATCAAGCAAAAGGCATAGAAACAAAGGTTCCAAAAAATCAAAATGTTCAGATAATCACATTCATGACCAAATCACACCGTACAAGAGGCCACACATATACATACATGGAACCACAGTATCTCTTCTCATCAATTCTCTCTCCAAGTCGATCTGCACACTTCCATGAGGAACTGCAGCTAGTTTTTTCCCTGCATCAGCAGGCCAAGGTAGGCCTTTTCTGTTGTTTAGATTCCCTATCTCATCATTCCTGCCATAGAAAAGTTGTAGGTTAGCGCCGCTCCTCTCCCCGCGACAGCGACGACCCTCCGTTAACTGCGCCGCCTCCGTCCGGCAGCGCCCCCGGGCTCTCCTCTGCCCATTGGTCTTGAGATCCGGCGGTGGATGTGCTACGTATACAGAGGTGAAGGAGAAAGATCTCTTCTTTGTTTTAATTCAGAGTTTTATCGATTGGTTAAATTTTTGTTTGGAGGAAGTGATTGCTTGTGCTGTTCCATTCTGATCAGTGGTTGGTTTATTCGTTGAATCAGATGGCAGGTGACTGGTGCCTCGTCTCGGCTCGCCTCTTCTGCCGCTGGTGCTGATCGTCCCTGGCCTTCTCCTTGTTCGTTGCAGATCGCTGCTGCAGAACTGAAGGCACATGATTTTTTAATCGATGGACTATGTGTTAAAAGGATTCGAGCATATGAATTTGCCAACCACTAGCATATATATTATTTTCTTGAGAGTTTCAGAAATACTTGCATATATATGTATGTCCTATATTGTCACAGATTTTCTAAAATACTCCCACGCCCAAAAAACAAGTCATTATATTTAATTTGTCTTGTGGGCATGCGGCAGTCAATTAGCGTCAAGTATGGCTAATAAATAGAGGTAATCGAGGTTATATTATTTCCTCGTTAATCTGTCCTAAAATTACTTGGATGACTTTCTTTGGGATGGAGGGAGTAAAAAACAGGTACTAGGCTTAAGAAACCACCACTACATTGTTATGGCAAACCATGTCCATCCTACACAACATGTAGAGATATTTAGTAAGTTTTTCTTCTAACACTGTATTTTGACGCAATTCACAGCCAACACACCGAATGCGCTAGATCACGCATGTCATCGAAAATCACCTCACAGAGCCTCTACCCTCGACCCGGTCAGACCGGTCCATGAAGTCGGTTAGACCGGTCCAGGAAGCTGGTCAGACCGGTTTATTTATACAGAAACGCGTGAAAACCTAGAATGGCCATCCCGGGAGGGACCCCATCAGGAACGGCGTGTCTAGGATTGCTATGAAGTCGGCAGGCTACTCAAAGCTTCCTCGACCGCCTTAGAAACGAAGGAGGAAAAGAAAGTAGGGTTGGAAAAGATTAGGTTTGGAGATAAAAAGTAAAGGTACTATTGATTGATCGATTGGATAAACCCTCAATCGATTGTGACCCTTTATATTCGTAAAGTGGGGAGATCTTGCCCCGCAAGGAAATCCTTTTATAAGTCGTGATCTACAAGGAATTCTCAATCCTACTCGGACTAAGCACAAACCGGTCAGACTGCTTCGTATTGCCAGACCGGCTATAGGACTCATAGGACTCAGACTGATCAGATCGCTTGGACAAACCGGTCTGACCAGTCGACCTCGCCAGATCGGCTTGGTGCCAATTTTTACTACCAACACACTACCATCTCAATTCGTGCCTTCCTACTATACATGCAGCACAGTGGAAGCTACACCTGTATTACCATTAAGAAGTCTGTATTATTTCACAAGGATAGTGAGGGACAAGGGAACATACATTTGTATGGATCTAAGCAGTGTCTGCACTATGTAATGTGTGGTAGGGATGTGATACATCTGGAAAGAAAATTGGAGTGGCTGAAGTGTAATTTGATGTATCAGAGCTTCAAGGAGTCGCAAGCCACCTCGGTTATAAATCATTGTGCCATAAAATGATAAACTCCCTCTAGCCACAAATAAGTGACATTTTAGGATTGTCTAAAGTCAAATGCTCCAAACTTTTATTACATATTGCTTTTTACATGTTAAGGTTCAGTATTTGGAGGTGATACGAGTATATTTGTTTTGAAAATAAATAAATAAATTATGCATTTGCTATATTTATAGAGATTTTTACAATAAAAACAGTAGCAGCGGAAGATTTATAGGAAGTACATTAAATTCAAAGTACCACAAGAAAAAAATATGGGAGCACTAAATACTCCGACCAAAATACTCCAACCAAGCTATCGCCCATGCAACATATAGCAAGCACATTTACCCCTTAGCTAGCTTATCATTTCCAGCTACCTTCCCTTGATACACATACAGCAGCGCAATGCAAGTTCCAACGAGTAGAGGGAGAAGGGTAGCAGAATGCTCACCAACAAAGATTATGAGGTATTGGATTTTGGAATGGGGTGCATCATGAAGAGAAACAGTACTGGGCAGAATGCTTAGATTAGATGCAGTTTTAATTAGCTATACTATACATACAGCTAATGAAAGAACTAGATCAATACTGACGGCGGCAGCGCCATATCTTGATCTTCCCGGCGTTCTGTGCTTCATCTCTTATGGTGGCCACTAGGAATTGAGTTGAACCGGGCAACTCTGACAGAAGAAGGGGAATAAACCGTCATTTGGGTCGTGGGCTCATTCTTTGGCTAGTGGGCTAATTCTTATGACATATATAGGGGATGTTTGGTTCAGCACTCGTGGTAATTTTTTGACACGCCTTTTGAATAAAATCAGCGTTTGGTTTGCTGCTAAATATTGGCGTACCAACTGGCGCTAACAAGACTGCTAAATCCTGGCAAGCATAATGCTCGCCCGCGTTTCTACCGGACACCAAAGTGCCACCGGCATACGTGACAGGAGGCCAGTTGATGCACGCAAAATGAGGATCACATGTTAATAATAACGTTAAGCACTAATAGCTCATGCACCATATGTCAGATCGATCGAGGATATGATTTCTGTGTACGAGATGGCCAGATCCTCCTTGTATGACACTATGACCAAGCATGTACGCACCAAAAGGTACAATTAATGAAAATCTGGATTTTTGCTTGCAAGTATGGTGAACTTCAGCAAGGAGTATCATAAATTTAGTAGTATAGGATTACTACCAGTATACCTCCCATCAGAATCTTCTAGAAGGATCTCTGGATGAGATCTTTAACGATGCATGACCCAACTAACTGATTGCTCACAAAGCTTGGCAATCGCGAAGCTAGCCATGGGCCGAATCACCCAACACATCGAGGAAATGACCACTTTACCCTCTTTGGGTACCCCTATATATACATAGCTCCCAGTAGCATGCAGTGTTTTTATGACGATGAAAACGAGAGGCATGACAGCCGCGTTTTGCACGGTGCAATTAGTGGCTGACCGTACTGGGTTAAGTTAACGGTCTCCAGAGCTTTGCTTTCCTTGACGTCAATTTCTGATCTCTCAAGGCAAATCACAACGTTCTCTTCCCCGTCCTTCCTATAGGTCAAGGCCAAGACTAGCAATATCTACTGGACTATACATCTCCAAGTGCAAGGCTAGCACTATACGTCGTATCATTAATATGAAAGATTAGTCAAATAATTTACATTTCAATTGGATCATAACAGCAACATTAACAGAAAAAAAAAGATTTCTTAAAATTTTGAAATGAAAATAATATGATTTTGGTGCACACTTAAATCTTTATGACTAGGATATGATGCGACCAACCTAGCACCCATCCAGCATATATAGCAAAGCACCTAGTCTTGGCATCCTGCCACATCGATTCCTTCTTTTCTTGCCTTGGTAATAACAATGCTGCAATAAGAAAGAAAATGCATGGGACGCATCAAGAAAGAAAATGGAAAGGGTGATCTGAACATTAGTAGGCATCTATATATAGGTCTATAGAATAAGTCCTGGCTTGTTCACTTCTTGGCACCCATGTCTTCTAATCCTATGTTCTAGTTCAGCCCCGCTGGTCATTTTGCCAGATGTGCCTCATGGTCATGTATGGTTGCTAGATTGAGACAGAGCACGCCATGATCTGCTTCTAGTAGCAACTTGTAGAGAAGCAGAGCCTCTCATGGTATATTATCCCTAGGAGAGTATTTGTGCTGGCGTCCTACCAATCGCGCTTTGTCCAGAAAGAGTACTCAATCTTTCAAGTGCCTCTACTGTAATGCAATGATCAACAGTATGATAGTGCAATATATTATGCATGCTTTGTTTCCATGTGTAATGGACTTGTTCCATATGATGGTGTAACTTCATTGCCTGATTATATTATTGGCACAAGTTGCGGTAGGTGATATTGTACTAAAAAAACAAATGGTGTTGCATTGCAGCAGTCTGATAAAAATGTTGAAAATGGTTTTGGAAAAGATGGGTACAAATATATGAATAATTGAGCAGCAAGAATGTTACCGAAAATGATTTGCGTTATGTCAACATAATAACACAGTCTGACAAAGAAGGTACACTCCTACCAACGTATCCCTCCTGTTCCCATGGTTCGTGCAGCATCATTCTGCAACTTCCAAAGGATAGAGGGACAGGGTACCTCCATGATATCGAGGTATTGGAACTGAGATGTCTACATAAGTAGCAAATGAGCTGAAAAGGATATGCACTATATTAACACGTACAATTAATGATCTGCTGTGCAGGATTTATTGAAACTAAAAACTGTAAGTAGGAGTAGGAATCTTTTCTACTGTTCCATCAAAAACATAAACTCGAAGCAGTGTTATTAGAAACTTAATAGTACAAAAAACGTTCCTAGCAACCAACCTGTCATCCCTCCAATATATAAGCAGACACCCTTGGCACGCTGCACCCGATGCATAAACATTTCCTACTCTCCCTTCCTTTGCATAGAAACACTACCAACTTTCATGAGATGGTGGAAGAAGGATGAAATTAAACATTCATCTGGTGAACAACCATCAAGCATGTCGAGGTATTGGGATGGGATGCACTGGGATAGAAAAGAGGAGTTGGCCAACAAATCCTTGGAGTAAACAAGAGCTGATTAGTTACGGATCTCATCGCTGTGGAAACTAAGATCCGAGTTGCTACGAAAAAGCATTATGAAGTAGTATGTATGTAGTATCGTGCTCTGTTTAATAAAAATGCAGAGCTACGTGATACCACTAGTCCACTACCGCTTTGTCTAGCACCACTTCATCGAGCAAGTAGCAACTAGGTGTACTCCTATCCAATTTTCTGATCATTATATGTATGTGCATTTGTTACTTTGTGTAGGGAGTCCGGAATCCGGCCCAGATGTGAAACTAAACATAGCGTGCATGAACCGTCGACGGGCTGAAGGAACCTGCTGACATTTTCCACTGCACGTTGATTGCTTGTATGCTTCTTCGTGGCCGGAGTGCTAGTTGGTGCCAGGTCAGGGCGGTGGCCGGGCACCGTTTGGTGTCGACGACTACGCGAGAGAGGTTATGACCACTGAGCCGCCCTCAGGGTAATGACAGTCAGCAACTGTTAGGCTTTTCTTTAGAGAGTTCATCGTTGCAAAACCAAGCATATCAGCTGAGTCATCACGTTGACAATGCACATGGAAAAACAATTATAATGAATAAACTACTACATTGATACGATAAGCCACCTCCTTCCTACAGCGTGTCTAAGGATGTTGGGGATTACTGATTGCACTACTGCAGCAAAGAGTGCACAGGGATAGAAAAGAGGAGTTGGGTGACAAATCCTTGGAGTAAACAAGAGCTGATTAGTTACGGATCACATCGCTGTGGAAACTAAGATCGGAGTTGCTACCAAATTAGTTTGGTAATTGAGTCAATGCATTAGGTTCAAGGGTTTAAGCAGAGAATTAATATATCTGTCTCGTTATAATTGACCTGGTTGAGTCAGCTTGACCACCTCTCTTCATTCAATTCATATGGCATTTATTTGCGAGCATCAAACTGTTTGCATCAAGTGTCTGCTTTATCTTTGGCATTACCCTAGTTATGTTATCTCCCTATTAATTTCTCGTGTAAGTTTCATGGTCCAACTCGTGCTATTTGTATCAAGTCGTGAATTATTTGCTATTTGTTGGGATCACACAACTCTCAAAAGATTAGTATTGAAAGCTACATTTATATGTGTACATGTCTTCCCTCAAGAGAAAACATGTGGATATACTAGACATGTGTGTGCGAATGCTAAGCCACCTCGTTCCCAAATCACGTACGTGTCACCAAATGACATACTCCCACTAATCACAAACAATTGACATTTTTAGGATTGTCTAAGTCACAATTATTCCAACCTTTGACTACATATTACTTTTTACACGTCGAGCTTCATTATTTGGAAGCGATACAAGTATATTTGTTTCGAAGAAATAGTTTTATAAAACTATGCATTTACTACATTTTACAGATATATTACAATAAAAATAGTAGTGAAAGATTTATCAACAACCCAATACAAAGTACTAGAAGAAAAAAAATATGAGAGCACAAACACTCCGACCAACCTATCGCCCATCCACATATATAGCAAGCACTTTCCCCTTAGCTTACTGGTTCATCCCCCATTTTCCTGCTTCAATTCCTTCCCTAGTACATGTATATACACAGCAACACAATTGCAAGTTCCAAAGAATAGAGGGAGAAGGATGACAGAATTAATGCTCACCAAGAACAACGATGAGGTACTCGGAATGGGGTGCATCACTAAGGAAAACAGTACTAGGATCTGGTGTTGGGCGCGTGGAGCTCCAACCACCTATACAGTTCATCGAAGGACTAGATCAATGCCAGCCAGTTGCATCAGTCATGGCGGAGGGCTCAAGAGGCAGCCTGGTGGAAGAGCGGAGAGCTGCGGAGGCACATCCACAGAGATGCATGGTGTGGTAGGAGTAGGGGCACCGGGCTATGCTTTGATTCCTTTGATTTTGTTTCATCCTCTGTTACTGAATGGCAGGCAATGCAAACATTACTCTTTGGTACTTCAGTTTATTTCCATCCAAATTCAGCCTCCAAATCAGTATTTTTTCTAGTGAAATTAAGGAGCCTAGTTAACATGAAAATGATCTGGTTAACCTGATAAATAAAATAGGGGTAAGTTAACCTGAAGCTGTGTCTAGTTCCGACTCCAGTAATCGAGATTTATCCGGTAGCGTACGTCCTTCTCGCTTTCTCAGACCTCCTCACGGGCAGCTGCTGATCGATAAAGCCCACCATAACAATAAGCGGATCACGGCGATCTGCCCATGCATGCAAGGATATGTGGCCCATACGTACTACACTTGGCTGGAACACGAGATAGGATCACAGGAAAGCAACGAGATCCTACACACGCGTGCATATCTTCGTTCATGCATATCACCTATCAACATTTAAAGGATGAAACTTAGCTTGTTTTGATCTAGGGGCTTGTAGTATGCTAATGACCTTTCTCCTGACGGAAAATGACAGCTAATAAATCTCACTTCCCCCTCTAATCTTCAAATACTATTGTTTTGATGTGCGTAGAGTCAAGGCATTTTAGATTTGACCATCAATATCTCTTTGGAATATTTAAAATTAATTTCTAAAAATGGCATGCCTAGATTCTTCTTCGATATTAAGTAAATTCAAAATACTCCATATTTATTAAATTTTAAATGCGTTTGAAATGTCATTAATTTGAAGATGGGAGTGAATATAGCTCTAATGTTCATACACGCCAATAGTCAGAAATGAATGTGTGAGTAGGAGGAACTTTACATCAAAGTAACCCAGAATTACAAGCACTTCTCTTGTGTACGAGTCATAGAGCTCAATATTTTTCTCGTATAGTTTTGCCTCCCAAACATCCTCTATCAGAGCAACAATTAATAGGTACACATCGCGGTTATCATCATCATCAGAATCTGGCAGATTCTTAAAAATAAGAAAAAATATAGTAATCAATTCATCTAATTAAATAAAAATCCTCATCCGGCTAGCAGTTGTTGACCCTGGCCTCATTGGCGCTGTCGCCGAAGCACCTCTTCCAGAACCAGTGGCGGCGCCAGACCCTCTCCACCATCTCGTCGATGGGCACCCCCTCGGTCTCCGGCAGCAGGACGAGCACGAAGGTCCCCATGACGACGATCCACGCCGCGAAGAAGAAGAAGATGTAGGCGCGCATGGTGCACATCATGGACAGGAACGCCTGCGCGATGAGGAAGGTGAAGAGCATGTTGGAGCTCACCGCGAAGGAGAACCCCGCAGTGCGCGTCTCCAGCGGGAACGTCTCCGACGGGATCAGCCACCCCAGCGGGCCCCACGACCACGCGAAGCTCGACACGTAGATGCAGATGAGCACGACGATGGCCACCGCCCACCCGGAGCTCGGGCTCGTGTCCGCCTTCACCTTCGCCAGCATGATCCCGCCGACGGCCGTCTGGGCGACGAGCATCTGCGCGCACGCCTCGAGGAGGAGCTTCCGGCGGCCGACCTTGTCGACGAGGACGATGGAGACGACGGTGGCGACGACGTTGACGCCGCCGGTGACGACGGCGGAGAGGAGGGAGCCGTCGGTGGCGAAGCCCATCGTCTGGAAGAGGACCGGCGCGTAGAACATGAGCGCGTTGATGCCCGTGAACTGCTGGAACACCTGCATGGCGATCGCGATCACCAGCGGCGGGCGGCTCTCGCGGCGGAGGAGGCGGCGGTAGGGCTTCTCCTCGGCGTTCAGCGCGGCGGCGACGTCGCAGGCGGAGCGGATCTCGTCGAACTCGGCGTCGACGTCGGCGGTGCCGCGGATCTTCTCCAGCGTCCGCCGCCCGGCGTCGGGGCGGCCGCGCTCGACGAGGCTCGTCGGTGTCTCGGTGATGACGAGCGAGCCGAGGAACAGCACCGCCGCGGGCGCGGCGGCCCCGCCGAGCGCGTAGCGCCAGCCGAGCGGGTGGACGTTGGAGGTGAAGTAGTTGACGACGTTGGCGGCTAGGATGCCGACGGTGACGTTGAGCTGGAAGAGGATGTTGAGCGCGCCGCGGATGTGCGCCGGCGCGATCTCGGAGAGGAAGAGCGGCGCCGCCTGGTTGCCGAACCCGACGCCGACGCCGAGGCAGACGCGGCCGACGATGAGCATGGCGAGGTTCGCGGCGCAGGCGCAGAGCGCGCTGCCGCCGAGGAAGAAGACGGAGGCCGCCTGCATGGTACGCTTGCGGCCGAGGCGCGTGCACGCCCGCGACGCCACGAAGCTCGCCGCCAGCGCCGCCAGGTACAGCGACGAAGTGAACAGCTGCAGCCGCTGGTCGTCGAACTTGCAGTAGTTGTTCTCCCTGGCCCGGTGCTTCCGCGCGTACACGGACGGGAAGAAGCGCACCAGGAAGTCGTCCATGGCCGTCACGCCGCCTGTCAGCGATTGATCGAGCACCACAAGTTAACAACAATAGCCGATCCGTCTGAGATCGATCGATCGCTCTACGTGAACACACGACGGCGCAGGCTTTTACCTGAGATGCCGATGTCGTAGCCGAACATGAGGCCGCTGGTGGCGGCGATGATGCCGCAGATCCAGACGTACCAGGTGATCTTGCCCTTGAACTCCCGGCGGTCGGCGCCGCCGGGCTTGGAGACGGCAAAACCCCCGGCCATTCCTCCTCGATCAGGGGGCAGTTCGTTCGGGATTAGTGGGTGGATAATGGAGTGGTAGATCAGTATCACACGTAGGCTGCTTAAATAGAGGAGGGAGAGCGATGGATAAGGCGGGGGAGTTGACGTGGCTCACTGCTGGGGGTGGGGGCTTAATTTGTTGAACGGATAAAGGATAATAAAAGGAGATTAGCGGTTGTTCAGGTGCTGAGATCGGTGGAGCCGCGTTGGGCGCAAACGCTGACGGGTACTCCCTCCGATTTTAGGATCGTTACGTGTCATCAGGTGAGTCACGGTTGTGGATAGTAACCTCATTCCAAATACTTGTGGTTTGACCAATAATTTCCATCAAAATATAACATTACAAAAAATAATTTGGTACTTTAAAAATACTTTCCATGATAAATGTAGCAGCATCTATTTTGCATTTTCAAACCATGTATTTTTTTTTAATGTTACATTGAAGTTCAAAGTCCAAAAAATTTTACCAGCACTATTACACAACGACATGAATTTCCATGTAGTTTTATTGAACTAGGGGGAGTAGTTTTCATTTGAGAAAAAAAATATGTATGAGAGATATTTGTTAACAATTAAATTGATTAAAATACTTCGCCTATTTTTAAAATATATGACTTGTAAACTAATTATCTTGTTTGAATTATCACATATTTAAAAACTTATGGAGTATTATGTTATAATTATCTCCGTAAATTTAATAAGCAAGAGTTGTAAAAGCTCTCTTTATGTTTTATTAAAAAATAATAGGAATGTGCCAATTGTCAAGAAGATTATGGTTACAACAGAAAAATGTATCATTTCGATCAAAACATAAGGCCATTTACTTTTTTCATCTTATTTCAAAACATAAGACTTGCATGTAACCCAAATTATGGTTACAAGTGCATGAATTTTTATCTACTATTATCGAACTAGGGGGCTAGTTTTATGTTTTATAAATGTGAGAGATTTTGATGGCAATCATGTTGATCAAATTAGTCCCTCAAGTTTTTAATATATGGCGTGTGAAGTAATTATTTTGTACCAAATATCGTATATTTAAAAGCGAGGAGAGTATAATAATATTAGAAATATCGGCATAAATTTAGTATGTGTTGTACAAGACCTCTTTATGTTTTGTTAAAAACATCAGACTGTGCCAATTGTCAAGAAGATTATGGTTACAAGAGTATATACAGAGACCTATCATTTTGATCAAAATATAAGGCATGTGATTTTTTCAATTTTTTAAAATATAAGACTTGTACATAACCTAAATAATGTTTACAAGTAAACATTATACGAAACCCAAGAGAGTTGTATGTTTTTATTAGTACACAAACCTAGGAAACTTCATATATTACCACATTTCGTATCATTGATTCTTTGATGCAATCTGACGACTGTATTGAGAGTCAAAATAAATGAAGTACCAAAGATTAATATAGATAGAGAAGGGATAAACTTTACAAACACTAATGAGAAGTTGTCTATGCTATGAGTTTTATTAGCAATAGACTGAGCACATATAGTTCACATGTAATTAATACATCAACATTCATATTAAACAATATTATGACTAACCATGTTGTTTGTATATATTTGTTTCAACTATGAAATAAATTAGCTTATGTATCTTTTCTTTCATTTGTGAAGTTTGATTAGTGTAAAGACTAAGATCTGCATAATGGTAGCACCATATAGTAAATGAGCGTATGTCGTATATGTTCACAGTGAAGTCCTAGAACAATCCTATCATTTGTTCGATGGATAAAAATTTTCTTATGAATTTGAGAAAAATACTCTTTTGATTCCCCTCAAATATTATCAAATTATAATTTCTCTATTAGCTTTAAACCAGGTATTTGTACACCATACACCTGAGCTCTCAAAAATGTTTTCTTTTCCACCACGAGTGATTTATACGGCAACTTTAGTCTACGTGGCACCACATAGCCGTCCTACATGACGTCATTTCAGGCATGAGGGTATAAATTTGATTACATTAATACTTCAAGCATATTGGAAAAGAAGTCAAATTAAAAGTCCTAGAATATGGTTCAATCTTAGCAAACTCATCGGTAAATGGTTTAGCTCGGAAAAATATGAAACCAGTTAAAAAAAATTCTGCAATCATGTTCTATCATCCAATGACTTGTTTGGAGTTATTTAGATATTATATTATCCCATTTTGATTTTTGCTAGAAGTTTCTCCTATTATTTATTATAAGTAGTATGATAAGCCTCGAGAATGACACGCAGGACATTTGTCATATCTAAGATGTATGAAGTCACCTTCCTCTGACTGCTTCCTAATGCAAGTATGAAGTCTCTCACAAACATAGACAATTATTCTATGGCTAGGCTATTAGGTTGAATGACATGCAAATAACTAAAACTATATGCACATTTTTTTATAGGATCCATACTTTATATGAAAATAGCAGTAGTTTTATAAATAGGCCCTCAATAGAGGAGCCAAATACAACCCAGTCCTCAAGGGAGACACGCACACCTACACGCATCGTCGAACTGACGATGGAGAACAGCATGCGTCGCTTGCAGGAAAACACTACCGTTGTCATCAAGGAGCTCACCGGCGATGGCCACCAAAGGCATCGACGTCCAACAGGACCCATAGAAGATGCTTGGAGCTTGCGTGGAAGGGCCTCAAAACGGAGGCTTGAAGTGGATGCAAACGAGGTCGATGAGGAGCACCACCGGTGAACTGAAGATGAGGATGAATCCTCGCTAACAGGGAGATGAGCCACACCCACAGAGTCGGTGGGTGGCTTGAAACCAGACGAGCAACGGGGACCTGCAAGGAGAAATAGGAAGAACGCACACACACTGCTGCTCTTGGAGAAGGGGCGGCATGGAAGGCAGTGGAGGTGAGCACCAAGCGAGCTCCAATAGCAAGACTCAACCCAGCAGGATCCGGATCCACAAGGCAGAGCAATGAACCCAAGGCTGGGCAAGCCGGAACAGGAGCTAGAGATGCAAAAGACGAAGATGGGAACCAGGAAGATGGAGTGTACAGTGGTAGAAGGGAAGAGATCCAACCAGGAGAGAAAGAGAGAAAGGAAGCTTTGATTTATTCGGACTCACCTCTACAAGGCAACTAACGGCGGCAATGAGGACCATGGCGGCGGCGGCGGCAATGGCAATGCGAGCCGCCCGTCACCCATCTAGGCACAAACACAGGTCATAAGTAATATACAGCTATAAAGAAAAAAGCAGGGCCGGCACAGATATAAAGGGAAAAGCAGGGCCGGCCCGCCTCCTTCTCGCCACCGGAGGGGGAACAAGGGGCCAAAAACAAGCCTAGGCGATTGGTACAATGGAGAGCAATGGAGATAAGGATGAGCGGGGAGTTAACTATATGCACATTGATAAGGCTTAACATATATACGTAAGATGTTATAATATCATTATAACTATATGAACAAAAATGTTATCTTAAAAAATTATCATTGAAGCTAAATACATATACCTATTCTTATAGATGGAAAGGTGGTGATCCTGAATTCCTGATGTTTTGAACTATATTTCTCAAAACTTGTAGATAGTTGAGTGAGACAATTTTTCTCTTGACAACTAAAGTTATAAACAGGTAATAAACATTAAGTATATAATTATCTGTGCATGGTGATAATATGTCATGCTGAAAATTGATGCCAATTGATTTTTATTGTACTAGCTCAGCCCACTAAACAGAGGAGTAGGAGAAAGAATTAGGCCCATACTGGATTATATACTGGCCCACTAGAGCAGCTTCGCCTGCCGCCATTAGCGAGGAGTTGGGCGGCGCTGGGCTTCCATCTGCTGACTGCTGGGCCAGCGGAAGTAAATAATGCAACGATCCAATCCACCAGGTTACTCTGCTTCGGAGCTAGTTGGATGACCTCATACCAAAAAGATTGCATGGCTCGACAGTGAAATTGACTCCATTCAGTTTGCTGGCCGTGCAGTTCACATGAACCGTAAGCCAAAGCATTATTATACATTTGGTTGGCTGAAGTGCAATCAGCATGGTTCCAAGGAGAACAAAAGATTATGAACTCAGATGATCTCACCATCTTCATTTCACGGATAGCCCAATGAAAGCAACCCCTGGGAAGAATACTTCGACCAAAGGTTGACAAGACAACTTGCTTTGTATGGCAATCCTTTTCTACCTTCCATGAAGTAGCAGCAGGCCTTCTGCTGTTTCCCTCAAGAACCAAGAAACAAATGAGCCAACAGAAGCTTAACAGCTCTTCTTCTTCAGAGAACAACTTAACTGCCTTCATTCTGCTAATACTGAACCTCAGATTATAGGTATCGCCTCAAAGAACTAAATGGAAAAGGGAATAAAAAACAGAGGAATTAGACTAGATTGGAGGCATCTGAATCATCACCCGAAATTATTTCAACATTTACTACATCAATCAAAGGAGTCGTGTACAGGCACTTATTTTGTGCTACTGAGCTTAGGACAAGAAAAAGGGATTCAAACTGTCAGTCCAAGAACAGCAAAAGCACCCTACCGAGGAGGCTCACGCAAACAAAACAACTGAACAAACATATACTCAGCAGTTAACACATTCCACTACTTTTCCTAGAGAAGAACTCCAGTCTCTTGATCACATATTTTTCATTCTGCACCTTCATTTAGCTTCCTCGAAATGATTCCTTGCTTTCTCTCTGGAAACATACATAAGGCAACCAACTTAGAAACACACAACAGAACCAATACAGAATTGATTTTGGGGGGAGCAGAAAAAAATTCCTAGTACCTGAAATGTGCTCTAAAGGGACTCATTCAGGCTTCCGAGCCAGAAAGAAGTACATTGGTGTGAAGATTTCCTTCCTGCAGTTATTTATTGAACAGTAAAAAAGAGAAAAAATCCAACGCAAACGTAGATGATAGTAACTGGAGTTACTGAAATTGCCATTATGCGGTTCTGCTTTCTGGCTGAGAAAGACTTACTTGCCACCCTCTACAAGACCTTCTGCAGCCTTCTCTAGGAAATTGGAGACCCTCTGGCTGCCTTGTGGAGCAAGACCAATGTATTCCAACGCCTTGACCTGAACAGTTTCAACAAGAGACTCTCAATGCCCGTCATAAAGCTTTTACTATCCCCTAATTCTCAGTTTTCTTCATTGGTTGATTGTGTGGAATAAATTGGATGGTACAAGTAATAAATGAATTATCTGAAAATAAACAAACTATTTACTGGCCTCACCATTGTGCGAGTGACCATACGTCCAACAGACGTCAAACGGAAGCTACTCAAGGAAAATCGGCTTGGATCCAAGGGCAAGTACCACGGCAAGGGGGAATCTTCAGCAAGATCCTTATCCCAAACAACCTGCATGAAGAAAAAGAGTCACACATCTAAAGCCCAGCGGCTAACCTGTGAAACTCCATCATATCAAGCAGAAAGAAACAACAACAGTCTATTGCTTTGTTCATGGTGCATTTACCCCCGTTTCACTGTAGCAGAACATGATCAGAAAACAGGGAAAAGCATACAATCTCTTACCTCAAAACCGGCATCTTTTACTGCCTGAAGACATTGCCGGGTGCTTCTAATATCTGGCAGGCCATTGCCAAGCTCAATTTCATCCTTGATCCTTTTGTGGGTTGCATTGTTAGGATCATAATGATCGGTAATGCACCACTCATATACAGCAAAGCATTGACCAGGCTTCAACACACGATATATCTCCTTATAGCAGCCAACCTTTGCAACAAAAACACTGATTTAATTTTCCAATTACAAAAGAAGATAAAAACTGATGATAAATATTGTTACAGCGACAGTTTGAAAAAGAACATTGAAATCGTACGGGATCAGGTGCATGACAGGTCGCCTCAATGGCATAGACAGCATCGAAGGTGTTGTCAACAAATGGCATCTTCATGAAGTCAGCCTGCATTACAAACAAATATAAGTATTATCATTGTGCTTTAACTGTAGTTCAAATAACTCCATCCACAGGCATCGACCTTATTTTGAAAAAGAACAGCATCTGGCATCGAAGTCTGCATGTATTATAGATCAATATGGCAAAATCTGGACAATTAATCTCCCTAAGTTCCATCTATGAGCATCAACCTTGCAACTTTTTTATACAGCCATGCAAATGCATAGAGCTGTTAGTGTAACAGAATTTTCACTAAAACAAGGCTAATCAATTTATTTGTTTCAACAGCAAAGCAACTGCAAAGGTTTGTTTGTCAACACGAAAGATACAAAAGAGCAGCAAGAAAATAAGAGCTAAACCAAGAAAGAACTAGGACCTAGTTGATAGGCTAACTATACCTTGACAAAATCACAGGTTCCACTAACTCCTGCCAGCCGATTGAGCTCCTGGATGTCGAAATATAATGTTAGCATAAGAGCAACATCATAACTAGTACAACAACAAAAGGTATTTATTTAAAAAAAAAAGTGGTTCAAACCTTTCCCCTGGTAATCTGGTATTCATTGTTATTCAATCCAGTAACTGAAGTTGAGCTGCACAAAAACCATTGCATGATTCAGTTGGCTGTGGGGTTCTAGCTGAAAATGGATTAACATTGTAACTAGAGTTCGAACAAGTGATGGCGACACAAATGACTTTCCGATTAAAATAGGACTGCATCAAGGGTCAGCTTTGAGCCGTTATCTATTTGCCTCGGTGATGAATGAGGTCACAAGGGACATACAAGGGGATATCCCTAGGTGTATACTCTTTGCGGATGATGTAGTGCTAGATGATGAAAGTCGAGCAGGAGTAAATAGGAAACTGGAGTTGTGGCGGGAGACCCTAGAGTTAAAAGGTTTTAGACTCAGCAGACCTAAAACTGAATATATGAGATGTGACTTTGGCACTACTACACATGAGGAGGGAGATGTCAGTTTGGAAAGCCAGGTAGTGCCCAGGAAGGATACATTTCAATATTTGGGATCAATGCTACAACGAGATGGGGATATTGATGAGGATGTTAGCCATAGAATCAAAGCAGGATGGATGAAGTGGCGCCAAGCATAAGGAATCTTATATGACGAGGGTACCATTAAAGCTAAAAGGCAAGTTTTATAGGACGGCAATTAGACCTGGAATGTTGTATGTTGCATAATGTTGGCCTACAAAAAGACGACATGTCCAGCAGATAAGTGTTACGGAAATGCGTATGTTGCATTGGATTTGTGGTCATATGAGAAGGGATCGAGTCCGGAATGAGGATATACGTGATAGGTTAGGGGTAGCACCAATTGAAGAAAAGCTTATCCAACACCGGCTGAGATGATTTGGACATGTTCAACGGAGGCCTCCGGAGGCACCGGTGCGTAGTGGAACCCTAAGGCGGGACAGTAACGTGAAGAGAGACAGAGGAAGACCAAAATTGACATGGGAAGAGGCAATAAAAGGAGATTTGAATGGATGGAATATACCCAAAGATTTAGCCCTGGATAGGAGTGCTTGGAAAACAGCTATTCATGTGCCTGAACCCTGATTTTGTGGCTCTTGTTGGGTTCAACTCTATCCTACCCCAACTTGCTTGAGACTGAAAGGCTAGGTTGTTGTTGTATTGAAATGAAAGAAGGCAATGCACAAAATAAACAATGAGCTTGTTTTGTTTTCTTCAACCTCAAAGAGAGCACAATCTCCTCAACGTAAATTCGCCACAAGTGCCCATTTTTAAGTGATAAACATTAATCAACTTTAATACATTAGCCATGTATGTTAAAAAGTTAGAGTTGAGGACATCACAATTCGCAAACATTAAAGAAAGTGGGCCCAGAATCAAACCTAAATCTTGCAATTTCTCTTAGTGGCCCACCTATTCCGCAGCCCACATCCAAAACCTACATTCAAAATATGAAAGGCACATCCTCTAGTCAGTGTAAGAGCAGCAAAAACAACTCTGGCATAGATTTCAATAGGATAACTAACCTTCATTCCTGGTTTCAAACCAAGCTGCAGGGCAAGAAAATGCTCATGTCGCTTGATGCTTTCACGTAAAGATTCTCCGTTCCATCTAACATAATAAGCATAGTTCAATTAGCACGGACCATTGATAAGCATGACCTATGTTACTTTTCCGGTTTCTTTACAATAGGCACTGAAGGATTTCTTTGCTCTGCCAAATGTAAGGCAAAAATTACTTTTCCTGGGAGGGAATTCTTACCTGTGAGCAAAGTGGAAGGATTCACCCCAACCATATTCATAGAAGCTAGTGGCAAGATCATAATATTTATTAACCTGACAGGTCACAAAAAACATTAGCTGTTGATATTTATCTTGTAGCCATTCTCTAGTATATAAAAATATAAATAAGAAAATAGCCCCTCACTCCAATGCTGTTATCATTCATCATGAGGTCATGCAGAACAACACATATTTCAGTACAATTGATCTGTTACGCTAAAGATGTGTTTCTGCATACACTTTTATTTATTTTCAATGAAATCTGCTGAAATAGAACTGCTAACTGAGAAACTTTTACATTGTAGGAGTTGCAGCTACCTACTGAATTATAGCACAGGTCAAATAAGAGCATGTATAGTTATAGAAAATAAATGCCCCATTTGAAAGGTTACATTACCATATCAGTGTAGTTGGACTTTCTTGCTTCCTCCTTCCCTCCATAATATCCATGGTATTTCTCGTACCTTGTAAAAATATTTTACTTTAAAAATCAGAGTAAAGAAAACATGACTAAAAGGATGAGTCTTTCTTCAAAAGGAGATGAAAATAAACATCCGTATGAACCAGGATGCTAGCTCAATTTAACAGCTGCTACAGTATGTTTCATGCCAACAAGAAAATTGAATAGCTTGATGGTACCATAATGGTATGTACATTATATGAAAGGACAGGTTAACAACTTTACATAACATGTGATGGTCTAATAATGTTTCATTCAACAGTTTCTGCAGTACAATACTATGCGACATAAATGGAACTGTTCACAATTCACATTGCTTCCCTACTAGCTTCAGGGTCCAGAAAGTGACATACAGGCCATACAACATATGCGCATGTTAGTCCACCTAAATACTAACCATGCAAACAGCTAACAAGTCCACAAAGATCAAGAGATGACATAAATCAAGTGCTTGCTGGTGATCTGTCACATAACGCACATGATTCTAAAAGCCTTACCTAAACAAAAAGTCACTGGGCAACTGAATTATTGGATACAGCTTAAAACGCTACCCTAACTAGTAATAAAAGCATTTCAGGGGGAAAAAATACAAGTGACACAGAACACAATTATCAGCAACTCAAGATCCTAACCAAAGAAAAAAAACTCTAAACAATATCCTACAAAACAGAGGAAAAGTATTCCTGCCTTTTATTTAAGACCAAAATAGTACAGATACGCATGCAGATTACACAAAGGATGCATGGATATCTAATTCTGCAAGGCACAGAAGCAATTGCAGATTTGCAGTTATTTATGGGGTAAGCTACAGTCAACTCCCCTGTTTTATTTATTCACAAACATCATCGGGACCTTCACAGTATCCAACATAACAGAGATCATGGCAGACGCAAAAAAAGCTTCCCAGATTCAGGTACATACTCATCGACGGCTGACTTGACTTCCTCCTTGTCGATCTTCCCTCCAAGGCCAGACGCAAGATCCAGTGTTCCCGACTTCGACATCGTGTCCTCTGCCGCCGCCGCCGCGTTGGATCAAATGCCCCTGCAATACTGCTGTCAGAGATCAGAGCGCCGCCGTCTCTTCAAGATTCTGGACCATTCACGTACACACCAAAAATAACCAGGAAAGGCGAGACGGGTATGTACCTTTCTCCTTCCACCACAGAAAAGGAGAAAAATTTCGGTAAAGCTGGTAGTAATCGAAAGAGTGATGGCGACTGGACGAGTGGTGGGCTGGTGGCAGCAATGCACAGCAGGAAACAAACGGATTCCCCCAGATTGGGCAAAAAAAGAAGGCGCGATGTGACAGAACCCAAAAAAATGGAAAATTTAACTGGCATTCGATCAAGGGGCAATCGATTTCAGCGAGGAGAAGGGGTTGCTTACCGACTGGGGAGAGGAGACTATCCCAGGGCCGTGTGGGTAGATCCACCCTGCGGCAGTGCAGGAGGGATTCGAGGAGGGGCGACTGGTTGGAGCAAGCGGGGAGGGAGCAGATGAGAGCCGCGGACGACGGGGGTGTGGATGGCTCGATCTCGATGGATTTGATTAGTGCGTTAAGCCGTGCACGCCGATGGGTTTTAGTAGGATTTTTCGGCCAAATGCCTCAAGGTCAGTTTGGGGATAGAATATATACCACTCCACGTGTCGACTGATTTTGCATCACGAATTCAAAACAAAAGATAGTTTTGTATTATGAATTCAGAACTGTAACCATTTCAATCGAAAAGATGTCGTTCGTGGTTAAGAGTTCCTTTATAAGCTCTTTTTCACGGAAAATTTACACTACTGATAAACATTCGCACGGTAATTTGGAACCAAAGTTTTTTTAAAAAAAAAACATAACTTCTATCTTGGAATGGACAATATTCAAGCTCTATGGATTCGACTTGCCAAGAGAACATAAGCATAGTCTCTATAGAAGCATAAATCATGGATGAAATTGGCTTTACACGTCATGGCGATCCATGCCAAGGACATGCGAGGAGGGGTGCTGCTGCAACTCGCAATTCTCACCTTCCTCGTGTTCAAAGGATTTTCATGAGAATTACATACTATTCAAATCTTTAGAAAATTCTCTCTCTAGGAGTCTTTTAGAACAAAAAAATTGTATATATGTT
Organism: Setaria viridis; assembly: GCF_005286985.2. Classification (NCBI taxonomy): domain Eukaryota; kingdom Viridiplantae; phylum Streptophyta; class Magnoliopsida; order Poales; family Poaceae; genus Setaria; species Setaria viridis. The sequence goes on from NC_048264.2 coordinate 6,922,558, forward strand.
AAAATTCATAAGGAATGCATTCGTGTACCCTAACTCCATAGGGAAACAAGAGTGAACTGAAATCTCATGTGCTTGGTGAGTACAATGCATTCTATGTTTTAAACTTTTTTGCATCCTAAAGAGACCTAAAAATGAGTAGGAATTTTGAAGCCAGGTAAGTAGAAGGGCTGGACACACGATATGTGCTTGTAGGTGATGTGTTAAGCCCTGCTACGTATGTAGCATTCGAATTGAACATGATATGTGCTTGTCAGATCTCATAATTTGTCATTAACGTGGGTAATGTTAAGTCATGTTACATAGTATTCGAATTGAACATGATATGTACTTGTCAGATCTCATAATTTATCATTAATGTGGGTAATGTTAAGCCATGTCACGTAGCATTCGAATTGAACGCCCATTGCTGACTCCCTACCGGTAGCTCCGATATTCCCTTACCAAACATGGGTGCAAATTATTTTTTTAAATAATGGAATAACAAATTAAAATTCGGGCATCAGCTGCTACATTTAGTCAGAGATGACATTTATGTTCCTAATAAGCTATTGAAATGCATATTCCAATCTCACTAATCAACGTGTATCCAAGCACGAAGAGGGGACACATATATAAATGACATAGTAGGTCAATCTGTACTTTACTCTTACAAACAAAAATAGATCATTTTGGGATTCTTGTTGGCCAAATATTTCCGCCTTTGACTATCAAATTATAAAAGGTTATTAGCTCGACAATATTTAATGGATTTTACTAGATTTGTTACACAAAATATTATCATAGCGTATAAACTTTTTTGTTTAAAAATAGCATTTTTATAAGACCTACTCCCTCTGTTCTGAATTGTATGTCATTGTAGTTTTTTTAGTTCATAGATATTATTATGCATGTGTGTGTCTAGGTACATAACAATATTTATGAATGTATAAAAGTTAAAATGACTTACAATTTGAAACATGGGGAGTACTATTTTTTTTTCAAAATTTGAAAGGAATAACTATTTGTTAATAAGGTCCACGTTAGACACCGATCAATGCCGATAACAACAGCCTAGAGCCTTAAGACTATGGTCTCGGCGATACTACCAATGCTGAGGGGATGAACTACACCGATGTTCCAACATTGCCCTTGCCGTGGCCTTTTGTGCCTCTCTCTCTCTCCCCTCCTTCCCACTTTCTAGCATGCGACACCAGATGGTGCCAGGACGGACGGAGATCATGGCATGGCGACAAGCAGCAGGGGGCGTGTGCCAAATTGACAGCACAGCATCTTCCGATTTATCTAATCGACTTGCTCGTGTCAGTGGCGACAAAAACCAAGCGTGTTTGTTTAACATGTAGCCAAATGGCAAACTTTTACGTGTACGATCGATCGTGACCGGTAGCAGATTAACAAGGATGCAGCTTTCCTCCTGCTGGAAAGCTGTGGACGAACACGCAGGCACCAACCAACCACTCGCATTCCGAAATGTGGTCTGCATTTGCAACTCGGACGAAGAGGCTACCGCTGCACTCGCTTTCAGACAACCAACGACCTGCACGGCTGCTGGGTGCACGAGACTTGCTAAACGCTAACTCCATCACTGTTGAGTCCATGTCCATCCGAAGGATATTACTGTTGCACCTTAAACAAGCTGTTCATACGGTCATACCAGACGGAGCCCTCGATGCTCCATGCGTCTTGAATTGGATCTCGGGCCCTCATCCGAAACAAAATGTCACATGTAAAATTGCAAAAACAACTCATTAGTCATTTGGAGTTGACAACGAAACTGAGCTAAACTAAACTAGAGCAAAAGTTGATACAAGATAGCGAATAAAGATAGCACAAATAGGTGATACTTTCACTAGCTATCACAAAAATTATATGCTCAGCTTGGCATTTTCCCTCTTGCATACTATCACTACTCAAAGGTAATCAACCACCTCGCCTACACAACTATATCAAAGCATCCGCATGATTAAGCTAATCACCATAATTACCATAAACTCTACTAAAACATATGCTGATCAGAACGAACGCTCGCATATGTAAATAAAAGTATTGCAATGATATAATAATGAAGCATTGATAAACATAATGTACATGTAGCAGTTATACACACCAAAGATCCAAACCATTCTAGGGACGAACAAAAATTTTACCCCATCATCTTGCAGAACTTAATGCACAAAGGGGACATGGAAATTCTGGAGAATAACGGCAAGGTGAGGCAATAAAATCTCAAGTTGATCGACTTGAGGGATTCTTCCACCTTCTCGACGTCTGTCGATGTTCGTCATTGCGGTGATGTGATTTAATCTCTGTTTCACATCTTGTGGTGGTGGTGGTAAGGTGAAAAGGCAACAAATGAAATCCCCTTTGATGTACCCATCCAAGAGGGTATTTGTACTGCAAATTTGCGTCGGTTGATGTGCTTCTAGATGAATTATCTAGAGAAAAATCGTAGGACTGTCGAGGACCTCCATCTGGTGAAACGGGGCACCGTTTAGGGATGAAACAAGCTTGGTCATATTGGCTTAAAGCCCTTAAGCCGATCGGCTTGAACCCCTACAAGCCTCCAATTTCGGGGTGCTCCATGCAAAAGTTGCAAATCTTTTCGAGGCATATAATTTCAACATCAAATTTGTCTCCATTGAAGTTCAGACGAGGAAGATAAGGCATGTGCAAGTTCAGCTACTCCTATGAGTCTGCAGTTTAATGTCCATATTTGGACCTTCCAATATCCAATGTCTGAGCTCAAATCCAACTTGTCCGAAAACCCTTCATTTATATTGTATTTCGTGTGATATTGCAATATAGTCCAAAATACAATACATATTCAAATATGTGGTTAATTCATATACAAGACCTTAAATGATACAAGTACAACAAGATGTCATTAACTAATATTAATATGGTGCGTTCTAAACTTAGACTGCGCCAACTTTTCTAAATTTGTGGATTGATAGAGTTATTGAACGAGCATAGACACTTAGAGTCCATTTGGTTCCTTTTGAACAACGTCGAACTTTTGACATTAAAAATGTAGAAAATAACTACGATAACACCTACACCAACGTGGCACGTTTAAAGTGGGGTCACAAAGCAAACGGTAATTTAAGAAAATTGAGCATTCCACAAGTTTGACGTGGTGACCTCTGGACGTGATTTAGCTTAAACTGCCCTACCTCGTAGAACGTTCGTCCAAATTTTCCTCCTAATCCTGTTCATATCCGAGCTATCGCCGTTTGTATTATTTTCTCTCTACGTTTTCTTCCAAAAAAACCGACGTTTGTATTCGATTCCACGAATTTTGGTTAAAAAACAAATCCGATCCAGCCCCGTCGACCGTATTTTGCAAGCCGTTTCCGCCGTGGACCCACGTCGTATATCCGCTCGCCAGCCGAGTCCAGGGACCCCCGATCTGTTCCCCAACCTCGCTCGCGGCCGCTCCACCACCACCACCACCACCCCGCCCTCCGCTCCGGCCGCCGAACCCGCCCGCCCCCGATCCAGATCCAGGTAACCCCCGCGCCGAGATCCCTCCCTCCCTCTGCGTCTCCTCTCCCCCCCTCCTCCCGGATCCGTCGCCGCGGGGTCCTGATCCGGCCGGTCCGTACGAGATCGCACGTCCCGTCCCGTTCCGTCCTGGCGGATCGGCTCGTCGGTGCGATCCCCAAAACCCAAATCTCTCTCGGTGGGCTTCTGGGATGCGATCCTGTAATGCATCCAGTTCGTCGCTGGATTTGTCGCTGGCTCCGCTGCCACGATTTGGATAATGGCATGAAATTCCCCATCTGGCGTAATGTAGCGATATAGGTCTCCGCTCTTTTGTTTGATCTGAAAGTTGGGGATTTTCTTAAATCTGATTCGGAATTGTTGTACTTCGTCCAGGACCTGAGAGATGGACGCGAGCAGGCGCCAGAGCGGGATTCAGCAGCTTCTGGCCGCGGAGCAGGAGGCTCAGCAGATCGTCAACGCGGCTAGGGCTGGTAATGTTTTCTTATCTTACTGTCCAGCTAAGGCCATTGCAAATCTAGCGTAGCATTGTGGAGCAAGTTAGCTGAGTATGAGTTCTGGATATGTTGACCAGAGAATTAGAGAATGCTCTTTCTTTATCAACAATGTTTGTTCCCAATGTAAGCGAACATGCATGTACCTTTTGCATTTTGATGAAGTGCGGCATAATCAGCATCTCGGTCATGGCTTTGACTTGGGCATTGGTGTTGATTTTGCATATGTTACCATAAATCTTGCACATCTTTCAGCCTATTAGGCCGTATCATCTCATCCAACGTTACATGCCAGTTTAATCTACAAATATGCATTCAACAATTTTTTTGTGCAATTTAAAGTTGGAATTTCTTGTCTTTGCTCAATTAGAGAAACCGTATTGTTGCAAAACTACTCTGGGTATCATGAATAGCTATGTAGATGAAAAGCAAAAGGATCTACTTTTCCCCATTTGTATTGGCTGCAACGTAAACTCAAATCTTTTCTGTATCTAACAGCTAAGTCGGCAAGGCTTAGGCAAGCTAAAGAGGAGGCTGAGAGGGAAATAACTGAATACCGTAAGCAGCTGGAGACCGAGCACCAGAGGAAGGTTGCAGAGGTATGCACACATCCTGCTCCTTTTAAAACCATAGGATTACAAGACCTCACTTCTACCTTCTTGTTGCTTACAGAGCAGCGGTGACTCTGGTGCCAATGTCAAGCGTCTCGAGCAAGAGACAGACGCGAAGATCGAACAGCTCAAGCAACAGGCTGCAAGCATCTCCCCAGAAGTCATTCAGATGCTCCTGAGGCATGTCACCACCGTGAAGAACTGAGCGCTTCTGTGCCCAAAAATATGATTGCAAGCTTGTATCATCTGTCTATTTATTATATCAGAGAGTCGTGGTGAGAAATAATTTGTGGCTTGTGGCTGTAATTCCTTTGTTCTTGACCACGGAATAAGCTGCTCCAGTAGAGCAGCAACCGTGCCTGGTACTATCAGAACTTGCCCATTGTTTGGTATATTGGTAAATATTTTCTTCATGTTGGAATTTTGAACACACTACTGCTAGTTTCCGACTATATTGTATGAGATCTGCAAAATATTCATCGAGTGCAACCTCTGTTAACACTGGGAGTGGTTTTGGAAAAGAAATGGAGGAAAGTGGATTTGTTCTCGTTGAACATGGAAACTGCATGCAAAGTTGTGGTGCTGCCGTTCAACGAGCCAGGATTTGACACGGTTGCTATTCTCGGTCAAACTGAACATACTCCTTCCACCCCAAAACGTATAGGGGGTGTTTGGATCCCCGGGCTAAATTTTAGTCCCTATCACATCGAATGTTTGGACACTAATTAGGAGTATTAAACATAGTCAAATTACAAAACCAATTTCACAACCCCTAGGCTAAATCGCGAGACGAATCTATTAAACCTAATTAGTTCATGATTTGACAATATGGTGCTACAGTAAACATTCGCTAATGATGGATTTATTAGGCTTAATAGATTCGTCTCGCGATTTAGCCTAGGTGTTCTGTAATTAGTTTTGTAATTAGCTCATGTTTAGTCCTCCTAATTAGTATCCGAATATCCGATGTGACACGGACTAAACTTTAGCTCTAGGATCCAATCACCCCTAAGATGTTTTAAGTTTGGTTCTAACCCGAACTTCTCTAATTTTGACAAGTTTAATATAGTAAAAGACATTTCAGGGTGAATTTGATAAACTGTAATTAAATCACTGTCAGCTAAGCAAGGCATTAACTCGAATCATGTGCTAAGGGCAAAGTGCAGGGCAGAGCACAGCCAGGTCAGTGCCGGCAGCTCCACCCACCCCATTTCCGCATGTTCCATCATCGTGTTCGTGTAGCCGCACATCCATGCCATCCCATCAGAAACAAGTCCATTACTCATAACCCATACACTGAACCAAGCATGCCAGGTGCAAGAATAAGTGAACAAGCTCACATGGCCTCCCATAGGCGCCATCAGAATTTCAGGACCCATTTTGTCCTTCAGAGTTCAGACCATCTGGAAAAAGTGGTGGCGATTATTGGTGCATTGGATCTGAATTTCTGAACCTCAAGCTACATGAAAGAGCAGATCCAACCATCAGACAACATTCATTTCAGGCTCAACGTCAGGTATTAGTACCAGTACGGCAGTACCAGCTTTGGTACTCGAATATTTATAGATTGCAGAAAACAAAAAGGACTTATAGTTCGAGGACAAAATGTTCTACACCAAAAAAAAAGCTGTTCAATGCATAGCACTTCAGGTAGATCCAGATATTGTTTCAGGCATCGCACTAGAATTCAGGTGTTGAGGCTTAATGTCAAACATATCGACTCAGATGACGTTTCATTTACCATGGTTCAATTCAAATATCACAAACCATAAGTTACCACTCAATATACATGTTCAGGTCAAATCATACACCATGATTAATTTCTATGCTATGGTACATCTAGATGCTTTAGTATTTAGTAAATTACAGATACAGACATAAGCAGTTCTGACAAGCATGCAAGACAGCATGTTACTCTTGGCTTCTTATCCCAGCCAATACAGGACAATATCCAAATTATATACAGATAGGCACTCCAGTTCCATCGAGCAGGCTCTGCAACTTGATAGTATCTTCCATAGTAATTATGCAATTATGTTCCATGAAGATCTCAAATCACTCTCACTGCAGAAAAAGGTGAAAACTCGCAACTTGTGTTAAATCAACATAGTACAGATTACTTAACAGACGCGCGGAACATAAGAATATAAGATGATTACCTTAATAGCAATCCTGGCTTATGATACCCTGAGTCTCTGGGCTGATATTCACCGAGCACGATATGAGCCCCTGGATCAGCAGGAGTACACGCAGTCACGCACAAGAATTACGTCATGAATATATAGTACGAAGATATAAAGGGAGATACTGCATTATGATACCAAAACTACTAACAACTTCATGTCAAACATGAATACTCTTTGCGATATGGCCTGAGGGAAGAGCTTTTCATTAAGAAATGTGCTAGCTCATTTTGCTCAGGGGTACAGTATGTATTATAATTTAATTTTTCATTAAAAAATGAGCAAAATTGAGATACTTGAAATAAATAGGGTGAGCAACCCAATGTTCAGTCATAAGGTACAGACTTCCAGCTAACAATAGTTTGAGTTTTCATGGTACAAACTTCCAGACTCATGTAAAACTTCAGAAGCTGTTTTGTTCTTCTGTTCTGCTTTTAAATGGTTTATAACATGTACAATTCTGTTAAAAACCTTCTTCACTTGCTAGCAACTCTCATTTTCAGAATAACCCATTTCAGGTAACTCAATTTTGCATCAGTTAGCTATCCTATCTAGGTATGATCATCACCATTAAATGTGACTTGAGATTTATGCTAACTTGCAAAATTACAAACTTTGAAAATTGAAACCACCATCTCATCTTCTAGTCATTGGAATAGCCAATAGTGCATGGCTCTAGCAAATCTGGAGGCACTCTTTCAGGGCAAAATAGTACATTACCTACATGGACAAGTACTTTTGCATTCTTCTAATCAAATGGTTTAACAAAATACATAATTAGCTATAGTCAGAAGAGGTACAACTGATTTCAATGATGAATCTACTAGTATCTGTCCATGCAACATATAGATACTTGACATGTATTAGTAAGCAAAGTTTTAGTGTTGACAGTTGACAACACACGTTCTAGTTCTAGGGCAATATGCCAATATCCTTTTGGAGGTAGTAGCTCAATCATTTGGCAACTCTTATTCATCCACCATGTTAGCCCTTGTGCCTTTATCCTTAACCATATTGAACTAACTTACTCATGCACTTGTAGACTACTTTGTATTAATAATCCTGTAATGGCGCTTTAAGGCACTGTTTCTTGCAGCTAACAGTTGCGTAATTATATTTTTACATATATATTTATATTATCATTGAAAAATTCACTCTTTCTAATGAGCCAGATTGTTAGACCACTTGCCCAAGGCCACATTCAAGTAAACACAAAAATATATTCAAAGCAGATGCCTAAACTTCACGACTACAAAAATGCTGTTGGTACAATGGAGGTGGACAGACTAACACAGTCATGCAACTAATCTATATAATCTATACCTATTATTAAATCTTCTTATAAATGGCCTACAGAGTTTGTCGGGTCCACATCTGTCCTAGTAAAGAACTAGTTTTCACGGTTCCCTTACACCATCCACTGTATTTACAACCCTGCTCACAGATTCACATCTATCACAGGAACTACATAAACAATTCATTACTGGTCATATAAAAATTACATTCTTCTCAGAAATGTAGATAGAATAGACGAAGGTTGAAAATAAGTACCCTAATTTTGTTAACATGGAAATGACAAGTCAAAGAACTGTGACACTAAAGCAGATTCCAGTGAACCCTATTCCATATTCGCTTACCACCAAGTATGCTAGTGCTGTCCAGAGAAATGCTAGGACATCCTATGGAATAAAACAACTATTTTCCAGATGTCCCTCCTCCCACACCCGAGCTATCACTGCTATACACTTTGGATGAAGTAACCATACTACTAAAAGTAACCATACTACTAATCTTTCCAATTCTTTTCAGTCCAAATTCATTCAAGTTCAGAACCAATATCGTCATTAACCAAAGATAGAGAACATGAAAAAAAAAAGTAATATCACTATGAACATGTCAAGGCGCATAGAGAAGTCTTTAAATTCAGACATATCCCCTTCAGCAGTTCAGAACACACAATCCATGATAAGAGCTGAATTGCTAAGCCCATAACTGTTGAATCCAGCCCCTGACAACCTAATGCAAATCCTTAGATATTACAGCTTAGTACTTACACAGAACCAAAAACTAAATCTACAACATGTTAAGTCCTTAATTGTTGCAAGTTATCTAACCCAATTACAAAGCTCCAGTCTTTGCAAGCAGTATCAACTACAAACATCCACCGCGACTCCTGAGCAAACTACCTGTAATGGGATCGTAAAACTGATAAAAAGAATCTATTGCGAGAACAATCAATTACCTTCACAGGGATGTGGAAACGGAACAACCTGATCGAGCCGACCACCTCCGTGACGATCTCCAGCGGCACGGAGCCAGTGGCCAGGTCCCCGATGAGGTCGACCACGTCATCCAGCACCCTCCCGGCGTCCACCCACACCTCGGCGTCCGCATACACCTCATCCCTGGCCGCGAGCTCGCCGGACCCCGGCCACGCCTTAGCGGACCCGAGCAGGTGGCCGCGGTAGGAGACGGCGGCGGAGACCGCTCGGTAGCGCAGTGGGAGGAGGAAGCCGGGGTTGAGGACGCGGAGCCGCAGCGCGAGGCCGAGGTCGAGGACGGGCGGGTCCACGCGGAAGCGGTCGACCCGGATATCGCCGACGCGGGCGGCGGGGGGCGAGGGGTAGAGGAGAAAGGCACCGCCAGCGAGGAGCGCGAGGGCGAGGAGGAGCGGGAGGGCCCGGGCGAAGCGGCGGAGGCAGGGCGCGCGGCGCGGGCGCAGGCGGCGGAGGCGGACGAGCACCGGGGAGCAGGGGGCCGGCACGAAGACGAGCGTCGGGGCCGGCGGCGGAGGCGGAGGCGGGGCCGCGGGCTGCGCGTAAGCGGCGGCCGGGTAGGCGTAGTAGGGCTGCTGCGGGGGATGCGGATGCGCGAGGAGGGGCTGGCCGAGGTGCGCGTAGGGCTTCTCGCCGTCGCCGGTCGCCGCCGCGGATGCCATCGCCGACGCGGTTGCGGGGGGATCTGGTTGGGGACTCGCGGTGTAGCTTCGCAGAGGTGGGGACTTAGGCCTCGGCGTCCAATAGGGAGCGGCCACGTAGGTGCTTCAAGAGTGGGGGAGAAGAATTCTTACATGGGCCAGGCCGACTTGTTGAGCAGATGGGTTCTCTTGGGCCGATCCGCTGGCTGCTCAGCCCACTAATAATAAGAACCGCACGACGCAACCCGCCGCCGGCGGCGGCGACGACTCTCCGGCGCGACAGCGGGGGACCGACGACTCTCCGGCGCGACATTTTTTGGCATAATAATGTGCCTACATGTCTGTGGACTGTGGTGGTAAAAAATGTTTACTAATGCTCTCATTTTGTTTACCAACTTGTTTATATTGAATTTAATGCCTATCTAAAATTCTACATTGGTTCATCTTCAGATTTTTATCCTTTCAGTTATACTAGTTTACACGGTGTGTTTCCATATGCTGAGATTATTGTTTTTTTTTTGTTTTTATTGTTTGGTATTTTTCCCAACATGCAGAAGAGCTTGGCATCATTTCACTAAGAAGGAAAGGTCGTTTGTCAAGTTGATGTTTCGGAATTTATTTATGTAGTTAGCCGTGGAGAAATGTGAAAGTTTTCCACACTGTTCATACTATCTGACTTATTTAGGTCTTGTTTGGCACGCCTCCACTCCTAAACTTCAGCAACTCCATCAAAAAATTCAGCCAAACACCCCAACTCCAAAACTCCATGGAGTTGCCAACTCCATGAAGCTGTAGTGCAAATGGAGGTGGAGTTTTGGAGCACCTCTTTTGCTACTCCAGAAACCTCTCTTTTGAACCTCCTCGTGGAGTTGGTGGGTAATTACCCACCAATGCCACTGGTTACAAAAAAAACGTTTCATTCTATTCTCCCTTCTATTCTCCTGAGCCCCACTCGTCGCCAGAGCCCCGCTCGTCGCCACCCCCGTGGCTGCCCGTCGCCGCCCCGCTGCCCGGGGACGCCCGTTGCCGCCTGCCGCCCGTCGCCGCCCCCGTGGCCGGTCGGCCCCGCCGCCCGTCGCCCGTCGCCCGTCGCCGCCCGCCGCCCGTCGTTGCCCGTCGCCGCCCGTCGCCGCCCGTCACCGCCCGCCGCGCTCGTCGCCCGTCGCCGCCCGTCGCCGCCCGTCACCGCCCGCCGCGCTCGTCGCCCGTCGCCGCCCGCTGCCCGTCTATTCTCCCGAGCCCCACTCGCCGCCAGAGCCCCGCCCGTCGCCGCCCCTGTGGCCGGCTGGCCCCGCCGCCCGGCGACGCCCGTCGACGCCCCGTCGCCGCCCGCCGCCCGTCGTTGCCCGTCGCCGCCCGCCGTGCCCGTCGCCGCCCGCTGCCCGTCTATTCTCCCGAGCCCCACTCGCCGCCAGAGCCCCGCCCGTCGCCGCCCCGTCGCCCGTCACCGCTTGTCGCCGCCCACCGCGCCCGTCGCCCGTCGCCACGCTCGTCGCCCGTCGCCGCCCACCCCGCCGCCCGTGGAGGGTCTCCCGTGTGCGGCACAGTGCAATGGAAAAAGGGGAAGAAGAAGATAGGATATAGAGGATGACAAGTGAGGCCTTAATTGGGGGGCAACAATGGCAATCCACACTGAAATCGATCTTTTTTGGAGCTGAGAGCACCCATCTAGCCAAACACCCCATTTTTGTTCTGGAGTTTTGGAGCGGAGCTGGCTCCATGTGGAGTTTTGGAGTGGAGCAGCTCCACCTGGAGTTGGAGTCATGCCACACAGGGTCTTAACAGATGGTTAATTCCTCCTCATGCTGGAACGGCTCCAAAATGCTCAGTTTCCTACCATTCTTTTTCTTTCTTCAAAAACTACATCTTGTTATTCTCCCGCTTATTGGTGGTCTGGTCACCGTCTCCTTTACGGTGTTGCTATTATTTTTCAATCACCATAAAAGCATATTTTACCCTTTTTTTTCCCCAAATTACATTGAGTGGCCTTGCATACGAATAGCGACCTGCCTAAACAAGAACTTCCTCTTTTGAAACCTATGGTCACCGTCCACCACAATCTTTACCGTCACCGCCACAACAACAACAACTTAGCAGTTCCTAGTAAATCGGGATAGGCTAGAGTTGAAACCCAACAAGAACCACGAATCAGAGTTTAGGTACATGAATAAATGTTTTCAAAGCACTTCTATCCAGGGCTAAATCTTTAGGTATATTCCATCCCTTTAAATCTCTTTTTATTGCCTCTTTCTATGTCAAATTTAGTCGTCCTCTGCCTCTCTTCACATTACTGTCACGCCTTAGGGTTCCACTACGTACCAATGCCTCCGGAGGCTTTCGCTGGACATGTCCAAACCATCTCAGTCGGTGTTGGATAAGCTTTTCTTCAATTGGTGCTACCCCTAACCTATCACATATATTCTCATTCCGGACTCGATCCTTTCTCGTATGACCACAAATCCAATGCAACATACGTATTTCCACAACATTTATCTGCTGGACATGTCGTCTTTTTGTAGGCCAACGTTCTACACCATACATCATTGCAGGTCTAATCACCATCCTATAAAATTGCCTTTTAGCTTCAATGGTACCCTCTTATCATATAAAATTTCTGATGCTTGGCGCTACTTCATCCACCCCGCTTTGATCTATGACTAACATCATCATCAATATCCCCATGTCATTGTAGCATTGATCCTACATATCGAAATGTATCCTTCCTAGGCACTACTTTGCTTTCTAAACTGACATCTCCCTCTTCATGTGTAGTAGTGCCAAAATCACATCTCATATATTCAATTTTAGTTCTGCTGAGTCTAAAATCTTTTGACTCTAGGGTCTCCCGCCACAACTCCAGTTTCCTATTTACTCCTGCTCGACTTTCATCAACTAGCACTACATCATCTGTGAAGAGCATACACCAAGGGATATCCCCTTGAATGTCCTTTGTTACCTCATCCATCACCAAGGCAAATAGATAAGGGCTCAAAGCAGACCCTTGATGCAGTACTATTCTAATCGAAAAGTCATCTGTATCGCCATCACTTGTTCGGACTCTAGTTACAACATTGTTGTACATATCCTTAATAAGTCCAATGTATTTCGTTGGGACTTTATGTTTGTCCAAAGCCCACCACATAACATTCCTTGGTATTTTGTCATACAGCTTCTCCTACTCAATGAAACCCATGTGTAGGTCCTTCTTCTTCTCCCTGTACCACTCCATAACTTGTCTTATTAAGAAAATAGCTTCCATGGTTAACCTCTCACGCATGGAACCAAATTGGTTCATAGAGACCCGTGTTATCCTTCTCAAACTATGGTCGATAACTCTCTGCCATAGCTTCATAGTGTGACTCACCAATTTAATTCCTCTGTAATTAGCCTTATTCTTATATATCGGTACCAGTATACTTCTCCTCCACTCTTCCAGCATCTTATTCGATCAAAAAATATGGTTGAACAACTTGGTCTTAATTGGGATACCATCCGAGCCTATCACACTACTTTTCATCTTTTTCAACACCTCTAACTTCACATTTTTTGATTTTCCGCGTAAATAAGTGCATGTCAGTAAGGAATTGCAACATGTCACCCTGACAGTGAAACCACCCTAAGTTTTTTCTTTTTTTGCCCTATCCAACATCTGGGTGGAAACCAATTCAGTAATCCCACAGAACATGTACATGGAGTTACCATTTTATCACATTCTACGGGCAGACACCTGTTTGTCCCTTGGAGCAAGTTCTTTGTTCTGGATATGTTTCTGCCTTTTTTGGTGTCAAGTCTATCCATGGGAAGGAGCCAAGCGAAGACTTCGCGCTGCGTCGTGCATTTGCTTTTCCAAATCCACTTGAATGGCCCCGATGGTGGTTGCAGCCATTGAAAAACATGAGAGCATAGTACCTTTTCGCAAAGTACATTTGACACTTGGAACACCAAGGTTTGACAAATCCGATACAATCAATACAATCATCAACCAGAAAATTTAAGATGACACAACAGTGCTCCTGCTCACCATTCTTTCTTGACAACGAAAAATATGTACGAACCAACCCAATTATCCCAAGATCTAACCATCACATCGTTAAACCCGGCACGACTTATTTCGATTTCGACTCGGCACATCATCTATCAGGTCATCGTTTACATCTCAATGCACATGATAAGCATAGCGCTCATGACACATCATTTTCTTGCAATTGTTGTTTAGCAGTGACGCCTCCTAGGGCCTGTGGATGTGCCCAATCATGGCTGCCGTAGGAGGTCGCCATCGCCTTTGCTGCGCCCAATAGGAGAACAACGTGAGCCAGCATCAGATTCTGAGGTTGGGCACTTGTCAGGGTGGTCATCACTGAACAGGCCGATTTGGACAGCCAGAAGCTGTGGTCGCTTTCCTGAACAAGACCTATCGTGCACACTCTAGTACTCTACTGTACAAGCCTAATGTTTTAGTTTCTAGAAAATTGGCCATTCAACTGATCTAGTCTATGACAAATTTTAGGCATGTTACATTACAAACTTGGCAGCAAGTAGATTCTGGCTAAGGAAATGGTAGCTGCCTAAGGTTAGGCACACAACAAGTTAAGCTGCAATACAGACATGCTCTAAGATTGTTCCATGCATCAGCCTAAAAGGAAAAAGAAAGAAAACAATTTCCATGCATGGGATATTCTTCTTCCAGCCAGATATGGATTAACAAATGACAACACAACAGTCCACTAGTAGAGAACTCACCTTCCATGCGCACTATTTTGTCCCGGTTTAAAGTTAGCCCGGGACAAAAGTTTCACCAACCGGGACTAAAGCTCGGTCACTGGCGGGAGCTCACCAACCGGGACCTTTTATCCCGGTTGCAAAGGCTAGTGGAAAAAAAAGACCCCAAGAGATCTTTTATCCCGGTTTGAAACACCAACCGGGATAAAAGGGGGGTCTTTTATCCCGGTCGAGGCCTTAAGGGGATCTTTTATCCCGGTTGGTGTTTCAAACCGGGATAAAAGGGACCCAACGGGGTGGCTGAAGGAGGACTAAATCTCTCGAACCCTTTTATCCTGGTTTGTAATACCAACCGGGATAAAAGGGGGTCTTTTATCCCGGTTGGTGTTTCCAACCGGGATAAAAGGGTCCCGCGAGTTAATACAAAAGGATTGCATCCCTTATATAATCAGATGTATTGTGTAGGTGGGATGGCAAGGAAGCTACGCGTAAAGCTGAAGGTCGTGGGTTCGAATCCCACGCAGCGCGCACATGCATATTTCGCGTGAAAAATCGTGTGACTTGCGACGTGCGCGTGTGGGGCGGCTCCCAGGATTTCTTTTTTTTTTGCAGCGTCTGGCGTAAAAGGACCTGGGACAAAAGACCCCCTTTTGTCTCGATTGGTTTATCCCGGATGGATTTTCGGGAGATTTGCAGCCTACCAACCGGGACTAATACCGAGTTCTCTACCGGTGGTCGCAGGCCATCCCTACCACGTCATCATGGGCCATGGACAGGGAAGAAGAACCACCCTGAGAGCAATGACAACCGCGCAAGCACAAGTGACGGTTTTCATTCCTTAATGTAATGTGTCTGTTCTGTTGATGGTTTCGCTACAGGACGCCAATAGTTTTTGGTATAATTTGTATTTGTGTCTGTAAACAGCCCTGCAGATCGAGTTTCTGGGGAAAAATATGACCATACATGCACTAAAAAAAATGGAGCAAAATTTCTGGGTATGAGAAATCGATTTTCAACTGTTGGACGTTTCCCACTTTCAGAGCTATTTATGTTCAGATTTCCCTGCTCACGCGTCTGAACCAAACTAAAGATTACCTTCGATAAGCTATTCTTTGCTTGATTAGGCTGCTCCAATCAGGCAATCAAGTACAAGCATGCACAACAAATTTGCAACATTTTCTAACCTGCTCTAAAGCCAGAAAAGTTTCTAATATTTGACTAAACAATGTGTTTAACCCAGCAAGTAAATGATACTCCCTCCATCCAGGAATGTAAGACGTATTTTGACTAGAGAAAAGTCAAATTTTACAAACTTTAACCAATAATTGGTTAAATTACATGTACATTTAATGCATAAAATTTGCGTCAATAGATTTATATTTAAAGTGGTTTCAAGATTATATTGAGTCTTTAGCAATTGATGTTATATCACAGGGTTGTAGTTGCAAAGGTAAGTAGGTTAGGGTTGCCATACTAACAGTCTACTTCTTCCTCTCCGAAGGTGTACTGCCTACCTGAAACGGTGAGTGAGTCAATGAAGTTCCATTCATTTGCTGGAAAAATGGTGAGTTGATGATGTTCTGTGCAGAGCTTCACGCCAAACAAATGATGTAACTATGGTTTCAGTTCATGACTTTAAGCTATGTTAAGAAAATATTTTTTTCAACCCTGGCAGGAGCTCCCATTCATTTGTAGGAGAGATTTTTTTGCAGTAGCATACAAAAGGCAACATAAGAGAAATTCTCACAGGCACCTCTACGGGGCTTTTCGAACAAGAATTACAGCACTGCAACGAAACACAAGTTCAGAAAACATTGCCTGTAATATTTGATGTATCAAAGAGCAAGGTACAGAGTAAACCAGCAACTTCAATTCGTATTATCACCAAACAGAGATGAAGATGATAGGCACAATTAACCAGTGTTAGTGTGTTACTGTTCAAAATAAGTCAATATTTGCACAAAATGCTATCAGCAGTTTGCATGTTCTGCAACCGAAATGGCCAAAAACAAGCTGCTTCCTATCATAATAATGCATCAAACTAGGGTTGAAAATAGTCGGGATAAATCTCATTCCGTCCGTCCTGTTTTCTACATTTTACATGCTCGTTTTCATATTTTTGGTCAAATCCGGATTCGGTATGAAAAATGGGATGGCAAATACAAAATCAGGACGAGCACGGTTTGACTGTCATCCTGATCGTTTTCACTTTTTCTATTTTTATCAGAATATCCTATTTTTACCTATTCGGGATATCCCATTTTGGCATCCCATTGAAACAAGCCCAGCAGGCCAGCACTCCCCACCTCCCCCGACTCCCCGAGCAGCCCAACCCAAAACAATAGGGTTACCCACTTACCCTACATGATTGCACCCTCCTGGACTCCTTCTCACACTTGGCCTCCCCTTCCCCTCCTATCTAGCCACCGTGCTGTCGCTCCCTCTAGCCACGCCGTCATCTATTCCAGCCATGTCGTTGCCTAGAGAAGTGCCTCCTAATTAAGTCTCGACCCTGGCCTTGGTGCTCACTTTGTGGTGTGGCCCCCGCTCCTATCGAGCTGTGTGGCCGTGCCTACGGTCGAGGGCGTCGTGGCCCCTGCCCCCGTCACCAACTCGTCATCGGCCATCGCCTCATTGTGAGTTGCTAGCCTACAGTTGATAAGCAACAAGCCTTGCTCTCTTAGCTGCTTGCCTACGACAAGCCGGTGAAGACGATTGCACCCACCAGAGATGCTCCTTCTCCTTCTGGATCCAAGAGCGTGCACCACCAAGGCTGACTTCTTCTAGAGCCACCGACTTCTTATATAGGTACATGTTGAACACCATCTGGCTCCTCTTTTCTTAAAATTTTGGGTGAAAAAAATCAGTATCTTTGCATGGTTCAAGGGATTTGCACTAGAAGCCATGGATTAATCACCTAAAGAGGGCTCATATTTCTCTGCTTCCATCATGACCTCCAATTTAGGTCAGGTTTGCATGTCTAGATAGGAAAGAGGACCATGAATGTCAGCCCATCAGTAAAATCTTTCACTAGCTAGGTATTGCTGTGTTGTACTATTGCGAACTCATGACTGGGAGTTGTGAATTTAGGGTAGCAAATGGAAATGGTATGTTTTGGTTTGGTACTAGATGTTTTAATTTCAAATACAGAAGTGGAAAGTGAAAAATGGACGTCTATGTCCGTGAAGTTCTCCAAGGCCTGATGCAGGACGCCTAGCAAGGCGACCACCGCGTGGTTACTTAGTCATAGCCATGGATGACGGTGCTGGCCAGAGCTTGACGTTCGTGGACGGGCCATATGGCTGGTGCGCCTACAAAGCTTCGTTCTTTGCCGATGTCGAGGGCAGGTGCGGCCTAGTGGTGGATGGTGCACCCGGCAGGCCATGCTACTTCAGCGCCATCAAACCTTGCCCAAGTATCGATGGAAAACTGTCAAATGCTGTCTAGAATAGAGTGAAGGAGTGATTTGAAAAATGACTTAGTCCCTATTTATTTCAGCTTCTGAGCACTTTTGGATGACTAGCTTTTGAGATGTACAAAGACTAGATGCCCCCAAAAACTAAAAGCCAGAAGCATCTTGCCTTGTGCTTTTCTGCTTCTAGCTTTTGAGGGCATATGGCTTTTGGACATCCCAAAAGTTAACTGTCCAAAAGTGGTTAGACACTAAAACAAACAGGGCCTTAGTAGCGGGCAAACACCTTTCAACAGGGATGGTTAACATTGATTAACTCAGTGCTTAGTAGTCTACCCTTGTATATGATATCTTTCTTTGTTATTCCAAAGGGTTTCCTCAAAAAATTGGATTACTTTCTATCAAGGTTTTTTTGGCAAAGTGATGATCAGAAGCGAAAGTACCATTTAGCAAAATAGGATATTCTGTGCCAACCTAAAGATCAGGGGGCTAGGGATCCATAATCTAGATATCAAGAACACAACATTGCTTAGTAAATGGCTCTACCATTTGTTAAAGTCAGATGGTTCATGGCAATAGATTTTATGCAACAAATATCTAGGTTTGAAACCACTAGTGTAGGCTCAATGGAAAATTGGGGACTTGCATTTCTGGGAAGTCTTATGAAAACTAAATGGGATTTCCTTCGCTTTGCTTCTTTCACTATTAAGGATGGATCATGGATTAGATTTTAGAAAGACAGGTGGTTAGGAAATAGGACTCTGTGTGAATAATATTCTGACCTTTACAATACAACCCATAAAAATGATAGAGGTTCTGGGCACTTCACCACCGAATCTATCATGGCGTAGGGATCTCATTGGGAACAAATTAGTAATATGGACTAATCTCTTTTCACATGTTGCTAATATTGTTTTAATCCAAGATGTAAATGAGTTCGCTAGAGCTTACACCCAAATGGGGAGTTCTCGGTTAATTCTCATTACCTTGATTCGATTCATAATGAGGCCCCAAACATTAATAAAAGGCTTTGGAAATTAAAAGTACCATTAAAAATCAAGAAGATTTTTCTGTGGTACCTTCATAGATCTTAAGAAATGATAGTTTAGCTAAGTGTAATTGACAGGACAGTAAACAGTGTTGCTTCTATCATAATGATGAGTCGATTAGACACTTGTTTTTCAAATGCCAGTTTGCTCGTGTAGTCTGGACTATTATTTATGCTCCTTTTAGCCTTTCTCAACCTCGTAGTGTGGCAAATATGTTTGGTACCTAATTGGTAGGTCTTATTAAAGATCTAAATTACTAGTGTTACTAGGAGCTTCTGCTACCTGTTGGAGTCTTTGGCTATGTAGAAATGATGTGGTTTTTAAAAAGAAAAGATATATTTTTCCTTCGCAGGTTATCTTCTCAATTACACATGGGCTCCATACGTGGGCTATTCTCTAGAGGCCCACTACTCAGGCCTTTGTTGTAGCGGCTTCTCAATGCTTGGCATGGGTGGCCAAGGACTTTTTTACCCAGGTGCATGGGTGGCAGTCTAATCTTCGAATTGAGAGTAATTAGTGTGTCGGTATCTTTCTACTATTTTATAAGGTTGTGTGCATCTGGTATGCAGAGACCGGGAGGATTTCAAGCTCTTTTGTATCATCTTGATGTAAAAAACTTGAAATTAATAAAGCTTCCCGGTTCAAAAAAAAGTATCGATGGTCTTCCTATACCTTCTTCTACCTCTTTCCACTATACACAGTGATGCCTCAGGAGAGAGACAGACCTCGGAAGGAGGCTGCAGCGGAATGGACACATGATTCACCACCTCCAGCATTCTAGCACCAGCTATAACAGTTCCACCACTATGGTCTCTGATTACAAAACCTCATGCTCTAGACCTCTCATTCTCTAGGAACTGACCATCCACATTTATCTTCCATGTATCATGTGGTGGCGAACACCATTGATAGTTATCTCTCCTAGTATTTGGTGATATACCTTTGCTAGCACTGGGATTGCCAATCATTAAGGATTGACCTTTATAAATAATATTATCAGTTGATTTTAGCTGCTTTCCCACATTCACCTTATTCTGAGCATCCCACTAGGACCAAAGAAGGCCAATGGTCAGTAACTTGTGTTCATCCTCCAATGATAAGATGTGTCTGACCACCTACTTGGCCAAGTTAAGGCCTTGCAGCTGCAATCTGTTCACCTCCAAATTCCAAGCCCTCCAGCACCTCTTCACGGACTTGCACTTTAAAAAGCAATGGCCCCCATCCTCATCAAGTCTCCAATAGACCAGGCATCCAGGGTGTGTTTGGTTGGAGAGTAAGGTGGGATGGGATGGTTTCATCCTAGATTTGAAGGATGGGATGGCTCAGTTTTCAGAGATGGGATGGTTCCATCCTAGATTTTAAGGATGGGATGGCTCAGTTTTCAGGGATGGGATGATTGTTAGATAAACATGTATTAGTTGTAACTGGTTTGGATTGTGGCCGAATTCATCCAGGACTCCTTGTAGATAGCGGATAGAGTTGTTGTAGAGTTGTTGTAACAAACTCCCTGGATGAATCGGCCTCAACAACCAACTGAGATTGCAATCTTGTAAACCATGCAGGGGGTGCTTCCCTGCCTATATAAACAAAGGTACGCGGCCTCTACGGAGGTGAGAACGCTTCCCTAATTATCCTGGTTGCTTACATGGTATTAGAGCCACCTCCCACAAATACATCTAGCCATCGTCCACCAAAATCTCCTTGCGCAATGGCGAGCTCGTCGTTTGCTGCCGCTGCTACGCCAAACCATCACTGAGAAGCTCTCCAAGACGAATTTCCCCCTATGGAAAGCCCAAGTCCTGCCCATGCTACGAGGAGCGCAGCTGCAGGGCTATGTGGATGGCACCAACGTCGCCTCCTTGCTGAGATCGACAACAAGATTGGAGAGAAGCCGACGAAGGTGCCTAACCCGGAGTACATTGCCTGGTGTGCTCTGAGCAGCAAGTGCTGGGATTCCTAATGACATCTTTGTCACAGGAAGTCATGGCACAGGTCACCACGTTAGCGCCCCCCGTGCAGTATACACTGCATTGGAGCAGATGTATGAGTCTGCCTCACGGGCACGGGTGGTAAACACCAGAATCGCCCTTGCCACGACTCAAAAAGGTAACATGTCAATTTCTGAATATGTTGGCAAGATGAGATCACTTGTAGATGACATGGTTGCTACCGGAAATCCCATTGGAGATGAAGAATTGATCTCCTACATCTTGACCGGTCTTGACATCGAGTTCAATCCCCTGGTTGTCAGCCATTGTTGCACGGGTCAAGCCAATCACTGTGGGGGAACTATTCTCTTAGCTTCTCAGCTTTGAGTATAGGAGGGATCTGCTGCACGGTGGATCACAAGGATCTGCCAACTCTGCTAGGTGAGGCCGCGGTGGTGGCAACTACCGTGGACGCGGAGGAGGCTGTGGTCGTTCTGGAGGCCACGGTCGCAGCTCCTCATCAGGCGCGTCAGGAGGACGTGGCACTGGAGGCCACCAGCACCGACAAAATTCAGTGTTAAGTCTGTGACAGATATGGGCACATCGCTATTGAATGCTGGTACAGATTCGATGAGGATTATGTGCCAAGCTAGAAGAGAGTGTCTATAGAAACACATAGTTATGGCGTGGACACAAATTGGTACACTGACACTGGAGCAACAGATCACATCACAGGAGAGTTTTAGAAGCTCACTGTGAGAGACAAGTACAAGGGAAAGGATCAAATCCACACTGCAAGTGGTGTAGGTATGAATATTAGTCACATTGGTCATGCTATTATTAAAACCCTAGTCGTCACCTGCATCTTAATCGTGTTCTTCATGTGCCTGATGCTGACAAAAACTTAATATTTGTTCACCATCATGCATCAGATAATCACGCTTTCCTTGAATTTCACCCAAATTACTTTGTTGTTAAGGATCAGGCAACGAAGAAGATCCTACTGAAAGGCAGATGTAGAAACGGTCTCTACCCCATCCCGCCGGCCACCTCAAGGAGAGAAGCTTTTGGCGCCTTCAAACCCTCCGGAAAGGTGGCACAGTCGCCTAGGCCATCCATTGTTTCAGATTGTTCAGAAAGTCATTAGCAGCAATAATCTTTCTTGTTAAGTAGATTCCAATAAACACTCTGTCTGTGATGCATGTCAACAGGCTAAGAGTCATCAACTTCCTTATTCAGTGTCCACTAGTGCTTCATCTAAGCCACTAGAGCTTATTTTTTCAAATGTATGGGGTCTTGCCTCTGATTCAGTAGGAAGAAATAAATACTACGTCAGCTTCATTGATGATTATAGTAAATTTACTTGTATCTACTTGCTTCGGTTTAAATCTGTGGTCTTCCAAAAATTCCATGATTTCCAAAACATGGCTGAACATCTCTTCAATAGTAGCTCGTTATTTACAAAAATTGGGGTTACTCATCTTGTATCCTGTCCACATTCCCATCAACAGAATGGAGCAGCAGAGCGCAAACATCGGCATATTGTTGAAGTAGGGCTGTCTTTACTTGCTCACGCATCCATGCTCCTTAAATTTTGGGATGAAACTTTTGCCACTGCAGCCTATCTTATCAACCGCACTCCCTCCAAAATTCTGAATTTTTCTACCCCTTTTGAATACCTTTTTCATAAGTAACCAGATTACACCTTTCTCAAGGTTTTTGGGTGTGCATGTTGGCCTAACCTTAGGCCATATAATTCTCATAAAGTCGCCTTCTGTTTGAAGCGCTGTCTTTTTCTAGGATACAACCCGTCTCATAAAGGCTACAAGTGTTTGGATGTGGCCACTGGGCGTGTTTATATCTCACGAGATGTCATATTTGATGAATCTGTTTTCCCCTTTCAAGAACTTCATGCTAATGCTGGAGCACGCCTACGAGCAAAAATTAATCTCCTTCCTAACCTTTTTCCTTCCACACCGCACATGGATCATAGGGGGATAATAATCTAGCTGATCACACATTGACTAGTTTCAAAATTCTACATCTAATGCATCTGTTGCAGAAGAAAATGGTGATCTTATGCAGGAGATACAGACCGGAGGGAGCGGCACGCGACACAAGGATGATTTGCCTACTGCTCCAAGCGCTACTTCAGGTGGATCTGCGTCGGAGTCCAGTTCCCCTACGCGTGCGCTTGACGGACTTGGCTTGGATTTCGAGCCAGGCCTCTCCCACACCGCCATGACAGAGCCTGTCGGCGTCCCTGTGCAGGAGATCGATGGGGCCGGACCGACTGGCGCCACACACTTGCCCGTGGTTCGCTGCTCAGGCACCGATGAAGATTCTGCTCCTGGCGGGGCTTCAGGGATTGGATCCTCTGTGGCTCAGCTCTCTACTGATGAATCAATGCATGCTGATGGAGTTCCTGGATACACAGTTTTGCAGCCGCCTGTGACAGAGCAAAGTCACCCGCGTACATGACTTCAAGCTAGAACGAGGAAGGTTAAACAATACAGAGATGGCACTGTGAGGTATGGATATGGTTGTCTAGCTGCTAACGGTGAACCCCAAGATTTATCTGAAGCTCTTACTAATAGTAATTGGAAGCTAGCTATGGATGAGGAATATAATGCTTTGCAAACTAATAAAACTTGGCACTTGGTTCCACCAGTAAAGGGCAGAAATCTCATAGATTGTAAGTGGGTATATAAGATCAAAAGAAAATCTGATGGCAATATAGACATATATAAAGCTCGCTTGGTAGCAAAAGGCTTCAAAGAAGGGTATGGAATAGATTATGAAGATACTTTCAGTCCTGTTGTTAAGGCAGCCACTATCAGAGTTGTTCTGTCTATAGCAGTATCCAGAGGATGGTGTCTCAGGCAGCTAGATGTAAAGAATGCATTTTTGCATGGTGTTCTTGAGGAGGATGTGTATATGAGACAGCCGCCATGGTATGAAGACAAGAATGTGCCTCATTATGTTTGCAAGTTGGATAAAGCGATATATGGTCTAAAACAAGCCCCTAGAGTATGGTATTCTAGGTTAAGTGAGAAATTACAGCAACTGGGTTTTAATCCCTCTAAGGCCGACACTTCATTGTTCTTCTTTAACAAGGGAGATATTACCATCTTTTTGCTAATTTTGTTGATGATATAATTGTAGCTAGCTCTTCTCAGAATGCAGTAACAACACTTTTGAAGGACCTCAAGTCTGATTTTGCTCTAAAGGACTTGGGAACTCTTCATTACTTCATTGGAATAGAAGTGAAACAGATATGCAATGGTATTCATATGTCACAAAGCAAATATGCATCTGATATCCTCAAGCGTGTCGGAATGTCACATTGTAAACCTGTCAATACACCGCTGTCCACTTCTGAGAAGCTGACACTAGAAGAAGGAGAACCACTCGGTCATGAAGATGCAACACGTTACAGGAGTATTGTTGGTGCGTTACAATATGTGACCTTGACTCGTTCGGACTTGGCCTTTGCAGTAAACAAGGTCTGTCAGTTTTTGCATTCTCCCACAATAACTCATTGGTCTGCAGTGAAAAGGATACTGAGATATCTGAAATTTACAATAGATGTTGGAATAAAAATAAGAAAATCTCCCTCTATGCTTGTAAGCGCATTCTCTGATGCAGACTAGGCAGGTGATGTTGATGACATGAGATCAACTGGGGGTCTTGTTGTGTATCTCGGAAATAATCTAGTATCATGGAGTGCAAGAAAACAAGCCACAGTGTCTAGATCTAGTACAGAGGCTGAATACAAGGCATTAGCAAATGCAATAGCAGAAGTGATGTGGATTCAAACTTTGCTCAAAGAACTAGGTGTCTCCGCTCCTCCAGCAGCTAGACTATGGTGTGATAACATTGGGGTTACTTATTTGATAGCAAATCCTATCTTTCATGCTCGTACAAAGCATATCGAGGTTAATTTTCACTTCGTCAGGGAACATGTTGCTCAGAGATTGTTAGAGGTCCGGATTATTTCTACCCATGACCAAGTTGCCGATGAATTTACCAAGGCTCTCACAAGAAGCTAGAACAATTTAGATACAATCTTAACTTAGGAAAGTTATGATTGAGGGGAGCTGTAGATAAACATGTATCAGTTGTAACCTGTTTGGATTGTGGCCAAATTCATCCAGGACTCCTTGTAGATAGCGGATAGAGTTGTTGTAACAAACTCCCTGGATGAATCGTCCTCAACAACCAAGTGAGATTGCAATCTTGTAAACCACACAGGGGGTGCTTCCCTGCCTATATAAACAAAGGTACGCAGCCTCTACGGAGGTGAGAACGCTTCCGTAATTATCCTGGTTGCTTACAATGTTTCCATCTATATTTTAAGGATGGGATGGCTCAGTTTTTAGGGATGGGATGGTTCCATCCCAGTTTAGAACCTTAGGCCTACTGTCATCCTCACGTCCTAAGTGGGATGTCTATATTCCATCAATTTTATGGGATGAGCTCATCCAGCATCATGGAAATATTTTCATGTGAGAGCTACTTCATCCCACTTTATCTAATAACCAAACACTTGAAGAAATAGGATGAGATGATTTTATCCCACCACATCCCACGAACCAAACACACCCATACTGTCAATTTCCATTCCACGAAGAATTTTCTGTTGATTTAACTGTATTCCTGAAGCTCCACTCTATTTCTCAACAGAGTAAATTCTGGTCTGATGTTCGAACCATATGCATGTTCTGATGGTCTAGTCAGTGCGTATAACAAAGGACTTTTGACAATTCATTGTTATGGTAATTCCTGTCTGTTATGCAGGATGCAATTGAAGAATGCAGAAAGCTCTGTGGTCGACATGGTTACTTGAACAGCAGTGGGCTTCCTGAACTGTTTGCCGTCTATGTTCCTGCTTGCACTTATGAAGGAGACAATGTTGTTCTACTTTTGCAGGTTTGTATGGTTCTGATGATACTAATCAACAATCATACTTTTGGCTACTGTTATTGGTTGACTATGTGTGATATGACATTGTATTCCATAGAAGCTGTTTTTGCTTTTCCTGGGTCAATTGTATATTAATAGGCAGCCTTTGTTGGTACCTGCAGGTTGCAAGGATTCTAATGAAGACTGTATCTCAATTGGCCTCTGGAAAACCACCTGTTGGTACAATGGCTTACATGGGCAAAGTACAATATCTGATGCAATGCAAATGTGCTGTCAACACAGGTACTCATTTAGCTAGGCTGGCTTGTCATATTATCTCATTCTTAAGTATATTTGATATTTGTTCCAGGCCTCTCAAGGATGCATTGATGATGGTAATAATTCATGTTTGATGACTCTCAACAGCCGAAGATTGGCTTAACCCTGTTGCCATACAAGAGGCATTTGAAGCTAGGGCTCTCAGAATGGCGGTAAACTGTGCCCAGAACATAGGCCAAGCGGCAAGCCAAGAAGAAGGTGGTGTTTACATAAGCCAATATCACATTCATTTTTTTTACTGAATTGTAGTTGCTAAATTCTCTTTGGGAATCAACTGTACTAATGATGATCGTGTGCCTTGCAGGTTTCTATGAGCGGTCCCCAGATTTGCTTGAGGCTGCAGTAGCTCACATCCAGTTGATCATTGTAACGTAACCAAGTTAGTATTAATTCTTCAACCTTGTTGAACTAGATGCGCCTTGCATGAGAGAGGGGGGGGGGGGGGGGGGGGGGGGGGGGGGGGTGAACTCACCAATGGCTGCCTCTGCTCTGTCAGTCATCGCAGCGAGCCAGCGAAGTAGCGAACGACGCAACTCCGCCGCATCCGGAAAAGGCCCTATCGGTCGGTGAGGGGTCAAACCGTCTCTTGCGGCGTCTCTCTAGTAGCCGGTCGCCGGCCACCCGGGACACGCTTTGTCGCGGTGGCCCGGCGTACGGGTTGTACCTCGGCACCTCGCCGTCTGGCGCGACCATCCACAGAGGTATGCCCGCTCGGCCGCTCGTGGGCCTGCCTGCTCTGCCCACGTAGACATTGTAGGTAGGGTGTTTGTTGCAATGCCTGTGGCATGCGATTGTTCCCCTTAGGGCTTAGAGCACGCCGTAGCGGATAGTTACATCTTACAAGGATGGGTGGATGAACTGAATAATCAGCAATGTTTGCAAATGACTCCTACTATACTAGTAGTATTGATTTTGAAGATTTACAGATGTAACGATTCTGTATGTAGCTAGTCACAGACATCGGCTTTCATGTTCTCTTGGCCTCTTGGGCAACAATAATTCAGCCCATTTTGTTATTTCCTTCTCTACCACTAATCAGACTTGGCCCATCAGTTCTCTTCCTGCCTGTCCAATTGACTAGAGACAACTTTTTTTAACTGTCCATTAATTACCAGCGCTGGCTGATTAATTTAGTCAAGATGTTGAACTACAGCTGTACAAAGTGAACTATCTATGTTCTTTCTCCATGATGAGTCCAGAAACGTCATTGTCTTGCACCAACCGCGTTCTCAACTGAAGAAGCTAAATCTAGAGAAGGAAGAGGTTACGTGGTATGATACGATGATTATGGCCATGTGCTGTACAATTTCGTTATTGAGCTCTACTGTCATCTTGAATCTGGTAATGTGTCCGTTCTTCAAATTTGTTGCGTTTTCACTTAGCTTCATACGGAAACAACATTATTCTATTAGAATTCACAATTTCTTCTATTAGATACTAACTAATGTAACTTACAAATTAAATCATAGGATGACATTCTTAATCGAACTAGTAGCTACTAGCTAGTAACCACAACCTTGTATGTTCTTTTTTCTTGAGGTTGCATGGAAGCTTTATTATGGTATCATGTGCTCCTTACCATGCAAATCCTATCATATTATCATATACTATATACATGCCGAATTTATCAGCGTATTGATTGAGCAAGTCGGGAGGCTAAAATCGACATCACCATCGATCATGGACTAGTTAATCTTCCCGTCCAACAAGCAAAACATAAACAAACTCGGTTCAAATAAAAGCGCGAAGGCTTCGTCGCGCAGCAGCCCGTGCAAATGAGGTGAAAGGGACCCACACCCACGACCACGAGCCGCTAGTGCTACCGGCCCCTTTGTCTTCTTCTCCCTCGTCGTCCTTCCTCGTCCTCTATAAGGGCTGGTGGAAATGGCTTGTCCGACCGTGAAGACAACGGGTTTTCAGGCTCTCTAGCTATAGCCACTTTGCATCAACGAGCTCATTGCCTTTCTTTGCAACTAATAACTGAGCTAGCAATGGGGAGGCAGCCGTGCTGCGACAAGGTGGGGGGCCATGGACGGCGGAGGAGGACCAGAAGCTCGTCAGCTTCCTCGTCAACAACGGCCAGTGCTGCTGGGGCGCCGTGCCCAAGCTCGCAGGATTGCTGCGGTGCGGGAAGAGCTGCCGGCTGCGGTGGACCAACTACTTGCGGCCGGACCTCAAGCGCGGGCTGCTGTCGCCGGAGGAGGAGAAGACGGTGATCAACCTGCACGCGGAGCTCGGCAACCGGCCGGTGGTCCAAGATCGCGTCGCAGCTGCCGGGGAGGACGGACAACGACATCAAGAACCACTGGAACACACACATCAAGAAGAAGCTCAGGAAGATGGGCATCGACCCCGCCACCCACAAGCCCCTCCAGCCCGCTCCTCCACAGCCAAATGAGGAAGAGAAGGCCGCCGCCGCATCAGCCATCGTGTCAGGGGTTGAACTCGGGAACGAGGCGTTCTCCATTAGTGAGGTGCCCATGGTGCACCTCCTTGACGACGTCGTCCTGCCATACGACCTCGTCGCCGGTGCACCACCGGCCAGTAACAGTGGCATCGACACGGCTTATTCGCCGGAGCCTTCCTCCTCCTCGTCGTCCTGCTCTGGCTCTGCAACAGTGTCGAGCTGTGCCAGCAGTGTGGTCGACGGAGTGCCTGGATTGGCTGGAGTGGGCAGAGTCGATGTTGCTGGACGCCGTGGACGTTCGAGGACCCCTTCGTCACTTACCAGAGGATCGCGCTTTTCGATCACCAGGAGACATGGTGACCACGGGAACATGCCATTGGTAAAGCCAAAGGTGTTCGATCACCAGGAGTTTTGTAGTTCCAACTTCCAAGAGCGACGTCATTGGTTCAACTTTGTCCTTGAGTCACCCATGCCATTGTCGTCCCTGATCTATCCCTCATCGTGCCATGGGCCATGGCTAGATCCAGCTACCCTTTAGACTTCTCCAAATTTCTCTTGATTTTCCTTTCCTTTTGAAGAGCAAGTTTGAGATAGAACATGTACAAATTTTGTAGATAACTTTAGAATTTAGGCCCTATTTGGCACGGCTCCACTCCTGAACTCCAGCAACTTCATCAAAAAATTCAGCCAAACACCCCAACTTCAAAACTTCATGGAGTTGCCAACTCCATGGAGCTGTGGTGCAAATGGAGGTGGAGTTTTGGAGCACCTCTTTTGCTGCTCCAGAAACCTCTCTTTTAAACCTCCTCGTGGAGTTGGTGGATAATTAACCACAAATGCCATTGGTTATGGAAAAAAATGTTTCGTTCTATTCTACTTGTCCCCGTCCCAACGCCCGTTGCCGTCGCCGCCCGTCGCCCATCACCGCCTGCCGCCCGTCGCCCGTCGCCGCCCAAGCTACCCCGCCGCCCCCGTCGCCGCCCACCCCGCCGCCCCCGTCGCCGCCCACCCCGTCACCCGCCGCCCAGCCCATCGTCCGTCGCCACCCAGCCCCGCCGCCCAGCCCGCCGTCCGTCGCCGCCCAGCCCCACCGCCCAGCCTGCCGTCCGTCGCCGCCCACCCCGCCGCCCGTGGAGGGTCTCCCGTGTGTGGCACAGTGCAGTGGAAAAAGGGGAAGAAGAATATGGGATAGAGAGGATGACAAGTGGGGCCTTAATTGGGGACAATAATGGCAATCCACACTAAAATCGATCTTTTTTTAAGCTGAGAGCACCCATCTGGCCAAACATCCCATTTTTGTTCTGGAGTTTTGGAGCGGAGCTGGCTCCATGTGGAGTTTTGGAGTGGAGCAGCTCCACCCGGAGTTGGAGCCATGCCAAACAGGATATTAAAGTACAAAGTTTTGGATATTTATTGGATTTTTTAAATTTTTTATTCATGGGTACAAAGTTTTAAATTTCCAGCGCGTGCCCGTGGGCCGTGGCCATCTGTTTGGAGCGCCCATGCGCGAACCAGTTGCCCGGTTGCCCCGTACAAATCCCAGACGCTGTCGTCAGCCGTTCGCCGACCGCAGCTCCATTGCAAGGGGCTGTTCGACGCCGTCGAGCACGGCCACGAGGTTGCCAAGGTACGGAGGAAGACACGTGTGCGACCTTCCCCTTTTCGTCTTGCTCGGCCAGTTGAGCCTGTGGGGCCGTGGGTTTTCTGGTGCGTTGGCAGGTGAGGGTTCTCCCCCCACGCAGCGTAGGTGTTTGTGGTAATGCCTGGTGCTGCGAACCTGCGATCATTTCGCTTAGAGTTTTAGAGCCAGCAGATGAATAATCAGCATTGCTGTCTCATGTGGCCCTGAATGGTATATGCTGCAAATATTATAAGATGACACTAGTTGAAATGGAGAAATTTGCTGTATTCATATGACACCCATCTTCAGGGGGGTGGAAGAGGTCTCTTTGAAGCTGCCTGGGTTGAGTTAATACTTTCCATTGTTTCCTGTCAACAGGAAAGGATTTTCCACCACAGTAGACATCGCCTTTCTCAAATCTCAAGCGCAGCACATGTACAACTTGACTTCGGAGATGCGTGATGGTCTGCTTCCGCATTGCATGGTTTCCGTTTGAATGAGAAGGATCAAGGATGCCAACTCATGCCATCACGAACTAAAAATGAAAAAGTCGTTCAGTCACCAGCAATAGCAGCACAGCATGCTCGTGGGTAAGCTAAATTAAGGATGGCAGCGGATCGGGTTCGAGGCGGATATCCGTGGGTTTTGGGTCTGTGGGTTTCGGTTTTGGTTCCTAGTTTTCGTTCACGGATTTGCGGGTTCGGATACCCGAAATACTACGAGTTTGGCGCGGATTCTTAAATTCACCCGTGGAGCTCCATCGAGGCCCCGAAACATTCATCCCACTGTAATCCCACTTAGCAACTCTAGGTATATAAGCCTAAAATCCTTGCTTCATCTTCATCCAGTCCACCCGCACGGCCGCACTCT
Organism: Setaria viridis; assembly: GCF_005286985.2. NCBI lineage: Eukaryota > Viridiplantae > Streptophyta > Magnoliopsida > Poales > Poaceae > Setaria > Setaria viridis. The sequence goes on from NC_048264.2 coordinate 6,953,514, forward strand.
CGTCCCCAAGCACCTTGCCCGGCACGGCGGCGCCCCGCACGGCGACCGCCGGCCGCACACCCGCACGACCGCATCCAGTCCGCCCAGCGCCCGCACGGCCACCTCCAGCCTGCACGGCCACATCAACATTTTAGTAATGAGCTATTTTCTCTATTATTATTTCATAGGATAAAAATGATTCCACAATAATTGATGAACGATGAACTCATCAAGCGAAGATGAATTCCCCAAGTTGCCTACCTATTTGATCCAAAAAAATTTATTTGTAGTAACATTCATGTTCTGTTATTTGTTCGCAGTACAGTCTATGTGAATTGTACTAAACTTGGGTTGCTTCTCCAATTCTACCTTTGTGGTGTTGCTTTTTTTGTTGAATAATCTCTGAAATCTAGACACTATCTTTGTTGTATTGCTGTATGTTGTCTTGTTAATTTATTGCAATATTCTCGGATTTCGGTTAATCCGTCAAGTTTCAGGAATCCGCGGGTTTCAGTTTTGGGGATGAATTTTCACCCGAATCGGTGTTCGGGGAGGATTCAGATTTTAGGTTCGAGTTTCGGTGTTCGGAGCGGATTCAGATTTTAGGTTCGAGTTTCAGTTTTAGATACCCAGACACTCCACCCGATCCGAACCCGCCGCATTGCCATCCTTAAGCACAACCACCTCTTTAAGTTGGCAACCTCCAAGATAGGATTTCTCTGATTTTCCTTTTGTATTTTTTTTCCCAGAAGAAACCCTCTCAAGATAGACCAACGACTTGCCTAGTTCAAGAACCAGCCAGATTACATACGAGACATTCTCCACTTGAAGTTTCAGGCAGCACCACTGCAAGCCAGCAGCACTGTACTTTGATGCTTCAAGATTCAACATCTGGGTGATAAAACAGCGCATAATCGGGGTACTAATTACCGAATATATACAGCGAATTAAACGCTACTGGATTTCATGCTCTGATGCACCGATGACCGGAGATTCTATCTTTTATGTAGCTCGGTTCATCACCCAAAGCAGCAATCTCACTCGGCATTCAGTGGTAAAAAGAGGAGGCTCAGCTGTTCTTGGCCTCCTGCAGCATCTCCACCACCTTCTTCATCCTGGGCCGCTTGGCTGGGGCGTGCTCCGTGCACAGCATTGCAACCTTGAGCACTGCAAGCATCTGCCTGCGCCATGCGAACGACACGGTGCTCAGCCGGGGGTCCATGATCTGCTCCGGCGTCTCACCCCTCGCCGGTGCTGTGTGCACCCACTTGACAAGGTCCACGCCCTCTCCGAACTCTTCCTCCACCGGCAGCTTGGATGTCAGGATCTCTAACAGGACCACGCCGTAGCTGTACACATTGCCTGGCACTGTCACCTGCATTGTGTAGGCATACTCTGCAAGAAACCAATTGCAAAGGCAAACAAATGTTCGTGATTGTAGACATATATACAAGAAATTATAGTGCAGTTACCGAATGTTGAAAAAGTTCAGACCTGGAGGTATGTAACCAAAGGAGCCCGCAACCGCACTGATACTAGCAGTGCCCTTTGAAGGGTCCAACAGCTTGGATATCTCAACTTCTCCGAGAAGCGCATTGTAATGCGAGTCAAGGTAGATGTTCCCTGAAGAGATGTCTAGGTGAATGGTGGCAACCTGATGGAGGAACGCCAGCCCTTCAGCAACATCAATGGCAATCGACAGCAGCCTCGGCCAGTCAGGTTTCTGCTTCTCTCCATCAGAATTCCAGTCATTGTGGATCAACTGAAGCAGGGTGCCATTTGGCATATGGTGGTGCAGCAGCAGCGCACAGTCATCGTAGATGACATACCCGATGGGGCGCACCAGGTTCTTGTGGTTAATGTGCGCAAGGCGCTCGAGCTCTCGGATCATCTTTGTTTGATGGTCGATGACCGCGCGGTCAACTGACTTCAGCTTCTTGACACACACAACCATGCCAGAGGGCATGACAGCCTTGTAGGTTGTGCTGAATGTTCCATTGCCCAGTTCATTAGTGTCTTTGTATGTCGCCTTTACGCAGCTCTGGAAATCGATGGCCTGCTGCAAGCTCTCGATGAACACAGTTGAGGCCACAACCTGCGGTGCTGCCACCACCACCTCCCCTGCCTCAGCCTTCTTTGCCTCTGCCTCCTTTTCCTGCCTCTCACGCCACATGAACAATGCCACCACCAATGACACAATTGAGAAGATGAGCACACAGGAGCCAACAACTGCCAAAGCTACTCTGTAAGATATCCTCCTGTGGTCCATTCCATAATTGGAACCATAAATCGATGCACAGTCCACATCCAGTGGATCGCCGCACAGCTTGGCATTGCCGGAGAAGCTGGAGGCTGCACTCTTCTGGAACGGTCCGAAAGCAGGTATGGCGCCACTGAGCCTGTTGTTTGACAAATTGACCTCAATCAAGCTCAGCATCCCTCTCATATCACCTGGGATCTGGCCTGATATCTCATTGCTCGACAAGTCCAGCGTGACGAGCTTATCGAGCCGCCCGAGCTCGCGGGGCAGCGTCCCGACAAGGTGATTGAAGCTAAGGTTCAGTGCAATCTGCAGACTCTTCACCTTGCCTATCTCAGCTGGTATGCCACCACCCAGGTTGTTGCTGCTGAGCTGCAGCGCAAGCAGACGGGTGCAGCTCCCAATTCCCGGTGGAATGCCGCCGGAGAACCCATTGTGATCTAGCAGAAGGAACTGCATCCTTGATCCGTTGCAGATGTCCTCCGGCAAGTCACCATGGAAAGAGTTGTAGCTCAAGTCCAGCTTGCTCAGGTTCCGGCACCGCAGGATTGCTTTCGGGAACTCGCCGCCGAGGCCGTTACCGGACACGATGAGCTCCTGCAGGTTCCTGAGCTCGCCGAGAACGTCCGGCACCTCGCCGGCGAGGCGGTTGTAGGCCAAATTGAGCAGCGTGAGGTTGGCGCAGCGCGCGAACTGCGCCGGGATCCCGCCGGAGAGGTCGTTGGTGTTGGCCTCGAAGTAGGTGAGGCTGGTGGCGTCGCCAATCGACGGCGGGATGGCGCCGGAGAGGCGGTTGTCGCCGATGCGGACGTTGGAGAGGCCGCGGCAGCGGCCGATGGCGTCAGGGATGGTGCCGTTGAGGCGGTTGAGGGTGAGGATGAGGACCTGCAGGTTGCCGAGCTGGAAGAGGCTGCCGGGGATGCTCCCCTCGAGGGCGTTGGAGTGGAGGTTGAGCACCTGGAGCTCCGACGATAGGCCGAGCCCGGGGGGGATCGGGCCGGAGAGCGAGTTCTCGTAGGCGGACAGCACGCGAAGCGCGGGGAGCCCGGCGAGCCACCCGGGGAGCGCGCCGGTGAGGTTGTTGCCGGAAATCTGCAGCTCCTGGAGCGCCCTGAGGCCCCTGAGCTCGTCGGGGATGGTGCCGGAGAGCGCGTTGTTGGAGAGGTTGAGGAAGCGGAGGCCCGACGCCCCCGCGAGGGCCGCCGGGACGGGCCCCGTGAGCGCGTTCATGGAGAGGTCGAGGAACTCGAGGCGGGGAAGCGCGCCGAGCGCCGTGGGGACGCCGCCGCGGAGCGAGTTGGCGGAGAGGTCGAGGCGCGCGAGCGCCGGGAGCGCGCCGGCGGCGGAGAAGTCCCCCCGGAGCCCCCGGCGCGGCAGCTCGATCGCGGTGACCGCGCCGCCGGTGGCCGCGCAGGTGACGCCGCGCCACGCGCAGTGGTCCGCGCCGGGGCCCCAGCCCGGCGGCGCCAGGTCCCGCCGCAGCGCCTGCATTGCCGCGCCATCCCCGTCGCCGGCTCCGTCCACGGGGCCCGGCGCCGCGAGGCACGCCGAGAGGAGGGTCAAGAAGAGGAGGAATCTGCGGCGGGGGAAGGAGGAGGAGGAGGAGGGAGGCATTTGGAGCCGGGGCGGGAGGTTCTTGGCCCGGGGGGCGAGGTGGTGGTGGTGCCCAGGGAAGGCCTCGCGTGTGGGTGCGGCTGCTTTTCTTGTGTGGTTTAGGGGGAGGAGAGAGAGGGAGGGAGCACGGCGACAGGGGCCGTGGCTGCTGCTGCCGCTCGCTGCCCACTCGCACTCCGTCAGGGGGAGAGAGAGGGAGTGTGTTTTAGAGAGAGAGAGAGAGAGAGTGGGGGAGAGAGAGGAAAGGGGAAAGGTGGTTGGACGGAGCAGACGAAGGCGGTCTTGTGCTCAGTGCATTTGGGTTGAATTCTACAGTGAGCGAGATAAAAATGGCAATGGGTACCCTACCAAGCGAGACTAGAGGTAAACACCGTATGCTACCGAGAAGCCAAGGGCAAAGTACATATATGCCCTCTCTCTGAAGTGTAACTGAAGTGTTAAGTAGCACACAATCACTAGGATATTAGGCAGAAATGTCTACTCTATATCTTTTCTTAATTGATAATGATAGAATTAATTTTACAATGTGATAGTTAATCAAGATAGGAATGGAAATAGTTTTACCTTTATACCATATATTATCGTATAGTAGCGTACTAAACATATGTCTTATAAAATCCACATTCTTCTTAAAGGTAAACCAACATACAACGCCGCTAATAAGATATCATCCTATTTTCGTTTTATATGCTTATGTAGCTAAGAAATTTTTGTGTAATAGTTTGGATCAACACTAGGTAGGCATCAAAAGGATACCTTCTCTCTAAGTAAGTGCTGAGCAAAATTTCATATGATAGTTCAGAGGAGCACTTATTACATGCCAAAAGTTCTTACCTTTCTTCGAAGCACTATAGATGCATGCTAAATTTCATAAGACGATTGTAGGGAATAATCATTAGTGATCAATTTTTTTCTTAACTAATACAAAGACACACCAAATTTTATATGGTGATCCAAGCATTCTGCAAAGGCAGCACTCAAGTAAGAAGTTGAATAATCATTGATCTTCTCTCTCTCTCTCTTAGTGTGCTCAAGCAAAAAACAAATACATATATGACCTGGGAGAATAATTGTTTCTTGCATTTTTCTCTCATGTGCTTAGTGAACACATATACTACAAGTGAAAGATAAACTCACAAAAGCATAACCATATACGCTTGGCAATTAATAATTATCTGTCTCTCTTTAAACTTTTTATACAACCCATACATAATTTTTGATCTGTTGACTCAAAATAGAAGCAACCCTTGAACATCGAAAGACTCTAACAAAAAAAAAAAAGAATGCAGAACCCTGCCTCGTCCTGTTTCCTTGGTGCATCTAGCAGTTCCCTGCTAGACATGGTGAATTTCTCGGTCGTCGAGCCGGGTGAATCTTTGTGCTCTGTTCCTTTCCTCGCTCCGTTTCGATCCAAGCAGCTGCAGGTGCTCAATAAAAACTACTCTAATCTACACGTACGGCTTGTCTTAAGCTACTGACACCAAGGGCGCCCTCGCACGCCCTTCTGCGGCGACGAAAGGCCCCTCTCCCAACTTGTTAAAATTTCTGGCATGATGCTGATGATATCATGCTTTGCCTTCTCTCTTTCTGCGGTTTCTCTTTGATTGGCTGACTGGCATCTACGTCCTCGTAAGCCATGATTCCAGTTTCCCAACGCCTCCTTTCGGCTCGGCTCTCCCTTCTCTGGACCATTTGCGGCGTTGTGTCCAACTGAATCTGTTCTGTCTGTGAGATGAGGAATCATCTTATCTTGTATAAAATGGCATGCATCCACTGACCATCATTGCTTGCAATGATCTTTTGCTGAGACTAGGAGAATGAATGGGTGGCTAAACATATGATTACCTCTTTTGATTGATCTCAAGGAAAGGAGGAGCAATTTTGTTTGTGCTTTTCTTTTTAGGCAGGTTATCATGAGGGCAGAAATCAAGTGTGTTTGAGGTACAATCATGTGTGTTTGCTTTGATTTGGGACTAAAATAAATGGGAATTTTTCTCATTTTTTGGATCCTAAAGTAACCAGTTTTCTTGCCAGCTTTGATTTCAGAGTTAGAGATTGACATTGTCACCGGAATATGAATGGAAGGGCAATTTGAGCATTCATGGGATGTACTGTCTGTAGCATACACAGAAATACTATTCTATTTTAAATTTGTTCTATGTGTTGTGGGAAATGACCAAAATTTTGGATGTATCGACACATCTTGTTCTTCTTTTAACAAAAAGTTAGGCAGATTATAAAAGGCAAAAAAGATCAAGTGTAGTCAAACTTCGAGTACAATCATTCAATTTATTTTTTTGTCAGTACCAAAAAAAGTGTAAGAAATCATATTGTACCTGTAAATTTGTCCAGTCCTGTATAAAACTAAAGTTGAAATATATTGCTAGCTAACAATTTTGAGAAAAAACAATAAATTAAGCTGTAGAAAAAAGGATACATGTGCCTTTGATACACGAGAAATATTATTTTATTTTCCTTAACAGAATTTAATTTGAATTTACACATTACATGTTTCGAATGTCTTCTATCAGCACTTCAATTTGCTGGTGCGCCGCCCGGGCAAATGTCAGCAACATTTAACAATGCTATGCAGCCATTTTTGCCATAAAAAGTATACTGAGTTCATTGCACTATACAAGTGTGACTTGAGGAGAGGACTCCACTGCTCACTATTCAGTTCACATGGCACCAGTGAGCAGTGATGCATGGATCAGGAAGTAGTATCTGAAATAGGAGTCCTTTATCACATAATTTGTCTGATAAAAAAAAGTATAACAGCCTACCTTTCTGTCACTGACATTGACATGACACCCCATGTTATTTCTGCAGAACAATTTCCCATCCTTTTTCTTTTTCACACACAAAAATAGCAGCACTATCAATTAAAAAAAAAGAAACCTACTTCTTTTGGCTCATAACTGGCATGAATATGATACTCTATCCTCATGCCATGTAGAGCAACAGTTGTTTATATGTGCTTTTTGTACGGCGCCCCATCTGGTGTTGTTGAACCTTGTTGGGGAACTTGATGCTGGGCTGTCATCGTACAGGGAATGCTAATGCATTGCTTAATTGCGTGTGCTGTTCCGTTTAAATTTGCATCTCGCTCGATGCTAGATTCCGAAATTTGTGGTCCCTTGAAACTGGGAACCTTTGTCCTCTGAAGACCAGAGAATGTGTATGTAACTAAATTCAGAATATTGTTTTGAGCTACCCTGTGTCGTTGTGTGCAAACACAAGTTTACAGACAAGCATTGTTTTTTTTTTTTTTGCATTGTTCTGAACTGCTGACTCAGCACCTTGGGTGCTCGCTTCAACCTTCCATGGGAGCATGTTTTTTTTTTCATGTTTTTGATTTGCCTCTTTTACTCAAAATTTCTCTTATATGCTCATATTCTTCTTCAGTTTTTCTTCTTGACGGAGAGTCGAAGTTCGATGAAAAGAAGTAGCAAAGAAAGAAACAGAAGAGAGTGAATTGAACCAAAAAATTACTTTACAGAAACGAGATCTCGCTTCATCATAGACCTCATCCAATCTAGCACATTATTGATGATCCCTGCAGGGTTAGTTGCAGATTGCACTCCATAATCAGAAGCCTAGCGCAGGACAGCAACCAATTCAGCTAGCTTTCGTCAGGTCGCGCTGCAACTTTTTACTAGCAGACAGACAGCCTACACTGGACATTCCCAAGGTAAGCGAAAGGTGGACAAAGAGGGTAATTCAGTTATGTGCTTTCATCACTCTCACAGTCTCATCATTCACGTCGATAGCAAATGTGATTTTGTGGTCCAATAATCCAAAAAAAGAACATGGTGGTTCCTATTTCCCTTTGTATAGAGATGGCATTCCGATTTTGGCATTGTTAGAGAGGCTCGAAGTGATGGACTTTGATAGACCTCTTATTGAATGTTTTTTTTTTGCAAAACTGTTGGTTAAACAGGTTCACTGTCCTGAAAGCCCAACATACTCTGTATTTTCAGTCACCTATAACCTACTTTTAACTTCTCAGTTCTCATGGTTCAGCATGTCGAGAAAAAGCGAAAATGCACAACAACAGTGACAGCCCATAATCTAGGGCCTAGTTGGAGTCACTCCAGTACCGTCACATTAGTCCGTACAGCCCATAATCTGGGGCCCATTAAATTTCTAATTCCAATTTCTCTGGCCCAAAACAGATTCACTTCGGACTCAAGCCCATTCATCATAGCCCACGAAACTGCACCGCTAAATCCACTCTCACGGCCCAGCCCAACTCCTCATTCCCCAAACCCTAATCCCATCATCTCCACAGCCACGCTGTATATAAGCCGCCGCCATCCTCCTCGCTCCTTTCCTCCCAAACCCTCCCGCCGCCGCCGCCGCCGCTCCCAGCTCACCGCACCCAGCGCGCCACCCCGGCGAGAACCAACCCCTCTCCAACCCAACCATGGCGGACCGCGGAGGCGAGAGAGGCGGCGAGCGCGGCGGCGACCGTGGCGGCTTCGGGCGCGGCTTCGGTCGCGGCGGGCGCGGCGACCGCGGTGGACGCCGCGGTGGCCGGCGCGGTGGCCGCCAGCAGGAGGAGGAGAAATGGGTGCCCGTGACCAAGCTCGGGCGCCTCGTGAAGGAGGGCAAGTTCCACAAGATCGAGCAGATCTACCTCCACTCGCTCCCCGTCAAGGAGCACCAGATCGTGGAGACCCTGGTGCCGGGGCTCAAGGACGAGGTGATGAAGATCACGCCCGTGCAGAAGCAGACCCGCGCCGGGCAGCGCACGCGCTTCAAGGCCTTCGTCGTTGTCGGCGACAACGACGGCCATGTCGGGCTCGGCGTCAAGTGCGCCAAGGAGGTGGCCACGGCCATCCGCGGCGCCATCATCCTCGCCAAGCTCTCTGTCGTGCCCGTCAGGAGGGGGTACTGGGGGAACAAGATCGGCCAGCCGCACACCGTGCCCTGCAAGGTCACCGGCAAGTGCGGCTCCGTCACCGTGCGCATGGTGCCCGCGCCCAGGGGATCCGGAATCGTCGCTGCCCGCGTGCCCAAGAAGGTTCTCCAGTTCGCCGGCATTGAGGATGTCTTCACCTCCTCCCGCGGCTCCACCAAGACGCTCGGCAACTTCGTCAAGGTATAGAGATCTTTTCCTAATTCTCATTCTTACTTGATGATTACTGAATTGACCATTATATGTGTAGGACGAGGATGCTTTTATTGTCTTTAGTTGTACAAATTTGAATAGATTCAGAATTCTAGCTGTGACGTTGCCTTACTATTAGCTATGCACTAGTACACAGTTCTAGCTCTGAAACTGTTGTCATAATTGTGATTCAGGTTCATTTGTGTACTTGGTAGGCGTTGTGTTGCTTCCATTCTAGTGTCATTGTAAATTGCTACCTGGATTCACAATAATTTAGTTTTCAGTAATTGTGTGCCTGTGGCTTGCTGCTTGCACTATTCTCTGTATAACGTACCATAACATCTGTTAGCTAGCCAATGTTATTTCCAAGTCTCTATACTGACTCGAGCTCATTAGGTTGTGATGTTAGTCTCTATTTTACTGTTGTGTTTGCATGATGCTGTTGTGTTACTGCACTTTGCTTTGTCTGATCATCGGTATAAACCGGTTTAGTTTGTTCACCATTTTTGCTTTGACAATAAAATATTTAAAGTTCGAATAGTATTGCAAGTTGCAACATAATGTTGATACTTTAGATTCATTATGAAAAGTAATCACATATGACTACTACTACTGAAAATTGTATAGAAATGAATAGTTAAAAGTTTCATCTTTTACACTGTATTGCTAATATTTTTATCGCTGGGTGTATTTTGCTTCAAACATGATTGTTTACTGGAGGTAGCAAGTTTGTGGGTAAAACATTCAGTTACATGACAATTCATTATAACCTGTTTAGTTATTTGGGGTTGGGTGTCAGGTCATCTTTCAGCAGTAAAATGCTGATTTGAGGCTGTATGCTAATAGTTGCTTAGCTTGATTTGCTTCTATCTGATTGTAGGCATAAGCTAATGAACTCAGGGTGATAATTGTCACCCTGTGTACTCATTGTTACTGTCCCCTGGGGTCTTTACTCTCTACCATGTACATGGAAACTTTAGGTCTAACAATGTAGACCGATTAACATGGGATAGCCCAACTATGTCATCTGTATTGTCACTTTGGGGTGTGCTAGTAACGCCAGATCAATTTATTTCAGTCTGAGAACGTCTCTTTTGGTTGCAGGCCACCTTTGATTGCCTCATGAAGACCTATGGCTTCCTTACTCCCGAGTTCTGGTCTGAGACTACGTTTGTGAAGACCCCATTCCAGGAGTTCACCGACCTCTTGGCCAAGCCAACAAAGGGACTTGTGATCGAAGCCCCTGTGGAGACGGTAGAGGCTTAAGCCTGTTGGAGGTTCAGAACAAACTTTGCAAGTTTGCATGCAGTAGAAAACTGGTTTCTTATCCGCTTTTGTGTGACTTATATGTATTAATGTCTGGCATATCTCAGTTTTGAATTTGTGAAACCTTAAGGTATGCACTTAATAGTATCCAGATGTTCTGTTCTTGTTTTCACCGTTTGAAGAGCACATGCATTTTTGCCAAGCTGGTATTATGCTAGAGTGTGTCCTGCCTCTGTTATCTGTGGACCAAATGCTATGCGCAGATTAGTTAAGAAACTTGATAACAGGGTTTTGACAGGGCCGAGCTTGCTGCGTCTCTTGATCGCCTCTTCACTACTGCATCTCTCCTTTCAACTCGTGTATGATGAGGTTGCCGTCATTGAGCCATGGCGATGGCCGGCAACTTATACATTGAGCCATCTGAAAAGTCTAGTTTTTCTTGACTGAACCGTAGTATTGTGATTAGGCGTTTTCCCAGGGTGTCATACTGTCATCTGGGTTATCGCCTACCCAGATGGCTCTTGTGTTTTTGCTGTGTGGTTGCGTGTCCTTGCTTTACATGATCTGCGGCATAACATGTTGGATCATTAGTTTCATACTAAGTATCTGCCATTTTTGGAACTGTCTGCTCGGGGATTGAGATAAGTGAAATAAAGCTGGACTATTCCTTCGTTCTGAAATAACTTTCATTTACTGAATCATGATAAATATTTCTAAACAGAGTAATTGCAAAACGGTGGTGCTCAATTTAGTGTTTGAGCTGGAGGCGCAAAACCTTGGTCTAGTTTCTCAAACACAGAAAAATAAGAAATTAAGACAGCAAGTTTTAGATATAGTTTGAGCATTTTCTGTTGGTGAAGTGCAACCGGCTTTTTTTAATTAAATGCTCCAGGCTTCCCACCCACTGTTATGAAATTTGAAGCAAGCATTTCTAGCTCTGACAGGAGTGTTTCCAACGCAGATTAATTCTCTTTAAATTCAAATAACAATTTAAGATGCAATGGGTTTTTCTGGAGTAAGCAAGATCACAACCCAGCCACAGTGAAAAATATGGGTATAGCGGTAGCCTATTCTGGTAAAACAAAAAAGTGAAGGGCTTAACTATAATCGTTAAAAAATATTCACCAAAAACCACATTTTCATATTTTGTGAAGAGTAAAATATGTCCTGAACTTGTCGTGGGTGTCATCTAGATTTCTAAACTCTCAAAAATACATTTTCAGGTCCATAAATTTGACTCAAGATGCCATCCAGCTCCATCAACTCTCAAAACACATTCCAGGTCCATCAACTTGTCTCAGGGTGTCATTCGAGTCCTTAAACTCTGAAAATGCATTTTAAGATCTCCAATCAAGAGCCAAGCAACACATGCGCGATCACTAACATAAGGTGGTTGTGAAGGTAACGAGCGAGAAGGAAGCATTGTCATCAGCGATACGTGACAAGTTTTAAGATTTGCAAAGAGTGAAATGCACCATGGGTCCTTAAACTTGTAGCGCTATGTCAAATAGGTCCATCAAATTTGAAAATGTATTTTTGGATCTCTAATCTTACTTACTCATTCACTGCTGGTCCAAATTGCCACGGGGTGGCTTTTTTGCTGATGTGGCGCCGCCAACGTGGCATCCACGTCGTTTAGACGGGCACTGAGGGGAGCGGGTCGGTAGCAATATGCAATTTGGCCCTTGGATTTACGTGGTGTGCGTGTCGATCGACGCCGTCGGGCCGGCCGTCACACCGCCGCTGCGGCCTCCTTTGCCACCGCGCCGGCGTGGTGGTCCTCCACGGAGAAGGACAGCAGGTCGGCGCGGCGGTGCAGGTCGGGGACGCCGAGCGCGCGGAGGAAGTAGAGCGTCGGCCGGAGCCGCGCCGCGACGTGGGACACGAGCAGGCGCGGCCGGCGCCGGAGAACGCGCGGGAGGTCGGCCTCCGGGACGCCCGCCTCCCCCGTCAGGAACCGGAGCGCGGCCACGATGGCCTCCGCGGGCACGGACAGCAGCTCCGGGCACATCCCCGCCGCGCGCCGGAGGTCCACCGGCGGCACGCCCGCCGCCAGCAGCACCGCCGCGGCGTCCGCGGCCACGGGCGGCGACGGCAGCACGGGCTCCGGCGCCTGCGCCGGCAACGGCGGCGGCGACGTGGGCGCGGGCGGGAGGCCCGGTACGGCGAGGCTCCGGCGGGCCTCCTGGGGCAGCGGCGGCTGGCGCGAGGTGCAGCAGCGCTGCGGCTCGGGGGCGCGACAGGGACCGCGGATCGGCCGGAGTGGCGCACAGCCAGGATGGGGAGGGATTCGGCTGGGGGCAGCTCGGACGACGCAGGCCGCGGGGCATGGCGCCATGGGGCTCGAGGATGGCCGGCAGTGACGGAGCGGCGCACGGCCGGTGTCCACATTAAGGGCCCGTTTGGTAGGGCTTCGGGAGAAGCTCCCGAAGCCCTACCAAAGGACGCGCGCGCAGCAAAACGGCTCTGGCTCCGGCGGCAGAGCCTCACAAATCGCGCTCTCTGGAGCCCTTTCGAGGAGGCGGAGCCAAAAAAACCGGCTCCCGCGGCTCCTCCTCGACCTTTTCCCACGCTTGCCCTCGAGGAGGGCCCGCAGGCAGGCCAGGCGATGGGGAGCTGGCCGGCACGGCGATGGGGGACCCGAGGGCCGGGTGGCGACTCAAGGCGGCGCGACGACGGGGATGGCGGTGGAGCTCAGTGTTGGTGGCGAGCTGAGGCGGAGCAGCGTTGGGGACCCGAGGGCGGGGCGGCGACGGGGGGCCGGGCGGCGCGTGAGGGAGAAAGCGGCGGAAGCTAGAGGAGACGGGAAAAAGATAAGGCAGAAGGAGATGGGGAGCACGGAGGAAAAAGAAAAGGGAAAGGGAAAAAAAGAAAAGGAGAAGGGAAAAAAGAAGAAAAAAAGAAAAGGAGAGAGAATCCCTTTTCATTTATTTTTTTAATTCAAATGGACTTAAATTATAAACTATTATTAAACATTCGATTCATCTATTAAAAAAATATATATCCAAGAGTATATAGGACATTTGACCTCTTATATCCATAGCTAATAATATAGGAGAAGTCGTTTTGCCAAACATCTTCGAAAACGGCTCCATCGACACCAGAGAAGCCGCTCCATCAGAGGAGCCAGAGCCGGAGCCGTTTTAAGAGGAGCCGGAACCCTGCCAAACTGACCCTAAGCTTCACAACCTTATCTCCTTTGGGCCGCGGGGAGTCCAGTGAACAGCCGATGCCCAACCTTGCTTCCCGTATCCAAGCTGTCGAGCCCCCATTGTGCGTCGCGTCCGTGCCGGTTGAGCCGAGCACGCCTAGGGGTACGGGGGGCGGGGAGCTGGGTGGCGGTGGGTGGCTCGTGGCGGAGTGGCAGGGGCCCAGAGGTCGAGCCCCGCCATGGCCCGGCAATCAGCACCGTCGCCCGGGTCCTATGCTGCGGCTCGGGGAGGCCGGGATTGGGCGGTCGGGTTCGGGAGAGCAGATCGAGGAAGAAGAGGACGGGAGGGGACCGAAGCGCTCGGAGTCGCCGTCACCCGCACTCCCGTGGAGGTGAGCAGGGAGCGAAGGTCGGAAGCGCAGGTGAGTTCAACGCCGGCCGAGGCCGGGCCCAGGCGGTCGGCGTTGCCGCCGGCGACGCGGGCGCGGGCGGGAGGCCCGGTACGGCGAGGCTGGTCGGCATGGTCCGCAGCACGACGGTGACGACGCGTAGCCGGCGGCGCGGCGCCACCGTTCTCGGGAGGCCGGCGTGGCGCAGCAGGAGCTCCTCCATTGGCCGAGGAAAGCTAGAGGGGGCTCCCGTAAATCAAGCTGTATTGCTACCGACCCGCACGTGCCCGTCTAAACGACGTGGACGCCATGTTGGCAGCACCACATCGGCAAAAAGCCACCCGTGGCGATTTGGACCAGCAGTGAATGCGTAAGCAAGATTAGGGACTTAAAAATGCATCCTTACCACAAAGGTGACCGCGGCGGCGACAAAGGTTGGTTTGGTTGGCACCATGTTATGAGGGGATAAAAAGCTATGATACTGCGTATTAATCAACCGGGCAGCCGTCCGCGCTTGTGATGGCATGTACGCGATCAGTGGTTTGACTACTGATGTCGCTTCACTTCTTTTTCAACCAAGGGGAAAACATAATGGTATACCTCGGAGGGCAAATATTTTTTTCAACCAAGGGGAAAACATAATGGTATACTTCTTTTTCAAGCAAGGTCATTGATGATGGGCCGCGCTGGCTGTGCACCAAAATTAGGCATTCCATTGGTAGCAAACCAAGGATTGGCAGGCCTGGGCCATAGGTGTTTCTGGGTTGTCTAAATCAAAAATTTCAAATATTAAAAATGTATAAATGAGTAAAATAATAATCTAATAATTCAACATATAATTACTTATATGAGACTTGAATAAAATGAAAAGGAAAAGGTGCTTGTACTGTTGTGGCCTATAATCGGCGCATTGCAATCTAGGCCAAGTCCACTGCGAGGTTATGTGATATGTAAGTAAATTATCTTCCATAAGATGCATAAAATGTCCCCGCCATAGGAGCTTGGTGGCGTGGAATCGAATAAAAGTTGAAGTCCTAAGAAAAAATAGAATAAAACTTGAAGAAGTACTCAAATATGAAATAAGATATCAAATTAAATAAACCATCACTTTGGTATCTGATATCTTAAAACATATTGTTTTAAAAAATATAAACATTTTCTTATTTAAATATCTTAACCTTTAATGCACTAGTTCTAATAGATAAAGATTTTTCACCTTTATTTTTTCTTTGTAACATAGATTTCAATGGAATAATATCTTATTGAATATTCTTGTTCTAATTTGTACTGTAGTGCTTGGCTTTTCCACATGCTATAATTAAAGGTGCCCCGCTACAGGATCTAGATGGCAGATTGGAAAAAAAATGAAGTACCCAAATATGAAATAATTAAGGTATCAACATTAAATAATAATCCTTCTCTATGGTATATATCTTATATCTTATATACATATTCCTGAAAAATTCTAAAATTTTTTTTATTTAAGTTTCTCAGCTTTTGATGCAGTAGTGCATATTTGTTTAAAGATTTCTCAACAATTTTTTTGTAACATAGATTTCAATGGATCAATATCTCATTAAAGATTCTTGCACATTAATTTGTATTAGCACTCTGCTTTTTCATATCCTATAACTAGGAGTGATGGGAAAGGGGGTGCTCGATCGTCTTCCACCAGGTAGGGATAACTCTCGATTTGGTGGAGAATTGAAACTCACAAGAAGCTTCTAATCAACAAACCCAAACCTTGCTATCACAGCATCACGTCCTCTAGCAATCAACTGTAAGCTGTCTGGTTGACCTTACCAAGAAGGCTAGCTAATCCCTTCCTACAAATCGAAGAACACAATCAATAGCAAGGAAAAACTCAATCTGAATATTGCAAATATAATGAATTAAGCTTGAGAGTTGGGATTTCACAAACCGATGAACAATAAAACTATTCGGTAACTTATTAATATAAGCAAAACCCAAGCATCTAGGACAGCGGCCTATTGAGTTTATACAGCAATGAGGTGGTGGTCAAGGGGGAGGATGACCTAGAGCACTCTTGGGTAGGGATGAAAGTGGTACGGATATTATTCATCCGTTCGTTTGAAGGTGTGTAGATACTCAAAATGATAGTTCATATCCGAATCCGGATATTCAATATCCGTACCGTATCCGTATCCATATCCGGATATTCAAAGTTGGATTTCTAAGATCCGAATATGATGATAATCAATATTGGACACATCGTGGCACTATTCGTACCCGAATTCGATCCGAGAAAAAAAAATAACTATCCGATTCATTTTCATCCCTACTTGGGGCGTGCTCCAAACTGGTGGAGGCATACAATAACTTGGAGGCCCGAGGCATGATAAAAGGTGATGCAACACCCTGCAGAAATGACAGCAACGTATTTAGAAGATTTGAAGACATTCCTGACATTATATTAAGGTCAAACCAGATCCATATGAAAGTTTATCAAATGAGCTTTCCATCAAGTACTCATGAGCCTCAGTCGGACTTCGGATGATTGAGTTATGGCCTTGGTAATACAGCGCTGTCGGCTGACTCCATAGTGAGTTTATGGGACATCATCCATTCCACGTACACTGTACAAGTCACTTAAAAACATCTTTCCATAGTGTATATCATCCTCAAGTCGTCTCCTAAGCATAAATATACGACCAACATTATGTAGCAATATGTTCTCAGATACTTAATCATGCAAATATTGGAACGAGGTCACCTTATATTCAACTTGAATGGTCATATCCAAGGATGTCATGCCATCATCAAGAGATGTTCTGTCACAGGAGCTAGCGGCAGATTAGGATACAAATTGAAGTAACCAAACATGAAATAAGATATCAAAATTAAATAAGCCATCCCTTTAATTGGTATCTCATATCTTATATACATATTTCTTTCAAAAGATAAAAGATATGCTTATTTCAGTATCTCAGCCTTTAATAAGCTAGTGATAATTGGTTCAAAGATTTCTTAAATTTTTATTCATATAGCTAGTGCCCAGATCTTCGCATGCTATAAATAGAAGTGTATGGTGCACATCGTGAACAAAACAGCATTGTTCATCACCAGCTACATTCTCCCATAAAAGATATACTTGGTCATAGAAGCACCAACACTACTGTAGTACAAGATGACTACAAAATCAATCATCCAACTTTTGGTGTTTGCTTTAGTTTTCACCTTATTTATGATGCCTCGTGGTTGGGGTGAGCAGGATTGCTATCGTGAGAAAGCAAAATTTATAGAGATATGTGATCTGAGCATTAGGCGTGGCAGTGCCTACATGGAACCCCACTATGCCTGCTGCCTGATTGTGCGAACATACGACATGGTGTGTGTATGTCGTACCATGACAGATGAGGACGAGAAAACCGTAGATGTACAGCATGCTTATTTTGTTTCACGAGATTGCCGCAAGCCGGTGCCTGCAGGAAACAAATGCGGTAGTAAGTGCCTAATGTCTTTTAGTTTCTTAATAAATTGTTTTGGTACTTTCATTATTTTTATTTGCCAATAAGCAAGAAAGGTAGGAATTAATTATGCGCATCATCAACTAGGTATTGAAATATACCATGACATTTGTTTTCTTTTTTTAGGTTGGACTATTCCTGAACCACCTTCGCCACCACCAAGCATGCTTTAAGGGAAGCCGATAAAGGAATGATAATGAAAGAATAAACGTCTCCTTAGCTTGATTTTGTGATTTATATCATGACGTTGTGGAGATGGATACAATATGTGCTTTTAGTTGAAATATTTGAAGCAATCCCTTTTCTTTTCATTATTATCTCTCAAAGCTCGTGTTCAACTTCATCCCAAAGGGTTGACGCTGGAGGTGTTTGACACACCCAATAATAACGAGATATGCCAACAATCTTCAAGATTAAAGATCCAGATGTGATCCTACCTCAGCTAGCTTATAGGATAGGATAAAAGGATCCAAATAGATCGCAATCGTATCAATCTACGGGATGAACCTACCTGCCGTATCCAAATAGACCGCAATCGTATCAATCTACGGGATGATCCAAATAGACCGCAATCGTATCCAAATAGACTACCTGGACGCACAATACTCTATTTCTATCTTCAGCAAGTTTCTTCCATCTTTTCCTTCCACCTCACCGGTCACCCTGCCGCCGCCCCTGGCCACGACCACCGCCACTACAGCTCCTACTTGGCTACTTCCCATGGGCCCGTTGAGGCTGCCGCAGTAGATTCCCAGTGTACACGTACACCAACTCCAACCTTTATACCAGCCAGCCACGGCTGCCACCTCCGTGCACGTTCCAGTCCTAGTATCATACATCCACAGCCCTGCAGCTGCCGCCCTATCGCTGCCGGAGCACACCCAGAGAGCAACCCTCCCGTCGTCCTGCACCCACAAGGGCTCTGCATCCGGGAAGATCCCATGGCGCTGCTGGATGGACGATGTGAGAACTCTGCGTCGCATTGCACCACCGGGCCTGCTCGCCGGAGCCCATCAGCAATCACAGGTCCATGGTCGAGACGGTGGACGAGACCGCAGCCAGGCGGCCGTTCACCCCGGCCAAGCTTCTTGACGTGTGACCGCCGACGCTCGGTACGGCTACCGGGCCTTGCAGGAGGGACGGCCGCCATTGCTCCGACTCGAGGTCGAATGCCGCGATCTTCCAGCCGCCGTCGGCGTTATCTGCAAGATGGTAGACGACGACGCCCTTGGCGACTACAGTTCCGATGTGCAATGTCTCGATGTTGACAGGAGGCGTCGGCGCGGTTCTCCACGTGCCACGTTGCCTACCACCGTCGCCATTATCGACGGCCAGTACGTTGCACGACGGCGGCGTGGAACGGCTGAGGCTGAGAACCTTGCATTCGCCATCGCCTCCCGTGGATGACACGGCCCTCCCGAACACATATGAGCTGCAGTAAGAACCGTCACCGGGCAGGAGGGAGGCGGCGCCGGTGGCCGGGTCGAGCACGCGCAGGGGACGGCCGCCATCTTGTACGCCGACGAGGCGGCGGACCAGCACCAGGTCGAGGTGCGGGCGCATCTGGCGTAGGAGCGCCGACGGCCCGGCGTTCAGCCGCTTCACGACGCGGCCGGACGTGTCCAGGGGCTTGATCGATCTCGGCTACCTCGCCGTGGGAGCCGCCGGCGACGCACACGGCGAAGAGCGGGTACGGTCGTCGGGGTGGCGTGCGGCGTGGGCGGCGACGAAGGGCGGGTCGGAGAGGAGGGAGCGTCACGACTGGCAGACGGCGCGGAAGCGGCAGACGACAGGCCCGGCCGGGACGCGGAGCAGGATCTCGTAGAGCGCGTCGTCGGGCAGGCCCGCCGCCGTCGCCTCGCTGGGTTTGGGGACGATGAGACGCCATCGCTGCTGACTGACATCTATCGCGAGGCGCGCGTTTTTCGGGGGCTAGGGCTAATTCTTAAAAGCTAGCTTTCTTCTTTTATATACGATGGCTTCTGCATAATTTTTGAGGGATAAAAAAGGTAAGGGAGGAATTGTGGGTGTAGCAAGGAAACGGTGGAAGTCGGTCTCATGCAACATGTATTAGGGCTACTGAAGATTTGATTTGATGGACATTCAGAATCATGGGATAATTACTAGAGACGGCATGAGTTAGGTTGATTGTAGTCATATGCCACAATGCAATTTTTGGAATTATAGTGGCATACAATTACATTCTCACCAAAGTTGATTGTAGTCATATGCCAATGTCATTGTTTCTCTAATCAAAATGGAACCAGCAAAAAGTTTTGGTTCGAAAATTCACGATTGGTATAAAAACTTATGTTCAATTGCTCATGGCCACGTACCGACTGACGTTGTTTGCAATCAGGTGTTACCGTGTTGTTGCAAATTGTTAACCAAATATTAAAAAAATGTATAAATGAAAAATGTTAATCTAATAAACATAATTACTTATAGGAGATTTGAATAAAAAATGAAAGAAAAATTGCTTGTCCATTATGAGGTTATGTGGTATATATATAAGTACATTATCTTCCATCGGAGCTGGGTTGTGGATTAGGATAAAAGTTGAATTACCCAATTATGAAATAATATATCAAATTAAATATGCCATCACTTTGGTATATGATATATATCTTAAAAAATTACAAACATTTGCTTATTGATAAACATTTTTCACATTTATTTTTATTTGTAACTTAGATTTCGGTGGAATAATATCTTATTTAAGATCCTTGCACATTAATTTGTACTAGTGCTCACGGTTTTTTTTACGGAAACGGCAGGGGAGGCCCCTACCCTATTTTTTATATATATGAAAAGAATGTATGTAATTAAAATATGAAGTACCCAAATATGAAATAAATAAGGTATTAAATAATCATCACTATGGTATCAGACATCTCATATACATATTGCTTTGAAAATTTTCAAACATATTTACCTTTATAAGCAACTCAGCTTTTAATGCTGTAGTGCCAATTGGTTCAAAGATTTCTCAACATTTTTTTTTGTAATATAGATTTCAACGGAATAATCTGATAGAAGATTCCTGCACATTAATTTGTACCTGTACTCAACTTTTCAAATGCTAGAAGTGTCCCGCAACAGGAGCTAGGTGGCATATTAGGATAAAAGTTGAAGTACCCAAATATGAAGTAAGATATCAAAATTAAATAAGCCACCACTTTGGTATGTGATATCTTATATACAACTTTTTAAAAAAAACTTAAATGTTTTATTATTGAAGTATCTCAGCTTTTTAATGCAGTAGTGTTGATTATTTATTGTTAACATGAATGCTAATCCAACCAACATTGTATTTCTTCACATGGTCCTAGGAAAGTTTTGTAATTTTCTTAGACCCACGTAGGTGTGATAAGAAATTCAAAAGCATTACTTGACCTCCCAAATTTAGTGACCAAATATCACCTCAATTGTGCATCAAATTTTATTTACCTCAGTTATTCTTATTAACCTCTTTGTTGTAACTTTTGCTACAATAGATTAGAAAACTTTTGGCTACCCTAGAAAATCTTTTTTTAACAGAAAATAGTACAGAGGCGTATGCTTATTCACCGTGATGAAGCTCGATGAAAGAATGGACACACAGTTTACAACGAAATCTCAATGTTTCCAACAGCCTTGGAACAATGTTGTTGTTATCGATCTTTAGTTCTGTTTCCATTTTCCAGAGGCGAGCGGGTCGAGATGTGAATTTTTTGAGCGCTAGCCCAACTTCGGCAGTCATGCCACCATAACCGCTGCCAATGACATCCGCCTCCTGTATCCACCAACCACCGGATCTCTCCCACAATTGCGGTGAGCAATACCTTTGTTGCCTCACCATGTCACCTCCATCGATGGCTGGTAGCCTCGCCAAGAAATCCATATAAACAGATAGTGCAGGTAACCCTAAACTCAAGCTCTAACAGGGTTGGAGCACCATCTTTATTACTTCAATTTTCTAATTTGGGAGGGCTCTTCCATAAAGGCTAGATCAAGCAATAGACTTCTCAATTTAATTGATAGCTCAAATCGCCTTATACCGTGGTCAATAGCAGGTGTACGTGCAATGGTCATAGGGGGTGTTCGGTTCCATGGACTCAAGTTTAGTTCATATCACATCAAATGTTTAGATACTAATTAGGAGTATTAAACATAAGCAAATTACAAAACCAATTGCACAGATGGAGACTAATTCGCAAGACAAATCTATTAAGCCTAATTAGTTCATGATTTGACAATGTGATGCTACAATAAATATATGCTAATCATGAATTAATTAGGCTTAATAAATTCGTCTCGCGAATTATCCTTCATCTGTGCAATTGGTTTTATAATTAGATTATATTTAATCCTCCTAATTAGTATCTAAATATTCTATGTGACAGGAACTAAACTTTAGTTCGTGGAACCAAACACCCCCATAATCTATAAGGAGATGCCTTCTTCCTTTATTTTCTTATCTTCTTATCATTTCCTTATTTTTGCTTTCTAGTCGAGGAGCTCCATGTCACAACTTTCCCAGCCACCACAGACCTCCAATAGCCCTTACCGCTCACCTCCTGCACCGTCTACCTTTCACTAACCACTCCTTTTGCTCACCCAACGTTGACCAACTAGTGCTGCCCTGACCATGCTTCGTCCTGTCAATCCAGCCTGCCTCCCGGCATCTCTCCTATCTTGCAGCCCTCATAGGGTGGAGCCCTACCAAACCCTAACCAAAATCTTCAAAACGCTATTTTCTTCTTCTCAACATTCATGAACAATTTGTATGGTTTTCTGGATTTGTATATATAGCGCGCTTGTGTTCTCCCAAGAGAATTGATGAACATTTTTGTCCTCACAAGATGCGGTGAACAGTTCTTGATGGAAAGGCATTGCAATCAAGATCCGATGAAGAACTGCAAATTCTCCACGAGAAGTAAATTCCTTATATTCAGCCCATCATGCCATAATTGCTGTGCGACTCAATAAGGCTGTAGTGTGGGCTAAGTTCCATACGCATAATGCTGTAGCGGGCTTCTTTTTGTCCATTGGTGGCCAAAATTTAGTTATTCAGCCCACAGTCGACAACCTTTTTTTTTCACGGGCAGATGTAGGATGTTGCTTTCCCGATTGATTTTTAATCTGGTGTCGGTCATGCCCATGTTGTGCGCGTGACCTCTGGTGTTTGTTAACATGTTGCCCTATCCGTTGTTGCACCGGGTGGTTGCCTCGAAGCTTACCCGTTCTTGTGTGACCTCTGGCATTGTTAGCATGTTGCTTTTTCCCCTCATGCGAGTCATGGTTTCTTTGAAGCCTCCTGGGTACTGTGTGACTTCTAGCGTTCGTTGCTCTTGCACCTCGTGGTTGCGTTCGTTGCTCTTGTTTGATGCCCTAACACAGTGCTCGGCATGCTCTCAGATGTTTGTCCAGCGGAATATCAAATGATTCTACCCTTCCGTTACAAGTAAACCCAAGTCTCTATTTTTCATATTGGTTTTTACCTATCCCTTATAATATTTATATTTACGTACTATAAAACAAGTGCAACCGCTAATTTTGTTCATCTCGTCTTTAGTGTAAATCAGGATGGAAAATTTGATTCAGGTCACCAAAAAAGTAAATAAGAAATAAGGAAAGTACATTTTGTAATTATTTTGTTTCACTACCTTTCTCGGTGTCACATAAATAAACAATTTTCTAGGTACAAAGTTGGAAATGTTCACATGCTTTTGTGACGGATGTAGTAGCATTTAAATTAAATTTATATCCTATTTAGATGTTTAGAATTTCAGATAGCGCCCTGAATTTCCTAGTAATTGCATGCCCTGCCACTCCACCTCCCCATGTCTATATATACCTGCTCCCGAGAGCCTTTCCTCCCACGCATTCTGCGCTTTGCTTCCTGCAAACAAGCAAAGTGAGTACCAGCTGCTTCAGGTTCCCCTCGTGCACCATCCCATCTGCTACAGCCCGCAGACCTAGAGGTTAGCGATAACTAGTAGCCAGCCATGTGCGGTGGCGCCGTTCTCCCTGATGATGTGCCACCGTCGCAGCGCCAGCGGCTCACGGCGGGCCAGATCTTGCCGCATAGCAAGAAGCTGAAGAGCCCTAGGGTAGGGAGTGAGAAGAGGGCCCGCGAGGAGGAGGACTTCCAGGCTACCTTTGTGGAGTCTGGGGAGTCAGAGGTCGTGTCCAAGGATAAGGCCAGACCCTTCACCGCCCCCACGAGCGTGGTCGCTAGTGTTGGAAATATTTTGAAGGTGGTCAAAAGGGAAACTAACAGAGAGGAAAAACAGGAGGGATAAGGTGTCGCCCGACTACGTTTCCCTCACGAACGTCCACCTCGCACCTCGATCGGAGGCGCAACCGAACTATGGTTGTGGCCCCGAGCAACCCTGCGCTATAAGAAGTGGGGGAGCTGGCGGGTTTTGGGTTGACTACTAACGCACCAAAAACCTCCAGAGAACTCCCCTTACACGCCAACCCGATCGTGGCAGCGCTGGAATCGCCCGAAGGTCACCGCCACACCACCATCGCCGTCCCTGGACAGACGAGGTGGACGCCCGAAGGCAGGCGTGATCTACGTCAAGCTTGTACACCTACGGTGAGTACATCTACGGCAGCTCCCATCCCGGTCTCGTCCACGACAATCATGGCCGGATCGTCGCAAACTATGGCTGCTGGTTGGATGTCTCATCCCTACTCTAAGTGGTGTTCATGTTCTTAGATGCATAAGATCCTATTTAGATTAAGATTGAGTAATGTAGTTTCCTACATTTGGTATCAGTTAGCCAATGCATCTAGACATGGACCCTAAGGCTGTGTAGATTGAATCTTAGTGTGCAATTGAGTCGCATTGTACTGGTTTTCTTAGTTTTGATCTACACAGTAGCTGTCTAGTATGAATTGCTATGTTATTAGGCTTATCCCTATTCGGCTACATGTCACTGCTCGAGTTTTTTTAGTTCACTAGCATGATCTATTAAGTTAAGATTAGACCGAATTAGATCTCAGTTAGCCTAATTACATGCCTAAGCTACTAGATCAGACCCTAATTGAGTTCTAATTGATGTTAATTAAGCAATTACAGTTAAGGTTAAGTCTACTGGTTCATCCCAATCTCCACTGGTTAGCCACATCTCACACGATTCAGTACTCGAAAATGTGATTTTCACTTGAGCATCAGCATTTAGAAGGAGGGGAATTGGGCGAATTGCAGTAGAATTAAGAAAAGAATCCCCAAAGTTCCAATAAAATTCCCAAATACCGTCAAATCCCTAACCCTAAGTTTTACCTCGACATTTGGCCGCGCGTAGCATGAGATCCGCCGCGCGTAGATGTTGTCGAGGCCCTCCCCGACCGGCTGCCGCTGCAAGACGCCTCGGCGTCCACACCTCAGAGTAGCCGGCGGCGCGCCTTGGAGCCGCCTCACCCGAACAAGCAGCCTCAGATCGCTGCGCCCGGACCGCCTCGACTTCGCACAGCCATCAGCCTTGGCCGCCGTCGTCGTCGCCGGGCTGAGCGGTCGGACATTGGCGCCTAAGACGCACCCGCCCCGCCATCAGGCTCCATGGCGGAGCCCCTCGACGGATCCGCGCGCGACCAGGTCGCACGTCGGCTCCGGCGAAAGGGCCCGCAGTGGGGCATGGCTAGGGCGGCGGCAGGGCGGCCACCAGTGGCGAGGGGTGTTGCTGGAGGCGGAGAAGAAGGGAAAGAGAAGGGGAACAGCTGCTCGGGCCGGGGCTATTGCGGCGCAGAAGAGGAGCAAAATGAATTAGGGTTCACGGGATGCGCACGGCTGCTGGTTTTGCTCCTCCGAAACCCACGCACAGCCGTTGGATTCATCCAACGGGTGAGATTCAGGCGGGCGCGTCGCACGGGCCGAATTGGTGGCCTGCCCGTCTGCTGCTGGGCTAAGAGCCCATGCATGAGTGTGACTGAAAGGTCCGGGCCGAAAGAACGTATGGACCAGGCCATAAGTTGGGCCGCGCGTCACGCAGCAAAAGTCTTGCTAGGCCATAAATACTGCTAGGCTGTTCCATTTCTGCGTGGCAAATTCACTGGGCCATAAGTGGGCTGCTGCCAGGCTACGATGCGCCATGCCGTTCACAAGCCGCGACACGAGTATGCAGCACTTTAAGTTGGACCGAGCAAGTCCTATTTTTTTTTTGCTTAGTGCACATAGGGCCAGTTGTGGGATGATTAGTTGAGTCTGGGCGTTTTGAGTTCTCCGCACAGTCCACTGATTATTATAAGTTAAGCTACTTAATTACACCAATTAAGTTCTCAGTTGCGTAATTAGTTAACTTAGTGATGAATTTCTGAATAAATAGAGCCAACACCAATTTTATTTCAGAATAATTTATTAAGGCATGCAATTAATTCTGACCAATGTTGATATTAATTGAGTGTGCATTTTGTTTAAGTTTTAAGTATTTTGCTTCTACCCAACGGTGTTGCAAAATTGATTCTTGTTATGTTGTTTAAAATTTTTCAGTAATTTGCTTTCGCCCAACGGTGATGCAAATTATTTCATGTCATTTTAATTATGTCTTTGTTTCTGCCCAACGGTGATGCAAAGTTGTTTACGTTCTTAATCGAGCCAACGCAGATTAATTTCATTATTTACTATTGTCATTATTACTAATTAAGAAATTTCTTTATTTTACTCAGACTTGACTCCATCAAGCGTCATAAGCTATGTCAACGGCATACAGAAGCTCGGGGGAGATAACTTTACCAAGTGGAAGAATGATATTGGGTTGGTCCTTTGCATCATGGACAGGGACCATTCCATGAGGGATAAGTATCCTGTCGCTCCTACTGCTCAAGGGGATAATGAAACCACCCTCCCTAAGCGCACTGCTGCCTATGAGAAGGAAAAGGAGCGGTGGGAGCGATCAGACAGGGTAGCCCTAATGATCATGGAGCAGACGATAAACCCGTCAATAAGGGGAGCCATTGAGAAACATCCCAAAAGTGCCGTACATTTCATGGAGAAGGTTGAGGAGTACTTCAAAGGCTCCAGTAAGGCTAATGCTAGCACCCTCCTGACTAAGCTAATGAACACCAAGTATGATGGACAAGGCAGTGTTAGGGAGCATATCATGAGTCTCGTTGACCTAAGGGATAAGCTCAACGACTTGAATTGCCCCCTTAATGATGAGACACTGCTTCATCACATCATGCTCTCACTGCCTTCAGTGTTTGAACCCTTTAAGATAAACTATAATGCCAGCGACGCGAAGTAGGATATTCCCACACTCATCGCGAAGTGTTCTCAGGAGGAAGAAAGGCTCAGATCAGAGAAGGGCGATTTTGCCAACCTCATCAGACACGAGGTGAACAAAGGCAAGAATAAGCAAATCACTCCCTTTAAGAAAATTAAGAAAAATAAGAAACCTGATCAACCTCCTCCTCCTAAGAATGATGGGTCAACCTCGTCTAAGGGTCCTAGATGCCATCACTGCAAGGATTATGGACATATTAAGAAGCACTGAGCTCAGTTCAAGGAATGGTGCATCAAGAATGGTAATGATGACTTGATTTCTATAATAGATGAGTTTTTTTATGTAAATTTTCCATTAAGTTCATGGTGGATTGACTCTGGGACTACCATTCATGTTACTAATTCCTCACAGGGATTACGTGGCGCGCGGACTATAAGAAGGGGGACTCGCGCCGTTAAAGTTGCAAATGGGCTTGAAGCTGAAGTTGAGGCTATTGGAGATCTCTCTTTAGAACTTAGCAATAACTTTATACTTCATTTAAGAAATGTCCTTTATGTACCGTCACTTAAGAGGAACTTGATTTCAGTTTCAGTATTAGATTGTGATGGATACTCTTGCAATTTTGGAAACAATCAGTGTGTAATAAGTTTTAATAATCAGATTATTGGTCATGCCCCTTTGCATGACAAGCTTTACTTATTACCTCTAAGTGTTAATTCCTCTATGATGAATGTAAGCGATGTCAATCATAAGCGTAAGAGAAACACTGAGACTTCATCGAAATTGTGGCATTTCCGCTTAGGCCACATTTCGAAGGGGAGGATGGAGCATCTCATTAGAGAAGAGATACTTCCAAAATTAGATTTCTCTGACTTAGATCAATGTGTTGATTGCATTAAGGGAAAATTTGCAAAACAGATTAAGAAGGATGGAGCTAAGCGCAGTTCAGGATTATTAGAAATAATTCATACTGATATATGCGGTCCATTTAATGTAAGATCAGTGGATGGTTATAATTATTTCATCACCTTCACTGATGATTTCTTCCACTATGGATACATTTATCCCATACGCGAAAAGTCTAAAGCACTTGATAAGTTTAAAATCTTTAAAGCTGAAGTAGAAAATCAGCATGACTTAAAGATTAAAGTGGTCAGATCAGACAGGGGAGGGGAGTATTATGGGAAACACTCCACATATGGACAAGTTCTGGGACCCTTTGCCAGGTTTCTCCAAGATAATGGTATAGCAGCTCGGTATTCCACTCCTGGTGAGCCTTAGCAAAATGGTGTTGCTGAGAGAAGAAATCGCACCCTTATGAACATGGTGCGTAGTATGCTCAGTAACTCTACGCTGCCAGTGAGTTTGTGGATGGAAGCTTTAAAGACTGCCGCACACATTAATAATCGTGTTCCTAGTAAGTCAGTCCCTAAGACTCCCTATGAGCTTTGGACTGGTAGGAAGCCCAGCATAAATTACCTACATGTCTGGGGTTGTGCAGCTGAAGCTAAGATATTCAATCCACAACTTGGAAAATTAGACTCTAAGACTGAAAGTTGCTACTTTATTGGATATTCGGAAAAGTCAAAGGGGTACCGCTTTTATTGTCCTAAGTGTACCACTAAGTTTGTGGAGATAAGGCATGCTGTCTTCTTAGAGGAAAACGGATGCATTGAGGCTAGGAAAATTGATCTTGAGGAGATTCGGACTTATGAGCCGTTACCCATAAGACAGGATTGTTATGCTCCTATGCCACATACCACAGTTACATCTCAGGTTGTGGAACCTCCAGTAATGCAAGGGGAGGTAACACCTACCTTAAGCCAAAATGTAGATGCACCTGTGATAAGTGAGCATCAAAGTGAAGATGTGACAGAACCTGCTGATGGATTGCAAGGGGAGGCAACTGATGAGCCCGAGGTGGTTCAGCAGGACCCTGCTCAAGAAGAAGCACCACAGGCAGTAGCACCACAACCTCTGAGAAGGTCAACACGTGAGAGGAAGTCCAACCTTTCCGATGAGTATGTGTACACAAGTGAAGAAGTACACGACATGGGAAGGGTGGATGACCCAAACTCATTTAAGAAAGCCATAGAAAGTGAGCACTCGCATAAGTGGTGCGAGGCCATGGAAGAAGAGTTAAAATCCATGGAAACAAATAGAGTATGGGACTTAGTAGAGATTCCTGAAGGAGTCAAAATAGTAGGCTACAAATGGGTCTACAAGATGAAATATGACTCTAAAGGGAAGATCGAAAGGTTTAAAGCAAGACTCGTAGCTAAGGGCTTCACTCAAGTGGAAGGAGTCGATTATAACGAAACCTTCTCGCCTGTCTCCAAGAAAGATTCATTTAGAATCGTTATGGCCTTAGTAGCTCATTATGATCTTGAGCTGCATCAAATGGACGTTAAGACTGCGTTCCTTAATGGTGACTTGCATGAGAATGTATACATGAAGCAACCTGAGGGTTTCGTCGTGGAAGGCAAGGAACATTTGGGATGCAAACTAAGAAAATCCATTTATGGATTGAAACAAGCGTCCAGGCAATGGTACCTTAAGTTCGATGAAGTAATTAAACAAATTGGCTTCATTGAAAATAAGAAGGACAACTGCATATATGCTAGGACTAAGGGGAGCTCTATAATCATTCTAGTGCTTTATGTGGATGACATCCTGTTAGCAAGTAGTGATAAGAACTTGCTGCATGAGACAAAAGGATTTCTCTCATCGAAGTTTGACATGAAGGACCTCGGTGATGCCACTTATGTCTTAGGCATTGAAATTCACCGAGACAGGTCCAAAGGTATATTAGGACTCTCTCAAAGAGCCTACATAGAGAAGGTCCTTGAGAGATACAATATGAGCCAATGTTCAGGCACAGCTGCTCCGATTGTCAAGGGCGATAAGTTTGGGTTATTTCAAAGTCCCAGGAATCAATTAGAAGTTGATCAAATGAGAACGATTCCTTATGCTTCAGCTATCGGAAGCATAATGTATGCACAAGTGTGTACACGCCCTGATTTGGCCTTTATAAGCGGGATGCTTGGAAGATATCAGTCTAATCCAGGAATAGGCCATTGGAAAGGAGTTAAGAAAGTCTTGCGTTACATGTAAGGCACTAAGAATTACATGCTAACGTATAAGAGAACTGAGAAATTAGAGATAATCGGCTATTCAGATGCTGATTTTGCGGGTTGTGTTGACACAAGAAGATCCACATTAGGTTATATCTTCACACTTGCAAATGGGGCTATATCGTGGAAAAGCTCCAAACAAACACTAACAGCTGCATCGACAATGCAAGCTGAGTTTGTGGCATGTTATGAAGCTGTGGGACAAGCTGTATGGCTTAAAAATTTCATCCCAGGATTAAGAGTGGTAGACAGCATAAGCAGGCCACTGAAATTATACTGCGATAATAAGTCAGCAGTCTTCTATTCGAATAACAACAAGTCAAGTGATGCTGCAAAGCACATTGAGCTTAAGTATCTTGTTGTGAAAGATAGAATCCAAGATCACACCATTGAGTTAGAGCATATAAGTACTAAGAAAATGCTTGCGGATCCATTAACAAAAGGCTTACCTCCCATTATATTCAGTGAACATGTTGCCGGCATGGGGTTATCGGATAGCCTGTGATCTTGGAGGGTCATAAGACAATCATCTCCTATCATGATAAGTAGTTTTATACATTGTGGACAATTGTGTTACAGCGGGATTTTAATCACCATTGTCACACATTGTCTCCCTATATAATTCTGCTTTAAGAATGGCATAAGTTATAGGCCTTTAGACCAAAGGGGAGAATGTTGGAAATATTTTGAAGGTGGTCAAAAGGGAAACTAACAGAGAGGAAAAACAGGAGGGATAAGGTGACGCCCGACTACGTTTCCCTCACGAACGTCCACCTCGCGCCTCGATCACAGGCGCAACCGAACTATGGTTGTGGCCCCGAGTGACCCTGCGCTATAAGAAGTGGGGGAGCCGGCGGGTTTTGGGTTGACTACTAACGCACCAAAAACCTCCAGAGAACTCCCCTTACACGCCAACCCGATCGTGGCAGCGCTGGAATCGTCCGAAGGCCACCGCCACACCACCATCGCCGTCCCTAGACAGACGAGGTGGACACCCGAAGGCAGGTGTGATCTACGTCAAGCTTGTACACCTACGGCGAGTACATCTACGGCAGCTCCCATCCCGGTCTCGTCCACGACAATCATGGCCGGATCGTCGCAAACTATGGCTGTTGGTTGGATGTCTCATCCCTACTCTAAGTGGTGTTCATGTTCTTAGATGCATAAGATCCTGTTTAGATTAAGATTGAGTAATGTAGTTTCCTACAGCTAGAGGTAGATGATTCTTGTCACTGTCGATTTTTCTTAGCTTTGTCTTGTTGGGCTAGTAGGGCGAAACACGGGCGATCTCTTAACTGCTCCATCAGTAGATAAGTGTGTTTTTTCGGTCTTTGGTTTGGATTCATCGGTCTTTGGCAGTTTGGATGTCGATTTGCATCCTTGGTGGGGCTATTGCTTGAATCGGGGCGAAACTAAATTTGCACAGCTTGCAATAGCTCCCTCCGGTTGCTTCAAGAAGCCGAAGAAGTTGTACTAGTACTTTTTTCCTTTTTTTGGTAGAAATTGAGTTTCAGCATCCAATTTTGGTAAATGCAGTGGAACCTTCTTTCATGTCCATGCTATATAGATGATCCTTACCTTGGTAGGAAAAAAATTATTCGCATTTAGGAAAAAAGTTACCTTTTCTGTTTAGATTTGTCCCGTTAACTGGGGAAAAGAGACAATCTTGTAATACAGATTAGCTTTAGGGAAGCTTTGATATATATCTCTGAATGAAGATAGGAACACAGAGGGATTTCACTCGTCATTTATAAACACAATATGAAATTTTAGGGTAGTCTAATATGGTATAGTAACATACTTTCAACTTTTCATCGATTATCTGATGCCTTATGTTTATCTCGTTCCTTTCTTTGGATGGATTAAACACATTTGCAGCTGGTATTGATGTTCCTGATGCGACGAAGAGACAACCAATTCAGGGGTATCCGCCGTCGCCCTCGGGGTAAATGGGCTGCCGAAATCAGAGATCCTCACAAAGGTGTTCGTGTCTGGCTCGGTACTTACAACTCTCCTGAAGATGCTGCCAGAGCTTATATATGATTCTGAGGCACGCAGGGTTCGTGGCAAGAAGGCCAAGGTCAACTTCCCAGATGAGACTCCAGTGGCTTCTGACAAGCGCCTTGCTGAGCCTACCTCTGTGAAAGTAGCAAAGACGGGTACTCAAGAGAAGCTGACTATCAACAACATGACCAACTCAAATGTATATCAGCACCCTGTTGTCGACCACACCGTACCTGAGCCATCCGTGCAGACTCAAAACATCAGTCTGGAGAATTCTGTTGCCTCCGTTCAGGAACCTTTGGTGAACCTGTCCTCTTACCAAGGTAGAAGCTTCAACAGTTGCTCAGAGTTCAGGCTGGAGAATGACACCAGGACCACTGACATACCATCAGTTCTTGCACCTGTTCCCACCTTGACTGAGGTTGATGAGTCTGCATTCCTCCAGGGCACCGCTGATGCTGTGGTGCCTCCTGTGACAGGGGATGCTAGTGTTGATCTCTTTGAGTGGCAGCCTTATCTGGAGGATTTCCTGATTGACAGTTCAGATGAGTCATTCAACCACTCTTTGGTCTGTGAGTGTGATGGATCCCAATCCCCAGATGTGGGAAGCAACATGAACCTTTGGAACTTTGACGACATGCCCGTGCCTGATGATTTCTTCTGAGGTAGCATCTGCAGTTATTTAGATCATCCCTTTCTGATACTTGCAATTTTTCATTAATTTGATTCTTTGTTTTCTGCTGTGCTTCAGGTATAATATTCCAGAGATAATGAAGCCCCCATGTCAGATTACTTGCGACTGTAGGGGCTCAGTAGCAAAGTTACCATATGCCAGATGTTCTGTTATTTTCTTAAGTAGGCATTGGCACTGGACATGTACCTTATTATGTAAGGTGACAACAATTATGTGCCTGGAACAACCTATCTTTTATTTCCCAGTCTTTACTTTATATGTCTCTAAATTTGTAATATATGATGCTTGATTTGCAATCAGTCGAAATCATATATACTTCTCCGCAATGTGGAAGTCTTTTGTAGTAGTCTCAGGTCTTTGTTGGGGATGAGCACCATCTATCTATTATCTACTATCAAAGCCAAGCTGTGGCCGGTCCATGTGGTAAAGGGAAACTGTGATGAAATGGAGATGTCAAGACAAAATTCTTCCATTAGCTGCACAAATCTATAACATCTATGTAAGTGAGGGCCACTAACATTAGTTACTTCTTCTAAAGCTCTCACCACAGCGCACATCATCATCTGATATGATATTCACGCCGTCTGATTGCAGCCTCCCAGTCCGATCTAACCATCCGATCTTGGGTAGATAAGAATTACATAGGTAGGTAGTGAATCAGCGGTTGGATGGAGAAAAACCAACGGCTGAAACTGATAAGCCATGTTGTCACATGTACATGTAGTTTTGCATTTTCCACCATGTATCATGAACGCTAAACCGAACAAAGAACGGTAATCATGATTACCACCAAGCTAAAATAAGTACTATATCACCACCATCCCATGAGGACGTTGAACCTGCCGCAGTAGATTCCCAGTGTACACACCAACTCCAACTTTCGGGCAGTTCTCCATTGCCGCCACACGTGTGCACGTCTCCGTCCTCGGATCATACATCCAGAGCGCTCCGGTCCTAGCGAAATAGGAGCACGCCCAGAAGGCGACCCTCCCGTCGTCCAGCACCCACAAGGGCTCTTCATACGCGTAGAGCCCACGGCGCCGCGGGACGGACGACGTGAGAACTCTGCATCGCTTGGACCATAGGGCCTGCTCGCCGGAGCCCACAAGCAACCACAGGTCCATGGTCGAGACGGTGGAGGAGACTGCAGCAAGGCGGCCGTTCACCTCGGCCAAGCTTCTTTGTGTTCGGTCGCCGATGCTCGGTACAGCTACCGGGCCTCGGAGGAGAGACGGCCGCCATTGCTCCGCCTCTAGGTCGAATGCTGCCATGGTCCAGCCGCCATCAGCATTGTCTACAAGAAGGTAGACGACGCCCTTGGCGACTACAGTTCCAGTGTGCAATGTCTCGATGTCGTCGACAGGAGGTGCCGGCGCGGTTCTCCACGCGCCATGGCGCCCATGGTAGCCATCGACGGTCAGTATCTTGCACGAGCAGAGGCTGAGCACTTTGTATTCGCCATCACCTCCAGTGGATGTTGCGGCCCTCCCGAACACGTACGACCTGTCGCAAGCACCGTCGTCATTGGGCAGGAGGGAGACGGTGCCGGTGGCCGGGTCAAGCACGCGCAGGGGATGGGCATCTTGTACGCCGAAGGGCACGAGGCGGCGGATGAACACCAAGTCGAGGTGCGGGCGCATCTGGCGGAGGAGCGCAGACGGCCCCGCGTCCACCCTCTTCGCGACGCGGCCGGACGTGTCCAGGAGCTTGATCTCGGCTGTCTCGCCGTGGGAGCCGCCGGCGACGGCGATGGCGAAGAGAGGGTCGCCGCGGTGGCGCGCCGCGTGGGCGGCGACGAAGGGCGGGTCGGAGAGGAGGGAGCGCCACGACTGGCAGACGGCGCGGAAGCGGCAGAGAGGACCGGCGGGGACGCGCAGCAGGATCTCGTAGAGCGCGTCCGGGGGCAGGACGCCGTCGTCGCCTCGCGTGGTTGGACGCTGCGACAGCATCGCTGATTGAGATCTATCACGACACGAGGCGCGTGGGTTGAACTTGAGATTGGTTTTTGCGGCGGCTTGGGACAATTTCTTCTTAGAGCTTCCTTCTTTTATACAATGGCTTTTCACTTTTGCAGGGGCGGATCTGGGCTGCCCGGGGCGAGATCCAAGAGCAGTGGAAAACTTCTTCATAAAAATAGTATAAAAAGACTTTTTGGCCCATTAGCCCACCCCGAAGAGAAGTTAGCCCAGGCGCCTAGGTGGCCCAGCAACTCCTGTTGCCCTAGCACTGCCTTCGGCCGGCCCCTGTGCGCGTGCGTGGTGCGCCCTCCCCCGACTCCAGTCCTGCCCGACTTGCCACCAGGCAGCGCCCGCAGGACTGAGCGCCCGCCCAGCTTGCCGTCGGCCGCGCCCCACGCACCCGCGGCCCCGGCGCCCCCGCCGGCCATCCGCGCGCCGCCACCCGCGCCGCCACCCACGGCCCTGGCACCCCGCGCCCCCGCCGGCCGCCACCCGCGGCCTTGCACGGCCGTGCCCCCGCCGGCCGCCCGCGCGCCACCTGGCGTCGCCACCCGCGGCCCCGCGCGGCCGCGCCCCCGCCCGGAGGCCGCCGCCCGCCGGCCCGCCCATCGGCCCCCGCTGGCCGCTGCTCCACCGGCCGCCCCCCCCCCCCCCCCCCGAGCCCCTGCCGGCGGCGCGCTGCGCGCCCACGCCCGGCACCCCCAGGCCACGCCGGCGGCCGCTGGCCGGCCACTGCCTGTTCACCTGTTGAAATTGCTCCCTCGGGTATGCAATTTTTTTTTGGAAATTGCTCCATGACAACTAGTCTATTTATGCTATTTCTATATTCTATGTATTGTTTGAGTCTATTGGTTTAACACTGGAATCTAGATAATTATATAATTATTTGTGCTCTTTGAAAAATATGTTATATCTAGTAGTGCATGGTTAGTAAGATTTTAAGCTTTATATTAGTTAGCCCGGGGCGGAGCCCATTTCTGAATCCGCCACTGCACTTTTGCATAGTTGAGGGATAATGAAGGTGTTTCCGGGTTGCATTGCAATTAGGGCTTTGGTAAGCATCTTCTGATACTTGCAAGTCTTCATTCATTTGATCTTTTTTTTCCCACTATGTTTGAGGAATAAATATCCCAGAGATAATGAAGCAGATGCACCCACGTGGCCATGTCAGGCGACAGGCCACTGTAGGCGCTCTCAGTAGCAAAGTTACTACTCCCTCCATTTGAAAATTAGATTGTTTTGTCTTTTTTAAATACATAGATTTTGCAATGCAGCTAAATATAAGATTATGTCTAAATACATATCAAAATCTATGTAGTAAAAAAGTCAAAACGACCTACATTTTGAAACGGATGGTGTATATGTTAGATGTTCAGTTATTTTCTTAAGTAGTCATTGGCACTGGACATGTAAAGTGACAACTGTTATGTGTCTGGAACAACCTATCCTTTTCTTTTTGGGTCTTTACTTTAAATGGCTCTAAACATTGTAAGTTCGTAGCCAATATGATACTTGGTTTGCTGCTAGTCTAGTCCATACATAATTCAACGCAGTGCGAAAGTCTTTTGCAGTAGTCTTCCGTTGTTGTAGGGGAATAAGAACCATTTATCTAAAATCTGTAGTGTATTGTCTATTATCAAAGGTAAGTCCTTACTCCTTACACGAACCATTTGTGCAGCCTCAAAACACGGGATGAATTCTGCTACTTGCGTTAAGAAACATTTAATTAATATATAAACAAATACGGCACCAGCAAACCACTACCACACCATTGCATGGCACTTGTAGCCAAAAAAACATAAAGTAGCAAGAAACTAATTAGGGAGGGGGGATGGTTCTATAGCATCGAAACAACACCTCCTTCCTTCCTCCTCCCCTTTGTTCTTTTATTTTTTAGCAACAATTTTCTTCCCATACAAGTTGAATTTCCAAATTTGGAGGGCTCTTCCATGAAGGCTAGATCAACCAAAAGCTATCTCAATTTAGTTTTTCCCCTTATTTCAAAGATACTTCAAGTCACCGTCACTAGAAGATGTACATGTTCCCGACGACAGGCATTAGCAACAATCGAAGGATATGCCCCCTTCCTTTTTCTATGTCCTTCTTATTTTTTCCCTTTCCTCTTCCGCTCCTCGTCAGAGCTCTACAACACCACTTTTCCCGCCAAAAACCCACCTCCCATTGCCCCTACCTTTAATTAACCACTCCTTTTGCTCGCTCGCTGCTAGCATCACCGACGACTGTCGGTCTTCCAACACCCGCAGGTGGTACCCTAGCCATGCTTTGTCCTGTTGATCTGGCCTTGCGCCTGGCATATACGTAGTCTTGCAGCCCCCACTGGTTGGAACCCTACCACCACAACCAAAATCTCCAAAACCCTAATGCCTTCTTTTCCATACGCAAGGTCTATATGATATTTTTATTTATACATATAGTTTAAAAAAGTCGCAAATTCTCTATCATATGGGAATTGATGAAAATACTTGATGAAAAGGCATTGCAATCAATATCCAACTAAGAATTGAAAATTCTTCACAAGAAATAAATTCATTATATCTAGCCACGTTGTGCCATATATGTTCCATCCTAGCCGAGGCATGCCCCTGGAGGGGTCTAGGATTTCCGGGCACATAGGTCCCAAACCTACCAGAGTTGCAAGTTGGGCTAAGTTCGGAATGTATAAGGCTATAGTAGGCTTATTTTTTACTATTCACTACCCAATTTAGTTGTTCATCCCAATGTCAAACAATTTCTTTCACAGGCGAATATAGGACGATTGGTTTCCAGATCAATTCTCATATGTCATTGGCCGTGGGCATGTGGAGTGCATGACCTATGGCATTTGTTGGCATGCTGCGCTTTCTCCACTTGCACCATCTGGTTGCGTTGAAGCTTCCCATGTCTTGTGTGGCCTCTAGCGTTTGTTGGCGTATGCCCTTTTTTGCTCTTGCGCCTCGTGGTTGCTTTGTAGCTTCCCGAGTCTTGCGTTACTTCTAGCGTTTACTGGCGTGTTACCCTTTCCACTCTCTCACCTCATCGTTGCCTTGAAGCCTCTCAGGTCTTGCGTTATTTCTAGTATTTGTTGGCGTGTTGTCCTTTCCGCACTTTTCGCCTCGTGGTTGCCTCAAAGCTTCCTCCATCTTGCGTGACACCAAGACACGTCACTCAACATGTGCCCAGGTACCTGTCTATTAGCGAGATGGACAATAGAGGTCCAGCGACCATCGGCTAGCGCCTAGTGACAACGATCAGAATTAGATCACTCTGTCCGTCCATTGTCAAGTAAACCTCAAATCACTATTTTCCCAATTTTTTATTACCTATTCCATTGAATAATTATATTGATGATTATACAAGTCCATCCGTTAGTTTTGTTCTTGTCATCTTTTGTGTATGTGTGCACCAATTGATCTAGTATTCAATTGTTCCAACTTGCAAGCATTGTCTTATACAAATAAGGTTCGGAAATTTAATTCATGACGAACCATAAAAATGAAGAAATTAATTATTGTAATTATTTTGTTTCACTACCTTAGTTCCTTTTTTTGAATGGTCACTAGCTCTATTCTAAGTGTTACATGAAATAAACATTTATCTAGGTACATAGTTGGATACCTTAACTTGTTTTTGGATGGATCTAGTAGCATTTAAATTTACATCCAACTTAGATGTTAGATTTTTTCACATAGGTCCCAACAATTTTTAGGAATTACATTGCCTCCACCACTCCATCTCCTTAGCTCTATATAAACCCGCCCCGAGAGCCTTTCCTCCCACTCGCTCTGCATCCCACCTCCAGCAAACAAGGCAAAGCGCTACCAGCTTCAGATTCCCCTCGTGCACCATCCTATCTGGTGCAGCCCGTGGCCCCACAGGGTAGCAAGTAACAGCTGCCAGCCATGTGTGGCGGTGCTGTGGTCCCCAATGTTGTCCAGCCATCGCGGCGCCCGCAGGTCACAACAGGCAACCTCTTGCGGGATAGCAAGAAGTCGAGGGGCACAGGAGTAGGAAATCGGAAGAGGGCCCGCGAGGAGGAGGACATCACTGCCTTCATGGAGTCCGAGAAATCGGTGGTCGTGTCCAAGGATGAGGCCAAGCACTTCACTGCCCCAAGTGGCATGGTCGCCAGAGGTACATGACTTTAATCGGCGTAAATTTTCATTTGCCTTGGTGGGCTAGTAGCTTAGGGCAAAACATGGGCGATCCCTTAGCTACTCGATTGGTAAATTATTGTGATTTTTGGGTCTCTGGTTTGGGGATTTGTACGATTGCATGACCTTGTTTGGTGTTCCAGATGTAGATTTGCATCCTTAGGTGGGGCTTTTGCTTGAACGGGAGAGGGGGAGAAACTAAAGTCACATAGCTTGCAATTTAGTTTTTCCATTGCTCTCCTGTTGTACTAGTACTTTTTGTCCCATTTATTTAGTAGAAATTTAATTTCAGCATCCAATTTGGGTTAATGTTGTGATACCTTCTTTCATGAATGGTCAAAGCTATATAAATCCTTAGCTTGGTATGAAATCATTTATTCCCTTTTTGATTTGGCTCCTTTATGTATTGTGTTTAGATTTATTTGTTAACTGGCAGAAAAGAAACAATCTTGTACTACAGACTAGCTATAGGGAAGCTTTGATATTTCTGAATGAAGATAGGTACGTAGAGGGATTTCACTCTGAAGGTCTTTTATAAACAAAAAACTGAATTTTGATGGTAGTCTGTGCTATGGTATAGAAACATACTTCCAACTTTTCATGGAGTATCTGATGCCTTATGTTGATCTCCTTCATTTCTTCAGATGGATTAAACACAACTGCAGCTCGTACTGATGTCCCTGATGTGATGAAGAGAAAGAACCAATTCAGGGGTATCCGCCGTCGCCCTTGGGGTAAATGGGCTGCTGAATTCAGAGATCCTTATAAAGGTGCTCGTGTGTGGCTCGGTACTTACAACTCTCCTGAAGAAGCTGCCAGAGCTTATGATGCTGAGGCACGCAGGGTTCATGGCAAGAAGGCGAAGCTCAACTTCCCATATGAGGTTCCAGTGGCTTCTGAGAAGCGCCTTGCTGAGCCTACGTCTGTGAAAGTAGCCAAGGCGGGCACTCAAAAGAAGCTGATTGTCAACAACATGACCAACTCAACTGTATATCACCTCCCTGTTGTCGACCACTCCATACCTGAGCCATTCATGCAGACTCAAAACATCAGTCTGGAGAATTCTGCTGCCTCAGTTCAGGAACCTTTGGTGAATTCTGCTGCCTCCGTTCAGGAACCTTTGGTGAATTCCTTCAGTAGCTCAAACTTCAGCCTGGAGAATGACACCAGGAATGAGGTTGATGAGTCTGCATTCCTCCAGGGCACCGCTGATGCTATGGTGCCTCCTCTGACAGGTGATGCTAGTGTTGATCTCTTTGAGTGGGAGCCATATATGAATTTCGTGATGGGCAGTTCAGATGAGTCAAACAACACCTTGTTGGGCTGTGATGAATCCCAAGATATTGGTAGCAACATGAACCTTTGGAACTTTGATGACATGCCCATGCCTAGTGATATCTTCTGAGGTTGATGCCTATAGCTACTGGTGCTTGTTCCTAGAGCTCTGGTAAGAATCTGCAGTAGTCATAAAGCTCGCCTCTTTCTGATACTTGAAATTTTCATTGCTTTGATTCTTTATTTTCTGCTGTGTATCCCGAATAATTTTATTTTCTGCTATGTTTCAGGAATAATATTCCGGAGATAATGAAGAGCCCATGTCAGGCGACTGGCGACTGTAGGCGCTCAGTAGCAAATGTGTTAGATGTTCAGTTTTTTTCTTAAGTAGTCATTGGCACTGAACATGTACCTTACTATGTATGGTGACAACTATTATGTGTCGAACAACCTATCTTTTTTTTTCCTCCAGTCTAAATGGTGCTTGGTTCTAAACATTATTGTGACCAGATAGAAAAATATGTGAAGCACTGTATATATGGAATGGCGGGGACATCAATAGAAAGGGAGGCTATTTAGTTGCTTGGAAAAATGCATGTAGAAGCAAAGAAGGAGGAGGTTTGGGAATTATAAACATCAGGACACATAATAATGCCTTGCTTTTGAAATTCATGCACAAATTCTATAACAAGGCAGATCTCCCATGGGTTCATCTGACCTGGAAATGTCTTTACAAGCGTGGCAATCCACCACATGCACGAGGGTTGGTGGGTTCCTTTTCCAAGAGAGATATCCTAAGATTATCCAATCAGTTCATGATGATTGCTTCATGCAAGGCAAATGATGGCAAAACAGTTGTATTCTGGAAGGACCTTAGGGATCTTGGCTGTCACACCCAGTTTTAAAACAAAATCAAGTGCTACCTATATGTATGCCAGGATCTCCAGAGATGAACATATAGACCACTAGAAAGGATGTCCAAAGATGAACATATATAAATAGATATATATTTAATATAAAATGTAGAGCAAAGTGAAGTGAAGTGCATTCACGAGTTTTTGTAAGTTCCGTCGTTGCCAACTGAAAACCAACTTCCGGTGAATATAAAGTGTACCAGTTACGAAAATCCATCGCCACCTGAAGCCATTTGATCGAGATGAGAGTAAGTGGAACAAGAATTGGTATTTAGTTTTTGATTTGTATCTTAATGTTGACCTAAGGAACACATCAATATCATGTACCTGTAGTAATTTCCCCTGAACCCACATGAACCAAGATCCCAAGCCTGAAAATTATGATCCATATATCCAGCTCCATGCTAGGTACTACTTGTGCGAGGTGAAGAAATGCAGGTTTCCTCTCACACTTTTCTTCTTCCCCGATCATGTGAAAGCAATTTAAACCAGCTTCATGAAAGAAGATATCGATACTACTTGCTGGGTGTCTTCTCATTGTCTTCAGTATATATACAGCTCCTACTTGAACAGTGATAAGATGTGTTAGCAGCTACACTTTGGGTTCAGTTAATCTGATTGGAGAGAGATGTCACAATTTTATGCAGATTGAGAGCCAGCTGTGAGCGACCACGAGACTTTGGAGCAAACCAATTATGTTTATCAGGTTTAGTTATCAACGACAACGAGACGAAGTGGCGCAGCAAATTCCTTGTTCGACCTTTTGTAGTCATTAGCTGCTTTCGAATATTTTGGATCAGTATATCTCAGTTCGCCTCGCTATACTTGAATAGGAGGCCAATGTGACTGTAAAGGCTCAATGTGATCAATATAGTGAAGACTCTATCATCTCTCTTGATCTATAGATGTCTCCTCTAGCATTTTCTTTGTTTTGTCCTAGCTAGAATAACTAAGGGTGTGTTTGGTTGCATGCATCATGTGGTGCATGCATAGATGATCCTGGATGGGATGGTTCAAACAATTTACTTGTACCATATGGTTCACTCTAATTAGTAGAATAATGTATTAAGTGGGATGGCCTCATCCTGAATGAGTTGGTCCAATTCACCCAACCAAACAAAAGGATCATTATTATTTTGAATCATTTCATACATGAATCAAATAATACAACCAACCAAACACACCTTAAAATACCAACATCTGTAAAACAAGAAAAGCTTGGCCGGAGTGAACGGGTTCCCCGCCGCGGTGGCGCTCTCCGTCTCTACCATGGACATGTGGTTCCTCGTGGGCTCCGGCGACGGCGATCGGGCTGTCTGGCGCAAGCGGTGCACGGTTGCGACGTCGGTCATCCAGGGGCGCCTTGAGGACTACATCTACCTGCAGGTGTGGGCAGCTCCAGTGCAGCCATTGTGG
This sequence comes from Setaria viridis, assembly GCF_005286985.2. Taxonomy (NCBI): domain Eukaryota; kingdom Viridiplantae; phylum Streptophyta; class Magnoliopsida; order Poales; family Poaceae; genus Setaria; species Setaria viridis. The sequence continues at coordinate 6,995,532 of NC_048264.2, forward strand.
GTGATGGACGACGGGAGGGTCGCCTTGTGGGTGACGACCGACAGTAACAGGTGGCAAGGCTGTCGCAATTATAACATGGGTGCGCTTCGGATGTATGATCCGAGGACGGGAACCTGCACGGATGTGGCGGACTTTGGGAGCTGCATAAAACATGGAGTTGGTGTGTACACTGGGAACCTGCTGCAGCTTCAACGAGCTCGCCGAATGGAGGAGCTGTAGTACTGTACTGCTAGGTAGCTACTTGTTCCTTTCTTTTCCTTGTTTATCAATGGTGGTATAATGGTGCTAACGACAATTGACAAGTTTATTAGGAAGAAAAACGACAAGTGAAAAATGCCAGTGAGAGCTTCTTGTTGGTTCCTGAGTTATTTACCTGCTGTTTCCACTGTAAGCTCTTAACTGGCAAAGGAAAATCACAGTGTTCACCATACCATGGCCCTGTTTGATACCGATACTGGCCAAAAAATTGAGGAAACCCCCCCCCCCCCCCCCCCCCCCCCACCCCCCCAAAAAAAAAAACGGCGCCAGGAGGAATCGATTTTTACAGCAGCGAGCATATGGAGCTGATTTGGATGAAAGCTTCACTGTCTGGGGAGATTTCTTTTCTTAGCATAAGATTTTCCACAGTAAGCAGGTGAACAACGACCTTAATTAGTTGGGCCTTGCAAGTAAAGAGGCTATTCCTCCTATTACTTTCGAAACGGAGGAATCATGTTGAAAACTTGAGTCAGCAAATGAAAGATTGGTACTGAAGAATTTTTTAGTTCGAAACTTTTGAATTAATTTAACTATTTACTCATTATAATAATGGATGTACTATAATTTGCCCTCCAGTTATAGAATCTGAGGTGCTCAGATTGTCCTCCCCAGTTTTAACTACCTGATTGAATCATACTTTCTCAATCCAGTGAGGCCAAGTGGATCTCAAGAATGGAGCACTAATGAATTGCAGTTGGATTCTGCATGACTATTTTGTGCTCCTAATCCTGACAAATGACAATTGAAGGTACTTTTCAAGTGGTTAGCTTTTATTTATTCGGAACTTGGAGGTAACCATCCTTACAAGTATACCTCGTCAAAGTAATTTTCATATTTGATTATTAAATCCACATTTAGTTTTCCTTTGCCATGTATACCAAACACTTGTGGTAATTGATGGTATACTTTATACTACCGACTTTTTTATTTTTTAACCCTTTTCGTGAAAGATTCTCACAAATAGGCCTCTAGCAGAATCAATTCCAAAAATGGACCCTTAGCTTGGCGCCATCCACGCTGGCGCCAAGCTACAACGTCTCGGCGCCAGCCATCCTGGCGCCAAGGTCTTTGCGCAGCTGCTGACGTGGATGCCGACGTGGCGGGGCTTGGCGCCAGCCATGATGGCGCCAAGCCTTGGCGCCATGGATCTTGGCGCCAAGCTTGGCGCCGTAGATCTTGGCGCCGAGCTATCTACGCCGTACCTCTTCGCGTTTCGAACTAAAGAAGTATAATTATTCCGAGGAGTGTGCAACAAACTAAGCTATGGTTCAACTGGTTAGGAGGTGGGTTCCTTATCCTGGAGACCTGAGTTCAAACCCCAATGTTGAACCACAACTTAGTTTGTTGCACACTCCTCGGAATAATTATACTTATTTAGTTTGAAACGCGAAGAGGTAAGGCGTAGATAGCTCGGCGCCAAGATCTACGGCGCCAAGCTTGGCGCCAAGATCCATGGCGCCAAGGCTTGGCGCCATCATGGCTGGCGCCAAGCCCCCGCCACGTCGGCATCCGCGTCAGCAGCTGCGCAAAGATCTTGGCGCCAGGATGGCTGGCGCCGAGACGTTGTAGCTTGGCGCCAGCGTGGATGGCGCCAAGCTAAGGGTCCATTTTTGGAATTGGTTCCGCTAGGGGCCTATTTGTGAGAATCTTTCACAAAAAGGGCTAAAAAATAAAAATGTCAGCTTTATACTGTGACCACTAGACAGTTGTAATCAGAAAACTATGGTGCCAACTGATCAGCTTCACAGGTATTATATTCTGCCAAATTGTTGTCGGCATTTAGCCCATTTAGCTCCCCATGCTTTTGCTTTCTCAGCTAATAGTTGAAACTTTCAGGGTTGAACATGTCGGTAGTGCTGCCGCGTTGACATTGACATCACATACTTTTATTTGTTCTGGTGACTTTCCATTAGGAGCAATGAGCTCTTTAATTATCACGGTGCCTTTCACGGGCGAATTACACTACAACTGGAGATATGTGGCTCGTACATCTGTCAGGGTTCAATTCTTCAGGGAAGCTTAGTGGGTCTGAAGAGTGGAGCACTGATGAAGTGTTTGTGTTCCCTCATACCGGTTGCCTTTTTTGTTCATCTTAGTCCTACGATTCAGTGGGAGAAGTGGCTTAATTAGCTGGAAGCAGTTACCTATGCTCTGTGATGCAGCAACACAACAAATTAGGTCTTCCTATGCTTCACTCCAAATATATGTACCAACCTTGTTGGTTGTTAGTTAACTGCAAAAGCAACCTGAATAGTTGCAAAGGTTCGCATCTCATGTAAACGAATCTAAATAGAGATCCTGATTGAACCAATAGTCTCCAACAAAGGAGCGAATTGAAGCATCTTAAGAACAAGAACTAGGCATTGTACTAACATTTCTGCATCGCGCTTTACAGCTTTGGTCCAATCTTTTCTACATAGATAGCGCTAAAAGTTGTGTCCAATGTGATAGTTTTCTCAACAACGGGAGACATGAGTGGGCCTATAGGCAGGTCCCTTAAGTCAAATATGCTTGTGTTTGATCAGGTGAATTGTGTTGCAACTCTTACTATCTTAGATCTCGGCTTAGCTAGTGGGCTCTGAATGTGGAGCACTGGTGCTGATGAAATGCATCTGATTTCACATGAACCTTTTCTGTCTGTTTTTCTGGCTCTAGTGCCGGATATAATTAGTCTTGTAAGAAATATTTATGCAGTAGAGGTGTAAAACGGATACAAGTTGTCCCTAGCATCCAATTACTGTATTTAAAATTATGCGGATGTGGTGTAGATTTTTCCATCTGATTAACATGTTTCCCCATTTTGTATCATACTCATATCTGCACTCAAAATATGCAGGAATACAAACTTTATATTATCAGAATTTTTCTAAGCCATATTTCAATTTGACAAAGTAATATGTATGTTGTCTTGCAGTCTAACTAGTTAATTGGAAGAGAGCTTTTTATATGGATTTCGTTCGATGAGATGAACAAATTGGAATAACAAGCTTCACTAATTATGAGGTAATTATCTCTAACACTTGAATATACTATAAGCTTAGACAATATGGGGCTCGACAGATGTGGTTTGAGCACTATTTCATCAATTTGTTTCATTCCTTTATATGCATCTACTATTTTCTACATTTTTCATTTCACAGTTTTATTGTATTCCTGTTGAAAGACCAAACACTGTATTCCTGTTGAAAGACCAAACACTTTACTGACTGATAGTGTAATTCCCACATATAGAAGCCAAAAGTTGCAGCCAAATGCAGTATCTTGATGGACAACTGTCCACCCGATCATGAGAAGAATAGGAAGTTACTTCAAATGCTTAGCCTCAAAAAGTTACTTCAAATGTCTCACATGCATAGGTGGCCGTGTCATCAAATTGTTGTTGCCACTAGCTCGTAATGGGGTTGTTGTTGATTACACTTGAACAATGATGCAAAACAAAGTTAAATTGGTACATTTTAACAGACATGGGCATGCATATTTGAAAGCAGAAATAAATTAAGTTGTGTACTTCCTAGAGTTTCCATTCAAGGAGCCAAAAAGGTTTCTGCACCTTGCCAAGCTTGGATGCCTTTTCTTACGTTGCCAAATCTTTTGCTGTAGAAATCTCCTTAAATCGGCAACCTTTCTTCTCATTTGATCCCTTGGCCTCCAAGGCATTTCCATTCTCAGCAGATATCATATAGCTGAAACTTTCAGAGTTCTTCTAGACTCTGAAGCAGCCATCTTACATGGAAACCAACCGTTACATTTAGTGATGTGTGAGATGATTAACTTATCACTTTTATAGGCTAATCAGACAACACTTGGAGACATGAGGCTCGTACATCTGTCAGGGTTCAATTCTTCATGTATGGTTAGTGGGTATGAAGAGTGGAGCACTGATCAAGCAAATGTATATGTTTCCACTTGTCGATAAATTTAACCTTTCTTTTGTCATAATGCTTATTGTTCAACAAGCTTAGCTGAGAATTATGCTGCAATGACACAAGTATTTCGAGCACATTTATCTCGAATCCCATTCCTACAAAATCACATCTTCTGCTGCTTCACTCCAAAAATCTGTACCAACCTTGTTAGTCGACCACAAAAGCAACCCGAGTTGCAAAGGTTTCCAGCAAATCTTGGCACATATAAATAGACTTCCTCCTCCAACGCTTCGTCTCCAGCCAAGCAGGTATGGTATAGACAAAATTAGCCATTGTACTTGCATTTCTTCATTAATTGTACATTGGTTGGAATTGTGATGCACAGAAATGGGCTCCAATATTGTTGTTTTTTTGTCGGCAACTCTTCTGGTGTTCTTCTTGTGGAGTGTTGGAGCAGACAAAGACATCAATGGGATCACTCTTAGAGGCAGATCTTTAGAGTCAAAGAAGGTGTTCAATGTGCGTAGATATGGGGCTCATGGCGATGGACGCCATGACGACACAAGGTCAATTGCAAAAACCTGGGCTGCCGCATGCTCCTCTTCGCAATCTGCGGTCGTGCTCATTCCCAGGGGCAAGAGACACCTCATCAATCATGTAACCTTGTCTGGTCCATGCAAATCTAGCATCATGTTAATGGTGAGTATCAATCCTTGCTAGCAAACATATGTTCAGATTTATGTCCCTTCTCATGCTACTTTGCACATGAACTCAATTCAGATCGAAGGAACTTTGATGGCTCCTCCAAAGGGGTCACATTGGAGCAAGAAGACCAACAGGCACTGGATTATGTTCCATGATGTCGACGGACTAACCATCGCAGGTGGCGGGACCATCGATGGAAATGGCAAGATTTGGTGGCAAAATTCATGTAAAACTAATTCAAGACCTGTAAGTTTTTTTCCCCGAAAAGTACCTTTTCAACTCCAGAAAGCTTGTTAATATACTGTGAAATTCGAGACCTTTTGTTTTTCTGTTCCTTTCAGCCATGCAAACAAGCTCCAACGGCCCTGACATTCTACTCCTGCAAAAACCTCAAACTGGAAAACTTGAAGCTAGTGAATAGCCAGCAAATCCACATGTCAGTAGAGGATTGCAGCCACGTCAAAATAGCCCGCCTGTCAATCACAGCACCAGGCACCAGCCCGAACACCGATGGCATCCACATCACCCGCAGCAAGCATGTTCAAGTCAGAGACTGCACCATCAAGACCGGAGACGACTGCATGTCCATCGAGGACGGGACCGAGAACCTCCATGCAAGCAACATCGTGTGCGGACCGGGGCACGGGATCAGCATCGGCAGCCTAGGCGACCGCGGCTCCAGAGCTCATGTCGTCAACGTCACGGTGGACACGGCGTGGCTATATGGCACGGCGAACGGAGCTCGCATCAAGACGTGGCAAGGGGGCAGGGGCTACGCGAAGAACATCGTCTTCAAGAACATGGTCATGGGTGATGTCCGGAACCCGATCGTCATCGACCAAAACTACTGCGATTCAGCCACACCATGCAGGAAACAGGTAATGATCTAGAAACGGGTCCTATGCACATCAAACTGTGCGATTGCAGGCATGTGACCTCAGATTTTTTTTTTCAAATATCTTTTACAGAAATCAGCAGTAGAGGTGAGCAATGTTCTGTTCAAGAACATCAGAGGCACAAGTGCATCAAAAGAAGCCATTAAGCTGAGATGCAGCACAAGTGTGCCTTGCCACGGCATAACATTGGAGAACGTCAAGCTGACTCTCAAGGGAGGCGATGGTGTTGCCAAGAGCACCTGTGAGAATGCAAAATGGAGGAAATCGGGGACTGTCGCTCCACAGCCATGTACTCTAGGCAATTGATCAAATAGAAACTACATACATACTTCCTCCGTTTTAAATCAATGACTTTCTTGGAGAGCCAAAACATCTCAAATTTATACAATAAAGTACTAATATTAATGATAGCAAATAAGTATCATTAGTTTCTTTATTAAATATATTTTTATAGTATACCTATTTGGTGTCATAAATCTTTATCACCCTCTCTATAATTTTGATCAAACATAAAATAGTTTGACTCTCCAAGAAAGTTAGAATGACTTATAATTTGAAACGAAGGGAGTAGATGAATGGGAAGATATAGTAAAAAAAAACATATGTTCTCATTTCTTAACGCTGAACCGTACACGAGCCGTACGATCTCATAGTTAAGCTGCCACGCCAATGTGATGTGATAAAGTTTATGAGTACACTATGCCATAAGCTTAGCAAATCAACAGTGAGCTCAACATCACGTACGCGATGCATTGTTCATAAATCATATTACAGCTAATTAATAATTTTCTCCCTCTCAAAATTAATAATTTTCTCAAAACAACACAGTGGTACATCTCCTGCTAGTATCAGCTGCAACACTACACCATCAGAACAAGAACGGCAGCAAGAGCTATTGACAAGGCTGCAACAGGTTTCGATTATCTGTTTGAAGCAGAGCTAAAGGTGCAGTGAGTCACTAATTCTGCAACAAAAAAATGACAAGAAAGCTTCCTGCTGAGGCTAGCAAAGAAAGTAAACTACAACATGTCTACACAAATCACAGTGCAATGGATGGCTCTCCTGGTAGTTAAGGTCGTCGCATCTTAACATTCAAGGGTATCTCCTTGTAAGAGACGACCTTTTCAGCAGCCCGCCTCAAAGACCTCCTCCCTGCCACCACCTGCCCCTCAGTAGATTTCATTGAAGAACAAGCATCATTCTGCTTTTGAGTTGTCTTTTGCTCCATGGAGGCAATCGAACTGGAAGAGGCCAAAGGAGCAATGACATCCTCTTGCAGAGTCTCAAAAGCGCTGTCTGTGTTCTCAGCGGATACTGAATTCAATCTTGCAGTTCCTCTCCTTTGAGATTTTCTGCAAATAGTAAGGCCAACCAAGGCCGTTATGTTCCAGTTGGAGACTATTGTATTGGTGGAATGCAGGGAATAGTAAGCAGGCAAGACTAACCTCTTCTTTTCTTGGCGCAATTGCTCACTGATAGTCACGCCACACTTAGAATTTACATCCTCTACAGCTTCTCCAGTTTCACATAATGCCAACTTCTGTTTGTTTGAGCTCCTGCACAAACTTTCTGGTAAATTGTTTGAAGTACAACTGAGATACAATCAGGGTTCTGTAAGTCTTCTAGGCCTCATTTGAGTGGGGCAAAATAATACCACCCTATCATGGCCCACTGAAAAGGACACTTAGGGGGGTGAAAAGGGAAAACTGAAAACTCAAGACCCCAGTAATCACCATTTTTCCCAACCCTGGCTGCAATTGCATTTTAAACAACAATAAAAGGGATGAGCCTTACCTCTTGATACAGGTGTCTTCTGGTGGCTTGGGGGGCTCAGTGATATTAAATGGCACAGATGCTGTAAAGGAATGGTGATTGAGTGCAGATTAATTATTCTTCAAAAATTGTGTTCAAAAAAAAAGATGCAGCAATTAGCATTTAGTTGGGATACTATCCTTGGGGTTTAAGATTAAATTCCCTTCATGCAGTATGTACTTATGACTTATGAGCACAAATCGACAAGAATATATTTATTGAACTTTCTAGCATATTGCAATTGTTTCATCTTAAACAAACTGGACAACGTTGATTAAGCGGTACATAAGAAATGCTAGAAAGATGGGGGGGGCATTACATTGACTAGCCAAATGGCTATGTTTGGTGTCGCAGGCCTTAACATCAATTTGATGAGCCTCAACTCTGGTAACGCTGGAACAAGCTTCTTGTACCTGAATAACATTGTAGGAAACAAGTAGGCTTATAGCATATAATTAAGATTCTACATAGGTAAATGGAGATACGTGCAACACTTCCTTAACTGAATAAATGCACTGCCTACCTTCAAATTCACTCCCTTTTGTGGTTGTTCATTTATCTCAATTTCCTGATATGATCAAACACTAGCGGTCAAAAGCTAACATATTAACATCAATACCTAGAAGCTGAATCAAACTGCAACATTACTATACCTCTACTACTGAAGACATTAATTCTTCATGCACTACTGCACTGCATTCATTTTGCAGTGACTTCCCCTGCACAATATATCCGCAAATATTGCACCAGATCAGAACCGCCTGATTCTAATCAACTCTTTAGAGACAGGAAAGAAATATATGAAAAAGTATCTTACTGTATCTTTTCCAGCGGTTGGTCCATGATGTTTCTGAACACTTAAAGTGGAAGAAGGTGATGGAACTATAATATCCTCATGCAATGTCTTGTGAGATACTTCTGCGATTTCACAAGGTACTTGATTCAGTCTAGAAGACCTTCGTCGTTGAGTCTTCCTGATCATATAATTAGTCAAGAGTCATAATGAACTCCGAATTTCAATCAGATAATATTGCAATGAAGAACATATTCCATAAGCAAGAAGTACCTCCGATCTTCATGATCCAGTGACAAAATAGGTTGCAAATGAGGCTCGTAGTGTTCCTGCATTATATTAGTGTCCTTTATACATTCATTTGATCCTGACTTCCGCTTATTTTTGCCCCTATCCACAGAAATTCTCAATCAAAAAATATTCCCTTTGTCAAATCATACTATCTAGAATTTGGTTGCAGCTCCAGCTTGAACATTAGTAAACCCAGAAAATATACCTCTTTATTGTTGCATCTTGTGGTGGCTTTTGACAATCAGTCCTTGATGGCACGGCAGCTGAGAAGAGATTGAATCAAGTGAAAACTAGAAGCTTAACAGTGGCTGACTCAAGGCAAAATAGAAGTTGTACAATGCTTTCTGTTAAATAAGGCAGTTCAAAACCTTGAGGTACAACAGATGAAATGATTGCTGAGTGCAGTAAAAAAATTCACAAAACAACAAAGAGTGAGCCTTACATTGAGATTTAAGCAACTGGTGTTCAACACCACTGGTTATTGAGCCATGAATTTGATGTGCCTCGACAGCTGCACCTTTGGAAGATATAGCTTTCAAGACCTCCTTTCATTATAAAAATCAAACAACTCAGAATTACAATAGTTGTAGATTAACAAGGATCATTTTACTGATGAATTTGCTACCTACCTGTGAATTTACTTCCTTCCGCCGTTGGTTAGCAGTTTTATTCTTTCGCTGCAAACAGTACATAAGTATAAAACCATGGCATCTATAACAAAAAGAAGCTGAGTTAAGCCATGCGCTTACTTACCTCGAGCTCTGAATCCTTTACTTTAAGCAGCGCTGTTGTGCATGAAAGCTCATGTTGCAATGTCTTGATCTACAGGTCATATCCTCAAATAATTCCCAATTCAATAACCACCATATGATTACTGATAATCAATGAAACTCAAACGTAAAAGAAGTCAGACACTTACCCTATCTTTCCCCATATTTAGTTCCTGCAATGAAGCATAAAAAAGAAAGATTAGGCAGAACTATATTCTGCACCATAAAATAAGTAATATGTTCATGATGCTTTGATGAGTATTTCTTCCTAAATATAAGACCATTAGGACATTGACACGGTCTCCAATATGACACTTTAATAATAATACCTATTATAGATTGTGAACGTATTTTTCATGATGAATCTAGTATGTCAGCCTTATGTTGCTCTCTATGGTTTTTTGGCTACTCATGGTCAAAGCTAAAAGGGTTTGATTTAGGACAATGGATTTATATAGTTACATTCAGGATTGGAGATAGTATAAAGTTAAAGAAAAAGGTTTAGAGAATTTACTCGGTTTTTTAATATCCGACATAACTGAGTTAAACCCAATACATAAGTTGGGAAATTTGAATATGAACTACCCAAAATGTAGGACTTTTCATTTTAAAATTAGTGTTATTGTGGTGCACAGGCATAACTGAATCTCTCACAATAAGCAAGCCATACAACTGGATCATCAACAGAGGAGCAGCATCACAAGAGTAAAAGATCAATATTACTATATTAGTGCAGCCATAGTGAGACAGGGTATTAGTGCGGCCACAGTGAGACAGGGAGTGGATGGAGATATAGACGAACCGCGAGCATTTGCGAATTGGTCTGAGCAAGCTGCATATTCTGCTGGCGCGACACTTGCAGCGCGATCCGGAGCTTGTGCATCTCAACTCTGCTGAGCTCAATGACCTTCCTGCAGAGAAGCCAAGCAAAGACACATTACTTGAGAGAGAAACGGCAACCTTCCACTCCCTTTTTCACACAAACAAGGAGAGGGGACTGAGAGGCAGGCAACATACGTTTTCTCGGTGAGCAGATGAATCAGCTTCGCGTTCTCCTGCGACCAAGCAAGCAGCTATTGAGCCCCGGGAAGAGTTTATCGCATAGAAACGTAATCGAACTAAAATGGCATGGTTAACCTAGATGCGGCTGTTAGCATGTAAGAGCTAAAGCGATGAAATTCACCTTGACGACGTCGCCGATGCTGACGGATCTGGAGGTGTTGGGCCTCCCGACGTTGGTAATGTCGGCGAGCGCGACGGGCTTGATCCCTTTCCCCGGCGGGGACCGGAGCCTGGGGCCGCCATCGCCGCTAGGGTTCGAGCCACCGACCGCCGGGCCTCCTGGTTAACGGGCGGAAGCTCGATAACTGAGATACCGCGCCGCGGATGGGCGGAGAAGCTGGAACGGAGGGGGATCCGAACGGAGGGGGGAGGGGACTTACCGGGGGCGGCGGCTGCGGCCATGGAGGGAGGCGGAACCGGCTGCTGCCGCGCCTCCAGGGGTTGAGGAAGGCGGGCGGGTGCGCCCCGCCGGCGAGGAGCACAGGTGGCGGCCGAGCGAGGAGGGAGCCGGCGGGTCGGAGCAGGGTGTGCTAGGTGGCGTCGCGGTGTGCGGAGGGGCGGAGGCGGCGGCGGCGGCGGCGGCGATGGCGGCGCGGCGCGGCGCGGCGCGGGGGAAGGGGAATGAATTCGATTTCAGCGCGCGGGGTGCGAATTCGGGAGAGGGGGGGCAGATTGGGCTGCGGGAGAAGATGGTGGGGCCGGGCTGTCAGGCGGCCGCGCGGTGAGCCCATGGAGCAGAATTCAAAACCAGAATGGACAGTTCTGGCCATGTATCCCGACGACTCACTCCACTTCCCCTTCGAACTTTCTATTTTGGAAAATTTTAATTCCCGTAATTTTTCATTTTTAAATATTGTAACTATACATAAAATATAATTTTGATGCATAACTTCATACTAATACTTTTTATGAAATATTATTTTAATATAATTTTAATGGCATGCAAAACTTCTACATACAATTTCTAAAGGGTAACTTTGAATTCTTATTTTTCGAAAGTTATAACTTGTACACCCGATTTATATGCATATTTTTTTCTAACAACAAGTTACGTGATAAATTTTATAGCATAATTTTTATAATATAAACAAATTGTACGCATAATATGTGCGACAACTTTTTATGAGAATGTTGTTAAATAACTTATCCACTACCTTATACACGTAAACAATATTTACTTGAGTACAAATAATGATATGGAAAAAGAAATAATCAAATGGAAAAGAAAAAAAATTGAGCAATGGGTGCGCGCGCTTCCATGTGGGGGCAGGACTACCATGGGCGGTGGGCCTCCCGACTGATCGCAGCTTCGCGTCGCGTGTCACGAAGCGAGCTGACGCGCACAGGCGGAATCAGCTTTGCAAAAATTGAATGTGCTATGTCTATTATGTAGAGTCTCAAAATCCTAACGTTGGGATAAATATATAAGTAAATGCAATCATCTATACAGATCTCTGTATTTGCTACATTTGCTAAATCTAAATATTATGATAACTTAAATAATGTGAATATATCATCTATAATTTTTTGTGTTTTCCGAATTTTTCATCCATAGTGTAAATCAGTTGAGGGTAGGAACTCCTAGCAATCCCAATCCATTACAGGAGCAACTGCATCAATATCCCTCAAACCAAAACCCCTAAAGATCAAATGAGGTCTCTCTATTTGTTTAAAGGCTACAAAAATATCTCCAACTCCTGTAATAGTCCGCATGGATAGAGTTCTAGAGACCTCAGGAATGGAGGGTGGAGGGGAAACTTGGAGGCTTCCCTAAAATGAGGAGTCAAATAGAGGGTTTGTTAAAGTGTGTTCTTTTACTTGACCCTCTAAACTTAGAGTAAGGGGTGTTGAGAGAGTCCGGAATTGCTTCGACCAAAATAGAGAAGCTCGATAGAATAGAGATAAAGGTGACACATGTCCAAACAGTACAGGCATGCGGCGCAAGCAGCACTAGGAGGCACGCAATAACACGGTTATCAACCCGGCGTGTTTGGCCTGGTATATTTGGTCCTATTTTTGCTTTGATTGTTTTTCTTATTTTAATTTCTTCATTTTTCTAGTGGTTCTCAATTTAGCTTATTTCACCTATCTTCTGATTATTTCAGTAAACAAGGATACGGCTAAAAGTCATTTTCACCAAAAAAATATGCTTGTATTTGTTTTCTTTTTTATTTTATTTTCAAAATTTTTATTTCGATTCGTGTACACGCCTCCTCTGAAAAATGTGTGGTAAAACCACTAGGGCAGAATCGAGTCGTCCAAAATTTCCATAAAAAATCTTCCTCTTCCAAAATCAGTAGGGGAACACCTTTTCCTATTGTTTTTTAGTCTTTCCTTAGGATTTTAACCTCGGATTGCGCAGTGTGTCATATACCAAAGCTCTGCATATACGAGTGAAACACTGATGATTAAATAGCGCACCACATGAACCGATGAAATATAAACTATATTCTCGTGAAATTATACCAATGGACTAGTGAAACATTACGATTGAACACTGCAAATAAAACTTGTAGAACATCAAATAAATGCGAACTACACCAAGAATAGCTAACGACCATAGCAGGAATTGGGAATCAGTCTGCATCCTTTGTATCTAACCTACTCCCTCCATCCTTGAATATAAGGCATTCTAAAATTTTAAGAAGAAGTTAGGTGCACTCGTAAAAGGCGCATATACCTCTGTGTTATAATGCAGCGAGTTGTGTTGTCCGGATGTTTTAATGGCAGTTGCAAAAAAGAGTTTATTTCATCTAATCCACCAATCGAACAAACTTGTCACGTTAACTCCGAAAAAAATAAATGAGCAATGATCAAAAATGCCTAGAATGACTTGTATTTGAGGAAAATTTTGAATGCTTAAATGTCCTATATTTCAGGATAAAGTAGGGCTCAAACAACATGAAACTTACCATCGACCTCGGAATTCTGTTCACTCCCACCAAACACAGCATAAGGAAATTTCTATTCCCTCAGTTAATAAATATAGTTCACTCGAACATTGTCTTTAATATACAACTTTAGCTACAACCTTTTTTATCAAAATGATAATAGAAACTATTTTTTCACTATGAAAAACAATACAATACTACTTTCATATGCACATCTCTGAAATTGGTGGTAAAAGTTAGAAATGCAAACTTTCTTGCAGGACATCGTGTGTTCACAAAGGAGCGAATATAAACCTAAAAAAGCATAAAGCACGTTCACGTAATCTAGTCATGCTAAATGCAAATCAACGGTCCATTCCTGCTATCCTTTGGCCGCCCCACCCAAGCACAGGCACGAAAGGCAGCACACAGAATGGTTCGGTTAGGCACCACGGTGAAAGAACCAAATTCTCTTGACCAGAAAAACTTTCAATGAAGGAATCAAGGAACCTGAGATGAGACAATGCATTTGGCTATCTGCGCATTATTTTAGTATGTAATAACTGAAACTACACGAGCGAATTCATATCAATATCAGCCAAAGAAAACAACCTCTGCGCCGCCGCACGCAATGGACCGAAATTCATCGCCCACCATGCTGCTCCTAAGAATCAGGCGTCGGCTGCAGCTGCTCCTGCTGCTCTCTGCCATGGCGACAACAAAAGCAACTGCAACCTCGTCTTCATCAGGCCATGCCAGCTACGAGAGAGCCCTCGTGGCTTTCAAGGCAAAGATCTCCAGCCAGTCCGGCGTGCTGGCCTCCTGGAACAAAAGCACCAGCTACTGCAGCTGGGAAGGCGTCACCTGCGGCAAAAGACATCGGTGGCGGTTGGTTGCCCTGGACCTCAGCTTCCAGGGGCTCGCTGGCACCATCTCCCCTGCCATTGGCACCCTCACATTCCTGCAGTCACTCAACCTCAGCTTCAACGGACTGCAGGGTGAGATCCCTCCCAGCGTTGGCTCCCTCGGCCGCCTTCAGAGCATTGACTTGAGTGTAAACATGCTCACCGGCGGCATCCCGAGCAACATCAGCCGCTGCTCCAGCCTCAGTGTGATGATCATCGCTAGCAACAAGGGGTTGCAGGGAAGCATACCAGCTACGATTGGCAACATGCCATCACTAGTTGTTTTCGAGCTGCCGAACAACAGCTTCACCGGAACCATCCCGTCATCTTTTGGGAACCTTTCCCAGTTGACAGACTTATCCTTGGCACTCAACTATCTTGAGGGATCGATCCCTGCAGGAATAGGGAACAATCCATATCTCTGGTTCATTCAGCTTTCCTTTAACAACCTTTCAGGTCTGCTTCCTCCACTGTAAAACCTATCATCTGTGTCTGAGTTTTCTATTGCAGAAAACAAGATGCATGGCCGGCCGTCTACCATCTGACCTGGGGAAAAGTCTTCCTAGCATCCAACAGCTTGCGATTGGAACAAACCTTTTTACAGGAGCTCTTCCACGGTCACTAAACAATCTCTCCCAGCTCCAGGTCTTTGACGTCGACAGCAATAACTTTACCGGAGTTGTTCCTACTGAATTGGGCAGATTGCAAAATCTTGAAGTGTTTATGCTGGATAGCAACAAGTTCCATGCAAACAATGAGAGAGAATGGGGATTCATTGCTTCTTTGACAAATTGCAGCAAATTTCAGAAGCTCACCATTGGATGGAACAGGTTTTCGGGAAACTTACCAAGTTCGTTGGCTAATGTTTCACCAATCTCCAATGGCTACGGATTCCCTTCAACCAAATATCCGGTGCAACCCCATTGGACGTCGGAAATTTGGCAGGTCTTGAGGTCCTTGATTTTTCAGGCAACTTACTCAGCGGGGTCATTCCTGAAAGCATAGGAAAGCTTACACAATTGAAGGAGCTATTTTTGTATTGGAACAACTTCTCAGGAGTCATACCATCCTCCATTGGAAACCTTACTGGTCTATGGAGACTTGGTGCACTTGGTAACAGCTTGGAGAGGCCAATTCCACTAAGCATTGGAAATTTGAGTAAACTCACAGTACCTAGTCTATCAATCAACAAGCTGACTGGATTCGTTCCAAAAGAAATTATGGGGCTGTCATCAACCTTAGCAATTCTCGGTTTATCCTACAACTTTCTGGAGGGGCCGCTTCCTTTAGAAGTTGGTAATTTGGTAAATATCAGGAAACAAATTGTCAGGTCAGATACCTGATAATATTGGCAATTGCAGAGTCCTGGAGACCCTATTTATGGATGATAATTCATTACAAGGAAGCATACCAGCTATGCTGAAGAATATGGCAGGGCTCTCTTTACTAAATTTGACAGACAATCAACTGAGCGGTAGCATCCCTGGAACCTTAGGCAGCATTACCAACTTGCAGGAGTTGTACCTTGCTCGCAATAATTTATCAGGATCAATCCCAGAACCATTAGGTAATTCAACATCGCTGCGCTGCCTTGATCTATCCTTCAACAATTTGCAAGGTGAAGTACCAGAAGAAGGGGTTTTCAGAAATCTAACAGGACTATCAATTGCTGGGAATAATGCATTATGTGGCGGAATACAACAGCGAGCTCCATCTGCCAAAATGTCCAACCTCTAGTGCGAGAAAGAATAAGAAAGGCATGCCAAACTATCTCAGAGTAGCAATCCCAACAACAGGAGCCCTCCTGCTCTTACTTTCAGGGCTTGTTTTGGCTGGATTTCTTTACAGAAAGTTCAAGACAGCACCGAAGAAAGAAATACCACATCAATTCGCAGAGATAGAGCTTCCAATAGTTCCATACAATGATATTCTGAATGGAACAGATCGATTTTCTGAAGCAAATGTATGGGAAGGGAAGATATGGTACAGTATACAGGGGCATTCTAGAGAATGAAGCAATTGTTGTCGCTGTTAAGGTGTTTAATATCCAGCATCCAGGGTTGTACAAAAGCTTCCAGGCTGAATGTGAGGCACTGAGAAGAGTGAGGCACCGATGCCTTGTAAAGATCATTACATGTTGTTCAAGCATCAACCACCAGGGTCAAGACTTCAGAGCACTAGTCTTTGAGTTCATGGTTAACAGAAGCTTAGACAGATGGATCCACTCAAATTTTGAAGGCCCAAATGGACAAGGAGCACTCACCTTATCACAGAGGTTAGACATCGCAGTAGACATTGTGGATGCTTTGGACTATCTTCACAACGGTTGCCAGCCACCCGTCATCCATTGTGATCTCAAGCCGAGCAACATTCTTCTCAATCAGGACATGAGAGCTCGCGTTGGAGATTTTGGCATTGCTAAAGTTCTAGATGAATCGACAAGCAAACATCCAGTGAAGTCCAACAGCTTCATAGGAATAAGAGGCTCAATCGGATACATTGCTCCAGGTAACTTAAATATGCTCCCCATGTGCTTCACATGATAGCCTCTAATTAGCTCTATGCACATGAAACATCTTTTTTACTCCAAATCATTTCTACTGATTGCAGAATACGGAGATGGGCTTATGGTATCAACCTATGGTGATGTTTACATTCTTGGAATCACTTTGATAGAGATGTTTACAGGAAGAAGCCCGACAGATGATATGTTCAGAGATGGGATGAGCCTGCGTTATTTTGCTGCAGGAGCTCTTCCTGACAAGGTTATGGAGATAGCAGATTCCAACATATGGCTGCATGATGGAGCAAACAACAGAAATGATGCCACACATATAACAATAACCAAAAAATGTTTATCTGCCATTATCCAGCTTGGTGTCCTATGCTCAAAGCAATTGCCCATAGAGCAGCTGTCAATGAGCGATGCTACTGCAGAGATGCATGCTATCAGAGATTCATACTCCAGTACTCAACAGTGAAGTGACACCTGATCATATTAGCAACCATTGCCTTGTATCGACTATCATATTCTAGACTTCCTTGGAAAAAAGATATTCAAGAGTCGATAATATATTTGCTTCTTTTCTGGGTGTGGTGTACACTTTATCATTTATTCTAGGTTGGCAGCTTTGATCTACTTCTATTTCCTCAACGTTCTTAAGCAGGTATGGCCCATCCTTACTCAGCCAGTAATCCATATAGAATGATGTAAGGTTTGAAATAGCAGAATGTTATCTCTTTTGTCAATTTCGTACAAAATACAGTATTTTCTCAAGTGAAGAAAAGATTGGTTACTATGCTGCAAGCCTATGAGGTATATATTAATTACAGCACACAATTGATACATAAGGAATAACTGGATTATTAAACATAAGAATTCCAAGATCATGAAGGGTGAATTATGTTACACATACCACTACTCACTCTATTCTGGCTATGTTTTGTGTAAGTGAATACATCACGGTAAAAAAATATATTAAAAACTGATCTTGATGAAGAATAAAGAATTACATGTCACTGCTCACTCTTGGTACAGTCCTGAACGTGGCAAGATCTACCCAGGGCTTGTAATGACCAATATAATGAACTACTGCTGCATTCTCAATATCGGCAGTGTCCACTCAACAGCTGGTTCATACCAAGGTCCAGACACACCAAGTTTTGTTTCAATGGGTATGTCAGGTTGTAGAAAGTAATTAATCCTGAAGACAAGGTCCACAGCTTACAATCCTCATTCTGCAAATAGATCTTCACTTAGTAAGTGAAACTACCACAAGTTACTTACATGCTGTCATTGTAGCATGAGCTTCATAGGCAAAAGATGGAATACATTATTTAAAAAATATAATCAACAACAGTTTTTTTTTATTTCTGTTACTTACCAAAGCTTGTCAAACAATGGTATTCGAGTAATATTTCGCTTCTTGCATTCCTTCAGATCAACATATTCATCCCAAAAGCACACCCACAAACAAGTGGATCAAAGTTCTCAGAGATCTTTTGATGTAAGCAGTTGGAATAAGATCAATGTCCTAAAGTGGAGTCAAATAATCCTTCTATACAGCTTAGAGATGATGGTTGTCATATATTTGGGGTTGATATACTGCAGATTCTCATTTCTATCGAAGGTGATGATTACATGTTCTTCAAAATAGCATTCTCTGAGCTGAGCTAAAACAAGTTGCCGCAGAAACGATCTTCAATCCAACAAATCGAGCAACCCTACAGGTACCAGTGTCCTCACGAACAGTAGCAGGTCAAGGATTGGGCTGCGGAAGGAGGAGACAGGAGACGGAGTGGGCCGGGCTGCCAGGCCGCTGCGCAGTGAGCCCAATAGGTGGAAATTGTACTTCAAAATGGCAAGGATCTACCCTACACGTTTTTCTCTATTTTCCTGTATGGGCCTAAAATAGCCCAACTATTTCTTTGCGCTGCTCCATCTCGGCCCGGCCGGCTGCACATCTGGCCCAGCATCAGCCTCCCCGCGCCGCCGCCTCCCTTGTAATTTTTTTTTTGAATGGTCCCTTGTCAACTTGTAATGGAAGCCCATACGGTCCATTTCATGTATAATGTAGTATTTTATTTGCTTCTCAAAATTTGAATTTTGACGCATATGAATATATTTTTCCAGCAAGGAAAAAAATATAAATATACCATATGCAACAAAGTCGATAACGCTGATAACCCATAAAAAAATCTAGCCCTTTCATTGCTCAAAACCAAATACTCTAGCTTGCCCCTTCTTGAGCCGTTGGTGCTGATTTCCGTCGATTAGATGATACAAGTCGTCATGAGCTGTTGCAATTGCGACCTGCAGAGAATGCGGTGGGTCCTGCTTCCTTGGCATCTCCTTCTTGCATAGTTGGAGTACGCAAATTCTTCTTTATGAAATGCTTATCGAAGAAAAAAATAGTCGTATGCAGTTGTGCACTGCAAGAGCCTCATCGGCGGCCCCTCTTCCAAGCCTTTGTGGAGGCCATCTGAAACCAACTTCAGGAGAGCAAATTTTAACTTGTGTGTAGTGAAGTGATTTTTCTACATGTGGCCAGCTAAAAATTGCCTTAAAAATTATGACGGTCAGATGCTGACCTTTACCATGCACACAACACACGACTCCCTACTGAACGATAGGCAGCATATAACAGCTAGCCGTGGGGACGTCGTCGCTGCGATGTTCCAACAGGAAAGAGAAGATCAGTTACCTTATTGGTGATGGGAAATCTAGCTAGATGGGGATGCCCAAGCGTGTGCATTATTACGCGAGATAGCAACAGCTTCCAGCGTTGCTGCTCCTCATCACTATCAACATAAACTGAACTGGACCCCATGGGGTTGCGCAAGAATCTCTCTGATTTACGTCTATTCCATCAAATTATAGGTCGTTTTGACTTTTTTAGTTCATAAATATTATGGTATATATCTAGGTGCATAGCAAAAACTATACATCTAAAAAAGCCAAAACGACCTACAATTTGAAATGGAGGGATTAGATAATAGAGGCAATTGACGAGCATATATAATCCATGCTCCAAGTCTCTGTTTCGGGCAAATGGAATATACACAATGTGTTAAACTGTTTCTATATATACCATATTTTTCTTCCAACTCTGCATATTTGAGGAAAAAGATAGATAATATAGTGACCTCTACAAACGAGGAAATAAATATTTCTGCTAACATAAAAATACAGGCAATTGCATGGGTGATCTTAAGCATACCGATGTTAAGTCACCTTCAGGCTAGCAATTGGGCATTAACCCCATAACAGATAGAGAGCACAAAGAATAATTGAGACAGACTTTCCCTAACCAATTCTTTTATAACCAGAAACTTGCGCTTATTCATAATGGATTGGAGCATGCGAAAATAGCCCAAAGCAATCACCAGCCATGCTTCTTGTGAGAATAAGATATCTCCTCCTGCAGCAGCTGCTGCTACTGCTCTCCATCTTGGCAACCAACTGTGCAAACGCTTCCACATCTTTGACAGGCCATGGGGACGATGAGGCAGCTCTTGTGGCTTTCAAGGCCAAGATCTCTGGCGACTCTGGCAAGCTGAGCTCCTGGAACGAGAGCACCAGCTACTGCAGCTGGGAGGGCATCACCTGCGGCAAGAGATACCCGTGGCGGGTGGTCGCTCTGGACCTCAGTTCCCAGGGCCTCACCGGCACTATCTCCCCCGCTGTCGGTAACCTGACTTTCCTGCTCTCACTCAACCTGAGCTCCAATGCCCTTCAGGGAGAAATCCCTCCCAGTATCGGCTCTCTCAGCCGCCTCCGGATCCTTGATTTGAGTGAAAATATGCTCAACGGCGTTATTCCAAGCAACATCAGCCGCTGCACCAGCCTCCGTGTGATGATGATCAGTAGAAACAAGGGGGTGCAGGGAAGCATACCAGCTGAGATTGGGAACATGCCGTCGCTTGCTATTATAGAGCTGTTCAAAAACAGCATCACCGGAACCATCCCATCCTCTTTCGGAAACCTTTCCCAATTGACCGTCTTGTTCTTGTCGTTAAACTGTCTCGAGGGATCTATACCAGCAGGAATAGGGAACAATCCATATCTTAAGTCCATTCAGCTTAGCGGTAACAACCTCTCAGGAGTACTTCCTCCTTCACTGTGCAACACATCATCTCTATATGTCCTTTTTGTGGCACAAAACAAGCTGCGGGGCCGGTTACCATCTGATCTAGGAAAAAGCATCCAACGTTTGGGGCTTGGAGGAAATCAATTTACTGGAGCTCTTCCACAGTCAATAACTAATCTCTCCAGGCTCCAGATTCTACATATCGAAAGTAATCAGTTTTCCGGAGTAGTTCCTTCCGAATTAGGCAGATTTCAAAATCTTGAAGTGCTTGTTCTGGATGAAAACAAGTTTGAGGCAAACAATGAGCAAGAATGGGAATTTATTGCTTCTTTGACGAATTGTAGCAGATTACACATGCTGTCCATTGGATGGAATAGGTTTGCGGGGAAATTACCAAGTTCATTGGCTAATTTGTCCACCAACCTCCAGTGGCTACGGACACCCAACAATAATATATCTGGTGTCATCCCATCAGATATTGGAAATTTGGCAAGCCTTCAGCAGCTTGATTTTAGACAAAACTCACTCACTGGGGTCATTCCTGAAAGCATAGGAAAGCTTACACGATTGGTCTATCTAATTCTGCATTCCAACAACTTTTCAGGACGTATACCATTCTCCATCGGAAACCTCACTGAAAGCATAGGAATTGGTGCATACGCCAACAGCTTGGAGGGCCCAATTCCACCAAGCATTGGAAACTTGAGCAAACTTTTAGGCCTAGATCTATCAATGAACAAGCTTACTGGCTTGATTCCTAATGAAATTATGAAGCTATCATCAATCTCAATAGGTATTGATTTGTCCAACAACATGCTGGAGGGATCACTTCCATTAGAAGTTGGTAATTTGGTACATCTTGAACAGCTCATCCTGTCCAGGAACAAATTGTCAGGTGAGATACCTGGTACTATTGGCAACTGCAGAGCCCTGCAAATCCTCTTAATGGATGACAATTTGTTCCAAGGAAGCATACCTGCCACTTTGAAGAATATGCAAAGCCTCACTCGCCTCAATTTGACAGCCAATAAACTGAATGGCAGCATTCCTGGCAGCTTAGGCAGCATTACTAGCTTGCAGGAACTGTACCTTGCCCACAATAATTTATCAGGACCAATCCCAGAAACTTTAGGTAATTCAACATCACTGCTCCATCTTGATCTATCTTTCAACAATTTGCAAGGTGAAGTACCAAAAACGAGGATTTTCAGAAATTTAACTGGACTATCAATTGTTGGGAACAATGCATTGTGCGGTGGAATACCACAACTCCATCGGCCAAAATGTCCAAATTTAAGAGAAATAAGGAATAAGAAAGGTGCTTCAAAGTCTCTTAAAATAGTAATCCCAACAACAGGAGCTCTCTTGCTCTTACTGTCAGGGCTTCTTTGGGCTGTATTTCTTTACAGAAAGTTAAAGACAGCACTGAAGAAAGAAATGGCACCTCAATTTGCAGATATGGAACTTCCAACAATTCCATACAACGACATACTGAAAGGAACAGATGGATTTTCAGAAGCAAATGTGCTAGGGAAGGGAAGATATGGTACAGTATACAGAGGAACTCTAGAAAATCAAGCCATTGTCGTAGCAGTTAAGGTGTTTCATCTTCAGCAGTCAGGATCATACAAAAGCTTCCAGGTTGAATGTGAGGCACTAAGAAGAGTGAGACACCGATGCCTTGTAAAGGTAATCACATGCTGCTCAAGCATCAACCACCATGGCCAAGACTTCAGAGCCCTAGTCTTTGAGTACATGGCTAACGGCAGCTTAGATAGATGGATCCACTCAAATTCTGAAAGTCAAAATGGACAAGGAAAACTTAGTTTATCACAGAGGTTAGATATCGCTGTAGACATTGTGGATGCTTTGGACTATCTTCACAACGATTGCCAGCCACCGGTCATCCATTGTGATCTCAAGCCAAGCAACATTCTTCTCAATCAGGACATGAGAGCTCGTCTTGGGGACTTTGGAATTGCTAGAGTTCTAGATGAAGCAACAAGCAAACATCATATGGACTACAGTAACTCCATAGGAATCAGAGGTACCATCGGATACATTGCTCCAGGTAACTGAAATATGCTGTTCACAAAGTGCTTCACAAGGGCATCTTTGACTTTTGTACTTACCTTTGTACGCACACCATGTTTCAATCTGTTGCAGAATATGGAGAAGGGCTTGCGGTATCGACTAATGGTGATGTCTTTAGCTTTGGTATCACTTTGATTGAGATGTTTACAGGAAGGAGCCCAACAGATGATATGTTCAGAGATGGAATCAGCCTGCATTATTACGCTGAGGCAGCTCTTCCTGACAAGGTTATGGAGATTGCAGATTCCAATATCTGGCTGCACGATGAAGCAAACAATAGCATTGGTAAAAGGCATATAACAATAACCAATGAATGTTTGTCTGCTGTCATTCAACTTGGTGTCCTATGCTCAAAGCAATTGCCATTGGAGCGGTTATCAATGAACGATGCCACTGCAGAGATGCATTCTATCAGAGATGCATACATTAATAGTCAACAACTTAGTGATGTCGAATCATTTTAGTAACCACTGCCTTATAATGTTGTTGAAGCCTGCATTATACTTGCTCTTTTGTGGGTCTGTTGTAGAACTTATAAACTGGTTCCATGTTGTCCATATCATAGGCATCATTGCGAAGGACAAAAACAGCAGGTTGGCCATGAGTTTCTTTCAGTCAACTTGTCCCTGCATTAAGAAGAGTATAGATCATGTCCCTGCATTCAAAACGTAACTTTCAGTAAAATTGTCATGCCTTATAGTGGATAGATTTGCAGCTCTGTTGGGAATTAAATAGCCTTTTCAATTTTCATATATAGATTTGGATAGACGGAAGCATTATATAAAATTATAGTAGACATGTTTATATGAAATGCACCCCTCGAAACTACTTTTAAAACATAGAAAGTTACACAATGAGTAATAAAAAATGCTCCATCTATTTATCTATTAAACGATTATCGCCCTTAAAGTTGTCACTTCTCTAACCATTGGATTAAAACATCCAATAGTTCAGATTCATTCATCTCTTGCTGTTACTATGACAGAAAAAGTGGGCGAAATGATAAAATCTCATATGCTTTTCTGGAACATTTTATTCCTCTGGAGCATTTGTTTTCTCTCGCAGGCCAATTTTCTTAGACTGAAACATTACAAATTTGCATACTGCATGTTTATTGTGAGATAATAAAAAAATCGCATACTGCATGCTTATTGTGAGATAATAAAAAAATCGCAGAATATTCATTAAGTATCGGATGCATATGAAAATCATAGCACATGATCTATACTTTTGTAGTCGACAACATTTTTATTTGATGCCGTTTAGTGCCCAAATAATGGTTTCACACAAAAAGGGTCGAAGAAAAAAAATCCCATTACTATCAAGCATTAGTGTCAAGAGAGATAGAATGAGAAATTCCCTAGAATCTAGAGGTACCAGAGATTCGACTCCCACAAACTACACTCATTTGAAAAACGGCCTTACTTGTGACAGATTGCCCGGGGGCGATAAATTTTTCCCATTTTCTGGCTCACTGCTGGTCTGCCTGGTCAGTTGTGTGATAAACCTATCACTGTGACAACTCCCAGATTTAAAAATTCCAATAAAGAGAAAAAAAGTATAGCCACCCGAGCTGAGACAATGCACCTGAGCATGCCTGTACAGTATGCATGTAGTTCGAACAAGAATGAATGCATATGCCACCAGTCAAGGAAACCAAGCTCAGCATCTGCTGCCATGGAATGAAGCCAGGTCCATCCCTACTTCATAGGCCATGCAGCTTCTCAGAATCAGACATCTGCTAAAGCTTCTGCTCTCCACGACGGCACCCTCAAAATTTCAGAGGCATTGAAATCCTCCAAAATCCTACAACACGGTGGGGTTGTGTGCACCCCCTCGCTCACGTTTCCTTGTTCGGCACCACCGCATAGAACAGTTGAGGGGTGCATCATGGAGAAAAGATCTACACTAACCAATCTTTTTGACCTGAAAATGAACGTGCGGCACCATCAGTAATGCAATTGCACTAACCAATCGCATGCGATCAATTAAAAATTACTCATATGAAAACGAGGTATGCTTGCCTGTATGTATGTGTGTATCAAACTCTAATTTCATGAGCACAAACCCTTCAGCAGACATGCTGCTCGTCAGAATTAGATTCCTCCTCCTGCTGTTCTCCACCACAGCAGCCAACCATGCAACCAGAGAAACATCTTTGACAGGCCACAGGGGAGACGAGAGAGCTCTTGTGGCTTTCAAGGCAATGATCTCCCACGGCACGGGCATGCTGGCCTCCTGGAACCAGAGCACCAGCTATTGTAACTGGGTGGGTGTCACCTGCGGCAAGAAACACCCATTTAGGGTGGTTGCTCTAAACCTCAGTTCCCAAGGGCTCACCGGCACCATCTCCCCTGCCATTGGCAATCTCACTTTCCTGCACTCACTCAACCTGAGCTCCAATGGCCTGAAGGGAGAGATTCCTCCCAGCGTTGGCTCCCTCCAGCGCCTCCAGAACCTTGATTTGAGTCAAAACATGCTCAATGGCGTCATCCCAAGCAACATCAGCCACTGCACCAGCCTCCGTGTGATGATGATCAGTAGCAACAAGGGGGTGCAGGGAAGCATACCAGCTGAGATTGGGAACATGCCGTCGCTTGCTATTGTAGAGCTGTTCAACAACAGCATCACCGGAACCATCGCCCCCTCTCTTGGGAACCTTTCCCGGTTGACAATGTTGTCCTTACAAATGAATTACCTCGAGGGATCAATCCCAGCATGCATCGGGAATATTCCATACCTCCGTTCCCTTCAGCTCTCTTGTAATAATCTCTCAGGTTTGCTTCCACCATCATTATACAACCTATCATCTTTGTTTCAGTTTTATGTGGCAGACAACAAACTGCATGGACGTCTTCCAGTTGACCTGGGAAAAAGCTTTCTAAGCATCAAACACTTTGGGGTTGGAGAAAACCAATTTACTGGACCTCTTCCACTGTCACTAACTAATCTCACAAGGCTCCAGGTTCTTCATGTTGGTGCGAATTCCTTTACCGGAGTTGTTCCTTCCAAACTGGGAAGATTGCACAATCTTCAAGTGTTTGTTCTGGAACTAAACAAGTTTGAGGCAAATAATGAGAAAGAATGGGAATTTATTTCTTCTTTGGCAAATTGTAGCAGATTGCAGATGCTGAGCTTTGGGCAGAATAGATTCGCAGGGAAACTGCCACGTTCATTGGCGAATTTGTCCACCAATCTACAGCGGCTAAAGGCTCCCAGCAACAACATATCTGGTTTCATCCCAACCATGATTGGAAATCTGGCAAATCTTGAGGAACTTGATTTTAGTTTAAACTTACTCACTGGGGTTATTCCTGAAAGCATCGGAAGGCTTTCACGATTGAACCATTTATTTCTGTATTCCAACAACTTGTCAGGACAAGTACCATTCTCCATCGGAAACCTCACTGGCCTATCTTTACTTCTGGCATGTAGCAACAGCTTGGAAGGGCCAATTCCACCAAGCATTGGGAATTTGAGCAAACTCTCAGCCTTAGATCTATCAAGTAACAAGATTACTGGCTTTGTTCCAAATGAAATAATGAAGATATCATCGATATCAATGACTCTTGATTTGTCCAACAACTTGTTGGAGGGACCGCTTCCTCTAGAAGTTGGGAATTTGGTAAATCTTGAACAACTCCTCCTGTCAAGAAATAAATTGTCAGGTGAGATACCTGATACCATTGGCAACTGCAGAGTCCTACAAACCCTATGCATGGATGATAATTCATTCCATGGAAGCATACCTGCTACTTTCAAGAATATGGCAGGCCTCACTTTACTGAATTTGACAGGCAACAAACTGAATGGCAGCATCCCTGGGAACCTAGCCAGCATTACCAACTTGCAGGAGTTGTACCTTGCCCACAATAACCTTTTAGGAACAATTCCAGAACTTCTAGGTAATTCAAAGTCACTGCTCCACCTGGATCTATCCTTCAACAATTTGCAAGGTGAAGTGCCAACAGAAGGGGTTTTCAGAAATCTAACCAGACTATCAATTTCTGGAAATGATGCATTATGCGGTGGAATACCACAGCTCCAACTGCCAAAATGTCCAAACTTCACTGCAAAAAAGAATAAGGAAATGATGCAAAAGTCTCTTAGAATAGCAATCCCAACAATAGGAGCTATCCTGCTCTTACTTTCAGGACTTGTTTGGGCTGGATTTATGTACAGAAGGTTCAAGATATCATATAGGAAAGAAATGTCACATCAATTCACAGATATAGAGCTTCCAATAGTTCCCTACAATGATATACTGAAAGGAACAGATGGATTTTCAGAAGCCAATGTGCTTGGGAAGGGGAGATATGGTACAGTATACCGGGGCACTCTAGAAAATAGTGCCATTACTGTGGCTGTTAAGGTGTTTAATGTCCAGCAATCAGGGTCACACAAAAGCTTCCAGGCTGAATGCAAAGCATTAAGAAGAGTGAGGCACCGATGCCTTGTAAAGATCATCACATGCTGTTCAAGCATTAACCACCAAGGTCAAGACTTCAGAGCACTAGTCTTTGAGTTCATGGCTAATGGCAGCTTAGATAGATGGATCCACTCAAATTTTGAAAGTCAAAATGGACAAGGACAACTCAGTCTGTCACAGAGGTTAGATATCGCGGTAGACATTGTGGATGCTTTGGACTATCTTCACAACGGTTGCCAGCCACCGGTCATCCATTGTGATCTCAAGCCAAGCAACATTCTTCTCGATCAGGACATGAGAGCTCGTCTTGGGGACTTTGGAATTGCTAGAGTTCTAGATGAAGCAACAAGCAAACATCATATGGACTGCAGTAACTCCATAGGAATCAGAGGTACCATCGGATACATTGCTCCAGGTAACTGAAATATGCTGTTCTCAATGTGCTTCACAAGGGCATCTTTGACTTTTGTACTTACCTTTGTACGCACCATGTTTCAATCTGTTGCAGAATATGGAGAAGGGCTTGCGGTATCGACTAATGGTGATGTCTTTAGCTTCGGTATCACTTTGATTGAGATGTTTACAGGAAGGAGCCCAACAGATGATATGTTCAGAGATGGGATCAGCCTGCATTATTACGCTGAGGCAGCTCTTCCTGACAAGGTTATGGAGATAGCAGATTCCAATATCTGGCTGCATGATGAAGCAAACAATAGCATTTGTAAAAGGCATATAACAATAACCAAGGAATGTTTGTCTGCTGTCATTCAGCTTGGTGTCCTATGCTCAAAGAAATTGCCATTGGAGCGGTTATCAATAAATGATGCCACTGCAGAGATGCATGCTATCAGAGATGCATACATTAATAGTCAACAACTTAGTGATGTCGAATCATTTTAGTAACCACTGCCTTATAATGTTGTTGTAGCCCATATTATACTTGCTTCTTTTGAGAGTCTGTTGCAGAACTTATAAACTTGTTCCGTGTTGTCCATATCATAGGCATGATTCAGAAGGACAAAAACAGCAGGTTCGCCATGAGTTTCTTTCAGTCAACCTGTCAAGAGGAGTATAACTGTGGGGAAGAAATTCGAGATCCATGGATGTCATCTGGTCTAGTATTTAAGCATGATTCTGAGGTTGAGAGCTTTGTTTTACTTCCATTTCTTTCCACAATATTAAGCATGAGGGACCCAACCATCTTCAGCTCACAATTCATATAAAACATAAGGATTTGACATAGCCTGAAGGTTTACTCTTTTGTCTATTCATAAAACATACAAGTGTATTCTCGAGAGAACAAAAGAATTGTTACTATTCTGCAAGTCTGCGGGGTGCAATTACTTACAGAAGACAATTGATATATGAGGAATAGCTGGACTACTAAGCATAAGCATGACAAGATAAAGAAAAACTGCTCAGTCTACTCTGGCAAAGTTTCCTAGTAGTGAACAAATCATGATTAAAGATTAAAGAAACATATTAAAAACAAAATTTGATGAAGAATATATAATGTAAATGTCATTGCTTGCCCAAGCAGCAGTCTTGAAACTTGCGACTTATCAACATCCACATACTTAGACCAGTAGCAGCTGTACTTCGAAATTGGAAGATCCAGCCAGGGATTGTAATCCAGATTGTAATGAGCTGTTGCTGTTTCTAAATCCCAGAAATGTCAACAGCTGTATCATAGCCAAGGCCCCAAGACATGGCACGCACAAGGCATGTCAGGTTGTAGGGATTAATTAGTACTGGATGCAAGCTGCCTAATTTTCACATTCTGCAAATAGATCTTCTCTTAGTAAGCAGAACCAACAAAAGGAACTTAAGCAGCTATGTGTAGTATGATCTTTCACAGACAGAAGATACGTAGTGGGCACATGAATTTGAACAATACAATCAGCCACAGTTTTATTGTCACACTACTTACCAAATCCTGCCAACATTGGTACATTCCAGCGATTTTTCGCTACCTGCTCTCCTTCATACAACCATGCCAATTGCAAAACCCGATCCGAAAGCACATGGATCAAAGTTCTCTAAGATCTTTTGGTGTGAGAAGTTGAGATAAGGGAATCGCAATGGAAACTTTCATTGGAGCACCAAAGTGGCATAAAATCCTTCTGTCCATCTTCAAATCAGTAAACCATATCTTGTGCTGCTGGATCTGGGTTTGTGGCATGCATGTAGAACCTTAGGTGGTTAAACATAGACAGATACCTGAGCTTCCTATATTTCATATTCTCAATTCCATGGGCACTTAAAATTTTGTCAATGTTCTCCACATGGACAGCAGCAGGCAAGGTGGATGACTGATAAACCACATTGTCATAGCTGCAAATTAAGTCAACCAGTGACCAAAAGGAGCTATGCTTATGTGGCTTGTTGGCATGTGTCATAGTTGATCAGATCTGACAACTCTCCAGGCTGCAAGGACACTGACTGAAAACAAACATTGCATAGTGGTTGAGTGACCAATCCTCAAGCTGGATCTTCTTCTTCCTTCAAAGCAGCTCCACCAAATACTCCACCATCACACCATCACGAAAATAATAATCAGTCTTCTGCTGCATATGCAGGAAGTACAAGGTGCCCTGATATACGGTACCATAGACTGCAGCACAACTTGCAATCCTGTTGATGCTTCACCAGAGTTGTGCAGAACACTGAACACAAGATCTGAACATTCCACATTGCCTTTTCTTCCCCCCTAGATCACTGCGTAGGAAATGAGGATGACTAATAACTTATCCTTCAATGCCAGATCAACAGGAACTGAAATGGCAACTTTCCAGAGATGCAAAACTAAAGTTCCTCAAACTAACTTCACTATCCATCTGTGCATTCCCAATAGCTGCTTGGTTTTGTCTTGCACACCTCACAAGCGATGCATACAGAATTACAGATACAGGTCAGGTCCTCTTCCTCCTGGTAATGTGCAGTGGTGTCATGGACGGACCTTGGCCACTATCATTATCTGACTTTCCATAAGCCTTTAGAGTAGAACTAGAATCCGTATTTCTGTATCAATGAGAACTGCCAAACTCCATAACCTGCAAGCACAACAGAATCCAGATTTGGTGACTCGGCAGGAGAAGAATGACTCGATTATTCCTGACCTTGTAGAAGTCAGTATAAAAATTCCCTTACCTTGCAGCATCCGGGACAGCTCCCGGGCTGGAGTTCGAGGCCCCAATGGCGCATTTGAGCGCGATAGGGAAGGGGCGCAGCGGATCTGACGGAGGGGGCATGTATCACGAGCTGCTACGGGACGGATCGAACCAGGATTCGAATGCACCTGGATGGCAACGAAGACGACGAGAGCCAGAAGGCCGGTGCGGCAGCGCATGGGAATGGGATACGAGACTGCGGCCTGCGCCTGCGGCCCTAACCCGGCACTAGCCCGATGTGGCCTGGCCCAACTAGGCCCGGGACTATCAGTCACGATGGCTTATCCGTACCGGGCTGGGCCGGGTCGGCACTGCATGCCGAACTGCCAGCCCAGGCCTGGTCCTATGACCTTTTTGTTGTGCTGGGCCGGCCCGCTGGCACGACGGGCACTATCGGGCTAGTGCCAGCCCAAGCACTGTAAGCTCCAGGGCGGCGACGAGTGGTGCGCCTCTCGGCCGCGCCGCAGTGGCCGGCGCGCCTCCCAATCACGAGCGTGGACTCGTCGATGGAGCGGCTGGCGCGCCCCCACGACATCGGTGCCTGATGTGCCCCCACGGCAACGGCGTCTGGTGCACCTCTTAGAAGGCTAGTCACGGGCACGGCGATAGGCCGCCGGCGCAGCTCCTAGCAGGGAAGGGAGGGGGAGGGCAGGTGAAACGAACAAGGTTTTCATTTCTGATAATCCGACTCCCTGTACCCTTGTGATAGTATTTGGATCAGTAGCTATCACGTACCGAACTTATTTCAGCATAATATCATTTCCATACAACGAAATCAAAGTACAAAATTTGATATTTACATCCAAATCAACTCGGAATATGAATACACTACATGCCCCTCAGGTTTAAGCGACAAACAAAACTCATACGCAGCGGTAGCTAGGGCTTCAAGTCTTCATCTTCGATCTTCCCCATCAACCCACCGGCATCCTTGAGCGTAGCAACGCGACCCTTCCT
This sequence comes from Setaria viridis, assembly GCF_005286985.2. NCBI lineage: Eukaryota > Viridiplantae > Streptophyta > Magnoliopsida > Poales > Poaceae > Setaria > Setaria viridis. Next base: position 7,027,000 of record NC_048264.2, read on the forward strand.
TCAAGAATTCTTCATGATCGTAGTTTTACTCCAATCCATACCTGCATACTTATGAACTGTCCCCAAGGAATGGAATAGGTCCACATCACCATCCGTATGCAAGCTTTAAGTGACCTAATTCTAGTATTCAAAAGTAGACAAGGAGTTGGCTCAGGTTTCCTATGTAGCAGCAAGCATAAAGATTAAACTTCCATATCCATCAACCCATCTCTCGTCACATCGAGAACACCGGGCACCCTGGGGTCCCTATCCCCATTATCCTACCTCCATCACTAGAGTCAATGCGAAAGCTCCCTCCTTTCGCATCTCAACAATTACAGCCGGATCCTAAAGACAGAAGGGAGCAACTTCTCCTCTCCTCGACTGCAATTGCAACTCACCACACTCATATATAGCTAATAGGAAAGGTAGAAATATCCCATAACAATGGAGAGTCGTGATGTCACAAGGTTGTCCATGACCGAGGACGCGGCTATACGTATAGTTTTAACTCTGCAGAGTATGTACACCTGAACCCATCTTGGAGTGAGACAACCGGTGATCAGCCGACTGAACATCACTCTACCGAGTGAAGAACTTGGGAGTTACGATACCATCCTGCATCCGGGCTTGGATGTGATCCCCCGCAGTGGACCATCCTGGAACTATGAAGCACTCCCACCGGGGCCAATCGGGGGTAAAAGAAAATCATGAGGCTAAAGGTCAACACCACTCCCCCTACACTGATACTCTATCCTACGACAGGTATGGTACCACACTTGCTAGTTTCGACTCGGGCCTAAACACATAATTTAGCGAGTGGTGTGCACGTTTAATATATTCCTGTGAAGCATGGTGACCCACTCGGTTTTAGATCGGAGCGAGCTCCTAACTTCCTCAAAGCGACTCCACCACATGGACCGCAACGGTACCCATAATAGGTATCACCACCAACTCCTATGCTCCTCAATCATGTACTCGCAATAAGTACCAAACAGGAAATGTTCGAGAACAGACCCCAAGCCCCCAATCCAAAGATTGGGTTGTGTAAAGCTGACCCCATCAGATATCCCAAAAACTCCTTTTCCTGGTTTTAACCACACACACGCTAAGAATCCTATTCACGATATCCCATACACATGCAAGCGTCACACATAGCATATATATAAGCAATAGGGTAGTAGGTTACACAAGGATTCAAGATATAAAATAGGCTATGCATGGTTTATCATCATATGAAGAATTAAAGTGTTAGCATACTAGTAGCAATGCCTAATGGGTATTCAAATTGAATGGGCGTGAACCTGGAGTTGCTTTCTTCCTCGTAGTGGTTCTTGAACGGCTCCGACTCCAGCTTCAGCTCCGAGTCTCCGACAAGTCCTAATTACACGATTACCATAATTACAGGGGTCTATTTGCAAATAAAATCCAAAAGAGATCCATAGAAAACCCAAACAAGAACAAGGACTAGTCTATCGTGTTCTTCATATTTTTAGAAAATTATGAAACTAGTTTCATAATTTTTGGAGTTAAGATGAATTAGTCATGAATTAGCGTAGTGTGTGCTAGGCTGCGTTCTAGGGGCCAAAAACATGCACTTTGGCACGCGGATGCTACACCGCGGCCACGCAAGTACTTAGGCCCCTCTTGCGGGCTCTACTGGCGGCGGACAGACATGGCGTCACCGGCAGCGGCGGCAGCACGTCGGGGAACGGCTAGACACAGCGGGCGAGGGCGATTAGTTCGCGGTTGGGCCAAGAGTGGCGAGGCAAAGGCTGCGCATTGGGGTTTTCCTAGGGGCTGCGGCGGTCGCACGGTGGCGCGCCCAAAGGCGAGTTCGCGGCGAGCGCTTGGTGTGCGCGTGGCGGTGGCAAGGCATGGCTGGGCGAAGGCACCTGCACAGGACGTGGCTCGATGGCCGAACAGAGGCGGCGCGCGGTGGCATGGCTAGGCGAGCGCGCAGGTCCGCGTATGTCCACAGCCGTAGCCTTGGCTTCGGTGACGGGCGACGGCACAGAGCAGGGCAAGGCCTCACCTTGGAGGCTCGGTGGCGGGCATGGTGCGGTGGTGAGGCGAGGCCGCGCAGGTTGAGGCCGTGCAGGGCGCACAGGGATGTCGATGTAGTCGTACAGGGCACCGGCTTGGCAACAGCAGCATCACGAACGGCTCCAGGCGGCGGCGGCTCCCCTCCTCTGCTCCGGTTCCTCCCCTTCCCCCTTCTCCCTTTGTTTGGTGGTGGCGGTGGATGGGGAAACCCCTAGGGCAAGTGGCTGGCTAGAACAGGGCAAGCGGAGGGGTTTTAAAGTGCTGAGGCTAAGGTTTGGGGGTGCCGGGGTTTAGGTGGACGGCTGGCGATCTTCGAGATGTGCGTAGGAGCGGCGTGGCGTGCATCGGATTGCTCCTAGGGTGCGGGTTGGTGCGTGCTGAGGTCACGGGTACGGCGCGGGGTTCTGGAATGCTCCCACGGCTCCCTTGTCGCGGAGCGGGAGCAGCGCGGTACGGGACGGCGGCAGAGCAGGGCATCAGCGGGAGAGGCGCGAGGTGGAAGGGAAAGCTGACAGGTGGGACCCACTTGTCGGTGAGAGCGAGAGAAAGCGGCGCGGGGCAGGCGTAGGCGGGCAAGCTGGCCGGTTGGGCCGAGTGTTGGGCTAGGGAGCCGTGCTAGCTTCGGTCTAGGCGAGGGGTATTAGCAGGCCGGCGAGGTGAAGAAAGTCGGCGGGGTTCATGGGCCGAGGGGTGGTTTCGGCTCAAGTTAGAGTAGGAGTTTAGTTTGTTTTTGATTTCCAATTCAAATTTGAATTCACCCAAATAAAATCCAATTAAAACCAAATAAAAATCCAACTCATTCATGCGAGGTTCATGACTAAATATTTTTAGTGCACAAATTTTTTTACTAGAGATTTTGGGAAGGAGAAATTGTAGCCTTAATTTGCAATTTACTTTCATGGGTCACAGAATTCAAACAAATTTTTTTGAAATTTCACTTTTCGCAAAAACAATCATCCTACTAATTTTGCGGGATGTTACAGCAAGGGCGGCGACCACCTGTGGGGACGGCGACCAGCAGGGGAGGGAGGGGCGGTGCGTGTGAGGAGAGGAAGGAGGGGTAGTGCGCGTGAGCAAGGGAGGAAGGTGGGAGGGGCGGCTGGTAGGCGGGGGGAGGGGAGAAATGAAAGGATAAGAGTTAGGGTTTCTGCATTTATATGGATTGCTAGTAGGTAGGTTAGGCTGCATCGTGCCGGGCCTGGGCTGGCGCTACGTGCGGAATGGCGGCCCAAGCATTGCCCAATGCATAGTGCCGGGCTAGCACGAGCACTATTCGTCTCGTAACGGGCCGTGTTAGTGCTAGGCCTCGGGCCACCCAGTGGCCTGGCCCATCTAGCCATCTATACATGCGTCGCTGGTGGTGGATAACGCAACAAGTCAACAATGACTCATTTGTTTGTTTAGAGATTTTTTAATTAGAATAAGTTAAAAACATTTTGAGGTCCATGGTTTAGAAGAAATATTATACTCCCTCTATCCCAAATTATAGATTATTTTGGCTTATGCATCTAGATATTGGGTATATCTTAAGTGCATAACAAACTCTATGAATCTAAAAAAGTCAAAACGACCTATAATTTGATACGGAGGGAATAATTAAATAGGCAGATGTATTTTTTATTTGTAATATCTTGATTAGCTTTTGTCAAAATTTGAAGATTGAGTTTTAGTATGACTTATCTACTAGACCATTACTTAACTTAGGTACCTTTGGTTTCTTCACTGAATACTGTGTTACCTTGCCGAGTGAGAATGCACCAAGAGCGCCTTCGGTTAGTAGTTGAGTAGTTGGGTTCCATGTTTCTACTAACTGAACTTATCTCAGTTTGGTTCAACCCCTCGGTTAACCGAACTAACCACAGTATGTAGTAAGGTCCAATAACGAATACTTTCAGCCTAGCCCAATAGCCTTCCTAGCCCTACGTATATAACCTCCACATCACTCTCCACTCCTCAGTCAATCTCCCACCCCACCCGCCCACCCCTGACCCTATCATCCACTCGTCTTCATCACATCTAGGTGTGAGGCGGCCACCCCCAGCACCCGGTCACCCACCCATCGGTGTCGTAAGGTGCCTAGAGCTCGGCTGGGCGCAACCTCGCTCCTCTCCAACAATGGCGACGGCAGGCAAGGGGGTAGCCCGGAACACGGGCCGAGTGAGCCGGCGAGGCGGCGACCGACAACCGAAGCACCGCGCCTTCACAACCCCGCTCCACTCGGACATCAACCTTCGACAGACTCCACTCCTGCATCCCCTCTAAGCTCCATTCGGCACGCCCCCTCCCCTTTGAGGCTCTAACAAGGAACCGTCGGCCGACCGCCCATCCTTGGCTCCTGCTCAAGCTGTCGACAGCCGAAATCCTACCAAAATTTTCTCTTGAGCCTGCTATTTCATTGCCTGTGCAGGCCAGTCAGTTAGTTCAGTTAATAACAGCTCGGTTCTTATTTTGGGTTAGGAACCGAACGGTTCCTATTTTATGAGAACCGAAGAACCGATCAGTTCGGTTTGGTTCAGTTTAACCAAATGCCTAGGGCTACGAGCACAGTGTTTGGTTGAGCTAAATCAACTCGTCTGTTCAAGTGAACTCCACATTGCCCACGCGAGTAAAGCAAGGCTAGGCTAGGTGAGGAAAGCTCGAGAACCTAACATTCTCTTAGTATACATGTTTCAAACTGAGAAATTTTTACTATAAGTAATGATGAGCTAAAGTCATCTTTTTTTTTACAATTAGCATCAAATTAGTAAAGGATTTGTGAGTGGTGGCCTCCAAACTCATGTTCAGTTTGCAACGAAATTGTCGTTACCCTAACACAAAAGATATTTGTAAGCCTCTACCTTCAATCTACATTTCCTCCCTCCAGTTACCAACCAAACGCACTATTTTCTCTATTTTTCCTTTCTAAAATAATAATCAACTTTATACGGTACATTATGCTATTGCAATGGTCATTTAATCCTAATTATAAGAACCTCTAAGGAGGGAGGGAGGGAGGGAGAGGGGGAAGAGAGGGAGAAAGAAAGGGAGGGTGGGAAGGGATCATGAATGTCCCACTGCATTGGGTTGTATAGATTCTTAGTAGACTATCTTTCTCATCTATGGCTGGCTACTCAACAAATCATGGATCTAGGCAAGACCTAAGGGTGTGTTTGGTTAGTGGGTTGGAACGGGTCGGACCTAGATGGACCCATGTTTGGTTCAAAAATGAGGTGGGTTGGGTTCATCTCCATAGGGAATATACCCCTCAGATCCGGGTTGAGATGGTCTGCCCAAATCGAGCGGACCATCTCAACCCATTTCAACATCATCGCTCTCAATGCGCGCCTGGAGCCCTACGCTGCCGGCCGGGCGAGCTCGAGCCCCGCAGCCGCCAGTCGAGCTTGATCCCTACCGCCGTCGGCCGGGTGAGCTCGAGTCCCGTTGCCGCCTGACGAGCTCGAGCCCCGCTGTGGCTGGGCAAGCTCGATCTCCGCCGCCGTCGAGTAGGACATGGGGAGGGGGCACTAGCGTTGTGGGGAGGAAGGGGCCGGGCGGCACAAGAGGGAGGGGGCGGCGGCCGGCGGCCGGCGCACCTGTGCAGTGAATGTCAGTGTTTTATACCCGACAACCTACCGAGGGGTATCCCAAGGTAGTAGATTGGTTGGTGGGGGATTGCCAGACCTAGAACTCAAAGGTAAAAGCGAGGATACAAGAAATGGATTTATACAGGTTCGGGCCGCCTGAGTATCGTAATACCCTACGTTCTATTTGGGGTGTTGTATGTTGCGCCCTGCGCTTGGGTGTTGAGGTATGAGGATTTGGTCCTCTGTTGTCTCCCTTGCTCATCTAGGTACCCCTTCCCTCCTTTATATACTCTAGGGGGCGGGATAACTAGTCGGTTACAAGGAGGAGTCCTAGTAGGATTACGTGGTATGAGTCCTAGTAGGATTATAGAGGAATCCAAGTAGGAGTTCGTCTTCTTCCTTCCTTGCGGGTACTGGGGATCTATCCCCGACAAGCCCCCGAGTGCTTCATAGTCGAATGCAGTAGTCTTCAAGTACTTTTCAAATTCTCGCCGAGTAGTTTTGGTGCACTTCGAGTACTTTGTCTGGCTGAATCTTTAAAGTTCCTCAAAGCTGTCGTGAGGCTATGGTGTGCTCAAGCCTTGTTCATCTCAATATTGTAGTCTTCATATATGGAGGGCGGCGAAAGTCGCACTCCATATGGAGTAGCCCTCGAGCCTTAGGTTGAATTGAAGAATTAGGCTGAGGTCAATAAAATCTTGAATCTTCTTCTTTCGTCTTGAAAAAACTCAACTGATGGGTGTAGCTTATCAGCCCTCAAGCCTTGGATTGATTGAATAATCAATCCAAGGGTAGCTTAGCCTTCACACAAGTCATCATCCGAGTAGTTTTGCGGCGTCTAGCCCCCAAGCTTGTGTACCAGGTGAGCCGTAGGAGCCATGTCAAGTAGTTATTGGTGCTTAGCCCCCGAGTTTGGAAACTAGCTGAGCCACTGGAAGTATTTTCGAGTAGTAATTGGCGCTTAGCCCTCGAGCCTGGGAGCTAGCGGAGCCATTGGAGTTACGCTGAGCATCCTGGAGAGTCGTCGCTGAAGCTTGGCCTGCAAAAAGAGATGCATACATTATGTAGCATATTTGTAGAATTTAGAACTACTAAAATTTATTCAATGATGAATATAAATGTTGTGTGTCATGCTCTTGTTTCGGTCATATTTCTCCTGAGTAGTTAGCCTTTTACGTTTAGGCTCTCATTATCTATTTAGCCGTAGCCACTGCTTGGCGAGATCTTTGTCTCTTGTACGCGTACGGGCGCTGCCGTTTGCACAGCTGAGATCTTTGTCTCGTGTATGTGTGCTAGCATTTAGGCATGACAGATGATCCGAGGCTTTCACGAATTAAGGCATGTTCTGCTTGAGAAGATTAGTGACCTCAAGAGAAGAAAAAAATGATTAGTTCGTATTGCGACAAAAGAGACTGCGCGATTGTGTGTAAGAGTTTGCTGCCCTCCGGCGAATAAAGCGCGTGTTGTACGCAAGAGTTTGTTGCCCTCCTGCGAATAGAGCGTGTGTTGTGCGCATAAGATTTGTGCGTCCTTAGGGTGTTGCCGTTGTGAGCCTCCAGTATTTAGTGCATCAAATCTCTGGCAATCGACTCCAAAATTCAATGTACCAAACCTGTGGCAGTGCCTCCACAACTCAGTGCACCAAACCCGTGACCGTAGCCTCCGTAATTTTATATACCAAGCCTGTGGCTGTCGGTCAACATGCCATAGGAATAGTTGACAAATTGTAGCTCTGGAGGGTAATTACTGTCGAAAGACATACACAAAGAAGTAGTCGGCACGTTGCCCTGCATACGGAAAACAAGCCGAAAATTTATATAAAATTAAAAAGTGACTTAGCTTGATTCGTGGACGATCATCGATGAAGCCATGTCAATTGTTGATGAACCCAACTAGTCGGAATCGATTCCGACTAGTTGTCTGTCACGTTGAATCCGCCCTCGACTAATTTTCTAGTCGAGACGAGTAGTCGAAGTAGTCTGTCCTCGACTAGTTTTCTAGTTGAGATGAGTAGTCGAAGTAGTCGATGGTGTGAAGTCTGCCCCGACTAGTTTTCCAGTCGAGATGAGTAGTCGAAGTAGTCATCGGCGAGCGTCACGACGTATTTGAAGTAGTCGTTGGCGAGCTGGCATAGCGATCTTGCTCCTTACTAAAACAGAGGCAGTAGTCACTCTGCTTCATCTTCATGCACGTAATTAGGAGATTCTAGCATCGATCCTGTAGCTGATTTGATCTTACACGTGCTGCAACTTTGGTTGGAAATCGACGCAGCAATCCGTTTGAGGTTCAAGTTCGATTTCGATTTGCACTCGGTCTTGGAGTATGCTGACTCTGTATCGAACTTGACGATGTACGTGAGTCAGTGATTGCTTCTTCCGCGAGTTCTCACGACGGCGCAATCGTGGAAATCAGATTGGACAGGAACACGAAGTCGCTTGGATCCGCCTTGGAGTTGATGCACTTGCAGCGCAGCAGACTCTGAGACAGAAAAGGATTCATGTTGGTCCTGCCTCGGAAATCGATCCAAAAACCTTTGCAGAATTGCTCTCCACCTAGCACCTACGCGAACTTTCTTTTTCTTTTTCGGCCAACGATGATGGCAGCGAATTTGCTGGCGATGATGGCGGCGAATCTGTTGGCAATGGATGTTGATTTTGTCTGCTCCGATCTTCAACTCGATGAATTGATCTATTGATTCATCTGCACAGAGTGCCAACACATCGCGCCGAGTAGATTGATCTTTAGAATAGGTCCTTCAAACTTGCCCGATGATCTCGACGATCACCTCTACCTGGTGCGCTAGATGTCGGTGTTTTATACCCGGCAACCTACCAAGGGGTATCCTGAGGTAGTAGATTGGTTGGTGGGGGATCATCAGACCTGGAACTCGAAGGTAAAAGCGAGGATACAAGACACGGATTTATGCAGGTTCGGTCTACCAGAGTAGCGTAGTACTCTACGTCCTGTTTGGGGTGTTGTATATTGCGCCCTACACTTGTATGTTGAGGTATGAGGATTTGGTCCTCTGTAGTCTCCCTTGCTCATCCAGGTACCCCTGCCCTCCTTTATATACTCCAGGGGGCGGGATAACTAGTCGGTTACAAGGAGTAGTCCTAGTAGGATTACGTGGTATGAGTCCTAGTAGGATTACAGAGGAATCCTAGTAGGAGTCCGTCTTCTTCCTTCCTTGCGGGTACTAGGGATCTATCCCCGATAGTGAAGAAGGAGGGGCACAGAGGAGATGGAGGGGTGGCGCTCGGGTGGAGCTTGAGCTCCTCCAGGCCGGCGGCTGGGAGGTAGCCGCCGCGGGGGCGGGGAGGTGGCGGCCGGTGGCGGGGAGGAGGCCAGCCCACGGGCGGGGAGGTGGCCGGCGCGCCAGGGGCAGCTAGCAGGAGGTGGCCGGGTGCGGGGGCCGGGTGAAGAAGGTGGAGGAAGAAGATAAGGTGGCTGACAGGTGGGGTCCACAACTGATAGGTGGGACCTGATGCTAATGGTGTTAAAATGGTATCTATTTCATCCCTCTCAACCCCTTCAACCAAACAAAAGATTGGAACAAACCCATCCCTCTCCATCCCTCTCATCCGAACACGAGATGGGTCGATTCCAACCAACAAAAAGGGGTCAGCTCCGACCCAACCCACGTTGTCCCAAAATCAAACACATGCTAAGAATACTATGGACTAGCACTTATATAACAAAATTTAACCAAACTGCAACTAGTAGAAGGCAACTAATTTATGTTGTAGATATATTTTGTTCATGCCAAGAAAAGGTGCCTATTGTACTTAGTAAAAGAAAAAAGTATGCTTTTGGGAATTTGCTGCAGTACTTAAGTTCAGATGCTCTGCATCAACAGAGTGAACACAAAGTTCAGATTAGGATGGGCCTAACTTGTTGCTTGGATGACTAGCTGAACTAGTTGCTATTTGCTAACCCATGCATTTGCACAGGTAGACTGATACATGTTTTTTTATAGTGCTAAGATTCACAAGGAATGAGCATATACCCACGTTATTGAGGTCGTATGCATCTCTATATAATAATTCCTATAATATCTAACTGATGCATACGTGTGTTGAGTGGTGAGAGCATGGTGTGGATAGAGTGTGAGATTTTTCTTTTTTTTCTTTTTGAAAGGAATGTGGCAACAAAGTATAGCTAATTTTTTTACTCTACTTTCTCGCCACATTTGGGATTCACTTAAACACAATGCAAGAGGGCAAACAAATAACTTGACAAATCTTCTGGTTTACTCAGGGTGTGTTTGGTTGCATGCACACATGATGCCTGCATGGATGATCCTGCATAGGATAGTTCAATCAATTTGCTTGTACCATATGATTCATTTTAATTAATAGAATAATGTATTAAGTGGGATGGCCTCATCCTGGATGAGTTGGTACAATTTACCCAATCAAACAAAATGATCATTATTATTTTGAATCATTTCATACATGAATCAAATGATACAACCAACCAAACACACCTTATTTTATAGACTATCCAAACTCGTGCTACCTCATAGAAATTAAGTGGCACTACAAAACAAACAACTGGTGCGTTGGACCACAACCACCTGGATCTGTCATCATAGGTGTTCATTCCAAAAGAAACACCTGGATCAACATCTTTAAAAGAAAATAGATTGCTGTTGCTGACAGTGTATATAATGAAGCAGTCAACATGACGATTGATGAATAGTCTATATATAGCCCCATATAAATGCTGGTTATGGTAACTGGCAAATACAATATGTGGGTTGTTCTGTGACAATATAATTTACCACACAAGTACAAAACTACATAACCATGTGAATGAATAAGAAAATAAAGCAAATCTGTCCGAGTATAACAAATAGCCGGTAAAAAAAATGGCAATTTGCGAAACTGCTCATATAATAAGGAATAAATTTACTGAGAAGTAACCACATTAACATCCAGCAAGGAGCGTCATCTTCCTCCCGAGAGACCAGACATAGTGCCAACGCTTGATTGATGGGATATGATCATGACTGTGTCTAACCCTGCTTTACATGCTACATCCATTGGTACAAACTCAGGAACAGGATGCTGGCCTTCAAGGTACATCATGACTTGTTGCATGCTGGGTCTTGCATTTGGCAATGGATGTGAGCACCACAGTCCCAATCTGAGCACTACACATGCCTCATCAACATTGTAGTCACTTTGGAGCCTCCTATCCACTGCCTCCATGAGTGACCCATTGCGCCAATGCTCAGTCAGCCAATCCACCAATATGAACGGGGTGGTGTCTTGTGCTCTTCCCTCAATGGGCCTTCTTCCACAGGCAATTTCAAGGAGGAGTATGCCAAAAGCGAACACATCAGTTAGAGGGGATGCTTTACCTGTACGTGCTAACTCCGGAGCTATATAACCGAAAGTGCCAGCCATGCGTGTGGTTTGGGGATCTGTTCCATGGTTGTATAACCTCGCCAAACCAAAATCACCAAGCCTCCCATTCATATCTCTGTCAAGGAGCACATTGCTTGCCTTGATATCTCGATGGATGACAACTTGTTCCCAGTATTCATGAAGGTAGAGAAGGCCTGATGCTGTACCTTTTATGATCTGGAACCTCTCGTGCCAACCTACACAACGCCTATCATCACTAGTATATAAGTACTTGTCAAGACTACCGTTTGGCATGTACTCATAGACCAACATGAGCTCTCCTTTACGTCGACAATAGCCAAGCAATTGAACGATATTTCTATGTCGCAGGCGACCAATGCTAACAACCTCGGCAATGAACTCTCTCATGCCTTGCCTTGACTCATGGGACACCCTCTTCACTGCAACCTCCGTCTTAGATGTTGTAAGTACTCCCTTGTACACCTGCCCAAATCCCCCTCTACCGATAAGATGCTTGTTCTTGAATCCCTCTGTAGCTTGGAACAAATTCTTGTATGAGAACCTATGAGGTCCATACTCAATTTCCCAATCTTCCAAAAGATCAGCACGCTGCAATCGCCGCCTCTGTATAAGTAGAAAGATGGTGGCGCCCATTGTAAGGAAGAAGGTGGTGATAACTATTGGCAAAACAATCTCCATGACCTTGGACTGAACCTTCAACTCAACACGAGGAAGCTTTGGTAGTCTGGCCATGTCGATAGCTGGAGCAGGTCCTCCCATGCCAAAGCTCAGACCGAGTACGTAATGTTCTGTTCTAGTAGCGATGCCTGTTGAGGCTGAAAAACCTACATAAGCTGTCTCGGTAAGTACTGTTGACAGGTCGTATGTGGTTGATATCAGTGGAATTATGGGTTTAGCGGTACTGAGGGGTGCAATTGTCACATTAATCCGGTTAGTCTCTCCATCATAGTCCACCCACACTTGCATTGCCTCATGGCTACTAAGGGACAGTTGCACAATACGGTTATTTTTATCAAAGAAATAGGGTGCAACAGATTCAATGGAGTGGAGACTGTTGATGTCAATTCCAACATGGTTGTCGTTGATGTCTTCGAACTCGTAACTAAGGACAGTATCGAGCTCAACAGCAAAGAGATGATTTCTCGGATCACCAATGTTAGCCGCACTGGTGAGTCCTAGGTACTGGCTCGAAAGTGCATCTGAAAAATTCTTGCTTGGGGCAATAAAGAAGGCCATACCATGTCTGCTGCGATTGGGAGCGTCCGAGATGATGCCAAACACGAAGGTGACTGAGAAGGATTTAACTGTGTTGTTTCGGGATTTGTAGAAGCGCAACGGAGTTGGGTAGAACGCATGCCCTTTGAGCCGGTCCGTTCCATTGGTAAGCTTCAGAAGTCCACTTGGTGTGACTGTGGCCTCGCCGTCGATGGTGAAGTTACTACCGGTGAAGCCGCTGTAGACAAATTGGTCATCACCGGCGCCATAGGAGACTGCCAGTGCAAGGCCAAGGAAGAGGAGGCACATACGCTTCATGTCTAGCTTGGGTGTGGGCTATAACATGGCAATCGCAGCAAGGATGCAGGAAAGAAGCATGCCGAAGGTCATACAAGAGCCTGCCGGCTCGCGCGTGGTAGACTAATAATGTATTGTTATCTTTGCAGCATGAGTGAACGTCACAGTCTTGAGTTGTTGAACGTCACAGTCGTGGTAGACTAATATATACTTTCAGAATAGAAGAAAAATTTAACTGCATGTGATTCTTCACCCAACGTTTTTCAAATTGATAAATCTTTAGTGGCGGAGCATTTGGTTGTTTCAAAATATATAGACCTTCGATGTACTTTATATCTGGGTTTATTTTAAAGAAAAAACTTTATAGCACAAAATCCATCGCATTTCAAGTTCTAATCTTAGCAGCTCAACACATGATTTTTTAAACCTTTAGTGTGCTCTAACTAAAATCTGTGACCCTATCTGGGAAAGAACCCGGCCATCTTCCAATGTCCAGTTCAACACATGGACTTTTTCCAAATCTTTTTGGGAAAAAAACCTGGTCCTTTCGTTGCTTAACCAAATATTAACTAGTCCCCTCTTGATGTCGCCAGTCAACGGTAGACCGACGTGTTAGACCCGTTGGTTTCTCATGCCAATCAAAAAGGTAACAGGAAAAGTCGCCATGAGCTGTTGCGATTGCAACCTGCAGAGAACGCGGTGGTCCTGGTTGTGCCTCACCGGTGGAAAACTGAGCTTTAACACATAGCTCTCGAAACTCTAACCGGAACTAATTATTCGAGACTAAAGATCCACATTTTTAGTCCCGGATATTTCATCCAGGACTAAAGATTTTCTTTAGTCCCGGTTGGTAACACCAATCGGGGCTAAAAAGGTTAAAAAATTAAAAAAAATGGGATGCACGGCCCCGGCCGCTCGTGCCCCTACCGCCGCGCTCCTGCCGCAGGTCGCGCGCCGCTCCATGGTCTTGGCCACGGCCACCAGCGCCCCGCGTAGTAGGCCGGTCACGGGAGACGGTCCTAGCCGCCGAGTGCCCCGCCGCTCGCGCAGCCAGCCCGAGCTAGCTCGCCCGCCACGTGCCCCGCCCGCGCCGGTTCGCCGTGCCGACCCTGCGCCGACCGCCCACCCGCTCGCCTGGAAAGAAGGGAGAGGAGATAAGAAGAAGAGCGCTGCCTGCGCGAGATAAGGGAGAAAGAGGGAGGAGGAGGAGAAGATAAGGTGGAGAGAGAGGGGGCCATGTGAAAAAGAGCTTTTTAGTCTTGGTTGGAGCCAATTACCAACCGGGACTAAATCTTTAGTCCCGGTTGGTAATTCCAACTGGGACGAAAGGAAGCTTTTTAGTCCTGATTGATATTACCAACCGGAACTAAAGCTCTCATCAGTGGTGGCCGTTGACTCGGGACTAAAGGTCCTTTAATCCCGGATCAAAAAATGATGGGGACTAAAAACGCTGGACGGAAGGTCTCTTCTCTGCTGGTGCTTGAAAGGGCCGGTACTAGTTGTCCTTGGAGTTACTTAGCTTTCGTTTCGCACAATCTGACAAGAATCAGCCATCAAGCCACCTGGTTGGTACTCACCATCAACTGATGCGTGAAGTGAAGGAATACACAAAATGCGTCATACGCAAATTCCAATTTTCAACCTTGTGAAGGCCATTTAAAACTGCATGACCCTACTACTGTACATGCATGTAGGTTTAGGAGCCCGCGGTGATAGACCCATGTGGAGTAGTGATGTATGCAGCTCCTAATTAACTGAATGGCTGGAAAACTCTCACAATGTTTTGGTGGTTCCATAGGAGTTGAAACATTTTCACTTCCTTCCCAAATCTTGAATTGAAGTCATCTCATCAAATTGTTTATGCTTCAAAAGGAAACTGTAACACCCTAAATTTCCAATTTTGCAACTGAATAAAATTTATTAGAATTTTCTAGAATTTATTTGAGCTTGGTTAAGGACTTAAGGATTTTCTAAGGTTTATTTGATTTCCTAGGCATTTAAATATTTTTCTGAAATTTAATTAATGAATCATAGGTTTGCATTGTTGCATTTAGGCTGGTGCAATGATTTAGGTTGCTAAGTTCAAATTTCAGATTTGAATTCATTGTTTGAATCTCTTTTGAAAATGGGAAAAATTCCTCTTTTTCTTCTTTTCTTCTTCCAGCTCGGGCTTCTTCTTCTAGTCCGGCCAACCTTCTTCTTCTAGCCTACTGGCAACAGCCAGCCCGCCAGCAGCAGCAAGCACAGCACAGTAGCAAGTCGGCAGCCCAGTGCAGCTCGGCCCAGCAGCTGCTCCGCGCGCGACGCCAATGGTGCCCCTCCTGAGTGCGCCACTGCCAAGTCACTAACGGATGGACCCCACATGTCATCACCATCCTCCCCTCACGCTACATCCGACTTGAACCTGAGTCCTTACCGCACCCCGGTCCACCTCCGATTCGTGGCATGCAAGCCGAGGTTCGTCGCCCCTATTTAAACCCCGAGCCAACCCTCCACAGTCCCCTTTCGCCAAAAACCTAGCGCATGCCAAAGCCTGTAGCCGCCGCTAGCTAAACCTAGCCGCTCGCCTCGTCGCCATCGATCTGCGCCTCTGCCGCCTTCCCATCACTGTGAGCCCCACCCAGAGCTTCGCATTGTGGTAAGGAAGCCCCAAGTGCTTCCTTCTCCTGCTCGTTTCCATGGCCTCCCTTGGGGGTTGTAGCGCGCTAGAGCCGCCCGTTCCCCAACTTCCGTTCAATCGCTGTAGCGACCTCAGCCGCCCCTGGGATCGCCCTAGCTTGCTTCGTGTCGCTTCCAGCTTGCTCCCGAGCTAGTTCTCGTAGTTTTTGGTAGCCGAAACCTCAAGTTCAAGCAACCTCCGCCGAGCGCCGCCAGCCATCCGATCTGGTCGGGATGGCTCAGATCGGGTCTGACCGGAGTCAACCCATCAAGCGTAGCAGTCAACTGCCGGTCAACTGTGCCGCTTTTGCTTAAGAGCTCCTGTAGTTTCTTGTTTTGCACCTGAGGTCCTGCGTAATTCAAAAGTAATTAGATTTAGATCCTTATCCTTCTGTTTTAGCCCCTAGAAGCTCTGTTTTCTTGTGGACAAGTCCATGAATCTTGTTTAGCTTATATCTTTAGCGTTTTAAATCCAATTTGAGTGATTCTTGCGCCTATGAGTTCGTGTCGATGCAAACAACAATTTTATGATCTTGTTTTTCTCTATTGCTACTGTTTGGTATATTGTTTTCTTATTTTATTCTTTTGTGTGCTTCTATGTACTTGTTTGATGCGCATAGAAGGATCGCAGTTCGAGGGATTCGAAGACCAAGCCTTTGAAGACTTCAGTAAGCGCCAGTTCAGGAAGGCAAGTCGTGTTCTTGATCACAATTTGGACCTATGCAACCTTTACTTTTATGTTCAATATACACATGTTATGCACTTTATGCTTGTAAATATGATGGGTCCTATTTAAGGTTTGCTTAGCTTTATCCTTAAACCTTGAACAACCTGGGTTTTACTTTATGTTGGGTAGTACTTGCTTAGTTGCTCAACTTGGGTATGGTGGTCTTAACTTGTTTTATTTATACTATACCTTTCATCAATGCAAGATCACCATGCTTAATTGGAACATGGAATGACAACATAGGAAAACAGTGCAACCACAAGACTAACGGACTCTGGTCTTGACTAATTAATTAGAAACTCTAGTATGTAATAGCTTTACCTGAAAGGGGCAAGAGGGGGAGACAATAGTTGGTGTATAGCCCGACCCTCAAACTGATCTACTCTATGGTAACTTCGCAGTTTGAAAGAAGTTTATGCATTGCATTGATCATGAAACCTTAGCGAGTTATCCTTATTAGGGAATCTTTGTAAAAGCCTCGTAGTGATTCCCATGCCACTCACCTCGGAAGTGTTTAAGAGAGTAATTAACCCGGGCATTTTAGGAAACACGACTTGTGGGTAAAGATGTACAACCTCTGCAGAGTGTCTAAAACTGATCGATCAGTCATGCTCACGGTCAAGAGCGGCCTGGACTCTCGCATGATTAATTTATTGGAAGTTGAATAAAACATTGTTTATTTATATCATTTATTGTTGTTTTATTTATTTATGCTCATGCTTAACGTGGGTGGTAGTATAAACTTATAGTAATGGCTAATAAAACTTGACTAACTAATAAAATGCTTACATGCTATTAAACCTTAGCCTATCCTTGCATAGCCTTACACTACACATTCCCCACGCTTGTTGAGTACCAACCATAAGTGTACTCACTCTTGCTAAAACCGCTACTCAGACCAAGAAAATGTTGAGGAGGTTCTTGAAGACTTTGAGAAGTTCTAGGTGTACGTGTGCCACCAGTCAACTGCCTGTGGAGTCATCGTCATTTTTGGAGTTCCGCTGCTAGAATAACTACTCGTTTTGCTATTCGATTTAAAAACTTTTGGTCTTGTAATAAATTTAATACTCTTTTTACGCTTTGGCACTGTTTATGGTATTTACTGAAGTCATTGCAGGTATGAAACTTGATCCTGACGTACATGTAATTATTCATCTGGTTTTGCCTTTAAAATCGAGTGTGACAGAAACTTGGATTGTTCACCTGCTTACTTATATTGAATTTGAAACAGGAAACTGTTGCAGCAGCACCACTGGAGATATCGCCTGAAATTTGTGAACAAAAAGCTCGTACTATATACTACCCATTCTTTAAACTCTTTAGTATTCGGTTAACACTCTTTTGCATTAGTACAACGTGGCCGCTATAGCTATCCATCAATCGCATTTGGAAACTTACCTGATAATTAACCCAAAAAAAAGCATCCCAGATATCATGTGCTGCCACAACGTCCGTGTACAAAGATATACAAAGTATTTATTTGCTTCTCTAAGGTTGAGGCATATGAATATATTCTCCAATCAGGAATATGCAAATACCACATCCAACGAAGTCAATGACGCTATACTAGTATTATTTCAGGAAAAAAAGGATATGCGCATGTTAAGTCAATGTCATTTCTTTTTCAAAACGATGTCTTGAACCATTTTTGCTAGTAGGGGAGCAGTGCGTTGATGCAAACCAGACTTTTGATCCCATCAACAATGCAACTGATTTAAATATTTTTTAATCCCTTCTATGCCATTTTCAGTGGCATAAAAATGAATGCCTTATATGCCCCTTTCTGGAAGGCAATGGAGGATTAAATTTTCAATTCAGCAGTATTAGAGGGATATTGATTTTAACAGTGGAAATAGGGATTAGAGTTTTTTTTTAGCAGTGACATCTAAGGAATTTACCCTCTGTTTATTTTAACTCTTCAGTAGATAAGCGGAGCGCCTTTCTAGTAAAATCTGGCCCTTTCCACCAAATAATCCAGCTAGTCGATGTCGCAAGTCAACGGTCACCATCAGCTGGACCGACGTCTTATACCCGTTGGTGCAGAATTCCATCCTTTTTTTGTGAAGTTGCGATCGCAACATGCTCCGAAAGGACCGGCGCTAGTCTGAAGAATTACTTAGGCATGTGTTTCAGTGTAAAGTGAAGGGATGCATATATATTAGTATATACATAGCTATGCTTATATGTTCATTTTGTACACCAACACTGATTATTAGTCTCAGGCTTGAGGTCATGAATGAACTTGCACCTATCTTGCAGTTGTCACTGATTTCCTTTGGATTGTGAGAACTTTTTTTTTTATTTTTAACCCTTTTTTTTCTTTATTTTTAAAAATAACCTCACCCGGGTTTAATTTGCGCGGGGTGACCCTTTTGGCCGCGCCAGACCGCCTGGCGCGGCAGGAACACGCTGCCGCGCCGCATGCACTGGCGCGGCGGCCCCCTGCCACGCTGGCGCGGCGAGTCGCGGCGCCAGTCGGGCGCTGACGTGGGCGGGGCGTTCGCCGCGCCAGACCGCCTGCCGCGCCAGCCCGCCTGGCGCGGCAGGGCCACCACTAGATCGACGCGCCGGCTCCCTTCCTCCTCCCTCCCTCCTTTCTTCCTCCTCCAGAAACGCCTGAGCCCGAGCTTGCAGCGCCGCCCCCCGCCGCCCCACCCCCAAATCCACCCAAAATCCGGCGTTTTCGGTGGGGGAAAGTAGTGAAAATCGATCCCTGCTTCGTGTGGAAGGTATTCCCCTACTTATTCTCGTGTTTTACCGTTGCATTTGGTAGATCGGAGGATGTTTAGGTGACTTAGGGTTAGGTTAGTGATTTGAAATTTCAATGAAATGCAATGGTGTTTTGTGTTAGATGATACGTAGTTCATACGCAATTGAGTATCTGCCCGCGATATTGACGTGTAGAACTTGTCGATTTAAGGATATATTCATTGAATCGTATAGTGCAATGTATATGTGTATTTTTTGTTTGCAATTTGTCCAATATATGTAATGTGTGTAGTTGATATGTCGAATATGTGCAATGCGTAGTGTATATGACATGGTGAAATGTTTGTATTTTGTAGATGGATCGTTTAGTTCGATTTTTTGATGGTGGTGTTGTGAAACAAAATGGGGAGTTAGAGAATATGAATGAGTCAATTGAATTCTTCAATGGTCCTCCAAGTTTTAGTGATTTAGTTGACCGTGTAATGAGAAGTATGGATGTAGAGTGGATGAGATCAGTTTGAGAGGTCGTTTTGATTGTGGGAAAGCTAGAGCTCATTATGTTCTCATGAAGTTAGCATCCGATGCGAATTGGAAGCACTATAAGGATGTTGTGCACGTAGCTAATGTTGCATGTTTGGAGGTTATAGTCGAAATTGTTCGTATGCCTGGCCCAAATGTTGTCATGAGGGAGGAAGTGGCGGTAGTGAACCATAATGGTACCCAGGAGTCAGAAATGTTGCATCACGTGTTAGGTGAAACAGAACGTGATTTTGACTTGGCTATTGCCAATGATGATTTTCCCAATAACATTTTTGAGAGGGATGAAGCAAATATAGATGTTGATAATGTCTCTATGGGTTCCGAAGATTGTGAATTGGAGGAAGATGGGGTAGTAGGTGTGGAGGTAGAGGAGGAATCACTATTTGAGAGTGGTGGGCATGAATATGAGAACGTCGGGGTAGAAAATGAAGAGGATGGACCGCAATTTGACACCGCAACCGTACATGATGTAGAAGGCATTCGTCGTATGGACGATTGTTTTTCTTACACCCAGTATGAGTTGCGGTTGTTAAAAGAACGTGATGTCGAACTGCCATCCGTTCCCAATGATAAGGACATAAGTATGGTTCACAAAGCAATATGTGAATCTAGTATGGTGAATGCCGAAGGGACGTCCATTGGTGAGAGTCCAGTGATTAAGAAGGGGATGAAGTTCAATAGTCTTGAGGAGCTGAAGTTTTTCTTGGCTGACTACGCGGTGAGGTTACATAGACCTTTTAGCGTAGTTCACTCTGACAAGAACTTAAGATACAATGTGATGTGCAAGCAAGGATGCCATTGGCATGTATGGTCTCGGCTAATATCAAGCACCGGACAATGAAGAATTTCAAATGTTGTGCAACCGCATACTTGTCGGTCGTCACAGCCGAAGCGAGAGCATGTACAGTGCACAGCAAAGTACCTTGGACGGCGTATCCTAGGCATTATCCGTAAAGACAGCGAGACATCGGTGCCATCACTCGTGGAGTCCATCTTCATCTTTAGTGGGTACCGTGTGAAGTATTCGAAGGCTTGGCGGGTGAAGCAACACGCTGTTGCCCTGCTTTGGGGCGACTGGAAGGAGTCGTACGGCATGGTTCCTAGGGTACTCTCAGCTATAACCTACTACAATCCCGGAGTTAAATGGTGCATCGACTCATGTGGCATGATGCTTCCTGACAATGGAGTGTTGAAGCATATACTGCAAAGGGTATTTTGGTGCTTCCCTCAATGTAGTGAGGCATTTCAACATTGTCGTCCTGTGATACTTGTGGACGGTACATTCTTGACTGGCAAGTACAAGGGTACAATAATGATGGCAGTTGTTGTAGATCCAGAACAACAGCTTGTGCCTCTTGCTTTTGCCTTGGTCGAGAGTGAGAATAATGAGAGTTGGTCATGGTTTATGAAACTTGTTCGGGTACATGTTCTTGGACCTTCACGGATAGTGTGTATGATATCAGATAGGCATCATGGGCTTCTAAATTGTGCGAAGGACCACATTGATGGTTTTCCACCGCTTGTGCATAGGTGGTGCATGAGGCACTTTGCTGCCAACATGTCGCGTCGGCAGAAGAGCAATCGTGTGATTGGAAAATTGAAATTATTATGCAAGGTTCATACAGAGAGAGAATTTTGTGAGAAGTTAGAAGATTTAGTGAAGGACTTGAACGACGACGCAAAAGAATGGTTGAAGGGTGAAATGGAGGACAAGGATAAATGGGCGCAGGCTTTCGATGAGGGAGGGATGCGCTGGGGTATTATGACCACGAACTTCTCGGAATCACTCAACGGAGTTTTCAAAGGCATCCGAAGTAGGCCCGTCGCTGGAATTATTGAATACACATTCGAAAAATGCAACGCCTACTTTGTGAACCGATGGGGAAAGGCATGTGAAATGTTAGATCAAGGCTATAGAATTGGGCAAGTTGCAGATAATTATTTATCAGAGGCTGAGCTTAGATCCGTGCATCACTTAGCAGAACCGTACGGGCCAGAAAGGATGGTGTATTCTATAAGAAGTTACGGTACGACTAACATTGGGGGTGAGAGTCATGGAGGCCGACACTATAGAGTGGATCTGCACGAAGTTTCGTGCACCTGCAATGTTCCTCAATTGTTGCACCTTCCATGTTCACACTTCATTACAGCTTGCAAGGCAAGAGGTCTTAACTATGAAAGCCCCATGTACATGTCACCGTTGTACTCTAGGGAGCACACCATCAAAATATGGGAATCAAGCTTTCAACCTTACCTAGATCCGTCACAATGGCCGGCATATGAAGGGGTAGGGTACGTGCCTAACCCTAGTTTAATGAGAAATAAAGTAGGAATGAGGCAGAAGAAGCGTTTCACAGGCGACATGGACGTGTCGGAAGGGAGGCTTTCTACAGATTATGATACTGGTGATTTTGATATTGACAAGTCGGAAAATCGTTGCTCCAAGTGCCACAAGATCATTAGGAATTGCACATGCCGCAGTAGAAAATCAAAAGGCACTAAATCTAGACCGAGCAGTAATAGGCCGCGTACTTCGAACAATTGGGTATGCGCGTTGCTTGTATTATGCGTGGCTATTATTTTATCTTTTTTATAGTAGTACATTATCATATTTTCCGTACTTATCATATAATGAACCTATTTACTAACGATCATTTTTGTTGTTTCTTTAGGATGGCGGCCCCGGGGTACCCTCTTCTTGAGGCTGCTTACGACTTGCACCACCGTGCCCACCACCTCGCGGACCTAAATGAGGTATAACAATGGTTACTAATTTTTGCTGATGAATGCATACCTTAGGATGAGAATTGCAAGATTTTCGTATGAAATGTTCTTATAAATTAAGGATGTGCCTATCGTTACTATTCGCTTGTGTACAGTGTAAACAATTTCATACTGCAAATGTCATTTGTATCATATTTGTGTTACTTACCACTTTAGAAGCCCGTTATTCACAATTGGATTGACTTCTTATTTTGTAATAATCTTATAATGTTTTGCAGAATTTGACACCACTGAGGGCTAGGGTGCACTCACCACTTAGGTGGGATGAGCGGTACGCCCAGTACCTGCAGAGAGCAGGTTTCTTGGATATCGCTGTTCAGGTCGTGGGGGGTCTCCCTCCAATGGACGGACCACTGTTGACCGCTATGGTCGACAGGTGGCGTCCGGAGACTCACACGTTCCACATGCCCTTCGGAGAAATGACCATCACAATGCAGGATGCGGCTATGATACTCGGCCTTCCACTGGATGGGCAGCTAGTGACAGGTATTATACAGAATGAGAATTGGCGTGATATGGTCGAGATGCATATTGGGATTAGGCCGCCAGAGCCAGAGGGCGGAGATAGCTCGAAGAAGACGTCCGGTGTCAGCTCGGCATGGTTGAGGGAGCACTTTGAGGTGTGTCCTCCGGGAGCAAATGACGAGGTCGTGCAGCGCTATGCTCGAGTGTGGCTATGGCACTTTGTCAGTACATTCCTCCTTCCAGATGCAGCTGGGAACACAGTATCGTGGATGGTTCTCCCCATTCTAGGTCAGGTTTCGGAAAACATAGCCACTTACAGTTGGGGCTCAGCGGCTCTTGCCTGGCTGTACAGACAGTTATGTGAGGCTTGCCGGCGCACAGCGAGAGATTCCAATGTTGGAGGGTGCACTTATATGCTCCAGATTTGGATTTGGGAGCGAATGCCCGTGGGTCGACCTTCCCGCCTCCGTGTCGATGTAAGTCAAAACGGCTAATTCCTTTTTCTACGTTAATGTTCGAAAAACTATTGTATCATGTGACCAATTGAACTTACTTGCAATTTCAGCCATGGCATCGAGACGATGCTCTTCCAACGTTCTATCACGTGTGGAAGCATGTGCGGCCCGTTCGTGGCAATCCGGATAGGTGCTACAGGGCCTACACGAAAGAGTTTGATGTTCTCACGCAGCACCAGGTAATTTGCTAACCATAGTTTTTTAAGCTAACTTGCGTATAATGGTAGATGAAATAAGTATTGCGTGAAATTTTTTGAAGGTGGAATGGAAACCGTATGACCGTGAGCAGCTTAGCCATATCGTCTTTTCACCGACGTGCTACAGAGACAGAGAGCTGTGGAGGTGCACGACCCCAATGATATTGTACTACGTGGTAGAGTTTCATATGCCGCATAGGGTGATGCGGCAGTTTGGGAGGATGCAACCATGCCCTCCTTTGGAATTATCGACTTCGCAGCAGCTGCACAGGTACGCAGGAATAAATAACTATTGGAGGCTATTCAATTAACGCAATTAACATGTTATACTAATACTTCACTAATTTCTGATGCAGTATCGACCGCAGAAAGCGGTACAAGGAGAATGATTGGAGGGTGAAGCATGACCAGTACCTCCTCCTGTGGCAGAACAAGCAAGGATGCGATCCTGAAGGTGGACCGTACTGGCGACCAAACAATGAGTACATAAGATGGTACTGTACTTCGACGAGAACCAAAGTGAAACCATCTTGGACTAATGTGCCCATTGAGGATGCACCGTCTGATGATGACGCTGACATAGCTGACGTGTACGACACGGTGACACGCCATGGGACACAGCCTGAGCGTGCACCTCTCCACGACTACATGGTAAGATTTCGGTTTGTAATTATAGTATCGTCACATTGATCACTTATGGAATGAAAACTCCTGCGTGCAGGGACAGCAGCTTGCAAGGCTCTCAAACGAGGCGGGCGTGATTATGGAGCACGCTGTTGGGGAAGGTGATAGTCTGCTTCGTGCTTTTGCAGAGGTAGAAGCCCAAACTAATTTTCACTTATACTCGTACTATCTTTGTAACCATCAATAACATAGTCGTGAATATATGGCAGAGGGTTCGTAAAAGTTGCAGGCGAATGGCTATGAGGATGAACTGCATGACATCCTCAGATGCGCACGACGGGGGCAATGTCCAGGGTACTTCTTCAGGATCATGTCGGACTGCATTGGCGACTACCCCCAGGGCCGCAACACCGTCCACTGCGGCAGGTCCTAGTAGGAGATCGCGAGGTAAGGAACCCGCATCCCCTCAGGAAAGCGAGGACTCGGAAGGTGAGCAGTCTGAGGATGATGACCCTACGTATGGTGAGGAACTCGAGATTTCTCACGATGCTCCACCTGTGACTCAGACGCAGGGAGAGTCCAGCCAGGTATATTCACAAGTTTCTCCAAATTCAATTATACATTTTAATGTTCGCTCCCGAAGTGTCATACAAATTTTATGATTTGTGCCCAATTATTCCATAGGAACCTGCAACTCGTACTCGGTTGCCACGCCGGCGTCATCGTTCCCGGGACCACACCGACGTTGGCAGCGCCAATGTGCTGCCCACGCATCCAAGGAGGGAGCATCGCCCAAGAGATCCTTTTAGCCCTCCGGATGAGCGGCGGTCACGACATTGAACCTAGCATGTGCCCAATTATTCCATAAGTTGGTTGTTAGGTTTATTCATGTCACATTTGTAAAAGACTAAGTTGGTTGTTACGTTTTTTTATGTCCGTACAATGTTATATGTTTGCTCCATGATGTACTTGTAGTTCGTGTATTTTTTCGTAAATGTTCAGAACAAAAATACGTTTCAGATTGTGCAGCGCGGTCCTGATGCCCCGCCCCACCCTCCTAGGCCGAAACCTACT
The DNA here is from genome assembly GCF_005286985.2 of Setaria viridis. Classification (NCBI taxonomy): domain Eukaryota; kingdom Viridiplantae; phylum Streptophyta; class Magnoliopsida; order Poales; family Poaceae; genus Setaria; species Setaria viridis. The sequence continues at coordinate 7,051,786 of NC_048264.2, forward strand.
GAAAGGTTACTAAAATTGATGCCCCATCCCCCCGGGAAACCTACTGACCCCCCGCCCGAAACCTACTGAAAGGTCGTTGCGTTTGGCGCGGCACCTGACTCCTGCCGCGCCAGGCGGCCTGGCGCGGCACGAGCCCCCCGACCGAAACCTACTGAAAGTAACTTTCAGTTGGCGCGGCAACTGCCTCCTGCCGCGCCAGGCCGCCTGGCGCGGCAAGACCCCCCCCCCCCCCGACCGAAACCTACTGAAAGTTTGGTGCAGGTGGCGCGGCACCTCAATCCTGCCGCGCCAGGCTACCTGGCGTGGCAAGGCCCCCCCCCCCCCCCCCCCCGCCCGAAACCTACTGAAAGTTTGGTGCAGGTGGCGCGGCACCTCAGTCCTGCCGCGCCAGGCGGCCTGGCGCGGCAAGGCCCGGCCCCACCCCAACCCTTGTTTCGTTTGCCGCGGGATGGCCCCCACCAACCGAACTTTCAGCGGCAAGCCCCCTCCCCTGCCACCAGCGCATTTCTGCTTCGCCAGGCGGAGTGGCACAGCAAGCCCGTGGTTAGGATAGAGAATAATATTTATTAGTAGGCCCGGTAATTCTGGCTACATTTAACACAAGGCACATGGTACTGACAAGACGCCCACAAAGTGTTCTGCAATAGGATTAGATCAGACCGGTGCGCAATCATGGATAAGAATAACACACACGTGCATTAAATGTTAGGGGTACGTATTTCCCCATTCGTACTTCGTCTTCTACTATTATTGCATCACAATTACCTTCAAGTACACCTGCTCTACCAGCGCTATGCCTTCCTCCTCTTCCACCGCCCACTCCTCCTCGTCCTCCATCCAAATTATCGATCTCATCGAAGCTACTACTATTTTTTTCACACTCTAGCGCTGACTACTAGCTCGGAGAGCAAACTTTGATGCGTTTGAACATAGTTCTCTCGGAAATGAAAATAGTTTTTGATAACTAATTGTAGTTCCCAGAATAAACATAAACATAATTTTCTCATAAAAGAACATAGTTTTCACAGCTACAGAGAAACATGATCCAGCTACATCAACACGTTCATCTAGTCCGAGTCACCTTCATATAGTAACTCGTCGTCATCATCATCATCATCATCATCATCATCTCCGGCAACAACAACTCCCTTGCCTTTCTTATCGACATTAACCTTATCAACAGGTAAATCGGCACAAGAGCCTTCATCGTCTCCATCTGTGCCTCTTCCGCTTTTTGTTGTAACTCTTCCATTTCAAGCCTTCTTTTTCTTGCCCTAACTTGCTGCAAATATTGTTCCCATGAACCCTCAGGGTATTTCACATTCGGATCAACCACATAACCTAAGCGATCTCTTTCCTCCCTCAACCTTTGTTTCTCCAACTCTCTCTCCTCCTGCAACTTCCTCCTATTTTCTCTCTTCTCATTTTCAGTTAGAGGTCGTGGATACTTGGATCTATTTTGCCTCCAATACTTAATAATAGTTTCCTTTGCATAAAGTCCTTTAGGTTCCACTCCAGTCTCATGCACCATATCTTGATATATTTTTCCCCAAAGCAAGTCGTCGTCAGGAATAGGCACATCATACTTCTTCCTAATCTTTTCTTTAATTTCTTGTTGTTTCCTTGACTTCCATGGTTCCGATGTATTTCCCAACTTTAATAACAAATCATATCGACCACAAAAATCTTCCCAATCACATGTCCTTCCCTCCTGCAACAACAATTAAATATTCTTACAAATTTGAAACAAGTTACAACCTTCATAAAACATAAGAGACGAGTAGTTACTAACCCAGTAATTGCCATGTGCATTTCCACAGAACGAACCATATCCAAGTTCAGAAGGCACCACACCTTCTGTTGCCAATATACCACACTTGCATCTATCACTAGGAGAGGACACACATGGCCACGGTGCATTTTCACTTTCAAACTCCCGCACTTCCTCCTCTGTTGGCCACATTGCTATTGGGCCGTATATATACTCATTGAAATCACACAACGGCCACCCATCCTGCAAAAAACCCATGACGTGAACTACTCATATGTAAAGTAACTACAAAACGCTGCTCCAACTTCCAAGCAATAACATCAAGTTAAAGTATGAACAATATACTGCAAAATTATAACTGCTAGCTAAACGACATACTAATATTCTTGTAATATACTTACATGAGTCTTTAGGGAGCATCGAAAGAATGGAGTAAACTTAGGTGGATGCCCTAAGTTAGGACGCATAAGCTTAGCAGGAACACCACACTTGCGCATGGGAGGATCCCTCACACGCCTACAAGCAGCCTCCTGCTTCTCCTCGTCGGTCATCCTAGGTGGGTTTGGTGGAGGAGGAACCCAACGCCTAAACTGATGGTATGGTTTAAGCTCTGTGCTATGATATGGGAATAGGCGGATCCTAGGATCATATTTGTCGGGTCCATCGATCCACTGAAAGAAATCACAAGGTGCGGCAGGCAGTGGATCAAAAGTCCATTTGCATACATAGAAGGCTCTTCCGGCTGTTTTTGGATGCCTTGATTGTTTCACCTCTGCTTGCGCGCCACATCTACAAAGTGGTACCGGAAGGGCAGGAGGTACGGGACCAGCACCATTGGACTCGCCCACATAACGCACATACCACCTACGCCGTTTGTATTCACAATCAAACGACGCCATCTCACCTGGAAATCAAGTGCAACAAATTTAATACACAAATAAACTTTACACACGTAATCCATACTAGCTATATACATCATTTTGATAAAATGTAAACACTCGATCTACAAAATACAAACACTGAAACAAAAATGAGACTAATTAATTTAAGATATAAAAAAAATACATGTCATGTAAACCACACAATTGGATGAATATATACCTAAATCGAAGCATTCAACAAGTTCTACACGTCAATATCGCGGGTAGAGACTCAATTGCGTATGAACTACGTATCATCTAACACAAAACACCATTGCATTTCATTGAAATTTCAAATCACTAACCTAACCCTAAGTCACCTAAACATCCTTCGATCTACCAAATGTAACGGTAAAACCCGAGAATAAGTAGGGGAATACCTTCCACACGAAGCAGGGATCGATTTCCACTACTTTCCCCCACCGAAAACGCCGGATTTTGGGTGGATTTGGGGGTGGGGTGGCGGGGGCCGGCGCTGCAAGGTGCTGCTGTGTGGTGTGTCTGGAGGAGGAAGAAAGGAGGGAGGGAGGAGGAAGGGAGCCGGCGCGTCGATCTAGTGGTGGCCCTGCCGCGCCAGGCGGGCTGGCGCGGCGAACGCCCCGCCCACGTCAGCGCCCGCCTGGCGCCGCGACTCGCCGCGCCAGCGTGGCAGGGGGCCGCCGCGCCAGTGCATGCGGCGCGGCAGCGTGTTCCTGCCGCGCCAGGCGGTCTGGCGCGGCCAAAAGGGTCACCCCGCGCAAATTAAACCTGAGGTTATTTTTAAAAATAAATAAAAAAAAGGGTTAAAAATAAAAAAAAAGTCCGGATTGTGATGGCATTGACAGATCAAATTTCGAGGTGCAATTGCATTGCAACTTGCAGAATGCAAAGCTTCTCTAATTTTTCGGCGTCACTTTCACTTGCAACTATATTACTTCAGATCATGGAATAGAGGCTAGACTCATCTTCATTCGGACAGATGGTAATGTTTCAGAAGATGACTTTTTCCTTTCTTTAATGCTACAGCTTTCAGAGAGCACAGACATAGTAGGAACTGCAATTAAGTGCCTACAGCTGTACGGCCCTATTTTCAAGTCTACAGTTGAAACCATTAGGAAAGAACTTATGCAACTCCCTACAGAAGACTTCTCATGGGTGCCAGTTGTTGATACACACCACAAAGAACATTGGGACAATCTTCACAACTTTGGCACTGATTGGTTTCGCCCAAACCCGTTATGTTGCAAGCAGAATGTTCAGCACGAGCTCTATCACAGTACGGAGTTAAACAAGTCAAGATTACTAGGTGCCTTTCTAGAACCAGTTATTGAAGTACATCTGCAGTGCCATGTCTCGCTCTCGGAGTGCATCCAACATAGGTCTTTATTGTTCGAAACCAAAAATTCTGTACAAGATTCTCCATATCTGAAAGTTGGAGTCCTTTTGACGCCCCATGGGCATTTAGAAGACATTCTACTTGTAGATAGGAGTCCTGCAATACCGGCAATCTACAGTGAGGGGCAGCATTCCTTGCATATGGACTTCACCTTGGGGCAACTTGAAGAGATCATGCTGCCAAAAGCAATAGATTACTTCTGCAAGAATGACAAAGCGACAGTCTACCAAATGCTTTGGAAATTAAAACATGGTGCTTCATACATTACGATTGAGAAGGCAAGCATGAGCTCACAGAGAACAAGCATGCGGCCATGGAGAACTTTTCAGGGACCTAGGGAAGGAAAGATGTTGCTATGCCATGACCAAGAGATAGGGAGACGGACAAATGTGATCTGTCAATTCCTCAACCTGTGGGTTGCACATGCGCCTGTCCAGCTGCGAGGGACGATTGTGGATTGGATTCAGAAAGAAACGGAAAGTCAGTGCACAGCTACATCTGAACTTCTAAATCATCTAACGGGGATGGATAAGGGAAATGAGGAATAAAAGACTGGAAATGGGATGTTCTAAGGAACACATCAAATATTTGCTATGGCTATGACAAACATAAAATTAAAATCCTATATCGACGGAGCAAAGCCATAGCAATAAGGTTGCAAAGTTACATTAATCTGTTCTGTTGATTTACAATTAGAGGTTCTATGTTGTAAACTACGAACTTGCACAAGTATAACACATCACTCATTTTTAGTTTTCGTATGCTGTCGCTTGTTTCTCGCCAGCTGATCTCATTTAGCAAAATGTGATGCATCTTTTAGTAGTTTCTAATTAATTTTTTCCATGAGACCTTTTTTTAAATTCCGTGAGAATTTTAAGTGGGTGGTCATGTACCATGTAATATTTATAGCCATTTTAGGGAAAAATTACAAGGATAATGCTCGTTTTGTGACTTTATATACTCCTCATAGCTGATAATGACCGGGGATTCCTCGATTTTATCACACTTGCACTACTGTGATGTAGTGAGAGATCGTGCTCTGCCCTGCCTAGGAAATATTCTGCGAACATAAAGTAGTCAAGCATCAAACTAATTGTTTGTTCCTTTTTAAATGAAGGGAAAGAATAGGAATCCTGTAATCAGGAACTTGTAATTTAGAATCAGCAAAAGAAACAAGATGGCTATGTGCACTGAAATAGCAGCATGTTCAAATCCGAGGTGGCTTTTGTATTTTTGTCAACCAAGAGATCGGATGCTCATGTTGTTCATACCTTCTAATTCTGTCAAGTGTTGCCACCTCTGCCAACCGATGTTTAGGAAGCATGAAAAATATGCTTTCTAAACATATGCTTTTTCTGGTGACAAAAAGAAAGTTTGTGTGCTTTTCCATATGCTTTTTCCCTCTCGATTTGGTCTGTGTTATGCTCTATTTTGGAACCTTGTTCCGGAGACACCATGGAAGATGTCCCTCTTCGGACCCTGATGTTAACTCAATCACACGGGCGCCCGCTCTCTAGCTTTGTTTCTGTTCATTTCTCCATTCTCTGCGTGTAATTTTCTTTTTCTGTTGGCATCGGCTATGGAGGCTTCAACTCTGTTTGGAACACACCATACATATGCAATAGGCTAACTTTCAGTTTGTAGAATCTAGTTCGTTCTCTTTAAGGTTCACGTTACCGACGCTCTAAAAAGTACATGATAAAGTATTTTTTTCTCTCTCAAATATATAGGAGAGCTACGCATCATTATATTAAAAAGAGCGAAAATTGCAGAAACAGTTTACAAACCTGGCGGAGAAGAGACTTACAGCACACCCTTGCATACACCGTATGCAGACTCTCCAAAATAGATCCTACATTTTTTTATGATTTTTAACTCATGATAAGTATTAAAAAAACACATTATAAGTTTTATGATCTTTCCAATTCCATCCAACTCAATTCAACAACTAGATCCTACATAGTACTCAGGTTATTTTTGGGTGTTCATCTATTTTTTAATAAAATGTGTACATTGATATTAATATGTAGATTTTTTTGCAATATATTACGCACCATTGTTGTAAAAATAAAATTCAGTATCCTTCAATACCATTTCAAATAGACCGCTGGCACCACCGTTATATTCTCCTGCAGTAATACTCACTTCTTATTAAAAATATATTTTAACTAAAGTTCGATTTAAATACATTTTTGAAATATAGTCATTTCCCAAAAATCAGTAGAGTAAAGAAAGAGAATAAAAGGGGAAAATAATGTTTAAAAAAAAAGTAGAGCGGGGCATTCAGCATTCCTTCCGCAAGCCCACTACTGCTGCAGTGCTGCTGAGCGGGGCATTTGGCTCTGGTCAACGCATCTCGCTGGCAGCGGTGGCCAGGCCTCAGGCGGCCTCCCCGGCGATTGGGACCGGCCATGATGCTGCCGGGACGGCTTCTTCTCGCTGGGCTCCTGCGCTCAGCCTCCACCGCTTCCTCCGCTCCCCGAATGCCAACGGTGAGACTTACGGATCCCGCATCTATGAGTTCTTCATTTGGGGATACTTTTTCTTTGCCCCTCTGTAATTTTGCAAAAGGTTTCTTTTTGTCACGTCGATGCGTTGCTGTCCGATAACTGAGAGGGAGAACAAATCTGGATCTGCGGTTTCGTGGGAGATACTTACTAAAATGCTAATGTAAGCATTTTGCATCTCCACCTTGCAGAGTTGCATTATGTCGTGGATTGAAATGTACACCGCAGCTTTAGTGCCATAGTGACAACATCCATAAGGCTTGAGCAAAACTGCACACAATGCAAAGGCATGTAGGGTCATTGCAGCAGTGCTTGTGGCAAATGGGAGCTTGACAACTGTTGTTCAATAGTTTGGAACCGCGACGCGAATTGGTTAGTTTATCTGCTCCAGTAGCAGATGCTGCCTTTGCAGATTCGCTGATACTTCACCATGTTCTACTCTTAAAAACTATGGTTCCCTTTTCTTGGTATTAGCATTTTAGCATGATGAGGAGGAAATGTATTTCATTATGAATTCTTGGTTAGTTCATTCGATTTCACTGATTTGTCAGCATAGCAGTTGGATTATCATTCTATGTTAGAGCTTGTTAATATCCTTTGTGCAGCTCGCATCCCTTTTGCTACTACACCAAAGCAGTGCGTTGACTTCCTCCCTGTAACAATTATGCAGTTTACAAGAAAGATTATTTCTTTCAGGCTTGAAGGAATATTGGCAGACTTAGGCCTCTAAACATATTCGTTGCTTTGACATGTATTGGTTATCAGAGAAGTGGAAAACTGGAAATCCATGCCCACTTGCTACAAGAACACAGCTACCAGAAAAGTGGAATCCATACTCACATGCTGCTCTAACATCCCGCAGTCAAACATAAGTTTGGTTGTGTTTACAATGCATTTCAACTGCCCATTCAAATTTAATCCACATGTATGCACGCAAGTCAAATGTTTCCAGTATCCTAAATTCACAATACTATGTAATGCTTTGACACCACCTTCTTGGCTTCTTGCTTCACAGAATATGTGCTATTGGGACAGATTTACTTGGAGTTCATGTTATTTTCACAGCACAAGTGATCATTCTTCCAGAAAAGCAGGGCTAACAGCTAAGGTAGATATGGTCATACAGACTCCTTTATCATGATGCTACATAGATTATTTTATTCTATTTAAGCATGAATCAGAGGGTGGTGAGTCTATTGAGTGCATAGTAAGGCAAACAACTGGGTTGTTATCGTCACTATATAGTCATGTCACTCTTGTCTCAACCATGTAAGGCAATCACATGTGCCAGAATTCTGTTCTCCTAACAAAACCATTCCTTTTTCTGTGTAGTAGGAGCAGCTAGACCCCTTTGTGCTGATTAAAGATGAAGTCTCTGAAGTGACAGATCGATTGCGCTCAATGGTGGTTGCTGAGGTGCATAATTTAACTGAAATCTTTGCTTGAATTACACTATATAATGATACTTTCACCCTTTTTTTTTCTGTACCATGAAATACTATAAACTACATCACCCACCTTTTCCCAATAGCTTAAGCTTTTGGATGAGCTATTTGGCGTATGGAACTCAATATATGTGTTATCTCCACAGGTGCCTGAACTGACATCAGCAGCTGGATACTTCTTCAGAGCTGGAGCTGAAGGGAAAAGAACTTGTCCTACTGTAAGACCAGATTTCATAGTGTGTTCTTGTATCTTATCATCATACCATAGATATGTACTTTTTTTAGTAGACACAAGTATATATAATTTACTCGTTCAGTTTCACCATTGTAAGCTCCTGACTATTGATGTTTCAGGTTCTACTGTTGATGGCTTCAGCTATAAGCATGGACATAGCTGATGGCTTAGAGAATAAGCCTCGAGCAAGGCATATGCATCTTGCTGAGATAACTGAAATGATTCATGTACGCATCTTAGGCGTCTTGTTTCATTCCACTTTCCGAAACATTCAGAAATATTTGTTTTAGTGACTTGTCTTCTCCCTTGCATCTTAGATATCGAGCCTTATTCATGATGACGTTTTGGACGATGCTGATACTAGGCGTGGCATGGACTCATTGAACTTCAAAGTGGGGAAGAAAGTAATATCATATACTTTTTCTACAATGGCTAAATTGATATTTAGGGCCAAATAGTTCAGTAATCATTCTTATCATAAAATTTTAATGGAAAAGGAAATTCAAGGGATCTTAATTTAAAGTTGTATTCTTAAATATGGACATATAAACATGTGGACATCAATTAGTTGCTGTTCAGTAGCTCAATTAAAGTATTTTGGTTTAGCCTTTTTTTTTTCCGTAGTTCTTAGAGACCAAAATATAAACAATTTCTTATTTAATGTGCAAGTAAGCCCATTTTTCTGTTTGATACCTCTGAAAATGAATAATGATAATAGTTGTATCTGTTTATTTTCCACATCTTCTCATCTCATAAGTATGGACCATGTTCTTCTAAAAGAAATAAAAGGAAGCAACGCCAAGCCATGCTGTAAACTTGGCAAAATGCAAGTCAAACTATATCTTGAGTCATATTCACAATACCTTATAACAGTTAGTAAAGCTGATGCTACCCTGCAGCTTGCAGTATTGGCTGGCGATTTCCTACTTTTCAGGGCATTTTCTGCAGCTGTGTCTCTTGACAATACTGAGGTGCGATGTTTCTCCTTTGTAAAGGCTAACAAGTTATATTATTTTCCTTCATCTTTGTTTGACTTTGTTGGGAATATTGCTATCGAGGATAAAATAGACCATGAGTGGGGGCTAAAAAAATACAACTGAAAGAACAAAATCACTTTAGTTTTTAGCATGTGAGCTGCCATGTCACTCTGCATCTTCGCCCATTTCTTTCAACATCAGATTATGGCAGTTCCTTTCCAGTCGGTATCTTTTGCATGTTCATAACGTCAAGATACCGGAATTATTTTTAATTCTGCAGGTTGTATCATTACTAGCAACTGCTGTAAATAATCTTGTTACTGGTGAGCTTATGCAGATGTCAATAACTCCAGCACAGCGCTGCAGGTACATATCCAATTCATTTTATCATTTTCTTGCATCAAGCTATTGTCTAGTGCTTGAGATTTTACTAATGAAAGATAGCACCCATAAACTTTGATAAGTTTGAGATATGATGTGGTGTCAGTGTGGAGGTAGCAGATTAGTGCCTTAGAATGTGTTGTTATGCTCAGTTGATTCTTTAACTCTTCATTATTTGGGCTGTCATATGTGTGCAAGTAGCTGTTTAGCTTAGAGTGGATATGTACTGACGTTACTTTTCATCAACTATCATCAAATCAAAGTCCAGGAAAAATGTTCACTACTTAATATAATGCCAATCACAATTAGATAGATCATTGGTGCTAATCTATCTACTAAAAACTTGGATAACCTTGTTCTGGATCGAGCAGATTCAAGAAAAGAAAGGAATGCTAGATGAGTTCATCAAGCCATGACAATCAACACTTTCTAATATTTTACTTAATGTGACACCTGTTCATGGATGCTTGTACAGCATGGACTATTATTTGCAGAAGACATACTACAAGACAGCTGCATTGATTTCAAACAGCTGCAAAGCTATTGCTGTCCTTGCTGAGCAAACAACAGAAGTACAAGCTCTTGCTTATCAGTATGGCAGACACTTGGTGTGTTGTATTTTTCCTTACACAGAAGCTGTTCCTATTTTTGCTAGACACATGAACTGTTAAGATGACCTACACTCTCTCTTCCAGGGCATAGCATATCAGTTGATCGATGACATCCTTGATTTCACAGGCACATCAGCTTCACTAGGCAAAGCCTCCTTGTCTGATATCCATCAATTAATACAGTTATTCACTCAATATTTCCTCAGTAGTATTTTACTTTTTAAGATATCAATGACATGTAAGGAATCATATATGCCCTGTATGGACAGGGAATTGTGACAGCTCCCATACTTTTTGCGATGGAAGAATTCCCTGAACTGCATGACATTGTTGAACAGGGATTTGATGACCCTTTAAATGTTAAGACGGTTTGTATTGCAAGTGTATTTTTTTAAAAAGGAAAGTGTACTTTTCTTTGTTTCCATTAATATAATCCAACTATTTGGGTTGTGAAATGCTCATAAATTGTCTAGTGTGGTCTCAGAACTGCTCAATTTTACACTTGTAGGCCCTCAAATACCTTTCAAAAAGTCAGGGAATCGAGAGGACGAGGTTTCTTGCTGCTGAACATGCAAAACTGGCAGCGGGCGCTATCGATGATCTTCCTGATAGTGAGGATCAAGTGTTGCTTAACTCGAGGCAAGCGCTCAAAGATCTTACTCAAAAGTTCATGAGAAGAACAAAGTGAATTGGTGAAGCAGAAAATGTAGTATTGGTTAAACATGCCAGCAGGCAGTAGAATCCATAATGATGCATCATTTCTTTTAAAAATGTAACAATGCATCATGCATGTTTTTGTTGCTGAACAGTTTATTATTGGTCACTGATGAGAACTTCAGCAGGTTTGGAACAAGAGCTTTACCTCTGTTTTCCCTCCATTTATACCATTCATCTATTTCTGCAGATTGCATGATGACAGGCATAACCGCATAATGCCAGAGTAGAAGTTGGATGCAAAAAAGTTGCCTTATGAGTATGTATTATGTAGATAGCAAAACAACATATCTCTGAATAATTGGAGTAAAACATTAATAGATCTTCAAAGAAACACACACTGCGATCTTCTCATATGATAATCATTCTCTTTAATTACATGGGCCACATCATATATTAAGATAATCTAACAATGTACTCTAGACCCTGATGTGCAGGTGGATGCGATACTGGCACGTCAATCTTATGCTTTCATGTCTTTTTAAAAGTAAAAAGCGCAACACTTGGTTGAGTGCAGTCAAGGACCTGGTATCTGTTCTGATCACGGAATACTGTAAAATGGTTCTGGATATGGAAATCCTGTGTTTCAGAAAGTTCTATGTACTTAATAAGTGCAACTGGTTATAATTGTCTTTGATTCTGTGAAGCTCTCTCAAGGCATCACCAATCAGCAAGCGGTCTGTTGGAAGTTCCTTCGAGCACAGAATTCCGATATGCAGAATTGAAGTAACACAGGCAACTATAATTTCTCTGGTGCTACTGGAGCTGCTTGTTCTCCCTTCGAGTTCCGGATCTTGTACTGGCAGTAACTGTTGGTCTACCACACTGGTGACTTGCTGATCTTGCAGTGCTATTTGCACGTACCTATGAAGGTTGAGGTCTTGCACGAAGTCGCTATCTGTTGGTCTTTTTCCTGTGAAAATTTCCAACAATAGTACTCCGAAGCTGTACATGTCACCATAGATTGAGACTTCGTTACCCAGTCCATACTCTGTTTGGAACACACATATACAGCTACAATGTTAAATGATAGAAAAAGGAGCAATGCATTTTACTTGCTTGTGGATTTCAATTTTCAATCAATCATGAAAGTAAAATGCAGTGTACTTGTTAGAACCTAACCTGGAGGAGCATATCCAATGGTTCCCCTTCTTGTAGCCCAACCACTTGATATGTCTGAGGGGTTAGTCTGGTCTTGATGCACAAATCTTGCGAGCCCAAAATCACCAACATGGGCAACCATGTCATTGTCAAGGAGAATATTGCTTGGCTTGAGATCACAATGAACTATCGGGGTTGGTTTATAGTGGTGAAGATATTCGAGTGCAGAAGCGACATGAATGGCAATGTCTATCCGTTGGACAAGATCAATCCTACTATGGGTACCATGTTCCCTGAGACGGTGGTGTAGCCACTGGTCTAGATTTCCATTTGGTAGGAAATCAAATACAATAGCTTTGAAATCAAGGCCACCGGAATCAATACTTGAACACACCGTCAAGATTTTCACAAGGTTCCGATGTCGAGCACATCTCAGAGTGTCACATTCTGCAATGAAACTTTGTGACGCCCCTCGCTGCTGAAGGTTGAGCACCTTCACAGCGACAACAACTTCTTGGTCATGGCTTATCATTGTTCCCTTGTAAACAGAGCCGAAGCTTCCAATGCCTATGAGGTTTTCAGAAGCAAAACTATTTGTTGCATTCATCAAGTTGACATATGAAACACTGACATACTGATCATTGATGAGTGGTAAGGCATGTTCTGCCTTTATCAACTTCCTTCTTTGATGACATAATACACATAGTGCAAGGATCGAGGAGATTCCTAGAAAGGCAGTGGCTATGGAGACTATCATGACAAGTTTGTGTGATCGCTTACTGTTGCTAGTGCTGCCATTATCTGAGCAAGATGGCAATTTCAGCTGAGCAATACCTCCACAGAGGCCAGAGTTTCCCTCGACTGAAAACGTGCTGGCATTAAGAAATATTCCTTGCTTTGGGACTTCACCATCAAAGTTATTGAAGGAGATATTCAGTTCTTCAAGACCTTTCACGTTACCAAAGAAGTCCGGAATATGACCAGACAAGTTGTTTCTTGAAAGATCAAGAACCAAGAGGGCCTTCAGTTGTCCCAATGACTCTGGAATTTTCCCTTGAAACATGTTCCCTTTCATAATGCAATACTGTAAGATTTGGCAATCGCCAAGAGAGTTGGGGATTTCCCCGGTTAACCTATTTCCAGATACATCAAGGGTCATAAGATTTTTCAGGTGACCAACTTCCGATGGCAACGATCCAGTTAGCATGTTCTCTCGGAACATCGCGTAGTAGGAAAGCGTGGGTATGAGGAGAACTTCTTTTGGTATTGGACCAGTAAGGCGATTGTGCTCCAGGGACAGCGCCTGCAAAGGGCAACTACCAAGACTGGAAGGAATGGGACCCGTGAGCATGTTGCCATCAAGGGATAGTTTGGTGAGCACGGTGAGATTGCCAATTGTTGGTGGGATTTGCCCTGATAGCTTGTTGCCGAACAATTGAAGGTTGCTCAGCTTGTTAAGTTTGCCAATTGAGGTAGGGATAATACCAGTAAGGTTATTGAGATGCATATAAATGGCGTTCAAGTTGACAAGGTTGCCGATTTCCTGAGGTATTTGCCCACTTACCATGTTGCCCCATATGCTCAAGTACTCCATGCTCGTCGAAAGGTTTGCGATCGAGCCAGGAAGCACACCTCCCAGCTTGTTTTCAGCCAGGCTAATTTCCTTCAGATTGCTGCAGTTGGTCAGACTATCCATGAATCCCCAGTCAGCATCAACATTTGCTTCCAGCTGGTTGTCGTCCAGTGTCAGTGCCCGCAAGTTCTTGAGGTGAGTTCCAAGGCAGTCCGGTATGACTCCGGAGAAGGAATTCTCCAGCATCTGTGCCTCCTCCAGCTTGGTGGCGTTGCAGAGCGACGGCGGGATGGCACCGTGTAGCTGGTTGTTATCAACGCTGAGCAGCGTGAGTCTGGACAGCCTGCCACTGGCGTTCGGGGGCAGAGTCCCTGTGAGGTTGTTGTTCTGCACGACAAAATTCTGGAGAGTGGAGATGTTAAACACGGCGGAAGGTATGGATCCTTGGAGCATGTTGTAGTTGAGGTAGAGGGCAGTGAGAGCTTTGAGGTTGCCAAGAGCGCCAGGGATGGCGCCGGCAAGGTTATTGCTTGTGAGGCTGAGGATGGTGAGGGAGGTGAGGTTGCCAAGGGAGGCAGGGATTGCTCCAGTGAGGTTGTTGTTGGTGAGGCGGAGGATGGTGAGGGAGGTGAGGTTGCCAAGGGAGGCAGGGATTGCTCCAGTGAGGTGGTTGTAGCGGAGACTGAGCTGCTGGAGGCGGTGCAGTGACCCCAGCGCTGGGGGCACCGGCCCCTGCAGCACGTTGTGGCTGAGATTGAGGCGCTCGAGGGAGGGCGGCAACGGGGAGGGCACGCCGCCGCCGAGGCGGTTCCTGGAGAGGTCGAGTCGTCGGAGGTAGGTGAGGCCCGAGAGGGATGAAGGAGCCACGGTGCCGGAGCTGGCCAGGCCGAGCCCGCGGAGGTCCAGCGCTGTCACGCGGCCGCGGCGGCGCCCGCGCACCCCGCACGTGACGCCGCGCCACCCGCACGGCGCCGGCGCGGTCATGTTGCCGCCGCCCCATGATGCCAAGGCCCCGTATGGGTCGTCCGTGATGAGGGACCGGAACTGCATGAGCGCACGGTGGTCAGCGCTGGTACCGTCACTTCCCGCGGAGGCCGATGTCCATGCTGGAGATGCAAGGAGGAGGGAGGCCACGAGTAGGATGGAGCAACGGTGCTCCATGGCTGTCCGCATAGCTTGGCTCTGTGCTCCTTGATGCAGCGAGTAATAACAATGCTATTTAAGATGCCGATTCAATCTCGCTAGTCTCTAATTTCCAAGTCACCAAGTCAATGAGGTCTTCTTCCAACTTTGTCCATAGTGACCATATCCACGGGTCATCCTCCAACATCCAGTTGGATGAAAGTTCGGTGACCTTGCTGCGTCGCCAGCCTCCAAAACTTGCCAGCTGCACTGCCGTGACATTGGTACGGATTTTCCGAGCATCCTCCTCGCAAGCTTCTCAGTAAATTTCGACCTGTAGCAATTTCGACCTGTGGGGTCACAGTAAATTTGACCTCGCACTACCGTAGCAGTCCCAACCCACGGTGTCCATAGTGTCACGTCACAAGGACTGTAGCAATTTCGACCTGTGGGGTCTCAGTAAATTTGCGCCGCATCTTCTCCAACGTTTGCCGCATCCTGTTCGCTCAGCTTCTTTATAGGGAGATGAGGTATTTATGTATGGTTCGATTGCTCCCCTACCTTATCTTAACCATCCTATCAATATACTATAGCACGGATCTTAAATACTGGGAGTTATGCTAAAAAAAGCTGGTAGAAGTTGTAGGTTTCCGTTATTTTAGAGGCATGACGTGACTATTACAGAGTCCATGTGAAGAAAACGCCAAGTGGAAGGCTGAAAACAACTGGACCGGCATCCGTGCAGAGCGTTGCAAAATTGGGCCGTAGAAGAGGATCGAACGGGTGCACAAGAACTACAGATGGGACTGAAAAAATCAATTCACGCCTCTAAAAAAAAGAAAAGACAAAAGAAAAAATGATTCACGCACATAGCAGAATTTTACTTGAGTGATAGTTAGGAATTCCGTTTCTTACTTTCTTGCATTAAGCTATTCTATAGTGCTGGACTTTTTATACGTACTAATGTAAAGATACTATACTCATAATAAACTTGAATAAGTTTGAGGTATGATGTGGGGTGTCGGTGTGGAGGTATCAGATTAGTGCCTTACAATATGCTGTTACGTTCTGTTGATTCTTTAACTATTCATCATTTCAGCTGTAAAATGGAGTAAGACAGTTCGTATTGAAAGTGTACTTTTCTTTGTTTCCAGTAACATGCTCCAAAAATTTAGGTTTAACTTGTCTAGTGTGGTCTCAGAACTGCTCCAAACTACACATGTAAATAGTCAGCCTCACCCCCAGGAAACAGAGCACTGCTTTGGGCCGAACTACACACTAGAACAGCAAATACAATGTTGCTGCACTTTATAACTGAGTGCTGGCCGTTAAGCCACACCTGAAGTGCTCCAAACTACACATGTATCATACATAAACCAGATTTACAAACTGCAAACTTCAAGACTACGGCAGCGACTTACGACTTCCGCAAACCCCTCATTGTTCAGTATAGGACTTGAGATGAATTGATCAGAGACTACCAGTAATGGATGCAAGTAAAAAAAGATTTGGTGTCATCACATGTCACATTTTCAGATCTGAAGTCAAAATCCGATCTTCGTCAAACTTCGGTGAGATTTTCCAGCGAAACTGTGGACTTCCGACGAAAACCGACACCCGATGGAGTTCCTCTCTTCGAGCTCTACGCCGTGGTGCAGTGGATTGCGCGAATCCGATACCGGCTCCGTCGTCTTCCCCAACTCCGGCGAGCTTTTCCGCCGCCATTGCTCATCATCGGTCGAAGGTGAGCACACCATCTCATTCGTCTCATCGTCCTTGTTCCGTTTTGCTCGTTCAATCGCGAGTTTAGGAGTCATTCTCGGCAAATCCCTCTTTTTTTTTCCCTTTGTTTCCCTGTCTGTTCCTGTTCATCTGGCCATGGCCACGGCGCCGTGCAGCCTCGCCGCCTCCTGGGCACCCGCGCCGGGCCACCACCTCCTGCCCCAGCCTGCGCCGCCAACACCGCCGCCGGTGCGCCGCCTTGCGCTACCCCTGCACCACCACCGTTGCCCGTTCGCTCACGCCACCGCCAGTCACCGCCCGCGCCTTGCGCGCCGCTCAACGCACCGCGACACGAGCCGCCACGCACCGCCACCAGAGCTGCACCGCCACCGCCGCGCCTTTGGCCCAGCCCCGGCCGCCGCCGCGGGCAAGCCGGCCGCCCAGAGCAACCGACGCCATCCAGTCAACCAGCGGATGGAGGTTGAAGATGAGATGGCGAATTTGCGTCAAAGCCCCTAGAAGATCCTGTAATATTTAGTTTATCTCCTATGTCTTGCAACTTTCTCGAAAACCCCCCTGAATCTTTCGGTTTCCTTGCAATCTAATCCATGTCGTGACTTTTGCAGATCTAACCCTTAGCTTTATCCTTTTTGGAGTAGTATTTCTTGTGTCTTGCAGACCTTTTCTGCTAGTCCTCCCAATCTATGGTTACTTACGTTTAGGTTCTTGCAATCTTGTTTATCTCATAGAATCTATGTTTTAGCTCCTTTTTAGTCCGTTCAAATTGCGTTAGGTTCGTGATGACATAAATTACACATTAGTGGTAATGTTTTTCTTCTAGCATATTGTTGAAAATAAAGTTAATATTAATTTGATTAATACCTGTTAAACATGTCCTCCTTTGAATAAAAGGTATTTAGTGCTATACACCGTTGTTCATAATGGATGTTAACTAGATTAATGCTTACTTCATAGGCTTTCCTAAATAAAAGCTAATAGAGCTACACCTCGCCTTTGCATGAACTAAATGTTAATTTACTTAATGTTCAATACTGAATCAACCTTCCTAAATAAAAGTTGATTAGGATTCTACCCCAGCTTTGATAAATAAATATTAACTTGATAAATATCAACATATGAATATGTTTTCAATAGCAATTTGACCCACCTAAATAATAAAGTATATGTGTAGATGTTTCACATAGTTTAGACTTTCTAAAGTCAGATGTTAAATGGCATAATCTATACTTCAATATTTCTAATTAAAATATGATTAAGTTATAACTCAGTTTTTCTTCCTTATTGATAAAATAACTGATGATAATATGAATGTGTTTTCTAAATGAAGTTTGTTTAGCTCAACACGATATATATATTTATTCTGTTTTCATCTTTATACAGTTAAGTGTGTAATTGGTCTAATTTATACATGAACATTTATAAATAAAACTTGACTAGGATTTATCTCGGTCTTTGCAAATAAAATATAATTTGCATTAGTTCCAACTTGGGGTATTTTCTTTCTGAAATATCCTTTACAC
This sequence comes from Setaria viridis, assembly GCF_005286985.2. Lineage (NCBI taxonomy): Eukaryota > Viridiplantae > Streptophyta > Magnoliopsida > Poales > Poaceae > Setaria > Setaria viridis. The sequence continues at coordinate 7,069,781 of NC_048264.2, forward strand.
ATGCTTTGCTAATTAAAATAAACTTAGCTTATAGACCTTTGTGCTTTCATAAATGCAAATCGTTCGATAGCCGTTCTTTGCCAGCTTTACCCCAGAATCTCTTTTATAATGCTTTGGATCTTTCCAGTTCTAATTCAAGCTCAGATCCAGTTGTTCTATAAATCTAACCAAGCTTTTCCTTTTCAAGCATAGTTTGTGTGCCTTAGTGATCCAAATAGTTTATCTTAGAGTTTCTATTCTGCCTGGTAGTTCTGTGTCTTACTGAGTAATTTTATGCTGCTCAATTTCTTTGTCTAATTAATCCTATCATGCTTGTTCGATATTTTCCCTGAGAATCTTGTCTCATAGGTCTTTCAGCTATCTCTTTAGACAAATCTTGCTAGTTCCGTTCTCAGCGTTTCCTATATTCGCGTAGTCCTAGAATTGACCCCTATCCTCTAGTACGCTCTTTTAAAGCTTTTCTTTTGTTTTGATGTATTGTTCTTAGTTGTACTTGTTTGCTGTTTTGTATGTTTGTGCCGATGTTTGATGTTTACTTCGAGTAGAAGGATCGCTGTTCGGAAGATTGGAAGAGTAAAAGTTTCAAGAGAGCAAGAACCAAAGAGCAGTAAGAGTAACTTTTTGTTAGAGAAAGGCAATTGTGTCCTTGTACTTTTATCCCAATAACTTTATTAGTCACTATTGCATATGCTTGCATTTAATTTGATGGGTCCTATTAAGATTTGCCTAGTTTCATATGATCATTCCATGTCAACCTGGGTTTATCTTTCTGTTGGGTAGCTATGCTTAGCTGCTATACTTGGGATATGGTTGTTCTAATGAAATCAATGATTAAACCTATTTTTATTTATGTTATACATTTCTTTAATACAAGATCACTGTGTTTAATCAGAACATGGAGTGACCACTCAGGAAAACAGTGCTACCACAAGACTAAATGGCTCTAGTTTTGACTAAATAATTAGAAACTCTAGTATGGGATAATCTTACCGAAAGGGAAAGAGGGGAGGCGTTGATGGGATATAGCACTCGCTCTCTTGGGAAGTGGACTTTTCTAAGACACTATACTCACTAGGGGACTGTTATGCTTTGCTTCGGCCTGAAACCTTAGCGGGTTACCACTTACTAGCGAATATTTGTAAAGGCCTTGTAGCATCCCTATGCAATCACACCTCGGAAGTGTGGTATGATGCCTTGCAAAAACCGCATGGTCGGGTCCAAAGTTCTTTTGAACTTTTACGCGACTTGTGGGTAAAGATGTGCGACCTCTGCAGAGTGTAAAACTGATCGATCAGCCGTGCTCACAGTCAAGAGCGGTCTGGACACTCACATGATAATTGAACTTGAAGATGGACTTAAACTGTGGTTTATGATATGTCTATGTTTCTACCATATGCTTATGGCTTATGGTTATTAATTGTGGGTTGGTATATACTTGTACCTTAGTAAACGGGTGCTAATAAAATTTTACCAACTAAAAATGTTTAATGCAGTCAATCAGTCAGCCTTTCCTTGATTAAGCCTTGCATTCATATCTTTCCCACACTTGCTGAGTACGACATGTGCTCACCCTTGCTATAATCAACGTTGCTCAGAAGAAGAAGCTGCTATGAAGTTGTTGTGAAGATGATGCTGAGTTCTAGGCGTACGCAATCCTAGTCGACTGCCCGTGAGTTTGGAGCCTCCGTTTTCAGGGTTTAAGCTGTGTGTCTCTGATAGTCTCGTAAGTCTTTATTTGTATCTTTTTACGTGATACTATTGCTGTTATTCACTAATGCTGTCACTGTATGTATGAAACTAGATCCTGACAAACATATAGGTAGCACTTGGTTTTGTTTTAAAATCAGGTGTGACATCCAGTCTCCATGGTAGAGGTCAAACCTCAGCTTCCCAAAGACCCTGAAGCATAAGCCCAACGTCATTGCCTTCATTCTTTCCAGATACACGACGACCAGAGCAGAGGACAGTAGGCCATTGTCCAGGCAACCAGACATGTTTAATCTTGGTGCAGATGATTATAGCATTCAGAGGTCGTAACCCAACATTGTAGCATTCAGAGGTGAAATGATCGCAGATAATTATGGATGTAAGTAAAAATCTTGGTGTCACCAGTCATCACAGGTCACATTGCGCTACTTGGGGCGCATAAACAGAGTTACAGAGGGAACCAGTAGTCTTCCCAGCAGTTGTGATCATAGGCATCATCATCCCTTGCCGCCTCTCCACGAAGAGGTTGAACATCAGCTTCGCAGAGATCATGCAGCATAAGCCCATTATTTTTGCCTTCGTTCTCTCCAGTCACACGATGATCAGGGCAGAGAGCAATAGGCCATTGTCCAGGCAACCAAACATGTTTAATCTTGGTGCAGCGAGCACGGAGTTCATTGCTAACGTTGTAACATTCGGAGATGTCAAAGAACTTGAGACGAGGGCAGCCCTTCAGGATAGCATAGACGCCTTTGTCGGTCAGGCGGTTGCCTCCCATCTGGAGAAGCCGCAGCTCGTGCATGGTTTCTGCAATGGTGAAGGCGTATGCATGCTGAGATAACTGAAATGATTCATGTACGCATCTTAGGCATCTTGTTTCATTCCACTTTCCGAAACATTCAGAAATATTTGTTTTAGTGACTTGTCTTCTCCCTTACATCTTAGATATCGAGCCTTATTCATGATGACGTTTTGGACGATGCTGATACTAGGCGTGCCATGGACTCATTGAACTTCAAAGTGGGGAAGAAAGTAATATCATATACTTTTTCTACAATGGCTAACTTGTATATTTAGGGCCAAATAGTTTAATATGGCAGTTATTTCAGTGGAAGGTAATGGTGAAGAACTAGAACTGTCGCTCAGGCCCTCTCTAATAGGCGGTGGGTCACTGGTATCAGGGGAGGACTCATTGTGGAAGTCCTGACGGAGTACCTATTATTATGGGACCAATTGGATGGTGTCCAGCTGCAACAAGATACCCCTGACCAATACATTTGGAAGCTGACCCAATCTGGTTTATACTCCAGTAAGTCTGCATATGAGGCCTTTTTTGTGGGATCTATTAAGTTTATTCCTTGGAAAATAATATAGAGAAGTTGGCCCCATACGCTGTAAATTTTTCATTTGGTTGGCTATTAAACAATGACTTTGGATTGCTGACAGACGGGCCAGTAGAGGCTTACAACATCCTTGAGCCTGCTTGCTTGCTCATCCTGCGTTGTTCGAGAAAAAAATCATAAATTTTTAATGGAAAAGGAAACTCAAGGGATCTTAATTTAAAGTTGTATTCTTAAATATGGACATATAAACATGTGGAGCCCTTTTTTTCCGTAGTTCTTAGAGACCAAAATATAAAAAATTTCTTATTTAATGTGCAAGTAAGCCCATTTTTCTGTTTGATACCTCTGAAAATGAATAATGATAATAGTTGTATCTGTTTATTTTCCACATCTTCTCATCTCATAAGTATGGACCATGTTCTTCTAAAAGAAATAAAAGGAAGCAACGCCAAGCCATGCTGTAAACTTGGCAAAATGCAAGTCAAACTATATCTTGAGTCATATTCACAATACCTTATAACAGTTAGTAAAGCTGATGCTACCCTGCAGCTTGCAGTATTGGCTGGCGATTTCCTACTTTTCAGGGCATTTTCTGCAGCTGTGTCTCTTGACAATACTGAGGTGCGATGTTTCTCCTTTGTAAAGGCTAACAAGTTATATTATTTTCCTTCATCTTTGTTTGACTTTGTTGGGAATATTGCTATCGAGGATAAAATAGACTATGAGTGGGGGCTAAAAAAATACAACTGAAAGAACAAAATCACTTTAGTTTTTAGCATGTGAGCTGCCATGTCACTCTGCATCTTCGCCCATTTCTTTCAACATCAGATTATGTCAGTTCCTTTCCAGTCTGTATCTTTTGCATGTTCATAACGTCAAGATACCGAAATTATTTTTAATTCTGCAGGTTGTATCATTACTAGCAACTGCTGTAAATAATCTTGTTACTGGTGAGCTTATGCAGATGTCAATAACTCCAGCACAGCGCTGCAGGTACATATCCTATTCATTTTATCATTTTCTTGCATCAAGCTGTTGCACCCATAAACTTCGATAAGTTTGAGATATGATGTGGGGTCAGTGTGGAGGTAGCAGATTAGTGCCTTAGAATGTGTTGTTATGCTCAGTTCATTCTTTAACTCTTCATTATTTGGCCTGTCATATGTGTGCAAGTAGCTGTTTAGCTTAGAGTGGATATGTACTGACGTTACTTTTCATCAACTATCATCAAATCAAAGTCCATGAAAAGTATTCACTACTTAATATAATGCCAATCACAATTAAATAGATCATTGGTGCTAATCTATCTACTAAAAACTTGGATAACCTTGTTCTGGATTGAGCAGATCCAAGAACCATGTCCACCCCGACGACGATGACGACCACAAGAGCCGTGTGGTCCCCTCCGTCCACGACACCATGCTGCTCCATGAGGTCGCCGCTATCCTAAACCTACACGCCCAGGCTGTTGCGGTCCAAAACATCCGCAACCTCATCTTGATCGTCCTCGACGTCAGCTCCACCAACTATGCTTGCTGGCACGAGCAGTTCTTGCTCATGGTCGGAAAGTTCTCCCTCGACGCCCACATCTTTCAGGACCGTCCACTCCCTGGTCATCCAGATTCGGCGCGAATGGATTGCGTCATCCGGTCTTGGATCTACGGCACCCTCTCCAACGACCTCGCCAACACCGTGATGGTGCTCGGCACCACCGCCCGCTCCGTCTGGCTTGCCGTTGAATCCCAGTTTCACGACAACCATGAGACTCGCGCTCTCCTCCTCGCCACCCAGTTTCGCACCTTCGTTCAAGGCGACCTGTCCATCACCAACTACTGCAAGCGCCTGAAGGCCATGGCGGATGCCCTCGGCGAGCTCAGCGAGCTCGTCATCGACCAGTCCCTCTTCCTTAACGTCATCCGCGGCCTCAACACCAAGTATACCGCCATCGGTCTCCATCTTCGTTGCGGTCGCCCGTTCTCGACGTTCCTGGAGGGCTGCAAGGACCTGCTGCTCGAGGAGCTCACCTCCACGCAGCCGTCCTCGGAGCACACCACCGCTCTCCTCGCTGCTGGCTCAGGCACCCCCACGCATTCGGCCCGGCCGCCCCAGCCCCAACAGCAGCATCGCTCCGGGAGCGGCTCCTTCAAGCCTCGTCGCAGCAAGCGCAACTTCGGCCGCCGCACCTCCAAGGACGGCAACTCCTGCAGCGGCGGTGGCGCCGGCCAGTGCCCCCCCCTTCCGCAGTGGCGCCAAGCAGGGCGCCTCCCAGGGCTCCTCCGATGTCGCCCCCTGGCCCTCCTTCTAGAACCCGTGGACTGGGGCCATCCAGATGTGGCCCGGTGCGCGCGTTCAGCAGGCTGGGGCGCACCCTCATGCCATGTTGGCCCCGTACTCCACGCATGCTAGCAGATGCAGCTCCATGTGTTCCAAGCGGCCCAGTTCGAGGCCACCCAGCTGCAGGCCACCCAGTTGCAGGCTGCCCAGGCGCAGGCCTAGACATACCAGGCTGCCCTAGCACAAGCCCTCCAGCAAGCGCCGTGTGGCGGAACCGTCCAACTTAAACTGGTTTAAATGCGCCTAATTGCTGCCGACGCAGCAATTATCCGAAATGCACTTAAAACAGTGTAAGTCCGGTCGTCCGTCGAGTGTCCCTAGGACTCCTCGAAAGATCCACGTTGTGTTTCATAGCCATACATCAGGATAGTATCCGCGATGGGATAGCATCAACAAATATTACATTATTACATACATATAAAAGGTACGAGTTATTACAGAACATAGATTGAAGCAAACTTAACAGTGCAGTGTTAGACAGAGTTCTAAGATTTAAAACATAAACGGTTCGGGAGGAGATGAGCATTTAAAAACTTCTTCTTATGGGTATTGTGAGACTCATAACAATACCCTAAGGCTTCGGGGCTTCCTCCTCTGTAGACTCCTGTGGTGCTTCTGAAAGAAAGCCACAAGGGATAACCCTGAGTACGGGGTACTCAGCAAGTCTTACCCGACTAACCAATATAATAGCTTTTCTTTGGAAGTATATGATAGCTTTTGGTGTGCTTGGCTGTTATATTTTTGCCGAAAAAGCTTACTACAAGTAATGCCTTAGTTTTATCTTTTATTTGGGTTAAGTCATTACCTAACCATTCTAAATGATGAGAAGAAAATGAACGCAACAATATATATTAAGTCATACATCAAACATTATCAGAAATATATATCATTCATGAATTTATACTACGATGCTCAACAGTGATCAAGTGCATTCATAACCGAGAATTGCGGCGATCCGGATCAATTTACATCCTGCAGGAGAGTACCCTGATCACCAGTTTTATACGACTGTCCAGGTCGTACATAACGACTTTTCGATTAGTAAAGTCAATGATTGGGAATAAGACTACCCGGACCCAGGGACGCACCCCCACATGGGACCCCACGTCTGGCCCGATCACCATGTGAGTTTCAGGCTACGCCCCTGCCAATCTCCAGCACGTCAAGCGCGAGTACGAAGTATTCCCGATCAGAGAGTTTACTAACCTACTGGGCTTTACTGGTCCCATACCCAGTAAGTGATCAGATGCTTATCACTTGATCAAAGGTTAAGACAACGAATCGGGCCTTAACCAATTAATCTAGCAGACAGAACTACATCTCTAGTTTTTATCCGCTTCCCAATTTCCAAGTCATCTTCTCATAAATAACATGTATGACTCAAAAGTTTTCCTTAAGGTTGGTAAACCAAGCATTTAAGCAACTAAGCAATTCTAGACTTGGGTTATCTTCTAAGGTTTGAACAAGTGGCAAAGATGTCCTTAAAACAAGGTATGAACATGCACAAGATTAGGTTTCAAGCAACTCCTAGACTTAGTGCATACATATCACAAATAACTGAATAAAGGACACATGAAATATTGACTTCAAAATAATAGGTGTAATGCACCGGGGCTTGCCTTGTTCGCTTAAAAAGTTAGTATTGTCCGATGGGTTGACCTCGCAGGGGACCAATTCAAAGACTTCTTCGAACTCCGAAGATCCTTCTGAAAATTCCAAGTAATCTCCTTCTGGTGCTTCGGGGTCTATAGCACAACACATGCAGGGGTTAGGAATGCAAAATTTTGAATAAAAAACTATATAACTTTCCTTCATGATAAAGTTGCAAGCCAACAAGGACTATACAGCTTATCATGATAAAGTTGCAAGCCAACACACAAAACCCAAAAAGATTAGCCCACAATTTTTATTTCTTACCTAACCTTACTTAAGGCTTTTCTTTTATTTTTAGAAAAGGTTATAATTATTTTCTAACTTGAAAATCTAATTTCCTATGAGTTAAGAATAATTTGTGATTAAGAAAATGTTATTCCATATTTTATACATTTTATAAGGATTAAGTATTTATTTAATTACCTTAAAAGAAAGGCATTAAATAAATACCCAAAAAAATTTATTATTTTTCTAGGGTGTAAAAATTTTAATGCATAAAGGAAAATAAAACAAGCCTAACAAAATTGGTTTCACTAATTTTGGACACTCCTAGAAATTTCTGTGATTTAAATGGTGAAATTCGGATTTAAACTAATTACTTTCTAAAGGAAATCTAAATTTTCCCGAAAACACCCCCAGGCAACTTTTCTCATGCGGCTCGACCCTACCCTCTCTCACTTGCACTGGGCCCGCGGCGCGGACCCACTCCTTCTCCTATTCCTCTTACCCGCCGGCCTTTTTCTCCTCCTGATGGGCCCCTTAGGCCGTTTTCTTTTTCTTTTTCCTTTCCCCGGTCCGTTACCGGCCCAACAGCCCCTTTTTCCTTTTTCTCTTTTCCCGCGGCGCGGCCTGCCTTTCCTTCCGGGCCTCCGGCCCCTTCTCCTCCACGGTCGACCGCGCGCGCGCTCCTGGGCCTTTAAGGCCGCGGCCCAACTGGCCTCCGCGTCCTACCGGCCGACCCCTTCTCCCTCTCTTCCCCACTGACGCGCGGGCCCAAGGCTCCAGCGCCTTCCTCTTCCTCCCGCCAAAACGTGCACGACAGGGGGCGGCGCGACTCACCGGCCGGCGCCCTACCGGCGGCGGGACTAGGTCAGGACAGCACCTCTGTGCCTTCACGCACCCGTGCGCGGCAACAGCTCCTCGGGAGATGGCCGGAGCCATTCCCTCCACGGCGGCAGGCGGCGGCACCTACGGCCAGTCGCCGCTATTCACGACGACGGCACAAACCACCCCAACGACTACCACGACACCATCCTAGCATCCTAAGGACCTGCCTAAGACCACCCAAGAAGGAAGAGAACAAGCGCAAGGGGGTGCTCACCGTGAGCGGGAGGCGCGGCGACGGCGGACAGAAACGGCGGCGGTCTATGGCGTGCCGGCGAAGAAGCTGGGCAACAAGCCGCTAGGGTTGCTGGTGGGGTGTGGGCGGAGGTGTGGACGGAAGGAATCGATGGGAGGTATGGTGTGGTGGGAGTATTTTGCTCGGCGGCGGCAGCTCGGACAGAGGAAGCGGCGGCGGTAAAAAGACGGCGGTAGAAACGGCGGCGCGGGAGCGGTAAATATACGAACGGTTTACCGCGCGCATGGGCAACACCGTGGCCTACTCGTAGGCTTGCGTGGTGATGAGGTGGCGTAGCCGCTGTGCTGGTGAGCGACCGAGAGCGGCGGCGGCGACACGTCCTGCCTGCTCTGCTGCTCTTCCCCTTCCTAATCTCCGGCGCCCGAAAATTCAGAGCTTCCCCACGGTTGATTTCCAATCCGACGGTGCATATGTGTCTTAACCAAAGTTGTAGATAATCTCGAGCTTTCCAATTCATCTATAAACCTTTGCCCAAGATAAACATCCAAAAGTCTTCAAATTTGAATTTTTCTCGGGCAAATGACTGAACCCTTTTACCCTTCCATTCAGTTTCGTCAGTCATTCGATGTGATCATTTGCCCGACTTAGTGATTCATTTCGGTGGTCCAAATCCTCTTTCTGTAGTCCAACTTCTTCCCAATTATGTTCTACAACATCCAGGGATTCCATTTTGCCCATAATCACTTATACCCCTTGCACTAGATTGTGTTGAATTTTGCTCTAAACTTGCTTACATGCTACTGTTTCAGACTTAGTCATTTCAGCAGGACAGTCAACCCGTGACCATGTGCTGACTTTGAGCTCAAATTCGAAATTGTTCCCTTCCCTGTTCCTGGCCAACAACACCCAAATCTAGTAGTCCAAAGTCCACACTTTAACATGGTATAGTTGTCCTGATCCACTTACTTGAAAAATTCATCAGAATTTAATTTTGAAAATGGACTCTGCTGCTGTTTTTCTGAATTCCTGTTTTCGGACGATGAACAGTAAGTTCAGTTTTCCATTTTCTTTCTTTGATTCTTTTGAGATATTTTGGATCAGTTCTGTTCCAAATTCTTGATCCTTAAGTTCTAGTCACTCTTAAACTTTTATTCCATATTTTTGCCGAATTTTTCTGAATTTCAAATTCAAAATTCAAATTTCGGCCAAATTTGACCCGAATTTGATTTTTGGCCTATTTCTTTTTCTTTTCTTCTCGAATTACTTCTAATTCTTCAAAGTCACTTTGATGATCAAAATGGCAGGTGTTACACGCCGTACCAGCCCTCTGTCCACTTGAGCACCACCGCCAGCACACTGTTGTGGGATTAGCAGTCCCTCGCCTCCACCTTCATCACTATGATGCTGAACCAGCCGCAGCAGCATGAGTGGTACTTCGACTAAGGTGCTACCTCCCATATGACCTCTGATGCTCATTCTCTTTTGCACAATTTCACCCAGTGGTACCCTTTTCCTTCAGCTATTGTTGTCGATGACGGTTCTTTACTCCCTATCACTTCTACTGGCACAACGATTCTTCTCGGTTCTTTGCATCTTAATAATGTCCTTGTTTCCCACAAGCTTATTAAGAATCTTATTTTCGTGCGCCAGTTTACTACCGATAATAACTGCTGAATTTGACCCGTCTGGTTGTTCTGTGAAGGATCTTCGATCCAGGAACGTGATCGTCGGGTGCAATAGTTCGGGTCCACTATACCCCTTGCACCTCCCTGCTGCTGCTCTCACTGTTGGCACCACCTCTACAGCCTGGCATCACCGTCTCGGCCATCCCGGGATGGAATCCCTTTCCCGTCTTGCGCACATTTTACCATCATGTAATAAAGACATTAGCTCGTCTCTCTGTCATGTGTGCCAGCTCGGACGACACACCCATCTTCCCTTTCAGGTGTCCTCCTCTCGAGCCTCCAGGAATTTTGATCTTTGGACGTCACCTATTCCTAGCATCTCGGGTTTTAAATACTACTTGATTATTCTTGATGATTGCTCCCATTTTTCTTGAGTTTCCCCTGCGATTGAAATTTGACACGTTTGATACCCTTGCTAACTTCTTTTCCTATGTGACTATACACTTTGGCGCCACCATTAAGGCCGTCCAGTGCGACAACAATCATGAGTTTCACAACTCCAGCGCCCGCACGTTCTTCCTCTCCCATGGCGTCCACTTCCGCATGTCATGCCCATACATGTCGCCGCAAAATGGTCGAGCTGAGCAGATCATTTGCACTATGAACAACATCCTCCACTCCCTCCTCTTCCAAGCAAGGCTTCCCCCTCACTATTGGGTCAAAGCTCTCCACGCCGTGACATATCTGCTCAACATGCTACCTACCAAGACCCTTGCTTTCCGCACTCCACATGAGGTGTTGTACGGCACTGCACCGTCCTATGATCACCTCCGCATCTTTGGTTGTAGATGTTATCCCAACATTTCCACCACAGTCAATCACAAGTTAGCACCATGGTCCACCTCGTGTATTTTTCTTGGATATTCCGCTCATCATAAAGGGTACCGCTGTTTTGACCTTGGTTCTAACTGAATCATCATCTCCCGACATGTCACCTTTGATGAGTCCTCATTTCTCTACGCTGAGAATTCCTCTCCACCTTCCCTGGTGGATTACAGTTTTTTGGAAGTTGCTACTGACCCTGTGCCGGTTCCCAAAAGAACGTTACAACCCGCTTTGCCTGCAGGTCCCACTGGCGCCGTCAGCACCCCCCATCGTGCCCCCTACGGTGCCCCTCCTGACGCCCACTGGCGCCGTCCCGGTGCCTCTTGGTGTTGCCCCGACGCCCCTGCTAGTGCCTCCCAATGCTGCCTCGACGCCCCCTAGCGTCGCCCCGGCGCCCTGGCACCCCTACTGGTGCCCTTCCGCGCCCCTGGCACGTCCTCCGCCCCCGCTGGCGCCCTTGGTGCGTCGCCAGAGCCCACCGACACCTCCTAGCGTCACCTCGGCACCCCTGCTAGCGGACCTGGAGTTCCCGCTGGCACCCCTGGCGCGTCCCCTGGAGTTCCCGCTAGTGCCCCTGGAGTGTCGTCGCCTGGTGGGTCCCTAGCACTGGCTTGCCCCCCGGCTCCATGGGTCCCTCCTAGCTTCAACTCGACGCCACTCCGCTTCATCTACACGCACCGCTCTGCCACCCCTCATCTCCCATCACCGCCGTCAGCCTTTGATGCCGGCCCCACCACCAGCGCACCAGGCACCGATCCAAGAGCTCGGGCTCCAGTCCTTCCCAAAGGAGCTGTCGTTGTTCCGCCCGTCATCAACCAGCATGGCATGACCACCCGTGCCATGCTTGGGTTCCGTCAGCCTATTCTATTCCACACTGCGCCATTGTCTCTGGTTCCAAAGTCCTTCCACAGTGCCCTCATTGATCCTAATTGGCGGGCTACTATGGAAGATGAGCATGCGACGCTTCTCTAGAACAACACATGGGAGCTTGTGCCTCGTCCGTTGCATGCTAATATTGTCACTGGTAAGTGGATATTCAAGCACAAGTTCAATTCGGATGGCTCTCTTGATTGGTAGAAGGCTCGATGGGTTCTTTGCAGCTTCACTCAGTGGCCAGGGGTGGACTTGGATGAGACTTTCAGTCCGATCGTCAAGCCTGCTACTGTCTGGACAGTTCTATCGCTGGCACTCTCTCGTCACTGGCCTGTTCACCAACTACATTCAAGAATGCATTTCTCGATGGCACTCTTTCCGAGACTGTGTATTGTGCTCAGCTTGCTGGTTTTGAGGATTCTGCTCATCCAGACTTCGTTTGCCGCCTCAACAAGTCTCTGTACGGCCTGAAGCAAGCTCCTCGCACCTAGCATAGTTAGTTTGCAGCTTATTATCAGTCTGTTGGCTTTGTGGAGGCCAAGTCTGACACCTCGCTGTTTGTGTTTCACCGAGGCACCGAGATCGCGTATCTCTTGCTCTATGTTGATGGCATTGTACTCACGGCTTCTTCCCCAATGTTGCTGTGATAGATTCTTCAGGCTTTGCAGCGGGAGTTCTCTATGAAGGATCTTGGGCCTCTTCATCACTTCCTGGGTATGCATATGCAGCCTGTTGTTAGTGGAGGATTTCTGTTGTCTCAGCGGCAGTACATGCTTGATATCCTGGATCGTGCTGGCATGGCTGAGTGTAGGCCGTGCTCCACTCCCATTGACACCAATCCCAAGGTGTCGGCTGCTTCAGGTGCCCCTGTCACCAATGCCTCGGATTTTCACAGTCTCGCCGGCGCTTTGCAGTATCTCACTTTCACCAGGCTGGATATTGCCTACGCCGTTTAGCAAATCTGTCTCCACATGCATGATCCGCGAGAGCCTCATCTTGCTGCCCTGAAGCGCATCCTCTGGTACATCCGTGGCACTCTCCATCTCGGCCTACTACTGCGTCCGTGTTCAGGTCAGGATTCACTGGTGGTATACTCTGATGCTGAATGGGCAGGCTGTCCAGACACTCGCAAATCCACTTCCGGCTATACGGTCTTCCTTGGCGACAACTTGGTTTCTTGGTCCTCCAAGTGATAGCACACCGTCTCCAAGTCTAGTGCCGAAGCTGAGTATCGCGTCGTGGCCAATGCCATCGCCGAAGCTACCTGGCCGTGCCAGCTTCTTCAGGAGCTCCATGCCCCACTTCGCTGTGCCTCCTTGGTGTATTGTGACAATATCAACGCGGTCTACATGTCCTCCAACCCGGTTCAGCATCAGCGCACCAAACATATTGAGCTCGATCTTCACTTGTTCGGGAGGGTGTTGCTATGGGTGACGCTCGAGTACTACATGTTCCCACATCATCTTAGTACGCCGACATCTTCACCAAGGGGTTGCCTTCTTCTGTATTCACAGAGTTTAGATCCAGTCTAAACATTTGTGGTACCGACGATTAGACTGCGGGAGCGTGTTAGAATATGTGTAATTGGGCTAGAGCCCGGCTAGGCCCATGTGCTGCCGGCCCCTTGATAGGCGCCTGTGCCATGCCACCGGCCCCAGTCAGGTCAGGCCCAGGGTTTATTGTAGGATAGGCAAGGGCTCCTCCTAACCCTAGGACGCTATCCTATGTATATGTACATGCTATGCACCTTCATAATCAATCCACAATTTCCCTAGCCATATTTGCTTTCAAATGTGACACCTGTTCATGGATGCTTGTACAACATGGACTATTATTTGCAGAAGACATACTACAAGACAGCTGCAAAGCTATTGCTGTCCTCGCTGAGCAAACAACAGAAGTACAAGCTCTTGCTTATCAGTATGGCAGACACTTGGTGTGTTGTATTTTTCCTTAGACAGAAGCTGTTCCTATTTTTGCTAGACAAATGAACTGTTAAAATGACCTACACTCTCTCTTCCAGGGCATAGCATATCAGTTGATCGATGACATCCTCGATTTCAAAGGCACATCAGCTTCACTAGGCAAAGCCTCCTTGTCTGATATCCATCAAGTAATACAGTTATTCACTCAATATTTCCTCAGTAGTATTTTACTTTTTAAGATATCAATGACATGTAAGGAATCATATATGCCCTGTATGGACAGGGAATTGTGATAGCTCCCATACTTTTTGCGATGGAAGAATTCCCTGAACTGCATGAGATTGTTGAATAGGGATTTGATGACCCTTTAAATGTTATAAGACGGTACGTATTGCAAGTGTATTTTTTTTTGAAAGGAAAGTGTACTTTTCTTTGTTTCCAGTAATATAATGCAACTATTTGGGTTGTGAAATGCTCATAAATTGTCTAGTGTGGTCTCAGAACTGCTCAATTTTGCCCTCAAATACCTTTCAAAAAGTCAGGGAATCGAGAGGACGAGGTCTGTTGCTGCTGAACATGCAAAACTGGCAGCGGGCGCTATCGATGATCTTCCTGATAGCGAGGATCAAGTTGTGCTTAACTCGAGGCAAGCGCTCAAAGATCTTACTCAAAAGTTCATGAGAAGAACAAAGTGAATTGGTGAAGCAGAAAATGTAGTATTGGTTAAACATGCCAGCAGGCAGTAGAATCCATAATGATGCATCATTTCTTTTAAAAATGTAACAATGCATCATGCATGTTTTGGTTGCTGAACAGTTTATTATTGGTGACTGATGAGAACTTCAGCAGGTTTGGAACAAGAGCTTTACCTCTGTTTTCCCTCCATTTATACCATTCATCTATTTCTGCAGATTGCCTGATGACAGGCATAACCGCATAATGCCAGAGTAGAAGTTGGATGCAAAAAAGTTGCCTTATGAGTATGTATTATGTAGATAGCAAAACAACATATCTCTGAATAATTGGAGTAAAACATTAATAGATCTTCAAAGAAACACACACTACGATCTTTTCATATGAAAATCATTCTCTTTAATTACATGGGCCACATCATATATTAAGATAATCTAACAATGTACTCTAGACCCTGATGTGCAGGTGGATGCGATACTGGCGTCCATTGTGTATGCAACGTCAATCCTAAGCTTTCATGTCTTTTTCAAAGTAAAAAGCGCAACACTTGGTTGAGTGCAGTCAAGGACCTGGTATCTGTTCTGATCACGGAATACTGTAAAATGGTTCTGGATATGGAAATCCTGTGTTTCAGAAAGTTCTATGTACTTAATAAGTGCAACTGGTTATAATTGTCTTTGATTCTGTGAAGCTCTCTCAAGGCATCACCAATCAGCAAGCGGTCTTTTGGAAGTTCCTTCGAGCACAGAATTCCGATCTGCAGGATTGAAGTAACACAGGCAACTATAATTTCTCTGGATCTTGTACTGGCAGTAACTGTTGGTCTACCACACTGGTGACTTGCTGATCTTGCAGTGCTATTTGCACGTACCTATGAAGGTTGAGGTCTTGGACGAAGTTGCTATCTGTTGGTCTTTTTCCTGTGAAAATTTCCAACAATAGTACTCCGAAGCTGTACATGTCACCATAGATTGAGACTCTGTTACCCAGTCCATACTCTGTTTGGAACACACATATTGAGCAATTAAAAGAAGACTATCAGCAATGCTACAGTTACAATGTTAAATGATAGAAAAAGGAGCAATGCATTTTACTTGCTTGTGGATTTCAATTTTCAACCAATCATGAAAGTAAAATGCAGTGTACTTGTTAGAACCTGACCTGGAGGAGCATATCCAATGGTTCCCCTTCTTGTAGCCCAACCACTTGATATATCTGAGGGGTTGGTCTGGTCTTGATGCACAAATCTTGCGAGCCCAAAATCACCAACATGGGCAACCATGTCATTGTCAAGGAGAATATTGCTTGGCTTGAGATCACAATGAACTATCGGGGTTGGTTTGTAGTGGTGAAGATATTCGAGTGCAAAAAGCGACATGAATGGCAATGTCTATCCGTTGGACAAGATCAATCCTACTATGGGTGCCATGTTCCCTGAGACGGTTGAATGGAAGAAGCAGTGGAACCTCAGCCTCCTGCGGAAAAAATGTGGCGGACAGAGAGCCAGCGGCGAGGGCAACAAGACCCGTAAGCCAGGCTGAGTTTCCTTTCAAGGATTTCCGATAGATATTTTTTTGAGCTCTTTTACGGTATATAATACTATGTTATATTGGTGTTTTAAAAGGACTAGTATAAAAATATCTGATGACCAAGATTAATTGTATACTACTCAAAACTTCACATGTGGTATGGGTAAAGGGTAGTATACATAAGTGGTATAGGTAGTATAAGGGTATCAAGAAAAAAGAACACAAATAACACCACAATAATATTTTTTTGATACTAGCATAAAGTCTACAAAATCTTTCCATTTGGAATCTCACTTTTTACAATGTTATAATTACTAAATTATTCATGGACAGTTAGATCTTCTATTCTATATACCACTAAATAGTAGTATTGTGTACCGTAAAAGAGCTCTATTTTTTTTCCGACTACGTGCAATTTTGTTAATAGAACTGATAGAAGAGGCAGCACCATTGAGAAAGACTACCAGTAACCAGTCCTTTATAGCGGGAACCTGCACCGATCCATGGCGAAGTGGCTCATGCGAAACAACCATAGCAAATCATCAGCCAGCATGTTGCTCTTGAGAATCAGATGTTAGATTTAATCTTGTTGTACGTGTTGCTTTATGTTCAGTGCATCGTTGAGTTCAAGTTAGTAGTGTCCGTGTCTGTCGTGCAGCATGGCGTAGTGGCCAGGACCTGCAAGTGCAAGCAGATCGGCAGCCATGACGTGAGTGTGAGTATGTGTTGTGGTGTGCGGCCAGGTGCCTGGTCGAGACATGGCGAGTGCTTAGGAGAAAATCAGCAGATGCATGTGTTTGTTAGTCTGATCAGTCATGCAGGCGCACGTTGGCTTGGAGTTGTAGCCAAGTCTAAGTGAACGAGTCATGGCGAGAAAAGTGGATCAGATAGCTCATGCATGTAGTCGTTAGTGGTGATCTGCGTGTAGAGAGATGTGCCTCGCATGTAGGAAGGTGATTAGTGACCACGGGAGAGTTTAGCCGGGTCGCGCGGCCAGACGTGGCTCAACCAGTGTGTGCGTGCGTGTTTATTTAAGTCGTTGTAATTACCGCGTTCATGAGGCTGTGGTGAAGAGAATAGAAGTGCTGTGACAGCTGCCAGGAGGCAGAGGCGAGGATTGCAGGAACATGCGCCTTGTGGCCTGCGTGATCAGGAACCAGAAACTGCAGATCACCTCTTCTCCAGGTGCTCATTCGCTATGCAAGTGTGGCATCAAGTCAGTGCAGTACTGAACCTACACAACGCCATCCCGGCAAATGAAGTCCGGCTGTTAGACTAGTAGCTCAGCAAGAGAAGCGGTGTCCATTCAGGGCAAAGGAAAGGCTTCGACTCGGCGTTTATGGTTGTTTCATGGAAAATATGGAAGGAACACAATGAAAGGGTGTTTGTAAGATCACCACCAAAAGGTGCCTCACAGTTGCTGCACGAGATCATTCAGGAAGGGCAACTCTGGTGAGCCTCCGGTACAAAACACCTAGCTGTCGTAGGCTGGCCGGTGCCATCAGGTGTTTTAGATCAGTATTCTGATCTCAGCCTATCTGTACCTTTTGTATTGTCGTTGTGGTGGTGTAATGTAAGCTAAAATATACCTAAACTCGTGTGCGTACGCCTGTATAGGCTCGTGATGTATGAAAACTTTTTTCTTTTAATATAAAGATACACAGTTCTCCTGCGTATTTAGAAAAAGAAAGAATAGAAGTGGTGTGCAGTGCCGTGAAAAAGAGATTTCTCGCGTCTGCCTCTGCTTGTGAATGTGTACGTGTTTACCATACACCTGAGCGATCATAGAGTTTCGTGAGTTCGTGAGGAGACTGGTAGATCCACCAGCAGCTGCTGCTGCTGCTCTTCGCCACGGCAACCAACATTGCAACCGCAGAAACGTCTTCGAGAGGCCATGGGGGCGACGAGAGAGGCACCGGTTGAGGGTGGTCGCCCTGGACCTCTTCTCCCAGGGGCTCACCGGCACCATCTCCCCTGTCATCGGCAACCTTACCTTCCCGCGTTCACTCAACCAGAGCTTCAACATCCTTCAAGGCGAGATCCCTCCCACCATCGGCTCCCTAACGCGCCTCCGGCTCATTGACCTGAGCACAAACATGCTCACTGGTGTCATCCCAAGGAACATCAGCCGCTGCACCAGCCTGGATACGATGCACATCAATAGCAACAAGGGGACACGGGGAAGCATACCGGATGAGATTGGCAACATGCCGTCTCTCTCATATCTAGTGCTGTTCAATAACAGCATCACCGGAACCATCCCATCGTCTCTTGGGAACCTTTCCCGGTTGATCGAGTTGTCCTTGTCGTTGAACTACCTTGAGGGATCAATCCCTTCAAGCATTGGGAACAATCCATATCTCACTTTCCTTCAGCTCTCTGTTAATAATATCTCTGGTTTGCTTCCTCCTTCCCTGTACAACCTGTCATCTCTTAATTACTTTTACACAGCAGACAACAATCTGCATGGCCGTCTACCAATTGATCTGGGGAAAAGCTTTCCGAGCATCCAAGAGATTTTCATTGGAGGAAACCGATTTTCTGGAGCTCTTCCACAATCAATAACTAATCTGTCCAAGCTGCAGATGCTTTACGTGGAGAACAATAGTTTTGCCGGAATTGTTCCTTCCAGATTGGGTAGATTGCAAAATCTGGAAGTGTTGATTCTGGAAGACAACATGTTAGAGGCAAACAACGAGGAAGAGTGGGAACATATTGCTTCTTTGACGAATTGTAGCAGATTACAAAAGTTAATCATTGGATGGAACAAGTTCGCAGGGAAACTGCCAAGTTCGTTGGCTAATTTGTCCACCAACCTCCAATGGCTGCGGACTACCAGCAACAACATATCTGGTCTCATCCCATCAGATATTGGAAATTTGGGAAGGCTTGAGTATCTTGATTTTAGAGACAACTTACTCACTGGGGTCATTCCTGAAAGCATAGGGAAGCTTACACTGGGGTCATTCCTGAAAGCATAGGGAAGCTTACACGATTGTGCTATCTAATTTTGAATTCTAACAACTTTGAAGCACGTATACCATCTTCCATCGGAAACCTCACTTAAATCATTGTGGTTGGTGCATATGCCAACAGCTTGGAGGGGCCAATTCAGAAAACATTTAGCCCTAGATATATCAATTAACAAGCTTACTGGCTTTATTCCTAAAGGAATTATGGAGCTCTCATCAATCTCATCAATTCTCGATTTGTCTTACAACTTGCTGGAGGGACCCCTTCCTGCAGAAGTTGGTAATTTGGTAAATATCGAAGAGCTCAGGCTGTCAGGAAACAAATTGTCTGGTGCAATACCTGATGCCATTGGCAACTGCAAAGTCCTAGAAATCCTATTTCTGGATGGTAATTCATTTAAGGAAGCATACCTGCTACTTTCAGGAACATGGCAGGCCTCAGTCTATTGAACTTAACAGACAACAAACTGAATGGCAGCATCCCTGGCAACCTAGCAACCATCACTGACTTGAAGGATTTGTACCTTGCCCACAATAATTTGTCAGGAACAATCCCAGAACTGTTAGGTAATTCAACATCACTGCTCCACCTTGATCTATCCTTCAACAATTTGCAAGGTGAAGTACCAAAAGAAGGGGTTTTCAGAAATATAACAGGACTGTCAATCCTTGGGAACAATGCATTATGTGGTGGAATACAACAACTTCATCTCCCAAAATGCACCAAGTCCACTGTAGGGAAGAAAAAGAAAAGCATGCCAAAGTTTCTCAGGATAGTGATCCCTATAACAGGAGCCATCATGCTCTTGCTTTCAGGGCTTGCCTTAGCTGGATTTTGTTACAGGAAGTCCAAGGTAGGATTGAAGAAAGATGATGAGCAACCTCAATTAACAGAGATAGAGCTTCCAATGATTCCATATAATGATATACTAAAAGGAACAGATGGATTTTCTGAGGCCAATGTGCTCGGGAAAGGAAGATACGGTACAGTATATAGAGGCACTCTAGAAAATCATGCCGTTGCCATAGCAGTTAAGGTATTTAATCTCCAGCAATCAGGATCATACAAAAGCTTCATGGCTGAATGCAAGGCACTCAGAAGAGTGAGGCACCGATGCCTTGTGAAGATCATTACATGCTGTTCAAGCATCAACCACCAGGGTCAAGACTTCAGAGCACTAGTCTTTGAATTTATGGCTAACGGCAGCTTAGACAGATGGATCCACTCAAATGTTGACGGCCAAAATGGACAAGGAGCACTCAGCTTGTCACAAAGGTTAGATATCGCAGTGGACATCGTTGATGCTTTAGACTATCTTCACAATAGTTGCCAGCCACCGGTCATCCATTGCGATCTAAAGCCAAGTAACATTCTTCTGAATCAGGACATTGGAGCTCGTGTTGGGGATTTCGGCATTGCTAGAGTTCTAGATCAATCAACAAGCAAAAATCCAATGAATTCCAATAGCTCCATAGGAATAAGAGGCACCATAGGATACATTGCTCCATGTAACTCAGATATGCCCATGTACTTCACAAGATAGCATCTAATTAGCTCTATGCACATGAAACATCTTTTTTAATTTTGTACATACCTTAAATGCCCCATATTGTTTCACTCTATAGCAGAATATGGAGAAGGGCTTGCAGTATCAACTTACGGTGATGTGTATAGTCTTGGTGTTACTTTAATTGAGATGTTTACAGGAAGGAGCCCAACAGATGATATGTTCAGAGATGGGATGAGCCTGCATTATTTTGCTGAGGCATCTCTTCCTGACAAGGTTATGGAGATAGCAGATTCCAATATGTGGCTGCATGATGGACTAAACACCAAAAATGATACAACGCATATGACAAGTATCAAAGAATGTCTGTCTTCAGTCATCCAGCTTGGTGTCCTATGCTCAAGGCAACTGCCCATAGAGCCGCTATCAGTGAGCGATGCCGCTACGGAGATGCATGCTATCAGAGATCTATACATCACTACTCAACATTCTGGATCATATGCAAGCAGCGCAAAGATATAAGGGTGATTAAGAATTTACCCCCTAATGTCAATGCAAAAAAAAAACATACATTTCACAAGTGTAAAATAGAGTATCGCAAATTGGCATTCACCATCCATGTGTGTGTGGCTGTGTCCCCACTAGCTCCTCGACTTTCTTCCGCACAACTCATGAGAGATGCATGCAGGTCTGGCTCCCTCTCCCTCCTGGAATGTGCCGTTGGTGCCATGTATCTTGGCGTTTGTTCACATATAATCCGATCTTGAATGAGCCTCAAGGTCGAATCTGCGTTATTACTGCATTATCATTGTCGAGCTCCAGATGGGTACCAAATAAACAGAAGAAACATTGGTAATTTGGCAATTAACATGGTTCAGTTATCCCTGACCTTAGAAATCAGATAACGCCGCAACCATGGCAGCTCCCGGGGCCCTCGGCCCGCGCCTGCCGAGAGTGAAGAGGAAGAGGGGGGAGGAGGCCGCCGCTGTTCGCCCAGACATACTAGATCACAAGCTTCTGCGGGATCGAACCGGGGTTGGAAATTAGAACGAAGCGAGAAATTGACCTCTCGCCCACTGCACCGAGCAAGCGAGGAGTCCCTAGTGCTAAATGGGAGTGCACCTGGAAGGAGAAGGTGACGACGGCCGATGAAGCCGGGGCGGCGGCGGCGCACGGGGAGGGGGTAGAAGATGCCGGTACACGACGCCGGCACAGGGAAAATTTTCTCGGTGAAAGAAAAAAGAGAGAAATCACGTTGAGCCGGTTTTTTTTACCGCTCAAAAATTTCGGCCCTTTTGAATTCACAACCAAAGAAACTCGGCCCAAAAACCCCTGCCTCCCGGCTCCCCAAAACCCTAAATTTTATCCCATTTCTATGCATTGTTATGTCTTGTTTTCCATGTTAGGTTGTTTGGAAATAATCTAGGTTATTTTTTGGAAATAATCTAGGTTATTTTGTATACAAACTGAGGGTTTTTTCTAAATTTTGTCCAAAAGGAAAACGTCGAATTCGAGAAATCCGATAAACGTGTTTCTTGGTGACCTTCGGTTTTTTCTCTTACCGGTAAGGTAAACCTTGCGCAGGCAGCGATGGCGATAAGGTGTGAGGGGTATGACCATTTTATCTTGTGTTTCCCCTTCTATCTATAATGGTCAGTTTTTGCAAGGAAACTGTAATGACCATTTGATCCTAGCCAATTTCTTCTCTTTATGTATGCAGGCAGCGGATGCTACAATTTCTTCCTTTTTTTAAGAAATTTGACCATCACAAAATGCATGATTCATTATGGTTTCCAAATTCTCATTCCCAAAGCTGTTTGCTTATACTCTTTTTTGGTTCAGATCAGTTAACATAAGGATCACATTGACTGAGAAGTCGGACAGCTCATGGTACATCGATGGTGCTTCTGCTCATGTACACCAACATTCATAACACTTTTTGCATGTGTATCAGTTTGTATACATTTACCAACACTCAATGCATGATATCAAGAGGAAACTTGGTTTTCCTCACACCTCCCTTCTGAAAACCGTTTTAATAGATGACAACAAGAACTGCATGACATGCGTATATAAAGTCCTAGTGACCCACGATGGCGAACATATTTCCAGCCAGTGTGGAAATAGAAGTGGTATGGTATCCTGCTGCTGGATTTTGTTTTCAACATGCGGATAGCAAGTCACTGGATGGGAATGAGGACTTGGAGGGGACCAATCATGTTTGTTACTCTTTGATTGTTTGAAGATGCTCATGTTTCCTAATTCAGCTAACCAACCTAGGCAGATTAATCCCCCACCGTTCGTCCACAAACAGTTATGTGCACTGTCAACTATTCAGCCTTCTCTATCCTACATAAATCCAAGATCACACCCAAGCTAAAGCATACCAAGGTGTACATGTCCAATGGTATGATGTTTCACTAAGGCAGCCAACGATCATGTCTCCAATCAGCATGTTAGGTACACTACAATGATGAAAGTTGCAACTAGGAATTGCTCTTTTGGTTTACATGATCTTTTAAGGTAGTTTAGAATTTTGATTCCCCCCATGGCAGAAATCTCCTTTTGAACATTCCAAAAAAGTTCGAACACTTGATGTTTGTAATCAGAACACACAAGTTTCACGTACGAAGAAAAAGATTATGAATGTATGCTTTGATCTTTTTCAGCAGCCTATTAGTATTTACTGCGACCTTATTTACAGTCCATTAAAACATGCTTCTGCATCAATCAATTACAGCACATCTTGAGCACCGGATTGATTATACAAATGAAGAATGATCGATCTCATATTCTCTGACGTAAATACTGCAAGAGATGAGTAAACTAGATGATACTTAAAAGAATGCAAACTAACTTATTTTCTTGTTCTTGATAACATTACAAAACTCGTCTGTCAGCCACTCTCCACAAAGTAGTATAACTTATCAACAAAAGAATGCATATCAACACAAGTAACTTTCTGATAAACAATATCTCCTGGTCTGTACGTAGCTGTAAATAAAGCCACCTACTTATAACTTAACAGACAATTGGTGGCAGGGGCACTTTCGTATTCTCAAAAACATGACTCGGGGTATTTTTCTGTTTCTACAATCCCCCACGTTCCTAGCAGTTGATGCCACATGTTTGGGTGTTTGGGCCAGTGACACGGGTGGTGAACGGGTCGACACGAACCCACAGCAAGGAGAAGATTGAAGCAAGAAGGATTGCCCAGACGACGACGATGGTTGGGGTACGGTTTTGCCTACCCATGAGACCCTTAAGGAAGGGGTACAAATGAACAATCACCCAGAAGGCGAAGAAGAGCTTGCCAAAGAGTGGCCCCCATGATTGGTAACCGCTGTTGATCGCATAGGAGATACCAGCAACAACACCGACCAGGTTGATAATCAAGATGGTTGTTGGTGGGATGAGAAGGGTTGTCCACTTGAACATGTAGAGCTCCGCAAAATCACCTTCTTCATCATTGGCCTTTGAGGTGACAGTAAAGTTGGTGTCGATACCAGCAAGCACCTTGAGAAGACCCTGGAAGACGGCGAAAAGATGGGCAGAGATACCTCCAATAACCCAGAATTGTTCATTCCTCCACCATTCGTCAATGCCAACACCACTCCACCTCATCTCAAGGATACCAGTGGCAAAAATTGAAAGAAAGAGAGAGATGAACCAAATACTAGCAAAGTTGCTAATCTGCATTCCAAAATAGATTCAGTCAGCATTTTTGTTCCATGCTCCTTGTAATAAAGAACAATTTTGTGTAACCGATGCTTACCTCTGGGATGATGAACTTCCCAGTGAGCAGACAGATGGCAGGCAGAACACAGTATATGAGAAGTGGGATAGACGTAAGGGGGTAGATGGTGGTGTTAATGTAAGCAAATCTCTCCAAGAACTTCAGGCGTCCTCCATAGCCATACCATAAGGGGCAATGCCGGCTGAAAAGAATTTCCACAGAACCAAGAGCCCACCGGAGCACTTGGTTCAGACGATCTGAAAGATTGATGGGAGCAGATCCCTTGAAAGCTGGCCGCTTAGGCATGCAGTAAATTGACCGCCAGCCTCGTGCATGCATCTTGAATCCAGTAAGAATATCTTCTGTCACAGAACCATAGATCCACCCAATCTGCAATTTGAAACAAACTTGTTACCATTGACCAAGAAAGTCTTACTCATGCTAACTTCAACATATGGTCATCAAATTGCAACGACAATAGAACAAAAGGTGTGATGTGAACTAAGGGTTCACAATCATGTGCTCACAGTTGCTCATTACTTCAGTTCCATGTTATTTGTATATCCACCCCTTCTCCATAAGAAAAATGAAAACAGTGTTGATGTGAGGATTGTTACGTTACCTCAGTTCCCCACTCAGACTTGTCCTCATAGCCACAACTTATGACATGGATAGCTTCTTTCAGAAGCGATTCTGGAGTTGCAGACTGAGGAACACCACCATATTCCATCAGAGTGGAGGCAACAAAAGCTGCGGATTGGCCAAATCTCTTCTCCAAGCTCATTTGAGACATAAGAAGTGATTTCTCATCATCAAATCCAGCACCTGACATATCAATAAATGCCAACATGCATACATGTTTTAGAACACCAAAAATATACAAGTAAAAACAGCATGCAACAAAAAGGTACAAATTTGAGAAATTAAAAATTAGTCTTAGCCATGAATATCTATAAACATAAAGGTGTACCTTCAACTCCCTCCTCAATATCTTCAAGATTGAATACTGGCACGGAACTGTCCACATGCTTCTGTGACTTTTTCTTGTCTGAGCCCTTCTTCTTTGATTTGCTTGTCTTCTTCCTGCCACCACAGAGTGATGACAAGAAACCACCCTTCTTCTTTTGCTTAATTGGGGGCTCATAACCATATAGAGCTGTTCTGTTGAAAACACAACCAGTTCCCACATAAACTGGTCCTTGAATGCCATCGAGACCCCTCAAGTTAATCTGTGGTAAACAGAAATGCCCCAGAAATTTAGTTAGAAACTTTAAAACTTGTTCACCCAATAGTCTTGATATTAATGGAGAATTTTAAAACATGATTTGAGGCGTACATCGAAAAACACGGTGTTCCTGTTGGCATATCGATCATTCCTATCAATACCATCGAACCTTTGTGGAAACTGAACATAGCAGACACTCCTTCCTAGGTTAGGATCCATAAGGAAGCACATAGCTTCCCTAAGAGCCTTGCTGTTGTTGATGTAGTGATCACAATCAAGATTCAACATGTACTGTCCATTGGTAAGCACAGCTGAGACACGAACCTATGGAAGAGAAAGCTGCCATCAGAACCAACATATGGAAGTGAAGTTGATAATTTTGACATTTGTGTAACATATAACTACTTACAAGAGCATTCATGGCACCAGCTTTCTTGTGATGCTGGAATCCAGGACGCTTCTCACGAGAAACATAGACCAAACGGGGAAGCTCATTGCCCTCAGTATCAAGGCCACCACTGTGACCAAGGAAAACCTGAGTATGATCAAGAAAGAGGAGTTAGCAAAGAAAATTCCTTTCAAGAGAAAAGAAAAAAAAAGATATTATCAGGCACATTAGCAGTCAGTTGAGTAACAGAAGTTCCATTCTGTATTAGAAATATGGTAACCTGAATCATTCCAGGATGGTCCCTGGTATTGTTTCCTGGCCATGGTGTGCCATCCTGCATGATCCATCCTTCCTCTGGAACTTTCTGTGCCTTAGCAACAAGGCCATTTACCCTAACTTTAAATTCTTCATATTCTCTCTGCAACAAGTTTTCAGTTAAGACACATTAGTATTGGATTACAACATAGAAAATGAATATATATTTAATTCACAAAGAAGACAAACCTTCATGGCCCGGCGGTCTTTAACAAATGAAGGCTGGACTTTGTCCTTCAAGTAATCAATTTTCTGGCTGAAGTACCATTCAGGAGCTCTAGGCTCAATGTTGTACTTCTTAACAAATGGTACCCATTTTCTAGCAAATTCTGAAGTCTCAGCTAACGCATCAAATGTCAGCATTGCAGCTCCATCATCAGATACATAGCAAGAGACCTTGTCCACAGGGTAATCCACAGCAAGAATGGATAGAACAGTGTTGGCAGTGACAATAGGAGGCTCCTTCAATGGGTCGACTGTACTGACGAAGATGTCAACTGCAGCCAACTGAGATGGCTCACCTTCACGGTCATACCTGTTAGACAAAATGTAACCCTAATATCAGTGATATGAAAAAATCTAGTTTGTGTTTTGACAAGGTACAACAGAACTGTAAAAGATATCACCTCAATGCCAATCTATCAAGGTAAGTCTCGCGGTTGATTGGAAACCACTTTGGGAACTGATCCAAAATCCAGGAAAGAGCAAACCAAATCTCACATATAACAGATAGAAGCCATAACGGGTATGCATTGCGCACAGGATTTGTGATACGGTAGTGCAGAAAGATGCTTAGAACAACCAAACGCAGCACAATGACCATTCTGTAAGGATTGATCCTGGAGGAAGGAAGTGGAACTTTCCTAGATAGAGGCTGCCGAGTTTCATCATTCCTGCAATTCAGATGGCACAAAATTAGTTATGTCAGAAAGCATAACAAGAAATGGTTGGATAATTTACTCTATACACATTTTCTTGAGAAGACACATTGAAACAATTACCCAGCATTGCAGTGCCTTAAGCATAACAGGTTTGAGCATTTATGTAGATTTAACAAACTGTTGCGATATAGTGTTCCCCTTTCTAGGTTAAGATGTGTGACCTTCCATAAAATTCTTAACAGATCCATAATTTTGGAAGTTGGAACATAAAGGTGAGCCTCCAAATTCTTACAATGATGTGCAGAGCTAAAGTAAATCAAGCTACTTTTTTTATATATCTTCCTTTTTGTAGATGTAAGTCGATACTAATTACGAAATACAATTTAGTACTAAACAACATATGATTCTGTGAAACATGAGTGTGCTACGGAGGGAGTTGGGACTCACAGTAAGGCATCTTCCATGTTGTAATCAGTAGATGCATCAATGTCACCAACACCCCGACCCTCAGAGGGAGCAATGCTGGTGCCATTAGTCATGGGAATTGTTCCCTTATCCTGCTTCATTTTCCAGCCATCAACTCTCTCTTTCCAGGCAACATTTCCAATGCTACCAGAGAACTCCCTTGATGGATTTGCTGGCAAGGAGCAAGAAACAATCATCAGATCTTCACATCAGACATCTGCTACAAACTGAAATGTTAGAGACCATGGTGAGAGAAAAAAACATACGTGAATGATTCACATAGGGAAATGGAGCACGCTTGCCAATGTTCCCAGTAGGGGACATCATATGGTGATCAGGGGAAGCTCCAGGAATTTCTCCCGAGATCTGCGCATCCAATTCAAGAGAGTAAGCACTAGCACATATCCAACATATTTTGAGCAAAATATGTCAAAATTCGCAGCACCAACCTGGCTGTTAGTGACAGATGGGATGTATCCACGAGGGATCTCACCACTATCATACTTGGTGAGTCCGATCTCTCCACTGTCATACTTTGGGCGGCCAACATCCCCGCTGCCCCCAGCATTCATGCGCCAGCTGCGCATCCTATCAGCAATCTTCTGCTTCTGGTCATCATTGCCAGATGCAGGATAGTTGAAGTCACTGGCGTCATCGGCATCAGTATCATCACCTTCCTCCCCACGGATCGCTGGGCTCCCTGAAGGATTCACTCAAAGTTCAGCATATGCTTAACAAATGTATTGATCATACTTGTTATTATTGACCAAAAGTCTATAGTGTCACATCATATACAACTCCAATTACTATTTTTTTCCTCCCTAACTACAATTCGACGGAACTCACACAAAGACAAGACTAGGCCTTGCTACAAGCTAAAATAGGATCCAGTGATAGCGACAGAGCCAATATGCTCCCCCTGACGAAAATGCCATGAGATCCACCAGAACCAAAAAGAACCCACCATTTCTGTTGTTCTCGATCAAAGATCGAAACTTTCCGAGTTGAGTTGTTCCGAAATTGGGATCAGATGAAGCTGGATCAAAACAATTGGGAAAGGAGAAGAGGCTGTAGAAAAAATTACCCTTGTGGCGCTTGTACTTGGTCTTGCACTGCGGGCACGCCTGGGTGCCGTCCTTGCGCTCGTACTCGTAGCAGGGGCGGCAGACCGGGAATCCGCAGACGTCGCAGGCGGCGAAGACGTCCCCCTCCGCGGTGGTGCCCACGCCGTCGCCGCAGATCTGGCACACCTGCCCGCCGCCGCGCCTGCCCGACTTCTGCACACACGCAACAGCAGCAGACAAGATTCAGTCTTTCTCTCCCAAGATCCACCCCCAACACGAAATGGAATGCAGCTGAGAATCCGGGATCGATCCCCATGCCACTCACCACGGCATCCGCGTCGCCCTCCATGGCGCGCGAGCTCGCCAAGAACCGACGAGGAGCTGGCTGGCCCTGGGCAGCAGCCGAAGCCGAAGCCGGCGCTACTCCCGAGATCCGAGCAGGTGCTGGCACGGATCAGCACCGCATCTCCCGCTGCAAGAGAGCGCGTGCTGCTACTAGTAGTGGTAGTGGGGCGGAGGCTGGGCTTAACTACGCGAGGCAGGGCAGCGAAAGGGGGGAGAAAAGGACAGGGCACCGCACCGATGGCGGAAGCCGCGGCAACGTGAGTTGGTTCCGCTGTCGCTTTCGACGCTCGGGATTAAGAATTGACAAAAGATTATTGAAACGGCGAGGCGATTTCGATTTGAGTTAATTGCATGCGTTTGGTGGGCTTGGCCGCTCGGGATTTGCGGTTTGTTTATTGCCGAGTTGGGGGTGTGGCCGGGTGGGGGAGAGCGTGCCAGTGAGGCGGGAGGTGGAAGAAGGGTGAGCTGGCACCCCGTGGGGCCCGCGTGGCAGTGAGGGCGCGCTGTCGGTCACGGGGCACCGACGGAGAATGTGACCGTGGGAGTGAAGTGCAGCGCTGGCGTTGGTCTAATTGGTAGGTGCACAAGTGTGAAATGTGGCATGTGTGATCCCATATAAAATGATGATTAAGCCCAACAGCTCCAAATTATGGAGCTGAATATCATACACCAATGATGAATTTAGAATAGTTTGTAGCTTTATAGCTGAAATCACTTCTGTGTTGTTGAGCTCGTGAGATGGTACAAGTAGCAGCAAAGGCCGGAAGCTAAAATAACTCTGTGGTATTTGCGATATCTCAAAGATTATACCATTGGCGTGTTTAATCAAAATTTAGAGGGCTTTCTTATTTTTGAGTAAATATTTGGATAAAAAATATATTTGGATTTTCCAGCTTTATATGTTTTGAAGAAAACATATAAGATAGGAGAAGTCTATCCGTTTCCATTAAAGAACGACATGCCATCGAAGTTTCTAATTGGTAAATGCTCTAGTAAAGTATAGACAAATTGTATCACGCATAGTTTAACTTGTCTTTTTATTATGGCAAATGGAGGCTAGCCAACAAAAGTAATATGGGCATATAGTGGACTTATATGGTAACTTCTATTGCAAGATATTTAGTGGAAGATATGATGGTAAGGTACGTCATCATTGCCTCCATGGGAACAAAATATTCTTTCAATTTACCATTTTTTGGTCGCTCCTCTAACTTTGATGTGATATAATTGCAAGATAATGTGCTTGTCTTCAGCTTCAGCCTTTTAACCAACTTTATTAATGGAGAATGTTACGGCAGCAACACACGGGGAAGATCACGGTGATTTCGTACTTGTAGAACATCGTCAGTAATCATACAAGTGTCTTGAAAATCATGCCCATTTTTTTTAAAAAAAAGGGAGTAACTGAATATTGAATGTTGAGGGGTGTTTGGATACGAGGTGCTAAACTTTAGCAGGGTCACATCCGATGGTCGGATGCTAATTAGGAGACTAAATATGAGCTAATTACAAAACTAACTGCACAGATGGAGTCTAATTCGCGAGAGGAATCTATTAAGGCTAATTAATCCATCATTAGCAATAGTTACTGTAGCACCACATTGCCAAATCATGAACTAATTAGGATTAATAGATTTGTCTCACGAATTAGACTCCATCTGTGCAATTAATTTTGTAATTAGACTATATTTAATACTCCTAATTAGTATCCAAACATCCGATGTAACAGGTGCTAAAGTTTAGCAGGGGTATCCAAACACCCCTTTAAATTAACCATGAATCATATCAAGTGGCGGAGGGGTATCCAAACACCTCTTGAATTACCCAAGAATCATACTTGGAGGGGTGCTGCCAGGGGCCATGCCCCCCCCCCCAGTCGGAGAATCTTTGATTTTAACCTCCTACTTAGGTTCAGCGCAATTTGGGACGAAACGTTAATTAGCAGCTATATTGATCTTATCAACTTATGCAGCTAATTCTTAGCGGATTATACTAGATTCTGATTATTTTGCTTCAGCTAATTGGTAACTAGGTGAGAAAATAATTGTATGTTTCTTAAGTTTACTCCAATTACAGGTTCATAATAGATAAACAAACACTTATTAACTATTTGTACGCAATAAAGATATGAGGAGCACTGTAACTAAAATTAAAGAAATGTTCTTCTTCTAATCTTAGTGGCTATGCAAATGCAATGATATTTTGCCGAATATGTTTGGTCGGCCCTCCTATGTAAAATTTCTAGCTTCGTCACTTATCGTATCTCTCTGCATGGAATTCTTTTTTAACAAATCAGCGAGGTTGCATGACCAAAATATTTTCTAGGAGCTTTAGCACAACAAATAAAGAAACAACGGATACACGACAAGAATTGCATGACCAAACCAGTTAGCAGTGAACCACACGTTTCGTTTTTTTTCATATTGCCACTCATCCCTAACCTCACGATCACGGTTAACAGCCAGCCGACAGGCAGTTTCTCCAACACGCACACAGTCCCGCACTGTCGCTGTGGCCCTAGCGAGGGTGCACGACCGACACGAAAAGGAACCGGGCCCACATGGCAGAGTGGGCCCCCTTTTTCCCTTTTGCTGTTGTGCATGTTAGTTGGTGGTGGTATGCCGTGTGCGCGTGTGGATCTCGTTTCCCGGCTACCGTGGCGGGAGACTCCACCGACACCACCACCCCGCCGCGGTGGTTGGGTTGGCTTGGCCCCACACCCAGGGGTATTCCTGTCATTCCACGACAGTTACGTGCAGCTCGAGGCTTCCGCACTGACCGCACCTGGTGCTGTGCCTCGGGACGCGCGTGTGTCCTGTCCTCGCGGCGGCAGCGGCGGCGGCGACACCGCCGACGGCGGGCGCGCTCTGACTGGGGACCTGCCCGAGGAAGATCGCCCGAAACGTTTAGAGTCGCTCTGAGGCTGGCAGGTGCCAGAGGAACAGCATCTGCAACTTTTTTTCAAATCACACGGTCGCTCACGGGGCACTCGTCCATGCTACGACACTTCCGAAAGACCGGCGCCTCAACGGGCACCCCACCGAAAGAACAGTGTTACTTAAATTCTGAAATAAATTTAGAAAAATACGAGCAACAGTACCGATTCGGCAGATTTCACGACAAGAAATCTTATCAGCTGAGCTATGCTAAGTTTGCAACAGCTTCTGCAATCTGGATGGATGGTCCATGAGGCTCTGTACTCCGATGATAAATATAGTATACAGAATAAATAAATTAAATTTGGAAGCAAAGACTTTTTTTCTAAAGTAGGACTTTAACCGCTGCTAGCTACGGAGTAGTTTGCCTCTAAGGAAATGGAAGATAAAATGGAAGATAAAAGAATGACAGATTTTAAGATTGACAGAGCCACGTTAAACGTTTTGCTGTGGATGGACATATCTGCTCACAATGAAGGAAGAAATATAAACAACCATACTAGATCTAATATTCGAATTAGAATGGAAAGAATCCATCGCAAGGAAGCTTACCAACTGCACTACACCCAGATCGTGAAAGAGATGTCATTTTAGGACTTATTTTGTTTTTCTAATTAATTAGGTTGTCTTGAAAGTGGTATATTTAAAAACGGAGGAAGCATGGTCTTGGCTCGCATTTGCGCCATGACACGTCAAAGAAAAACTTTGCATTTTTATGTATCACCAGGAATTCAAAAGTTGTAATCTACCCATTTCATATTGTGTTCATCAACTAGCAACAAGAGTAACTTAACTGATCAAAGATCTTGTGCAAAATGAATCATGAGTACCCCCTACAAGTAAACTGTTCATTGTCCAGCCTATTATTAAATTAAGAGGCAAAAAAATAAGATCTTGTGCACTGTCAGTGGCAGGCTGATGGGAATGCCTGAACAGCACTGTGCCTGCCAATGCAGATCATATTGGTGCGAGCAAAATGGACAGCTCAGGGGCAGCACTGTTCCTGTCAAATAAGAAATGGTTCGAGCATGTTCGATAAAAAAAAAGAAATGGTTCGAGCAAGCAAGGCTGGTTGATAGGGTTGGATTGGATTCGTAACCACCCCAATGACCCCGTGCATGTGCCTGAAAATTGGGATTGTTCTCCACCAGATTCCATTACGCTCTGTATTGCAGGCCTGGCAGTGTCAGAACTCAGAAGCTGCCGAACAAAGAAACTACAGCGTAGTAAACAACATGTATGGTGAAGACAGGGAGCAGCATAGTGAAGATCAACGCACAGGTGACCGACGCTGCAATGTCAACATCAGGCAGCAGAGAAAAAAATTGAATAAATTAGTAGATGATGGAACCATTAAAAAATTCTGGCTCAATTATATTTTTTCCTGTTCCCAGGAGTGGCATGAGGGCCCAGTATGACATTAGCAAAATCGACAGATTCTTCCTTAAAAAGCCTTTTGCATGCTGTTGCTCCCAAGTGCCTGTCATCAGTTCTGAATTTCGATTCCACTCCGTTATGTTCAACCTGACCATGACAAATTACCAACAATCCAGCTGATAACTGGCACGACGATGACCGGCTGAGCATGACAATCCAGCAATTCGTTTTGTTCATAATCAAAGGACGCCCAACTCTACCGTTTAATTTGAATAATTGGACTTTGGATTTCTCATGTACTATATCTCCAATTTTGTCTATCCTTCGAAGCAACAATAATTACAGTAAAAAAATTGAGGGATAAATTGGAAAAAAAAACATCATACCATATTTAGGCCTTGTGCATCTTGATGGCCCAATAGAGCAAAACTTCATCGTGGGCTAATCTACTGAGCAGAGGGCCATCTTTTTTCTTTTTTGAAGTTAAGTGGGCCATCTTGCTGAGAGAGGTGCAGGCAGGCTCGGTGACCGAGATTGGGCCGCACTATCGGGGAGAGGCCCAGTTGTACGTACAGCATTGACATGATGTTGCCGTTGAAACCGGGCCCAAACTTAATTTGTTCAGCTAGACCCTGATTCATAATTTCATGCTACATTGGCCTAAGGTCTCCATGGTAGGCCTAACTTCTCACAGCTGTGACTTCTCTTCTTCCCTCCCGTTCCAATCTCGAAGAAAAAAAAAGATTCAGGCTAGAACTTCTAGGTACATGTCGAGGCTCATGACCCAAGGCTCCAAACTTTGCGATGACCACCCATTCATTAAAATATATGTGCAATGTTAGTCCCCCCAATACAAACAGGTGTTTAAATGGGTTTAACCATCTTGTCCGCACCCCTTAAACACCTTCTAAACTTATATTAAGTCGCTTATCCACCTTGTAAGCAAGCTGTGTGGATAGTGATCGATCAGTTGCAAAACAACTTATTTACTTATATTAACTTTGTAAAAAAACTAATATTAACTTTGTAAAAGAAACAGCTTTCTTAGTAACACCAAAGAAATGAAAATCACGACTTGATTGACCCCAACACTCTCGTCCTTTTAGATGAGCGTCTTTTTCAGTGACCACTATCATCAGGGGCGAAAGTAGCGCTGAATTGACCGTGGTGCACTCCTTAAGTAAATTTTACTAGAATTATATGGTAATTTTGAGTCTAATTAGTGGTAAATAAAAAATTTACCTGGTGCACGTAGAGACAACGTGGCTTCGGCCTGACTATCATCAAGCTGTGCGGCTAGCATACCAGTGATGTCTCCTTTTGATTTAACAATGGCACGTCTTCATATTTGTGCCAAGTACTTTTGGAGGGAAAAAAAAAGCACCGCGGAGTTCCTTGTCGTCCTTTTTTTGATAGTGATCAGTCGAGTCCGATCGACATTGTTGCAGGTGACGAGCGCTGTAAAGTTGGAAGAACAAAAAGGCAGAAGCCAAAGTGGGGCATTGGGTAATGCGAATGTGAGTCAGCTGCAACAGGTCAACGAGATGATCTGAGCTGATAACACATCAACCTGAGTCATCAGCTGCTACTGCTACTGTATGGTATTATAACGTGGCTGGCTCCGCTTCCTTAACCATCGTCCGATCCTAGCAATCATGCATTATCTCGTGGCTTCTCGAAGCATCCCCACCTTTCTTCTCTGCTTCCTGCCACACAGATATCTTTGTCATATGTAACATGTACGGCTCCTAGAATCCATGATGCAGAGATTAACCAGCAGAGGTGATGCAAAGCCGATCGAAGGCAAACTTGGATTGGATTTCGAAGACTTGGAGACCATCGTCGCCGGGTTTGGTGGCCGTGGAAAGGCAGGTAGCATACACCTAGCTCGTAAATTACTTCTTTCATCCCAAATTGCATATCATTTT
This sequence comes from Setaria viridis, assembly GCF_005286985.2. Lineage (NCBI taxonomy): Eukaryota > Viridiplantae > Streptophyta > Magnoliopsida > Poales > Poaceae > Setaria > Setaria viridis. The sequence goes on from NC_048264.2 coordinate 7,104,788, forward strand.
AGGTGTTCAATAAGATAATAGATGGATTAGCTTAGTGGATCCATATAGTGAGATAGTGTCGTTGTCGAGATCAGCCGATCAAGACTTAGACTAGTAAATTTTTTTTATGCGCGTAAGCCTCAGGTGGTTGCGTGGGAGACACAGGTTTAGACTGGTTCGGGCAAAGGAAGCCCTACGTCCAGTATCGAGGATGTTCGTGTTGCCCACGCGGGGTTCTGTAGTAGGGGTTACAGGTTGACGAGAGAGGGACTGGTCCCAAGTCTCTTTAGTGCTTGCGCTCTCAGGAAGCGTTGTTGTGTGCTATGGCTTGTGGGAGCAGAGGCCCCTCCCCCCTCCGGCCTTGGGTTCCGCCTTTTATATCGCAAGGCGGTGGCCGGAGTCACAGTTGGGATCGGGTAAAGAGGACTGTAAAGAGTAAAAGCGTAGAACGGTAAAAAGTACGGCAGGAAGGAGGAGCAAGATCCTAGGCGTCCGATGCCTCTGCTGGCCCTGGGCAAGCGCCGGCGCGCATGCCGGAGGGGGAGGTCGCCATATGCCAAGTGTTGTTGCTCCCTACAGATAGCTCCTTCGATACTCGTAGGCGTCAGATCATGATGAGAGCGTTCCGTCGTTATCCCAGCATCTGTTAGGGAGGACAGTGGATGCTGTTGCTCAGGCGATGGCTGCCGGAGGGAGGGCGTCACATCCTTGCAGTGCGGGACTCGAGGGCGCGCGGGGCCCGAGGACAGGCCGGTCGCTCCTTTGCTCCGGCCGGCGCAGGCCATGAGTACCCTGCGGCGAATGGGAGTCGGCCGCCGGCACTGTTGCCTGCACAGAGCGGTCGTGCACGGGTACTTGTGTCGGGTTGCGTGAGGAGCGCGGTCGACTTTCCCTCCGCCAGGCCTGCGGCGCATTTACGACGAGGCCGACGGGGGGACCCACAGGATTTTGTCTGTCTTGCCCATCTGGACCGTATCCGAGGGGGATCCCTACCCCGGGGGCCCCAGCGCGCCCGACCCTTTTGCTTGGGGTCGGACGAGGCGGAACTCCGTGGCGAGGGGTCGGGCGCCCCCCGACCCCGGGGTCGCAGTCGGGCGAGGCGGAAACTTTGCGGAGGGGGGTCGGATGTTCCCGATCCTGGCGTCTTGGTCGGGCGAGGCGGAGCTTTGATCACGTCTGGGTGGGCCCGGGCCTCCGTGTCTGCTTCCTTAAGTGATGTCTTAGGGGATCGTTAATATTTCCCCCCAACAGATAGGTCCTTAGAAGAGTGAAAAAAACAATCATGTCTAATGGCTGCCTTATGGGCTTTGGAACATTGACAAGACTTTGCTCCATCATGACTAGTTAGATCATCATTATTGGGGGTTGGGTGGAGGTGGAGGGGGCATCCATCGTATCTCTCGTCTATGTCATTAGTAAAGGTTATTATATAGTAAATCAATAGATCTGCACAATCAGAACTAATTTAATAAATAAATTATAATTTATTGTTAAGAAATTTGTATACGTACTCTGAATTGGTGGTCAGTTATACGCTTGGGATCTACAAAATCATGGATGAACTCACATACGTAGTATCCGCATAAATTATTTCCTGGATTCCATCTCAAACACTATATATATGGCAAGAGAAGTTATAAAATATTTGTTATGTTCAAGGAAGTGTCATGAGATGTAGAAATTCAATACACACCGGGAATTCAGACTTGAAATCAAGTTCCTCCTTTAATTCACTTGCGTGATGTTGCCGAAGCATCGCTCTCTCCCACGTGCTCATTTTTTTGGCTTATGATGAGGGCCAGCTATGGTTTTCCCCTTGTTGCGAGAGGAACGACGATCGTCCCCACCATCACCACTACCTCCAGCAGCAGTAGCCATCTCTATGTACTACAATTTATTTAGCTCATATTTGCAAATAACTAAACTATGAACAAATTATATTTTTTCCCACAATTTATTTAGCTCAAACATAATATATAAATGAAAAGTTTCTCCATTGTAGCTTATTCTAAAAATGACTCATTACGCACCTCTATTTCATCCTGTTATCTATATGTAGCACAATTTATCTCGCTCATATTTGCGAATGACTAAAATATAAACAAATTATATTTTTCCCCATAAGTTATTTAGCTCGTATTTGTAAAGGACTAAACTATGAAATTATTCCTCTAATCTCATATCAATTTCTTTTTACTAATACGAAATATAGGATCCAAAAAATTGTAGCTTATTCTAACAATCACAAATATGAGATCTAAGTAACACATGCATATAAATGAAAATTTTCTTCATTGTACCATATTCTAAAAATCATAAATTACTCTAGCTCTAAAGTATAAAATTTAGTATACTAACCATGTATTTAACCATGTATTAAGGGAGGATGAAGTTTCTAACCTTTAGAACACTTGAATGAGTGAAATCCTCACGAAATGGTCAAAAATCCGGCAACACCTTCCCTATTTCGCCACGAATGGATGAAGCCTGAGCTAGAGGAAATGGCTCGGGCAGGAGGAAGAAGATGCCTGATTTATAGGAGGGAAGTTAGTACAGGTTGGGAGCTCCAACGGGTACTAAAGGTCACCTATTAGTACCGGGTGGCACCCAGTACTAATGGGTGACCTTTAATTTCGGTTGAAGCTCCCAACCGGTATTAAAGGGGATCATGGGAGACTTCTAAGGAACTAGCTGTCAGACCCGATACTCGTCAAAAGCTGGTTAGCTAGGACTGATGCGGTCACGTACACCACTCGCCTCTGTCCTGTGCCACCTGATACTAATAGGTAACCTTTAGTATCCTTTGGAACTTCCAACCGGTACTGAAGATCACGGGACGCTCCTGGGAAACTAGTGATACTAATGCTCGTCAAAAACCAACCGGTTAGCTAGGACCGATGCGGTCACGTACGCCACCCGCCTCTGTCCTGTAGCTCTCGCTATGGTCCAGTGGATGGGCAGCACGGTGATCCATGTGCATTTTGTCTCGCTCCTCCACCTCTGCAGACTGCAGTGGTACTTGGTACGTACGTTGCACCAGCAGTGACCAGTTGGTAGATCAATAATCAATCAGTCAATCATTGGACCAGATTCCACGGCCGTCAGCCGAAGCTAGGAACTGTAGGAGCCGGCCGGCCTGCCGCCGGCGGCCACAAGCTAGGTGCCGTAGGCGAGCAACTATGCACGCATGCGTGGAAGATTGAAGGAGTTAAGGAAGCGGCCGGCCGGCCGGTCGGACTTGCCGCCGGCCGGTTTTCCATCACCACTCCACAGCCGCCGCGCGCACACCGGCCGACGCAACAAACTTTCCAGGCCTGCCTTTTCTCGCGCCGTCACACCAAGACACACCGGCACGGTCCAAAATGCTCGTAGATTCTGTGGCACACGTAATGCACGCGTGGAAACACTGTGCTATATACGACGCTTTAATTTGCTGCTTTTTTTTTTTGATAAAAAACATTTTACTGCTTGGATTTAGGCTAAGTTTGGGGGCCTGTTCGCTTCAGCTTATAAGCCGGCTGAAAAGCTGAAACGGCTGATTTGTTGTGAGAGAAAAATACTGTTTGGTGGCTGATAAGCCGACTGAATAAGCTGAAGCGAACAGACCGTGGAACGCTAGCTTATGGAACAGGTGTAGGCGTGCTTAGCGCAGTGACGTCAGTGAGGCGGTGACTAAACCACTGAAGTGGCAGCTGCTTTTGTTTTGACGACCGAGTGTGTGTGTGTGTGTGAAGATCTCTGCACGGCTGCGCTCTGCTAGGCTCCGGCGACGGCATCTCATGGAAACCGCGCGTGAATGATTGGTTGACGCGAAAGGTAAAGATCACATGGACGCGGTGATCAGATCAAGAGATGTGCAAGAAATGCGTGCATGGCTTTTTTCTCTCTCCTTTTTTTAAAGAATAATTGTGTATCCATTTCACATCATAAGATATCATCCGTAAAATTACTTATTTTCCGTAAATAGAGGATCGGAATTTTGAGGTCGAATGGTATTCCAATTGTTAAATATTGTCCAAAATACCATATATTTAAAGACGGATGTAGTAACGTGTGTGCGCTTTTAAATAAGGGCCCATTTGATTACTTTTGTATTTTTAGTGCATGTCACATCGAATGTTTAGATACTAATTAGGAATATTAAACGTAGACTATTTACAAAACTCATTACGTAAGTGGAGGCTAAACGGCGAGATGAATCTATTAAGCCTAATTAAGTCTAATTAATCCATCATTAACAAATATTTACTGTAGCAACACATTGTCAAATCATGGACTAATTAGACTTAATAGATTCGTCTCACCGTTTAGCCTCCACTTATGTAATGGATTTTATAAATAGTCTATGTTTAGTACTTTTAATTAATATCTAAACACGGGTGCTAAAAATAAGCAAAGAAATCAAACCAAGCCTAAATAAACGTAAATGGAAATGGCCGACGGCACGAAACATGATTTAGAGCAACTCCAAGAGGCTGCTAATCTTACCCCCAATACCTTTTTTAGGAAAAAAGAGAGAAAAAATGAACTCCAACAATCCACCTAAACCTTCCCTAATTTTTTAGCGACGCTAAAAAACAGGCTGCCACCGCGTATATTTTAGCGTTGGCGTTCCTCCCCCAATCCTGATTCCCGCACGCCCACGCGTCCCTTCCGATGGGTCCAATACGATGACGTGGCCTGTGTTTGAAATATTGGGGGCTATTTATTAGCGATCTGTAATATATTTTTGGGGGAAATTTTTTTTAGGAGAACCCACATAGTTTTGGGGAAGAATTTTTTAGGATACTCTTGGAGTTGCTCTTATTACGTTCTCCGCGCTCTCATCAGGGACAGAAATCATCCGGAGTACCCGCCCCCCAATAATGCATGCGATCGACTGGGACTTGCAAAAAATGATGAGCACAGTCAAGCTGTATAAGCATTGCATATCTTGCAAGCTGCAGCAGCAATCATACAGCCATGATGTTAAGTTTTTGCGCGAGAGGTCCACCCCCCAATAATTGGGTGGCGCGGCTACGTGTGCCCCGGTTGCTTGTCCTCTCTGCACATGCATCCAGGGACGTGGCGCCTATCGTGGCCGTCCATCCAGCTGCTTACAGAAGTACAGGCAATTTACAATTCGTGAACAATATCTGTTTACTTTTATTTGCAGATACTACGTACGTAGCTAAGACGAATGAAGACACAAATCGGATACGGTGCTTCTTTGGCGAGGCTCCAGCCGGAGCTCTACCCGTACGTAAAAAACGGAGCACTAGAGGAGCAGGAGGCATTTTGTATGAGAAGTGCCGCAGCTCCTTCCCATTTTAGAAGGAACCTGAGCCTCACCAAAGAGACGCGTAGATAAAAACATCAGTTACGATACGAAGAAGAATCGTGGTTAAACTCGTTGAATTTCAATCAAATCAGCATGCATGCCCTGTTTGCTTGCCGTGTGCCGCTGCTTTCGTCTATCTCTAACTTGCACGCACGTACTTTTAGCCAAAAAAAAATAAAATAAAAATAATGTACGTAGCGTTTTTGCGTGAAGACGGAGATAAACTCTGAGTTGAAGCCTCGAAACTGAGAGGAGGATATGATTGAGTTTACAAATTGATCGCAGCACGTAATTATCCAAACAGTCCAGCTCCATCATGCATGACCTGTTATGTAGGGCTGACTGATGACTCAGTTGTTATGGCATTGTGACTATTTTGCGAGATGTATGACAGGGTACGCAATGATTCATTTCATGCTCAATCATCCAGCTGCAGCTTCAAACGTTGAGCTGATCCTTGCCCGGCTAGCTGTCTCTGAACCTTGGTTTGCCGCGTTAGATTTTTTTGGTACTGGCATGCATGCGAGACGAGGTAAACCCATCTGCATGCGTCTCCAAGCAACATCCTGCGCATTTGCAGCGCGCTCACAAACGTTATTAGCTTAGTCACGAAGAAATGCCATCGGGCATCGGCAAGATACGCTAAATACCGACATTGCTTGTCGATGCCCATGACTGACCAGATCAAAGATGAAAACTATTCCCTCGCTCCGTCCCAAATTACAATTCATTTTAATTTTTCTAGATATATGTAATTTGCTATGCATCTAAATATATATTACGTCCAGATACGCAATAAAAGTTATGTGCCTAAAAAGCTAAAACGAATAGTGATTTAGAACGGAGGCAGTGGTTGGAAGAGAAAAAAAAATGAAGGAAAATATAAAGCAGCAGTCAATCAGTCAGCTATACATCAACCTGGGGAATGCAACAGCAGCCTAGGCGCTTCCCAATTAATTCCCGCGTCTTCGTACGAAAGAATTCAAGAACCGCCGGCATCCCTAGCCGTCACCTACGAACAAACAAACGATACCTCAGTTATGGAATAGGGTACCCTGTAGAATATCCTCACCGGCCGCCAAGAAATGGGAATGATGTTTTTGGGAGTATGCAGTCAACCAATCATGATTTTCAGTTCTTCTTGTAATTCTGTTAGATGGCCAAGGATTTTTTTTTTAGTCTAGTTAAGACATTTACTGAAAGCATTTGTAAGTGGCCAATATTTCCTTTGAAAATATTGGTTGATGCTTCTTGGTTGCTAAATTGTTCTAATTACCTCCAAAATAAACTGCAAAAGCACCACCCACTTGAGAAATAAAAAATTAAAGAAGAACAATAACCGTCATCAGCCGTTTTTTGTGTGTATGTATTCACATCCACAATCTGAAAACTGGATTTATAACTCCATCAAAACTTTTTCCCTCCCTTGCATTGCATGGGAAGGAATTCATGGAACCTGGACTGTACGCCGCCAAAGATGATGGAGGCCTAGCAGCTGGACCATACCATGCAACACCTAATGGTAATACCTATTCATAGTCCGGAAGAAATCCAACTCTGCCGTTTTAACCCCATCGATGCCTGCCGCGTGGCTCATGAGACCCGTCGGTGCTTTCTACTGCAAAATCGTGCTACGCCATGCGGGGTGCGGCTCGGCCCTTGGCGCGTGTCCCCCCCTGCCGTCGGCCGGTCGGGTGCATCGACCCTACGCAATACACCGCCGCGTACGCGCGCCTTGACCGTTCCTCCATTTCACCCCGCGAATTCCCCCCACCCCCTCTGCTTTTCTACCCATGACGTCACCCACGGTAAAACCACCCGCCACGTCACCCCTCCCCCCCCTGCCCCCTTCCCGGAGTATATAAACCCCTCCCCTGGCCTCCTCCCGCCAGCATCTCCCTCCTGGTCCTGGACGAGGAGAGGAGCACCACCTGTATCGTTTACTGGTGTGTACTAGTTAATTACCGTCACTAACCTAATTACCCTCCTCACGCTGTTTCTGTTCTATCGTTCCTACTCCTATACCTCCCCTTCGCTTCATCTGCAACCTCAGACAAGGTATGCCATCTCCTTCTTGTGATCTTTTTTTTTTCAAATTACTTGTAGTTCTTAGTTACATTGTTTAGCTTTCGTAATTCTGTGATCTTACTATTTGGCCACCATCTGTGTAATTGATTCATCCTCTGTCGCTGTTCTTGTTCGCATTTTGCAGAGGGTGTTCTGTTTCTGAAGTTATCTTGGGTTGATCGAGAGCAGGGGAAGGGAAGATGACGGTGACTCCGCTGATCACGGTGAGCGACGGCCGGCTGGCGGTGCGCGGCCGGACGGTGCTGACCGGCGTGCCGGACAACGTGTCGGCGGCGCACGCGGCCGGGGCGGGGCTCGTCGAGGGGGCATTCGTCGGCGCCCACGCCGGCGAGGCCAAGAGCCACCACGTCTTCACCCTCGGCACGCTCCGGGGCTGCCGGTTCCTCTGCCTCTTCCGGTTCAAGCTGTGGTGGATGACGCAGCGGATGGGCGCCTCCGGCCGGGACGTCCCGCTCGAGACCCAGTTCATGCTCGTCGAGGTGCCCCCCGCCTCCGGCGACGGCGACGACGACGCCGCCGGCGGTGACGGCAGCGAACCGGTGTACCTGGTGGTGCTGCCGCTGCTGGAGGGGCAGTTCCGGGCGGCGCTGCAGGGGAACGACCGCGACGAGCTGCAGTTCTGCATCGAGAGCGGCGACAAGGCGGTGCGGACGGACCAGGGCGCGCACGCGGTGTACCTCCACGCCGGCGACGACCCCTTCGACACCGTCGCCGCCGCCGTGAAGGCCGTGGAGAAGCACCTGAACACGTTCCACCACCGGGAGAAGAAGAAGCTGCCGTCGTTCCTCGACTGGTTCGGCTGGTGCACCTGGGACGCCTTCTACACCGACGTCACCGCCGACGGCGTCAAGCGCGGCCTCCAGAGGTACGTGCGCCTTCGAAAACTCAGCCTTTCCCCTGCAGTAAATGCCTTCATCTCCTGCTCTGTTCCTGACCGTCCCCTGCTCCTGCAGCCTGTCGGAGGGCGGCGCGCCGCCGCGGTTCCTCATCATCGACGACGGCTGGCAGCAGATCGCCTCCGAGGACAAGCCCGACCCCGGCGTCACCGTCCAGGAGGGCGCGCAGTTCGCGAGCAGGCTGACGGGGATCAAGGAGAACACCAAGTTCCAGGCCAAATCCAACGACGACTCCGGCGACGGCGAGCCGGCGGCGGCGTCGGGCGGGCTGAAGCAGCTGGTCCGGGAGGCCAAGGACGCCAACGGCGTGAAGCAGGTGTACGTGTGGCACGCCATGGCGGGGTACTGGGGCGGCGTGGCGCCGTCGCCGGGGACGGGGATGGAGCGCTACGAGCCGTCGCTGGCGTACCCCGTCCAGTCCCCGGGCGTCACGGCGAACCAGCCGGACATCGTCATGGACTCCCTCTCCGTCCTCGGGCTCGGCCTCGTCCACCCCCGCCGCGTCCGCGACTTCTACGGCGAGCTCCACTCCTACCTGGCCTCCTGCGGCGTGGACGGCGTGAAGGTGGACGTGCAGAACATCATCGAGACGGTCGGCGCGGGCCACGGCGGCCGCGTCGCCATCACCCGTGCCTACCACCGCGCGCTCGAGGCCTCCGTGTCCCGGAGCTTCCCCGACAACGGCTGCATCTCCTGCATGTGCCACAACACCGACATGCTCTACAGCTCCCGCCAGACCGCCGTCGTGCGCGCCTCCGACGACTTCTACCCTCGCGACCCGGCCTCCCACACCGTCCACGTCGCCTCCGTCGCCTACAACTCCGTCTTCCTCGGCGAGTTCATGCAGCCCGACTGGGACATGTTCCATGTCAGTAGTAGTGCCTCTGTTCTCGATCTGTTCTTGATCCGTCGATCATGTCTTCTCTTGTTTCTAATAATTCGATGGGATTTTGCAGAGCTTGCACCCGGCGGCGGAGTACCACGGAGCGGCGAGGGCGGTGGGCGGCGGGGCGATCTACGTGAGCGACAAGCCGGGGAACCACAACTTCGGTGTGCTGAGGAAGCTGGTCCTCCCCGACGGCTCCGTTCTCCGGGCGAGGCTCCCCGGCAGGCCGACTCGCGACTGCCTCTTCTCCGACCCGGCGCGCGACGGCGCGAGCATCCTCAAGGTCTGGAACGTGAACGCGTGCGGCGGCGTGGTGGGCGCCTTCAACTGCCAGGGCGCCGGGTGGTGCCGCGTCACCAAGCGCACGCGCGTGCACGACGCGGCCCCCGGGACGCTCACCGGCGCCGTGCGCGCCGCCGACGTCGACGCCATCGCGCGCGTCGCCGGGAACGGCGGCGAGGGCGGCGATGGAAGCGAGTGGGACGGCGAGGCGGCGGTGTACGCGCACCGTGCGCGGGAGCTGGTGCGGCTGCCCCGGGGCGCGGCGCTGCCGGTGACGCTGGGCCCGCTCGAGTACGAGGTGTTCCACGTGTGCCCGCTCCGGAGGGCGGCGCCGGGCGGCGCCGCGTTCGCGCCCGTCGGGCTTCTCGACATGTTCAACGCCGGCGGCGCCGTCGAGGAGTGCGCGGTGAAGGCCGACGATGCCGCAGGCACCGGCGCGACGGCCGTGGCGACGATGAGGGTGCGCGGGTGCGGGCGGTTCGGCGCGTACTGCTCGCGGAGGCCGGCGAGGTGCGTGCTGGACGCGGCGGAGGTGGAGTTCGGCTACGACGCCGACACGGGGCTCGTCACCGTCGACCTGCCCGTGCCGGAGGAGGAGATGTACCGGTGGACGCTGGAGATCGTGGTGTAGGCCGAGGCGTGACGCCGGACGCTCGTCTGATCGATCGCCGCGGCTGAGCCATTCTCAGCGGGCAGAGACGATCATCGCCATTGGTGACGTGCGCGAGAGTTGTATAATTAGTGTGGGGAGACGGGAGAGTGGAGTATGCTTTGCTATGCTAGTATCAGTATGCTGTGTTCTTGTACCCTGTGACATGAATGTTGTATTATTATACTACTGGGTAATAAAGGATGGTGCTCCTTCAATATGATTTGGGAGTGTATGAGTGTGAAGTTTATGCCCAACTCGAGACTGAGGATCGCGATAACATTCCAATTTAGGTCTCGTTCGTTTTCACTGGATTGACCCGGAATGAGGTCCATTCCGAGTGGTTTGAAGTGGCCCGGTTTGAAACCAGACTTGCATTGAAAATGTTGTTCGTTTTAGTCTGGCCTGGAATGAAAACCGGTCTGGATTGGAATCCTTCTACATTAGATGGCCCGGATTGAAACCATACCTCCTCACCCCTAGAATGAATCCTGGCCGGATTGAGTGACACGGGTGGAATCACTCAAACCGGACCTGAAAGTAATCCTGGCTGGAATCCAATCCTAGTGAAACGAAAACCGGACCTGAAAGTAATCCTGGCTGGAATCCAATCCTAGTGAAACGAATGAGGCCTTAAGCTTAGCAGGATTTCAATTTTCCAAACGCCCACGTAAAATTCAGGTACACCAACAAGATACCAAGCGCAAACTTACCAGTCCACATTCAGAGTCGCAACTCGCAACTTTTTTTTTTTTGAATAATCACAAGTCGCAACTTGGAACCGAGCAAGTGCCAAACAATCGGGCATGGAGTACTTTCAAACTGGCTACAATGCTTTGTCATCATTTCAATTCTATAGGCTGTAATAGTTTTCACGAGTACTGATCAGAAACAGTCAAAGAAAAGGAGGGATGGATCAAACATCCTAGCACGAACAGGTTTCTCATGGGCGCGACTGCAGTCGTCAAATGTTATCTAAGTTGGCACTACAAAAATATGGTTCCATAAAACTTGCACCGGGTAACGATTGGCTCATAGCGGCGCCACAGATCTTTTAGATTGCACCGGCCTCCAGGAACTTGTGCCCTCCCATGGGTTCTCTATTTGTGGTACAGGTACACAAACGAGAATATGAAGAAAGCTCCCATCTGCAAAGAGGAAGTTGTGTAAGCAGGTGATACATGGAGCTAATCTAGAACTTGGAAAGATCTACACATGCAGCCTATGATACAGTCTACACAAGTGACTTTTACTCATCTAGACGTGAAGCTGTAAAAGATGAGCGAGTGGTCAGGGAGGGAGGGAGAGGCAGTGTAGTATGGGTATGCTGAAGAACATTTTGAAGCAGATCTTACAGATGAAAATGAGGCAGTGTAGTAGGGGTATGCTGATGTTATGAACCTCTCGTACTCATTGTGCCTGTAAGGGCGTACTGGAATCTGCAGCAGACAAACATGATTATGAAATGTGAAAAGTGGCAAAAAAAAATGACTCTACAGTGCATATTGTTTGATTAAAGCAATAAAACACTGTAAAAAGAAAAGCATGCTATGAGACTAACCTGCTTTGTAAAAGACAGACCAGTGTATCCCAGCCTTTGGTACTCAACTTTGAACTGGAAAACTCCATAAACATCCGGAACTTTGAAGGATATTGAATATAAACCCTGCAACAGGAGAAAATGATAGTTTAGCCACAGTAATCTCCTAATCTCACAATTGATCTTAATACATAAAAGGTTCATAATGATGCACACCTTCTTGTCAGTCGACATAGTTTTCAAAACATAAGGACTCATCATGAAAAACTGAAGTTGAACATCATCAGCAACATATGGCTTCCAGCTTGTTCCAGACCATTCGTAGATCTCAACCGAGTATTCCTTGAGGATAATATTTATATTAGCACATTTAACTTCACAGTGCTCAATAGTCAATTCACATCAAGTAAAAAAGTTACCAGGTCATCATTAATGCGGTACATGCCAGGCTCATTTGTCTCCCCAACCTTGTGATGCTTGACATTAACTGCCTGTGAATTTGAACGTGACAAAGGTTATGCCATGCCTTTCAGAGTTTTATTTGCAAAACACCCACTGCAAAAGAAAAATACAAGGAAGCTTGAGAAGTAACGCAGCATATGACCTTCAGATGGCCCCTCTCGTGGAAAACCCATTTGCTTGTTTCTGTCACAAACTGCTCATTTCCAGCTCTCTCATACCTGTACATATATAAAAACTAGAATGAGCATGTAATGAATGATTTCCACAAAGAAGCATACAAAAAAAGGATGAGAAAAGCTATATATATTTGCTCCAGGATAAGCAGTACTTTTGCATATATCCAATAATCATTAGAATGAGCATGTAATGAATGATTTCCACAAAGAAGCATACAAAAAAAAAGGATGAGAAAAGCTATATATATTTGCTCCAGGATAAGCAGTACTTTTGCATATATCCAATAATCATTAGAATGAGCATGTAATGAAAACTAGAATGAGCATGTAATGAATGATTTCCACAAAGAAGCATACAAAAAAAAGGATGAGAAAAGCTATGTATATTTGCTCCAGGATAAAAAGTACTTTTGCATATATCCAATAATCACCCAACACCCATATTAAGCTTATTCTCAACCTATGCAACAGGCCAACAGCCTAGAGCAGCTTATAGTGCCGAAAGATCCTTTAACATCAAGTACCTCGATTACAGTTTGGGATCCCTTACAGATTTACCCCTTTATTATCAAGTAGTGCATTAAACTGATTCTTTCATCAAGCTTCTTCTCAAGGTAGCAAAGCATTAACAGAAAGCTAAATAATCACACTCCAAACTTCACAATCTAGGGACAGTATATGAAATTATAAGTAATGTGCATAATTAAATGCATTGGTCAATCCAAGCAGTAAGCTGCTTAACACAGAGACAACCCAAGCACAACAGTTCCTCAAGGTTCTCTGTTGCCTTGTCAAGAGTTAATTACAAGATAAAAACTTCAAATTTCACTTTAAGTTAGGTCTTATAGAACTTAGAAAGGCAGATCTTTTCTAACAATCATATAATGCTTGCCTCAAAAAGGATTGCATTAATTAAAAGAAATAGCATCCAAAAGTTCTTCAAATTTTTTAGCTGAAATCTATAGTCTCAACAAAAGCTTCAGAACTAAGCTAACCTCTTCTTGCTACCAGCCTTTTGAACACCAGACTTTAAGAACCTGAATAAACAGAACAACATCAGCACTTTATAGGAAGCCAGAAGAAACCTACTTTGGTGTATATGGTTGCATACCGGTTGCTAAACAGATCAAGTGATCCAGATACCAGCACCCGAGCATTATTTCTTGCCTGCAAGAAGACAGAAAAAACTTGTTAAGAGAGATTCAATGGCAGCGTAGAACTGGTAATGCATGGATGCCGGCAAGCCTATCATGCATTAATGAATACACAAGAATGAAACAATGGAATGACTAGGCACTAATACTAACAAGCAAGTAAAAAAGAAGATACCTGCATCACAGAAACCAGTGATATAGCTGACCCAGTGAGAGATGGAGGAGATGCCAACTTAGTCTTTGGGTTTGCTGAATATGCTGATGGAGAGGCAGATAGGACTTTCAGAACCTAGGAATGTCCAAAGGCAGAGGGGAGAAGGAAGGGTTATAAAAACCATAAATGTTTATATTCTACAGCAATATAGAGTTATGGATATGCAAATATCAGTGTGTAGATTTAAATTAAATTACTCACCAAGTTGTTTGATGGATTAACTGCGTGTCCAATTCCACGAAACAACACAGGAGCCTAGGAAAATGGAGAAAAATATTAAAAGGAGAAAAGATTACATGTAAGCACAGCCAAATATGCAAAAGGAAGCAATAAAAAAAACATTAGGCAAGTTTACACCATATCCTCATCAACATCCAATGTTAAGAAATGTTACGATAGCTGAGGCTACTCTAGCCCCTAAAGAACTGCAGATATAAAAGTAGCATACTACCAAATAGGAACAGACCAGATATAAGCATCTTTGGCTCTTTGCTAATACTACAAATTGGTTTAACCATGGAAAGACTATTGTAACTACTAATAGGGACAAATGTAGATGTGCCACAGGAGTATAGAACAGAAATCTGAAGACATAATGTAGCACACTTATACTGACAATGTTTCAGCAGTACAGCCTACAAGGTTGGATTTCTGAACAAAAAGCCTACTAATTGTGAATACAAAAAACATAAATGATGAGATCACCATGCGCAAAATTTAGTTCTCAATTGATAAAATCAGAACAAGATTTCAGACCAAGGTTCAACCTCAACTTAGGTCTAACTATGGTTTAATCCAATGAGCATGTCAAGGCCTAAAAGGTTGAAAGGATAGGGTAGATTTTTTTGCATCGCAGCTAACCTCAATCTTTTTAGACCCCAGTATCACATCTGACTGGATGAGATCATCGCCGGCAATCAAGGTGTGATCACCATCAACATCCGTGACAGCATAATTAATGTGGTCAACAACCATTGCCTCTGGATCCTGAAACCCATCGAAACTCGAGCCGTTAAAATCATAGGGATGGACAAACCAAGGCATCAGACAGGCAGCCACAGAAGTAGGAAACAACTTGCCTCATCAAAATCAACCCCACACTCCGTCGCAATGCCACGGATAAGATCGGAGGCAGACGAATCTGCCGCCAGGATCATATCATGGCCAGCGTCGATAAACTCTAGAACCGCATTCTGGTCCACTGATCCACCAAAACCTGGCACCAAACATAGACTAGCATTATTAGAAATTAATAGGGCTGAATCAAGAATTTCTCACATCATCTAACAGAGTTCAAGGCGTGTGCAGGCAGTCTAATCAAGCACAACTAGCACTTGGATCCCATTTTCCCACTAGGGCTAAGCGGCTGACCGCACAATTCAAATGAAATTTATGGGGCAGATAGATCCTCCAGACCCACAAATCCTACATCCGGTGTCCCGGTAGCAGCAATTTTCCACAGCAGATCACAGAATTCAACTGAGAAACACTCCACGAGCGTGGATCAGGTCAGACGAACAACCGATTCCGCACCCCAAACCTCCACTACTCCCATCGAATCCACCACCAGGACCGCCAACGCCACAGATCGGATCTCCGGGAGGCGAGAGAGATAGGAACAGAGCAAATTACGTGGGGTGGAGGGGGCGAAGAGCACGAGGCCGTCGTAGAGGTACTGTCCGTAGCGGTGGAGCGAGAGTTTGGGGTCGTCGGCGAGGCGGAAGTCGAGATCGAAGCCGCGCGCCTGGAGGGAGCCGAAGAAGGCCGAGTGCGAGGACCGCACGGCCAGGTCGTCCAGGAGGACCAGCAGGCGGCGCCCGCGGGGCCCCTCCTCGGCGGCCCCCTCCGCGGCCGCGACCGCGAGGAGGGGCGCGAGGGCGAGGGCGAGGAGGAGGAGGAGGTGCCGCGGCGTCGCCATTGCTGCGCAGATCTCGCGGTGGAAGGGGGGGTTTTGTTGGGTTTGGAGTGGCGCAGCAGCGACGGAGACGACGACGACTCTCGGGGGAGGAGGCTATAGCAGGTGCCAAGGTGGAGAGGGAGGGAGGTATGCCAGCCGTCGATTGGGGATCGAATGGCCTGGATCGAGTTCAAAGCTTTGCTGACTCAAAGTGTGCTGAGCCTGACAAGCAGGCCCACGTGAGGCAGTTAAGCATCTGTCTACTTTTTCTTTCTTTTGGGAAAGGTTTCCCCCTAACTGTGTTTTTTTTTCTTTTGAAAACTTAGAACATGGTAGAACTAATCACCTCAATCTAGACTGAGGTTTAACTGAAGTACATCACGACTTGATGCTTTAAGGTAGTTTTTTTCCTATAAAAAGGAATTGAAAAATATATTGAACTGTAGGAATACTTGAATTTTGCAACATCCTACTAAAATTAGACGAAGATGCAGAACATCTATTATACCACAATCCATTTATGGCGACGAAACCAAACCGCTAGCACTGCTTTCAGAATCAATAGAATCAAGGTTTACTGAAAGATTGCTGATAACAATGTGCAAGTATGAAAAGTGAACTGGTCTCATTGATCAATGAAACAATAGTGAATCTGTTGAACTAGCAAGCCACTAAGTCACATCAGCTTTGTCTCTATGGTTCAGGTTTACAAAAACACAAAGAAAAGGAACGGAAAAACTGCGCCGGGCAGCACAAGTGGGCATGCCAAGCTTCAATCCTCTGTTAAGAGTCACAAAGAGAACTTCCACTTCTCTCCACAATCTCCCATCACCAGGTAGTCAGTGAAACCAAAATGCTTGCTGCATGCGCAATCGGCACAAAAAGGACGGTCTTTATCTTCGAATCAGCCAGAAAGCATCTTGCTCCACGCTTTCTCTGTGGCACAATTCCAGAATTTCTATAAGAATAACCCAGGGATGGCAATGCTGAGGGGCGCTGAATGCTGAACAAGGCAGCATCTTCTCATCATCACACTAGCTCCTGCTCCTTGAAGCTGGCCAGTTTCGCGTTCTCTCTATCGCGCTTGAACACAAGGTACAGGGGGCTGTAGAACAGGACACAGACGCCGAAAGGCACAATCATCATGGTCAGTAGTCCCCTTGAGAGCGCAAACGCCCCTTCTGCAGATCCGTTCGCAAGGTTTACAGTCTTGGCATCATAGCCATATATCTTCTCAGTGACCAGGCCGACAGCAGGGGCAGCTAGGGAGGCAAAAGAGCCCTCAAATGCACGATCGAAGGCGTAGATCATGGTGCGGTGCTTGGGAGGGACCACCTCAGCAAACATGGGGTTGTTTGCAGAGGTGGCGCACCAGCTTATCGTGATTCCCATGAAGAACAGGGTGACGGCGAAGGCATACCAGTAGTCGACTGACTGGGGGATCACTGTGAGGAGGATCCATGAGAATGGGATGCCCATGAATGCACTGAACTGGGCACACATGACGCGTGCTGAATCTGGGTAGTGCTTTGACAGTCGGTCAGCTATCACCCCACCAATAAACGCTCCACTGGCACACCCAATTGCAAATAGGCTGTTGAGTGCTGCTGAACTGTTATTGTCAAAACCTAAGAGGATTCAAGGATGTTAGAATTCGATTTGAAGAGCATTGTTATCAGTTTCTGTTCAAATGTATATGATCGTTGCCCTACCGATGAGTTCAAACCACATTGTGAAGAAAACTATGGCAGTCCATGGCAATGAGCCAATTATCCCTTGCAGGACAATGATCTGGAATGTTTTCACTTTCATAACAGATCTTGTTGCCACCCAAGAGTCCTTCCAGATAGAAGGCGGAGGAAGAACATCTTTGCTGGACAAATGAAACCTGGGAGATGAGGATAATGATGTTATGTTCATATACATTCATGTATAGCGCTGTCCTGATTCCCAACTGTTAGTTTAACTCGGCTACTAGCTTACTATACAGTTTAATTGGTGCATGAAGAAATTTATTGCATATTCAGCAACCTACCAAAAGTGCCTCAATTCAGTAACATTGAAGAGATCAAGGAAAATAAATTGGTATTCTACATGGCTACATGCGGTGTAGGGTGTAGCCACAGAAGATAGGAGTTCAGACAGGAAAGGGATAAAGTAATGAAAGACATATGCATCACTAGAAGCAATCCCATCAAACAACAATTCCTACAACAAAATGAAGTACTGTGAGAGGATATTCTATCTGGCGGAATCAGGATAATATATACATAAAAATACCACCCAGTACAGCCACAAAATTATCCGGTCTTAACTTTTGCTTGGCTAGTAATGCTGATTAATGAAGCACACAGATAGGTGAGATGAAAAAATGGCCTACCTCTCATAATCATCTTCATCAAGAAGATGATTGCCAGGTATCCTTCTTGGATCAGTTGCATACAAGTAAACAAGAATTCCAATTATCAAGCTGACAAATGCGACCATCATAAATGCAACACGCCATCCTGGGAATCCCCATAAGTCTTTCCCAGCCATGATTGTTGCCAAAATACTACCACCAATACCACCTACAGCACCGATGAGGCTTAACAGACCAAATCCTGCGCCACGTGTACCGTCTTTGTAGCTATCAGCAATGAATGACTGGAGTGCTGGTATGACAATGGCAAGCCCAAGGCCGTTTACAGCTCTCCAGAATGCAACCTGCCCAAAATGCTGGCTAACAGCAACAGCCCCTGTTGATAAGGCCCAAAAGACGGTCCCTATTGCAAGCACTGTTGGCCGGTCATAGTGAAGAGCAAGGATACCTGCCAAGGGAGATGCTATTGACTTCAGAAAGTTCATTAGAAACGTGAGGTATCCCAGATCAGTAGGACCAGCGTTGAAGGCTGCACTGACTTCCTTATAAACTGCTGGAAGGAGATTCTCATCAGCACGCTCCATAATCGAAGCCAGATTGATGAGGATGAGAGATACAGAAAAACCAAGTATCTTCTTTGTTCTGCCAAAAAAAAGCAGGGTTATTCTAGATATGCAAAGTAAACTCTCTTGTACAGTTCATAACTTGATGCAATATTCTTGCCTGGATGAAAAACCGAAAAATTATTATACATAATAAGCACCACTAACTTGTTCCTGAATCTTCTGCCATTCAACTAAACTGAAATGTTTCTTTAGCATTACTGACTACTCATTGTGTGGGAACAGAGTTTGTGCAAACATAAAATTTTGTTCTGAGATGACAATGTGCCTAAATTTTCTCAGCAGTTGTCGACCTAAATCATCTTGTTTGTATCAAACACTCCTAACATTATAATGGAGTACCACGCAGTCTGAAGTGTCAACTGAAGATAGCTAACCAGAAATAACACTAGAATTGGATAGCTCCAACATGAGGGGAGCTATTTGCCTTTGCATATTTTAATTGTCATTTACAAGATACGACTCAAACAGTTAACAACTTATCAGAAATCTCCTTGTAATTTTCATTTTGTTACAGTTGACTCAAACTATGAGGTAAGGAAATGACCTCATCATTAAATTTATAGGAGCCAACTGAAACTCGTTTGGTGCATATCAAGTCATGATAGATGATAGTTAGCATTGTACACTTATTAAAAACCAATTATTAGTTCTAGTAAAGCGATGCTTTTGTCATGCTTTTCTTTTGGACGGGGTAGGTTGTCAATTATTACCACATTTATAGTGGTACTGTCTTAGTGTTAAGGCATGTACCTTACACAATAAGGTAACTAGGGCCATCGTCATAACTAATCACAATTCATGGTACAGGAAATATAAATGGTGCAAATATATGCACAAAGTAGGCTGAATAAAGTCAGGTGATTGGATTCCTGCACATAAAAATTCTAGGGCTGCCTTCACGTCATTCGCTCTCCGATTCAATAGATGACACGAGAGATTGGAAATGCTAAAATTGTGGCTGAAAGGATAGCCTTTCTATGCTAGCCATGCAACCTGGAATGATGATGATGATCATTGCAAATTTTGCGTGACAAAAAATAAGTTCAATCTTGAATTTGTCATGGTTACCCATAGGACAAAACATGGATGCTGTCCTCAAATTGGTGATTGGGTCAAGTCCTTTTTTGGGTAAATATTTTTTATTTTACCCTGTAAATAATCTACATATCTTTACACCTTTATCTACAATATATTAACCAGTAGGGATTCCCCTGTTTCCTCAAATGAGAGGAAAAAAGGACAAAGATCACAACTTTTTCAAGGAATGAAGAAGCTTGAGCGGTGATACTCTCTCCCTCTCTCTCTCTCTCCCTCTCTCTCTCTCTCTCTCTCTCTCTCTCTCTCTCTCTCTCTCTCTCTCTCTCTCTCTCTCTCTCTCTCTCTCTTAAATAACGGAAGCGTTAAGATTCTTGGAATTGACATTCCCAAACAAAAGGGAAATGTCCCCTGTTCCCTGTGTAAAAAGAAAGGTTAATGGAACAACAGAGATCACACCACCCCTCTAACAGCTCCCACCCAAAAGAAAGTGGGTATCCAGTCAACAACAACAACATGACGCTAGAAAAACCTAAAGATTTAATCTCAGATTATCTGAAGTGCGCATCGTATCCTTAAAACCCTTTTACCATATCTCAAATCGCGCCAGCAACTGCGTCTAGCTTGCTTTTCTTGCCCACCGAGAAAAAGCGAGAACTAGTGGGGCAAATGTCAACGCCCGAGCGCACGCGCGGCAAGCACTCGGTGCTGAGATCACCACGTTCCATGGGTGCCACGACGGTCAACGCACGCAGAGGGATCCGGGATCTCGGCGATGGATATCTAGCTTGCAGGGAAACTTGAAACCGAAAGAATGGCTGACTTGCTCGTGCTTCACAGTTCACACGCATCTTTTTTCCTTATTTTCTACCCATTTTTTCAATCGTAAATTTGCAGATGCTATTCAGCCAAATGTAAGTCAGAGTCTGAACGGAAACACCCGAAGCTCAATCCTCCTGCAGTCCTGCTGAACAGACAGTGTATGCATACCCAAGCAGTAGCAGCAACTTATTCACAAGAAGCTCCCAAAAGGCTAAAGATTTCCCTTTCTTTCAACCAAATCGACCAAATTCAAACATCGCTACTTGCAAGATCCCACTGCCCCGCCGTTTCTACTGAACATTGCTTCTCGAAAATTCAAACAAACTTCCACGACGCAGATGATAAACCCAGAAAATCTTGGAAGCAAATTACCCGGCCGGGAAGGAGAACGGCTGGGCTTTTCCAACGAGGAGCTCGATTCCATTACCTGGTGCTGGAGGACGGGGTGAGCGGGGAGGTGGGGGAGGAGCGCGCCCTGTGCCTCATGGCCATGGTCGGCGGGATGGGTGAGCTCGAGCGGAGCGGCGGCAACGGCGACGCGCTTCTCTTCCCGCTGTTCCTCCCTTCCTTCCTTCTCCTTGGGTGGTCGGGAGCTTGGGCTGCTGCTTTGAGCTGCGAGCTGAATCGGGCGAGGCAGAGCAGAGTGGAATGGGAGAAGACGACGCTGCAGGGGGACAGCGCTGCACGAACACGGCAGGGCTTAGCACAAGGTGGTGAGTGCTGAGTGGTGACCCTCACCCGTGAGGATTTGTCGTTTCCCTGATTTTATTTTTATTTTTCGTCAGTTTAAGTATAGTTTGAGACTCTGGATTTATTCTAATTTTTGGATAAAGTTAAACTAGAACTAGCGGTTTATAACTATACAAAGTGGAGATTTAAAACAGGCGAGGAGTTGGTATGTTCTCCTTTTGAGTTAAATGCACAGTATAACTTGTCCTAGTGTACCACTAAGGTTCATGAACTCTCAAAATCGAAATCCACCACCCTAATCTTGTTAAGTGGTTCATCGGAGGTCCTTACCTGGCATGCTGACTAGGCGTTATCTCTCTCTTACTCAAACAAATTCAGGGGTTTAAGTGGAAGATGTCATATGGAAAAGAATTATAATTAGACTTAATTTTCTTTGAGGGGTCTTTTAGCAAAAACACCATGACGAAAACAACTTAACTAGTCCAGGGTGCTAGATTTTCATTTTGAGAATTTGTGGACCTAAATAGCATAGTAGGACAAATTCAAGGGTCGCGGTGTATTTAAGTCTTCCCTTTTATGAAAAAAGGGGAGGGCCTTTTTAAGACCCCATGCTCATAATGCCCAAAATTTTTGGGAAAAAATCACGACTTTGACTTTGAGTTCGGTGCTACTTCCTTCGTTTTAAACCGTAGATTGTTTTCACTTTTCTAAATTCATAGATTTTGTTATGTATATCTATGTAGACATAGAGTATATCTTGGTGCATAGCAAAATATGAATGTAGAAAAAGTAAAATGATCTATAACTTGAGACAGAGTGAGTACAACTTGAGACAAAGTGAGTACGCACTACCTTTCTATAATGAGGATATATGAGATGTGTTTTCCCAACAAAGAGATTCATGAGATGTTTGGTTTGAGGAATACGGATACGTCGCCTTCTCATTTCTCTTTTTTTTTAGTTGGTTTGGAAAATGAACTCATTTCTTGTAAGCTTTTCCTCGTAAATGATGAGGAATTATTCCATCATACTAAACTTTATAAGATGGTTCGGTGGTTTAAGTTGCTCGTGTGTAGAGCTTGGGCAAGTATCATCGTGCGGCCCATAGAGACTTGTAATAGGAGTTAGTTATCGGTGTTTTATACCCGGTAACCTATCGAGGGGTATCCCGAGATAGTAGATTGGTTGGTGGGGGATCGTCGGATCTGGAACTCGAAGGTAAAAGTGAGGACACAAGACACAGATTTATACAGACTCAGGCTACCAGAGTAGCATAATACCCTACGTCCTATTTGGGGTATTGTATATTGCGCCTGCGCTTGGGTGTTGTTTGGTATTGAGGATTTTTGGTCATTTGTTGTGGTTTTATGAGGTCTTAACCTACCGATTTAAGAACTCCTGCCCTCCTTTATATACTCCAGGGAGCGGAATTACTTGTCAGTTATAAGGAGTCTTTAGTCACCGAGCCTTGGAATGATTAAATAATCAATCCAAGAGTCTTTAGTCTTCACGCAAGTCATCATCCGAGTTGTATTGCGACGTCCATCCCCCGAGCTTATGAGCCAGGTGAGCCATAGAAGCCACGTCAAGTAGTTATTGACGCTTAGCCGCTAAGCTTAGAAGCTAGCTGAGCTACCGAAGATATTCTGAGTAGTAATTGGCAGTTAGCCCCTAAGCTGGGAGCTAGCGGAGCCATTATAGGTATGCTGAGCGTTCCGGAGAGTCATCGCCGAAGCTTGACCTGCAAAAAGAGATGCATACATTATGTAGCATATTTGTAGAATATTGAAACTAAGTGATGACTATAATGCAAATGTTCTGTGTCATACTCTTGTTTCGGCTATATTTTTCCCGAGTAGTTAGCCTATTACGTTTAGTCTTCCAATCCCTGTTTAGCCATTGCCGCTGCGTGTGAGATATTTGTCTCGTGTACGCGTACCGGCACTGTTGCTATGAAGATCTTTATCTCGCGTCCTAGCGTTTAGGTATGACAGAAGATCCGAGGCTATCACAAATTAAGGCGTGTTTTGCTCGAGTAGATTTACAACCGCTAAGAGAAGATATTTAAAATAAGTAGTCGGCATTGCGACAAAAAAATTACATGATTGTGCGTAAAGGAGTCATTGAGACTTTTTTACCTTTTTGACAAGGAGAGCGCGTGTTGCCGCGCATAGGATTTATGCCTCGCTAGGGTGTAGCCATTGTGAGCCTCCAGCACTCACTGCACCAAATCCGTGACCGTAGTCTTCGAAATTCGATGTACCAAACCTGTTGGCGGAGCTTCCAGAACTTAGTGCACAAAACCTGTGGCTATACCTCCGTAATTCGGTGTACCAAGCCCATAGCTATCGATTAACATACCCTAGGAATAATTGGCAAAGTATAGCTCTGAAGGGTAATTTCCGTCGAGAGGCGTACAGAAATAAGTAGTCGGCACATTACCCTGCATGTAGAAAATAAGCCAGAAAAATTATATAGTAAAAAACTGATTTAGCTTGATTTGCGGACGATTGTCGACGAAGCCATGGCGGTCGTCATGAAGCCGACTAGTCGGAGTCGATTCCGACTAGTTTGTTGATCACGTGGAACCCGCCCTCAACTAGTTTGTAGTCGAAACGAGGAGTTTTAGGCGGTCATTATTGTGTCACCAAGCGCAATCATGCATGCTGAAGTCCCACGTGTATTTCTTGAGTATGTGTATCTCCTAGTGGCCTTCCTAGTATGTATATTGAAACTCTAAAAAGTAGCCTTGCACGGTCAGTACTCGAGCTGATAGTTTTCTCGATCCACGCATGAGGAGTAGATGGAATATTGTTTGGCCTTCGCTGCTTCAGTATAGGATTCAGCAACTGGAGACAATTAGCTTAAGATGCATTGTTGATGACTTTGACTCGGAAATGGAAAAATAATTCCGTCAATATTTTTCCTTCTCACGAGCGTGAAGCAATAGCGGATCATCAGCCTTGAGCGACGTACGGAATCACGGAGGATGATCAGCTATAGCAATGCGACCAATGCTGCAGCTTTTGCATGCGGACGAGCTGACAACCGATTGATCTCTCACAAACTTCTCGTATCCGCTTCGAATTGGAACTCGGCGACTTACTTCTCATCAAGTAGATTGATTTTGTAGATGAGGTCCTTCAAGCTTGCCCGATGATCTCAACGATCAACCCTACCTGGCGTGCCAGATGTCGGTATTTTATACGTGGCAACCTACCGATGAGTATCTCGAGGTAGTAGATTGGTTGGTGGGGAATCGTCTGACCTAGAATTTGAAGGTAAAAGCGAGGACACAAGATACAGATTTATACACAGATTTATACAGGTTCGGGCCGCCAGAGTAGCGTAATACCCTACGTCTTGTTTGGGGTGTTGTATATTATATCCTGCGCTTTTGTTTGATATTGAGGATTTGGTTCTCTGTTATGGTTCTATGAGGTCTTGGCCTACCGATATAGGGACCCCTTCTCTCGTTTATATACTCCAGGGGTGAGATTAGTAGTCGGATACAAGGATGAGTCCTAGTAGGATTACATTGTACGAGTCCTAGTAGGATTATTAGAGAATTCTTGTAGGAGTCTGTCTTCTTCTTTTATTGCGGGTACTGGGGATCTATCCTCGACATTAATTGAGTCTGGTTGATAGGAAGATTCCTAAAATATAGTTATATTTATGTTAGTTCTAAGTCAAATCTTGTTAACTTCAATTGTAGGTAGTAGAAAAATTATCAACATAAAAATGATGCCAATAGATTCATTATGAAACAAAATGTCCTAACATTTAAATTTTTACTTAAAATAAATTATCTTCAGAGACATTGTTGGTCGAGGATAAAAATATTTGAATGAGGACAATCACAAATATAATTATATTTTAGGACGGAGATCGTGAGAGAGTCTTTCAGCTACGGAGAAGAAAAAGGAAAGGAATATAGGCATATCGTACGTGATTAAGCACCGCCTCAGCTCCGGCTCCCTCGACATTGCAGTGTTGTACTCCCTCGGTCATAAAAAAAGTTATTTTGGAAATTTTAGAGCAAATTAATACGTAGGTTATTAATAAGACTTGTACGCCGTTTATTCGGGCGAGCAGGTACGTGCCGGCGTCACGGACTGGCGGTGACGCCATCACGCAAAGTGGGCCTCTAATGGGTTTGGGTCCATGTATCCAACAAGCGCGGGCCCACCGGATCATCCCTGGACACCGAAAGCGCGAGGGCGGGTGGGGCCCGCTCACCGCTCTCCCCCCCCGACGCGTGGGGCCCCTGGATCCATCGCAACCACGCGCCATCGCTGTACCGCACCACGAATCCACGATGCTTTGCTGCTGTCCTATACGCACGAGCACTATACGGGAAAAAAAAAAGGGTGCTCACTGACGCGAGCACGGAAAAGGAAAACGGCCAAAAGTTGGGGCCTCGTCACGGAACCGGGATTGGCTCTCGGACGGTGACGCGGACCAAAGGCCGCCGAAATGATCTGACTCGACACGGGCGGGCAGCTTGTCTTCGATGGTAACCACGGGCCCACATCACCGTCACGCACGGCCGGACGAGTGCGCAACCTTTTTTTTCTTTTTTATGAGCAGACAAGTGCTCACCCTGTGTCGTGCGCTTACGCACGGCATGGACGGATGGGCCGTTGAAAACGCTAGCTTTGCCCCTTGTACATTTTGGCAAATCATGTACAAGTTTAATGTTCCTACCAGTAGATTTAAGCAATTATTAGTGGAGCTGACCCTGGTGATCTTAGTTTTGGCTAGCTCTCCCCCTAGTTCCTCCGACCTTTGGCATGTTCGGCTGGACTTATAAGCCGGCTGAAAAGCTAAAACGGCTGATTTGTTGTGAGAGAAAAATACTGTTTGGTGGCTGATAAGCCGGCTGATAAGCTGAAGCGAACAGAGCTCTTGATTTCATGATACATGGTTGTTGTAACCTAGTACAGGAGTTAGACACAAAAAAAAAACACAACCAATCAGGAATCCTTCAAAATGATAGTACATAGTGAAGACATTGCTTTGGTACAAACACAAACGCTGACGTTCTCAAAGTTGATGCTACATCATTTTTTTAAAAAAATCCTCCTATCTAAATTATAAGTATTTATCTTTATACTCTCTCCATCCCAAATTACTATTTGTTTTGACTTTTCTAAACATAATATATATATCTAGTGTATATGTATGTAGAAAATCCAAAACGAATAGCGAATAGTAATTTAGGATGGATGGATACAAGGCAAACATTTTATGATGTTTACTAAGTTTATAATACATACATAAATATTTCCAACATGGGGTTTCATTTTTACTAAGTAATGAGTTTTCGCCGCCGGCAGAGACTTTTAGCGCGTGGCCCGCGAGCCGTAGCGTGAGCCCAAGGCCCAGTATGACTCGTTGCTCTCTGGGCGCTTCCATTCCAACTCGGCGGTGCGGGCGGGTGCGGCGCCGCGCTGTCCTCCTCTCCGACCGAGCTTCGCGCGCGGATCCCGTCGCGTCCGACTCACCCCCCACGTCCCCCGCCCACTCCCCACCCACCCACGCCCACTGACCTGTGGGCCCTCAGGCCCACCGCACCCACCGAGCACCACCTGTACCCGCCACCCCCCTACCGCCCGTCCCCGAATGGCTACTTGTCCTTACACTGGCACCACCGCCGTCGCCCGAGCTCCTACGCGCACCCCGCCACGCGCACCCAGACACGTCTCCAGAGGCCGACGCGTGGACCCTGTGCCAAAAAGTCCATCCACGTATCCAGCCTCTCGGACCCAACACTGGGCCCCACGCAGGTCTCACCAACCCTGAGCTGCCACGTCGGAGAGGCGCCGCTGCGCGCACACGGGAAGCGTACACGGGGACGCGGGCGCACCGAACCCTAGCGGCCTTGCCTTTTGCTGCCGCCCTCCCCCTCCCACGCTGAGGCTGCTGGCCTGCTGCTGCTGCTGCTTCCCCGCACCGCCCCACCCGGTAGGCTCACCGCCGGCGACGCGCAAGCAAGCGCCCCACAGCCCCCCAACCGCCACCGCCGTTTTTTTCCCTCTCTCTCCACCGGGAGATCCGCAGATCTCGGCCGCGGGAGCTCATGGCGTCGTCGTCGGACGAGCAGCCCAAGCCGCCCGAGCCGCCCGCCGCCGCCGCCACGGCCGCGGGCGTCGTGGTCTCCGCCGCGCCGCCGCAGTCGCACGCGGAGTGGGCCGCTTCCATCCAGGCGTACTACGCCGCCGCCGGCCACCCCTACGCCTGGCCCGCGCAGGTAAAGCCTTTTTTTTTTGGCCTTTCGGTGGGAGGGAGAGCTGCCGGCGGCGGCGGGTTCTGACTAGGGTTCGCTTGCTTGCTTTGTCTCATCCGATTGCAGCACCTCATGGCGGCGGCGGCGGCGGGGGCGCCCTTCGGCACGCCGGTGCCGTTCCCCGTCTACCACCCGGGCGCCGCCGCGGCGTACTACGCGCACGCCTCCATGGCCGCGGTGAGTGCTCGAGTACTCCTCCCCTTCTGCTGCTCTGCTCTCCCGCATCCAATTTCGAGGGAATTGGGCTCGGATTCGATGGGGTTTTGTTCTGAATTTGCTGCTCTGGTGCCGCGCAGGGCGTTCCTTACCCGACTGCCGAAGCTGCCGCTGCGGCGGCGGCTGCTGCTGCTGCTGCGGCCACCGCGGCGGAAGCGAAAGGCAAGGGGAAGGGAGGGGGCGCGTCGCCTGAGAAGGGCAGCTCCGGGGCTCCCTCCGGCGAGGACGCCTCCAGGAGGTACCGTCTTTCACTGTTGTTGCCGCGTCAGTCGGGTTTTTAATTTTATTTTGTCCACTTTCCTCTTTCTGGTTAGGTTCAATTTTGAATTTTTGTTGCGTGTGCAGCGGTGACAGCGGCAGCGAGGAGTCGTCTGGGACGAGAGACGACGATACTGACCACAAGGTACCGAGCAACTTGCTGTGATGCAAGGGACCGTTTTTAAATTGCTTGTTTTCCTGTAATTAGTATAATTTTTGGCTTTCTGTGGTTTGCGTGTGTTCTCGTCAGGATTCCTCTGCGCCCAAGAAGAGGAAATCTGGTAACACATCGGCTGAAGGTTGGTCTTGTCTCTAGCCTTTTCCGCTGGAAAGGAGCGGGCGATTAAAGATTGGTGTTTGCCAGGTGAGCCGTCGCAAACTGCTCTTGTGCGGTATGCTGCCGTTGAGTCGCCGTATCCAGCGAAGGGGAGGTCTGCCTCAAAGCTTCCGGTGTCTGCGCCTGGGCGGGCAGCGCTTCCTAATGCCACTCCCAATCTAAACATTGGGATGGACCTCTGGAGTGCTTCTCCAGCCTTAGCCGTTCCAGCAGTGCAGGTGGAAGCGAATCCTGGGTTGGCGCTTGCCCGACGGGATAGCGTTACTCAACTGGTATTTCTGAATCTTATGGCATCATCCGGAAAGTGATTTTGTTATATATGCTACAATTGGTGTAGAAATGTAGAATGTCACTTGATTTGTAGGTGTTATCTTCTTATGCAAAGTCACAGATCATAATCAAGCCACTTATTTATTTGATTGAGTATTCATATTTCTTCAGGATGAACGTGAATTGAAGAGGGAGAGGCGAAAACAATCTAACAGGGAATCTGCAAGGAGATCAAGATTACGCAAGCAGGTAGTACTGGAATCATACATTCTCATTTCCTGCAGAATGTCATGTAGAGAATTAATTCATTATAATTATGTTTTCACCATGTAAATTCTGCACATACACTAGTTCCCGTCAACCTGGTGAACATCTGTTTTCATGGTACCTCAAACAAGACGAGAATAGAGGATGACATAACAATCTGGAGCCAAAAATTCCCAAAACTAGTTGTATCCTGGTTTCCCTGCCATTAGTTTGGTTGGAGGCACTAAGATCCTAAAACTACATTGATTTTAGATAAACTGATATTAGTTTGTTTTTTTAAAAATAATGTGCTTGCTTGGCCTTTTGCTCTGGGAAAGTTTGGGACCTTAAGTTGACAGCTGGTAAAACATTTGGTGGCTCTCTGACAGGGCAACCTCATGTTCTTCATTTATTCATTGGCCCCGTTTGTATTCGATTATTTTTGCGGTGCGGTAGTCTACCGCGCACAATCGTGCCAAACGGCGTGTGGCGACCGCGATTCTGCCTGCCGCGCTTCGACCCCGCGGCGGGATTTGCACTGCGCGCCGCGAAAACTGCGATCGTGGCAGAATCTTCGCGGTGCAGCACCGCGTGGCCTCGATACGTGTGACCCGTGGCCACGGAAACAAACACGGCCATTGTTGATTTCGCAAACGTGTAGATTTTGAGTAACTAATTGAGGTGGCAACGATTGAAGAAAATTCTTTAATGATACGACTTGCCAGCCTTGTCTTTTAGTAATGATGGGTGGACTACTAGCTTTATGTGGTTCAGTTACTGTATTTTCTAAAGTTGGTTTTTGTGTGCCATTCACCTAATTTACCAACTCATAAGTGCATGATGAACCTAATTTTCTGAAACCTTTTCAGTTCATTATTCACTGCAACAGAGAGCATAAATGAAGCTACAGAGCAAATGGGGAAAACATAGTATGCGCTAAACCTTTCAAAAAACTGTCTAGTCTGAAAGCAGGAATCTGTTGTTTAATCAAAGGATGATGGTCTGTGAGGGAGAGTCAGAACTAACCCTATGGGTGGGAGGGTTCTAGCTTGTCATCATCTAATGTGATGTTGCATTTGAGTGGCTACAATCCACCAAAAACCATTATTCATGCAGCTGGGAAAGAACACTAAACAAATGCTAGAGTTTGATGAATTATGAATTTTTTACCTTAAAGTTTAAATAATGTTTCTGGGTTCCGGCCCAGAACATGCTTTCCCTTGTAATGTGTTATGATCCTTATCATTGTAAATTCATTTAGGCAACCAACAACGTTGAAATATGTTGACGTCACACATGAAAACTAATAATCAGAGCATTTTATTAATTGAAAAGCAAAGAATGTTGATGTTTGGAGCCCCTTCTCTTTAGCCACTTCCTTTGATGCTCACTATGTAAGTGATATGTTTCCAATAGAAGTAGGCATGCAAAAGCAGATGTAGAATTTGGTTTGATTGCATCATTTTTGCTCCTTTTTATTCTTTGTTTTCTGTGTATAGATGCAAATTTTCATTTGATTGCATCATTTTTGTTCCTTTTTATTCCTTGTTTGCTATGTATTTTCTGCTATATCGAATTTGGTTGGTTGCCATTTGTGTAACGACCCAAAACCTCGCAAAACAAAAGCATAGATAGTGAGTAGTGCTTTCCTACTAATTAACTGAAAACGGGAAATGTTAGCAGTGGCTATTAGGTTGTACTTGCTAATTCTTTTCTAGCCTCAACTATCATCAAGATAAAGGATTTGGTTTCCCTCTTCATTTCACACTGTTGACCTATTTCTTGGCAACTCGCATTTCAATTTAACTATGTTGTTGATCCTGAACTAGAGCACTTAGTTCTTATCTGGCTGCCCACCATTCTGACGTTTACTCATCTGTTAGGTGCCATTGAAAGAACAATATTAGCTTTTACTTCAAGATATTAATGTATTTACCAGTGAGCTAAAGTTTCTCACCCAACCTTCTGACCTTCATACAAAATTTTCACTTATGTGGCGCAAATCTAGACAAGATGGGGCTAGAAAATCTATATATGTAACTTTGCTATGTAACCTAAGGTGCCTAGAAAAGCCTAGAAATTACCAGTTACTTTGCGCTAAATACACGCTAACAGTATATGGAGTATTTAGTGGGTGAAGCAAAGCTTGTATGCACGTGAAACATGGAACTGCTGATTTTCTATGACAGAAGCTCATTTTCTTAAATACCTTATGGTGGATCAGTCTGTTTTATCTGTATTATTGAATATATGTTTATAATTATGAAAAATTGTTCACATCTACCATGTGTTATTTTCCAGCAAGAGTGTGAGGAATTAGCCAGGAAGGTAGCTGACCTAACAACTGAGAACAGTGCTCTCAGAGCTGAACTTGACAGCCTCAAGAAGGCCTGCCAAGACATGGAAGTAGAGAATTCACGTCTACTGGTGAGCACATGAAACTCTGCTATTCTTTGTCGTTATGACTTGGTGACACTATTTGCATCACATCATTTGTCGGCATGTCAACATATCTAACCTTACCGTACTTGCGAAGGGTGGAGTGGCGCACTCCCAGGGACCAAGCGTCACAACCACATTGGGAATGAGCATTGAGCCACCAAAGGTGCAGCATCATGATGATGAGGGCCAGCTTCACAAGAACACTAGTAATAACAGCAATGGGAATTACGCGGGCGGCAGCCACAAAGCGGAGGCTAACACTAGGTGAGAGACAGAGGTGATGAGGAAGTGACAGAGATGAGATGAGGTGTTTCTTATCTAACCACAACACCCATCATCAGTCGGTGTGTTTTTTCTTAGCGAAGCTGTTGTTTTAGCCCTCACAGCCCGCCGGGGCCATGTAGAGTCGCCCCACTGCAGCCATGTATTATTTATGGCTCGTCGCGGTGTGCATTTGTGTTTTCGTGTGTTGTGTAAACCTATTGATGTAGCTATTGTAACAAAACCTAGAGAGCCTAGAGGTTTTTATGTTTGCTAACTCCTGATGAGGGATGTAACCGGCCAATTTGGTGCCTGATCGATGGTTAGATGAAATGCGAGCAAATATCATTTGATAGCCTGCTTCGCCTTGTTATTTGGATGGTTGCACTTTTGTGGGAGATATTTTTATACGGGGTTAATGAAAAATCTGATAGTTTATGTGTTTGGTGGTGGTGAATATCGTTCGTAATTTCTTTGCTCATTGGACAATCCTGTAATGTAGCTAGCAATGGCTGCGATCACATCGCTAGCGTTCTGGAAGCAATCCTCCGCCTGTGTTGTGATAAGGCATTGTTTGTAGTGTAAGATTATTGCACAAGCCATATTTTTGGAAGCTTAGACAACAGTGGCATGATTAAACTTTATGGTTTTGCATGGATGACACGTCATGTGGTAAATAGGAGGGAAAATGGCAAAAAACATGTGACTTTTAAGCCACCTAAACCAGGGATTAAATTTATTTAAAATAGAAAATGTTACATGTTAGTACTAACATTATGTTTATATTATTAGCCTAGATGATTATTTCTCTATTCGTAGTCAAAGTTGAAAATGTTTGACTTTGAAAAAGTTTAAATATAACTATATTCTAGATGGAGGGAGTATGTTTTATGAATGGAACTTAAATTGCTACGACATGCGATTCGGTCATGCTCGACCGCCGCCTTCCCTCCATATCGATGATACCATGTGTTACAATGATTCCTGGCAATGCTCTATCGCCACCTTCTCTTCGCATCCGTAGCAATGGTGCCTATTTAGGGGATGTTTTATTTTCATCTCCCATTCGTGTGTAGTGTAAAGGCCTACACGATCGTTAGGCTTGACATTTGATTTCCTCCAATTTCTCAAGAACTACAATACATTTTGTGTGCAGTTCAAATGGGCACTTGGTGAGCATGGCAAATGCTGAATGCATTGCTTAAAGGCTGTGTTGGGTGGCCGGGGAACCCTCCCGCTGCCGGTCCCTGTGTCACAGACCATTGGCACCGTCGAGTGGGATGCCACAGGGGAGCATGGCAGCCAGCATCTGGGTGTGGCTCTCGTTCATGCGGAGCTGCACGTGGTTCAGGCCCCCCATAGAGCTTCCACTCACA
Source organism: Setaria viridis (assembly GCF_005286985.2). Taxonomy (NCBI): domain Eukaryota; kingdom Viridiplantae; phylum Streptophyta; class Magnoliopsida; order Poales; family Poaceae; genus Setaria; species Setaria viridis. Next base: position 7,137,561 of record NC_048264.2, read on the forward strand.
CTCTGATGCTCCTTTCAGAAATCAGAATACAGGTCTCAATGATCTTCAGCTACGGTTATCCAGTTTGATGTTTTGATGTGATATCTATGAGCTCAGGTCCGATGTGAATGTTCCGAGATACAATTCCTAACCGAGGAATCTTGCTCAGTTCTGGGGATTTCATGCATCATTTACCCATGTAAATTGTTTTGTTTGAGCTCATAGAAATACAAATAGAAGAATCATTTACAAGTATACAAAAGATTACCAAGCTTCCAAACAGGGTCTGTACATTCTAGAGAATTCTTCTGTACTAGAAAATAAGTGTAATGTAATTACAGGTGCAAAAATTTATAATGCTCCCAAACATGCCCTCGTGATTCTGCATAACTAGGGATACAAATGGAAATTCAATAAATTTGTAGTATGCCAATTCTGTTTCAGATTATTTTGGTTGATTAAAAGAAGAAGAAATTCGTTTATCATGCAAGCACATCAGAATATAACTAATCTTGATGTAGTGCCTTAATCCCTTCTGGATGTAGTGTACATGTAAGGAGACAACAATGGCATGATGAATGTACGCGATTTAATTTGCAAACCAATATGATGATACAATGGTCATGACAAATGACTTACCAAGTGGAACCAGAAAATCAAACTGTTGGGCTGCTTCCAACATCTACGATGGTGGCCATGCTTATTTGAAGGGGCATTCGTAATTCTCAAACAAGATTTGCATAGACTTAGCAAGAATTCAAAGTCATTTGACTTCGATGCATACATACAGTTCTGCCCTACATTTCACATGCTGCTTGAGTTGAGTTTTTAGCAAGGATGGCTTCGTACGTACTTCATTTGTGAAGTGCTTGTGATTCCACTGGCTCCTGGTGACATTCCCTTCCATGCAGGCACTATGGCATCCCCCAGTAGGTACCTCTAAGTGAATAATTCTGCATATAGCTTACAAGTAGACCAGGAGCGTGTAATGATATAAAATCTAAATTGAGTTAGAAATGTAGTAGGGGTGCTACAGATATGTGATGGAAATGGCAAAGTCATATCTATGGCTCGCTCAAGGCCTGAACTGAGTATTTATAGGACATAAATGGAGCTAAACCTAGCATGTTTTCCTGTTGCTGCTAGCTGCTTGTGCGTGATTTTCGTGTGAGCTCATTTAACTGGAATGCATGGATGAACGCATTGGATGCGATTTCTGTTGCGTGATTGCGTCCATGGCGCACAACTGCACATTAATGCAAATTGTGCCGTGGTGGAAAAAAAAATGGTGCATTGGCTTTGGCCTTTGTTCCAGGCACCTAATTAGCAGCCAAATAATCGGCACCGACACCAGAGGGAGGCATATGGACAGAGCCTGCTGATCCATCCAACGGTCCATGCCATGATGCCAGCCTGATGTCGCATTATCATGCATTGGGTGTAAAGAGTCCAACAAGGCTCACATCACAAGTAGCTAACCTCACTGTAGAGTTCAAAAACTTTGGTAAATTCTCGATTTGATGTGGAGACTTAATGGAAACGCGAGTTTTTTTTCCCAATTCTAGCTGAACTTGAACTATTCCCTGCAGAACTCTTTTTCGATAGACGTGTAGGAGCATCTAAGCCCCTACTTCTATTTTGGCGATTAATGACAACATGATCATTACGACTAACGTGTGTTTTGCAGCGGCAATCAATAAGTTAGTGCAATTATGGGCCTTCATGGAATTCTTGGCCCCATCATGTGATTGAAATTGTATTGGTTCAAAGGACCAGCGTGAACACTAAGGACAAACTAGTTCCAAGTATCGTTTAGCGTTGAGAGACACTTGGATTAGTATAGGTCTTTTATTTTCCTTTGGCCGTACTATAAAGGGGGCGGAAGAGTAGTAGCTTGATCTAGATGAGCCTTGAGTTGAGTGGATGCACACTTGTGTGCCCATTTGAAGCTTTGAGATGCAAAGAATAAGTGGTGGAACTCAAAGGAGTTGAATTGGACGTGTTCCAAACACTTAACAGCAGAAATTGATGTCACCGATTCATTCGGTGACAGCTGAGTTGTGTCACCGAATGAATCGGTGACCACATGATGTGCTGTAAGCTAAGCCGCCCCAACGTATGATATGGTGGGCACATTGTAGCGCCGGAGTATCAATCGGTGAGGGTTTTGAGTTTGCGGGCCGCTGTATCCACCGACTGATTCGGTGGGGTGCTCATATGCCCACCGAATGAGTCAGTACGATCGGCTCGGCTCGTGATCGGCTCAAAATCGGCTCGGGTTATTTTGGATGATAAATAATGCCGCAATGATTGATACGGTGGAAGGAGTGATTGTGCGCCAAATGTGTCGATGATGTGTCAGTGGCCGTTGCAAAGTTGTACCTCCAGGCTGCACCGATTCATTCGGTGACCCTTTGGAGCCTTCACCGAATCAGTCGGTGATGGCGTTTTCTGTGCACGTGAACAACAACATCTAGTATGTCGCCTTGGCCTATAAATACTCCTTGGGCTGGTTCTTTTCAGATCTCTTGGCATTCAGTGAAGCTGATAGGATTATTTTGAGGTCAAGGGCAAGTTGAGCACTACAAGTGATTTGATAAGTTCTTAATTGAAGATTAAGGACATCATTAGTGCTTGGAGAGTAGCAAGTGCGCATCCATCCATCTCTTTGGCTTGTGTAGGTCAAATGAGAGTCTTTGCTTGTTACTCTTGGTGATCGGCATCACCTAGACGGCTTGGTAGTGGTGTTCTTGGTGAGCTCTCAAGGAGGTCTTGTGAGAAAGCCCCAAGAAGTGTTGTGCTCGGTTTGGAATCCACCGATATGGAGTGAAGAATGGATTACCACTAGTGAGCACTTGGTCCTTGCGCGGATCAAGGGGGAGCTGTACCCTTGTGCGGGTGCTCCAACGAGGACTAGGGGAGAGTACCAACTCTTCGATAGCTCGGGAAAAAATTAGCGTTCTAACCCTCTCTTTACTTTCTGCACTTAAATTCTGCATTTATTTTCCACATTTCAATTCCTAGAATTACCATGCTAGTGTAGGGTTGGAACTAGATTGCAAACCTTTTGTACGAGTAGAATAGACACACTATCTAAGGTTTTAGGCACATGGGGTGAATATGCTTGATGATAGGTTTTAATTTCCGCAAAAATTTGTAGAAGCCTAATTCACCCCCTTCTTAGGCATCTTGATCCTTTCAAGATGCATTTGCAGATGTACATTTAATTTACATAGTAGTATGTACAAAGAGCTCTTTTATGGTACACAATACTAGGTTATACCAGTGTTCGATAAAACATTTAGCTATAATATAGATAGTATGCATGAGTAGTGTGGCATAGGGATATGTTGGAAATATGTCAAGTGACCGGACCACCGCTGCCGCGTGCTGACCGACGACCTCCCCGGCATGCTCGTCGTCCAGCCCAAGGACAAGCAGCGTCCCGGATACATCGACCTCGGTGTCGTCAGCACCGACCCTGCCAACCCCATCGCCGAGCTCGCCGCGCCGCTGCCCCAAGGAGACGACGCCGTCACCATCTTCATAAACCGAACGATCCCGATGCTCAAGGCCGCCATCGTCGCCTCCGACGCCCCCTGATGGTGGCGCGTAGCGCGACCGGCTCCTACCACATCTGCTTCCCCGCCGCCAACCGCTGGATCGCCCTGCCGCTGCCGCCCATCGCGACGGACCACAACACGGCCAACGGCTTCCACTACGACATCGGTGCGGAGCCCGGGATCATCTCGTTCATGGCCGTGCTTCTCGATCCCGCCGGCGTTGACGTGGTGATGTTCTCTTCCAAGACCGGCAACTGGGAGACGAAGGCGCTCGTCGTGCAGGAGGATGCGGCGCGCGACCACGGGCGAGGCCAACCCTCCCCGGGCATCCACGCAGGGAACTGCTTCTACTGGCTGAGTGCCTCGGGCCACGGCGGCGTCCTCTGCCTTGACGTGGCCCGACGACATCCAGCCGAACAACATCCAGCCGCACGACGTCGAGGGCGTCCACAGCGTGTGGCTGCTGCTGGACGACGCGGGCGCCTGGCAGCGCGTGCACGAGGCGGTGGTGCGCGACGACGTCTCGGTTATCCTCTCCCGTGTGCCTTGAGGCCCCGAGGTCCGAGGCGCCGGTCAACCTCGCCGGCGCCAGTGGCTCCGCCATCATCAACAAGACAACAAGAACCAGACATCACGCAAGGAAATGGGGAGGAGGCCGTCGGGCAGGGAAAAAAAACTCCGATTAATATAACTTTTCCTAATTACAAATTTACCCACACCATAAACGGGCTGCTTGATGGTATTGTATACCGTAAAAGCATTGCATGGATGCATGCAGCCTCTACAAAACAAACAACCTTTGCGGTACTGGTTTTGCAAATCTTAGCAAACATTTTTTTTTCTTTATATGATGCATAAGATCGGTGCCTGCGGCAGCCCTTTGCCCTAACTGCTACGCAGATCAATCATTCGATACGACTATGCACATCCATCGGTCGCCTTGACCGCCAATAGGCATCGCCGATCGGATGAGACCATGCATTTGACAACCAGCGCCAACGTTCTTTCACTGACTGGCTGATGGGCTTAATGAGTAACTCAAAGAACGCAGGCCATCAACCAGCAAACGAGCCCAAAGCTTTTGGTGAACTGATCGTCTTCCTCCATCGATTCTTCATTCCCTTAATGAGATGAGATGAGAAAGTAGCTAGAAGACTAGAAGGTAGAAGAGAAGAAGAGAAAATCAGAGTATGGCGCGTGCCTACTATACTGAGTCCTCCGATCCTCCATGGGGCCGGCCTGACAGTTAGGGACATCTTCCGCTATTCAGATGCTAGTTTCCTATTTTCTGAACCTTGAGAAGGCAATCCGTCTTTCTTTATTTGCTATTGTGACAACGTCATTTGGCCAATTGGTGCTTGCACGATGGTGTAAGAATCAATGGTGTACTTATTTGGCTTCCTCCAGCTTCTCAAAATATATAATTCCGTATTGCTGGCACAAGGCATGCTTATGATTAAGCTAATTGGGTGCTAGGCTTCAAACTTTGTGATGGAAATGGACGCCAGATCATGAAAGGAAGAAAAGTTACAATGTGTGTTCAAAGTGTGAAATGCATATATATAGGCTCTAACGGAGCTGCCTTAGCATTATGTTTCTGCTCACTTGTGCATGCATTTCGTGTGCAGTCATTCGACTGGGATGAATGCCTTAGCAGTCACTGTGAAGACTTAGGCAATTGATTTTGGGTAAAAAAAGGAGTAGAAATTTGGTCAGTCTACTAAGTACATCAGTCATATTACATGACAATTACTGTTGGAAGACAGATAATTCACAGTGGACGAAGGCATGGACAGAGTATGCTGATCGATGCCACAACCGCACAATAAGGAAAAGGAAATGCTAGCTACTCCCTCATGAATGATTTTTTCCCCTCTGAATAAATGGATGGGGGAGCCTGTACCCATCCCTAATGACGATTAAGACCTGTTACTAGTGTGACAACATTTATATTACTGCAGGAAAACCTCACTGAGATCTGCCTTTGTTGGTGGGTTAAGTTACGCAAGGACCGACGACCACGCTCCCACAAACGAACCTGCCACTGAATTTAATCGAGCCACCTTACCACCCAAGAAGGGCAAGAACATACACAGCCTGCCACCTCCATCTCCAGCGCAGCAGGCTGCATAGCGCACGAGAGGGACGCCCTGCTGGACTTCAAGAGAGGCTTCACCAGCGGACCCAGCGGGGCGTCCCGACTCGTGGCACGAAGGACACCAAGACTGCTGCCAGTGGAGAGGCGTCGTTTGCAGCAACGACCTGACCGGCCATGTCCACGAGCTTCGGCTGCGCAACACCGACGCGGCGGATGATGATGGCCTGCCAACCTACACAAAAGCTCCAATTTCTTGATAAAAACTCGACAGATATGTCATGGCTGACACGTACGTCTGGCTTCACTACGCCACCTTAACCTCCAAGGGGCAGACCTCAGCACAGTGGCTGACTGGCCTCACGTGGTTTAGTGATTCTTGATCTCGGCATAAACAATATCCTTGGACCGCTCCCCACATTTATCGGGCAGTATCTGACACGTATAGTAGAACTGAATCTCTATTGGAACAACTTTACAGGACCTATCCCTAAATCTATAGGGAATTTTACTAGTTTGAGGACCCTTGAACCTCTCTGAGAACCTCTTGACTGGACTTGTACCATATGAGATTGGTATGCTCACTAATTTGAACGACCTTTACCTGGGCGCCAATTACTTGGATGGTGTGATTAAAGAGGACCACTTTGCTAGAATAAGGAGCTTAGAAGACTTATCCTTATCAGATAATTCCTTGAAGATTGAGCTCAGCTCGGAATGGCAACCTCCATTCAGACTACATTCTGCAGAATTTGCAACTTGCCGAATGGGTCCATTGTTCCCTGCGTGGCTGCGGTGGCACGTGGATATTAAGTATCTTGGTATCTCAAGCACAGGCACACTCCCTTCATTCCAAATTGTAGGTCGTTTTAGTTTTTTTAGTTCATAAATATTATTATACATCTAGATATAGTGCATGTCTAAGTGTATAATAATATCTATAAACTTAGAAAAGTTAAAACGACCTACAATTTGAAATGGAGGGAGTAATTGATAGGCTTCCACACTAGTTCGCTAATGCCTTTTCAAATGCCACTACGGTTGACATCTCCCACAATCAACTCAATGGAGGTTTGCCAACGAATATGGAAATCATGTCAGTGAAATTTCTCCTTCTAAGGTCCAACCGACTAACTGGCCAAATACCAACATTGCCGAGAAACCTGACGGTCTTGGACATCTCCAACAATTCATTATCGGGACCTCTGCCTGCTGATTTACCAAATCTAGAAATGTTGTCCTTATTCTCCAACCGCATCAGTGGTCATATTCCTAAATCTATTTGCAAATCTTGGAGCTTGATGATCTTAGACTTGGCCAACAATCTTCTTGAAGGACAACTTCCAAAGTGCTTTGGGAATGAACAGATTATAACCTTAGAGTTAAGCAACAATAGGTTTTCTGGAACATTACCATCATCTATTCAAAATTGCACGTTTCTAAGAATTCTAGATCTAGCAGGAAATATGTTCTTTGGAGAATTGTCTGCATGGATTGCAGACTTAGTCAATTTAAAATTCATAGGCCTAAGTCACAATATGTTCTCTGGGGTCATTCCAATAAACATCACAAGCCTTAAATACCTTCAATACATTGATATATCAGACAATGAACTATCTGGTACTTTACCTAGCCACCTGTCAAATTTAAAGTCATTTACGAAGAGTCCGGCATTGGGTCAAGATGGAGTTATTTACGGAATGTATAATCCTGGTAGCTTGTCCGCAATTACCAAGGGGCAAGTACTTACTTGCAAGGGAAGTGCTAGCGCCCGGATGTCCGATAATTTTTTTTATCGGACGCTCCGTCGCAACATTAAAAAATAACTATCACAAACCGCTTCGTGCAACATTCAAAACAGACACATTGCAATAAAAAAAGCATCTCTTACAGCATTGCAACAACGTAAAGAAGAAAAGACCGAAACAAAGAAAACAACTATATGCAACATCATGAACAAGTTGGTGCAACACTCGATTGCTGGTAAGTCAGACTGTTGCAAAACAGATGAAACATCCAAAGCCACCGTTGCAACATCCAAAAATAACTATTGCAACACCATGAGGTACCTATTGCAACACTCAGATCCACGACAATAGCCTGCCCGTTGTCGGCCGAAGGAGAGGAGATGCCGCCGAATCTGAGGAGGCTGCCGCCGGCCAGGGTAGGGGAGGGTCAGGGGCTTGCTCGGATCTCGCCGTGGTCGGGGAGAGGGCCACTGGATTCGAGGGCGTTGGACGCTCCCGGTGGGTTGAGGACGCCGGAGTGGGGGGGAGGGGCGCCGCCTGGGTGGGGGACGAGGCCGCCGGGGTGTAAGAGCGCGACACCGTCGAGGTGGGCAAGGAGGACGCCGGCGTGTGGCGCGGGTGGGGGACGAGGACGCCGGGTGGGGGAGCGCGACGCCGTCGAGGTGGGCAAGGAGGACGCCGGCGTGGGGCGCGGGTGGGAGACAAGGCCGCTGGAGTGGAGGAGGAGGATACCGGGGTGGAAGGTTGAAGAAGAAAGGGGATGGGGAAGAAAAAGAACTGTGGGAATGGATAGGAAGCGGAGGGGAGCGGAACGATGTCCGACGTGTCTGGACACTCGGACGGTAGCATTTCCCTACTTATAATTCAATTGATAGAATTCTTGATATGAACATGGTGAGCATCAACTTGTCGTCAAACAATCTGACTGGCCCAATTCCGGAGGAAATAGCTACTCTTGACGCATTGGTGAATTTGAATTTATCACGGAACCACTTCAGTGGAAGTGTTCCAGACAAGATTGGGGACATGCAATCATTGGAATCAATTGACTTCTTAAGGAACAATCTTTTTGGGGATATACCTGCAGGCCTATCAAATTTGACATTCTTAAGTTACCTGGACCTGTCGTACAACAATTTTACCGGAAGAATACCATCAGGGTCACAACTTGACACCATCTATGCTGAAAATCCATCAATGTATACCGGCAACATCGGTCTGTGTGGTCCACTTATTCAAAAGAATTGTTCGAGTACCATTACATCGGAGCAAGGACGTCGTTTGAAAATAACTGAAGAAGTACAGGAGCCAGAATTCTTTTACCTTGGACTTGGATGTGGCTCCATAGCAGGTATCTGGGTGGTTTTTTGTGCACTATTATTTAAGAAAGGATGGAGAATTACTTGCTTCCGCCTCTTTGACAAGTTATGTGACAAAGTTTATGTGCTTGTGGTTGTTACCTTGGCAAGATTGGCGAAGAAGATGTCCACTAGTTAGTTTCCATGAAGTAATAACTACGGTGGTAGTCCTTTGCTCCGCGTCTCCACTGCAACCTGTGTGATTGTGCCCCTTGCCTTCTTGTTTTCGTTGAGGTCAAAATTAGAAATGTCATTTGTTGTGTTAGTACTTGGTACTACCTATGATTAGCATGCAAATTTTGTCCTTATCTGCCTGTCCAGCTCATGGTGCACCCAGAGAAGAATAAAGTTACCAGCATTGTTGGGGTCATTATTCAGTCATCCACATATGTGATACATTTCGAATTTGAAACATATACAGCCTCTGCTAGGTTTATACATTCTGCCATAGCATATACATTAGAGTCCCCTGAAATTTGTTGTAATAGCCCTCAACCCATGTATTACGCATTCACACAGGGTTAGTCTTTACAGGTAGATTGGTAATTCCCAATGTTATTATGGTTGCAAGTGACCTGCTCAACCTGGTTTTGGTTTGCTGCTCTTCCATTTACACTTGGACGCTGCTTGGACTATGTTTAGCCAAGTGATGGTTGCGCGGTGATTTCTGACTCCACTGCTAGCGATAGGCACTCATTTGGATTCCTCCAATTCCTCAAAGTAAATTTACAAATAGTTCGGTAGATTGTTATCACAAGGCATCCCTGTGATGTTGTTTGTGTTGCTGAAAACCAGAACTAAATATATAGGATAGGATAGAAACAGAGCTCAACCTATAGCATGTTGTTCCTGTTGCTGTGCATGCATTTCGTGCGAACTCATTTGACTGCAATGAATGAATAGGACCCCAATTCCTTCCTATCCATCGTCCGCTTTAAGGTAATTACTTGTCTAGTTCGTCCCATTAATTAAGACAATAGAGAGACAACTTAGAAACTGGATCTGTTTTCCATAACTCACTACTATCCCCTCAAATGTTCTTTTTTCTCACTAATGAAAAATGTTACGGACAGTCAACATTATAGGCTATGAACTTGCTTAAGAACAGTGATCTTGACAGGGTTGATGAGTTTGGCAGGGACTATACTTTTACACGGGTTTGTTGTATTAATTTATTGGAGGACATATAAGTCGGAAAATTCTATCCCATACCAGCGGTACACAAGGCAGAAATTTCGCGTATATGCATGATAATTACCATGCATCCAAAGCTGCTTTACGATAATTCAGACATCCATCCAAGGCAAATCCTAATAGAGGGATAGATTGGACCAATGAAATGGTTTTAATTGGCAATAAATTGAGTTAAAATCTTATTTAGAGGGTTAAGTGGACAAAAGTTGATGATTATTTGTAGTAAGATCGACTCCATGGCAGAAAGACTAATTGTAGCCTCAGTAGCCATCCATGCTAGTCAATTTTTGCGATGAAAACATGATAGCAAATATTGGCTGATTTTTTTTCTTTATATGATGCAAAAGGTTGACGCCTATCTTAGATCAACAAATACTAGCAAAGATTGGTTGATCTTTTAAATACATAATGCATAAGGTTGGCGTCTGCCGACTGCCCTTTGCCCCTACCCCTATGCAGATCGATGCGACGATACACATGAAGCACGCTGCATTGGCCCTAAATCCGCTTGAGGCCCTCACCGGCTTCACATTGTCAGTCATCGCATTATGCAATTTGACAACCACAATTGTTCATATAGCGTTGGGCTGATGGGTTCGTTAAGTAAGTCGTAGCACTCGGCTCATGAACCAACAAACGAGCACCATATAACGGTTTAGTGAATTGGTCTTGCCTCCTCTATCCAGGTCGCTCGTTTCTCCAGGCCATCCATGGCAACGTAGGTTGGAGACGAAATGACGAATGGGAAGATCGAGTAGAGATCTTTTGCGGCAAAATCAAGGTATGGCACGCGCGTACCTTGCCATACTGAACCCTCCGCCCCTACCTGTGGCCAGCCTGACAGTTAGGGACGGCAATCGATGGTGTACTTATTTGGCTTCCTCGAGCTTCTCAAAGTGTACAGTTCTGTATTGCTACCACAAGGCATGCCTATGATCAAGATGATGGGGTGCTAGGCTTTAGCTTTTGTGATGGAAATGGACACCAGATGAAAGGAATAAAAGTTATAATGTGTTCCTGAAAGTGTAAATGCACATATATATAGGCTCCAAATGGAGTCAGTAAGCCTTAGCACTGTGTTAGTTCTTTTTTTTCTAGCTTGTGCATGCATTTCGTGTGCACTCGTTCAACTGGAATGAATGCATTGGTTGCCAATTCTGCTGCATTCATTGTGAATATTTAGGAAATTGTTTTGAGATTGGAATGTAGCAGAAGTCAGTCTGCTAAATAGGAGAAAGAAAATCTAAAAAGCACAGAAGTAGAGATCATGTTGAAAAATACAAAGCTATGTGTAAATTGTACAGAAAAATGACTGGCCAATTAATTTCATTTCTGAGTGTCTTTTCATTCCTTTTCCATAACGAGCTAGCAAATTGTGGTCGCTGCATTCGCAAGTGGGGGAAAAAAAGAAAAATATATCTCAGCACCTCCACCCCTTTAGAAAAATATTCTTGCATTACATACGAGGCTTGTTTTCATGATTCTGCGTAGTGGAACATGCACGATATGTATGATTGGATAAATTGAACTCAAGGGATATAGTTGCACACTGTTTGATCCTTTGAGGAAAGGGGAGTAAAGTTTTGAACTGTTCAGTCAGGAAACCCAGAATGGCAGCACTACTAGATTCTTCACGGTTCCAGCATTTGCTGGAGGCTTCTCCGTATGGAAAGATGGCAAATGACCTTCTCATGATACATTTCTTTTGGTCATTTGCAGCACTACCACTCTACCAGAATGGCAGCACTACTAAATTCTTCACGGTTTGGATGGCGAGCCTTTTGTTTGCCCATATGAAAACAACAATCTCCGGCGTTCTTTAATTTCTGCAGCTGAACTTGCAGCGCAGCTGACAGAAATTTCAACATTTCGATCCTGTATTTCTTTTGCATGGCCTTTAATACACAATGAGCCATAGTTTATTTCAGGGTTAATTCAATCTTCAAGTCTTTCTTGTAACCACGAATGAAATGCATATCTAAATTGATTTGAAATTTGTTCAGAGGGTTAAGTGGATAAAGTGGGTGATCATGTGTAGTAAAATTAACTTCTTCCCATTGCAGAAAGCCTAATCGTAGCCTCTGTAGCCATACATGATATGGTTGCCTTGCTTTTGTATTGTTTATCCAGATGTAATATAAAAAGATTGTCTATTTTCACTGAGCTGGGATCTTTCATATTTTTATATTTAATTCGCAATGTGCTTAGCATTCCCCTAAATATACTCGCTAATTCATGGGATGTTTTGTGAAATCGCCGGCAGAATTGTCTTAATTGCTTTGTTTCTGTGGTTTTAGCATTTATGTGGGTAATTCGGGTTACTGTGATTTACATAATTTGCTTAATAACCATGATAGAGAGCGTTAACCCTTGCATTACAGAATTTTCCCTTCTTTTCAGGGCCACTGTTGTCCTTCGCTATCAGGGCCTTCTTTTCAGCGACAGCTTACACTCTAGTACTCCATTTTTTTTATGATCAAAACACTTTACTAACTTAGCCTACATTTACATAGTAGTATGCTGAGTAATACGAATTGCATGTATGCCTGCAGCCTCTATCTCTATTCTCTATGATTCTATGAACAAACAACCTTTCCAGTTTACCTCGCCGATCGATGCGAATGCGACGATGTGCATGTAACATGCTGTCAAGGTCCTTCACGCCGTTGCCAATCGGACTAGCCAATTTGACAACCACGAGACTGTTTGTTCACTGCTGTGTGTAAAATTGGAGGAAATGTGGTTGCCTAACTCAGCTCATCACGGTTGCACGTTTATATGGGATGGATGTCAAGAGATATACACGAGGGAGAGGAGACATACTCGACCAGGCTCGGTGTTTGAATACAACTTGCGATATAAGGTGAAATCTATCTCTAAAACTAACCGAGCCTATCTCCTGTACATCTCCTCAAGTTTGTTACAATCGGACTTTGAAAACACAACTAACTCTAACAGCATCCCTCAATCTAAACTTCTCTTTAGCTTGAGATTTAGATTGCCTTTGAAGTCTTCAAGTTTCCCAACAGGTAGTGTGTTGGTGAAACCATCGGCTATCTGATCCTTGGTGGAGATTAACTGAACTTGCAACTGCTTTCTTGTTACTCATTCTCTAACAAAGTGAAAGTCAATTTCAATATGCTTTGCTCATGCATGAAAAATTGGATTTGCTGCTAGGTAAGTCCTAGCAGCACCTAGGTTATCACACCATAAAGTTGGTGGTCGATCAAGTTGAATACCAAGCTCAGCCAATAGAGACTCAAGCCAAATTAACTCAGCAATTGCATCAGCCATGGATTTATATTCAGCTTCTATACTTGACTTTGAAACTGTGGCTTGTTTTCTAGCACTCCAGGAGACAACATTTGGACCAAGAAATATAACAAACCACCAGTTGGCATTCTATCATCAACACTCCCAACCTAATTCTCATCAGAGAAAGAACTTAATGAAGTGGAGCTAAACTTTGTAATACTCAACCCAATATTCAAAGTATGTTGTACATACCGAAGAATTCTTTTAACAGAAGTCCAATGTACCGAAGTAGGGGCATGTAAAAATTAACACACCTTATTAATCGAGAAAGCCAAATCCAGCCTAGTAAGAGTAAGGTATTGTAGAGCTCCTACAATGCTTCTGTACCTTGTGCTTTCTTCTGATCCTAACAACTCTCCTTCATGGCTGGACAGTTTCTCTGAAGTTGATAGAGGTGTTGGAGACAGCTTACATTTAGTCATACCAACACGAGTAAGGATTTCTTCTGCATAATTTTCCTTGAGATAGAAGTAGACTATGATCATCTCGCTGAACTTCTATACCAAAAAATAATGCAAGTCTCCTAGATCTTTCAAAGCAAAATCTTGGCGCAAGTCAAGAAGTAAAGCTGAAACTACCCACTTGAAGAACTTGTAACAATGATGTCATCAACATAAATGAGCATATAAATAATCACATCTGATTTTTGATAAATAAATAATGGCATATCTGACTTTGAAGCTTTAAAACCAAGATCAATAAGTTTGGCACTTAGCTTAGCATACCATGCCCATGGAGCCTGTTTCAGCCCATAGATAGCTTTGTCAAGCTTACATCCCAAATGTGGAGCATCAACATTTACAAACCTATAAACCTCCTCTTCTAGAACAACATGCAAGAACACGTTTTGAACATCCAATTATCTTAAGCACCATCCTTTTGATACAGCAAGGGAAAGAACAAGCCTGAGTAGCAATTTTGACAATAGGGCTGAAAGTGTCCTCATAATCAAGCCCATATCATTGACTAAAACCCTTGGCTGCCAAGCGAGCTTTATACCTGTGTAACACCCCGAATTTTTCCCAAAACCCGGAGGCTACCAAAAGCATAAAAAAAACACAAGTTTAGAATTTATTGAAAATTTTGACACTGTAAATTGGGCATCCGAAACTTGTCAACCACAAGTAAACCACATGAATAACATATAAGCAATAAGTAAGCATCACAGCCCTTCCCTAGGATCAAAACAAAGATGAGATCAACCCAAGATGTTCCACCATCAACCAACGATAAAGGAACCAACTTAAGTTCTACTGAATGAATGGATTTAACTAAGAATGAGTATAATTAAACGTGTGTGCTCAGGATAAATGCTACTCCCACTTCTCATGCATGCTCATGGTCGTACCTAAAAACCAAATAAACACAAGGGTGAGTAAAAATACTCAGCAAGTACAATCAGAATCGGAAGGGAAACATAGTAATCCAGAAAATAGTGAACTAGGGAATAACCATGGTACAGTAGTTTCCGTCTGAAACAGACACAACCTAAAACATCCTTAGCACTTACCAGTAAAGCCGAGCAAGTGGGGCTAGCATTTACTCACAGGAACATGAATAAAAGAACCAAATTGCACATCCGGATTAACGAGAACATGAATGGAATATAAAGAAGTAACTTGAATCATGGATCAGGAATCAAATAATGGAACTTGAATAGCATGAACATGAACTTGGAACAACATAATCGAAAGGCACAAGAAAATATCCAAAGAGCAAGTTTATCAACACACAGGTTCATCATCCACTTGCCTTAACCTTGATGGGAACCTGACGCCTCTCGCTTGGCTCTAGAACTCTCCAAACCTGTGGAGCAAAATCGCACTTAGGAACTAGTCTATACTGATCAGGAATCGAACTTGAATAGCATGAACTACTTGGAACAACATAATCGCACAAGAAAATATCCAAAGACAAGTTTATCAACACCCATCATCCACTTGCCTCTTGATAACCTGACGCCTCTCGCTTGGCTCTAGAACTCTCCAAACTGTGGAGCTCTTACTAGTCTATACTTTCGCAAGCCTATTTAATCGAAGAAATCACTTTTAAATCGCCACTTCTCTGCAATTTTTATCCTGCATTTTTGACTAAGTTACTGCATGGCATACTGTCTAAGTTACTGCATTTTTGACTAAGTTACTGCTTTTTTGTAAAATATGATGATGGTTGAACTATTCCAAGCACTGCGAGTTGATTACGAAAAAGTTGAGGGACTTTTTTGCAAAACAACCATGATGGTTGGAAGAAACAACCGTACTTTAATATTAGGTATAGATTTAATTTTAGGATGTTACAACCTGTCCACTGTACCATCTGCCTTCTTCTTTACTTTAAAAACTAAGTCGATAGATTTGTTCCTTTCTTTTCCTGAACCAGACGCCATGTTTGATTCCTGAGTAATGCATTATATTCATCCTGCATAACTTGCTTCCACATGGGATCATCAAGTGCTTCTTGCAAATTTTCAGGTTCACCAGTACTACAAAAGTTTCCATACCTTACTGTTCCATCTGTGAAAAGACATGATTTAACAATCCCACTTTGCATCCTTGTCTGCCTTCTAGGAGGAGAGGTCTCAACAGCCTAAACTGGACCTTCAATTGCTAGCGATGGAACCTCCACACCGGATCCAGAGCCTAGTGTAGAAGATCCTCCAGGGTCAGTGGGAGACACCGGGGTGACAGGCGCAGCAGACGAGCCACGCGGCGCCTCCTCAATTAGCGAACGCGGCGCTGATGCGGAGGGAGCAGGCGCGCACAAAGTTGTCCCCTCACGCGTTGGGGTCGAATTGGCTCCCGCGGGTGCTGTTGGAGAGCCAACCGCAGTAGCCGGTGCGTTAGGCGGATCCACCTGGGAGTTGGCGCCTGATCCGCTTGCACCACACGAATCAATGTCGGATCTGGTGCCGGGATCGATTGTGGCTGGCACTTCTTCATGGCCTCCATTATTTGATGCAAGCTGCTCATTGTTTTGCTCCAGATTTTCTGTAGAAAATTCTTCTCCTCCGGTACTTTTTCTAGAGGCATTAGTGGTATTAGTAATATGCAGAACAGTGCAATTTACATGCCTTGGATTAAGAAGATGACTAGGCAAAAGGATAATTTCTTTTCTTAATTGAGCTCCAGCATTGTCACGTAGATGAGCAAAAGGGAAATAATTTTCATCAAAAACTAGATCACCAGAGATGTACATGCAGCTTGTAGAGATGTCTAGGCACTTAAAGCAGCCTGTAGAGATGTCTAGGCACTTAAAACCCTTGTGCATGGAGCTATATCCAAGGAAAGCACATCTAGTGGACCGAAAAGAGAGCTTGCGATTGTTACATGGTCTTAGATTTGGCCAACAAGCACATCCAAAAATTCTAAGAGAATTGTAATCAGGCTTCTCATGGAGGAGGCGTTCAACAGGAGTATGAAAATTGATGACTTTGCTTGGCAAGAGATTGAGATAAGATAGGTGATGGTGAGGAAAGCTTGATCCTAAAATTTTAGAAGCATAGAAGTATTTGCTAGGAGGGCTAAGCCTACTTCAACAATATGTCTATACTTCCTTTCTGCAGCACCATTGTGTTGGTGAGTATGCAGACATGACACCCTATGAGTTATCCCAATTCTTTTAAAAAAAGAATTTAGCTTTTCATATTCCCTACCCCAATCAGATTGTGTGGCTAGGATTTTTCTATTGAATTTCCTTTCAACAAGGTTCTGGAAGTCTTGGAAGACTTGAAAGACATCAGATTTTTTTCGCAGGAGGTAGATCCAAGTATATTTGCTAAAGTTGTCCATGAAGCCAACATAATATGTATGCCTCCCAACCAAAACAGGGGTAGGTCCCCAAACATCAGAGTAGATAAGATCAAGAGGAGCACTTGATAAACTATTGGACTTTGTATAAGGAAGCTGATGGCTCTTGGCCAATTGACACGAATCACAAACTGACTCTATATCTTTATCTCTAACAAAAGAGATATTATTGAAACTAAGGACTCATTCCACAATGGGTAACACAGGATGGCCTAATCTACTGTGACAATGCGATGTAGATGGCTTATTGACTACATAGACTTATTTGATGGGATCTCTTCCTGAAAGATGTGGCGCTCGATGAAGGGTTCTCTTCGTTGCCTGGTCCTTGATAAGAAAGAAGTTTGGATGAAACTCTAGAAAGGCATCATTATCTAGAGCTAATTTATGAATAGATACAAGGTTCTTGCTAGCACTAGGAACATGAAAAATATTTTTCAGATGTAAATCCTTGCATGGGGTATGTAAAATTGTATGTCCAACATTACTAATTTCCATACCTGAACCACTAGCAGTATGGACTTGATCACACCTAGTGTATTTGTCACGAACAATCAACTTTTCAAGCTCACTAGTGATATGATTTGTAGCACCACTATCGGCGTACCATTTTGTATCATAGCCATAGCCACCAGTTGCAGCCCCTGCCATCTTTGGTTGATCTTCTTCCTCAATCATCATACCTATACCAACATCTTGGAGCTTCATGTCCAGCCTTCTTATAGTAGACCGGCTTGCTGCTTGAACCCTTCTGCTTGTTGTTGCTTGATCCATTGTTGCTATTGAAATTGCCACGCCCTTGATTGCCACAACCACCACGGCCTCGGTTGTTGTTGCCACGACCTCGGCCAAAATTTCTGCATCCACAACCAGCAGCGTTGATAGAGGATTGATATTGCCCTCCTTGGTATATCTCCATGCGCTGATCATAGGACAACAACTGGGTGTATAGCTCACTCAAGGAAATTGACCCAACACGGCCCATGATAGATGATATGAAAGGATTGTAATCGTAATCAAGATCAGTAAGTATATAGTGGGCCATCTCATCGTCATCAATGAACTTACCAACAGTGGCAAGTTCATCCTTGATCGAGCACATCTTGGTGTAGTATGTAGCGGAAGAAATGCCACCCTTCTTGAGCGTGGCGAGTTGCATGCGCAGATGCGTCACCCTTGCCATGGAGTGCGCTGAGAACATAACTTCAAGCGCGTTCCATGCTTCTGCAAACTTGGTCATGGTTGCAACAGGGGCGAGGGCGTCCTTGGTGAGTGAATTCAGCAAATAGCTTAAGAGCTGCTGATCCTTGGCAACCCATGAGTCGTACTTCGGGTTGTGGACGATCTCCTTCTTGTTGTCTGCCTTGACCACCTCACTCCATGGTCTTGGGCGGCTCTAGAACGGATCCATCTAGGATCCTCATGAGTTAGGCTTCACGGACGGCAGGAAGGAACTGAGCCTTCCAGAGCAAGTAGTTATCCCGAGTTAAATTCTCGAAGACAACCCCAAGCTGTGCTGGCAAGGATGAAGATGACGCCATGGACGATCTTGGGAAGGTTGTGGATGTATATAGAAAAGGATGCTCTGATTACCATGTAAAATTGGAGGAAACGTGGTTGCCTAACTTGACTCACCATGGTTGCACATTTATATAGGGCGGATGCCAAGAGATATACACGAGGGAGAGGAGACATACCTTACCAGGCTTGGTGTTGCGATACAAGGTAAATCTATCTGTAAAACTAACCAAGCCTCGAGTTTGTTACAATCAGACTCTGAAAACACAACTAATTCTAGCACTGTGCTGATGGGCTCAATGGGTAAGTCACAACACTCGGGCCATGACCCAGCAAACAAGCCAACAACCTGTTTGGTGAATCGGTCTTCTTCCTCATCCGTCTGACTGGCTCATTTCTCTAGACTGTCAACGGCTTCTGAGATTATGGAAGAGATTAGAACGAGGAACAGTGGAAAGTTTTTCCGGCAAAATCAATGTACGCCTCTCTTGCGATGTTGAGCCCTCCGCCCCTGCCTGTGGCCAGCCTGACAGTCAAGGACCTCCTTTGTTATTCAGATGGTTGTGTCTTAGTTGCTGAACCTTGAGAATGCAACCTATCTTTCCTTGCTTGCTTTTGTGATGACACCATTTGGCCAATTGATGCTTGCACGGCAATGTAAGAATCAATGGTGTACTTGTTTGGCTTCCTCCAACTTCGCAAAGTACATAATTCTGTGTTGATACCACAAGGCATGCCTATGATCAAGCTAATGGGTTTCTAGGCTTGTAGCTTTGTGATGGAAATAAACACACGATGAAATGAAGAAACGTTGTTATAACGTCTTTCTGCAGGTGTGAAAGGCATATATGTAGGCTCTAGGCGGAGTTAAGCCTTAACATTTTGTCAGTTCGTTTTGCTAGCTTGCATGCATTTCGTGTGCACTCATTCAACTGCCATGAGTGCATTGTGTTACCAATTCTGTTGTGTTCGGTGTGAAGATTGAGTCAAATTTTTAATGCCACAAAAATTCTCTTCACCCAATCAACATCTTCTCAGTATATATGACAATACGGCTGACCCAGGCATCAGATGCAGAGTAAAAAAAATAGTTTTTGAAGAAAGGAGTAAAAAAACTAGTAACAAGCTAAATTTCTTCCCAATAGGATAAAGAAAAGTTAAAAAGAACAGAAGCGGAGATCATGTTGGAAATATGAAGCTATATGTGTATTATACAGACAAATGAAGTGCCTAACAATAACAAGTTCTTGTAAAGATTGACTGGTTAATTTCATTTCTGGGTGTATTTTCGAGTTAAGGCAATATTCTAACGACCTATCAGATTTTGGTCAACCCCCGTATGCAAATATTCTTGCATTACATATGATTCCTGTTTGTTTATGATTCTGCGCAGTGGAGCATGCACGGTATATATAATCATTGGAAAAATTTAACTCAAGGGCCATAACAGAATACTGCTCTAAGGTAGAAAGATTCAGTAACATTTTTTTTTCCTAGAAATCACAGAGTTGATTGACTTAAAGTTATGACTAAGTTACAACTAGCATTTGAAAGTAAAAGAAATGCCTCTCTCAGGTAGCAGCCCTCACATCTTATTTTTCCAGTTAGAAAATAGACATCCCTGTCTTTGATATTATCAGCTAATATTCAGACAAACTTATCAACAACGAAAGGCTTCCATAAGGGAAGAGAAACAAAAGGTGTTGAATGTTGAGCTTCCATTAAAAAAGGACTCGAACAGTGTGTTCTGTATGCTGTTGATTTTAGCTGTATGGCTTCACGGCGGAGTTCTACAGAGCGGCCTGGCCGGTGATCAAGCGAGACGTCCTTGCATGTTTCGACGCGCTCTACCATGGGGCTTGTGTCCAGTTTAGCCGATTGAACAGCTCACTAATCACCCTGATACCGAAAAAGCAGGACGCTGCATCCCCTGCCGACTATAAGCCTATCAGCCTGGTGCACAGTTTCGCGAAGATAGTGGCGAAGCTGCTTGCTAATCGTCTTGGTCAGGAGCTTCACAATCTGGTGGATGTTAACCAGAGTGCATTTGTCAAGGGACGATCCATCCATGATAACTTCAAGTTTGTTGAGCTAGCAGCAAAAACTTTACACAGAAAAAGAAAGCCAAGCCTGCTAATTAAGCTTGACATCTCTAAAGCATTTGACACGGTGTGTTGGCCATTCCTTCTGCAAGTCCTCCAAGCGAGGGGTTTTGGGACCAAATGGAGGGACTGGATATCTGTACTGCTGTCTTTGGCCACCACCAGAATTCTGCTCAACGGCTCCCCTGGTCGATCAATAGGTAATGCTAGAGGGTTGCGGCAAGGCGACCCCCTTTCGCCAATGCTTTTCATACTCGTCATGGAGGTACTGCACCGGCTCCTCAGGAGGGCGGCTGAATTGGGAGTCCTCTCCCCTCCAGCCGATAGCACCATCTGTCATTAGTGCTCCTTATATGCAGATGACGTGATCATTTTCGCTAGGCCTGTGGTTCAGGATGCAATCGCCATCAGAGGGATTCTTGACTTTTTTGGCAATGCTTCAGGACTCCGCACAAACCTGCAGAAGTGCTCCATTGCCCCAATTGCATGCAGTGACCAGCAAGTTGAGAGAATCAGAGGCATTTTCCCCGCTCAAGTCGTTGGGTTTCCAATACAATACCTTGGTATGCCCCTGTCGGTTCGGCGCCTAAGGAAGAATCATTTGCAACCTTTGATTGACAAGGTGGCCAGTAAAATCCCAAATTGGAAGGCACAACTTATGAACAAGGCGGGGAGGATGACTGTGGTCCAATCGGTCCTGACGGCGACCTGCACCTACAATCTAATTTCTCTTGACACTCCAGCTTGGGTATTCCATGAAATTGACAAACTCCGAAAAGGATTCCTGTGGGCTGGTAAGCTGACTGCCAATGGAGGGCAATGTCCTGTTACCTGGCCAATTGCTTGCCGTCCTAAAACAGTGGGGGGTCTAGGAATCCAGAACCTCCGAAGGGCATCGCTGGCTCTACGTTTGCGCTGGCTGTGGTTCAAAAGGACTGATGATCGGCGGCCTTGGAAATACCTTGCCAACACCCTGGACAATAGCCACACCTTGCAAAAAATCTTCCAGATTTCCACTCGTGTACATCTGGGCAGCAGGAGTACCGCACTTTTCTGGGAGGATTGCTAGCTGGGCACTCTATCTCCTTGCACTTTAGCTCCTGACCTGTGTCTAATGGTTAAGCCACATATTAGGAAAACAAGAACAGTGGTGGCTGCTCTTCTGGAGAAAAGATGGATCCGGGACATCGCTGGGACACTAACAGTGGCTGCAATTTCGCAATATGTCCAGCTATGGCACGCCGTATCCGACGTCCAGCTCCAGGAAGGGGTAGTGGACAGGATAATGTGGATAATGTGGCGTTGGGAGAAGTCAGGCTCATACTCCGCTAGGTCAGCCTACAATTTCTTCTTCATGGGGTCAGTTAAATCACCGGCCTTTCGATATATCTGGCGTGCTTGGGCCCCCCTTCGAGTTAAACTCTTCATGTGGCTTGCTACAAGGCAGCGACTTTGGACGTCGGCTCGTCGCAAGAAGCATGGGTTGCAAAACTGGGACGAGTGTTGTTTATGTTGCCAGGAGCCTGAGACCTCTGATCACCTGCTTGCCACCTGCAGTTACACGCAGCAGGTATGGCACTTAGTTGATCAACTGATGGGAAATGCCTCATCCTTGCCAGCCACCGGGTCTTCATTGTTGGACTGGTGGTTGCTCCGGAGACGAAGATTTCATGGCGCCAGGAAGCAAGGGCTCGACTCCACAATCATCTTAGTCTCCTGGCGCATCTGGAAAGAGCGAAACAATCAGGCCTTCACCGGAGACACTCAACGGACACCGCAGCAGCTAGCAGCCGCAGTCGCGGAGGAAGCGGCGACCTGGTTCATGGCCGGGGCACATTGCCTATATAGTGTAGGCTGGCGTTTTGAGAGTCAGTGACGTTAGGCCTTAAAGGTCTTAATACCTGTAGCTCCAGTCTCGTGTAATCGGCCCTTTGAACTATCTACCGTGTGCGTATGCCCGGTCTAGGCCCGCGCTGTATTAGTACTTTTATCTCTTCTTAATGGAATGATGCGCAGCTCTCCTGCGTATTCTAGAAAAAAAAAGCTGTATTGTTGACGGCTTTAGTTTCCTCTGTATCAATCAAGTTCCGCCGCTTGTTTTCTTTAAAACTAACGTTGCAAATGCCACCTGTTGGCATCTTTTCTCCACATCGATGATCTTTCATCTTGGAATTAACCTTGACAAACCAGGGCAGCAGCACTAGCTCACTAGACACAAGAAACAAAAGGATGATTAAGCTTGAAATTTGGCTTCTTCCAATTTCCCACAGTAAGTTTCGCTCAGTCACATGTGTCGGCAGCTTGGACCATATCAATGCCCATGAAAAATAATCTTGATGGGGATTAGAATTGTTCGTTTGATGGAAGTGACAACTACTGCTAGTTTGTCACTCAGAAATGTTAAAATGAATGCATATATATAGGCTACAAACAGAGTCACATGGCATGCTGTACTGCTGAGCATACATGCGCTTCTTTTCCCCACCTTTTCTGAGAGGTAAAAAGTCTATTGTTTGCTGCATGCCTGCATCCAGTGTTGAAGATTAGTCTATTGTTTGTGCAACTATGTGCAGTGAGGTAATAACAGGAAATTTGATTATTGTTCAGGTTGCAAACTGGACTACCATGTGCCAGACTATGTTCCATGCTAGATTTCTTAAATGTAAACCACGAAATCCCATGGCCAGCAGTGCTAGTCTAAGGATGAGAGAAATCTCTGCTTGAAATTTTAACTAGCAAGGGAAAGCCTCCACGAGAATGCAAGCTTCAGAACTTTACTATGCAGGCGCTAGCCCTTCACAGTGCAGCCCCACTACCGTCCCAGCTGGCGACACCATCGCCACCTGCTGTGCCGCTCATGTCTCACCACCAAATCCACCATCCTCAGCACCGCACCTCCACTTGCTAAGACCACCAATGGTAACCCCTGTGCTGGCTCTTCCCACCGGTTGTCATCCGTGCCTCACCCTCGCCACTCACCACGTTCCTCATCTCTGGCCGTTAGTGGCTCCAGAACATCTGTACATTCCTAGGTCAAAGCGCGCTTTTGATAAAATTGTTCTAGCTAAATTCTTTGACCAGAATCTTGTCAGTACTCAGCAGTCAACATAGACACTTGTAGTCGTAGTAGCAAGGTTGAGGGTGGACTGTGTGGGAAGAGGTCATTTCTTCCTAATTTCTAAATCTTATCATGGATACGCCAACTCCAAGGAACATAATTGGACATCGCAAAAATGAAAAAAACTATATTTTTCATTAATCATAAGACAAATTGTTGGGGATCGCCAATAAGCTAAGCTTGCCGACCTCGAACGTCGGACGGAGGCATCAAGTTCACGCCCTCGCATCTTTAAGGCAAGATGGAAGTATAGGAAGAAAATTACAGTCCTGGCCTCTCTCCATATTTTGGTGCCTCCTTACAGAGAGGCTCAATCGCTCAAACCATTCCATCTGATGGATCTACAATGCTCTATTGCACCTTTCTTCTGCATAAATCATACTTGATGGTTGCTTTATTTAAACTGAACTCGACATGCTTGTGACAGCGGTGCAAATGCAAGCATGACACGACGATGCTTGGACTGGGCATTTGGCTTCTTCCAATTTCTCACAATGAACACTGACATAGTTAGAAGCATCAGTAGCTTTAATCGTAGCCACAGCTGCTACAAAGTAAGTAGGTTGGACCGGAAATATAATAGGTGCTAGGTATATTTTCTAGCTCTAAATGGACACTCGATGAAAGTGGCAAATGTAGGATGAATATGATATATATTGAAGCCAGACATAGCACAGGCACAGAAGTTATGCATACACATGGCATCTGTGTGCAGGTTTATGTGCATTTCGTGTGAAGCTCATTCAACTGAGATGATGCCTATGATGTTAACTATCCGTTGCATCCATACAGAGTTAGCCAATTGTTTTTTTATGTGTCTCCAAAGCCTTGAAAAAGGAAGAAAGAAACAATGAAATGTTCATAAAGATCAGGATAAGAAAAAATAATTCTGCTTTTAAAATTTATACGTCAGTAATATAACTGTATAACGTTTCTACATAATGAAATATGCAATGTATACCCTCGTTTTCGTTTTAATTTTGCAAGGTATAATCTTGCATACTTTTGATGAAATTTTTCTAGCGAAATTCTTTGACTGGAAATCTTATCAGCACTCAGCAGTCAATGCAGATGGCGGGAGAAGCAATTGACTCTGGACAGAGGCTAAGATCCTATTACAGAATAATCAGCAGTGGTAAATTTGCTGCATACTACTTTTTTTTTGCTAATTTGATGCCATTCAACCTTAATTGGCGAAGCCTTGAGTACGTCTCTCCCCATTGTCATACTTTTTTTTCCTTTTCATTCGTAGAAAGTATCTAAATACTAGAATACCCTTGGTCATTTGAAAAAAATAAAGAAAATCCGCCAGGCACCTGTCAAGATATTGGAGATATTATAGCTAGTGTCCATACTTATCTCCATTTCCTATTTTTATCTTATCATAAGACCAAATGTGTGAAATTATGCGTAGCAAAGTGGGAAGTACATATTTATTATGTAACTTGAAATCCCCAGATTTTATTAAATCAAAAGTATGACTAAACATTGAACAAAACGACTGTCCAGGATAATGCTAGCTAGTTCAAAAACGGCAGTTTCTTCTCCTCAGGGAACAGAAAATGGAATTAAAGGGACAACTTTGTAGAGAACGAAATTGCTAACAATGGAAATTTACCAAGGGTAGCAGCTACGAGTATTTATTATCAGCTCTTTTTTCTTACAGTGCTTCTACATCCATCTTCTTTTGGCAATGCAAGTTCACTTATAGTTGCAAAATTTCCACTAAAAATGGTTTCAAGCCGGTTACGATCGTGCAGCACGTCGTTGATGGCTGTTTCTTTGTCGCCAGCTTCCTCTGCTTAGATGACAATTACTTAAACCTAAATCTTCACGCTGACAGCAGTGCTAGCTATGGTATCAGATAAGGGTTTCTTCCAATTCCTTCAAGTAAATTTATTTGTCGCAAGAAAATCAGTATATGGTTGGCATGTGGCATGGCTATGGTAAAGCTGGATGGATTTGAGATGGTCACTCGATGTCTCTGAAAGGTTGAACTGCATTTACAGAGTAGAAACAGGTCAAACATGCATACGAATGCCACTAATGCGGCGATTTAGCGTTCTGTCTAGTGGCGCATGTACACGTATTTTGCATGGTCTCATTCGATTTGAATGGATATATAATAAGGTGAAAGTTATGTTAACATCTACTGTGGATATGGTTAGGCTATTTTTTGTCCAAAACAGTGCGACGAGGTATTACCATGAATGAAGTATGCTCATTATTGCACTTTTCATACTTTCTGCCTGGATATGTTCAAATTAAAAGTAGAAAATGCAGCTACTTGGTTTCACCTATCAGTATCTATTACCCCAAATAAGACATGTCATTGAGATATAGTAGCGGACCTAGGAATGGGGCAAGGAGTAGAGGTAACAAGGAATGAAGACCAAGGGTATAACGTAACGGTGGTAGAGACATAATGTTACTCGCCAAGTTAGTCCACCTAGACCTGTGCCTCTTTATCTTGGGTATAACAGAGGGCATCACTGACACGACTGCACGCACCGATGTATCTCGATCCCCCTTTGCATTTGAGTGGGCTAAAAGCGAGCATGGATGAAGAAGATATAGTATGGGTTTATGAACCATGTGACCTACTCTCTCCTTTTTAAAATATATGACACCATTAACTTTTTACTTAAATATTATCATGGATCAAGAGACAAATAGGCAACGGAGCGACACATTGGCAACAGCACCATGTAGGCGGCATGACATAAAAATTTAATGGTCTATTGGGTGGCCTGTAGGTGTAGCACAAGAGCGGTGCCACAAATTCGAAACTCTTACATGCTGACAGTGCGGGATGAAATGAACTGAAATTAGAGAATGGCTCCGGTACTCTCTTCTACTGTTCTTATTCTGCCCTAGAGGCCAGGTCTTCTCTAGAATCCATCTCAAACGACACTTGCGTGCATTGGTCTTACTTTGCATGAATGTGCATGGTAATGGACTTTCCATTATTTGTCTCTTTGCTGCAGTAAATTTGAACGTCCCTTGATCCAAATGTATTGTACGACAGATGAGTAAAAACTATGAGTAGTAGCAAATTCAAGACTACCAACTTGTTGCTAGCCAGTTTCGAATAAAATTTTGTAGTCCTTTACCTAGTTCGACAGTAGGTGTCTCCATACAAAAGGGCTCAAACCATTCCATCTTATGGATCTACGATGCTCTGTTGCATCTTTCTTTCACAGAAATCACACTTGATGCTTGTGACAGCGGTCAAATACAAGAGCACAAGATGATGGCTAGACTGGGCATTTGGCTTCTTCCAATTTCTCACACTAAACACTGACATAGTCAGAAGCATCAGTGACTTTAATCATAGCCAAAGCTGTTAGAAAGTAATAGATATCTGTTAGATGGTTGGATTGGAAATGTAATAGGTGCTTGATATATGTTCTCTAAATGGACACTCGATGAAAGTGGCAAATGTAGGATTAATATGATATATATTAAAGCCAGAAATGCGTAAATAGCACAGCCACAGAAGTTATGCATACACATGGTATCTGTGTGCAGGTTTATGTGCATTTAGTGTGAACTCATTCAGCCTATCCGTTGCAACAATTACAGAGTTAGCCAATTGTTTTTTATATTTTTTGCGAGGTTTTTTTGATATTATGATGTGTCACCAAAGCCTTGAAAAAAGAAGAACAAAGAAACAGTGAAATGTTCATGAAAGATCATGATAAGAAAAAAGTATTCTGCTTTTATACATCAGTTATAATATAACCCTATAATGTTTCTACATAATGAAATTTGCAATGTATACCCTCTTTTCGTTTTAATCTGCAAGGTATAATGACACTGATATTTGTACATTTCTTGCATACATTTGATTGAACATTTTTTAGCGAAATTCTTTGACTGGAAATCTTATCAGCACTCAGCAGTCAATGCAGACGGCGGGAGAAGCAATTGACTCGGGACAGAGGCTATGATCCTAAATTACAGAATAATTAACAGTGGTAAATTTGCTGCGTATTACTCTCTTGGATATAATTTTTTTGTAGGAAATTCTTGCATTGGTGAATCTTGGCCAAAAAGAAGTATCTCACTGAATAGACTAGTTTCAGAGATACGCCATCATGCCCTCGGCAAAGCCTTAATTGCAAAGCCTTGAGTACGTCTCTCTCAATTGTCATACTTTTCTTTTCTTTTCGTTCTTAGAAAGTAGTATCTAAATACTAGAATACCCTTGG
Source organism: Setaria viridis (assembly GCF_005286985.2). NCBI lineage: Eukaryota > Viridiplantae > Streptophyta > Magnoliopsida > Poales > Poaceae > Setaria > Setaria viridis. The sequence continues at coordinate 7,165,571 of NC_048264.2, forward strand.
TCATTTGAAAAAAAATAAAGAAGAATATTGGAGATCTTATAATGTCCATACTTATCTCCATTTCCTATTTTTATCTTATCGTAAGACCAGTCAACCTCAAGAAATGTGTGAAATTACCCATAGCAAAGTGGGAAGTACATATTTATCTAACTTGAAATCTCCAGAATGCATTAAATCAGAAAGTATGACTAAACATTGAACAGAGCTGTCCAGGAAAATGCTAGTTCAAAAACGGCAGTTTCTTCTCCTCAGGGAATAGACAATAAAATTAAAGGAACAACTTTGTAGAGAACGGAAATTGCTAACAATGGAAATTTACCAAGGTAGCAGCTAGAAATATTTATTATCAGCTCTTTTTCTTACATTGCTTTTGTATACCTCTTTCTTTTGACAATGCAAGTTCACTTATCATTGCAAATATTGCATTGAAAAGTGGTTCAAGCAGGTTCCGAACGCTAAGCACATTCATAGCTGTTTCTTTGTCAGCAACTTCCTTTCCAATTTCTCACAGTATATTTTGTTGTCGCAAGAAAATCAGTATGTGGTTAGCATATGGCATGGCTATGGTAAAGCTGGATGTATTTGAAATGGTCACACGATGACAGTGGCAACACTAGTAGTTCTATATGTCCCTCTGAAAGGTTGGATTGTATTTATAGAATAGAAACAGATCAAACATGCATACAAATGCCAACAATACAAAGCGCTTTAGCATGCTGTTCTAGTGGAGCATGTACATGCATTTTGTGAGGACTCATTCGACTCGAATGAAAAGTATGAATATTTACACATCGTGCCGGTTCTGTTACACACAGGCACATATGACTTATCCGTACTAGTTTGTTTACGATCGACACGGATGAGCCGATGCTAATGAAGGTTTCTCTAATAGTGCATGGATAAAGAAGCTAGTATGAGTTCAGGAACCATGCATGTGATATCGCTCAGTGTAGGGCAAGGGCAATGTTATGAGTTCTCAAAATAGGTAGCTGCTCAATAGGGCAAGAGCAACGCTATTACTCTAAATTAAGTACCCAAATTAATTAAGTCCTTTTGCTATTTTTCTTCCTCAGTAGGGCTACAGAAGCGCTATGGGTTCCCAAATTAATTAGTTCCTTTTTTTTAATTTTGCAAAACAAATAGTACAACGAAGTGGAACCGATTACTCCTTTTGCTATTCTTCTTCCTTGAGTCCTCTCGACGACTTGTATCATGATATTTATAGGTATTGTTATAGGTCCATTTTTTTCATTAATTTGGTGAAATACGTACAAGGTACACTTTAGACGTTCATATACACATGCACGTGTTTCTTACCACCATGAGTACCTTTGTATTGGAATAGAATATTTTGAGATTGATGAAATCACCACACGAAACTCTGACTCAGATGGATAGTTTCCAATAAGAAATCTAATAGTGATTATTGCACACCAGTAATGGCCAAGGGACGTGACATGGCAACAACAACGAAAAGTGCTATTCACGAAAAAGGAGTGACCGGCTGATTCAACTCATTTTCATTTGGGAGTAGCTAAGTTGGTGGCAAAGTGACATGGGCTCATCACATGTCAGTTGTCACGTTGTCGTCCACAAAAAGAATGCGTCTTGGAGCACACTTAAAGGCGGTATCCATTTTTCTAAAAGGCCATACATCCTTTTACGACGCAACCCCCCGTCCATGGTAATTTGGAATCAGCCAGCGTCGCCCACCGTCTCCCGTGCTACATAACCACACCCTTTACTTGAGGTCGATCTCCTAACCTTTTAGAATTAGAAAATCGGAGGAGCCAGCGATTTTCGTTATTTGATTTCGTTGATGGCTAAAATTGGCAGGATTTGGACAGACCAGTCACTAAATCGGCCAGACCGGTCTGACCAAAGTCTCCAAAATGTAATTGGACTCCACCATTGTGTAGCTCTAGTTGATTAGATCAAAATGCACATGTATAACATCCAATTTGGAGTTCGGATGAGAAAGTTATGACCTCGGGAAGATCTGCACCCAGGAAGATCAATTAGACTGGTTTGCCAAGGCGGTTAGACCGGTTTGGTCTGTGTAGTTCAAATTAGGAGTTGTATGTTGATACAAGATTTGTTAGGGTTTCGATTCCTAATGGGGCAAGACCTCCCCTCCCTATAAATATAAAGGGCCATGGCCGATTGAGGGGATCCAATCGATCAAAAACATTATCAATCTAATATTTTGCCTTTTCACCTTTTCTCTTTGCCTTAGCTTTTTGGATCCCCACATGCTGTTCTTCCTCCATCTCTACGACATCTGAGGACGTTCTAGGTGGCCTGCCGATCCTAGAACAACCCAAGGTGCGCCTGCCCTGACGGGGTCCCTCCCGGGAGAGCGTTCGTTGGGTTTCTTCGCCGGGCTCGCCGGCGAAACCGGTCTGACCGGCCACCCACACCGGTCTGACCGCCCCACATAGAGAAGCTGCAAGGAGCCCCTGCGCGCCACATGTTCGAGTGCGTTCGTGTGTTGGCCCGATTTTAGCGCCAACACATTTTTGGTGACTCCGCTAGGGACGAAAAGAGATAGATCGGCTACCATGGCTGGTTCTAATTCTAAACACAGCGAAATTGATGAGTCCAACATCATCAGGCCAGATCTAAAAAGATTGCAGCCGATAAACACAAGGCTCTTGAAGAAGAGCTAAGAAGAATTGCAGAAGTTGCAGCACAAGAATTGGAGCAACACAAGGAAGAAGCAACAAAGAAGTTCTTGTCGCACTTCGAGGAGGATCGTCATGGCAATGTCATAAAGACCAAGGACATCACCTTCGATACTTCACCACCTAAGGTACAAACCAATGTAAGCACATCATCATCGCCATCTCCTTTTGTTACCTTAAATGATCTTACTACTATAATAGACAATTTGCGCTTATCAATAACTAAAAGTGTGTAAGATATGGTAGATAAGAGCAATGGTAAACGGGTTGAGGGAAGTAATGATGTTGCACTTATTTCTAATATTGTACTACCTCAAATCCCATCTTGTAGTGCATCGGCAGCACCCGGGCCTCAATATGGCATGTCATTGAACTATTCCATGGGACAAACACCTCTACCTCAATCTGGTCAGATTACACCGGTCAGACCGCATGGTCCAACCGGTCAGATCGATCTAGGTGCCATGGTTCCATATGCATCATCTCCGGAGCCTATAGCTATTATACCTCCCATTCAAGCTGGCTCTGGCCCATCTAGTGAGGTTCCTGGTTTTATAGCTCCATATACTGCAGTAGCTCATGGCAGCTGCCCTTGGATCCTATTGGAGTGGGTGTTTCTTATGGTTCCATGTCTAATCCACAGATTAATAGCCGTTTGCAACATAATGTTCCTAATCTACTTGTACAACATAATGTGTTGCAATCGAATGCTTCTATATCACAATCATTTAGGCCAACCACTATTCAAGAAGTTATTGATAGGTTTAATATCAATCTTGCTAAACAAATGAAGGAGGATTATGGAATAGAAGTAAAACCTAAGACTCATACATATCAAAAATCGTATCCATTGAGCTTTGATTCGGTTTCTTATCCTTCTTGTTGGTGATGTGAAATTTAGCGGGGATGATAGCAAAACTACTTGGGAGCACATTAGTCAAATCTTGCTCAATTGGGAGAAGCTAGTTCCATCGAAGAAATAAAAGTGCGATTATTTTCTTTATCTTTAACTAGAACTGCTTTTTCATGATTTGCTTCATTACCTGTTAATTCTATTCATACTTTGGAGCAATTAGAGCAAAAATTTCATGATCACTTTTATAGTGGAGATAATGAGTTAAGATTGAGTCATTTAACATCGGTTAGGCAAAAGCATGATGAATCTATTGCTGATTATATTAGAAAATTTAGAGATACAAAAAACTGTTGTTATAGTCTTGTTATCTTCGAGAGGGATCTTGCTGAATTAGCTTTTAATGGATTGTGATCCCATATGTGGCGGATCCACCTCGGATTAGCTTGATTAAACATGGTTAACTCGCCTAATACGCGACACTCATGCCTTAACCAAGTCAACACGAAGTGCCGTCGGATTTCATCCGATTTAACCACTTGAACAGGACCGAATTAGCAAACTCACACGAAGGTGAGCGGTTCCAGAGAATACAACAAGTCCACTGATTAAAACAACTTGATCATTTAGTTCGACAATAAAACAAGCATCAGAGTTTTACAAGTTCAAAGGAAAACAACGGAAGGTAAAACAACAAGCGGAAGCTACTTCGTCGGGGTCGGACATCCCTGGTGAGGCCAGCCAGGACGTCAGTGATCCCTCTCCTCGCCGTCCGAGGAGGGATCCCACTCAACCGTCCAACCCGGAGGGAGTTGGGGCGGCCAAGTGCCAACAGAAGAGGGCTCGGGAGCAGCAACTTCACCTGAAAAAGAAAAGCCACAACAAGGCTGAGCTACTAAGCTCAACAAGACTTACCCGACAGGAGTAAAGCTACTCCACCACTCTAGACATGCAAGGCTCTTTGGCTGAGGGGTTTGTTTGCCAAGAAGCACTAAGTAGATCCCTATTTCAAAGTTTCAGCTCAGATTCTAGGTTCATTAACCGGTCTAGTTAGCAACTTACTCTAGACAAACATAGAACCAAACAAAAGGTATATATGCAAATCATCAAGACCATGTCATCATCAGATTCCTTTATTACTCAGGGTAGCATAGCGATCAAGCAGTCTCAAACTGTGAGAGGCAGACGAATCGATTTGAGTTCTTTAACCATGCATGGTGAACCTAACCTCACGACATCCGCGCACCACCGAGGGTCGCTTCCTGTGTCGGCCTTCCCCATCAATCCCCTAACCCGTGTCGGGCCCATTTCCTTTGGTGCAAGGTTCCACAGACCCAGCCTCTGCCGTCCTGTGACCACGCTTGCCACCACGTGCGACAGCTAGTAGGGGAAACTCCGTTTTAAGGACAATGGGGCGACCGCTCACGTCTAGGTTCAATCCGGTACTAGGCTTCCTCATCCCATAATAAGTATGAGGTTAATACTTTCAAACACTTGATCACGAACACCACCACTGTCGGGCCTTAGCAAGTTTCATAGACAGACGAGGCGATCAGCCGACCACCAAAAAGTTAACTAGAACCCTGCCCCGTCCATCGTCCTTATAGTTGTGACAGACGAGGAACAACCAACTCCTACAAACTCGCGAGTGACAAGAAATCACTCGGCTTTTACCGCTCCCTATTTAAGCAAAGCATCTACTCGGTCCAACAGCTAGTGTTCAGATCAAGGGATCTAAGTCATGCATCTACGGTTTCAAACAACTCCTATACGTAAATGCACAAACAAGATGAAGAAGGCATGCACAAGTTTGGGAAAACATAGGGGGTTCATGCATCCGGGGCTTGCCTTCAAGCGAGAAGGAAGGAAGCTGCTCTTCTGCTTGGGCGGCTTCGGCTTCTGGAGGCGGGAGCTCTGCTGCAGCTTCGTCTTCTGGCGCTGGGTACAACTCGTAGACACTGCCAGCGAGACGCAGCTCTACACGAATGCAATGCAGGAGTTAGTACTTTAGACGGTTATTTCAACAGCAACACTTGCAAGTTCTAGCTCAGAAACTTTGTAGCATAGCTACAGAAAGAGGTGGGGAAGTTCACTTGAGTTGAAGAAGAACAAGGCAAAAGGGTCGGATGGGACGAAACTTATGATCTGACCCATAAACTAGAGGAAAAGATGTGCTGGGGGTCCTCAGACTCAACGTAGAGAAGTCCCCGAGTTTTACACATATACCCTCGGTTCAAGGAAAAAGATACAGCCGAGCCCTCGGGTGAGGCGGAGAAAGTGTCGGCGAAACAGACAGGGTCGGGCGAGACGGAACAGGGGTCGGGCGGACAGAAGGGGTCGGACGAGGCAGAAAAAGGGTCGAACGAACAGAAGGTGTCGGACGAGATGGACAAAGGGTCGGACGAACAGAAGGGGTCGGACGAGACGGACAAAGGGTCGGCAGCTTACCTTCAGCTCACAGGTGAAGTTTGGGGTCGAGAAGGAGCAGACTTGAGCGGAAGGACTGAAGCACTACGACTTGGGAGGGGGCGACGTCCGGCGGTGCTCCGGCGGCGGCGGTGCTTCTTGCGGACAACAAGCAAGCTTTAGCACAGCGCGGAGGAGCAAGCGGCTGGGTGGATTGGGGGAAAGCGGTGTGGAGCGGAGAGGAGAGTTCCTCAGGGACTTGGGCTGTAGCGCTTGAGCACGAAACAGAGAGCAAGGCGGGAGGGCAGCGATGGCGAAGGGGAATTCCGGCGGAGCTCTGGCATTCCCTTTTATAGCTGCGCGGAAGAGGGAAGGTTGGAGCGGCGTGAAGACCGGGAAGAAACGATCGAGTGCACCGCCGGGGCGGCGATTGAGCAACAAGGGCGGTGGAGCAGGACTTCGGGGATGGCACCGGCGGTCATTGGGCACCGATGACAGGGCGGCGCAGGCGCGGTTTTGCCGGTGGTTGAGATTTGGCGGAGGCGGGCGTCGTCGTGCGGTGGATCTGATGGAAGTGACCAGGGGAACTGCGCTAGAAGCGAGAGCGCACAGGTGAGAAGACAGGCGGGCTGCGGTCGCGCGGGCGAGCGTGGAGCAACAGATTGTTGGGGGCGTAGCTCTAACATGGCGGAAAAGGAGCTGTCGCGGCCGTGGTCTGGGTTGGCGGAGGAGGAATCGTCGCATAGTGCGGACCGGGGCGGCGCGACTGTGGAGGGGCGACGGAAAAGACGGGCGGCATCGGGCTCTGCAGCCGGGGGTCCGGCGAGGTGATGATGGGCGCGGGCGGCGAGGCGCTGCAGAAAGGGTTGCAGAGGGGTTCCGCTGCGATTGGGGAAGGGGGCACGAGAATCCATCCGGTCGCGGCCGGCGACGGGGCGGAGCGGCGGGTGTCGGAGAAGACGAGCCACGCGGCGGAGCAGCTCTGAAGCGGGCATGCTACTCGAGTGCGTCTGTCGCGGGAGATCTAGGGGAAAGATCTTTGTGGGTCCACCGGTCAGTCTCGGATGGTCCACTACTCAGATAGAGAGAGAGACTGCTGGGAGGACGCAGAAGGATCCGGCGGGTGAGTTGGGGTCGGCGGGGTTGGGACTGGGGAAAACGGCGGGGAGGGGTCGGGTCTCAGAGGTCGGGACCGGACTGGAGGTTGAGTACTTAAACTCGGTAAAGCTGAGACAGGGGATCAGGGACTTAGATTAAGATTAACTTGAAGATTTTTGGGGTCGGTCGTTACACCATATTAGAGATAAATTGGAAGGTCATGAATTTGCTAATGTCACCCTAGTCTTGCAAAGAGCTTTGGCTCAAGAAAGCCGAAGTAAAGATACTCGGTCCTAATATGCATATGCTAAATTATGATTCCTTGGACGATGAGAGTAAAGAAGTGTATGCTGTTGAATTTGTTTGGACACCAAGTGATACACCAAGCAGTTGTGTTTCTCTCAAGCCGGTCCAGAAAAAACGGCAAGATGAGGTGAAATTCCCTTTTGATGTGTCTAAATGTGATAGACTCTTTGATGAACTAATGAAGCTTGGAAAGATTAAGTGTTCTCATGCTATACCTCCAGCTGATGATTTAAAGCAGCATGCTTATTGCAAGTGGCATAATTCCTTTTCTCATGCTACTAATGACTGCAATGTTTTCTGTAGACAAATACAATCGGCCGTCAATGAAGGACGACTGAAGTTTCACGGAATGCAAATTGATCAAAATCCCTTTCCTATAAACACTCTTCCCTTTCCTATAAACACTCTTGAGTTAACAAATCCCAAAGTGCTCATTCGACTAGATCAAGCTGAAAAGGCTAAAGGGAAGAATGTACTCATTGGTGAGGAGAGGCCTGAGAAGAAGGTGCCAATGAAGGAGACACCTCAAGTTGCAGCAAAGCTTTCAATGCTCGGGGGGCAAGACAAAAACAAGAAGGCCGGCTGCAAGCAAATTGGTCTGACCGGTTCTTAGGCCGGTGACCGATGCCTCCAGTAGGCTTGGAGATACCTCCAGGTCCAAGAATAAAGGAAGGTCGAACTTTGAAGAACTCCTGGCCAAGTATAAAAGGAAGGAAGGGAGCGAAGGAGTCGGCCAAATGGTGCTAGAGATGCAAAAGCACCACCAAGACATGAAAGACAACATGGTATGCACCAACAATAAATAATTTTGCTACTGCACCATATTCTTTTATTGGATCAGTTATGCCATGGTCTTGGTCTTATTCTTACCATTACTCATCTACTGATTATAGTAGTATGTACATGCAACCATATATGGTTCAATATCCTATTTCATATCCAAACTATGGTGCATCACAACGACCGGTCGCTTGCAATAGCAATCTGGTAAAAAATGATGTATGTGCTGCTGTTAGACAATGTGAGAGTAGCAACAAGCAAAATTCTAAGTGCATAAAACGGAGGTGGTGTCCCTCGAGCTTATCCCACACTCAAAAGAGGAGATTGCAAAGAATGCGCAAGTGAGGAACAATGAAGCAACAAACTGAAGAGAAGCCAGCTAAGCAAACACGGATCAGGAAGGAGTGGAGGCCGAAGCAGGTAAATGCAGCGTCAACTTGAGCAAATCAAGTTTTATAGCCGGTAGGATGTTATCGCCCTTAGAAAAAATATATATGGCCGATGTTTTGTTCATCATCGTTCTTAGACGATTTTGGTATAGGATAGTGTTTTGTGGCACGTATCCTTTGTCAAAAAGCAGGGGGGCGTGTGTTGACGATCAAAATTGGCAGGATCTGGACAAACCGGTCACTAAACCGACCAGACCGGTTTGACCAAAGTCTCCAAAATGTAAATTGGACTTCACCGTTGTATAGCTCTCATCGATTAGATCAAAATGCACATGTATAACGTCCGATTTGGAGTTCGGATGAGAGAGTTATGACCTCGAGAAGATTTGCACCCAGGAAGACCAGTCAGACTGGTTTGCCAGGGCAGTCAAACTGGTTTGGTATGTATAGTTCAAATTAGGAGTTGTATTTTGACACGAGATTTGTTAGGGTTTCGACTTCTAATAGGGCAAGACCTCCCCTCCCTATAAATATAAAGGGCCACGGCCGATTGAGGGGCATCCAATCGATCAAAAACATTATCAATCTAATATTTTGTCTTTTCACCTTTTCTCTTTGCCCTAATTTTTCCAATCCCAACTTTTCCAATCCCCATCTGTTGTTCTTCCTTCGTTTCCTTTATTGCTACAACCTAAAACAAATCAAAGTGTGCTTGCCCTGATGAGATCCTCCCGAGCAAATATTTGTTGTCTTGCCAGACTCGCCGACGAAACCAGTACGACCAACCACCCACACCGGTCTGACCAGCCTGCAGACCGGTGGAGTGCGTTAGCGCCAACAGATTTGTTCCAGATTACTAGCTACCGTTACTTTTTGTTCAGGTAATCAGATTTCGTCACCCCCTTTGACATTTGTACCTCCGGGTCGGAGAATGGTCGATTCTTTAAACAGACGGAGTAGGAGGAAAACCCAAGGCATGTACTGTTTGTGACAGTGCGGTGACACGATTATATTGACACGTGGGGGTCACTTGCATGCTAAGATTATATTAGATTCCTAGAAAAAACAGGGCAGAGATCAAAATCAACAGCCCAATAGACTAAAAAACTTCTAATTTAACTGTGTGCAGTCTCGGAAACAGTTTACTTTTTCTAAAAAAAAACTCTAGAAAGTTTAGCAACGCCAATAATCCCTCTAGTCGACAAGCATCGACGCAGCAAATGGAGGTTCCATAAAGAAAAATGTAGCCATGCATACCTACTCCCCGAATAATAAAAATACAAAAAAAATGAAGGTTGGGGTGAGTGCGTGAGAGGGAGAGAGATGCAGGAAAGGAGCACATCCTGTCACCAACGATCCTCTTTGTCACATGTCAGTTGTCATGTTGTCGTCCGCAAAGAATGCGTCTTGTATCCATTTTCTGAGGTCCTGCCAACCTTTTAGAACTGAGGGAGCCAGCGATTTCCGTTATTTGATTTCTTCCAGATTACTAGCTACCGTTACTTTCCGTTCAGGTAATCTGATTCCGTCACCCTCTTTGACATTTGTATCTCCAGGTCGGTGAATGGTCGATTTTTTTTAAACAGACAGAGTAGGGGAAAACCCCCAAGGCCTGGTACTGCTTTTGTAACAGTGAGGTGACACGAGGGGGTCACTTGCATGCTAAGATTATACAGCATCAGATTGGAGATTGCAACTGAGTCCAAGAAAAAAAAAAGAAAGCAAAGATAAAAATCAGCAGCTAAGCTAATTTAATCTTGTATACGGTCGTAGAGGTCGGAAGCAATTTCCGTTTTCTTAAAAAAACTCTAGAAAGTTTAGCAACGCCGGTAATTTTTCTCTAGTCCACAAGCATCGACGCAGCAAATGGAGGTTCCATTTGCAAAAAAAAAATCTAGCCATGCATACCTACTCCCCGAATGGTAAAAACAAAAAAAATGAAGGTTGGGAGTGAGCAAGAGGGAGAGAGAGAGATGCGGGAAAGGAGCACATCATGTCGCCAACAATCCTTTTTATCCCTGTCACCATCGCCCTTCCCTCTCACTTCCCACTGACGCCGACACACCGTAGTAGGTGAGTGAGCCCAACCGCCCAACGGCCCAACCCCAAGTACTCTCTGCTCCACGAACCTACCTAGTTGTCCAACTAGGTAGGGCCGGACATCCGGTTTAAACCAACAATTCGGTTTGGTTATTTCGGTGTTTGAAAAATTCGGTGTGCAAATGGAAATTGATTGGTGCAAATTAAAACAAAAAGTGACAAATTTGGTGTCGGTATTTTCGGTGTGGTGTTTAGTTTTCACCAAAGTCAAACCGAAATCCATACCTCATCAGCCGTTGCTACATGTGCCTGCTCGAGGGTGTGCCCACGTCGTCGCTGCCCGCGACTGGCCGAGGGCCGCGTGCCCGCGCTCACGCTACTTGGGGCGTGCACCGTGGCCTGCGGCCGCTTGCCCACACCGCCGCTGCTCCATCGTGCCCAGCAGCCGCTCGCTCCGTTGCTCGTACCGCCACCGCCATGCGCTTGGCCAGCGACCGCTCGCCCGCGCCGCAGAACCCGCAACAACCACTCGTCTTGCCGCTCCAAGGCGCTGCGCACCTCAAGGACGGGATCCCAGGAAGGTGTGGATGGGGCGGCGCCGATGCGGAAGCATGATAAGAAAGGGGAGTCGGAGTCGAGGAACAAGAAAGGATCGATGGGTCACCAAGTGGGGTGTGGCCTTCAGGCCTTGTGTGTAGATGGGATAAAGTCTCGTGAGCCGCCGAAGAGCAAGAATCACATGGATGGAAGCTACTAATAAAACAGATCGGTGATTCGGTGGTTCGGTTTGGTGCGGTGCTGAAACCGACGTCGACACCGAAAACCGTCTCGGCAAAAATTAAAACCGACAAAACAATTCCGAAAAATCGGCAAAAATCAAAACGGACAAAAAATTCCGAAAAACCGACATTTCAGTTCGGTTCGGTGTTTGTTGGGTTTCGGCTTAAAAGTGCCTAGGCGCGCCGGTGGTTCCTCGAGTGCCGCCGGCCGCCGCGGACAGCCATCCAGAGCGCACTGCGCACGCGCCAGGGACATGCGCCCGTACTGCTGTGCCGTTGCGATCGCGCGGCGGGGCCCACCGCGGGGATAGTGGGAGGCCGGCTGGGGGGCTGGGCCCCACGGACCCGCCTGCCTGCGGGGCGCGGCAGCTTTTGCAGACCGCGGCCGCGGGCAGACCGCGGCCGCGGGCTCTCTCTTTCGGCGGCGGGGTCAAGAAGGGGGGCGGGCCCACGTGTCAACGGGCGGGGGCCGCTGGGCCCCGCGTCGGTCGGTCGGGGTCGCTACTTCGCCTCGTGTACCCACACGGCGCCACGTTTGAGCGGGTCCACCGCGGCGGGACTGGTGGGGCCACCAGTCGGATCCACTGCGGGCGATTGGGGACTTGGGATGGGCTCCACCACTCTCGTACTGCGCCACCAATCGAACGCAAGCCTTGTGGGAGGTGAGCAGTGCCCTCCCGGTTCTATTCTTCTTTTGGACCTAGGCACTGTCTTTATATATAAATTATATTATTTATTATGGGATGTTTGGTTCTCTTTACTTATTTTTATCACGTATCATATCATCTGGTTTGATTACTCTTGCTTATTTTTAGCACCCGGCACATCGAATGTTTAGATACTAATTAGGAGTATTAAATATAAACTATTAACAAAACATATTACATAAGTGGAGGCTAAACGACGAGACGAATCTATTAAGCCTAATTAGTCCATGATTTGACAATGTGGTGCTACAGTAAACATTTGCTAATGATAGATTAATTAGGCTTAATAGATTCATCTCGCCGTTTAGCCTCCGTCTGTGCAATTAGTTTTATAAATAGTCTACGTTTAATACTCCTAATTAGTATGTAAACATTTGATGTGACATGTGTTAAAAATAGCAAAGGGAACCAAACGCCCCCTAATTAGGAGTATTAAACGTAGACTATTTACAAAACTCATTACAAGGCTAAACAGTGAGACGAATCTATTAAGCCTAATTAATCCATCATTAGCAAATGTTTACTGTAGCAACACATTATCAAATCATGGACTAATTAGGCTTAATAGATTCGTCCGCCGTTTAGCCTCCACTTATGTAATGGGTTTTGTAAATAGTCTACGTTTAATACTCCTAATTAGTATCTAAACATTCGATGTGACGGGTGCTAAAAATAAGCCAGAGTAACCAAACCAGGTCTAACATAACACACGCATCTAGTTATTTCGTTGCGTTACTCTCTTCATTCTAAATTTATAAATTTTGATATTTATTCAGATATACACCATAATGGTACATAGTAAAATTTATGAATATAGAAATATCAAAACGACCTACAATTTAGGATGGAATGAGTATTGCACACAATGATGGGAAAATATAGTTGGCTTGAAGCATTATTTTTCCAGCAAAGTATAATGATGCAACAGAGTCATGTTCAAAAAATTGACAAGTCCTTCCAATACGCAAGATATTTGTTGTACATTTCCCATTATTAGAAATTATAATTCCTTTTATTTTGCTATTGATGTCTCGATGATGTGTAGGGTAAACAAGAACTGACAATGGCGATACATAATCACATAAAACGCACTAGTATGGAAAATTATTATTCCATAATACTAAAAACCATATTATTCATTGAGGTGGCCTATATTAGCAATATTGAAATTTACAAAGTTAGTTCAATTTATCATATATCCTTGCAATTACAGTTACATTGCGTATCCAGGTCGCATACATTGCTTTTTTTGTTGTCGGGTTGGCGGGCCGACCTGTATGAGTTGGAAATACCATCATACGTCATCCAAAATGGGAAGCATGTAGATCACCACGAAACTAAAAAAAAATAATTTCTATCTCATTAATCTTTACGAATCATGTGTGTATTAATGGATCAATATGAAACCGTAGCCTTTCGCCCGACTTAGAAACTCATTAATCAATCACTGCTTCTTTTCTAATGCCATTCTGCTATGATAAGAAGTATATTGTTTAATATGGAGCATTTTCTCAAACCAGGTACCAAATTTATGAATGCCGCAGTTTTCGGTCACACGGTATACATATCAAGAAAAAGAAAACCAGGGATCGATCAGGGGATTTCAGCCTCCAAGCCGCAGAAGATCCCGGCGACGGCCCCACCGCGCGGTGGTGCGGTGGGCGAAGTGGTTACAACAACGCGACGCCAGCCCCCACCAACCCAGCGGCAGATACCACCGCACCACTCCCGGGCTCGCTGTCTAACCGCGGCCCTCCACGCGACGGCGAGCGCGGCGCGAGGAGCACCACCACCCGCCGCCACCGGCGGGGGCCCACGCCGGCGAACATGGCGATGTCGGCGCCGCCGCCGGCCCCGTCCCCCTCCTCCTCCTCCTCGGCGTGGCTCGAGTGGGCCGCGGAGTACACCAAGGCGGCGCAGGCCGAGTCCCGCCCGCCGCCGGAGTGGGCGGCGCGGGTGGCGGCTGCGGCGGCGGCCGGCGCAGCGGGGGAGAGTACGGACGTGCCCTGGTCCGCGGGGCTCGCGGAGGTGCTGGCGCAGCCGCTGCTCTCCGGCGTCGGCGGCGGGGGCGGCGCGCCCGCCGCCGCCGCCGCATGGAAGTACGCCGAGGCCGCGCTCGCCTCGCGGCTCGCGTCCCCGGCGCTCCTCCTCGCGCTCCTCTCCACCAGGTACGGTCCCGGCGCCTCGCGGTGGCGGCTTGTGTCTCTGGTGTGTGTGGTGTGGCCCGTGGCGGGTGGTGGGATCGGAATGGCGAATGCGCGTGGGATCGGTGCTGAGCTGTCGGGAATCGCGAACGAATCCGTTCGACTTCGAATACACGCGAGCGTTTTTCCTCCCTCCTATTGGTGATTTCAACCAGACGTCGGAAACTCGGAATTGAGGGGAAGCTGGTGTGCTTGGCCCCAAAAATTTTAGGGGAAAATATGATGTCTGACAGTGTCAATGCAACGGCATTGTAGATAGATCATTACAGGGGAGAAGTACCTATTTTAAGACTGGGTACTTGAGTAGGCTGATTCAAGTCTTCACTGGAAACCTCGTCCTGTTTTTTTCCGAGAGAAGCAGAGTATTGTGATAGCCAACACTTTGACTTATGCTTTGGAATTTGGAATGTTTTTATACTACTGAGTGGCAAAATCCACTTAGCACTAATTTGTTTTATTGGCCGCTAATGCTGTCATGCAAAGTCTATGGATCGTGTGGTACTGTGGAGTTATGACTTTCCACAGAGTTGTTTTCATGGACTTTATGTGCTCTTCTGGTCCTGCAGGGTCATTCCTCACCGGTTTTCCAGGCCAATGGAGTACAGACTCTACTTGGAGCTCTTGAAAAGACATGGGTTCAACTTCCATTATCAGATGAAAGCGGCAAATTTCAGAAAGTGCGTTTTCCCTCGGACTCCCTGTAGTTTCATAATTCGCTGTATGTTCCAGTCGGTAATTTGGAATGAGAATCGGAGCCACAGGTGCAGTGATTGATTTGATCTAACATTGTTCCTAACAAAATTAAAAATCTACATTTCAGTTTGAGGTGTTTGTAATTATAACAAGGTTTATACAAGTCATCTTCTTCTAACTGTGTACTGGATAAGTGACTATATCCATCATTTCCCCCTAAGGGCCCCAATTTTCTTCTGATGGGAAGTCTGCTTGTCATGCAGTAATGCATATAATTAATTCTGTTCAACTTGTCAAGGCAGCATGTGTTCCAGAAGTTCTTATGCAAATTTCCTTATATTCATCTTTAGACCATTCCTTAGATTCTTCAATTCCCATTACTTTTGTTAGTTCATTGTTAAACATAAGTTGAGCACATTTCTTGTAAATAAGATTGTAAGTGCTTCCATGTGTGATCTTTTTGGTGTCACATGCTTGTGCCTTCCATGCTTCTCTGATCTTACACTCTATTCCTCTAGCAGCCTCAACTGCAATGGTAAATAGAGCCCTTCTTGTTGGGTTTAATAATTTGCTGGAATGGTAAGAGTTCCTTGCTAAGGCCCCTTTTATGTTTGCAGGATCATGGATTTAATAGACGGAAACCTTAGTCTTTCCAAGATATTTGGCGTTTCTACATGTCATCCAGGGGTTTTTGTTGTGCATTTTGTTCTCTGTATTTTATGGCAGTTGGTTGATGTTGTTTTGGATGATGAGGGCCTGTTAGAGTTAACTCCAGAGAAGAAAGCTCAATGGCCAACCAGGCCCGAGGACATGAGCACATTTGAGGGAACTTTTACTGAACAAAGAACTGAGAAGATCGAGAAGTTACAGAAGATGAACACTCTGACAACTGTGGAGCTCATTGAGCATCTTCTTCGTGATAAAGTAATTACTCGTATCCTATCATTGGCACGCGAAAACATGTATGGCTTTTCAACTTTAAGCACTCTTTTACCGAGTTGTTTCAGGTCTTTATTCTTATCTCTTGAAAATGATGAATTGATCTATTTGCAATGAGGGGTCATTAGTAATTTGTTCCCAATGAATTAGTCAAATAGCTGTACTGCCTCTGCATTTCATAAGCCCATAGACCTCAATAACTTTACTCAAGCTTATGGAAGAAGCCTTGGTTTAAAACTGTTTGTGTGGGTTTCAGCTTTTGAATGCTACAAGTAATTTCTCAAGATTATGCCATAACATCGTAAACAATATAAGCAAAAGGGCCTCTAGCCTAGTGGTTAGAGCGCCTAAGTAGCTCCCAGCAGACCCGTTTGACTCCCAGCACCGGCCGAGTTTAACATCGTAAACAATATATTCATGGAATGTTCTCTGCATTATTTTTCTCTGTGACAATGCAAACATTTGACTTGGTGTTCTAGAAGCACTTAGGGTTATGCAAAATGAAAAACAAAAAGGTAACATTTTCTACACTTGTAATATTTAATTTGTCTTACTTCTTAAATAACCAAGAAAGTTTTTGATACAAACTGTGGCAATGATCGGTGAATGCTAGCATTAAGTACTGCAGTAGTTCACTAGAAGTTCATGACTGAAACCTATTAGTCATCTCGTGTTCATAAATAAATGTAAGGGTGAAGAAAATAACTTCACTGAAGATGCCAGTTAAATATACATGCAGTTTTTCATTTTTTTTTTGTGTATGTGTAAAAGGTCGCACTTTTTATTTAAATAACATTGTTGACAATCTCAAATATTTCAGGCACTCTCACTGGGGGACATTTACTAGCCGGTTGCATTTGCTTGCAACAAACTCATCTACCTTACAAAATTCAGCAATATCCTTGGAACCATTTCAGCAGTTGATTCTTGGTGATTGCAATGTATATGGAGAAATTAAACATAATATGCGTAAAAGGTTCCACC
This sequence comes from Setaria viridis, assembly GCF_005286985.2. Lineage (NCBI taxonomy): Eukaryota > Viridiplantae > Streptophyta > Magnoliopsida > Poales > Poaceae > Setaria > Setaria viridis. Next base: position 7,182,433 of record NC_048264.2, read on the forward strand.
CAATATTGGCTTCTAACCCTCTATCTTCACCAAATGGGCGATGCCTTGGTGCGAGCTATTCTGCACAATGGATTCCTATCGATTTGTATCTTGAAGATTGCCTTGATGGTTCAATTGCTGCAACAAATTCCATTGAGATTTTAAGTGGTAATTTCATCCATAAATAGAAATAAACTCCTTGGTTATCTTGAATGATGAAGCCCTTCTCCTTTGTACTGCTGCTAAATTAGTGGAAATTGCAGGTTTGGTCAAGGCTCTTCAATCAGTCAATAGATCGACTTGGCATGATGCTTTCTTGGCCCTTTGGGTGGCTTCACTTCGCCTTGTACAAAGGGTGAGTTTTCAATTTTCACTATGGTTATTCAGATTTCAGACAACCTTGTAATCTTTCACATCCTATTTTTTGGTCTTTTGAAACAAGCAGGAAAGAGAACCGATTGAAGGTCCTGTACCTCACCTAGACACACGACTATGCATGTTGTTGTCTATCACAACACTTGTGGTTGCTGACATAATTGGGGAAGCAGATTCACTTTGCAATGAAAAAGAACTCAACAGTCATGCAAAAGAAAAGAAATCAATTGGTAATCTACGGGACGAATTGATGCTAAGCTTGCAGATACTTGGTGATTATGAAAGTTTGCTTGCTCCTCCTCCATGTGTCATCCAAGCAGCCAACCATGCTGCTACCAAAGCTGCAATGTTCATTTCAGGAATCAGTATTAATAATGGCTACATTGAAAATGTCAATGGGATGAATTATGGTATGTGGCTGCTATTGAAACATTTATTTTTGAATTACATATATAGTTGGCAATCTAGTTTAAGCTTCTAATCATGTATGTAAGCTAGTCTGAATATAAATTCTGTTTTGATTTTTTTTCAGCTGGAAATATGCGACATTTGATTGTGGAGTCATGTATCTCAAGGAATTTGTTGGATACGTCAGCTTACTATTGGCCTGGTTATATCAGTAATCATGTCAACTCCTTTTCTCATACACTCCCTAGTCAACTTGCTGGGTGGTCATCTTTCATGAAGGGTGCGCCATTGACTCAGTCGCTGGTTAATATGTTGGCATCAACTCCCGCTCCCAGGTGTGTATCTTTTTCCCCTTTGAAAAGGGAGCTTTGTATAATTTGCCAAGCTTTTGAGTTGGCATTTACCAGAAACCCATGATCCAGAAATAACAAAAAAGTATTTGACCATAATCGTCATGCACGTGCTATGTTTGTTTGCTCCGAAAAGAAAACGAAACAACAACAACAACAACAACATAGCCTTTCAGTCCCAAGCAAGTTGGGGTAGGCTAGAGTTGAAACCCAACAAGAAATAAACAGCCGCATTGTAGAAGGATGTATATTAAAAAAATCACAGTGGAGTTGAGCTATTAATATCTCTATATCTCAATATCAGCATATTTGTTAATTCTCATACATCGTTGTTGGTAATAAATCACTGAATGAAGCTCATAAACTTGATGGAAGCTTGGCAGAGGTCGAAAAGTTATTTGAAGTTGCAGTTAATGGATCAGATGACGATAACGTTTCTGCTGCCTCTGTTTTATGTGGAGCCACTCTTCTACGTGGTTGGAATTTTCAGGTTAGAGATCGCAATTTTCAGATCCATAGTTTGACTACTCTGTTGACCCTATCAAATATCATTGATTAATTTGAAAACAATCATGTATTTATGTACATGGAAGCAGCATGCATTGCCTCCTTTTGCTTTCTTTGAGAATCAATCTAACATCTTGCAGTTTTCAGGTTATTAATATTCAAACACTTTGGTTTCCTGTCTTGTAGGAGCATACAGTTCGGTTAGTTGTTAAACTGCTTTCACCGTCTGATCCAAATGATTATTCTGGAAGAGAGAGCCAATTGATAAAGCTTGGTCCAATGCTCAATGTTATTCTTTCAGGAATATCAGCTGTGGACTACGCTCCAATATTCTCATTCCATGGATTGGTATGGTTAACAAGCCACATACCTTGACTTTCACTTACCAGTTTATATTTATATTTTGATTCTGACCTGTTTCCTCCCCACATCATCAGATTCCAGAGCTTGCTGCTGCTCTTATGGCAATATGTGAAGTTTTTGGATGTCTTTCTCCTAGTGTTTCCTGGACTCTGAGAACAGGAGAGGAAATATCTGCTCACACAGTCTTCTCAACTGCATTCATTCTTCTGTTGAGACTCTGGAAGTTTAACCATCCACCACTTGAGTATTGTGTAATGGGAGATGGTGCTCCAGTTGGCTCACAGCTAACTCCTGAGTATCTTCTGCTGTTGCGAAATTCCCAGGTTTTATCATCCAGCAGTTTGGCAAAGCAACGAAATGGACAAAGGCAACTACAAATTCCTACTTCACACCCATCATGCGAGCATCCTATTTTTATGGATTCGTTTCCAAAGTTGAAGTTATGGTATCGGCAGCACCAAGCTTGTCTGGCCTCAACTCTCTCTGGACTTGCTCATGGGACACCTGTACGTAACAATGTGGATAGCCTTCTCAATCTGATGTTCAGAAAGGCCAATAAAGGAGGCACATCTATAGGTTCTTTATCTGGAAGTAGCAGCATAAGTAACTCCTCTGGTCCTGGTGGTGATGATTCACATCTTTGGCCTCAGTTGCCTGCTTGGGAGATACTGGAAGCTGTTCCATTTGTGGTTGATGCTGCTCTTACTGCTTGTTCCCATGGAAGACTATTTCCACGTGAACTGGCTACAGGTTGGTCGTGTTCAGTTTAATGCAATGTTAGAAACTAGAGCAACTTTTATTTGAGAATCAAGAGTAAAGAATACTAAACCGCCATTCTCATCAGTGTGTTTGACTATGTCCTTCCATTTTCCAGGCCTGAAGGATCTGGCTGATTTCCTGCCTGCATCTCTTGCTACAATAGTAAGCTACTTTTCAGCTGAGGTAACTCGGGGTGTTTGGAAGCCAGCATTCATGAATGGATCAGATTGGCCTAGCCCCTCTGTGAATCTATCCATGGTCGAAGAGCACATCAAGAAAATTGTAGCCACTACCGGTGTTGATGTTCCAAGGCTAGTTGCAGGTGCTCATTCCTGTTACTATTTCCTGCCATGCGTTGTGCTACAGCCAACATGCCAATTTTCATGCAGAGTATTAATCCAAGTCTGAATATTTCAGGAGGAAGCTCTTCGGGTACACTTCCATTGCCATTGGCCGCTTTTGTGAGCCTCACAATCACATACAAGCTTGACAAGGCATCAGAGCGTTTCCTAAACCTTGCTGGCCCAGCTCTAGAGAACCTCGCCGCAAGCTGCCCATGGCCAAGCATGGCTATTGTTGCAGCACTGTGGACCCAGAAGGTGAAGCGGTGGAGCGATTTCCTAATATTTTCAGCTTCACGCACGGTGTTCCACCACAACAACGATGCGGTTGTCCAGCTCCTCCGAAGCTGCTTTGCTGCTACCCTTGGTATGTCATCCACATCGGTATGCGGCTGTAGTGGTGTCGCCAGCCTTCTGGGTCACGGATACTGCCCTGGTGGTTTCTCACCCGTTGCGCCAGGAATCCTCTACCTCCGGATATTCCGGTGCATCAAGGACTGTTCCATACTCGCCGAAGACATACTCAACCTCCTGATGCTCTCAGTGAAGGATATCGCTGAAACAACCGTGCCCAAACAACGGTCAGACAAACTGAAGAAGACCAAGTACGGGATGAGGCATGGCCAGGTTTCTCTTTCCGCTGCAATGACGCAGGTGAAGGTAGCGGCATCACTGGGGGCGACGCTGGTCTGGCTGTCCGGCGGCACAGCCCTCGTCCAGTCCTTGATCCAGGAGATGCTCCCCTCGTGGTTCCTGTCCGTGCAGGACCTGGACAAGGGTGGGGCCAGTGGAGGCATGGTGTACAAGCTGGGCGGCCACGCGCTGGCCTACCTCGCGGTGTACTCGGGGATGTTCGCCTGGGGCATCGACCCCACGCCGGTGTCCCGGCGCCGTGAGAGGGTCACGCGGTCGCACCTGCAGTTCCTGGCGAGTGCGCTGGACGGCAAGATCTCCCTGGGCTGCGACCCCTCCCTGTGGCGCGCCTACGTCGCTGGGTTCCTGGGTCTGGTGGTGGAGTGCACCCCGTGCTGGGTGCAGGAGGTGGACCTGCCGGTGCTCAAGCGTCTGAGCAGCGGGCTACGGCAGTGGGGCGAGGACGAGCTCGCCGTGGCGCTCCTCCGACGCGCCGGGCCAGAGGCGATGGGCACCGCCGCCGAGCTGATCCTGGGCAGCGAGTGGTGACGCCGATGCGCGCGCGGGGATGGCGTTGTCCGCCGGCTCGTCGCTGCCGCCGTCTGTACATAATCTGACAATGTGTATGTGCAATGGGTGTGTTGATTGATTTTACGGTAAAACTGTTAGACGCTTTGTTCTCGTTAATACTAGCCTCTGCTAAGTGCTAACCGCCACATATCTGTTTTTGAGCCAATCATCTTAAACGAAAGCTGTTTTTGAGCCAATCACCTTGTAACGAAAGCCATTTAGAAAAACAAACTAAAACCTTTTGAGGACTTGCTCTTGGGGACTGTTTTCAAGTTCTTGAGAAAGAAGCTATATAAATTAAAGTTTTGAAGTTAGCAGAGTCCGTATGAAACAAAGGGAGGTGTAAACTATTGATCGGTTGGAAATACATGGAACTATATACTGTCGTCCGTGCCTAAAGTAGTAGTGCCTCTTTAACCATTTATTGGTTTACCTTTTGGGACTGCGCTTTGAAAGTCCCATGAAAGGTCGTTGCTAAAACAGCCACTTACCCACTATTACTTGTCTACTTTAGATCTCTCTTAGTTTTTTCTAGCATTAAACCTTCTCAAGATCATGGAGCAGACGGAGAGATGCAAGGACCAGCAGCCTCCTGGTTACCTAATGTGTATATGCACTAGGGGCTGTTTGGATCCAAGTGCTAATAGGTGAAAGTGCTAAAGTTTAGCACCTTTATGCATTAGCCCATCCAAACGGGAGGGCTAAACTTTAGCCCACCCTAAAAAGTGCAGAAAGCATTAGCTGGTGGGGAGAAGCTAATGGGTGCTAATGGCTTGTGAAAAGATAAAAAGGGTGAGAGAGAAGGAAAAAAGTTGAGGAGATAAAGGGTAAAAGTGATATTTTATGAACTTTAGCCCTATCCATTAGCCATGTCTCTCAGCGAGAGTGCTAATGGGTGGAAGTGCTAAACTTTAGATAGGCTAAATTTTAGCACATGCTAAACTTTAGTAATAGCACATCCAAACATGCCCTTATAATAGATGAAGTGGCACCTAACTAGTAATTGAAATTTGGAGAGACATGGTCACATGGTCCATGATATGATCGAAACTTAAGCCGGTTCCAATCACTTGAAAAAAAATAGTACATCCGTTTTAAAAAGAAAAGAAGTGAGGAAAATCGGTAAAAGCGTAGACGGCCGTGCTGCCACCATTTTCAGGTAGAAGCAAAAAGTGGTTTGGTTAGGTTTGAAGCCTAGGTAAATAAAGGACGAAATCTACTTTGCTACCTCAAATGATCCATTTCGTCTACCTAACCTTGAACGAAGTTGCAGCTCAATTTAATCCCATGAACTATATTACAATTGCTCTAACTTACTTCTAAAATACATGATTTATATTTTAAAGTTGAGTATAGGTTTGCAATATTATGAAGAGGGATGCGAAGATTGTGGGGTTTATGTTCTGACAAACCTTAGCACACGCACAACATTGAGGTTATCTTAACTTGGTGCTACTTTGGAAGTTGTGGAGTTTCCAAATAATGTTCCGAAGATTCTGGAGTTTGAGGTTCAGGAACTTGTCAAGTTTTCAGAGACCTCATGATTGAGTTTCTAGACTTTACATAGTCTAAAGGCTAGTTTGGATAAAAGGTATTTATACTCCTCCATCCCTTCCACTACCTAATTTCAACTTGAGCTCATCTCCAAGCATTCAAAGCTATTCTTTACTCTTACCTTTTTTATGAGATTTGGTGAGGAAATTGAAGAGGGACTCAAGGATAGCAAAGTGGGAGTGCTTATGAGTTGATTCCCTATCTCTTGAGTAACTCATTATTCGTCAAGCTGAAGTATTTTTAGTTTGTTACTCTTGGAGCTTCAAGCTACTAGACGGATATGTAACGACCCTGGTTAAATTAGCCGAGTTAATCCTAATCCGAGTCCCTAATTCCGCTGACTCAGCTCTTCCTGAGCACAAGCGCTCAAAATCCGGTTCCCAGCCCCGACCCCTGAGAACCCAACCGAAACCGCCGGTTTCCTTCTGAATCCCAAAGGCAGTGTTCCTTCGAATCTTGGAGCTGTGGAGAAACCAAGACTGACTGGTGGACCCGCAATCTCTTCCCCCGGATCTCCCAAGGCAGACGCGCCCGAGCAGCATGCGCCCGCTTCAGAGCTTCTCCGCTGCGTGGCTTGATCTCTCCGACGCCCGCCGCTTCGCCCAGTCGCCGACCGCGACAGGATGGATCAACGCGCCCTCCTCCCCAATCGCAGCGGAAGCCCCCTGCAACCCTTTCTGCCTCGCCTCGTCTCGCTCGCGCCCTCGCCGGCCGCGCCAAGGTGCTCGTCGCCGCCGTGGCAGAGTTTTGCCGCTGCTGCATCAGACCGCCTCGCTACCCGCGCCCATCCTCTCGCCGGATCCCCGGCTGCAAGACCCGAGGCCTTCCGGCTTTTCCGCCTCTCCACAGTCGCGCCGCCCACGGACTCGCTCCACGACGATTCCGCTCTCGCCAACCCCGACTCCGGCCGCGACAGCTCCTTTTCTCTCCCCACCAGTGACGTGCTCCGGCAATGCCGTTGTTTCGCGCTCGCCCGCGCCGCCGCTCGTCCTGTCACCTCGCATGTTGCAACCTCGCTTGTGGCGCCTTTCCCCTTGTCACACACCAGTCAAATCCGCCGCTCGACGCGACTAGACCACGCCCGACTTCGCCAAATCTACATCCCGGCAAAACCGCGCCTGCGCCACCTTGTCTCCAGTGCCCAATGACCGAAGACCCTGTCTCCGAAGCTCTGTTCCGCCGCCCATCGCTGCTCAATCACCGCCATGGCAGCGCACTCCGCCCCTTTTTCTTCCCGGTCTTCATGCTGCCCAAACTCTCTCTCTTCCGCGCAACTATAAAAGGGCATACCAGAGTCCCACCGGAGTTTCCTTCGCCCTTGCTGCTTCGCCGCCCTACTCTGAGCGCACTTGAGCCCTGCTACTTGAACCCTTGAGAGTTCCCCTCTCTGCTCAAGCCCGCTCCTCCCCAACCCATCAGCCGTCTGATCCTCAGCGCTGTGTTAGAGCTCTCTTGTCGCCCACAAGAAGCTCCGCCGCCGCCGGAACACCGTCAAACCTCACCGCCGCCCAAGCCTTAGTGCCTTGGTCTTTCCGCCCAAGACTGCTCCTTCCCGACCCCAAAGTTTCACCAGTAGACCTGAAGGTAAGCTGCCGACCCCTTTCCGGTTCGCCCGACCCCTTTTCCATCTCGCCCGACCCTGTCTGTTCGCCGACCCCTATCCGCCTCGCCCGAGGGCTCGGCTGTACCTTTTCCCTTGACCCGAGGGCATCTGTGTAAAATATCGGGGATTTCTCTGCGTTAAGTCTGAGGATCCCAGCGCAGTTATTCCTCAAGTTTAAGGGTCAGAGCACAAGTTATCCCTATCCGACCATTTTATCCTGTCTCCACCAACTGAAGTTGAACTCCCCACTTTTCCTGTAGCTTCGCTACAAGTATCTGAGCTTAACTTGCAAGTGTTGTTGAAATAACCGTCTAAACATTAACTCCTGCATTGCATTCATGTAGAGGTGCATCTCGCCGACGGCACCTACGAGTTGTACCCGGCGCCTGAAGACGGACCGGTAGCTGAGCTGCCAATCCCAGAAGCCGAAGCAGTCCCCGCTGAAGACCAGTTCCCTTCCACTCAGCTTGAAGGCAAGCCCCGGAAAATGAACCCAACTTTCTAAACTTGCACATGCCTTCCTTCTTATGAATGTGTATTTACGTATAGGAGTTGTTTGCAACCCTAGATGCATGACATAGTTCCTTTGATCTGAACACTAGTCTGTTGGGTTGAGTAGTTGCAATGCTTAAATAGGAATCGATAAAAGCCGAGTGATTTCCTGCCACTCGCGAGTTATAGGAATTGGTTGTTTTCCTTCTGTTACAACTATAAGGACGATGGACGGGGCAGGGTTTTGGTTAACTCTTTTGGTGGTCAGCTAATCGCCCCGTCTGTTTATTGAACCTGTTAAGGCCCGACAGTGGTGGTGTTCGTGATCAAGTGTTTGAAAGTATTAATCTCATACCCAGTATGGGATGGGGAAGCTTAGTACCTGATTGAACCTGGACGTGAGCGGTCGCTCCACTGTCCTTGGAACGAAGTTCCCCTGCGGCCGCAAGTGGTGGCAAGTGTGATCACAGAACGGCAGAGGCCGGGTCTGTGGAACCTTGCACTAAAGGAAGTGGACCCGACACGGGTTAGGGAATTGATGGGGAAGGCCGACACAGGAAGCGACCCTCGGTGGTGCACGGATGTCGTGAGGTTAGGTTCACCATGCATGGTTAAAGAACTCGAATCGATTCGTCTGCCTCTCACAGTTTGAGACTGCTTGATCGCAATGCTACACTGAGTAATGAAAGAGTTTGATGATGACATGGTCTTGATGATGAGCTTATATACATAAAGTTGGATCTATGCTTGCTTAGAGTAAGTTGCAAATGTAGACTGGTTAATGAACTTAGAATCTGAGCTAAAACTTGAAAGCAAGGACCTAACATAGTGCTTTTGGCAAACAAACCCCTTAGCCAAAGAGCCTTGCATGTCTAGAAGTGGTGGAATAGCTTTTTCCCACCGGTCGGTTAAGTCTTGTTGAGCTTAGAAGCTCAGCCTTGTTTGTGGCTTCTCTTTTCAGGTGAAGTTGCAACTTCTGAGTTTGCTGCTGGCACTTGGCCGCCCCAGCTCCCTCCGGGTTGGACGGTTGAATGGGATCCTTCCTCGGACGGCGGGGAATGGGATCACTGATGTCCTGGCTGGCCTCACCAGGGACATCCGACCCCGACGATTAGCTTCCGCTTTGCTTTTGCCTTCTGTTGTTTTCTTTCAACCTTGTAAAACTCTAATTTTAACTAATGTGTAATGAATGATTAAACACCGTTGTGGATCTGTTGTATTCTCTGGAACCACTCACCTTCGTGTGGGTTATGCTAACTCGGTCCTGTCAAGTGGTTAAATCGGATGAAATCCGACGGCACAACGAGTTAACTCGATTAAGGCATGAGGATCGCATGTTAAGCGACTTAACCGTGCTTTAGTTGAGTTAATCCGAGGTGTTCCGCCACAGGATAGGCATTGCACATTGAGCACCCAAGCCTGTGGTATGCCCTGGGAAGTTTGTATCACCGCAACAATTGAGTACGAAAACTCTATCTTGATCTTCATGGTGGCAAGAAAGTGGTTTAATGTGAAAATCCCACCCGTTGTGGGCTCCTCAAATGAGATATAGGTTCCTTTTCATGAGATTGAACTTTGGCAAACAAAACCTCGAGTCTCTTGTGCTTGATTTGTTGGTTGTACACTACTTATTGCTCGTGACCGTGAGAGTTCATTTCTAGGGTTTCATCCTGGTTTACTTTGTGATAAGATTTGGGTTGCAAGTAGTTGGTAGAATAGGTTGGAAAATTCCACTGATAGTTCACTATTTTTTGTTGAGGCTTGCATGGTCGCTAGTTCGATTTCAACAAATTATCTTGATACAATGCATACTTGTGTAGAATCTTTGCAAATTGTGGAGATTATGTACAAATCTCCAAAACGATCATAGATTATGGACAAAGCTTCTTTTTAAGTCATTGTAAATTTTAGTTTTTGACTATTCACTCCCCTTTAGTTGGCATCCTCTCCTTTCAATATTTACTCATGACTATTAATAATAGCTCACATATAAACATATATGTTTTTTTACAAAATTTCAAAAGTCCAACAAACCTTGCGAAAAACATACCCATTCAAGTCCTTTTACCTATTCAAGCCATGCCACATTGCATAAAAAGTCCCTCAGGTTTCCAGAAACAACAAACCTAGCCAACCATGTAGGATAAAAGCCAAAATCATATCAAGGACTCAAAAGAAAGTTGTCAAATATCGCACATGAAGGAAACAAACTTAGAATTTCCTTTCCACCAAATTAAGTTCCATGTTTATGATAGTCACACATATTGTAGCTGAAATGTCCATATTGCCCTCAACTGCCACCTACTTAATGAGGTGTCACTTTCTCATATAAGCTAGCCATGCACCATAACACATATTAAACAAAGGTGTCATATTTCTTAACCATGAAGCTTTGCCATGCCACATCATGACACTAGGTGTCAAGTTCCTAAACCATCAAGCCATGAAAATGCCACCATACCATACTATGTGTCACTTCCTTAAACACCAAGCTAACCAACATGACATGTAACCACCCTATGTGTCATCTCCTTCTAACTTTCCATGACATGCATTAAAAAGATATGCATTTATTTTATAATAAAATAGTTCATTTTGCATCTATAAATAGAAGGTGAAGGCAACCATGGCAAGCCCAACTCCATTTCGGTTTGGGCTTGTCAAGGTGAGCTCTCCCCTCTCTTTATCATATTATATCTTTATTATGTTGATGCCATGAGAGGTGGATATGCATGTTCATTATAATCGATAAGAGATTAGAGAGAATGCAAATTGAGCTACAGCATGGTTCAAGGCCAAGGCATGTCGAAGTGTCGACGAGCTTTTGCTCACCGGTGTCTCACTGTTGCTTCCATGTTCGGCGTGCCACTGCAGGGGCAATAGCCGCCACATATTGGCACTGACTCTAGGCCCTTTGTTCGGAGCCATGCCGAGCCAAGGGAAGGAGAAAGTGGCGCCAAAGCCTCTACCTTGTTTGCCATGCGGGGCTAAGGTTGGAGCCTACCATCCCAAATCGGCTATGGGGAGGACGTTGATGAGGTCACGAAAGTTAGGGAAGAGGAGATGCATGTGGCGGAGTTGTTTGTCGAGCTCACCATGGCTGGGCAAATAAATCTAGGGTTAACCCTAACAATTCAATTCATGATGGCAAGGTGAGTGCAAGTAGGACGGCTGAGCAGAATTATTTGAGTCAAAGTCGAAGATGGTGGTGGTGTGCCGCTAGTGAGGAGGCAATTGAAGTAACTAATAGAGGTACTATGGTGGTGGTGGAGCTGAGAGAGAAGGGGCAAGAACAAGGGAGGGAGGAGAGAAGAGGAGGCGTCGAGCCCAACTAGGGCCGAGCCAGGTGAAGGAATCATTGTGGGCTGGTGGGGCCACTTCGGCCGACATGGTCTTGGATTGAGCTAGGCCATGTGGGTCAATATCGAGCCTAGGCAAGGGCTTGACGAGGCCCAGGTAGGTCCAGGATTAAACCAACGGCTAGGCATCGCCAGGTTGGGCTACCCTATCTTTTGGAACCCAATGTAGCCCAATGAACCCATGTTTTCTTTAAAATTGTTCCTTATTCCAGAAAAATAAACAAACATGCCTAATTAATTATCAAACAATTATATTTAAAAACTTAGATAGTAGTGAAAGCTATTTGATTTATTCAAATTGTTTCAATTTTTATTTCCAAAAGCAAACTTTGCCCCTAAGTCAGAGAGAAGCCTTGTTAGCATGAACAATGTGGGTACCAAGGGTAGTAAGCATAAGTCTTGTTAGAGATGTACATGCTAGTTCACTCAAGATCTATGAGTAATGTCTTAATAAACAATATGATCTCAACTGATTCAATTTTCAGGCACCAAACTGACCACGGAGTATCAGATCAAGTCTAATGTTAGCTTTTGAGACTAAGGCAAGTTTCTAATCCTTGCTCATCTTGCTAAACTATGTTTAAAGCAATGCTTTCAAGTTATGATATATCATGGTAATAGTAAAATAGAGAAAACCAGAATAAGCACACCATGTTAAACTTGACTAATAATAACTATGGAACCTAATGCTTTTAATCTTGGCGGTGCTAGTGCGGCCGCATGTTCATCTTCAGCTTGACTTGTTTCACTCTTTGATTCTCTAGTGTCCGTACCTACTTATAAGATTGTGGGGTGTAGTTGCCATGCCGAGCCCGTAAATACTAACCCAGTAACCGAAGAAAGGTCTTGTTGACTGTGACCATGTCATACACACCTTGACAGTACCAAGGCATATAGTGTCATGTATACTTTCGGTGGGTATACTTTTGGTGAAGGTTACACGGAGCAACTCTTAAGAATAAGTATAGGTTGGTATGTAGGCTGTTTGACTTGCTGTAAGGCATGGAATTCCTTTGTCGGTCTCATATTATATTTTTTTTGTTAACATGAGCTATGGTGTCCATTGTCATCCTTCAAAATTTAAACTTAACACTCAAGTGGTACAAGAAAATAAAAGAAAAATCCCATCTTTGCTTCTGGATAGCTCGAATATCAATAAGATTTTGGCGGGGAAAATGCATGTAAAGGTATAGTTTTGGACTCGACATGTTGTAACACAAAAGAAATAGAGTAAATTGTACTCACCATACAACAACTTATCAGGTGGTGCAGATTGGTCCAACAACTTGTAAAATTTTTAATCAACTTATCAGGTGGGTGCAGATTGGTCCAACAACTTGTAAAATTCTTAATCTAGTACAATAACTTGTCAGGTGGGTGCAGATTGAGTCCAACAAATTGTAAAAGGCTCAATCTAGTGCAATAACTTGGCATGTGGATGCAGATTGGTCAAGAACTTGTAAAAAAGCTCGTATTAGTGCAATAAATTGGTAATTGGTGCATCCGTAGTCTAAATGTTGTAACAAGCAACATATTTGCTAATGTCGGGTCAGAGGATATTCACATGAGAACAAGTTATTGAGCATTATTTGACCACTGATATTCGTGTCGTAAGGGTAACATATTTGGCCTCGAATAGAACCTTCAGTTTTAGGAAATTAATGTTATGTTTTCGTATTAATTATTTTTTATACAAGGATTTAATTTTTATTAGGAGTATTTAATTTTATATTCAATATCGATAAGTTCACCCTTGATGTTTTACATTTTGATTATATGCATTTTTGTTCAACTAAAAAACTAATATATTAATACATACTAACAAGACGTTTGGCGTAAATATTTTTTAAAGCCACATGTACTTGTTTACAAAATAAAACTGAACTAAACTAGAAACATACGTGCTTCTCTACGGTTGTTGAATACATGAGCAGAAGCGCAGAAGAAAGTTACGGTCACATGGTCTCTCGACTTTAGTCTTTCCCTAATAGCAATGGCGTAATTATAAAATTTTATTCAATTTTAACTATTGAACAAATAAGTTATGTACACAGTTGAGAAGCAACAGGCAGGTCAAGGTCAAAGATTTTTACTGATAAAAAATAAGAATTATTGATTGGAATAAAATTCACATGTCTACCTACTTTGCCTATTACGTTCTTGTTGTAACGTTTGAACTGTAGGTGCACCAATTTGCCAAGTTATTGTACTAAATTGAGCATTTTATAAGTTGTTGGACTAATCTGCACCCACCTGATAAATTATTGTACTAGATTGAGCATTTTACAAATTGTTGGACTCATCTGCACCCACTTGACAAGTTGTTATATGCTGAGTGCAATTAACTCAAAGAAATAAAACCCAACGTTGTAGAGCTGAAATGAACCCTTTTTTTTAATAAAGGAAGCTGAAATGAACTTGATCTAATCTAGCCAAATACTGTCGGAGCTAGCCTTGGCATTTTGGCAGCTGCTGCTTCCTCGTATATTCTAAAGCTTTGGGTTTGGTTGTTCCATGTTCCCGGCCCTCTGCTTGTCCCGTGCTCACCCGGCCCGCATCATTCCCCAAAGATTCCCGGCGCGCCTTTGCCAGCGAAATCAAATTAAAATTCACGTTAGGTTAACCAAATCAAGCCCAAAGCGACGCTAAGCTAGCTGCTGCCAATAATCATTGCACCGGCCGGCATGGTTTAGAGTCGCAAAGGCTCGCCGGGACACCCGGGCCGGCTGGCCGGGGTGCGTGGCCGCGCCGTGATCCGGGCGCTCGGCGTCGGTGGTGGGGTTTGGTTGGGGCGGTTGGGGGCGCGAGGCGAGATCATTTCGCTGACCTGGACTGCTCTCCAATCCCTGCTCGCCACCTCGCTCTCAACTCATGTAGCGAGGGCTGGACCGTGCCAAAGAAGGCTCCATGTGGTGGGTTCTCGAGGCGTGGTCCCACCACGGTACACGTCACCACCCTGGTGATTTTCTCCAAATGTACGTGAGGTTAACTTTTCAATGGAGTTTATAGTGCTTTTTTTTTTAGGTATCGAGTGGGTGAGGGTGCGATTCATTCAGTTTGGTCACCTACTTCGTAGAAGAGTGTACGGCACGCAGTAATTACATTGCCTTAATTAAGGGCCATGAAAGTGTGAAGAACCGAAAGAACATTGATTTTTTTTCTTTTTAGAAGATATTCATCCCATTTTTCAGTTTGGGTAAAGTAGCTGTGGAACCCTCCAACATCCTCTTTTTTCCTCCATTTTTGTGGTATAATATCCTTTTGTTCCAATTTGTAATGTAGTTAACTTGTTTTGTTGCTATTTAGCTATTACCATGGATAAGTGTTGGTATATGAATGACTATTTTGGGATTAAGACTGTAATTACTTAATTATTTCTACCCCTTCTGTCCTTGCCCTTTAAAAAAAATCATATTTTATCCATGATTTTATCCCTACCAACATGTATGAATATCCATGTCCCATCCAGCTTTGCCCTCAAATAAAACGTCTTTTTCCTCACATGTTTGGGTGGAATAGACCCACTTCAAAAGTCTTTGATATTCTCCCTATATAACCTCTAGATATTCAATGATTAATTTTAAATACAAAAAAAGAAAGTGTGCTCACTTTAAAAAGTAAAAACTAAAAAACTAAAAAGAAACGTACCATACATGATGACACAAGCGGGGATTAATGCTCCTTCAAGACATAGTTGTCCAAAACTTGCAATTTTCGTAGTATTTATGGGTTGTGCCAATACCAAATTCCTTATTTATAAATAATAAATAGAATAATTATATGGTGTTTGGAAAATTTTAATTCAATATGTATATCACCTATTTATATGCTCCAAGTGCAGCACAATTAAAATCATATTTTCTATCACCGCATCGTTAATTTTTAGGATTATGAACTTAGAAATAGGAAATGGTATACTATTTGTAGAAATGAATGAATTGTCGTAATAGATTAGGTTCTAAAATGAGATCAAATTAAAGAAGTAAAGCTGAAAAGTGAAAATCAGAAAAATGTGGGCGTGACACGAGATGCGCTCAAGATTCATGTGTGCAGCAACCAAAAAACCCCCCCAAAATGTGCTTTTCCGCCCAAAAATAGGCTCCCCAAGAAACCCACGGACAACAGATTAGCTAACACACGCGCACGCGCACAGCGAAGAAATGGCGATGGCGATGCAGCCATCTTAGCCCCCTCCCCTCCCCCTCTTCCCTTCCATGGCCGCCCCTCCTCTGGCGCTCGTCGCCGCTGCCATAGCCGCGCTCGCCCTCCTCGCCCTCGTCGTCTTCGCCTTTCGGCGATGGTGGCAGCGGCGGCGGCAGAGGCAGCGGCAGCGCCGCCCGCTCCCGGCCTCCGCGGCGGTCCCGACCCCGGTTGCTGTCCAGGTCAAGATCCGAGCTTTCTTGTTTCCTTGTTCCTCTTTCGAATCGCCAAGAGGCGAAACGGCGGTCCTTATGATACGAATCGGTGGTCCCGGTGTTTCTTGGAAAATTATTGTGGAGGCATGGATCGCCGATTGAGTGGGGATTGGGGGTTCTTGGTGACGCGCAGCTCGCGCTGAATTCTTGGGCCTGTTCCATGGGGAAATTTCTCCTTTGTGCGATTTCTTCCAACATTGGCGATTCATCCAGTGTTGAGGTCCAAGGATGGTTTTTCTTGGCCATTGGCTTGTTTCTTGTGTAGATTGTGATAGTGAACTGTTGCATTGATGGTTCGGTTCTGTTTGTGGTTCCATCGTTGTAGTTGAGTCTTGGTAAAGGTTGATTAGGCTCTTTTTGTTGCTCATAGCGATTGACCAGTAGTTGAAGATAAAGACCGTTCTTACATTTTTATGCTTAGTGAGCAGGATACAGATTACTTGTTGTTTTCGTAGTTGATGGGTCATGATGGACAATGAATATCTAGTTCCCCCATTAGAACAAGAAAACATCTACTGCCTAATAAGAAGGATATACATCAAACTCTTCTTTTCATTTATTGTAGTGTGGATATGCTTGTAAGGATACCCTAATGATTCACACTCTGTACTTGCAGGATGAGGATATAGATAGGCCTCTTCTTTCTGAAAACTGGGAAGGTCACTCTAGCCAGAGTAATAGTTTTCTTGGCAGTTCTGTAGGAGAACCTTTGAAGATTCAAACAAATAGAAGTAATACTTCGCCTAGCAGTCATGCAATTGCTGATACAGGGAGGATTTATCCTTCTGAATGTTGTGCTACACAAGGTGATTTATAATCATACCCAACCATTTGGTATCCTAGTTTGAAAATCAGCTGTATCAGAATCTATGTTGGATTGCTTGGAACTGGTATATCCAATCATGGATTTACAAAGGCATTTTTCCAATTACTGAAAATTGCTACTGGTTTTGTAGGAGAAACTCATGTCATCAATGTTGAAAATGATACTTCTGAAGAGTTCCAATTAGGAAGCACACTAAAGCGTACACCACCAGCAAATTGGCCAACACCTGATCAAAAGCACAGGAAAAGGGTTTCTGGAGAGGATAACCATATTGGTAGCATTTCTATGAAGGATAATACATATCGTAAGCTATCCTTCAAACTTGATTTGGACACTTTAGTAGTCCATTTCTTGCAAATGTTGGCATTTATATGCCCATTTCATCCAACCTTTTGTTAGAAATGCAGATAGCAGCCTTGATTTAGAGGTCATAGCTGGTCCATCTCATGGAATAAGCTGTTCTCGGCAGTCAAGTAGACCTTCTATGCTCCCAATAACTCTTGGAAGGGTTCCCCCAAGTGATATAGTGTTAAAGGATTCGGAAGTGTCAGGGAAGCATGCTCGGATAAACTGGAATGCAAAGGTAAGTATTCAGGAACTGTTTGTGCATTTATTGTCCCTTCAACTTAATGCCGTTTGAATGTTTCTTTCTCTGTACTTTTAGCTTGTTGTCAAAACTGAATAAGTGATGCTAGCGATCAACCTTACAGTACCATCCTGTATGTTTGTGATCATCAAAATTTAGGTTTATGTTTTGTCCACATTTATTACCTGACAGACTCAATGTTGGGAATTTGGATGCTAGAGCTACATATTTCAAACGTAATTACTTACAATACCATGGCAGCACCTTTTAGTGAAGCAATTAGTTCAGTAACTCAATGCAAAACTTTATCACCCTTTTCCTGGGTTCCGAGCAGAATCTGTTCATGCAAGATTCGTCCCCCTTTTTTTCTGGGTAAGCACATTCATATTGTTGGCAGCTTATTTGTGAGCAGAAATATATTGGTTGAGCCTTTTTTGCTAGGTTGTAATAGTTAATATATATATAATTCTTGAGAATTGACTTACTAGACAACTGTGTAGGGTAGAGCCATCAAATCTTCATTTGGTTGTCTCTACTGTACTGACCATATCTGTAGTTATTAGTCTTTGAGACCCTTACTCTCCTCCGGATATGTGCTGCAATAAAACTTAATATTCTTCCTATCATTAAAAAAAGTGATGTTTGATATATTGGAATATTGCAGACATTTAAATGGGAACTTGTGGACATGGGCAGCTTGAATGGAACTTTCTTGAACTCCCAGGCAGTTCACCATCCCGATGTTGGGTCCAGGCATTGGGGTGAACCTGCTGTACTTGCACATGGTGATATTATAACTCTAGGGACTTCATCAAAGCTATCTGTAAGTTCCTGATATGCTTCTAGTATCTCTAGTTTCTTCCAAGTTTGATATCATTTTTTGTGGGTCTTTTATTCATCGCAGTGGTTCAACATTCAGTGTACTGGACTTCCATTTTATGTCTTATAGGAGTCTGAATCTTGTGAATTGATCTGAGCTGACATGTTTTTAGAAGGGAATTGATTGTATATGGTCACACCAGATCTATGTTCTGATCCTTATGCATGATATCTTCATGAGTCTTGATCTGAAACACTTTTATTTGGTAGGTTTAGATGGCAATAGTAATCTCATAAGTGTAGTTCAAACTGAATATAAAAAAATGCCCACTCCATTTCCTACTATTATTCATGATAAACTACTGAGCTCCATCCCCCTTCCGATTTCATGCTTCTGCTCATGTGGCTTCCCCTTTCATTCTGTATGACAAACCATAAATCACTTATTGCCAGCTTCTATATACCTTAATCTTTATTTATGCATATGTGACCCGGTTCATTTTGAAGAAGGTGTAGTCCTCAATCACTATTATTTGGTGGTCCCTTGTGTGGAGCTGTAGACCCCTTGTTGTCATAGTCAGTCCATTAAATTTCCGTACATGAGAGAATTTGCTCTGTCAAAATCGAAAAAATTAGTCTAGTATGTTTATATTGGAGAAATTCTGAGGCAGTGCTGCATTTTTTTGAAGTAAGCAATGCTACATTTTGTGTCAACCATATTGTCAACAAATTGATTAGTTGGTAGAGCTAGTGTTGTAAAAGGCTCTATGCAGGAGGTATTGGTGCGTAAGTGGGCTAGGTCGGGGACAGGTTCTACGATGGATGCTGTAGGAGGAGCCTAGCACCTGTGCAGGCTAGGTGACTGTGTTTTAGAACAGTGAAAAGCTGAAAGCTACGCTGGCTACTGGCTTACTGCACTTGCTAAGTAATGCTTGCCCATCATTGTTTGTATGTATGGTTCCTTGCTTTGCTTTTATAGTTTCCATTTTGAGGCTTGGTTGAAACATTCCAACCATCATATGTCCAATTACTTTT
This sequence comes from Setaria viridis, assembly GCF_005286985.2. Lineage (NCBI taxonomy): Eukaryota > Viridiplantae > Streptophyta > Magnoliopsida > Poales > Poaceae > Setaria > Setaria viridis. The sequence goes on from NC_048264.2 coordinate 7,201,407, forward strand.
GCTCATGTGGTCTCAATTCATCAGTTGAAGTATCCACGTGTTACTTGATTCTAGTGTTTGTTGGTGCTTGTTGCTATTCAGCTTATTTTGAGCATCATAGGAACATTTCAATCATTAGTTCTTTGATAACAATTTTCGTCCTTTCTTTTTGACACTTGCATTTCGTTGCTACCTCTGAAGGTTCAGATTTCACTGCTAAATCAACGAGTTCCTGCTGGAGTTGGTATGGCATCTGATCCAATGGTAGCCCGTAGAAGTGGAAAGAAACTTCCAATGGAGGACATAAGCTTTTGCCAGTGTCCTCTGCAGGGGGCTGAACAGGTGGGTAATCAGAGAGTTCTTTCAAAGTCTTTGTTCTTTTGTTTTTTTGATGCCTCATTGTGTTGCAGTTTGGACTCTTTGGAATTTTCGATGGACATGGTGGGGATGGAGCTGCCAAAGCTGTCAGCAAGTTAGTCATTTGTTGTTTTATGCATGACATGGATTTATCCATGTATTAATTAACTTCATTGGAAACAAGATTTCTGTTTGAATTCTTGTGTTTTAATATTTTAATCTGGAAATGCAAAACTAATGTTTTCCCTTTTGATTTCTAGGATCCTACCAGAAAGTTTGTCAAACATTTTGTCTCATCCTGACACAAAAGAACGAGTTCTATCATGTTCTGATGCTTCTGATGTTCTTAGATATGCTTTTACTTTGACAGAAGCTGCAATCGACCATCAGTATGAGGTTTGCCCTATCTCATGATGTCTTAAATGCTATTGTTGTACTAGGCTTATTTGTTTGCAAGGTTGTGATGTTTAGTGTCTTTGACCTGTCCCTATATATCAGCATTGTCAAGAAACTACCAGTGTTAGTAATGTCAACAATTCAGTTCACCATTCATAAGACTGTCTTGTTGCTGATCCCATCCCCAAGATTCAGATTATTAGGTGATTTTGGTCCTAAACTGAAATGATTTGTCTGGTTGCTAACTTTTTGCTGGATTCATCTCTAGGATACAGATTTGTAGTTAGCTTTCCTCCCAAACTTCAGATCTTGCTGCTAATAGCTACTGAAAACAGTACTGCGAACGTACCTTACTATCATAGAATGTAAAATCTTCCCTTATTCTAGAAAACAGTGCTTAGCCAGAAATGACAATGATTGTTTTCTTCTGAAATTTTGCAGTCTAATCGGCACCTCTTATAGGTCTTACATCATTTATATATTATGCTGAGTTGTAGTTTTATTCTCTTCCCTTGAATTACCCTGGTGAAACAAATTGCTATGGCTTATGACTGTTTTTTTTTTGTTTTTTTTTAACCTCAGGGATGTACAGCAACAGCCCTTCTTATTTGGTTCGATCAGAATAAAGATTGTTTTGCCCAGTGTGCTAATCTTGGTGATTCAGCTTGTGTGATGAGGTAAGAGATCACCTATTTTTAGTATAAACTGCCAGCTAATATGTTAATTTTTCCTATTAACTTCCTATATTGTGTTGAATCAGAACATTGTGACTAAGATGTTTCCGAGTACGATAATGACCTATTTTTTTCAGTGTCAATGGAATGACGATTGATATGACTGAAGATCATCGGGTTGCTAGTACAACTGAAAGAGCTAGGATAGCGAGAACTGGGCAGCCCCTGAAAGATGGTGAAGTACGCCTTAGTGGTATGATACTTTGCCCCATTTTCGGTTCGTCCGTTTTTTTTTTCCTTTTACAACTGACAGTGGAGGTGAAATTAAATAAATGTTTGTTGTTGTTCCAACAGGACTAAATCTTGCTCGGATGTTTGGAGATAAGTTTCTAAAGGAGCAAGATTCACGCTTCAGCTCGGAACCATATGTGAGCCAAGCTGTTCGTATCACCAAAGCGTGTACAGCTTTTGCCGTTATTGCTAGGTAAATGTTTCGTCAATGCTAGTAAGGTAATGCTACTTATTGCAACTATCCTCACCATTCAGATTGTTTGTATGTATGCAGTGACGGGCTTTGGGATGTCATCAGCACCAAAAAGGCGGTACAGCTTGTTGCCGAGGTAAAAGCTTTGATGCTTGTAATTTTGCTGCAGCTGCGCTGACCTTTCTTGTTTGTCTGTAGTCTCATGCTTGTTCTTGCTTCCACAATCCGCAGGGAAAAGAGAGGAACACCGACGATGGCACCTCTGTGGATAAAGTAGCCAACCGTATATTGAGCGAAGCTAGGAATTTGCGGACCAAGGACAATACATCCGTAGTATTTGTAGATTTCGACATTCTGAGAACAGATCCCTGTATCTCCAAATGACATGTCGGATCCGAGACACCCCGTTCCATGAATCATCCTCCCGGCTGCTTATAGCTCCAAGTTTTGCTTCGCTCTCGGCTGCACCCGTTTTGTTTTTACAATGAGATGTGGTGATATTCGCATGAAAACTGCACTGGAATCATCTGTGTATTGGCATATGAGCAAAGTGAATATATAGCGTGCAATCTGGTGCCTCTAGCTAGAGTCTATATATGCCTTGTACTTGGTGATCTCTGGATTGGGTTGCTGAGCACCCACCTTGTATTTCATCCTGGCAGGTAAGGTAATAATGGTTGTTGAGGTGCATGTCATCACACATCACTGTTAGTCTTTTACCTTGCTGTAGAATCTGCATCCAACAAGAAGATGGATCCAAGTGAAAACTGGTGTGATTTCCCAACCACCACCCAGTAGGTTTCTTTTTCTTCGGTGGAGTTATTAGAGATGCATGGTACGTCTTTCAGTTTGTACACAAGGTTGGGGCTCAGAAGTTACCAATTGCCTGGCTGACAGAAATGGAATGCTGTGGGATCTGCCAAGGGCTAGAATCTAGTGGTGCATCCCTGACACCCCCCTTTTATCCCAGCATGGAAGGTTGAGGAGGGAAGCAGGTCCTGGGTCCTTTTTACTCCTTTGTGCAGCCCCAGAATTAGGGCCTTTTATTTTGTTACTCCTCCCAGGACCAGCTGTGGTATACACATCAGTCCCTTTCCTCTCTGCAGACTGCAGTGGTAGATCATCATTGTGCTTATTTTCCTTGCAAGACCCTTTTTAATTTGCAATGCACTAGTTCAGTGAAAAAAGAAATGTAAGAACATGCATGCCAAAGGTGTTTCAGCAAGTATAAAAAATTAGGCTGATGCCATCACCAAGCCATGATTACTTGATTAGGTAGAATTAACACTATAAAAAAAATGAAATCCAACCTAGGAAGAACTAGGTGGTTTTTCACTAAGAAGAGGTACAATTAACACTATTGCAAAGAGAGAAACATCACTGGCAGGACTTAAATTTGGATGACAGGAGAAGGATTGAAGATGCTTGTGCCTTGCCTCTGTCGCCTGCACCTCCTCCCATTCTTCTCTGTCCACAGGAAAAGGAGCGGAGGAGAAAAAGAATGGTAGCAATAGCAAAGATGAAGGAAGGAACAGAGGGCAGAATGGTCATTTGGAAAGGCGCTGCGCATTGAATAGCGTACCGGCCAACATTTCTAACGGCCGGGCCGGCCGGGCATGCACCGATCCTTTAGACTCAGCTGGGCTGCACGCACCAAATCCTCCTCCTCGTTGCCGCACGTGCCTTCGCGATCAGGTACATGAGCTCCGCCGAGCCGTCTGGTGTCCAGCCACCAGTCAAACCCCTCTCTCTAGATAGTTGTCTCTCCTCCGAGTCTCAGCAGCGCACAGTAGCAGCTAAGCGGGTGGGTAGCTGCACCTGGCTGCACGGGCGCACGCCATGGCGGCGGCGGCGGCGGAGGGCGGTGAGGCCGTGGCGGTGCAGAAGGTGCTGCAGGCGGTGGCGGAGGGCACGGGGTGGACGTACGCCGCCCTCTGGCGCCTGTGCACGCGCCAGGGGGCGCTGGTGTGGGCGGAGGGGCACTACAACGGCGCCATCAAGACGCGCAAGACCACCGTGGCGCCGGGCGGCGGTGGCGAGGAGGAGGAAGAGGAGGAGGGGACGGCGGCGCGGCGGCGGCGCAGCCGGCAGCTGCGGGAGCTCTACGACTCGCTGGCGGCGGGGGCGGAGGCCGACGGTGGAGGAGGAGGAGGAGGTGGCGGAAGCGGCAGCGGCAGGGAGGACGGCGCCGTCGTGGCTCGCCGGTCGAGCGCCGCGCTGGCGCCGGAGGACCTCTCGGAGACGGAGTGGTTCTACCTCATGTGCGGCTCCTACTGCTTCCCTCCGGGCCTCGGGTAATGCATCATGTATTATTTCCATTTTGCATGCTTATTATACTTTGCACGTACGTCTGTAGACGAACTCTTATAATCAGAAATCAGTCGCACACTACTGGCTATATTATGCATAAAATGGTCAATCTGTAAGTATCTGGGATAATTCAAATTTGCAAACCCGTAATAATTCATTGGACCAGAGGTTCAATAGACCAGATTAAATCAACACACATTACCCACACCCTCCCCTGTAAAACATGATCCTTGTCAGGGTTTTACAAGATCATGTGACTTGCACATAATTTACCTTTGCGAATCCGTAAGTTAGTTAGGTCATACAAGATAAGGCATGCTACGTGACTGCATGCCGCCTTCGCTCCTTTGGGCTGCCTAGATTTGCATGTAGTACCTGCTGCATGCCAAGAGCAAGAACGAAGATTGCATGGAAGATTGCAGTAATATAAGATTCCAAAGGTTAGCAATTTAAAGTCATCCGTTCTCACTGCTTGAAGAAATACCAATTCCAGACAGTTTAGGTGAAAAACTAAAATTTTGAATTCGAATCGAGGACCTGCTGGTATTTGGCATTCTGGCCAAGGACCAGTTAGCTAGTCGATCACCATTATTCAAAGCCAAATTCCTGTTCAAATTGGACTACTGAGATCGCCCCAAAAACTCCGAGACAACTGCGACAAGAAAGGCAGTATTTTCCTTGTTCCTAGTACAGCCGTCAAGTAATTGATATATAGAATATCTTGCTTAGTGGTAATAGTGGAGGGATGCCAAAAGAAAAGGGCTATATAGGCACAAAACGCTCTGAAGATAAGAACAAACAGATGCTTCCAAACTTATATAGAGAAAACAAATTCTCAGAATGTAACAATGCAAGTGTAGTTCTTTTCCCCACCTATGGTTCAAGGTTGCAATTTTTTTGTTTTGACCCTAACAAACTATTATAACTCTTTCCTTTGTCATTATTTTCAGAATAGCTGATGCAACATGCATCAGTAAAGTATTAAATGACAAGTACAAACAGTTCACGTTACAAAGAGAGAATGTTCTTTATTGGTCACTGCTGCAACAAGAAGGGCTTTCATGTGTGAGTCCTATACATGTGCACTGCTTTCACTTTTCAGGTTGCCTGGGGAGGCATTTGCAAGGAGAGGTCATGTGTGGCTCTGTGGGGCAAACAAAGTTAACAGCAAAGTGTTTTCAAGGGCAATCCTTGCCAGGGTACATGCTGTCACTTCTTTTTCTTTTTTCTTAATTGTTGGCAATCCCTCCTGTCATAGGTACTCGATGCTTTAACCAAGATCAGATCAAACATTACAAGACTGTCATTCCTTTAGTTTCCAAAATGTTCAGCGTGTAGAGTTGTCCTGAAAACTACTTTCATAATCTTACACATTTATTAGATACCATAACTATATTGTAAACAGTGGTCAAATTTGCACTGGAAGACAGTGAAAAAATAACAATTTCAAAACTGTAGCTATAGTTTTGACTAGAGTGAGTAGTTTGCAGTGCGCGGGGAAATTGAGGAACTTTAGAGTGCTTGAGGAAAAAAAGGAGCTAAATTTGTACATAAAAACTCTTAATACGTAGCAGGAATCACAGAGACTAACCATGCATAAAGAAGCATGATAAAAAGATAAGGCTTATGATAAGAGAGTTGAAATTCTGAAAACCATTACTTTCCTTTCACGATATGAGCACGACAACCTCAAACGAATATAGATAAAAAAAATATTTTCCTTTGCCTGACCGTAGAGAAGAAGCTAACTTTCCTTATTGTTACCCTTTTCATGTGGAGATAACAAATATTTGTGGCAACATATGGCAGAGTGCAGGTATCCAGGTATTCAAATTTGGCTCTGAAACTACTTGATGTATGATCCGTATCAGTGCTTTGCCACTTAGATAAATCACTTATACATTTTTATCCCAACACTTCAGCAAAGTAAAATCCTTAGAAGTGAACTTATTCCTTTTCAAATGAGATTATTCAACATTCAGTATTTGCATGATTTCCACTAAATACTGAATCCCAGTCATGAACTAATGCTCATGCATTGACTTCAATGTTAATGCAGACAGTCGCATGCATTCCAGTTAATGAGGATGGTGTCCTGGAAATTGGAACTACAGAGAAGGTGAGTTCATGTTTTAATTAATCTGACAATAGAATCCTCTATCGGTGAAATGGTACTTAGTTATGCACTGTAGAAATGGTGACTGTTTAACTGTTAATGTTCTGCAAAGTGATCGATAATTGCATAAATTCAACTAAATATTTTTCAGTCATGAAAGTAATCAGCCAAACATTATATGTGTAGGTTGGAAAAACAGTACGATCTAACAATGAAAAATCTATATGAATATATTTCAGGTAGATGAAGACATTGGTTTAATTGAGTATGCTAGGAGCATCTTCATGGATCAACATGGCATTCCCATAATGCCTACCCTCTCAGGGCATTCAACTTCCACCCCATCCACACACATCAATCATCAGCCATCCCAAATAAAAATAGAAAAATACATTGGCGGCAGAAATGTACGGCCTAATAATCTCAATCCAGAAGAGGAGCACATTGAAACGGAAGATGACAACCACATGATTGATTCAGAAACCAATACTGAAAATGATTCATGCCGGCATCTGCCGCTGGGCAATGTGGGCAATGGTCAGGCAGGGCCCAATGCACGGAGCAGTGATGAACCGATGCAGATTGAGACGTCGGAAAGCTTAAGGGATGGTTGCACAAACCACGTGGATGAAGAGATCCCAATGCTCATGGTTTGCCAGAACGGTGATCATCCAGAACAGGATGAATTAGGTTCATGGCATTTTCTCTATGAAGACCTAATGAACAATAAATGCCTACAATCCTCAGGTAATTTGGAGTTATGTACATATATATTAGGACGAATCTCAAAGTAAATTTCTCCTCATTTTCTTATGACCCTCACGGGGCAGCCTTCTTTAATTTTCGCAATTGACACGTCTTTTGTCTCGAGTAATATAATACTACATTGGTGGAGAATTTTTTTAATAAAAATGATGTGGTTAAACCTGATGGTTTACGACAAGAAAAAACACTGTCAACAAAACTTAAGAGACAAAGAAATTTGAAAAATTATCTGTTAAGTGAAAATAAGTTACAGGTTTGGGGATGTCGGTAATTTTTATGGTCATGGAGATTTTTGTCTCCTATCTTTTCATTAAGAAAACACTGACCGTAACGATAAAAATATAAAAAAGTCTACAGGTCCACAAGCTATCCCGTTTGAAATATTAGTAGTATTTTAAAACAGTTTTCTTAATAAAAAACTTAAAATATTAATCCTGATGTATTATACGGTAAAACATAAACAAAAATACACAAACTATCACAGACATCTTCAGTTTCATGCTTCAACTTATTCATGTCCATTTCTTGTTCATGCCAGCGGCACAAGACCCAGCAGTACTAGCCGAAAACGCGCACTACATCGAAGCAGTCCTGACAATCTTACGGCACAACGCGTGCCGGCAAGCGCAAGCAGCGGCCTCGAACACCAGAACCTACGACCTGGCGATATCCAAGAACTCACCATTCTCAAGATGGAACCCTAATAAAGGAACCAGCGATCTTCAGAGGATGCTGATCTCTGAAGGCACCCCACAGAGAATGCTCAAGAGCATCCTGTTCACCAGTGCCCCTACTAGATGCAGCAGTCACCAAAGGCACAGAGGAGAGGCCACCCAGTCACCGGAGGAGCCCGCCGGCAGGGACGACGGCGACGGCACCGGCCGGTCACGGAGAGGACAAGGACAGGCCCAGGCTGAGCTGAGTGCCAGCCATGTTCTCAAGGAGCGGCAGAGGAGGGAGAAGCTCAATGAGAGGTTCATTATCCTCCGGTCGCTTGTGCCGTTCGTGACGAAGGTGCGTATATCTGAAAAATGATCAGCAACTTTGTTTATAGCCGTGTTACAGGCTTACAGTTACAGAAAGAAACTTTTTTTTTTTGGTTTTCTGTTGGCAGATGGACAGGGCGTCGATCCTGGGCGACACGATCGAGTACGTGAAACAGCTGCGGCGACGCATCCAGGACCTGGAGTCATCACGAGCCTCGAAGGAGAAGAGAGCTCAGAGCACGAGCTCGGCGACAATGGCGGAGGCGTGGAGTAAGGTGAGAGCCGTGGAAGCGAGCAGCAGCTGCAGCACCAGCGGCGGCGGCGGCGGCGCGGGCAGGCCGGCGTCGGTGGCGAGCACGGAGGTGCAGGTGTCCATCATCGAGAGCGACGCGCTGGTGGAGCTCCGGTGCCCGCGCAGGGACGGGCTCCTGCTCCGGGTCATGCAGGCGCTGCACCGGGAGCTCGGGCTGGAGGTCACCTCCGTCCAGGCCTCGTCGGCCGGCGACGTCCTGCTCGTGGAGCTGCGCGCAAAGGTCATTACAGCATAACAACATCATGGGACATGAAACCTTAATTTCGTTCATGGCACCGATGTGCGTTTTGTTCATTGCAATAGTGTCTGGGACTCTGGAGTCTGGAGTGTTGATCTCTAGCGTTGTCTGGTGCAGGTGAAGGAGGTGCATGGGGGGAGGAGCACCATCAACGAAGTGAAGAGAACGATCCATCTAATCATCTCATCGTCAGGCTAATGTGTAACAAATATCCATGACAGTTGTGTAATAAATAGTAGAAATTACAGATGACCATGTCCAAGGCACACTCTTTTCTTGGATCTTTTTCACTAGGTTTCTTGATGGAGTTCTCAATAACTTGAAAATCCATCCGGGATAAACCAATCGAGACAAAAGAGTCATCTGTCCCACACGCGCACGTCACAAGTCACACGATTTTTCACGCGAAATATGCGCGTGCGCGCTGCGTGGGATTCGAACCCACAACCTCCAGTCTCGCGCGTAGCTTCCTTGCCATCCCACCTACATAACACATCTGACTATATAGGAGATACAATCCTTTTATATTAACTCGTGGGGACCCTTTTATCTGTTTCCAACCGGGATGTCTTTTATCCCGGTTGGTGTTTCCAACCGGGATAAAAGGGTTCGAGGGATTTAGCCTTCTTTTAGCCACCCCGTTGGGACCCTTTTATCCCGGTTTGAAACACCAACCGGGATAAAAGAGGTCTTTTATCCCGGTTGGTGTTTCAAACCGGGATAAAAGGCGGTTGGTGTTACCAACCGGGATAAAATGGGGGGATCTTTTATCCCGTTGGTGTTTCAAACCGGGATAAAAGGTCTCTCAAGATCTTTTTTTTTGCAACCGGGATAAAAGGTGGGATAAAAGGGGACGCATGGAAGGTGAATTCTCTACTTAGTGTATATGTGCCTAAAGAAGGAACGTTAGGATTTTGGAAATTGATTCCAACAAGGTCGGTTGGCCTGTGATTGGTGGGGCCCACCTCTCAGTGTCCGATTGGCTTGGAAGAAACGTTAGGTGGAACTGGTACTGCAAATAGGGGATGGTATTGTGTCCAAAACCGCCAAAGATAGAAATAGTTAAAGGAAAATCATATTGTCAGGGCATCCTCATCAATGACCTGTAACTTGTATTGAGAACATTTTTTTATTCCGATTTAGAAATTCAAACACTTCTAAGATGATATAACGCCAAACATTTTTATATACTTGGTCTCAAATTAATTGCCAGCTCCAGGGTTCCTGGTCAGTATGTACTGAAAATTGTATATTTTTTTGAAAGACCCATGTGTACTGCAAATAGTGGCTTAGTAGTTTAGAGAAATATCATATCCTTTCAGATCTGGGGTCCCATTTTAATTTATCTTCTACTCCCTCCATTCCAAATTATATGTCATTTTGCCTTTTCTAGATGCATGTATATTATTATGCATCTAGACATATATAGGGTATATCTAAGTGCATATCAAAGCCTATGAATCTAATAAAATCAAAACGACCTATAATTTGCGTCGTAGGAAGTACTTATTAAATATACCAAGATGCCCATCAAGAAACAGAGAGTATGAATTTGTTTGGTCAACTTGTAACATGGCCTGGACACATGCCAAGTACAAATTACAAGTTTTTTTTCCCCAAACGGTCCAACTTTATACAAGTTAAATTAAATGATGTATGTCAACAAAATGATTTCAACGAATTAATTCAAACAGTATACACTCCATGTGTCGGAACTCATAATCATAAGAACACCTGGCTGAGATATAGCTAATTACCTATATATACGGAGCAGCTCGGTGGCCTTTGCATCCTCCCCAGCATTTGAGAGCTTAATTAGTCTTGGCATACACAGAATGGCCGGAGAAGGATTCTTTGTGACCTGCCTCATGGCTGCATCATGCGGCCTCATCTACGGCTATGACAACGGCGTCTCAGGTGTGTACCAAGAGAGAGAAAAAAAGCATGATCCGTACTTACTATAGTCGAGCTCGAGCAGTGTGATTATGCCTTTTGCCCTGATTATTAATTTTCTTATTATTTCTGGCCATCCTCTCTAATATGTTTTGATTCTTGATATACTATATACCACAATGTATAGAGAGAGATAATTTTGCTTCTCTGTTACACGCTATATTAGAAACAAAGTCTACTCTTATAGACGCCCCCGTAGGCGCTGCTTAAATTGTCCTTGCAAGTGAATGACAAAGTTTAGATGCTCCAAATGTACTTTTTTTCTATTGTGGGTCATCTGGATGAAAAGTCATGTTCTTATCAGTAGGCAAGTCGACGTTTCACTCAAAATTTCCACTTTCCCATGCAACGTATCAGTTCTATCAAGATTTTCCTGCACTCTATTCCACCAACACATCTACAATAATGGTAAGCATCCATATTTTCTTCGGCGCTTGGTATTCTCCTCTTATCGACCACCTTGAATTCTAGACTCGTAAATCTTGTATCATTCTTCTTGCTCAGCTAAAACATCAATGAGTTAAAATGGAACATGATAACATCAGTTAAGCATACATGATCATTGCAACCATACATCTCATCGGTGCATTACATGATTGCAGCCATGCATTGCGCCATACATAATTGCATCATTGATCTAGCTCATAGCATGGGAACAATTGTGTGGTGCATCATGTCATTGTTCTAGTTTGGCAGCTATTCAAATAAGCATCAGGTAACTCAAGTAAAAAAAAAGATGTGAGCAAGAATGTCTTAAACAAATCCCCATATGTGTCTTCTCGTATGACCTCAACCTTAAACGAAGTCCATTCTGTTGAAACTTATGCTTCCCAGAAACTATTTGCGGAACCTCCTCACATTGTGTTCTTTAAAATGCGTTCTCAGCTCAAATAAAAGTGGATATGCTTATTTTTTTAGTTCCATTGTTGGTAAAAAAACCCACACTTTCAAAATATGCAATTCATAGATATATCACACCCTTGCTACCTCGATTTATCATTGGAGCTCGCTCCATGAACCCCAATTCAAGAAATTTCCTCTAATATAAATATCCTGGACCTCTCTTTATACCTCGGTACTTCTTAGGGTTTCGACATCTCTTCGCTAATTTTGCTTTTACTCGTGAATCTCAGGACGAGATTCTTTTTAGGGGAGAGGATTGTAACACCCCTGGTGTTAATACAGTCATTAACAATAAAATTAAGCAAATAAATGTATCTAATAATTTTTGTTAGCATGTGAGCACATGTGACTATGAATTTACACTTTAACGTAGATACATTGTTCGAGTCCAAAAAAAAGAAATAATGTTTAAATATTCAAAAACCTGGTCATGTGTGGTCAAACCCTTTGTTTTTCAACCCAACTCTGAATTCAGCCCAAGTCCTCCTTTCCAGTGGTAAATGCCCATCTTTGCGGCTTTGGATCTCTAGTTTTTACCTAAACACATGACCCAAAGCTAGATCAAAACTGGTTGTGCTATGTGTGAACTTTACATGCATGAGCTTGTTGTTAAAATCAGATCACGGTTGGAGTTGGACCTTGAAGAAATCAAATCAAATTCGGCTAAGCAAAATAAATCCTAATGAACTACCCCTACGAATTTTCAGTTATGGGTTGAGTTGTTGCCGAATTTGAGATCAACTTATCTCCCAATCCATGAATCAGTTTATCATGGGGCCTTTACGAAAGCTGTAGCTCGAGGATCCTCTCCAATTTCGGTTTGTAAAGGTCATCAACTTCCTATAGGAAATATCCAGAATTTTTGATCAAAAGTTGCTGCCTTTACATAGCCTAACTGACGAACTCGTCAGTTCAGCCCAGCACCGTGTATGCCATCAGTCGTTTGGGGCTTTGGGCTCGTGTGCCACACGGACGCCGAGGTTCCGGCCGGCCACTGGTCTCCTTCACGCGCCGGCCTACGCGTACAGCGCTCCACGACCCTCTCGCAGTCAACCTCGTCGGTGCGCTCCGTCAAACCCCTGCGCGCGCCCATACCGCCGCTGTCCCGTCCTCCACCTGCTCCGCCGCGCGCCGTACCGCTGACGTCCGCGCCAGCGCCGCCTCGCCCAGTGCTCGCCACTGCTCGCGTCGTCCTCGGCCGTCCTCGCGTCGTCCTCGCCGTCCTCGACCACTGCTCGTCAGAGCACGGCCAGCAGCCCTTTTTCGCGGCCCATGCCGAGACCCCGCGCGCCGGTCACGGCGCCGGCACGCACCGGCCGCGCGAGCGCTCGGCCTTATCCTCCCAAGCTGCCGCCGCAAGCCTTTCTCCCTCCCTCTGTTCTTTCTTGCAACAGCAAGCAAGCAGCTCTGGCTCTTCAAATCGCCACCACAGGCAGCTTTGTTCTCCCTGCTCTTCCTCGAATCCAACAAACAGGGCACCAGCTGCTCCAATCGGTCTCCCCTTCCTCTCTAATCTCTACCTCTCACACGTCAAGCACCAGCAGCACAAATCCATGGAGGCCAAGCCATCTCAGGTCCTCTGCATCTCCCTTGCTCGGGCAGAGCAAGCAGACCAGCGCCCCTCTCACAAGCTCCATCACCTTCTCTGATTTCCTCCACCAAGCAACAGCAGCTGCTTCCCTCTTCAATGCTGGACAAGCTAGCAGCTGGAGCTCTTCGTTGTTCTGTCCAGCGAACAAGCCGGCAGCAGCAGCACACGCACACCCCAGCGCCGCACGGCCGGTGAGCCCAGCTTGGCCTCTGCCCGAGGAAGCTGGCCAACCGGGACTGCATCCACGACACCAAGTGACCTGCTACCCCTCCGTCAAGCCGCAGCTGCCAGGACGCCGACGACCTGCTTGCCATGACATTGCCTTCCTCGCCTACAAACCGTTCGATGAAATACGACAGCCGGCGCCACTCTTTATTTCTACACCCTGCACGTGCCTGAGGTCGCCTTCATTCACTTGGTGCTTGATTCCGCTACAGAGGACGTGGTGTACAAGCTCATGATGTGAAGTAGTTGTAGCCGTGAAGCCCAGGAGCAACCCAGAAGCCCCGGCCCAAGGTCCGGAAGGCCCGAAGGCTTTGAAAGTACTAACATAGTAGTAGAAAGGCAAGCCTCGGAGCATAATCTTTATTTTCAAAACTATACAATGTTCTTATTTATGTATTTGTGCATTTACGTTTCTAGAAATTAGATGAAATCATAGATGTATGATCCATAGATGAAGCGTCCCTACATAAACAAAGACTAAATGTGATACAAATATCAGTCCCAGAAAGCTGATAATGTATTTATTCAACAGATGGTTCATAAACCGTAGAACTCCCGAGGGAGTGGGCGCGAAAGCCACGCGGAAATGATAAGTAAAACAACAACGGTAACGATCCAAGCTACTGTCCAGATGAACCCTAGACAACACTTGGGACTATGCACCAGCGGAAGCATCCTGCTACTGTCCAGATGAACCCTAGACAGCACTCGGGACTATGCACCAGCGGAAGCATCCTGCAAAGGGTGAGTAACAAAACAAGGGTGAGTACAAAAGTACTCAACAAGTCCAACCCCATCCACTGATGGGGATATAATCAAGAATATGTACAGGATATATAAAGATAAGGCTAAGGTTTATTTGCAATAAAGCTAGATTTTAATACATGCAAGGGTTTACTTTCGAAAAGGTTTTCGCAAAGCATTTCTTTAGCAACCAAATCATTAAGTGGGGTTGATCCTACACAAAGGATCTAAGTTTTAATACTACCGAACTTCCCGTCCACGGTAGCTCATGATACAATTGCCGGACACTTCCAAAACACGCCATGAAAATCATCCAACTCCCAAAAGCTAGTTATGTGACCAAGTCGTAACTCATCCAATGCCGTGGACACTGCTATTTGAATAGGTTTTAACTCTGCAGAGGTGTACACTTTACCCACAAGTAGGGTACTGTCGTACATACATCTATGGGCCCACCAGAAGGTTTGGACAGACCCATACACATGGCTGTATACCGAGACATGTCAGACATGGGGACTATGGTGCAGGTCGACGTAGTCTGCGTGGAGGACAGGAACTAGTCGAGGACTCAGACTACTTGTAGCAGTTAGAGTTGGTCGAATCCGACTAGTACTCTTGTAAAGTAACTAACCTGTAACCCTACTCCTCCGATATATAAGGATGAGCAGGGACCTGTTGACGCCAGATTTCGTCACGACTGAAATCGGTGCCAGGAGAAAAGGAAATGGGAAAGTACGGTTGGAAATCAGCTGAATGGCGCTACAGTCCAAGATCGGCCAGATGCTACAGTGCGGGATCGGTCGATGACTTCTGCTTCGCTTAACCCTTGGGGTTCGGATCGGTCACGCCAGGTTCCCGATCGGTTACCTTTTGCCGATAAGGAATCGGCCGATTAGGAGGTTGGGATAATTGGGCCTGTATGGGCTTGGAGAGGAATAGAAGGATGGAGGAGATCAGCCCATGAAGCGTATAATAACCAACCTAGCACGAATCGTACTTGTAAATATTTGTTTTCTATTTGGATTAGGGATAGAGTTCTAGTCAGTTAAGGAGTCATCTGTACGGGGCTATAAATAGCTACCTTTGTAAATCTGTAATCATCAACAAATCAATACAACCAACTACTTTTTCCTCGTACTTACTTTCAAGCAGGCGACTTCGCCAAATACTTTCTCTTTTCACGAGTTCGTACGGGTTGGCAGGGCTGCATCAACTTGATCTCCGGCCAATCTTGTAAGTTCCGCTTATCGAGTAAATTCTAAGCTTTAACTTCGGGCGCATCGCTGTTGTTTCGTTTAGATTTATTCACTAGTTATCGATATTTACTAGAATTATAGGTTTTACCTGTTTTTCTAGTTTTATCACGAGTTATCCAGCTAGGAATCGGCAGTTTCGGCTTTCCTTATATTTTGCTATTTAATTTACTTATTTTATACATAGCTGATTAGATCTATTCCTGGTGTTGTTATTATAGCATTGTGTTGGTTACTTCAATAGTTTTTGTCCACATTGCTACAGTGATCGGTTGCTTGATAGCCGATTTCTTTATTACGGCAAATCGGCCGATTCGCTGATAAGCTCTCTCGAGATCGGAAATCTAGCCGATCGCGACTTCCGGATCTGACACGTATTCTACCTTGCCAATCAACAGGTCAGATTGGCTGGCACGCCGCGCGAACCGCACTAGGGCGATCACCCGAACAGGAGATAAGCAGATTCTCCCGGGTCGTGTGTCAGACGCTGGGAATTCGGTTGACCGATTTCTAGCGCCAACAGGACCCCTCCAGACAAGTTCAATTGAATACAAGCAAATAACACACAGGACGTAAGGTATTATGCGATCTAGCGGCCCGAACCTGTCTAAATTGTGTGCCTATGTACGCCATCGAGTTTCTAATTTCGGCGATACCCACCAACCAAAACTCTACCTTGGGTAGTCCCCTTGGTAGGTTGCCAGGTTTAAACACCAACAGTTGGTGTGCCAGGTAGGGGAAGTCGTCGAGATTTCCTTTGCAAGTTCGATGGCTGAAGTCATCATCAAACCCGAATTCATGTTTGAAGTAGGCGCGACATTCATCTTCGGCTTCTGGATCTGCATCGCAGACGGCGCTGGAGGCTTCCACCGCCACATCGCGGAGGCCCCAAAGGAGAAGCTTTATGACATCAACCTTCATCACCAAGCTTTGGAGGAATTCGTTGAGAGATTCAACAAAATTTTTGGCCTATTCCAAGGATCGAGAAGCAAGTTCGAGTACAACTCGGGCTCTACATCTACTCGGATTAGTTCCCACGAGCCGGTGTTCCAGCCATCGTGCGAATCAAGTCAAATTCCAAGCCAATTCTTGTTCGAACTCCGTAACGTGGCTTCCATCTATCAAGCAGCTTTGTCCGGATTGCAATCCAACTTGGGTGCGATTGAGGATCACGACTACATCAGTACTCGGACTCCGACGAGGAGACACCATTAACAGATCCGCAGCAGGGCCTGGTGATCACTTCGACCCTCCAAGGCAGATTCATCTACTAGCCTGGCATGAGGCTACTCGCCCTTTCCCAGGACAATGAGTCATGCTTCATCGCCCACCTCGACATTCTCCCATACCAGGAAGGGATGCCCTTGTCCCCTATCCGTGAAGGCGACGGCTCTACAGAAGTCATTACCTCAAGTTCTGGAAGCCATCACCCAGATGACATCTCGCAGGATGGACTCACCGCCAACATCGTCGAGGAGGAGACCGAAGCTCAGAGAACCTGGCGATGAGCAAGGAACGCAGCGAGAGTAGACCGTCGCCGCCGGCTTGCAGAGGGGCTCCTGATCATGAATCTAGACAACGCCTTCGAAGCAGTCCAAACGCGACAACACAGTACGCCTCTCGCCACCATTGCTTCCATCAATCTCATCACTCACACCATGCCGCAGAACAGATACACCAGACAGTTGGCAGCTTTGGCGGAACACACCTATGAACAACTTGACAAGGAAGATCCGATTGCTTCGGTATCACATACTCCGTTCCAGCGAAGTCAACACGGCAGTAGCTACAGAGACCCTACAACTCCTTAAGCTCAACAACCTGAAGGCGCCATACAAAACAGGGATGTACCCGAGGGTAGTCGGACACCTTGTGTGGGAGGCCGTCGCCACCACAGATCCGATCCTGAGCCTGCGCATCCCATGGTGGATCTTTGAGAGGTAATAAACAACAACTACGACGCTCGTGACATCATCGAAGGACGGCATCATGAGTGCGAACTTGAAGTTGACTACAAGGGCGATGACAATGATAGCTTCCCGACTTTCACAAATCGGATGAGGAAGACTATTTTGCCCGAGAAATTCAAACCTCTGGGCATCTCCAAATACGATGACAAGCATGACCCAGTTCATTGGTTCCGATGCTACTCATTATCAGTTCAAGCTGCAGGAGGGAACGATGACACAGAAGTCATCTATTTTCCCATATGTATGGAATCAACGCCGCTCACTTGGTTAGAATCATTGAAGTCAAACTCGATTGACTCGTGGTAAGATCTCAAGAAGGCATTTACCAACAACTACGCGGGAGCAATGCAACGTCCAACAATAGACTTGACTTGGCACAAGTCAAGCAACGGCGAGACGAGACCCTGCGAAGCTACCTGCATCGTTTCATCGATAAGAAGGCCACCATTGTAGACATCTCAGAGCAAGACGTGATCGACTATTTCTAGAATGGTCTTTACGATCGCCGTATGTTCCAAGACTTTGACAGACGGTGCCCCCATGATGTCGAGTCACTCAAGACTATGGTGCAAGCATGGGTAGATGTAGAAGACAAAGAGCTTGAAAGGTTCAAGTCAAATCGCAATCAATGCTAGCACAACAACAATCAAAGCAATGGCTAGGAGAACGACAAGAACTGCAATGGCGATCACTAAAATAACTACTCGGGAGGTCACAACCGCAAGCGCAAGCCAGACAATGCTGTCGCAGCGATGTCTCAATTGTCCAAGAAAGGTGGTGGCTGAAGCCAAGACAAGTCTGCTTTCAGCGAGCTCTTGAAAAAACAGTGCCCGTGGCATCCTCACCATAAACACGCTGCGATAGACTGCTACAGCCTACGTAGAGTAATGAAGGACTTGCCAGAGCCATCGGGTACCAATGACAAAGGAAAAGCCAAGGAAGATGACGACGAGGATGGCAACGGCAAGTTTCAGACCCCGTCCAAGACTGTCAATGTCATTTTCGGTGGGGTCCCGGGTACCGCCTCGAAGCGGTCCCAAAAGCTAGTACTACGGGAGATTATGTCCATTGAGCTTGCTATGCCCACACCCCTCAAGTGGTCTGAGGTACCAATTACTTTCTCTCAGAAAGATCAGTGGACTAATTTCTCAGAACTAGGATGATTCCCTCTCGTCTTGGACCTGGTTGTTGCTGGCTCCAGGCTCACCAAGGTACTCATTGACGGCGGCAGTGGCCTCAATGCCCTGTTCGCCAAGACTTTGAAGAAGATGGCCTCAACATCACGGATATGCTCATCCTGATGAACTCTCCCTTCTATAGGATCATCCCAGGCAACGCGGCTATACCTCTTGGACAAGTAGTCCTGCCAGTTACCTTCGGGACCAAGGAGCACTACCGGATAGAGTACATCCGGTTCGAGATGGCGGATTTTGAGATTTCTTATCATGCCATCCTCGAAAGACTAGCATTGGCCAAGTTCATGGCCATCCCGCATTATGTGTATTTAGTACTTAAGATGCGGGGTCCCAAGGGAGTCCTCTCCCTCCGTGGAGACTTGAAGAAATCATACGAGTGCGATAAAGAAGCTGTCGAGTTAGCCACAACTTCTCAAGTGCCCAATTCAATGCAACAAGTCTTCGCTGCCTCAAAAAAGCTCTCCCTGGCCGAACTCGAAATTCTAGAGAACAAGTTGGGGGCTACCAAGGTCAAGCCGACAAGTGACATGGACATCAAAGCCATTGACCTCGAGATTGGCGACACCTCTAAGATAGCCCTAATCGGTTCAGGGTTGGATCCTAAATAGGATATTGCGCTTGTCAGCTTCCTTCGGGCCAATAGAGGCATCTTTGCATGGAAACTAGCAAACATGCCAGGGGTGCCCAAGGAGCTAATCGAGCATTCACTAAATGTGGATCCGAAAGCTACTCCAAAGAGACAACGACTATGACGATTCGCCCAGGATAGAAAGGAAGCCATCAAGAAATAGTTGGCAAAACTACTCGCGGCGGGTTTCATAAAAGAAGTCTACCATCCTGAGTGGCTCGCTAACCCCATCCTGGTTTGAAAGAAGAACAACAACGACTGGAGGATGTGCGTTGATTACACAGATCTGAATAAGCACTGTCCAAGTCATCGACTCCACTGCTGGATGCGCACTACTCTGTTTCCTAGATTGCTACTCGGGGTACCACCAAATAGCTCTCAAGGAAGAAGACCAGGCCAAGACCACGTTTATCACCCCTTATGGAGCTTTCGGCTATACAACGATGTCCTTTGGGTTGAAGAACGCAGGTGCCACCTATCAACGCGCAATCCAGATGTGCTTTCAAAAACAGCTACACTACAATGTTGAGGTGTACGTGGATGACGTGGTAGTCAAAACCAGAAATCCAAACGACCTCATCGCTGACTTGAAGGAGACCCTCGCTAATCCGCGGAAATTTTAGTGGAAGCTCAATCCAACAAAGTGCGTCTTTGGCATACCATCTGGGAAACTACTTGGGTTCATCATTAGCCACAGAGGCATTAAAGCAAATCCCGAGAAGATATCCGCCATCATCGATATGCAAGATCCGTCTAGCATCAAAGACGTTCAGAAGCTAATTGGGTGTATGGCGGCCCTTAACAGATTCATATCAAGACTTGAAGAACGGGGCTTTCCCTTCTTCAAATTACCCAAGTGGCAAGATAAGTTCCAGCGGACCGAGGAGGCAGACCAAGCTTTGCAAGAGTTGAAGGATTTCTTGTCAAAGCCACCAATCCTCACGGCGCCTAGCTCCAATGAAGACTTGTTGCTCTACATCATGGCAACTACTAACGTCATAAGCACGACGATAGAAGTCGAAAGATCAGAACTCGGCCATGTACACAAAGTGCTGAGGTCCATCCATTTCGTCAACGAAGTACTCTTAGATTCCAAGGCCAAGTACCCACCGGTCCAGAAATTGTTATACACCATACTACTCACCTCGCGGAAGTTGCAGCACTACTTCTAGGAATACAAGATCTCCGTCGTCACTGACTTTCCCATGGGCGAAATTCTCCATAATCGAGATGCCACTGGCAGGATTTTGAAGTGGGTAGTGGAACTTGGAGCATTATCCCTGGATTTCAAATCAAGAACCGCGATCAAGTCCCAGGCTCTAGTCGTTTTTATGGCAGAGTGGTGGGAAAATCAACTACCAACGCCGGCTGAGCGCCCAGAGCATTGGGTCATGTACTTTGATGGATCTCTTAGGCTCGAGGGCACCGGCGCAGGGGTACTCTTGATATCTCCCAAAGGTGAGCAACTCAAATATGTCTTGCAGATCTTCTGGGAGGCATCTAACAATGAAGCTGAGTACGAAGCGTTACTACACGGACTCCGCCTGGCGGTATCGCTAGGAATCAAAAGATTGTTGGTCTATGGCAACTCACTGGTAGTGATCAACCAAGTCAAAGATGAGTGGCATCGCAACAAGGGGAACATGGACGCGTACTGTATGGAAGTACGCAAGCTCGAAAATAAATTTTTGGGCTTGGAATTTCACCATGTAGTCCGCGACAACAATGTCGCTGCGAATGTCTTGTCCAAACTTGGCTCAACTCGCGCCCAAGTCTCAGCAGGAGTATTTGTCCATGAATTACTCAAGCCATCCATAGCTGAGCCGGCACCTTCTACAACCACCAATCGCGGTCTTGAGGCACCAGATCGGGAGGTGATGATGATTGACGTGGATTGGAGAACCTTGTTCATCGATTACATAAGGGAGCAAAAACTACCTTCAGACAAGACACGGGCAGAGCAAATCCTATGAAGAAGCAAGAACTGCATTCTAGTCGGGGATAAGCTCTACAAAAGAAGCGCGCCTTCAGGAGTACTAATAAAGTGTGTCACACGAGAAGACAGCAAGGACATATTAGAGTCGATACATAGGGGCATCTGTGGATACCACACATCATCACGTACAATCGTGGGCAAGACTTTTAGAACAACGTTCTACTGGTCCACGACCCTAGCGGACGCTAAAGAACTAGTCCACTGGTGCCATGGTTGTTAATTCTTCGCCAAGCAGCAGCATGTCCCTGCCTACAAGCTTATCACCATACCGCCAACATGACCCTTTGCATGCTGGGGGCTCGACATGATTGGTCTGCTTCCTACAGCACCCGGAGGATTCAACCGAGTACTGGTAGCCATCGACAAGTTCACCAAGTGGATCGAGGTCAAGCCAGTAACCTGCCCCAAGGCAGACAGAGTACTCGACTTCCTCGACGAGATCGTCCACTACTATGGATTCCCAATTGGATAATCACAGACTTGTGTTCCAATTTAACAATCACGAGTTCTGAGAGTACTGTGAAAACAACGGCATCGACGTTCGATACGTCTCTATTGCTCACCCGTGGGACAATGGCCAGGTTGAGTGCGTCAACTGGATGCTACTAGAAGCCTTGAAGAAAAGATTGCATGACATTGGCAACACCAAAGGAGGCAAGTGGCTCGAAGAACTACCCAACGTCCTCTGGGGGCTACGTACTCAGTCGTGCAAACCTACGAGGTAGTCACCCTACTTCCTAGTCTACGGATCAGAAGCTATCCTTCCTGCTGATGTTATGTGGAAATCCCCAACAATTGAGCAATATGACGAAGGGGTAGCAGAGGAGGCAAGGCGTCTAGATCTTGACAGTCTAGAAGAAGCCCGTTGTGCAGCACTCATCTAGTCTGCAAGGTACTCTTGAGGGTCTTCACCGCTATCATGATCGTAACGTCAAAGAATGTTCTTTTAACATAGACGATATGGTCCTCAAGCATATACAAGACACCAAGGGGCTACACAAGCTTAATTCGCCATGGGAAGGGCCATACATCGTATCCAAGGTCACAGGCCTAAGATCGTACAGGCTACAACACCTCTCTGGTGAAGATGTCGACAACTTGTGGAACATCGAGCATCTCTATCGATTCTATCCGTAGTCAGAAGACTACGCAGCATTGTAAATAGACCACTGGCCACCGTTGTAAGTTTTTAGCATAATAATGCAGTTATCTTTGATGAAATTTGACTACTTATTCACGCCCCCATTGCGGCTCGCAAAAGTAGGTCAGCAACATCCTAACGAGCCATTGAGCTCTTTGGGCCACAACGCCCCAGTATGACTTTTAATTACAAGTCTACATGAGTTATTCAACTCACTCGGCGCTTCGCTAAGCGAACTAGCGGCGCAAGAGCCATCAAGTCATCTAGGAGTCTACAAACTACCCGATTGACTACTTATTTACCACAAATCTGTCTTAACGTGGCTCGTACTAATGAGTTTCGCAGCTCCGGGTTCCCAGGGCACAACAACAAAGTAGACAAAGAAACAAGACAGCAACATCTCATCAACAAGACGTACGTGCTTTCATTAAGGTTACAACAGAAGTTCCAGGCTTTAACAATATCACAAAGCGTGTGTGGACAGTTCCGGGACTACTCTAACCTTAGGTCAAGCAGCTTCAACGTAGAAGAAGAAAAAGGAGTGAATCCAAGAAAGCTGCTAAGGCCACGGGTACTTACTGCTCTTGGCAGGTTGGTGGTGCTGAACTTTGGGACTACTCGGGGGATCTCATTGGTGTTCTTAAAGAAGCACTTCAACCTCACCATCACCCCGTCAACGGAGATTTCTTCAGGCGTCATCCTTGATGGATCGTCGAGGCCCGAGTACTCGTAACCCTAGGTGTGGTAGAGCTGCAAGGGTTGCACTCGTCTCCAAAAAATTGAAGGCCACTCCAACGCCACTCCAACGCCCATCAGTCCTTGATCCTTCAGGTGGGCGATCTTGGCCAAGAGCTCGGGTACTTGAAGACTATTCCCGTGCATCGGCTCGTCAATCCACCTGTTGTTCCATTCTGGGCGGTGACCAGTCACCTTTGGCAGCTTCGGATCGTGGTTGCAATGTAGAACCACTTCTCCTTCCACCCAGAGTGCGAATCTAGCAACTCGTAGTCCAAGTACAAACTACTACTCTTATCTCGGACCTGAATTCTGGCACCCCTGACTACTGCACTGCACTCCAGTTTTGGCTGCGGCTTGATCCAGAATATTTTGAGGAACAGCTGAAAGTGGGGCGGAATCCCTAAGAAAGCCTCGCACAAATGCACAAAGATAGCGATGTTGATGAGGACACCACAAGTACATCTACACCAGCAGCACCTCAGGCGCCTCCAGTTGTTCCTCCACCTCAGGCGCCTACAGTTGATCATCCAGTTGGGCCAATCACTCGGGCCCGTGTGAGAGAATTAAACTTCATCATGGTGTTAAGGAACGAAGGCCCATCGGAATAAGAAGATGGCCCAACAAGGCAGCCCAGGTGGGGCGCCTAGGGTTGGGCGCACGTGACCCCTTCGGACTCCAGGGGCTGCGCCCCCTTTATTTAGTCCGAGTCCTTTTTGTTTACGACTTGAGTTTTGTTTTACATCTAGCTTTAGCTACTCTTGAACACGCGCAAATACACGCTGTCCTTGTTGATTCAGAACTCCACCTTCGAGTGATATTTAGATTGCTCGCCTCTTTTTCTTGTTCGTTCTTCGATTGCGGACAGGAATCGATCTTCGTGATCAGGCTGATCTCGCACCGGCGAGGTTGGTAACCATCGGGAGTTGGTTCAGCGATTGCATTGGCGCTTCGGGTTCGCTCGTCGTAGTCGAATCGTGAGGGTCTACTTCCACCAAGTCGAATTTATCTCCACTCACCGAAAGATCGGGCACTCCGACTCTATCAAGTGGTATCAGCTTTCCAGGTTGATCGGTGAGTTTTACCGAGTGTTTTTCCCTTCCTACAGTCCACAAAAACCAAAAGAAATTTTTTTTTCAGGTTAGATCCTTGTCCCAGCAACTGTTTAGCCTCGCACATTCTTTCAATAAGTGTCTTTGTTGAATTTGTGTGCCTACTCGTTCAATTGTTGCTGGTTACTTGTGTTTAATCTCTTGTTTCTCGTTTTCCCCCTAACCCTAGTTTTCGCCGCCGCCGCCGCCGCCGTTCCGCTGCTCGCCAACCCTACCACGCCGCCCCCCCCCTCGCGACACCCGCGCCGCGCCATCCCACCCCTCCGATCGCCCCTCCCCTGTCCAAAAAAAAAAGGGTAGAAAGCAATCACAAAACAGAAAGGAAAGTGCCAAAAAAAAAGGAAAGAAGAAAAAAAAACAGGGAGAAGGAAGGTGATTTGGTTTACTCTTTTTTTTACCGGAATACCCCTGTCCTTTCGGAAAAAGTGTGTGCCACAATTTGCTGTTTGAGATCCTCTGTGTTCATATTATCAGTTTTGGGGCACCCTCTGTAAAAAAAAAAGAAAAAGAAAAAAAAACAAAAGAGGTGCGCCCTCTCCACCTTTGCCTCTGTTCTTTCGCTTTCCCTTGTTACCAGCAACTCTTGTTACGTGTTTGGCACTATAATTCAACTTTGCATTATTGTTTGATTGTGCTAATCCTTCATTTGAGTGCAGCCTTCCCAGAACTCCACATAGTTCTACGACGATCATATTTTGTTTCTCCTAGCAATCGCTCCTCCAATCTTTCGCGAGTTCCACCGGTTGGTTGCAGTTCGCCCCTGTGTGCGTGGTAAGAACGGATAAGAATTTGATAATAGCACTAGTGTGAGCGCCTTGTGAGCCGTTACACCCATGTTTTGTCGTCGCTTTTGTTCTTGTATTTGCGCTAACCATGGCAGATGATGTCGACGCGGGGGCTAACCAGATGCAGGGCATACGGGCGCAAGTTGAAGGGCTTGTCACCGACATTCAGACGATTCATGAACGGCTGGACTCGACGATCTCCTCGACGACCGAGCGGTGTGATCAGCTCGACCTTGCGCAGACGGCCGCTAAGGCCACACTCGACTCAGTTGTGGCACGACTCGATGCATTGCACACAACAGTCGCAGAGTTGCAGCAGGGTTATGGTGGTGACTCGGACCAGGACGATGGCGACCGCCAAGGCCGTGCCCGCCGCGTGCCACGCCGTCCCGGTGGTAATGATTCCTTTTCCAAGATTAAATTTAAAATTCCACCTTTTAATGGCAAATATGATCCTGCTGCATATCTTGATTGGGAATTAGAAGTTGAACAGAAATTTTCATGCCATGATATTCTTGCTAATTCTCAAGTTAAAGCTGCTATTAGTGAATTTACTGATTTTGCTTTAATTTGGTGGCGTGAATATAAACACAAACATCCCAATACCATTCCAACCACTTGGGAGCAATTAAAAACTGCTATGCGCCACAGATTTGTGCCTTCTTATTATGCTCGCGATTTGCTTAATAAAATGCAACGTTTTCAGCAAGGTTCCAAATCTGTTGAGGAATATTTCCAGGAATTACAAATAGGCATGATTCGTTGTGGGTTATTGGAGGAAAACGACGCTGCTATGGCACGTTTTCGTGGTGGTTTGAACCGCGAAATTCAGGATATACTTGATTATAAGGACTACACAGATATGACAACATTATTTGAATATGCTTGCAAAGCTGAACGTGAAGTGCAGGGACGCCGCTCGAAGACATATTCTAACTCTTTTGCAGGAAGAAGCTCGACATCCAACTCCGCACCCACTCTCCCTGCGCCACCCACGCCCACCACTACACCGCGCGAGCGAACGGCCAAACCTGCCAGCGCTGCCCCTTCCACAGGCGCCGCCCCTCCCACAGGCCGTACACGGGATATTCAGTGTCATCGTTGCAAAGGATTTGGCCATGTGATTCGGGACTGTCCGAACAAGCGCACTTTGCTTCTTCGTGACGATGGTGAGTACTCTTCCGCTAGTGATTCTGAAGATACTCGACATGCGATGCTTGCCACTGACCATGCAGCTATGGAGGTACATGTCAACCCGGGTGACGCCGATAGGTATGAAAGTCTTGTTGTGCAGCGTGTTCTTAGTACACAGGTCGCCCCATCCGAGAAGAATCAGCGACACACTCTTTTCCATACCAAGGGCGTTGTGCAGGAGCGGTCGATTCGCATCATCATCGACAGCGGCAGCTGCAACAATTTGGCGAGTACCACGCTGGTTGAAAAGTTGTCTTTACCCACTCGTAAGCATCCACATCCATATCACATTCAATGGCTTAATGATGGTGGGAAAATTAGAATTACTCGATCAGTCCGTGTTCCTTTCTCCATGGGTGCTTATTCTGATTTTGTCGATTATGATGTTATTCCCATGGAAGGATGCTCTCTGTTACTTGGGCGACCTTGGCAATATGATACTGATAGCTTGCATCATGGTCGTTCAAATCACTATTCTTTCATGTTTAAGGGTCAGAAAATAATTATACATCCAATGACACCTGAACAAATTCTTAAAGATGATCTTGCTAGAGCTGCTAAAACTGCTACACAACTTGAACCATCGACATCTATTAATTCTGAAATCAAGTTGAATGCTCCTGTTTTGCTTGCCACACGTGCTGATTTTGATGAGTTACGCGATGCTCCTTTGCCATGCTATGCCCTTATATGCTCTAGTGTGCTCGTTTCACTTGATGATGCACCATCTTTGGATATTCCCCCTGCGGTTGCTAACATTTTGCAGGAGTACGCTGATATCTTTCCAAAAGATTTGCCACCAGGACTCCCACCACTTCGTGGCATTGAGCACCAGATCGACCTCATTCCCGGCGCACAGCTTCCGAACCGCGCACCGTACCGTACAAATCCGGATGAGACAAAGGAAATCCAGCGCCAGGTACAGGCGTTGCTTGACAAGGGTTATATTCGTGAGTCTCTTAGCCCTTGCTCCGTTCCCGTGTTACTTGTTCCAAAGAAAGATGGCTCATGGCGTATGTGTGTAGACAGTCGTGCTATTAATAACATTACCATTCGCTACCGATACCCTATACCACGCCTTGATGATATGCTAGATGAACTTAGTGGTGCCATTATTTTCACTAAGATTGATTTGCGTAGTGGCTACCATCAGATTCGCATGAAGTTAGGTGATGAATGGAAAACGGCTTTTAAAACGAAATTTGGGTTATATGAATGGTTGGTTATGCCGTTTGGTTTGACTAATGCGCCCAGCACATTTATGCGTTTGATGAATGAAGTTCTGAGGCCCTTCATAGGATTGTTTGTAGTTGTCTATTTTGATGATATCCTCATTTACAGCAAGTCTATGGAAGAGCATTTAGAACATTTGCGTGCTGTTTTTGATGCGTTGCGTGCAGCCCATTTATTTGCTAACCTTGAAAAATGCATGTTTTGCACACAACGTGTCTCGTTTCTTGGCTATGTTGTTACTCCACAGGGCATTGAGGTGGATAGCAGCAAGATTGATGCCATTCGGGAGTGGCCTACACCGACGACGGTCACACAAATTCGAAGCTTTCTTGGCCTTGCAGGTTTCTACCGCCGGTTTGTTCGTGATTTTAGCTCCATTGCAGCGCCTCTACATGAGCTTACAAAGAAGGATGTTCCCTTTGCTTGGAGTGATTCGCAAGAGGTTGCGTTCAGCACCTTGAAAGATAAGTTAACCAATGCTCCTCTCTTGCAGTTGCCTGATTTTACTAAAGTGTTTGAGCTTGAATGCGATGCTAGCGGTATTGGGCTTGGTGCTGTTTTGTTACAAGAAGGAAAACCTGTTGCTTACTTTAGCGAGAAATTAAGTGGTGCTAGCTTGAATTATTCTACTTATGATAAGGAGCTTTATGCTTTAGTGCGCACTTTGCATACTTGGCAGCACTACCTTTGGCATCGCGAGTTTATAATTCATTCTGATCATGAGGCTTTAAAACATATTCGTACCCAAACAAACCTGAACCGTCATCATGCTAAATGGGTAGAATTCATTGAGTCTTTCCCTTACATTATTAAACACAAGAGCGGGAAGGAAAATGTCATTGCTGATGCTTTGTCTCGTCGCTATACCATGCTGTCACAGTTAGATTTTAAAATCTTTGGCTTGCAAACTATGAAGGATCAATATGTGGATGATGCTGATTTTAAAGATGCTTTCGCCCACTGTATTCATAGCAGACCATGGGGCAAATTTCACATACAGGACGGGTTCCTGTTTCGCGCTAACAAGCTGTGTGTTCCAGCTAGCTCGGTTCGTCGTTTGTTGTTACAGGAAGCGCATGGAGGCGGTCTCATGGGGCACTTTGGCGTCTACAAGACGCGTGAAGTGCTGGCTGCCCACTTCTTTTGGCCCCGGATGCGCGCTGATGTTGAGCGCCTTGTTGCACGTTGCACTACTTGCCAGAAAGCTAAGTCACGATTGAACAACCATGGTTTGTACATGCCTTTGCCTGTTCCTACTTCTCCCTGGCTTGATATTTCTATGGACTTTGTTTTGGGATTGCCTAGAACTAAGAAGGGGAGGGACAGTATTTTTGTGGTTGTTGATCGTTTCTCCAAAATGGCTCATTTTATAC
This sequence comes from Setaria viridis, assembly GCF_005286985.2. Lineage (NCBI taxonomy): Eukaryota > Viridiplantae > Streptophyta > Magnoliopsida > Poales > Poaceae > Setaria > Setaria viridis. The sequence goes on from NC_048264.2 coordinate 7,230,057, forward strand.
CTTGTCATAAGACTGATGATGCTAGCAATGTTGCTGAATTGTTCTTTCGCGAGATTATTCGTTTGCATGGTATTCCAAATACAATAGTCTCTGATCGTGATGCTAAGTTTCTCAGTCATTTTTGGAGATCACTGTGGAATAAAATGGGAACTAAATTGCTGTTTAGCACCACTTGTCACCCTCAGACTGATGGACAAACTGAGGTGGTTAATCGAACCTTGTCCACAATGCTTAGGGCTGTTTTAGATAAACACTTGAAACGTTGGGAAGATTGCTTGCCTCATGTTGAGTTTGCTTATAATCGTGCAACACATTCTTCTACAAAGATGTGTCCTTTTCAAGTTGTTTATGGTTATATTCCTCGGGCGCCTATTGATTTGTTTGCACTTGATGCCGAGGATGCCCCACACATAGATGCCGCTGCACATGTTGATCAAATGATTAGCTTGCATGAGCAAACTCAACAAAACATTGCTGCTGCTAATGCTAAATATCAGGTTGCGGGTAGTAAAGGGAGAAAACATGTTACTTTTGCACCGGGTGATCTGATTTGGTTGCATTTGAGAAAGGATCGTTTTCCTACCTTACGTCGTTCTAAATTGATGCCACGTGCTGCTGGTCCTTTTAAAGTGCTAACCAAGATTAATGATAATGCTTATATCCTTGACCTGCCTGCGGAGTTTGGTGTTTCCACGAGTTTTAATGTTGTAGATTTGAAACCGTATGTGGGCGAAGATGAGGAGTTGCCGTCGAGGACGACTTCAGTTCAAGAAGGGGAGGATGATGAGGACACCACAAGTACATCTACACCAGCAGCACCTCAGGCGCCTCCAGTTGTTCCTCCACCTCAGGCGCCTACAGTTGATCATCCAGTTGGGCTAATCACTCGGGCCCGTGCGAGAGAATTAAACTTCATCATGGTGTTAAGGAACGAAGGCCCATCGGAATAAGAAGATGGCCCAACAAGGCAGCCCAGGTGGGGCGCACGTGACCCCTTCGGACTCCAGGGGCTGCGCCCCCTTTATTTAGTCCGAGTCCTTTTTGTTTACGACTTGAGTTTTGTTTTACATCTAGCTTTAGCTACTCTTGAACACGCGCAAATACACGCTGTCCTTGTTGATTCAGAACTCCACCTTCGAGTGATATTTAGATTGCTCGCCTCTTTTTCTTGTTCGTTCTTCGATTGCGGACAGGAATCGATCTTCGTGATCAGGCTGATCTCGCACCGGCGAGGTTGGTAACCATCGGGAGTTGGTTCAGCGATTGCATTGGCGCTTCGGGTTCGCTCGTCGTAGTCGAATCGTGAGGGTCTACTTCCACCAAGTCGAATTTATCTCCACTCACCGAAAGATCGGGCACTCCGACTCTATCAGATGTGGAGGATACTATTAGGATTGAGGTGATCTAGCTGAAGCTTGTAATAATCCAAATGAGCCCACAGAAAATCAGAGGAGGGGATGGCAAAATTCCGCTCAACAAAGTGGGCGAAGGTTACCGTCTCCTCGGGGTACTCTTCAAATGGCCACGCATTACCGAAGGCACACCTCCAGCCTATGGTTGCCTTGTCCTGCAGCAGCTTCACCTTCTCCAATGCCAGGATCTCTTCTTCCTTCAGGGTTGATCTCTTCCAGGCACAGGCAGGAGTTGGCGGCGCGGTCAGTTTCATCTTCCCCTATTTGGGCGAAGACAACTGCGGCTCCTTCCCCTTTCCAGAACTCTTCCTAGAATTCTAAGCACCCCTAGAAGTAGATGCTTTCCTCCCCATCTCGGATGTCACGAGCGTCTTCTTGCGCACAAGCTCGGGGGCTCACAGGAGGGAGGTGGCGTCGACACTCTAAGATTGGATTGCGGTGGTGATGAGCAGTAGGGTTTCTGGAAGCGCAAATAGCAGATGCTAATGGCGGAGTAAACAAGGGTAACTTTCCTTGTCTATTTATAACAGAAGCAGAGTAAATGGAGGGAATGGCCCGATGTTTTCACCTCTGGCCATTAATTTTGCATCTGGCGATCAATTTTCGAAGTTACTGCAAAAGAAAAGGTTATTGTTGGTGACGGTCAGGATGATAGGTGGTTCTTATACCTCCTGAAACTAGTCAGGTAACGGCTCGGGGGCTGCGTGCCACGTGCCCGTTGGCTAAAGAGTTTTTTCGGCGGGATTTAAGGCGAAAACAACACAAATGTAGATTGACCCTTAGCCTAACTCTTCAATTCAATCTAAGGCTCGGGGGCTACTCCATATGGAGTGCAATTTTCATCGCACTCCAATATATAAGTTCAAGGATAGATATTCAAGATAGCATCAGATGAGGCTTGAGCACATTCTAGCCGCATGGCAGTACTCAAGTTACTTGAAGGCTCAACTTCGACGGAGTACTCAGAAGAGCACCAACAACTAGTCGGGATGAAGCTTGTGAAGGATCACCTTGGTGTCAGTGCGCATCCTATCAAAGCCATTACCCACCTTAGCTAAACCTGCCTAGCCAACATGGAAGCAAGCAAGGGGTTAATGACCTATCGACGAGGTCTTAACCGGGACCTAAGTCACATAGACTTACTCCTTCTCCATGATCTCCCGTTGCTCACCAGCTCTCCTGATGACTAGCAGACTAGCTAGTGGGATTTATGCTAAGCCGTTGCCGCATACAACGGTCGAGTGGTTGCACGATAAATTGGATTAGGCAAGATGACACATCAACTCGGTCCTTAACGATGACAAGATTGATATCTCCCAACCTGCTCAACCACAAAGGTACGAGCCCAACTTGGCATTTCAGACAAGAAACACCCATCCATCTCATCTAAGAATTTCCTTTCCTTTTATTTTCCGAAAACCTATTTTTCTCCTTTAAAACACTCACACCTTTATTCTTTGATAAAACACATTGTAGTCATATTTGAATTGTAATAAAATAAGTAACAAGGCTCTAAGCATTCTAGCAGTAATTATCATCCCAACAGAGCAAATAATGTTTAGAGATAATTCTAGGACATCAAGGAATAATCATAACAATCAAGGGGTGGCTATCCAACTATGTTTTAGTAGTAAAACAATATGCAATTTTCAAAATAGGCCAATAGGTTGTGTTTGAGACCTAGGATAAATATGCATCAAAGGGTCAGATTGGACTTACCGTCCTCAAAGTCGCCTAGGAGTTCCTGTTCACGGTACTGGTCTTTGGGCTCCGGCTTGCGGTACTGGCCTTCAAGCTCTTCTTCGGGCTCCTCCTCGGTCACTGCGCGATCTACGACACACACAAGCAGGCACACAATAAATAAAAGAAAATAAGTTTTACCCGTTGAGCTTGAAGAGAGAGAGAGAGAGTGAACTAAAAATATAAAAGGAGGAGTATTTTTGAGGAATTTGTAGATGACTCGGTGGAAATATATTTGAGAATGACGTGGTCGAATTTGGGGTTCATTGGAGGGGATTTGGCGCATAAAATGTTGGTGAGACGGTGTTTAAGGGCTGTTTTGAAAGGATTTAGGGACCTTTTTGTAATTATTTTTGGGAGGGGGAGGGCTATCGGTTAAAAAGGGAAAGAGAGAGGTGGAAGGGCTTTGGTATAAAAAGGGATAAGCGGAGGGGCAAAAATGCAAAGCTGCCCTTTTCTTCTTCCTCGGGACAGAACAGGAACGGGAGGAGGAAGGGAGGGGCGGCTGGTCGGCGATTGCGGCGCCTCGGGGCACAATGGCGTCCAAGAAGTGGGGGAGAACATAGAGGAGGCCGAGGGGGTTCCATTCCCCTCCTCACCTTGGGCTGGGGCGGCGCGTGGAGGCGGCTGGGAGGCGGTATTAGGAGCACGGGAGCGAGAGGGAGTTTGCCAGGGAAGCTTGGTGGTGGAGTGAAGGGTGGAGGAAGCCCCTTTTATAGGCTGGAGGTGAGGGGGAGGGGGCAGCCAACGGGCGGCACATGGGGAGGCGACATGCGGCGTTAATGGAGGTCGGGATACGCGGGCACAGGAGGCACACAGGGCAACGCTGTAGCGAGCGGCGCACTGGCAGTAGGGTGGTGGCGTGGCGAGGTGGAGATGCACGTGCGCGGTGTGGCGGGGCTGGGCTCGCGCGGTGAGGCAAGCAGGCGGTGGCGTGCAGGGCTGGTGATGCGCGTGCGCGGTGTGGTGGGGCTTGGCACGCACGGTGAGGCAGGTAGGGAGTGGCGCGTTGGTGCGCGCGGGCGAGTAGGTGCGTGGGGGCATGACGAGTGCAGCGGGGTGAGCGCGGCGAGTGCTGGGGTGAGCGCGAGCGCAGTGTGCAGGGGGGCTAGGCGGGGCCACGGTGTGGGGCGAGTGCGCGGGGTGCTGGCATGGAGTGGGTGGCGTGCGCACTGGGAGGGGCACTAGCGTGGGCCCACGGTGGTGAGCGCGGCCAGGCGCCAGGCACGATGCGCGGCAGGAACAAGAAGGAAGGGAAAAGGAAGGGAAAAGAAGGAGAAGAAAAAGGGGAAAAAGGGAAAAGAAAAAAAGGGGAAAAGAGGGAGGAAAAAGAGAAGAAAAAGAGAGGGAGAGACGGCGGCGATTGCAGGAAACGGTTGCGGGCACACACGACGGTCTTCTGTTCGGCACGTAGTGTGACTCGCGGAGAGGAAAAGGAGAAAGGAACGGACGGCAGTCGGCTTTGGTGCCGCGATGGCGAATTTGCTGGGAAGTGAGATTTGGGAGCTCAACACGGTGAAAAATTTTGAAAACGAGTTTTAGCGAGTGATTTCGATTGGTGAATTTTTTCAGGATGTTACAATAGGTTCTCATGATTGTACTAGTATGTGTATCCCATTAGCTCTGTCATGCCTAATAAGTTCGGTAGAAGTCGGGTGATTTCCTGTCACTCGTGAGATATAGGATCCCTGGATACTTATACTTGTACTATGGACAAGTGGTTTGCATGGTAAAATGAGAGATCAGGCAGAGATGAGATTGGTTAAGGATATGACTTGTGGATTGAAAGTGTACCTTCACCTATGTCGATTAAGGCCTGTTCGTTGTGGCACAGTTGATCAAGTTTTGAACAGTACTAATCACATGCTAGGAGAAGGAGGTAGTAGAAACCGGTAAACCTATGTACCTTGGTGCGCGCTGGTAGGTATGAGCTGATACCGTCTTCTCCATCGGGTGCTAGTTAGAAACTCATGTCTGACCCGTCGAGGTATTGGTTGGGACTAGTACTTGAGGGTCACGGGGCAGGTCAAGTATTCAGCGCTCTCTAAGAGAATTGTTGCCACGTGCGGCTCGACGGGGTGTGCATGTGTCGTGTGATTAGGTTTTCCTTCCAAGGATTAAATCGAATCGATTCGCCGCACCTCTCGGATAAGAGACCCTTGATCTCTCAGTCTCATCGTAGTAAAGAAGTGGAATATGATGATGATTTCCGTGGCTTGTACAATTAATTATTCTTCCACACTGATGTGTTGTAGTCCTCCAAACTTAGAAAATAGCTACTCTCACATTTAAACTTAGCTAAAATATTGAAAGTAAGGATTCACTCTTAGTCGCTTTTTGGCATAACAAACCCTAGAGCCAAAAGCTTTGCATGCTAGGAGTCGGCTATGTATATACCATAGTCGGATAAGTCTTGCTGAGTATTAGTATACTCAGGGTTGTTATTTTGATCCCTTTTCAGGAGGTGTCATTCTCTTTGATGTCATATCGGTGGGCTTGATGTGATGTCTCCTCGTCGCCATTATTGCTCTAGAGTTAGTTGGTCGGTAGTTGTGTTTTCAACTGTAAATCTGTTGTACCTCTTAAATCTATGTAATATTCATGTATTTAAACTCTTTTTTAAACTTTTGTATCATCCTTGTGTTGTATCTCTTATATTTATGTAAAAAGCTGTCATGTTTGTACTGTCTGCACTCACCTTCGTGTGAGATTACAGGTGTTTGTTTTGATCAGCATACTAGGGAATGCAGGTTGTCAAATTAAACCATTAAGTTAATGAGCCGGATGTGTTCAAATGATGCCCATTATACTTAATTAGAGTTTTAATTTGGCGGTTCTGTCACAGTCTCTACTGCAAATAGGACAACTAGTGGCTACTGGCTTAACCGCGTTCACATCATCCTTATTCATTGCTTGCTCGTTATCTTCAATTGTGGCTAGCCACGTCACCAGGAGGGTGGGCCACCAGGCCATTAGGGCACGTACAAAGGGTGACTATGAGCCGTCACTTTTAATAAAAACAACCTCCTCTCACCCAGGCGACAGGCGCGCTATCGCCTTGCGAGACGACGGCGACGTCCCATGCTCCAAGGCGGGAATAGACGCCGCAGCACCGTTGTACAACCCTCGTCTCTATCGACCGCACGCTCAGATCCTGCACGGATAGCAGCTGATTTGGGCGCATGCTTGGTACTGCTCGCCTCGCCTCTTTGCCCGGCAAGCTTGCCCAACTAGCCACCAGGCTGCTCTCCTACGTCGAGCAAGCTGCTTGCATGCTCACGCGGGCCGCCAGGAGGAGCTCCACCGTCGCCGATTCGACCTCCGCAGGTGCAGCTTTGCAGCTGCCGAATCGACATCCACCGCTGTCGATTCGAGCTCCGCCGACGCCGAATCAACCTCCGCAGGCGCTAAATCGACCTCCGCAGCTGTCGAATCGGCCCCCTCTCGTGCGCGATGGCCGCGCTAGGGCTGCTGGCTACTGGTCGGGTGCGAGGTGCCACCGCCGCACACCGCGCAAGGAGCTAGTGCGCTTGATCTTTGATCTTCTGGCTTCCACTCTCTACTGGCTCTATGGCGTGGTTCTGATGGAAATTCGGTTCAAGGAACCTCGTCTTCCCTGGTTGTTGCTGAATGTAGACGCGTTCTTGTTGTGAGTACGTAGGTGCGCTGATGCAGCGCACACCGAGTGCTTGATGATATGCCTGCAACGAGTTTTCAGTCCCCTCTTTCTGTTGTCTTCCCATGCCTAATTGCACTGTCTATTCTTTGATTTAGGCGTCGCAATTTGGTGCTGGCCGAGCATCCGCAGGCTGAAGAGGTTCTCCGGTTCTCAACTCACCCAGAAAGGTTCTGCTCCGTTTGCAAATTGGTGATCCCATGGCTGGAAGCATCATGGAAACCTGACAACTGTGATCATGTCATCTGCATTGCCTGCCTATGGCGATATGCACCAGAGACAGAGGCCACCAGGCTACCCAAGTTGTGCTTTGCTGTGTGAAATTTGTAACGTTAGGTGTGAACCTATGCTTGAGGTGTGAACTTGTGCTTGAGGTGTGAACCTGTGCTTATTGTGACATATTCCAGTATAAAAACATGGCCATCGGTGGCATTGTGCATAGATGCTTGTTTTCTCCACATTCCTATCAATGTTGACTGAATCCATTGATGAAGAACTGGAACCTGAAGCCCTATCCGGTGATGAAGCACCTGATGCAGCCATTGAAGAAGATGATGAGGGCCTGTCCGCTAAACATGAAGGTTTTGATCCAGCAGAGGTATACGCGCTTGAAGATTTCATTGCTGAGGACGCAAGATTAGAAGAATTTTGGAGGAAAATAGGGGACAAGATTAAGGCTAAGTTTCAAGAGTAATCATCTGAACCACCTCGCCATCGCCGTCGCCAAAGTGGGCCGAGAAGGTACATACCACGTAATCGAGAAGCTGGTCACGATGATCTTGTTGCAAATTATTTCTCTGCAAATCCTATCTACACCGATGAAATGTTCCGTAGGAGATTCTGGATGTCGAAACCTTTATTCCTCCGAATTGTGCCAGAGCTCAGTAATTGGGATCCTTTTTTCACCCGAAGAGTGGATGCAACTGGTAGAGATGGACACTCACCCCTTCAAAAGTGTACTACAGCTATTCGAATGCTAGCATATGGCTCACTGGCTGACCAACTTGATGAGGTATTGAAGATTGCAGCGAGCACATCTTTACTGTGCGTAGAAAAATATGCCCAAGGAGTGATAGAGTGCTTTGGTGTAGAGTACATGTGACCTTCGAGAAGTGATGAACTAGAAAAAATTCTACAAGATAATGAGTCCCATGGTTTTCCGGGTATGATAGGAAGCATTGACTGTATGCACTAGATGTGGAAGAATTACCCTAAAGGTTGGGCCGGCATGTTTACTCGTGGTGACAAACGTGTTCCTACTATGATCCTTGAAGTTGTTGCATCACGAGATCTTCGCATATGGCATGCATATTTTGGTACTGCTGGGGCCTATAATGATATCAATGTGCTGAATAAGTCACCGCCTATTCATTGAGGCGATAAAAGGAGAAGCCCCTAGAGTACAATATATTGTAAATGGAACGCAATATGACATAGGATACTATCTTGCTGACGGGATTTATCCAGAGTGGACTACTTTCGTGAAGACAATATCAAAACCTCAAACGGAGAACCACAAATTATATGCACAACATCAAGAAGGGGCAAGGAAGGATGTCGAGTGCACATTTGGTGTCTTGCAATCTCGTTTTGATATTATTAAATGTCCAGCATGGTTATGGAAATGGGATGATGTTGTTAACATCATGCAAGCTTGTATTATCCTCCATAATATGATAGTCGAAGATGAGAAGGAGTTGGTCAAAATTCCATTAGATTTGAATGACAATCCGAGTGCAACAATTGTGCTACCACCGGAAGTGAGGACAAGTGATGATCCTAACCCATACTTCGTAGAGGTACTTCGGAGAAACAAGGTTATCCGTACTCGCTCTACACATAAGCAGCTCAAGAACGATTTGGTTGAGCATATTTGGCAGCGTTATGGCTGCAAGGAAAACTAGACCTACATGAGTAATCTATTGAGTCTTTATGACTAATATATTGAGTCTTTATTATATTATCATATTATGTATTGCAAAGATCAATTATTATAAATATATATTATATTAATGCTTCTATGTCAAATTCATGTGTCCATAACGAGGCAACATGCATTGCATTGAGTGAACAAGCAACAAAATGGTATGCATAGATCATATTTATACCTAATCACCTTGATTTGAGTGAATTAAATAACTTGCAGACAACTTAAAAGACAAATCATTGTACAAGCTGTCAGTTTCACTATCTATGTATGACTTACAGATGGCAGCCGTCTAACTGTTGAATGTGCCCTTACGCTGTTCGGTGGTGCGCTGTTCTTTGCAGGTGCCGTCATCAATGGTGGTGCTGTAAACATTGCCATGCTCATCATTGGCCGCATGTTGCTCGGCTTTGGTATCGGGTTCACCTTTCAGGTAGGATGATACAATCATACAAATAAAGAAATTTATGGGGTCTTCTAGCCTCAAAAACGAAATGTTTCTATTGATTTTCATAGAGCAATAGTGCAATACAGTGTTCCATGTTTAAATTGACTACGTAGTATTTTTACATCCAACAACCAATAGTGATAAATGTCCTGTACATCAGTGATATTGTGTTTTTTCCTTTTACTACAGTCAGCTCCAGTGTACCTCTCCGAGGTAGCACCAGCAAATTGGCGGGGGGCATTCGCCTCAGCCCTACAATGCATTCGGGGGTGTTTGGATACCAGGGGCTAAACTTTAGTCCTGTCACGTCGGATGTTCGGATACTAATTAGGAAGACTAAATATGAGCTAATTACAAAACTAATAGCAGAACCCCTAGGCTAAATCTCGAGACGAATCTATTAAGCCTAATTAATCCATCATTAGTGAATGGTTACTGTAGCACCACATTGTCAAATCATGGATTAATTAGGCTTAATAGATTCGTTTCGCGATTTAGCCTAGGGGTTGTACAATTAGTTTTGTAATTAGCTTATGTTTAATAGTCCTAATTAGTGTCCAAACATCCGATGTGACAGGGGCTAAAGTTTAGCCCTGTCTCCCAAACACCCCCTTCATCATCCTCGGCGCGCTTTTTGCGACAATCCCCGGCTGGGGCTGGCGCGTCTCCCTTGGCTTGGGGGGCGTCCCGGGCACCCTCCTTTCATTGGGGGCCTTCTTCGTCTCCGACGCGCCCAGTAGCCTCGTCCTGCGAGGTCGCCATGACCAAGCTTGAGCCGCATTGCAGCGCATCCGCGGGGCAGACGCCGACGTCAAGAGCGAGCTGAAGGACATCATCCGCGCTGTCGAGGAGGCGAACCGGAACGATGAGGGCGCGTTCCAGAGGCTCTTCAGCAGGCAGTGCAGGCAGTACCTGTTGGTCGGGATGGCCGTGCCCGTGCTGTACGAGCTCACCGGTGTAAGCGTCCTCGGCGTCTTCTTGCCGGTGGTGTTCCAGACGGTCGGGTTCAGCAGCCAGAAAGCTATTCTTGGCTCCGTCATCAACTTCGCGGTGAACCTGGCGGCGACATTGCTGTCCACCTTTGTCATGGACCATACCGGCCGCAGGTCTCTGCTCGTCGTCAGCGGCTTGTGCGTCACGCTCTGCCAGGTGATCGATCAAGCACACCCTAATATAAATCTATGTGCATGTGATTTTGTGCTCGCATATTATGCAATATGACATGCCTTTCTTGTCAAAACAAATCCATGACAAAGGTGGCCATTTCATGGATCATGGCGGCTCACCTCGGGCATAAGGCGGCGGCGGCAACGATGCCACGGAGCTACGCGATCGCCGTGCTGGTCCTGATCCTGGTAAGCACGTTCTGCATGGGCGTCTCATGGGCGCCGCTGCGGTGGGTGGTGCAGAGTGAGATCTACCCCGTGGAGGTGAAGTCGGCCGGGCAGGCCATGAGCGTCTCCGTCTGGCTCTGCCTCACCTTCACGGAGCTGCAGGTGTTCATCAGGATGCTCTGCGCCATGAGGTACGGGGTGTTCCTGTTCCACGCCGGCTGGTTCCTCGTGGGGACGATCTGTGCGGCGGCGTTCCTGCCGGAGATGAAGGGGGTGCCCCTTGAGTGTATGCGGACCGTGTAATATTAGGTCCTTCAATAATCTGTAATTAATGCTCAGCCAGCACTTGAATCATATATGTACTGAGGATGTAATTGTAGTATAAATCTGTGTCTTGAATGAGTTGCCTTCCTGACAGAAATGAAATGCTGTGGAATAATATAATGTGTCAAGGGCTAGAATCTAGTGGTGCACCCCTGGCATACCCCCAATCGTGGAAGGATGAGGGGGCAAAAAGGTCCCTGGCCCTGAATTAGGATCTCCCAGGACCAACTGCGGTACACATCAGACTCTTTATTTCCTCTCAGCAGGGCAAGGCACTGCAATTGTTTGGAGCTAATGTGAAAGGTCATGGATATTAGAAAACAACAACTAACAATATAATATCGATGGCTTCAAATCGATGATTAAGCGGAAGCACACAAGATTACAACCGGCCAGTACCTCAAAAAACCACACAAAGAAATAGTAGTGTCCCACACACTCCTATCAAATGAAAAATGTCTCACACACTCACTAGCATTCTGCATGGCTCAACCACCCACCCGAACCAACGATCAATCTCCATGTGTAGGAGACACGTGTCGTAGACACTAGTGTGAACTTATTTAGATGCATGATCAAAAGGATCTGATTCAATGGTGAAGAGCCATGTACCATAAGGTAGAAGAAAATGAACTAGAACAACCTAGAACGGGATGGACTCGTACTAGAACATTTGGTGATTAGCCACCAAGACTTTCTACTAAGGGGCTGTTTGGATATGAGGTGCTAAACTTTAACAGTGTCACATCGGATGTTCGGATGCTAATTAGGAGGACTAAATATGAGCTAATTATAAAACTAATTGCAGAACCTTGTGCTAATTCGCGAGACGAATCTATTAAGCCTAATTAATCCATCATTAGCAAATGGTTACTGTAGCACCACATTGTCAAATCATGGACTAATTAGGCTTAATAGATTCGTCTCGCGAATTATACTCCATCTGTGCAATTAGTTTTGTAATTAGCTTATGTTTAGTACTCCTAATTAGCATCCAAACATCCGATGTGACAGGTGTTAAACTTTAACAGGGGTTTCCCAAACACCCCCTAAGTATTAGACATTTCCATCAAGAAGAAAACTCAAAGGTACACCATCAATGCGAAAGGCTAGATTATCCAAGCCAGCCACATCCTGCCTTGAATTTACCACTCACTACTAGAATCTACGAGTTTCCCTACCGCTTTTATCTTTCCCTAGAAAAAAAATTGAGTTCCCAAGGGATGCTTTTACCCCTAGAACGTGTCAATGAAACCGTAGGGAAATAATGACATCCCCTAGGAAATTGGTGATTCCTATGGAGAAATTGGAGGCATGGTCCTTGTGGCTGCCACATGTAGGATACAGGTCTACCATGGCCCTGTTTGGGAGAGGGGTGCTAAAATTTAGTCTTGGACTAAATTTTAGCCCCCCCAAATGGAGTGCTAAATTTTAGCCTAAGAGGGTGTTTGGAAGTGGGACTAAAATTTAGCACATGTTCTGCCAAATGATCGTATTACCCTTCGTTACCTGCCCCTCCCGCCGATTTGTCTCGGAGCTGCTGCTAGTGCATGCGCCGGTTGCATGCGCCTGCATGCTGAAGTTTTGCATGCGCTTGGCCCACTGTTTGCATGCGCGTGTGTGTAGTTTGCATGCGCTGCTTGGGCCAGTTTGCATGCGCGTGTGTGTGGTTTGCATGCACTGCTTTGGTTTGCTCGATTTTTTTTTCAACTGTGGTTCAAATAGAGAAGCAAAATCCATATTTATTACAAAGTTAAATCACCATGAAAATACATAAAAAGTATATTATCTATACAACCCCGAGAGAAATAATTTACGACCTATTGTACAATGCATTTGCCAATTGATCACGAAAAACATTCATGTTTATATCTTCGTCTCCTTGTGTGTTCGCCGCATCCCTTCATAGTTTGAACCTCCGGTTGTTGGAATAAAATTTTCATCATGATCACACAATTCAAATTCCCTATCGCCAATATCATTCTCCCTAATGAAGTTGTGAATAGCCATGCAAGCAACAATAATTTTGCTTTGCTTCTGCATTGGAAAACTAGGTATACCCAATAATATCCGCCACTTCATTTTCAATACTCCAAAGGATCTCTCGATAACGTTTCTAAGAGACGAATGTGCATAATTAAATGTCTCCTTCATACCTTTGGGCATTGGTCCATTACGAAACTCCGGTAAGTGGTACTTTGTACCCCTATATGGAGCCAAGTATCCGGGACGGTTTGGATACCCCGAGTATACCAGGTTAAACTTGCCTACAATTTGAATACCAAATTCTTAGCTTAAAGAACTATATTTTAATTTAGAGAGTATCGTACATACACTACTTTACCTTCCGGAGGATGAGGAAAGGTGTCTTTGTATTTTTCCTAGGCATCACTTAACACTCTCATATCATGGACCGATCCAGGCCATCCGGTAACGACAAAAGTAAACCTCATGTCGAAGTCACAAATAGCTAGGACATTTTGAGATGTATATCCATGTCTTCCTGTATGTTGAACCACCTTATCACTTTGAACCACAACAGGTATATGTGTCCCATCTAAAGCTCCAATACAATTGTTGAAGTATGGAGCAAACCGATGTTGTTGTAATCTTTGGTGCACAGACTTAAATTCTGGGTCCACTGGCTTGATATTAGCTTTTGCTAGTTTGAGAACACTGCACAAAACTCTATCGAACGTACGGCTTATCGTTTCCAATGACCTAAAAAACCGGTCCTCAACTTGCCTAAGTGATTGTGGTGCACCGATAATCCATAGAAACATTCCTACAGCCTCCAATGTTGACATATCTCTACTTCCCATCAACCCATAACTGTCTACCAGTATATCATGTAGTTGATGAAACAAGTGAGCACTCATCCTAAACATGTTATAGCACGATGTCACATTTGAAAGTGTCTCATTGACCCACTCAACCCCCAGCACTGTTGGAACCCTTCTTGGACCTCTATTTAGGTAAGTTTCAGCGTACATACCAATTGTAAACAGGAAAAAGGCGACTTCGCGGTTCCTCTTACGAGTATTCATTATCAACTCAGTAGTTTCATCTTGAATACCACAATCTTCCATTCTGTAGTTGTCTTCATCATCACTTGAGTACTCAGTGGAGGAACTAGCATCCTAAATAATGAAAAAATATCATTGTTAGTCTTTATGCACCATGAATTAGCCACCATCACACTGAATTTCAATTTAACAGAACCAATCAACCACCATCACACTGAATTTCAAATTAACTGCACCAATCAACCATTGTTCACACTGAATTTCAATTTAACTGAACCAATCAACCACCATCACACTGAATTTCAATTTAACAGAACTAATTAGCCAACATCACACTGAATTTTAATTATTTACTTTCAATTCAAACAAGACATTACTCAATTCAAACAAGACAGTACTCAATTCAACATAAGACATGCACTACACTACCATCCTAACATAGACAACCCTCATTTCATCTGTTACTCACACCATCTCTGTTGGAATATGAATTTTGCTTCATCTGTTGGAATGTTCATGAAGAACACTCTTCTTGTACCAACTTCAAAACAGGACAGGGAAGCAAAGAACTCTATGCTGCTTGGAGATACTCCACATTGTAAAGCTAGCTATTGACACTTCTTGATCTCTTCTCTTTCCTTAAACTCTGTCAACTTGTCTCTTCAACAACTTCTGTTGGTTTTGATCAGACTGTGACCATTTGGAGACAAAACTGTCAAGTGCTTGAACAATTGGACTTTTAGATGTTTTTTCCTGGGCTAGTTGCTGTTGATTTTGAGCTAGTACTGCTCAGCCTCTTCCTTGTACTGATGCTAACAGGGCTGTCAACATAAGCAGGTGTTGGTTCTTTTTCTTGTTCTTCTTGTTCTTCTTGTTCTTGTTCTTCTTCTTCTTCTTCTTCTTCTTCTTGGTCTTCTAGAGGATTGAATGAAGTAGAACCATCTACAACACTCTCATGGAAGATCTCCTCAAGCTGGTCAATGTACTCTGGTGCACCATATTTCAGTTTTTTACATTCCCATTTTTTTCCCTGCAAATCAAGTTAATATTACCTACCTGTGTGTTTTCTTCCCACCAGTTCAAGAACAGAAACTCACAAGTATGAACTTACCTTGGTGTTGGCTTTCCACCATTCTTCTGATGCTACCACATTTCCATCTGAATCCCTGCCCAACCCACTGTTTGTCCACAAAGCCTTCCAGAAAACATACAGTGTTTTCAACCCTCCAATCCTATTCCTTAATTGCCTCCTTTCATGCTTCAACCTAGTCTGTAGATAATATTTTTCTTCAATTATCTTGTATCCTCTAGCTGACATGATGCCCTTATGATAATTGCCTGCTCTAACTTGCTCAACACACAGATCGCACAACAGATGTGTATTGGCTTCTGACCAAAAAACCTTGTCACCTTTTATCTAGTTCATGTACAAAAATGCCAAGATTTTGGACAATCAGGACAACATATTTGAAAATGTAAACATCCTACAATATCTACAATCATGACAATCAAACATAGTACCGAAACATAACCAATTGAAGCAACAAAATTCAGTCATATGCATTCATGGCTGCAATTCTACAATTTAGAGTGTTATACATTCATGGATGCAATTCTACAATTCAGTCACATGACACACAAGAATGAATGGCTGCATTTGAAGCCATCTCCCTACAGAAACATCCTACAGAAACATCCCTACATAGTCCAATCAATTCAAATCCTACAGAAACATCCCTACTGCCAATCCAACACTGCACAAAATCGGTTCTAGAAACACAATTGAGTCATATGGATTTAGGAATTGTTACCTTGCTGCCTGGAAAAACAATTTCAACGCCTTCAGCAACCTCTCCATCATTTTCACCCTCAAATTCATAGAAACCTTCTTCATTTGCCGGCCATCTTCCTCGACGACGACTTCTAGATGCACCAGCACAGGGAGGTGCAGTGAACAAAGACCTTGTTGGTCCACGGCAGCCGCTACCCCTGCCGGATCCACCACTGCCCCCACCACCACGAATTGCGCCGCCCGCTTTCCTACCCACCGCGCCGCCACCTCTACTTACACCACGACCGCCACCTCTGCTCCCACCAGCGTCGGCACCTCTGCTCCCACCAGCACCACCACCTCTGCTCCCACCAGCGCCACCCCCCTGCTACCAGGACCGCCACCACCTCTGCTCCTCCCCGCGCCTCCACCTCTGCTTCCACTGCCGCCAGAACCTCTGGCCGCCCTGGATCCACCACCGCCTATGCTTCCTCCTGCGCCATTGCAGGCCATGCGCAGGCCAAGAGAACGGCCGGTGCGGCCTGGAGCAACTCCGCGGAGGATTTTGGAGTACGAGGCGATGTCCGCGTACTCCTCCGCCTACGAGTTGAGATCCAACGCCTGGAGGCCGGCTGGAGGACCTTGGCAGGACTCCGCCTGGGAGAAGAAGTCGATGGCGTTGCCGGCGAGCACCTCCTCCGGCTAGGATAAGTGGTCGTTGCCGTGGGCGTCCATGATCTCGAAGAGGAGCGGACCGGATTATGCGGATCTTGGGCGGCTAAGGTGGGAGTTGGACAGTGGCTGGAGTATGCGGAGGGACTCGCGGAACTTGGGTGGCTAGGGTGAAGATGTGCGGGAGAAGGTGGCGGCGCGGGTGTAGTTTCCTCCGGATCTCAGGCAGCGAGGGAGGGAGATGGACGGCGGCGAGGGTTGGAGGGAGATGGACGGTGGCGGCGAGGAGTTTGTGGAGGGAGTCGCGGTGGAGGAGTGCGGGGAGGAGGTGGCGGCGCAGGAGCGGCTTGCTCCGGATCTGGGGCGGCGCGATTGAGGAAGGGGAAGGAGGAAATGGCGGCATGTGTGCGGGGGGACGCGGGGGGTGGGGGGAAGGGGTATCCGAGGAAAACGGGGTGCGGGATGTGTTTTAGTCCATTTTAGCTACCCTCCACTGGCTAAAGGATTAGAGGGGGGGCTAAAGTTTAGCCCACAAGATTTAGCTGGGGTGTTTGGGAAGCTTGGTGACTAAAATGGACTAAAGTGGGGGTGCTAAAGTTTAGCACCTCTCTCCCAAACACCCCCCATGTCACCAACTTCCCCTACAAGTCAATTTTCCCAACGGTTTTCCATTTCCACCGTATGGCACATCCCCCTTTCCCTGGTGATTTGGTCATCCCTAGGAATTGTGCCCTACAAAAATTCTGTAAGGACTATTTCCCTAATGTTTTCCTCCCTTACCCTAGGAATGTTTTCCTCCCTTACCCTAGGAATCTAAGCTCTAGGGAAACTAGGAAGTTCTACTAGTGACTAACAGCACGGTAGCCCTGATGTTTCCCTAGCTCTTGTTGAGAAGAAAATAAACAAGCTTGGTGGTACGTATTTGCTTCCACTAACCGCATCGCCATCACACCGCACTGCCCAAAGCATAACATCATAAGGCAAGAAGTTTCATGATCCAAAATTGAATTTTCCTAGGCTAAGCCCATAGATCCATTTCTCCTTTCCCTACACAAATGCTACAATGGTATACAGAGGGAGAATACTCAGTATAGTGTAGATGAAATAATGTAGAGCGATGGGAAACTCCAAAGGTTGACCTCCCTTTGGACGTTACGTGACTTGCTATTATTAGTGTCTCACACACTGCTATAAAATGAAAATTCTACCATACACTCACTACCAGTCTACCACTCTATATGGCTTCACTCCCCACCCAAACCAATGATCATTCCATGTGTAGGAAACTCATGTAGACACTAGTGTGAACTTATTTAGATATATGATCAAAGAGGTTTTGATCTTATATGGTGAAATCCATGTACCATAAGACACAAGAAAATGAACTAAACAACCCAAAACTAGATGGACTCTACTAGAACATTTGGTGATTAATCACCAAGACATCCTACTACCTATTTAACATTTCCATCAACAAGAAAACTCTAATGTGTACAACATCAATGTGAATAGTAGTATCATCCAAGCTAGCCACATCATCCCCATATTCACCACAACTACCATTGTAGCCCTCATGTTTCCCTGGCTCTAGTTGAGAATGAAATAAACTAGCTTGGTGGTCCTTGCTTCTACTAACCGCTTCCCCATCACTGCACTACCCAAAAGCTTAACATCAGAAGGCATGAACTTTCGTGATCCAAGATTGACATTTCCCTAGCGAAGCCCATGGATCCCTTTCTCCTTTCCCTCCACAAATGCTACAGTAGAATACATAGGAATAACACTCAGGTAAAATAATGTAGAGTGATGGGAAACTCCAGAAGCTTGACCTCCCTTTTTGAGGGATGATATGGATCACGTGACTTGCTAGTAGTGTCCCACACACTCCTATTAAATGAAAAATGTCTTGCACACTCACTACCACTCTACATGGATTCACTCCCCTCCCAAACCAACGATCATTCCCCATTTGTAGGAAACATTTGCATTGTAGAAACTAGTGTGAACTATTTAGATGCATGATCATAGATGTTTTCATCTACTGGTGAAGAGCCATGTACCATAAGACATAGGATAATGAACTAGAACAAATCATAACTAGATGGACTCCTACTAGAATGTTTGGTGATTACCAACCAAGACTTCCTACTAAGTATCTCACATTTCCATCAAGAAGAAAACTCCAAAGTACTCCATCAATAATGTGAAAAGTCGGATCATCCAAGACTAGTGATCAACACACATGGTGACAAGTCAACCAAGCAGTGCAATGACTACTTAAAAATGCCTCATCCGTGTTGGCTCAAAAACCCATGCTGATTGTTGTGCTGGCACAATGAAGCCAACGCGGATGGGTGGAGCTTTACCGGGCTGGCGTCTAGGGTAATACATTAAGGATGGAATGAGATGCAAGGACAAGCAATACCTTAAGGATAAGGAAGCTAGGTAATGATATCGCAATATCTGGCAGAAGACCGAGCCACTGAGGAGCATCCACGGCACCTATCGCTGGAGGACCACCAATTAGTAACTTAGCCACTGTGGTATCACCTATGCTACAGCATGGGGGTGGGGTAGATGAGGAGTGGAATGAATTAGGTTAGGAGATGGGCATCTTACCACATTTATTCGCCTCCATGTTGGGAAGCTGAGCCGCTGGGGCACAAGGCCACACTGGATGAAGGTTGGATGGGAGTACCAACAAGGGTATGTAGGTTTATTTATAGGGTCATCAGGCTAGGTTGTGGGCTAAACTTTGAGCACGCACCTGATGAAAAATTTTCCGTGGGCCAAAAAACATGACCTGACCTAGTTGGGTTGGGATTGTTTGGGTTCATTGGTTTGAGCGATCGATGATCAGGCCTGCACAAGGGCTGGATGAGCTGGTGGTTCATGATCAACTCTAAAATTGATGTTACTTGCTTTGCATACTTAGTACAATAGGCCCACATGTGAGGTGTTGGAGCCAAGAGTGGCTATGTGGTAGGGTAGCCAGGATGACCGCCCTTAGCCCCCAAATGTCAAGGGCCACCAACTCATTACAATTATCCTTTTGTATATCATATCTTTGGGCTAGCACCTGTTACTTTAATCCTAATATCCCAATTTTCAAGCTAGTAATCAAGCACATATCCCTGGAAGCCATATACCGACTTTCCTCTTCAATTCATTTGGCCTCCATATATAGTACTCATTGTTCTCATCATCTCATCCCGAAATGGTGCTACCTACATCCTACTACTTCATTCCTCTTGGTTATCCTAATTTGTCAAGGAGATCACTGCCCTTTCCTCCATTATCGAGGACGAGGACCTAATAATGTTTTGTATAGTGAGGCCATAAAAAGTTAAGTTCTAGACTCGATATTGGTGTCCACCCAATTTGGAGTATACACACGCGTGCATATGCATCTAGTGGAAAAGTGTTTGCCCACATCACCTAAGACCCTGAATACCTCCAGATGAGAGGTGCTATTCGTACGTGGGCTCTTTTCACGTGGGAGCTAGGCCATAAGAAAATTTTGATGTAGGGGGATATATACTATTTGGGGATTGGATCACATGGGCCCTTTCTTCTAGCACCACACAAGGACCATACAGACAATCTTTGCAACCATCGTACAAAATGGTAGAGCCCTAAAGTATAGTGCCATCAATGGCTAGCATGACCAAAGACTAGGGCTATGTTGTGCAGGCCCTTCCCATCTAGGGAATGGGTTGAGCTCTTCCCTTTGGCAATTGGCACGACGAAGATGGTAGGGACTTCGGGGTTGTTGCTCTACATGAGGCAGTAGCTTCCTCCGGCTACTTTCCATGCATGAAGGAGAAATGGCTATGGCCCTTCTAGTCCTTTGCATGACTTCGGCTGGTGATGCTGGGGCGAAAGGCATTCATTCGTATCTGCTCATTTGTGCCGGTCATATTGAGCTAGCACGAATAAGTCATTCATGCTGGTACATAATAGAGATGGCACATATAATCCACTATCCGTGCTGACTCTAAATAAAGCAGGCACGAATAAGGATTATTCATGCCGGTCCTAAATAGAGCCAGCACGAATAAGGATTACTCGCTCCTTCTCATGCATGGACTCGAAAAATTCGTAACTTTTACATATGAACTTGATGGACACAATTTTATATGAAAATTGTACGTTTCAATGAGATCTAAAACTTTGTAGTTGACAGTTTTCAATTTGAAATAGTTTAGATGTCCAAAATTATAACTTTAGTATACTTTTTGTGTGCTCCCTTATAATTTGAATTTCATATTTTATTTATAATTTTGTAACTATGTGATACGGACTCGCATCAAGACAAACTTTATACGAAAGTTGTAGATTTCAACTTGGTCTGCAACTTTGTAGTTGAAAGTTTTTCAATTTACAATTGTTCATATGTCAGATGATGTATATAATTTCAGGTCTATTTCTTCTTTATTTCCATGAAATCTACAACTTTGTAGTTGACAGTTTTTTATTTGAAGTCATTTAGATACCCAAATATGAATCCAAATATGAGACAGCAAAGGTCAAAAGGAATAGAGCTTCCCTTTGTGTGCCGGTACGTGCCATAGGTGAGATGGTAAGGAAGTACTGTGTGAGGGGTAGGTCATGAGTTTGAATGCTGGACACCACATGCATGTGAATTAAAATTTCACGCGAAATACATGTGACTTGTGACTTGCTATTTGCATTATAAATTCCTATTTTTACTATCCTGCATGATATCCCACCAACACGTATAATATGTTATTCATACCGGCTTCAACGTCGGCTGTTATTCGTACTAGCTTCAACGTTGGCACAAATAACCGTCCGCATTCGTATCGGCTTAGGGGTGCCGGTCCTTCCACCGGTGCGAATGAGGTTTTCGCGCCGGCACAGATGAGATGGTGTGCGGTAGCGTGGGGAAGAGCGCCACTCCCTAACAATTGCTACAGTATATGGGCCTTAGCGGTAGTGCCGCTGACTAAGCTCAGGTTGATAGAGGGCCCGTCAAGGTGAATGTACGTTGTCGCCCCTGGGCTACAATTAAGATAGGCTGGGGTGGCTTGTAAAATTTTCTCACTCTCCAAGGGCATTTCTGTAGACTGCACGTCACCAACTCTTCGAGAAAGAGAAAGAGAGGATCCAAAAAAAATTCCGATTTCCAAACAGGCCTATTCCTTACTCTGGTACTACCTTTATCTTCAAGCTTGAGCCCTACCTCTCGAGAGCTCTCATTGGACTTGTTGCCTCGACCAACTTTTTCGCCAACACTTCCTTTCAGTCTTTCGCATTCAGACCTCCCCCTTACATTATAAGTAATCTGCAACCGCGATCTAGTACTATGAGACACAATGATGAGTATCAGAGCTAATGGTCTTTAAATTGTAGCTACCAGCCCATTGTTTACTTCATGGAGCATCTATGTCTCTCACAAACCTTTTGCCAAATTATCCTTGAAAATTTCTAATTAGACCAACGCATCTTCCCAAACACATAGTGCAA
Source organism: Setaria viridis (assembly GCF_005286985.2). Taxonomy (NCBI): domain Eukaryota; kingdom Viridiplantae; phylum Streptophyta; class Magnoliopsida; order Poales; family Poaceae; genus Setaria; species Setaria viridis. The sequence goes on from NC_048264.2 coordinate 7,251,877, forward strand.
CTGGATAGCAACATGGCACGGACACACAAAGAAGCAAAAGCATCTGCACGTCCCCCTCTGACCTAGCCTTATGTGATGATGCTTCTAGGACTGAGCTTTTGCTTAGCACTGTGTATTTTAAATCATCACTAAGCATGTATCTGTTGGCGCCAACCACACACTGCTGGGGAATGCACCTTCAGTAAACCCCCCTTTAGTACTGGTTGTGCAACCGGTATTACTATTTCGGTACTAAAGAGGGTCTATTTAGTATCGGGTCAAATAACCGGTACTAAAGGGGTTTAGTACCGGTTGCTTATACCACTGCTCTAGCTTCCAAAAGCGCATGCTTCTCCAAGAATCACAATCACAAATTCCTTATGCGCACACGGATTTCACAAGAATCAAAAAAAATCACAATCACTCACAGTAAGAATCACAATCATAGATTTCACAAGAATCACATCACAAATCACAAGAATACATTTCACAAGAATCACTACCACACATTTCACAAGAATCATATAAAGAATTAAAATTACAGAGTTCACACGAGAGCTTCACCTACGCCGTCGGGCCTCCCACTGTGCCTCCTCACCCACTTGCCAGCAAACACCGTCGGGCCTCCTCACCCGCTCGTCACAGCAGTGGCCGGCGCACCGGCAGCAGCCAGAGAATAGGTCGTGCCGGAAGCGGCTGAGCCTGGGCGCCCGCGGGGACCAGCGGCCCGCGCGCCGGCAGCAGCTAGCGGCCCCGGGGCCTAGCTAGGGAGGCCCCCCTGCTCCCGCAATGGTCGGCAGCCCGTGCACCCACGGTGGCCGGGGGGCTCTGCACCCTCGGTGGCCGGCGGCCCACGCGCCGGCGGTGGCCGGGGAGGCCCCCTACGCTTGCGGTAGTGAGAGAGGAGAGGGAGGAGATAGGAGGCTGTGTGGAGGGAGGAGTGGCTAGTGGGGAGATAAGGCCGAGTGGGTGGGGAGATAAGGGAGGGAAAGAGGAGTCGGAGAGAGGTTTTAGTACCGGGTGGAGGCCTCCCTCGGTACTAAAGGCCCTCAGGCACATTAGTACCGGTTGGAGGCTCTAACCGGTACACCTAGTACTAAAGGGGGTCATGGGAGGCTCCTCGTCGACTAGTTGTTAGACCCAGTACTAATGCTCATATTAGTACCGGGTTGAAAATCAACTGGTACTAAGGCTGAGGATGAATGATTAGTTTTCGACAGAACTCCCGTTGTATAGCTGTTCGTATCCCATTGCCACCAGTTTGTTAAAGTATAGACTAGATCAAGAGGTCAGTGGCTCGTGGGGTACATACCTTTTTGCTCCTGGTGCGGCCGCTAACCACCTGTGCGTCTTTGTCCCAAGTCCTAACTGATAAGGTACTTGGATGGTCATGCTTGGCACAACTGCACAAATGATATCCATGAAGAATATTTCAAGAGGTTTTGGCGCTGGTCGATAGATATCCCACAAGTGGCCCCTATGTGGTTATAAATTCAGAAAATTAGAGATGCAATAATCTTTCAAGCACAGGAATTTTATAATTGTTCATAGTAAAAAGTTCTACAAGAATACTACAGATATTACCACAAAAAACTTGCGATATTCTAGGCAAATCTCTAGCCGTCAATTGCTGCAGAGCGATTTGTGCTCCATCCATGGCCGTCCTCCTGATAAAATCTGTAAGTGTCATCTGCCAAAGCTACCAGGCTAGGCTTTTATCCTAGCTAAAACCTTTTCTACTGCATCATCGATAAAAACATAGTTCTACTGCAACATTAAAAAATATATAAATTAAATATCCACTGCCGAAACATCTAGAAAAATCTAAAAGTTCATCCACTGCAACAATTAGATCTACTGTAGTAAAAGGTATCCCAGCATCAAGAAAGTATAAATATAAAAAATTGATTTAGTATCTGTAGCAACAAACACATAGATCCATGTAGGGATGAAGAAGGACAACCTTGTCTTTGGTAGCTGACAACTCATAGGCTCCCTAGCGTCTGAGTGCTACGATTTTAAGAATATATTTAAAGTAAGTGATAAAGAAGATTTAAGTGGTTACATATTCAACCATGACCCATAAAACAAAACCTAATATTACTATTTATGTCCATGTAATTGCCTAATTGGCAACTCACTATTTACCTCCAAGGTGGTTCTACGCTCATCATCTTCGGTCATGGGCGAGCAGGACTGCATGCCGAGGAAGACAATGGGTGCCAACATCAATGAAGGGCCAGATAAGGGATCGAAGAAGCGGCTGCCATGGCAAAGGGGTGGTACCAGATATCGAAGAAGGCATCACCTCCGGCTCTAGAACCACATATACAAGGGAGCAGCCGCCAACCACCAGATGGAGACCCCCTCCCCCCCCCCCCCCCCCCCCCCCCCCTCGGGAGGGCTGCCGTTGTGACTAGGGTTAGGGGCGACCGGGGAGAGTGGCTGGAGCCGAGTGCTTGCTTATATACGTGGAATGATTAGGGGTTTTGTGGGCTTGGAGTAGTATTTGTTCACAAGCCTCTTTGACATCTCTTGATTTTTTGGGTTCAACGAGGGTTCGAACCAATTAACCGACTAAAATTCAATTAGCTCAAAGTGAAATTAAACGACATTTTGGTCCCAGTTATTTAGGTTTGGTTCTCGGTCTCTAAATTATACCCACCCCTAGTTATTGGCAGCTCATAATTCACCTCCTGGCCCACATGCCATACACAAAGGCCCATACAATAAGACTGGCAAGGATGTGAAATCAAGGATTGAAAATCCTCAAATCCCCCATTTTTATATATATCTGTGTATGTCTTACACAAACTTGTTTTTATAGGAGGAAAAATATCCTATATATAATAACTTTGTCCATAAGCAACTTACGAGTGCTCTGTGGCCGACTATCCATACACTCGAACAGAAGAAAAAAGATATAATTTTGATTGGTGTCGACTGAGAACAAGTCGACCATTTATTCCGTGTTTGATCCGCGTATATGTTTGGATCACAGGATCTCAAGGCAAATAATCTTGCATGACATGTGAGGTCCACAGATCTGCAATCAGCAGCACGTTTGCATTAAATCTAATACATGCTTACTCGTTGCAACTGCGCATGGCTTCGTGCGCTCCACGACCTGCCTATCTAAGTGCAACTGTACTACTTTTTATTCCTCCTCACCGCCCACCCCTTTTTGTGCCATTTGTATCTGTGAAAGATACGCGGAAAATCTGCGTCTACTCATGATTTGGACAATAATTTCAGAGATATGAAGGTAATATTGTAAAGGCGAATTTTGTTGTTACATACAGCTCAGCTCAATCGGTCCTTTCTGTTGACCTGCATCCAGTTTAATTTTGGAACACAAAATCTATTGTTGAATCTTTCTGCTCATAATGGTTTTCGAGATCACGCTGATCCCGCAAGGCTGGGTCAAGTCTGGAAATTCGAGACATAGTCACATAGCGCAACCACATGTAGCTCTCCTGCGTGTTCTAGAAAATAGAAGGATTTGGATAAGATATTACCCTAATTTGTATATTATTATTTGGACAAACATTCTTCACTTAAATTGTGGAGAAGGTGACTTATGTTGCTAACCCAGGAATCAAAGTTAAGGTCACCATCTTAAGAGTACTTCATACTATGTGTTGAGTCCCACAGATCTTATCACTATGCTTAATTCAAATTTTAGGTTTGTTAGTAACCGCTAGTCGGTTGAAATTTGAAACATGAAGACAAATTAAAGTGTATAGAAAATGAATCCTCAAACAATTTCTTCTGGTTAGATTTCCTTTTATCTTTTCTCCAAAATGTACCAATCCTTTCATTAGACCCACACTATTCGCTGCATATATAACAATTAAAGAAGCGCCAGTTCATCAAAACTAATTCATTCCACAGCCCCACTTTGTGAACAGATCATGGCCCACTTGCATCATGAACATTTGTAGTGGAAGCCAAATGCACACTATGCATGCATTCCCTCAATGCTATCAGAAAAACAAACTGCTAAAATCAAAACTACAAATAGGCATGTTTGAATCTACATAAGGTGTCCACCATATCGGTAATTTGGTCAAATTTATCAAATTCCGGGCATTTGATTTCTGATTCATCATTGGCAACGTTATGCAGCTTGTCTCTTTTTGCTTAGATCGAGGGCATTATTGTGATTGAAATCCCTATGTCATGCATTTGTTTTCAATCATATAAAAACCCCGTATGAATCTGCTCCGCATTTTGTATTGCAATGAGAATCCTTTTGTCCACTTGTTTAGCCATCGCATTATAAATACCCACCCAACACATCCATAGCCAACTCACAAACTAACTACCAGAAGATCTCAAGGACTTCTTGACCACCTAGCAGTGTTAACTAAGCTAGCAACATAATCCCGACAAAACCCATGTCACTCTACTTGGCGCCCACGGCCGCCATCGCCGCCGCTGCCGCCGCCCTCCCAAGGCTAGTAGAACCTCCCATCGACGTGAAGCGGCTGGAACGGGGCATGGCGCTTCCCATGCCACCGGCGCCGCCGCCACCACCGCTCGTAAACGTCAATAGGTACGTGGGAGCAAAGCACAAGGCCGTGGTGGTGATGGGCGCGACGGGAACAGGCAAGTCTCGCCTCGCCGTGGACCTCGCCCTCCAATTCGGCGGCGAGGTGATCAACTCCGACAAGATCCAGGTACACGCCGGCCTGGACGTTGCCACGAACAAGGTGACAGAGGAGGAGCGCGCCGGCGTGCCACACCACCTGCTCGGGGTGGCGCACCCCGACGACGACTTCACGGCCGCGGACTTCCGGCGCGAGGCGTCCCGCGCCGCCGGCGCGATCGCCGCGCGCGGCCGCCTCGCGATCATCGCCGGCGGGTCCAACTCGTACGTCGAGGAGCTCGTCGACGGCGACCGCCGCGCGTTCTGGGAGCGGTTCGACTGCTGCTTCCTCTGGGTGGACGTGCAGCTCCCCGTGCTGCGCGGCTACGTGGCCCGCCGCGTCGACGACATGTGCGCCCGCGGCCTCGTCGGCGAGATCGCCGCCGCCTTCGACCGGCGCCGCGCCGACTACTCCCGCGGCATCTGGCGCGCCATTGGCGCCCCCGAGCTTGACGCGTACCTGCGGTGGTCCGGCGACGACGAGGGCGAGCGTGACCGGCTGCTGGCCGCCGCCGTCCAGGACATCAAGTCCAACACCTGCCGGCTTGCGTGCCGGCAGCGCGCCAAGATCCAGCGGCTATCGAAGCTGTGGCGCGTCCGCCGCGTGGACGCCACGGAGGTCTTCCGGCGGCGCGGCGACGACGCCGACGAGGCGTGGCAGCGGCTCGTCGCCGCGCCATGCATCGACGTGGTGCGCTCCTTCCTGCACAACGATGCCGCCGCCATGGCTGATGATCTGGCCCTTGAAGTGCCCGTGTTCGCTCCCACGCCGGCGGCCGCCGTCGCAGTGTAGCCACAAGCGGCGCCTCGCCGTTGGCAGTTGCTTTCACGAGAAGGCGTGGCTGTAAGCGCGGAGTAGCCACCCACCACCATTGCTTGGTGCGACGACGGCATTGGCCGAGAGCCCGAGATCATCAGGAAAGGAAAGTGAGCCAGGGGAGCTTAAATTATGTTGGAAAAACGTTGGAATTTCACAGTAAAAACTATAGAGGTTAGTGTAATTATTGCGAGAATTATAAGTTTGAAATTCCAACGAAAAACGACGCTCCATCTCCAAGACAGAAGAGTAGTCTCAGATAAATTGTGTTGCATGTTCCATCATTGCAGAGGTAGAACCTGTAGTCTTCTCTCCTTTTTTTTTTCGCTTGTCGATACAACGTGCATACCTGGTGTGCAATCGAGCGTGTGCTTAAATATGTCCGTCTGATGAGAGAGATGAGCAATGTCACATTATTTATATATTTATCTGTACTTAAATATGTATTATTTATATATTTATCTGTACTTAAATATGTATTATTACATACTAGTAATGTGATGATAATTCGATCATCCTTATTGACTCCTGTAGTGTTAGTGGACTACAGACACGAGTACAGACAGCTATGAAAAAAATCCTAGCTACATGTATATTTGGAGTTTGATATGTTCCTTCTTCCAAGCTCTATGGTTGGGAATATATGGGCATGCTAAAGGAAGGACAGATCTTTTTTTTATCTGTTTTTCTGGCGTGCCTTGCACTCAAATAGAAATGGAAGATTTGTTGTATGAAATTAAGATGTTTTTCTAACATAAATATTAGAGAGAGAAAATAATCAAAATCATACTGCAATCCTTTATCGAATATTTCGTAGAGAAAACTCCGGACAGGTCTAAATTAAGCACAAATAGTGTTCACTTGTGTAACTAATAGTGTATATTCAATTTTTCTTGCTCGGTATTTTCTAAACTAAAGATAAATGTAGCATGTACGTTAGACCTCTCTTCATATCCCTTTCCTTGCTCTCACTCTTCGTCAGGTACCACAATAGTATCCAACTGCATTGTCTTCCAAATCTTCAGATTACAAGCCAACGGCTAATTTCTCCTGGACAAGGTAAAACCAAAAAGTGCTTCACATCCCTTATAAACGAATATAACTCCCAATAGGCCTGACAAACATCATAAGTATAGTTAGCCGCAATCAATAGTTAACTGTTTGAAAAAAAAATACAAGATTCTAAATATATTTTCTTTACCCTTCCATCGAATTATTACTCTCAAGTAGATAAGAAAGTATAGATGGATAGATTAACATGGTCTTGTGTTAGACAAGATCTAGTCCTAGCTATTATTAGTCGAGCATTTTCTCTCAAAAAGAAAATCTTTAATTCGTAGTATGCAGCATAACTTTTAGCTTCTTAATTTGACCACTCCAGGAACGGAATAAGAACATCCCTGTTGAGCATGAACAGAAAGCGAGAATTAAGCACTGAGGACTAACGCATTGACATTTTAGTGAGAAAGTTGCTTTGAAAAGTAAAGTCGATATAAAACTTCCAATTCATTTGTCCCATTCGTCCAAATCTTTCTATGCTTTTCAGAAATGATGTCCCAATTTATTTATGAAGCACTAAAATTTGTACGGAACTTAAAGTACTTATTTGTAGTATGGTACACTAGCTTTTCTTGTGCTAAACTGCTTTCCCAAAGCTATAGCTAAGATATGAGTTTAACAGTTAGTTATTCTTTATAGTCTTTTGATACTTATTTGCCTTCAGTAATAAATTAAATATATATACCACAAACAAGAAGTGGCACTCTATAACACAGCTACAGCCTATTTCTGTAAAATACAATGCTAGGGTGTGTTCTTTTGTTACGAATTATTTTATAAAAATTGAAAAGGAAGGACCAATCAACTGAAATAGTCCCCTTTGATTAGTATATTGTAGAAAATACATAAATGTACTTACAATATTTTTCAAATATTTTATTCATATAGATAGCATTTTGTTCATTTTCATCTGTTTTTAAATTACTTTTTGTTCTCAGAGTTTTAGGGCAACAAATTGAAAATAAATGCTTCTGTGCTATACTAGTCCTATTTATAGTACGTACTAGAACACAGTGTTCTCTCGCGTAGACACGTTTATCTGCACTTTGAAAAAACTTAAATTAACAAACCTTTTTTTTTCCTATAGGTATCCTAAATAGACTCACAGATTAAGATTAATCTGTTGAAATATGGAGGGATTCCTTTTAAGGACGAGCTTAACGTATCCGGGTGATAAATAAATATGGATGCCGCAATAAACTAAAAAAATTGTGGCTAGTGTGGACGCTATTTCTGCGTGATTGGATTATTACTCTCTCCTATCCCAAGATATATTTCGTTTTAGGATTCTAGTTGGTCAAGCTTCTTTAAATCAGCCCATCGACACATTAAAACTTATATAGATTGACAAGCATGGTTGATGCTACTAGATTTATTATCATGGAAATACTTTGATATTATATCATAACTCCCTTTTAAAATAGTACACTTCTCCAAAAATTACAAGTCAAAGTGTCATATTATATTAAAAACTGTGTCAGTGTTCGAAGTGACTTACTTCTTGTATCAGAGTGAGTAGAATTTACTAGCCATCACAGTCATCTAACAATGCTCGCCAAATTACAATCTACAATGAGTTGGTTTTCGGTAGTTACATAACAATCCAATTATTATAGACAAAGATACTGAAGAGAAGATAAAGTTTCAAATTTGACAAACTACTTGTTTTCGTAGTTTAGGACAAACACTACTGACGGATATATATCCACTATAAACAGTTGCATGGTATGTCTTTAACGGTAGTTTCGAATTCATTCACTTCTTAGAGTGAGAATAGTGTCCCATGCAAGCATAACCTTAGCTCAAAGCAAGGGTCAAGGAATTTCCTTACTTATCATTGTTAATATTTGTTAATGAAGGTAACACCATCGCTTGTCCCTTCTTTTAGATTTGTTTATTTCATAGGCATAGCTAAGCTGGGATTAGTGATGATCGTTAGATTGGCTACCACCTTTTCAGATATGATTTTATACAAGTTTTATATGGACATCTTTGTGGGTTCAAGCATTCTTGCTGCCAGCCAGGAAAATAGGGTAGTTAGTCAAGCGTGCACTTGCCAAATCATATATATTTCCAAGTTGGTAGCCGTTCTTTAACTGACATGCATCATTGTGCTTGTACTTGTGCTAGAAGAGGAAAGGTGGTCATGAAAGGGATGGAAGGACGAGGTGTATGCCCCACAGATGCACTAAACCTAATCTATTTCCAAAGCAATGCCAACACCTCTTGTCTCTAGAGCATCTCTGATGTTTCTTCTCATCCTCTTCATAAGATCATTGCCAACAGTATACAAAGCCAAACCGGGAACTTGAACTAGATTAATACAAGCAGCATGACATCATTTGTTTGGATGATTGCATGCGTGAGTACATTAATGGTGCAAATACATCCGGCGATGTGATACAATACTAGAACCGTCGCATTTGGTTTGTCTATTTTAGTTTTTTTTTTTGGAATTACATAAGCTTAAGTTTGGTTCTTTCAAATTTAATTTTATGTGCTTCATTACAATAAAGGTAAAAAGGGGTGCATTTCTTAAGATAAGGGGCAAGAAAAAGCAAAAAGATGTTACAAAATGATCAAGTTGAGTATTGTATAAGAGGATGATTGTATGTTCATGCTCTCTAGCTAGCCTTTCGTGTAACTGCCATTATCTTTGGTGACCACTTGTTGATGATCAACAAATAGCATATTAGGTGGATAAAAATGGTGTGCGCATGCATATGTGCGTGTGCACGCGTGACTATGTCGTTAATCCATGTCATCTAAAGCTGCTATCAAATACTCAGCTAGTTCGCACGCATGGGAAGAACTTTATGAAGATATATGCAGGGGCGGATCCAGAAAGGGCTGAGCCCCGGGCTGAGCTGTTGAATCACGCCCAAAACAGTCTAATCTTGTCTCCTAAACCTCATTTTGTTAGGCTAAACACCACATATGTTAAAGGGACTCCATGATCTCGCCCCGGGCTGCAGCCCGGGCAGCCCGGGCCCTAGATCCGCCCCTGGATATATGTCTTGAGTATTTATTCATGTCATCTGCGGTTGTGCACATATTAGGGCCTGTTTGGCAACTATGTGTTAAAGTTTAACACCCGTCACATCAGATGTTTGGATGCTAATTAGGAGTATTAAACATAAGCTAATTACAAAATTAATTGCACAGATGGAGTGTAATTCGCGAGACGAATCTATTAAGCCTAATTAGTCCATGATTTGACAATGTGGTGCTACAGTAACCATTTGCTAATGATGGATTAATTAGGCTTAATAGATTCATCTCGCGAATTAGCACAGGATTCTGCAATTAGTTTTATAATTAGCTCATGTTTAATTCTCCTAATTAGCATCCGAACATCCGATGTGACACTGTTAAAGTTTAACATCTCGTATCCAAACACCCCCTTAATATCATGGTACTATGTACAATACTACTCAATACGCCCATTATCATAGATCAAATACAAAGGAATGTTCAAGATCATTTGCAGAAATTTGTGGTCCTTGGTATTTCAATGTATATCTAAGGTGTTATATTTCCTGCAAATTTTAGCAAGCCATAAAGGTCCACAAAGATAATGCAGGATTTCAGTCTCACTTAAGTTTCTAATGAAATGTGAGCCATTACTTTTAGAAACTTTACATATATGCTTCGGCTATTTATGTTCATGCAAAGGTAGCTACTAAGTAAGATATAACTGTGGACTGTGGTAGAGAGCATAATCTTGTGCTCTTAGGATGGAATATTTGATTCTACATAAAGGTAGATAGCTAATGTTATTCAATTGTTTAGATCTTATTTTGCAGTTGTCCCTTTCAGACATTCTAAACCTTGAGATATGATTCTTAACGTGCAACTTGGAAGAAGGCTGTCGCTAACATGTATGTGTATGATCAGTGCATTGCTTCATGAGGGAAAATATATGCCGCTTTAAAGTGATCACAATAGGTGGGTGCACATCATGATAAAAAGGAAATGATATATACTTAGGTAAGGAAGTTAAAGCAGCTAAAACTCCTTCCAACCTGTGGAAGGGAAAGAATGCGGGCGAGGTGAGACCACATTGTTCTTGATCTATGCTCAAAATCACCCTTCAATATATCAAGGAAAAAAGGAGTTGATCTAAATTACTGATATCTGATCATTAACGGCAACTTGGAGGAAGAAGGTTGTAGCTCATAGTAGTTTAGAGAGAAAAATCCATTTTTCAACCTTCAACTGTCACGGTCGTCCAATTTTAGCACTCCAACTCCAAAATCAGACAAATCACACCATTCAACTGTCAAAACCGGGCACATTACCCCACGCCAATTCCACCCTGGTTTTGGGCCACGTCACCCATCCGATGTGGCACATCTTGCCCAGTCAGCACCCGATGGGCCTAAAAATGCCAAGTTCCATCTTGTAAATATGTATTGTCATTTCCATATATCCTCAACAAATGACAGCGAATGTTGATCACTGCTGAATAGCCGTATTAATTAAAAACATCTTGGGCATTGCTAGCGCCCGGACGTCCGATGGGAAAACTTCCCATCGGACACTCCGTTGGTCCATCGCAACATCAAAAAATAACGTCTGCAACATAGAAAGTAAACATTTGCAACATAGAAAATCACCATTTGCAACATCAAAAAACATGTTGAAAAAAATTTATTAGCCATATATTGATGATGAGGAAAAAAACCTGCCGCAACATCTATTTCGTGTTGCATGGAACATTCAAATCTCTCATTGAAAATGCAACATCCAGATAAAACACTTGCAACATGTGTGTGAAGGATCTCAAGTCCCGGAACGTGATCATCAGGTGCAATAGTTCTGGACCGCTTTACCCTCTGCACCTCCCTACTGCTGCCCTTACTGCTGGCTCCACCTCCACACATTGGCATCGCTACCTTGGACATCCTGGGCAGGAGGCCCTTTCCAAGCTTTGCCCCGTTTTGCCTTTCATGTAATAAAAATATTAGCTCGTCTCAACATCTAGATCTTCTTTGCAACATCCACATGAAACACTTGCACCATTCTTCTGGAACATCTGAAACACTTGAAACATACGCTTGCAACATGCAGCAAAACTTGGTAGGAGGAGCACTGCACAGTTGCACCATTCTTCTGGAACATCTGAAACACTTGAAACATACGCTTGCAACATGCAGCAAAACTTGGTAGGAGGAGCACTGCACAGCGAGATCCGACGCTAGGAAACGGTGGAGGAGGAGGATGGCGGCGGCCGGCACGGCTCACCCCTGGCCGCAGGGGAGCGGTGCTCGGCACCCTTCCCCATGGAGCTCCTTAGGCGGTCAAGCCCATTGCCGGCAGAGCAGCTCCTCCGGCGGCTGGCACAGGGGGCGGTGGTGGCCGTTGTGCCTTCATCGCCCGCCGCCGGGAAGAAGAGCCGCCACCCCCGTGCGCCTCCTCCGCTCGCCTTGATGCTAGCCCGCTGAGGTTATGCACTGGAGCCCATGAATCGGGCAGCGGCGGCAGGATTCGGTGGTAGGTCATATATCTCCACACACCATGCTAGGCTGCATCGCCAACTTGCTCCTCCAGTCACCTTCGACTCTTGCTACTAGGCAAGGCTCATCCCCTCCAAAGAGAAGCGCTCACCAGAGGGTGGTGTACATCCACCCCGTGCTCTCCGGCCTCCGCCACCACCTGGCCAGAGCCTTCTGCGCAGTCTCGCCCCGCCGCTGTCTCCATGGCTGTGCGCGTACCTAGCTAGTACATGCTATGGTGCGCTAGAGAGACAAGTGGCTGGAGTCAAAACAATCGAGAGGAGAGTCAGAACAATGGAGAGTCAGAACAATGGAGAGGAATAACAGTTGCGCTGACGGAAGAGGAAAAATGCTTGGACATGCTTGTGCTACGTAACACGGTAACCGTCCGGAGAAGCAACACGAGTCCGGACGCTCGGACTATAGCATTACCGAAACATCTTATATATTTATGTCTCTTGAAATACAATGCAAAAATTAAAATTTCTTACTATTACTGTCCAGATTCATCAAATTCCATTTTTATTTAACCAAATTAAAATCTTAAAAAATTGATGTACTTCATCTCGTCAAGTAAGAATGTCATAAAGATAATTGACAGAATCTTCAAAATATAGAACTGATCATTATTTACATTGCAACATGACAATAGCAATGCTGTAGAAAAAATAAATTGTTATTATTTTTTGGTCACTCGTGTAGTAATAAGAAATGAAATCTACTTAGCTAATTCCTCATCCAGAATTCCAAACGATTGGGCCATTTGATTATACTGAAGTGTACATGACGGCACCAGTTACAAACAGTCAGTAAGACCACAAATTAAGCTCAAATAAAATTATAATATAGTTGAAGCGATAGTTTCAGCCTTTACATATTATCTGATACTATTCAAAAAGTATTGATAATTTTTAATGAAGTCTGATTGCATATATCACATTTTATCTTTTCTCTCTGGAAGTATACATTTTTGAAAGACAGTTCAATCATGTGTCACATTGGTGAAAACAAATGACTCATATAAGAAGAATTAAAGGATTCATGGTTCTGCTTCCCTTTATCGATCACTTTACATAACACAACGACTTTTTATAAAAATATATAGAAGAGGAAAAAAGGATATGAGTGCTGCAGGTCGACCCATTAAATTATTTAAAAGGTAGGAGCACTGAAACTAGAGTTGGGAGTGTAAAGAAAAGCGCAGCCTTTTTCTGTTGCTTCTAGCTAGTCCTGCAAAACTCCATTTCAATTGTGAGCATCACATCAATGTCAAACCATCTTATGTTCATCATCAGTAGTGAGGAAAGGCACAGCAGCCATCTTTTTCATATTACAATGATATAGTGGTTCATGATTGGTAAGTCTTTGTTTGTGGCCATCTATGTATGAGTATGACACCCAAGTTTAACAACTTTGACTTCATTGCCTTAAAATCTAATTCATGTTTCAGTTATGGAACAACAGTGAATAGCGATATTTTCAGTTTCATGTAACAGTATAGAACATTGCCACGTTAACTAGATGGTTAAAGTTGTGCATATAACTTTTCCCGACGCATTATTTTTCATACTGCCATCTAAGAAACTAAAAGAAAAAATAAATCAAAATACTTAGCCATTAAGTATGTACCGACATAGCAGCCTGTGTAATTAATCACCAACGATCCTAGTGTCAAATAGTATCAGCACAATTTTTACTGCACAAGATGATGGGATGAAAGGCGCAACTTTGGGTTATGACTAATGTTCGATGTTATCCTGTTGTGGCCACAGGTTTTATCCTGGGACTTATTTAACCGGCTGCCTAGCTATATTATCTTATCATCTTCATGTGCATGCTGTCTCCTTTACAAAGTTGCCTCCTTTGATACTAAGCTTTCAAAAAATAAACAGCCAATAGCTTATCGTATTACCAAACTGACCACACACAGAGGATGTATTTGAAATCGACAGGAACTCATAGTTAACTCTTTGACCGTTTGAAATAGCTAGCAACAAGTTTTACTTTATGTTTTTTATTTATGCTTCAAATACATTGACTCAATATTATAAGAGAAGAGAACAAGGAACAGGACAAGTGTGTATCATGTATCCACATATCGCTGAGGAATCCTTAGACCGGTACCGCAATACTGTAATGGATGGTTCCATCAACAGTGCTATAATAAGTTGGAATTCAAACAAAAACAAAAATCAGTGGCTCATCATGTGACTAGAAGCACCCACCACTCACCTCCACAATCCAATGTTCCCCCTTTTCGCAAGCATGATATGTGGAGGACAGTCATTTTAATTGGTTACAAATATAGAAGACTGGGCTCGTACAGCAACAATCACTTCTTCCAAATACAACATCATGGTGTAGAAATGTTGACTAACTTTTGCATATAGGGCATCCCGATCCATGGCATTTGGTAATTGTGTTCATTTTAACAATACATTTCAGAAATATGTGTAAAAGATTTTATTTTCTCAAACGAGGACTTCATATCATTATATTAAGAAGATAAAAGGGGTAAAGAACCCTTACAAAGCCACCCAAAGACACTCGCACCCAGGTGGCCAGGTTTTAAAAATGTGTAAGAGATGTTTACATGATTTCACGATGCTCCTGAAAAACATCTGCTTTTGGCACAAGAAACCAATTGCAAGCAGGGTATATGATCTTGTTTTGGGCAGGGGGTGGTGATCCAATCGAAATGACAGTCATCACCAGGAATGGTATTTTTTGGAAGCAAAATGCCCGAATTTTTGTGAAAATATAAGTATTCATGAATTAGATACAAAAAACAGTGAAGAATTAGAGAGTGCCCAAAAAAACTTTTTAAGAAATATAAGATAAAAGCTCAACGAACCAGCAGAGAGCTACCATGAAGCCCTTGCACGTTGCCGGTTGAATCTGGGAGTTTTCAAAAGATCTTGGGAACGATATTGTTCTTGGTAGTGGGCAAGTCCGATCCAGGGACATGTTACATCAAGGACCGCTGGTAGTGATTTCCTTTTTGCATTAGCTTGTTTAACAAGTAGTAGCTATGCTGGTGCTCCAAAAGTTTTAGACCAATTTATTTGGTATGCCTTAGTTGACTGTTCACAACATCACTTTCATCCGTCAAGTGACTGCATAGTGCTGCATGCATGGAATCTTTCAAGTGCCAGTGCCTCACTGCCTTGTATCTTAAAAGTTATATGATTGTGAAGCATTACTTAGCAATCATCACAAAAACAGTCGCAACAAGAACCAGCTTGCTATATACAATATAATTTTGCTTTTAGTTTTTCTGTGTCAGTAATCATACAGATGTCAGCAAATTGGCTCCTCAAGGTTGAGCTATAAAGTAACCAGTTTGTGAAAGAATTACAGTATTAAATTTAAGGCACAACAGTTTATTTTGAACTTATGAGTTCATTTTGGAATTTTCATGAAATTATGTTTCACGCAAATTTTGTTTTGGTGTTTCATAGCAAATTTAGTATCAGAAAAAATGTTCTTGATTTAATTTTGAGTAATAAAAGTGAGAAGCGGAACAAAATAAGAGTACAGGAATATGACTGAAATATTTTAGGAGTGGCAGCATGGAAATATGACCTAACCACCAAAACCTTACCGCGAACTACATCTACATCCTCTGTTCAAATTCTACAACTTAGTTAGAACTCCTGAAATTCCTAAAGCAATATTCCCATTACTCAAACAGCAGGTAATGGGAAAAGAGCAAGTGGGAGAATTTAAAATTTTGATTTGTGAGCAAGGACTGTCTGAATAACGGCGCATGTATTTGCCACTATCTCTTGCACTTCCTCTTCTTCCAACTAACTCTAATCTTGCAATATTCTCATCATGTGGTCATTCCTTTCTTTCTCACGGTTTCTTTCTTTTTCGGTTATATGTTGTGCCCTATTTCGGCCACCTGATTATGTGCTCCATGCACCATGGTCAACCAACTTGCACAAATGCACTGCTTTTTTGTAGTAGCTCGTGATTACGATTCTCTAATCACGCATTAGGCGCAAGAGCCATAGCATTTTGAAGCCTAGCAAGCTAGGTAGCTCAGGTTATTAGTTGTGGGATGCACTCTGTCCATCAAGAACGACAATTCTCCCACCCTTGAATACAGAATAATGGAACAATATTTGCATCGCCATGTACTTCTCAAATCTCAACTTTTCAAGAATAGTCTTTGTTGACAGCTGATTTTATTCTATCAATCTGTGTGAGATGCTATTTTCTAGGAAGTGAGCCTAACTCAACTGGTTAGGGTGGGAGGTGTGGTCGTGCACTCTAACCATCTAGGTTGGAGTCCCCTCTAGTTCAAATTTGGATGACTATTTATTCTTCTTAATGAAAAATCGCCTAGCTCCTCCTAGGTTGATCTAATATATTAATATATGTGAGACGCTATTTTCTGACTTCATAGTCATACACTCCCCTCAAGTAATCTCGGCACCTGATATTCATCTACACACCTATGAATGTGCACCTTTTGATGTGGATTATAGCCTCTTTGGAACACGATAAACCAGCCAACGGAATTGAACCACAACCTGACAGATTATTCTCACAGAGTCACACTACAAATAAGCCTTTGTAGTTAGAATTTTAGATCTGGCAAATGTATTCATTGTATGCTTAACCGTAATTGCCGGCGGAAAGTTTAAGAAAGAACATGACTTTCGGCGCACCTGGACAAAAGTATGCAAGTTGATCATTATAATTAATGGAAAACCATTATGCCCAATAGGACAAATAAACCTTTTTCGTAGCTTTAAAAGAGCATGAGCAAAGATCCAAATTATAGTACTTTTTTGGCCTTTCCGGATGGAATATCTAGGATGAAGAGACTAAACAGAGCCTCAAATAAAGAGACAATGATGGACTGTCAAGTAAAACAATATGGCACAAATCACAAAAGCTTAAGAAAGATACAAGAAAGAACATAGAACAGTTGACCAACCTGTTTTGTCCAGGAATAAAGACGGTTCATGCTCTGGCATCAAGTGTATATGCGACCAGTGCAAAGCTTCCAATACCTCACCCTGCATGATCACATTACAGAACTCCCAAAAACGTGCATGAAGATACGAGTTAGTGAAACTATCATCACATTACAGAGTATCAAACAAACAGCTAAAATAACCCTGGTAACTGGTGATATGTAGCTCGTTGAAGCAGGCAGCCATTCAACAAGTCTTTAATTAGTGGGCACATGCATTTCATAACTGATGAAGTTTGCACAACGTTTGTAATCCAAAACAATGAAATTGGTTTGTGAATTATAAAGTGCATCAAAACAACGTAGGCATGACCACAGAACTTGTAATCAAAACAACGGTTCCATGTTGAAATATCACAGAACTTGTAATCACCAAATACTGATTTGGCAACCAAAAAGATTTGGAACTCATTGCAATTTACAAAACAGATACACCATATCTGAACACGGTGTATACTGAGAAATAAGCCAGCATATCACTACAATAAAAATTGGACCAGCAATAACGCAAAAGAAAAATGTTACAATTGGAGAAAAAAAATAAGGAGAAAATCATAGACTAGTTACAAATGAGATAAGACTGCTATATCTAGCTCCATGGATCATCCCAACCTTTGGGCCCCTCCCTCTTAACAAAATCTACAATGGCCCGAACTGCCTCTTGGACTCTATTGGACAGAGCATGGTTTCCCCACTCTATTTCAACCTTCTCTGCACCTCCCAGCGCTCTGCACAACCTGCAGTGAAGCAATAACATGAGTACAATGTCAATCACCTTAGTATTCATTAATTTAGGTTCTGTTTTTTTACCTGTCTACTAGAGCCTCCTTATCAACATATTCAGGGACATATTCGTCCCCCATTGAAAAAATAACCTGCAGAACACTTAAAGCTATTAAATGCAAGAGCCAAAGCATAATTCAGAATTGAATTTGTATTGCCACCTCAAATTATACCAAGGAAAATGAAGTTTCCATTTAATTATTCAGCACACAACTATATATATGCCGTATGTTGAACCAGACAGTTTTAAGAAACTTCTTTTCAATCTAGAATGTGCAATTTGACCATTCAGGAAATGTTTTAATGTAAATGTTAGTAGTGCATGCTTGCTCAAATTTCAACGAATTACTTCCATCATAATACACCCATAAAATATATGTTCTACATCCATGCAAAACTCATGCGCAAACTCAATTTGGTTTGTGAGAAACAAAAGATACAAATTTAAGTTGCAATAACACAAAAGGGACCAAAAAACACACTATTACGCCTGAGGTTCAGCACTTTTTTACAATCACAAATAAGACTGAATTTGATCATGAAATTTTGCATGGATCTGGAACATAATATCACCTATAGCTGATATTTTTTTCAGAATTTTCAGCACTTCTACATATTCTTTTTAAGGGATTTTCACTGTTTAAACAATTTGACCAATTGCACCCCATGAGAATACTTGTTCTATCAAATTTGAACTTCCGTGGCTTCTATGTAAGGATTTTGAAACAGTGGAATTAACATAAGTTCCAGTAGCCCCGCAGATCTCCATTTATTAGTCGACACATAGCAATCCACAACTTCAATGTTGCTCTACTGGTCTCAGCTTCAATGGACAGCTGTGCAAGCATCGTAGGCATCACAACCAAGGGTCTAGTATGATTTCTAATTCGACTACTACCTGTCGGAAGTCTCTTTGCATTACTAATGTTTCTGAAGCTTATCAATTTGATGGCCATCTTTGACAAGCTGGCAAACTTCAAAACAAAGTCCCAAGAGACTAGTAACATGAAGTTGGAGAATTAGAAATCAAACTAGATAAAATCCTTGGTCATGGTACCACAGAAGCTTATGTTACTAGTCCATCGGAATGGACGAAGCTGCTATTGCAAAAACTGATGGCAGAGATTGCTATATGTCCAATAAGCAATAAAGATCTTCGATGCTATTGGACAGGAAATTTAGGCGGTAGCCTAGCATGCAACATGACGCATGAAATTGGAAGGTCAAATATGTTTTTTTTTCCGGGTAATGCGGTCATTACATGCACCAAAGACATACTAAAAATACAAAAAAAAATACAGCACAAGAAGATCAGCACATCCAAAACTAAACTTGTCAGAAGATTTACAGTGTAAATCAAAGAGTAACAGTCATTTTTTTCTTACTACAATATAAATAGTTTCTTCAAGATGACCAATTATTAGTAATTATTAGAGATTTTTTCCAGATTCTCCAGAATTGAAGATGTGGTTCAGAAATAATACCCGCACTTGATTTGCACGATCGACCAACTGCAAGCTTAACCATCTCAAATACTAACCAAATGTTAGTTTTGCTGCCAGATAGCTTGTAATTGTGTACTCCCTCCAGACACAAATAAGTGACTTTTTTGGGGTCATCAGAAGTCAATCAATCGTTCCAAATTATGGTTAATTTACAAATTACTATTCATTTGTTGAATTTGGATAAGGGTACATTTGTAACAAGAGTAGTCTATAATAATATACTTCTGCTATAGCGGTCAATATGTTATGTTTTGGAGACTGCTGATGTCAGAAGTGTCACTTAATTGTGACTGGAGGAAGTAGCATATAAACAGTTCTTTCAATCATTGTTTTTCTTCTTGTGCCACTATGAATGGCAAAAGCTGTTGGTTAACATCTGTAAGCTCTCAACTCACTGGAACTCAGAACACACACACGCATGAATTTTGTGTTGCAAAGGCAGCTTTTCTGATTGCATTGCTCTCTTATTTATAGAAGGAAATACACGACTTAACAGCCGGCTACTACTGGCCATAGTGGCCCCTAACAAACAGGAGCACGTCCTGTGGATGAGAGCACCCTGATCCTGAAGACTAGGACTTCCTAACTGACTCTAACTGACTCTGACCAAAACACCTGAACGGCTAACTCTAACTGAATCAAAGTGAACAACACTACTGAAAGAAAATGACCCTAACTAACTAAACACATGGACAGGGATTACTGCCATCAACATCAACCATCCTAACTAAAGGTTGATAAAGAACTACAGAACTATAAAATGACAACATGAAAATGCAAATTCTGAACACGATTTTCCTCTTATTTGCAACCATTCCTGGACAACAAGATGGTTTTAGGAGACAAAGCCAACAAACTGAAGCAGAACAACATACCTGACACTGTGTGGTTGACATGTGACCAAGTCTCTGCCTCAGCTGATCTTCACTTAGATCTGAACTGAACATGTCATCGTCACCCATATATGAACAAAGGGAGTGGTACCTACATATATACTTGTATGCATTAGAATACCAGAGATGAGAAAACATTTTTAGTTCCTTATTGCTAATTTTGCAATCATAACTTCTTCAAACAAATCTTAGGAGACATGCTGACAAATTTTGACCCTATTGCAGAAAAAAGAGTCAACAAATAGTTTCACTTTGACACCAAGCTGAAAGATATTGTTGTTAAGAACCATGGGTCTACACAATTCCTTTAAATATATTACTGCATTTTTAAATAAATTGTTTAGGACAAGTTAATTAGTTCACACTAATTAGCTTGTTCTAAACGTCATATATTAAAAAACAGAGGGAGTAGCAGACAGGGATGGAGGCAATGGGGGGACCAAGGGGTCCCATGGCTCCACCCATGCCAGTGCATTTCTTCTAATAGCTCTTTAGGTTTACAAGTAAAAAAGATAAAAAAAACATTACTTAGCACCATTTGTTATTTACGTAAGCTCTTTGGCACCCCTCAAGTAAAATTCCTGGCTTCGTCCCTGGTAGCAGATTATGCTTTGTGGGGCTTTGTGGGCTCTAACTGTACTAGACCATCACAGAATCGGGGGAAGGGCGCAGTGAATATAGTTGGAAGTTGTATTGCTTTCGATAATCACCAGGGCTTCCCATTTACCTAAAGAGGGGACGCAGCCCCGCTACCAACCACCAACACCTATCGGTATTGCAGTGGCATATATGGTGCTGCTGCCACTAATGGACACAGATGACTAATAAGCAGCATCTCTTTTACAAACTTGTTTTACAAAAAGGGATAAACAAACTGCTTATAGCATTAGAGTCTGTTTAAGGTTGATACACTGTCGAATCTTGTTGGTTAGGGGAATCTTTGCCAGTTCAAGTGGGATTTTGCTATTATCAATCCTAAATATGTGTCCAACAAACAACTGGCACCACAATTAGAAACAATTGAGTGCTTTTGTGAAACCACCAACAATGCCAACAGACTTATTACAAATCTCTATATCCTGTAACTCAAATACTCAATCATAAAACTATACCTGTAGGCAGTAATGGGAGCATCTGGGTTTGCTTCTCTAGGCATCAAATCCATACCACGACCCTCGCTAATCATTTTGGCTGCCAGGTCTATCATTTCAGCTGTTTCTGGAAGAGTTGCTCTATACTCCCTGTCACTTACTGGTGCCTGAAGAATAGATTAGCATAGAAGTTACACAAAGATATCATTAAAATATTAAATTAGTTCAAACAAGTATAAACAGTTCTTATCAACAAAGAAATTTCGCACACAACGAATTTAAATATTTTTTTACCCCTCTAATCATGCACTCAGAACATGAGATAGATAGGGAGATACCTGTAAAATGACCCCAGAAACTGCTTTCGAACAGGCAAAGTTTGTACGCATATAATGCACAATATCCTGGCAACCGTAGAAGAGTCAGTGTTATCTTATTTCACAGCTGTAAAGTAGTAGAGGATATTAGAAATAGCATACCTGGCAACCCGTACTGTGACCAAGCAATATTACTCCTTCAGAATTTTCTTTATTTATTAAGTAACTGATGAGCTGATCTAGTTCCAATGCGTCCTTCAGTAAGAAAACATATATGAGCAATGCATAGACCAGAAAAATATAAAATAAGTTAACAAAGCAGAAGACAAAGGAAAACAGAATAAAACGGAAAATTCAGTAGAACTTGGGGAAAACAGAAGAAGACGAAGGAAACAAATATTTTTTTAGGGCATTGGTGATAATTATTGACAAAAAGTTTCATCAATTAATATCATTATACCCCAAAGCACTAAGTAAAGCAAAAGGTGTATATTTAAAAACTTCATGAAAATCACACTAGCTAGCATATAAAGCTGAATTTACAAAGGAAACAATAACAAGGTCAAAAGAAAGCTTCCATAGCATGGAAAGGGAATGTCAAGATAATAAGATCAACCATGGAATCCTAGGATTTATCTAATCAAAAGAAAGGAAGGGCACCAAAAGTAAATTCTTTCTCGATCTACAAAATAAAGGTTTATAAGAGAACCCTGTTGGTCTGGTAAGAATGTTGAAGCAACATACATGCAAGATTTAGATTAAGACTGTGCCCTAGAGAACTTATGAATATGTTCTAATTACTTAGCGTTTCAAAATCAATGCATGTCAGAACTGCTTGAACTCGAAGAGACCTATGGACCTCAAATATTATGCTGTAGCCAGTCGCTTAAACAGTCACAGATTACTGCAATTTCCTTTCAAGAAATACCTTCAGTTTTGATATCTAAAACTAATTCCACACAGTATTGAAGTGACCTTAAGGCTCAATAGTTAAGGTAACTGGATGTGAGATAAAGATAAACCTAGAGCTTTCTATAGCCAAAAAGAAATGTTTAATAAGGATGTTAAAAAATTGAGAACATGCAAAAGGGCCTCTAGCCTAGTGGTTAAAGCACCTGAGTAGCACCAGCAGGCTTGGGTTCGACTCCCCGTGGGAGCGAATTAAACGGGTCTGGAATAAAAAAAAATTATAAAAAAATAGGTAGGGGCTTCCCCTGCTGACTTCGGTTAAAAAAATTGAGAACATCATGGTCGGCTAACTTTGAGTCGCATAATCAGTAACGAAATTCGGGCATGGCTCTCTATGGAAAAATGTAGAATACCATATACATTTATGGAGTAAATTTCAATAGAAATAATCATTTCATAAACATGGCAAATCCTCTTTCATCATGCTACATAACATAGCAACCCCAAAGATATTAGTGCATGCTTGTATTCTACAATCCCTCTTCTTATCTATACAAAGTAAAAGGCTTATTTAATTTCCAGACTAAAGCTCATACTTGCTCTAAGCTGGAAATTCCATATCCAGTGTATGATGAAGAAAGCAATGGCTGGACCAAGGACCATTTCTCAACCTCCAATGCAAGTGACAATGGTTCCAAGTAGCTGTAGGGTTTTTAAAAATCAGTTAGCACTAGTGAAATGAAATTAAATATTAATCTGCAATGCAAAAATAAATAAGGTGTGCATCAGAAAAATATATATTTATAGAAGTGTGATAAGATTTATCGGGTTTTAGGTTCTCTCACATTTATAGATTCTAATTATTTTTTCCACAATCTTTTATTGCTTTTTAGTAGGTCCATTTAATTAGCTTAATGAGACATGTTCTGAGTGATGCTAGAAAACTGTAATACTTCGACTGTATGTTGCATCCAGAATATTCAATGTTAAGTTTTCACGCAGTCAACTTATTTGGGTTTTACAAGGCATAATTCATATGGGCCCAGTTTTGCAAGGTGAGTGACCAAGCATCCTGGCCTTAAAAAGATCCAAAAGGTACACAGATTCACTTAACAGTAAATCTTCATTACCGGCACAAATTAAGCCTGGCAGTTATAGACAGCACTTAGAATTTGTAGTTACAAAAACATAATATCAATCGCTATTGAACTCTAAACAGAGGTGATCATGATGGAACACAAGAAATGTGAAACACCACAATGATCACACTTTCAATTATAAGATAGTGACATCACTTGGATGAGCGAAGTTGTTACTTATTTTGAATGGTGTAAAGGCTACTAGCCCAAATCCCACAGTATTTCAAGTTGACTTGGTATTTTGTTATAAAAATGAAGAACTGGTTGAAGGGATGCAGGAATCAGAATATGTTTACATGATATAATGCTTCACTTCTCAATCAAGAGCAATTTTTTTACCAATTTCCCATGTGTCTTAATTTATGGACCCAATTAACCATGGCACAAAAAAATGTCAGATCACAACAGTAATTCCATGTATGGATGTTAAGTCAAAATATTGTGCCCAATATTTAGTGAAAACACAACTATCAAAGGGGCAAAAAAGATTTTTTTTTTAACTTACTCAGTAGCTAAAAGTCCATCTGTGAGGCCACCAATGAAGATCACCTGATGGTTAAAATCACCAGTTCTGAATGCTACCTGAAAGAGGAAGAGTAAAGCTTACAAAGCCATTATATAACACCCAAAAAAAACATTAAATAACACAGCGCTAGAAAAAGTATATCCAAAAGAAGTTAATTTGTGTATAGCAGGGGGTTTGCTCAGATACAAACATTTAAAAAAACCAACAGATTTCAAAGAAACTAAAGAGCACCCAAAAAGAACTAAACATAGGCATCTGTAGCGCAACTTTCAAAAGCTGCAAATGGACATCTTCAAATAAAAAAAAAGGAACATGTTTCCCTGCAGAATAAGCTGCCCAACCCAGTAACATTTGATAGATCACCCCCATTTAAACCCTCACTGTAACAAATAAAGAATTGAAATACAGTCTTGTACCAGAAATAGAAGTACCAAGAAAGCCTATAACATAACATAATCTACTGGAAACTAAGCCCAGCTACAAAATTTTCAGGCTAACAAGCAAAAGGTCTTAAGATATGGGGTAAGCAAACCACAAAAACACCTACACGCAAGGACCACATGCCAAAAGGGTCAGCATTGTATATTAAGTAGCCTTTCCTCCACACGAAATGGTACAGTAACTACATGACAAGCAACCAAAAGGGCATAACCGTGTAACATCAGCAAAGGAGAATTACCCCCAAATCCAAACAACAAATTGCCTAGCCAGCTGAGTAAAAGCAAATTCGCCACCATTTGCGAGTTGTTGCACATCATAGAAGTTTCTTTTATTCTACAGGAATCTAAGCAGCCATCACATTTTAAACATGCGTGAGAAAACGTAGAGTAGAGTCCCACTCGCTAAAAAAGCAGAACCCTGCCACTAAAAAGGGAGATCCCGCATCTCGAGTGTCGCAAAAGACTAGCCCCCTTCCAAAGGCCGTGGCGTCGCGCGGTGGCCTTCTGGAAGCTTCGAGAACAATCCCAGCCACGGGATTTCCCCGCACGACTCCCGTCTAGCAGCTCCTACAACACTCGGCGAAAGCAATGGCGGAATGCTGCCACGAGGCGCATCCAGGATTCCAGAACTTCGCCAGGTGAAAAAAAAAAACTCCACTTCCAGAACTTTCTAGAATCCCAGCGGCGAACGAACCAACGACCTCCAGATCGCGGGGAGGAGGGGAGTGCCCGTTTACCTGCGCGGACTTGGGCCCGTACTTGAACAGCGCCCCACGGAGCTGCTTCCGCTTGACCACTCCGGCGCCCGCGCCGACGCCGGCGGCGACCACGGACCTGGAGGCGGCGGCGGGCGCGTCGGGGAGGGAGGCGGAGGAGGCCGGGGCGGAGGCGACGCCGCCGGCCATGGAGGAGGCGGAGGAGGAGGCGCGCGCGAGGCCGGAGAACCAGGAGGTGGAGGCCGGCGGCGAGGTCATAGTAACGGCGGCTGCGGCGGCGCGCCTCACGGCGTGGGCATCGGGTGGTTGGCGGCTGCGAGTCCGCGACTTGTTTGTTGGGCTTGGTGGATCGAGCTGGCAAAAGCCTGGAGAACGAGGAGGCGACGACGAGGGGGTGGAAATGAATTGGGATTAAATCAAAAGAAATTCGATAAAGAAAATTGGCCGCGTAAGGTCTGAGGTGACGTTTACTCGGCTGCATGATTGGCGATTTTGGCACTAATTTGGTGCTTGCTGGTCGTTGTGTTGGCATTTGTCCTGCGCGGTTGGTAATCTTGGCATGCTCAAATGATTTTTAGAATTAGTCTGGTACTCTGGTGCATACGGAAACCAGAGCCAGATCTTCCTCTAAATATTTCGAACAACCTGATTAGTTTAAAAATAATTGCCTTTCGTCATTAGATCCATATTCAAAAGTACTTTTGAATCATATAAAAATAAATATTAATAGAATAATTCTTGATCAAAATTTGTCCTAAACATCTCCTTACATTCTTTATTTGGGCAGGCAGTCACATGATGGACTTTGGCTCCCCATGTGATGGCTGCATTGGTCAAGTCACAAGTGTCAACCAAGAATGAGGTGAGGCCCTCCGGGATCGTGCTACACAAAGTGATGGGATGACAATCGACGCGGGTAAATTTGTTTGTGCTAATCCATCGGCACTGATGATTTTTTTGCACTGCACGGGGAATCCTTTGTTATCCTCGTAAGATTATAGCATAGTAAGTTAAGCCTGGTCCACACCACATTCGCAAATTCATATGAATGTTGATTATATATTTATACTATATTTCGACAGAACCCAAAAAAAACCTCCAACAAGTGGCCAGATATATAAAGGGTGTTCTTGCTTCAGGTTAACCTGTAATGCAAGATGTGCACTTTGCCCTCGTGTGAGTAAAATGACAAGTCATCAAAAACACCAAACCGGACAGCATACTAGTAGTGTCATCGTATATTCAAACTCGGAATAAACAATAAGGATTATAAAAACAAAAAAAAACAACCGTGATGCTTCTATTGCTGCAAAATATCAGGATTTAAACCGTGATATTCAAAAAGCAAAATTGTAATCGCTTTTTCCAACATTATACAGAGCTCTATACCTACATTGTGCAATACAAGAGCCATAGCTCCAAAAGAACCAGAGCCAGTCACCCTTTCACCTTTATGCACAACTGCAACTCAAAATTGACTCCAAAAAAAAAAAACTGCAACTCAAAACTGACAGACATATAAAAACAGATCAAGCTATCAACACTCAAACACATACATACATAAGTCACCACAGCGAAATATACACGCACCCACAACTTAGTCATCCAGCTGGTCATTCGTTTGCGCGATCGACCACAAGCCCTTGAAATACCCAGCTGACTGGAGGGAGAAATCCGACACAGCGCGGAACAGCTCTGGCAGGTTCGACCGCAGGAGATTGAGGGACTTATCCCTGACCACCTTGCATTGGGTCTTGTACTGATCTTCCAGGTCCTTCAGTGCATTCTCCACCCTATCCACCACGGCTTTCCGTTCCCCCGCTGGGTCAGCACGCCCAGGATTGTTGCCATCAGGAATACTTGCTCCTCTGTCCCAATTTTTCTGCGCCCAGTCATCGAATTGCCTTCTCTTCTTCTCAAGGTCCCTCCTGGTCTCTTCGATTTTTATCCTCAGCTTCAGCTCATCCTCCTGCTGAACTAGGATCGTGTGCACCACCTCCGCAAACGTGTGTATGGCCTTCTTTGCATCATTATCTGGGAGCTTCTCAAGGATATCATGCCAAGCATGCAGCAGCCTCTTGATTGGAGGTGTAGTCTCATGTGGCTGCGAGGAGTTTGGCTTCAGGTCCGCATCGATGGGAATTACATTTAGCTTGATCCAGCTGTAGAGGCTTCCTACGTACTCCTTCTGGTATGTCATGAACTTGTCAAACTGCGCGTGCCACTCCTGAACAATGCTCCACAACTGCACAGTCCGCTCATGGTGTTGCTCACTTGTTTCCCGTGCAGCAACCGTGATATCAGATGATTTGAGCTCTGTGATGATCCTAAGCTGTGCTTTGTGGTGAGCGTACATAATATCCCACATGTGCGACAACCTGTCAGTGTGAAAACTTAATTCGTTACTTGCAGTATGCAGAAGTTCAACATTCACTTATTCATCTGGCTGAGAAAATGTGTGGATGGTACACTATGAAGGCTATATAATATTTCTTCTGATAGTTATTTATGTAAAGGAACATCTTTCCATAATAGGGAATGACTTGCCAGAATCGACCAAAAAAAAAGAACTTAAGGTCCTACATGTCGAGAACTAAAATAATGAGATGCTAGCCACAGGCAAACCGTATAATAAATGGAACAATAGAGGTTGGTGGTTGGTACTTAAAAGTTAAAAGAGCTTACCCCTTCACTAGTTCAAGGAGTTTTGGGTAAAGCTGCTGATCTCTTAGGCGGTTAATTTCTGCGACTGTTGACTCCATTGTTTGTGAGTCAACAATATATTTTGTGTGCAAGTGACTAACAATGGACTTGGTCTTCTCGATTGATGAAGAACTGACACCACGTTGCTTCTTTCTGTTCAGAACAGCTAGCTTCCGTTGATATGTCACTTTAATAACCTCGAACTCCTGTACCAATAGAAAATATGCACCCTCAGATGTAAGAACAAAACAGGTTAATAAAATAATGAAGAACAAGGATGGTTTCACATTCTGGGGTCCATCATATGGGCAGGAAATGATAATGCCAGTTGTACAAAGGTCCCTAACCTAACAATAATATGGCTACAATGTTCGTGGACCAGTTGAGGAGATAATAGTGAGAAGGTGGGAAAAAATTATCTGAGGTAAAATAACTGAGAGATTAGTGACATCTGGAGTAATTTTTGCAAGAATTAAATGACAAGTATGCATGGTTCTGGCTATTGATGCAAATAAAACTGAAGAGACAGTTTACGATAAACAAATAAACAGCAATTTGAATCATCCTTTTTTTTTGTTGCGGCAGAGAACACATTGAAAAATGCTATGCTTCTAACAGAATGAGTGGTTGAAACAGTTATGTTTTAAACTAGTGATGAACAAGATAGAAATATTTTACCTTCACTTCATGGCATAATTTTTTCTCCCATGCAAGTAACTTATCAAGTACGGTAGCATGTGTTTCCCATTCATCATCATCCAACTCATTCTTCGCATTTTCCGGTTGAGGGATCCCTTTAAATGAGCGATTCCAAGTGATGACTTGCATCACTCTTGCAGAATGGTCCACAAATCCTAATAAGACACAGGATCCTGCTGTTAACAACCGAAGGAACTCGACTAGATATGCCATCCCTAGACTACTGCACATATATACCAACTTGAGTTGTATCAGTCAATCAACCCCTCAAATATAAGCAAGATAGAGACTGCTCAACTGAACTTTAAAATAAATCATGGAGTGAAGGCAATCACCACGTAGTGTATCCCCCAACCCCACCTCGGTCCCCAAAAAGAATTACAAATAAATAAACATTCCCCTGTGCCTCTCTGAGCCACATTCCCTTAAAAACACAGCATCCCCCCTCAACAAACACATAATAGAGCTAGAATACCATCCCTTTACAATAATTAGCAAAGCAACCAACCCATTTCAGCAGTTAACAGTGCAATCAAGTAAGGCCCTCAAAGTCTTAGTCTATCATGTGGAACAGTTCAAGTGTTCAACCTCTCCCATAAGTGTCAAGCAAAACATTGGCTATCTATCTTGCACGTCTCCCTACAATCTTGTCTATGGCGCTCTGAAGTTTATTTATGTACGAGTGTGATGCAATGTTCCGTAAGCATTTTCATCCATGAAAGAATAAAAAAAGATTCTCTTTGATATAATCGATACGGATTAGAATCGAACTCTAGCTCAGAGGATGGGATTGGGAGCAGAGCAGGCATGGAAGGTACCTCGCGTGTCCGCGAAGTTGGAATGGTAGTGCATCCGTGCGGCCTCGAGCATCTTGGACACCTCGTGCGCGCCCTCGGACGCCTTGAGGAAGTGCTCGTCGAGCTTGCGCAGGACATCGCCCAGCCTCACCGGCTGCGGCGCCACCATGGCGATCCTGGCCTTCTTGCCCTCCGCCTTCCTCGACGCCTTCGCCGCCCGGCGCGCCACGGGCTCCACCGCCAGCTTCTTGCCCTCGGCCACCGTCTCCGGTGGCGGCGGAGGCTGTTCGTCGGTCTCGGGCGGAGGCGGAGGCGGAGGCGGCGCGGGGTCCCTCCGCTCCGCCGCCCACGACGTCTCGGCGCCTGCGGCGCCGGGGTCCAGCGTGGGCCGCGGCACGGGCACGGCGTCGCTGGGGCCGAAGATGTACTCGGTGAACGAATCCCCCTCCTGCGACGCGGGCTTGCGGTCGGGCACGGGAGGCGGGGAGCGCGAGGGCGGGGGCGCGTTCGCGGGCGGCGGGGGAGGCGGGGGCTGGAGCTGCGGGTCGTCCTCCCCCCGGCGGCGGCGCGGCGCGTCGTCGTCCCCGCCCTCGCCCTCGCCTTCCTCCTCCTCCATGATGGGCGCCTCCCCGGAGCGGGCCTTCCGGATGTTCGGCTGGAGCGGGATGTCGGGCGCGCTCATGGACCGCTGCAGCGGCGCCGCGGCGTCCTCGGCGCCCGGGGGCAGCGGCGGCGGCGGCGGCGGGAGCACGGCGTCGAGCGGGGGCGGCGGGAGCGCCTTGAGCGCCGCCGGGGCGGCGGCGGCCCCCGGGTGGGCGGCGGCTCCCAGCGCGGCGGCGGCGGAGGCGGAGCGCGGCACGACGGCGGCGTCGTGGCGGTCGGCCTCCCCCGCGGCGTAGTCGGAGAGCGCGGCGCCGACGTTCCGGAGCGCGGCGGCGTGGCCCGCGTGCGCCCCCGCCAGCGCGTGGCGCGCCTGCACGGCCGCCCGCAGCAGGTGCTTCCGCTCCCGGCACCGCGACGCCGCGCCGCCCTCCGCGTCCTCCTTGGACGGGCCGCACCCCATCGCCTCCGATCGCCGCTTGGCGCGCAGTGGTGTGGTGGCTCGCTCGGCTTCCGCTGTGCGTGTGTGGTTTGGGTTTGCTTGGTGCGGGGGGTTTGCGGCGGCGTCGTCGTGGCGAGGTCGTGCGGGTGATGGGCGAGAGAATATGGTTTCGATTCGACGGGGGGCTTTTTTGGGAGTCGACGGGTGGATGCTTTTCTGCTTTGGAATAAAGCGGGGGTGCGCCAAAAGGAAAAGGACTCTCCCCTGCCTCGCGGCCGTGTCGCCGTCGCCGGATCAGCTTCGTGGAGGTCCACGGCGGCAATCGTCCTTGGCCCTGACCACTCGCTGAGATCTTCGGAACGCGCTCACACGCGCCAAAGGTGTCGTCGAGCTCGGGTGCATCAGACTGTCTTCCTGTAGCAGGGCGCGGCTTCATAGCACAAACTCCTAGAGATGATCCTAGGTTAGAATTCAGCAGAAGCTCTGCCAAACAATAATTTTTTAGAGAAAAGTGATTTTCTGTTGATTCTGTCGAGTGATTCTCTTAAATGAACTAAACGGCTGGGAGCTGAAAAAGTAGTTTCTCCTTATTCTATGAAATGATTTTCCATCCTAATTTTAAGAGTTTGTGCTAGAAAATCACCTTCAGCCACAAAATCACTTCTCTCATAGAATCAGCTCCCATAGAGAATCTGAATTAGATGTAACTCTACCAAACAGGATTTTCTTTTCCATTAATGAAAAAAGGACGGTGTTGGAGGGTCTCTCCACGCTCGAAATTCCTAGCCGTCGATCGAATTTGAACATTTCTTATGGAATCTTCCTCTCTTTCCTTATCATCTTCTCCCGATGGTTATCTTCTTCCCCGTCAGATCCACTCGATGTCTACCAGCCCCGACACCAAGGTCCTCGACCCCGTCGCCCTCGTCTTCCCGCTCGACACCAGTGGCACCCGGCACCGCAGACACCACTTTCCACCACTGCGCCCACTTTCAGCATTGCTCCCCTTCTTGTGTCTTCTTTTTCGAGTCTCTCTCGCGCTGCGACCGGGCTGCCTGCTCGATTCCACTACCAACGCAAATATATTGAAGCTCCACGCTCCTGTTGCCTCCACCGCCCAATCGGGGATCCCCCGCCACCAAGCTCCGGCGGCACCTCACCGCCTCCACCACCGCCGTCTCAACCGCCACCCACCACCAACGGCCAGTGAGCCATCCCGAACCTCCTTCTAGGTCCGGAGGCTACAGGCAATCCCAACCTCCAAACCTCGAGACCTAACCCTAAAGGCTCGTCGGTGCTATTGCCGGAGGGGAAGAAGAAACATAGACGTGGTGTTTGTCGTTTCGCCAAAAAAAACTTCAAGTGTGAGAGCCTAGGAAAAACCACTGGAGTGTAATATAGCTTTCTCCGATCGCTATGCGTTCGATGTTACTTTCTCACGTCCCACTGTGTGTTTAACCAATGTGGTGTCGGTCGCTGTGTTGCCCATGATCCTCGCAGAGAGGACAGACGAGGAAACGAGGCCATTGTCGGCTGCGCAACCTTTCAGTTCCAGTCCTACGGAACGATCAAGCTTAGCAGCTATTAATGGACCCAATGCAAATGATGCAGCCAAATCAAAGTGGATCATGACTCTGCTTCGAGACAAGTGCCAGCAGAGGATGTCACTGCACCGGACCAGAGCATTGTGGAACCTACCAGAAAAGAAAAGGGGTCGTTTCCTTTGTTTCTTCGGACGGAAGCAACTTGTGCACACTGGCTACTATGCTAGGGGGGGAAGTGAGGATGGTTAAGCGACTCGTGCGTTCGGGGGCCCAGCGACTCGTGGTCGTGGGCCTAGGCCCTAAAGTTAAAGATCCACCGTCACGGCGTGAAGGGGTGAGACAGGCATCGCCATCCAAGATCATGGTGTGTTCCTGCTCTTCCAAAGGTTCTAAATCAGGATAGGTAGTAGTCCCGTGACGGAGCGCATACGCTCTCAACCGTGGCGACTGCGCGAGGCAGGGCACACTACGCCCAAAACAATTGCAACGGGCGGTCAAAACATATTTGCACTGAGAAATTTGGACACCCGTCAGCATACTTGTGCCGGCGCACATGGCAAATTTGTGCTGACGGGCTAGCACAGATAGAATTGCGTTGGCGCCTCCTTGTATCACCCGCCACCACTAATTTTTGCATAGTAGTAATAAAAAGAAGCGTCGTCAGGTGTGGGAGGAGATATGTGCAAAGAGAGAAACAGATAAGGGGGAGGGAGAGGAAACGACGAGAGAGAGATGTGAGGAGGATGAGATAGAGACAGGAAGTAGATTAACAGTGAGCGCCGGACCTGGTGTTGGCTGTTGCGTATGCACGCCTCATTTTTTTTTTCAATTCCGCGCGCTTCCGGTGCTAGGTCTGTTCGCTTCAGCTTATTCAGCCGGCTTATCAATCACCAAATAGTGTTTTCCTCTCACAACAAATGAGCTGTTTCAGCTTTTCAGCCGGCTTATAAGCTAAAGCGAACAAGCCTAATTTTAAGTCTGTGGAACCCACCGTGAAACTTTTCACTGATTTGTATCGGCGGTGGAGAGCTTCTGTGCTAGCAGGTTATCGTCAAAGCCCGCCAGCACAATTTTATTTACATTTTCTCTTTTTGGTTTCAAAATTTTTAAATACAGGTACTTATTTCAAGATCTTTTGAAACTCCTACACAAGAATATATAAGTCGTCTTATACATGTAAAAATTATGTTAGGTTATATTAGGATATATATGCTAATTTTTTGGTAAGTTACTACCACCTAAAAGTTCGACTTGAGTTATATATAACGCTATGTAGACTCTAATTTTTTTAAAATATATTGAATTTTTAATGTCAAAGTGGTGCACTAATAAAATGACAGGTTTATAGAATTTTCTAATCATATTAGATATTGTTAGAATTAGAATTTGCTTCCATGATATGTTTAAATAGAAGTGATAATTATACCTGACATACACGTGAACCTTTCACATACTCTCACAATTTGAGCTAAAATGGTACATGTGCCCTTAACGTCATTTTTATGAAATGGTAATGCTATGCTTCAGGCGTCCAATGTATTAATAAAATCACCTAATTCAATCTACATCTATCAGCAGCTGTAACAAATCGGACAAGCAAGGATAAAATAACATATGCTTATCCATTCCCCTCTTCCCACCTTGCTTCCCTCTCCTTCTGAAACGAACCGGATTTACGTGAGGAGAATCCGACTCCCTGTATCCTCATGATAGTCCCTGGATCAGTACCTATCACATACAGAACTTATTTTAGCACAATATTACATCCATATAATGATAACAATACAAAATATTTATTACATCCCAGAATATGAGAGTACGATCTGGTACATGCCCCTTGGGCTAAACAGCACGAATAAAACCAATACGGTGGTAGCTAGCTTCTGGAAGCACCATCTTCACGATCATCTCCACAGGCATTCTTGAGCGTAGCACTCTTTCCTCAGTTGTACCAACCATCATAGTTGTTGTCAAAGTCGGACTCGTATCCTGCAAACTCACGAGCTGTCCCCAAGGATTGGGACAGGTTCACGTCACCATCCGTATGCAAGCTTTAAGTGGCCTAATACTACGGGTCGAAAAATAGGCAAGGATTTGGCTCGAGTTTCCTAAGCAGCAACAAGCATAAAGACATAAATCTCCATATCCATCATCCCAACCTCTCAGCACATCGGGCACGCCTGCCTCGACAGGGTCCCTATCACCAACGTCCTAACTTCATACTAGGGTCGAGGCAAAGACTCCCTCTCTTCGCCTCTCAACAACTACAACGAATCCTAAAGGGAAAGGGAGCAACTTCCCTCTTCCCGATTGCAATTGCGGCTCACGACTCACAAGTAGCTCTAAGGGGGAGGTAGAGATATCCCAAAATAATGGAGAGTCGTCGTGACACAGGGTTGTCCATGACCGAGGAAGTGGCTATATGTATAGTTATAACTCTGCAGAGTGTGTACACCTGAACCCATCTCGGAGTGAGCCCAAACGGTCCGTCGACCGAAGGAATGTCACCCTACCGAGCGAAGAACCTGGGAGTTACGATACCATCCTACAACCGGGCTCCCCCGCAGTGGACCACCCTGGAATTGTGAAGCACTCCCACCGAGGACAATTGGGGGCAAAAGGTCAGCACCACTCCCCCTGCACTAATACTCTATCCTACGGTAGGTATGGTACCACACTTGCTAGTCTCGACCCGGGCCTAGATCCATAATTCGGTGAGTGGCATGCATGTTTAACATATTCTTGTGAAGCATGATGACCCACTAGGTTTTAGACGGGGCGAGCTCCTAACTCCCAAAAGCGACTCCACAACATGGTCCGTAACGACACCCATAAAAGGTATCACCCCCAACTCCTATGCTCCTCAACCGTGTACTTGTAACAAGTACCAAACAGAGAACGTCTGAGAATGGATCCCAAGCCCCCAATCAAAATATTGGGTTGTGTAAAGCTCACCCCCATCAAGTATCCTAAAAATACCTTCTCTTGCCGGTTTTAATCCCACGCACGCCAAGAATCCTAATCACAATATCCCATACACATGCAAGCATCGCACATAGCATATAAAAGTAGTATGGTAGTAGGTCGAACAAGGATTCAAGGCATAAAGTAGGCTATGCATGGTTTATCATCATCATGCGATATAAAGTGCTAGCATGCTAGTTAGCAATGCCTAATGGGTATTCAAATCGAATGGGCATGAACCTAAGTAGTCTTCCTCCTCGTAGTGGTCCTCGAATGGCTCCGACTCTGGGTTCAGCTCCGACTCTTCGGCAACTCCTAATTACGCAATTATCATAATTACCAAGGGTCTATTTACAAAGAAAAATCCAAAAGAGATCCATAGAAGACCCAAACAATAACAAGGACTAGTCTATCACATGCTTCATGATTTTAGAAAAATTATGAAACTAGTTTCATAATTTTTGGAGTTAAGATGAATTAGTTATGAATTTTTGAAGTTGAAATCAATTTTTGGATTTTTAAATAATTTGCGGAAATAAGAAAAATCAGAGGTGTGACACGTGGCAGCACCAGAGCGCGTCTTGGTGACATCATCAGTGGGCTCGGATGATGTTAGCGTTGACTCGATCAACAGTCAACAATCAAAGGTTGACCGGTCAACGGGTCCACGGGGTAGTGGATCCCACGTGCTGACGTGGCACCCTGCTAGCTATAGGTTATCTACATGTTAGCTTTAGGCCGGCTATAGGCTAGCTGTTAACATTAGGTGGCGCCTACATTTAGCTACGTGGCGGCTGACTCAACTGCCACATGCGGTCTTTAGGCTGGGGTGGTTATAGGCTGGTGCTTAAGTCTACGTGGCTGCTTGTGTCGCGCTGACGCAGCTGCCTTCGGATCGGTTGGCATGGTGGATCCTTTGCGGCCCGTGTGGCCACGTCAACGTGTGGCCCATGGTGTGGCCGCCTCCGGTTGGGGTTTTGGGCGCGCGCACAGAGTGTTCGGCGGAATGCCTCGAGGGTATTCCGCGGCGGCGGGTCAGCGGGCGGCCGGCAGCGTTTGATGATGGTGTGGTCCTTGGTAACACGGTGGCGATTCTAGGAGGTAAAAAGGCTTAGCCTTTGGCTTGGTGCTACGGCAGGGCATGCTCGCGGGCTAAGGTCGGGCCTTGGCCACGGTGAGCGACAATAATGGAGCGGCGGTGGCGCGCGGAGCGCACTCGTAAGGGTCGCCGGGCTAGCAGTTATGGCTTAGGCTTGAGCACGCACGTGGGCTCGAGGTCTAGCCCCGGCTGCGGCGTGGCAACGCGACTCACGGGTGTGCCGGCGGGTCGGCCCGTGGCGCACGGCGTCGCAGCCGAGCAATGACACGGTGTGGCACCTGTAAAAGAGCTCATGGCACGATGGCCGGACAGAGCGCGGACAACGGCAACACGGCGGCGCACGCGTGGGCAACGCTCGGGCACGAGGTCACGGCGTTCACCTGGTGGCTCGAAGGCGACGGTGGCGGTGCGGTGGCGAGGTGACGCGGTGGCGGGTTGAGGCCGTGCAGAGAGAGCGAAGCGCCGGTGGAGTCGTGGTACTTCGCTCGGTGGAGTCGTGGTACGTGCGCCGGCTTAGCGGAGTTCTGGGTGCATGGGCAGCTCCAGTGGGCGCCCTTCCTCCCCCAGTCCTTCTTCTTCTCCCCCAACACCTCCTCCTCCTCTCTAACTGACGGCGGATAGGGGAAATTCCCAAGGGCGGCTAGGGCAGGGAGCGGCCAACGTGGGGGTATTAGTAAATGGCGGCTAGGGTTTACGCGCGTGGGTGGACGGCGGTGATGCGGTGAGAGCGGCGTGGTGGCCATCGGCATGCGCCAGCGCAAAAGCGTCGCCAAGGCCCAACGATCGTGCTCGCGGTGCACGTCGCTATCACAGCGTGCCGCGCACGTGAGGCTGGCGGAGGAAGAAAGGGGAATAGTTCCCCGAGTCGTTGACGGGCGGGGCCTGACAGGAAGTGGCCGTGGCAGGGAGTAGTCCGGAAGGTGGGCCGGTGGGCAGCGGGCTGGGCCAGCCAGTTTAGCAGGTCTCCAGCCTGGCAGGGAAGTGGGCTAAGGTAGGCTGGGTGGTTGGGTGGGCTTGCTTAGGGGTTAGGTGGGTTGTCGAGGTTTCGCCCCATGTTAGGTAGTTTAGGTTTAATTCAAATTTGATTTCTAGAATTCAAGTTTGAATTCACTCAATCAAAATCCAAAATAAGGCCAAATAAAATCCAAACAACACACTAGCAAACATCCAACCCTAGGTTTTTAATTTAATTCCAAATAATCTAGGAATTTTTGGGAGAGATATAATGAAAACATTCTTATAGTTTGGAAATAGATCAGACTCCCACGTATGATGGTAGTGGTGAGCTAGTGGAGGCAGAGGGGCGGGATGAAGCGCGAGGCAATGCTCCAACAAGAAGAGGGGCATCAACGTGGGTAGGAATGGATATGGGTGTCTGGAAATCCGAATTATCCGTATTCCTATCTGCCTAAAATATTATGGATATCCGTATTCGTATTCGATTTTAATATGAACGTCAAATGGTTATATCCAAATTCGATTTCAATATTTTTCTCTATCCAATTAAAGATTCATATTTGACAAAAATATGAAATATCCGATACTATCCATATCCACGAAGAGTAAAGTACCCCATGAAATCATCTAAAATACTAATAATAAATGATGTCAACTCTAATATTACTAATAAAGTAATTGTGTACACCATCTCAAGTATTAAAAAGTTATCTATTTGACAAATGACTAATTATGTTAGTCTAATATTACTAGTGGTATATAATAAATAAATGATAATGTTTAATTAATTTAATGTGGCTAATCATATTAATTTTATTATACTATTTTATTTAATGAATAAATTATATTTATATGTATTAATGTACTTATTTTCTTATTAAATAATTTATATATTTGTGGAATTATTTATTTAAATGATATTCATTTGATATATATTTAATTATTGAAATATTTATTTAATAAATATATTATTTTCAATAAGGTATCTATTATGTGCTAATTAATCCCTAGTTATAGCATGGTTTTTTTTATCTACTATAAAAGTATCGATAAAATAAATTGATACTCGATATGACGCTATGTTCCAAGTCAAGTAAGTATCCGAATGTGAATCCGAATTCGAACTATTTGTTTTTTATTCGTATCCGATATGATTCGTATTCGTATCCAAATTCATATTAAAATATGGGAAATAGTGTTATCCGAATTCGATTGTATTTAATCCGAATATACGCGGGACCTCGCGACGTCGGGATGGTTCGCGCGTGCAGACGGGGTGGCTAATAATTAATGTAGCGCTAGCAGCTCCGAACTTTAAACCTTTGTGTGAAACTTTAAATCCCTCTAATCCTGCGTCCACCACTCATCACTCCGCTCTCTCATCTCTCCTCCTCCAGGCCACCAATGGCCCTCTCCGCCGCCGCCGGGGCCACCACGGCGACCGCGTTCGCGTCGGGTCGGCGCCTCTCGGTCTCCTCCCCGTGCCCCTCCGCGTCGGCGTCGCTGCCGTCCTTCCTCGCCGGCGCGTTCCCGCGTGCGGTCGCCGCGAGGCGGCGCGCGGCGCCGGCGGCCCGTGCGGCAGTCTCCGTGCGCGCGGAGGCCAAGAAGAGCGTGCTGATCGTGAACACCAACAGCGGCGGGCACGCCGTGATCGGTTTCTACTTCGCCAAGGAGCTGCTCGCCGCCGGGCACGCCGTCACTGTGCTCACCGTCGGGGACGAGGGCTCCGACAAGATGAAGAAGCCGCCCTTCTCCCGCTTCTCGGTATGCCCTGCTGCATTGGGCGCTGATGATTTGGGGGTTAATTTTGTACTTGATTTCTTGGTAATCGAGCTTTTGATGGGCAGGAACTGACGGGAGCTGGCGGGAAGACGGTGTGGGGTGACCCGGCGGACGTCAGCGCGGCCGTCAGCGGCGCGTCGTTCGACGTCGTGCTCGACAACAACGGCAAGGACCTCGACGCCGTCAAGTACGATACGTCTCGCTCGTCTTCTTTTCCGCTCCGGTGTTCACGATGCAGTCATGGCAGTGACACATCTCAATGGTGGTGACCGGTGATGGGCGCAGGCCGGTGGCGGACTGGGCGAAGGCGTCCGGCGTGGGGCAGTTCCTGTTCATCAGCAGCGCCGGCATCTACAAGCCGACCGACGAGCCGCCGCACGTCGAAGGGGTA
This sequence comes from Setaria viridis, assembly GCF_005286985.2. Taxonomy (NCBI): domain Eukaryota; kingdom Viridiplantae; phylum Streptophyta; class Magnoliopsida; order Poales; family Poaceae; genus Setaria; species Setaria viridis. The sequence continues at coordinate 7,291,168 of NC_048264.2, forward strand.
ACGCTTTGTGTCACTTGTGACACATGAGCAGAGTCGATGTCACATCTTCTTCTTGTGGTTGACTGGCAACAATCAATGGCGACGCGCGCAGGACGCGGTGAAGGAGAGCGCGGGGCACGTGGGCGTGGAGAAGTACATCGCGGAGCAGTTCAGCAGCTGGGCGTCGTTCCGGCCGCAGTACATGATCGGCTCCGGCAACAACAAGGACTGCGAGGAGTGGTTCTTCGACAGTAAGAACTGGCGCATTTTCCTCTTCTGTTCTCTTCTCCGGCGACGACGAGTCGACGGTGACCTCCATCCTCAGCACCGGCATATGATGTGATGCAGGGATCGTGCGGGGCCGGCCGGTGCCGATCCCGGGCAACGGGATGCAGCTGACCAACATTGCGCACGTCCGGGACCTCTCCAGCATGCTGGCGCTCGCCGTCGAGAACCCCGGCGCGGCGGCCGGCAAGATCTTCAACTGCGTCTCCGACCGCGCCGTCACGCTCGACGGCATGGCGAGGCTGTGCGCGGCCGCGGCCGGCGCCGCCGTGGAGATCGTGCACTACGACCCCGCCGCCGTCGGCGTCGACGCCAAGAAGGCCTTCCCCTTCCGCAACATGGTATAGGCGAGCTGTGAATCCGAAGGACTTTTCCTTTTACCATTGGGAGACAAAAAATGCTCATGGCGTCGTTTGAATTCCAATTTGGCAGCATTTCTACGCGGAGCCCCGGGCGGCGAAGGAGGCGCTGGGGTGGGCGAGCACGACGAACCTGCCGGAGGACCTCAAGGAGCGGTACGCCGAGTACGCCGCCAGCGGCCGCGGCGACAAGGCCATGGCCTTCGACCTCGACGACAAGGTCCTCGGCGCCGTCGGGATTGTGCCGGCCAGCGCCACCGTGTAGGAGGAAGCAGGCAGTATCAAAAGACAAGTTTTGTGGATATATATACGCTAGCAGGTCCTCCTGGCACGTCGCCAAAGAGGCAAAGACGCTACATAAACACGAGAAACAGTTCTTTTTTGTTTTGTGCAATGAAACACGACATGATAATGATGCTTTCCTGTAAGTCTTGCTGTAACTAATAGTAGGCCGTGCAGTTTCGGACAACAACGGGGTGGTGGCGCAGTTGGCTAGCGCGTAGGTCTCATAGCTGAAAGCGAGTGATCCTGAGGTCGAGAGTTCGAGCCTCTCTCACCCCAGAGCGATGACAGAATTCTGTGCTCCCGTGATTGGTTGGGTCCATCACAGCCGTCTGATCTCACAGACGATAAGACGCACATCTGAGCTCTTCTTTTTTTTAATTTTTTTTTCTTGGGTCGAAATTTACTAGCAGCTTTACTAGCACAATTCACAGCGTTCTCTTCCTTATTTGCTCAAATCTGAGCTCTTCTTTTTTATTCTTCTTCTTGGGTCAAAATTTCCAGAGATGAGTTTCCGTGTTGCCCAAAACCGATGGGTCACAATCAAAGTTTTGCATTGCTCTAACATCTTAATTTCATCTTGTGATCCCAAACCTTCTGAATTATCCACAAAAAAACATGAACTTTTGATACAACAAATCTGCTATTTTGAATGCTACAACAACAGGGCTAGTGCCACAAAGATACACACTGACCCAGTTCAGTGCAGACTGCAGAGCGATGACATGCTCAGTGCTCCTGTGATTGGTTGGGTCCATCATATCCGTCTGATTAGTGTACAGACGACTGAGCTCTTACACCATTTTTCTTTTCTTTTTTTTTAAATAATAAAATTTCCAGCTCATAAACAAAATTAACACATCTTTTTTAATCAAAATTTAATAGAGACTTCTGAAAATAAACCCATCCCCTTTTTTTGATTTAATTTTACAGCTCAATCAATTCCGCATGCGCTTCCAGCAAAATACATCCGCACTCTGGGAGAGTACAGAAGAGCAATGCCCCCAGATCAAAGAAACAGATTGATCAACAAGACAATTCCTGACTTTCAATGTTGCAATTACAAACACGCTTCCATATAAGGTGCAACACAACATTTGGTGTAAGACTTAAATAGCTGGTGACCGCGAGAATCAGCAACTTACAATTCCAACAATCCTCGGGTCGGCTGACGACACACACACTATAATGTGTCCTGAAATTGTGGGTGAACCAACAAACTACCGAGCATCAGGGAGCCCTCAGTTACGTCAGGTTATGGAAGTTTAACCCAAGCAAAGGTAAAAAGGGAAAAGGAAATAGCAGATGCCTCCTGATGCTTCAGGTGTCGTCATCTTTCGCTTCGGTCCACACAGCCACCACCGTTGCTCCAGTTCTCAAGCCAGGCAGAGAAGCCTGTCACAAGGGCTTCTTGCATCCATGGGTGACGACTCCGCTCTGCCGCCTCAGGTACCGTGAGCCAGCTCCTCTGCCGGGTACTCTGTTCAGGCCAGGAGGCCAGCTCTTCCTTCACGTGCAGTGCAAAGACAGCAGCTCTGCACATACCTTCAGGTTGCTTGCTCTTGAAATCGTAGAAGCCCAACAGTTTCTTATGCACAGAACAAGTAGCACGATCAGAAAATGTGCCGGCAGGACATATGGAAGCAAATAAGAGCTGTTTAGAAAGAACATAAAAATATGGCACAGTGTAAAAAGTCAAACAGAACAACTGAACAAAGTCCATTTATATATATATGCAGACACAAAGTTTGCCTCGATTTGCTAGGATGCAGACATGTAAATGAACGGCCTTACAATTGCAAAATTTAAATCTTTAACCTCCTTGCATTTCTGCACAAAAGTTGGTAAATGCCAAATAAATTCATCCGCTACATACTTTTATTTGATATTATTCATGTTTTATTGGATGCAGTGTGTTCGTGTATAAATACTTGCATTCTTTTATAGTACCAAACTATCAATAGCACCAAACATATGGAAGTAACGTAACCAGATGCAATTATGAGAAAAATAAATGCTGATATAGTAGAAGACCACAGGAGATGGTAGCAAGCATGGCTTAGGTCTAGATTATGTTAACTACAAAAGAATCCTACCTTAACCCATCAGTTAACTCCCATAATTTATGGCTACAGAAGTGCAATAACACTACTACCTCTAGCCAAATTAGATATCATTCTACAATGCGTGCAGCAAAACTTTAAATCCTTTATCACTGCTATACATCAAAGTATTCGATTTCACACATCAAAATGATAATATAATCATTCAAAGGTACATATATATCACTATAACTTTATTATTTTAGTGTCATAGACAACAAAGGATCAGACAAGAGTATATACACTAATAAGCTAAACTATGGATGATGGGGACAAACTATCCTTTTAGACAAATGGCACAGTTCTTAACATCAAATGGTCCTAGTTTTATGAAGTGTCAAATTACCAACTAAAAAACAAGTGGATGCTAGCATCATCAAATGGGAGAGGAGTCTACCAAAGTGGACACATAGTTCCAGCTGTCCATAAAAAATTCATAGAGAACTCCTAAGGCTTGATAGAGATTGACGCTTAACAATTAGCATGTTAGTGCTCTAGTGTCAATAAAATTTTGTACTATGAAGAAAGTTCCAACGAATTCATAGCACCAGGCTGAAAGTTAAGACACCAGAATAATCTCAAATTTCCAGACTAAGTCCAAAGTTCTAGATTCCAGATAAGGGTAAGACATAGAGTACATGGACATCTACAAATCTGGTAACTCCAAAAAGTGTCTCGTGCATGTATTGCCATAAAACAGAATATGCCATATATCATAAAAACACAGTTTGCCATTTATGCCTTAGAAGAGGACGGGAATTTTTCCAGGATACAATTAATATTTCATGTTTAGCACGAAAGTTTATGATAAGACTATATCTCACCACTAAATCTCCTCGAACTCCAGCTTCTTCGATAGCTTCTCGTGCAGCTGCCTCTTCCACAGTTTCATCATTCTCCCATCCTCCCTGCAGCAATAAAATATACCACCAAAAAGGCACTGTAATGATAATGCATCGGAGAATTCTTTGCTTTATATAATATATGTGACAAATAAGTAAATCTAAGTGACTGCTCCTTGGCCCCTGTTTTCTTAGTATCCAGTTAATCACATTAATATCTACCTTATACAAGCCATAGCACACAATGGACTTAGTAGCAGCTAATACATCGATGTGGACATGACACGAGAAAAAAAAACAGATTTATTTTCGTAAACTAATCACAGAAAAAAATACTCATATTTCCATACATCATACAATGACAATTATGTGAACCTCTGCGAAGTTTATATTTCACAGTACCTTTGGAAATAGAAGACCTGGTCCACTCTGGGAGTTGATCATGAGAACTTCAACAAGTTTCTTTTGTTCATCTTTAATGTCTCTATATCTGAATGGTATGCACCTACATATACAAGGAAGAAGTATGAGCCAAATAAAACACATTGCCACATTCACACTCTTAAAAGTAACTGGGCCTACAACCACAAGACTTGAGATTACAGAGAGACGCAAATATAATAAACTTTAAAATATGGATAAAATCCCTGAGGTGTATTCTTGGTGCAGTGTAATCATTGGTAGATGCTTTCTATATGCTGTAGAGATGCTGCCATTGATTACTTAATAGCAGGAGAAACTAGAAAGTTAAGACATCTGTTTGCATGCTCAGTAGACTGCATATTTTTGTATCAAAGAGTAAAATGAGAAAAAAATTTAGTACAAGCAGAATTAACTAACTGATGTTTTTCCAGTTAGGTTGTTGACATCGAACTAATGCTGCAAATGATTTACACTCTAAATTTAAGCCATTTGAAAGACATAAAAGTATGAAACGATGAATGTCCATATCACCAACATGAAGCACTTATGTAGTAAACACCAGTGACATTTTTACCACACCACAGATGGCCAACAAGCAGTGAAGCAACAAGAAGAAATATCAGCTATTCTACTAGTTTCTTGTGTATTCTCTTGTTGATATAAGTAATTGTACTCACAGGATCAAGAATAACCTGCACGTTACAGGGACCTTTTCTATGGTCTCACCTTGCACACCTATCTATGCCTTATAATCCAGAAAACGTACCTATATCTTTTGCTACTATTTCTGAAAAAGCGTGAACTTCCTTCGCAAAATTTACAGCAGAAAGAGATCGATTCTGCACAGACCTCTAACAAAGCCCACCAAGCAGGCCTCTAACATATAAGAATGAGCTTATGCCATAGCTTAAAGCTCAACTGACCGAACCTTGAACAAGCATCCCCAAGTCGGAACATCTGCTTATGCTAAGCCAATGAACACACCAGCCTCTTCTCCACAACCCATAATTGGCCCACAATCTTTGTTGATCTAGTACCAAACCAAAATTCATGGCAGATTCCTTTCTTGACGGGCGTAATTTTGAACCAAACAGAGATACACCAACCCGCTTCCCCTGTCAACTACACTCACACTACCTTGTGATGAGATCACAACCGGAGAAGAGCAAAACGGTAAGCGGGCAGTAAATGGGTCGACAACGCCAGGTGCCAAGAAAGTAATGCGATGACACGCACAAGACCTACTGTTCATTGATTAAGGAAAACCTAGTGTTATTAATCAGCCAGAGAGGCCGACCCTACTCCCCAACAGTAGCAGCAATACAACAATGGGTAATCGCAGCCCAACAAGACCACATGCATCCTATCCAATCTACTCTAACCAAGAACCCATTCAAGCATAGCTAGCCTTATAGCTGCCCAACCAAGCAAGTACAGATTGTGAACCAACCCAATCAGATCGAATCGAATCGAATCGAAGGCAGAGAAATGATTCACTTCTTTGGTGGTGGGGATGCCAGAAGGTAGAGGTAGGAGAGTGGGTAGTGGGTGGGGGACGGGGAGGGGGAGGGGGGCTCCCCCTGCGGACGCACCCGGCCACAAGGCGACGGCCGTCCTCGTAGCGCTGCAGGTGCCGGCCCGTGCGGGCCACCAGATCGCACATGCCCGCCTCCCCTTCTTCCTCCTCCGATCCCGCGGCGGGGCTCAGGCTGCCCCCGAGCCAGGCCCCCCGCCGGTTCGAGCCTCTCTCCTCTCGCGCCAGGAGGGGCGGCGGCGCGCGGCAATGCGGCGGGGCCGTCTGGCCGTGGGTGGCGGATTAGCGTGCGCCTCGCTGCGCCGTGGGGCTCGTTGGCTGACATCATATATGTGTCATGAGGCAGTGAGGCTGGTGCGCTGTCCTGTCCATGCCATTTTCCTGTTCATGCTTGTTTTTAGCATCTTGATGAACGACTTCTTCATTTTCATCATACCAATTACCAGATGCATTGCATTTTAATAGTGAACTGTTGTCAGCTACCTCATCTGTCGGATATTCAGATGCACAAAAGCACCAGGGCCCCAAGCAGATGACACTTATGCGGTGCTCTCCAGCTCTTAAGTGGGTGTTCATCTTATTCATTTCTCAAAAATATATAATCCATTAATTTTTTCTTCTTACGTATTTATTAAAAAAATGGCCGGCATGCGATGGCTTTGAGGGAGAGCCAAGACATGCTTCTGCTCCTACGCTTGGCCATTACGATAAGGGCACAATTTTGCGATGGTGAGCACCCAGCATCGGCCTTGCCACACCGGAACCGAAGGCCAATTCCAGCTTGTCCATTGACCAGAGCACCTTCGTCGCGCACGTGGAACAGGTGTGAAAGTTGATTTGGGCAGTTCCTCTAAACATTATGCATGAACGAAGGGGATCAACGAGGAATGTCGAGGGTGTGTTAGTGGAGGCTGTCTCAACTCGTAAGGTAACATATGATGCACGCTCTCCATTTGGTTTCCCCCAGCATCCCATCTAGACAAGCTTTGGTTTCTTCTGCTCAAGCCGGGATCTGTAATAATATAATGTGCTCAAAACTTCCACTTGTGTTTATAGGCGGTACACTTCTCAGTTACTAGACCTGTCCACATTAGCTAGCACCAGGTCATCTGATTAGTGTGCCGTTCATGCCATTGTGCTGTTCATGCTTTGTGTTAGCATTCTGGATGAACCATTTCATTTTCTTCATATTAATGTGCATATATGACCAAATGCATAATGTTGTTGTAAACTTCGATTCTCATCAGATATTCAGATGCACAAGGGCGGCCCAAATATATTTTGCTTCATATCAGCCCATATATATATTCTACCCTTTGCCTACTCCTATGGCCCAGCGTGTGCACCAGGCATCCCGTGATAGTTAGATCATCTATGGGTAAAATGTTAGTATAAACACAAATTTCTTCAAATTTACTTCTTATCAAATTTACTTCTTATGATTGGTCATTCCTATGCTTCGTTGTGCAGAAAGAACTTTTTTTTGGGTTCTTTTCCATTTTGTCAAGCCTGAATCTCTCAAACTTTTGGAGTACATAGAGGCTGAACAATGAAAATGTGCATAAACAGCAAGAGCATCTTACTAATTTGTTAATGTCTCCATGAAGATAAATGCTTAGGTATGTTAAAATTCCCGCCCAGTACCACAGCTGGAGGCCTGCTACCTTACCCTCTGCCATCCTGTTCCTGTGACTATATATGTATGATCATAAGGCTTAGTAGCAAAAACAATTGTTTAGTACCCAACACAATCTTCCCTATCATTAATAGCAAAAAATAGTCATTTTTTGACGTCATATATTTTAAAATTGAGGGAGTAGCTACATAATCTTCCCTATCTTGAAGTCATGTCAAAATTTCACTCAACTGACATCTGTATACATCGTAGTAGCTACATGACCATAAAGTGCAGCAGTCAATCTCAGCAACCATTGTCCAAAATTGACCAATTCACTCAAAGCCTACGTGATCATACCATATATAATCGATAAGTATATATGGTGAGAAATCCATTGTGTGCAACCCGCTGGCCTCAACGTAGATCCGCAAGCCACACTTTCTACGCACCGATGCATCAAGCGCTGACGGAGGCTGCCGCTGTATCATCTTGAAGGTCGAGGCCCCGTAGGCCTGCTAACGGGGTGTACCTGTCCCTCACCCGCCACTACCCGCAGCAGCTAAGGTTAATCACCCATCCCACCTCCACCTAAAAAAATGAATTAATCACCCCGTCCCATCAAAATAGGTTAAACCGCATCTGCATGCCACATGAGCCGCAGCCCCGCAGGCCCACATCCACACAGGAGCTGCATGCCACAAGAGCCGCTGCAGCTGGCCATGATGACAAGTACAGAAGCCGCGGCTGATGCCACATGTGCTAAGCTGATGCTACTGGTTATATCTAAATACAATCCATCTCCATGGCAATAAATTATATCTAAATAGCTTAAAACAACAAGTCTCTTTGATCATGTGATTTGATCATTCATGAAGGGTAGAGAATCTCCAAATAAATATGCTGGATCCACTAAAAGTCCATCATCCAGTGTTGGAGACTCATGCTGTGGCATTCCTCCCTGATAATCCAAGTGGTCCAACAGGCTACCATCTTGCCATCTTGGTCTCCAAATAACGGCCCAGGATCTCCACAAGTCCCCTCCAGATTTCTCTTAGGGGATATGTACTCCATCTGAATGTTAAGCGAAGAGCAAAGTTGAATAACATAAGCATATAACATAACTTGCTCGATTATACATCTGAAAAACTAAGTGCACCCTAAATTAGAGTGAACAATAGATAAAACTAACATAACTGAAGCAGCAAATTTATCACATTCTTGGTGAGCAAAGTCAAAAGGCTTGTCTGATTTGTGCCCAAACCAACCTTGCCAGGATACGCTAGCTCACAGATTAGCAGTCATCTGCATGGGGCCAAAATTTGGCAGTACACATCTGGGCACAAACCAATAAGCCTTTTACTACTTTTCACAGTGGTTGAAAATTAATGGATTATATATTTGAGAAATAAATAAGATGAACACCCACTTAAGAGCTGGAGAGCACCACATATGTGTCATCTGTTTGGGGCCCTGGTGCTTGTGCATCTGAATATCCGACAGATGAGGTAGCTGACAACACTATAAAAATGCAATGCATTTGGCAATGCATATGCGAGATCCAGCAACTTAACACCACATCGCAGTTCATCAAAACAAGGACACTTGACACATAGTGGAGAGAGAATTTGAGGGTTTTTCTCATGCCTAATCTCACATCTAGATGTCTCCAGGACTTTTTATAGGGGAGATGATGACCGTTGCTGACCATGTCAAGTCACTGATGAATACAATCTGAGAAGTGAAGCGCATAGAAATACAAGTGGATGTTGCAATATATAGAGCACATGCATGATGTCAATTGTATACTTCCTTGGTGAGTCGAGGTGCCCTCCACTGATCGATGTGTCCTAAGAGTATGAGGAGTAGCTGCTTTATCTGGCTTGGAGCTCCAAATAAGTGCACAAGTGGAAGTTCTAATATAGCAGAAAACATATAAGCAATTGCAGACCAAATAATGTAGTTAGTTTATAAGTGGGGTATTGGGGAGAAACAAATATATACAGTGTCCACCATATACTGCCTTGGTGAATTGTGGTGCGCACCTATGGTGTGCCTTAAGAGCGTGTGCACTAGCTGCTCGATTTAAATTGAATCTCCAAATAAGTGCGACGCAGACTGTGAACGGCTCGGTGGTGGCAGGCACAGGGCTATACTGGGCACGATATTAAAGGATTTTTTTAGTTCTTTATTTTAATTTCTTGTAGCTAGAGACTAACAAATTAGGTACGAAGCCTACCTATATACGCACGTTTCCATAGTTCGATCTCTGTGTACACAAAAATTTGAGAGATCCAGGCAAAAAAGAAAAAGATTCTTTCTACACAATCAAGCTATAGGAATAACCAATGATACAAAGTAAAGTTGAGGAAATTTGGGTTTATATTAAGATTTACCTATTACTGATAACGTGTAAATTTGAAGAACACGGATTCCTGTATTTGTATCCTTGCCTATACATACCAGTCCTTGTATGCAACACCGATCCTGGTTTATGGACAGCCGTACAACTACTAGCCTCCTGTCATTAGAAAAAGAATCTAAAGTAACTTTCTAATCTTCATCTAAATTATATTCACCTGTGTTATCATGAAAATAAATCTAGATAACCATATTAATTTGTACCTTAACTACTCCTATCCACCACTATAATGTTGAATTTGAATTATGCACATCCTCTCTTATTAAAAATAACCTAAAGTAAGTCAACATCTATGTTAAAATAATCTAAAGTAACTCAACACCTAAAGTAACCACCTTATGTTAAATTACCAAATTTTGTCATTGTTGACATTGAAAAGACAACTCAAGGTATACATTCATGATGTGCGCCACAATTCACTCCCTGTATACATATATGCATGAAGTGATACTCATATCTATTTTCAAATGAAACAAATGGCTCAAACTAAGGCTTCAGCTAAACACGCATCAGTACACATGGAAGTGCATTGCAAGGGGCCGCGGCAAATATGAATATAGATGAAAAGGTATCTATCACAACCGAGTAAGAAAAGTATCTATACAAGTATTGTGCTAGAATATAAATAAAATGGAGAGATAAAAATAAATAATTTTATTAACTGGATCAGCGAGAAGATGAGACCCAGATGGAGGCGACTTGCATGTTAATCGAGGTTGTTTTCCGGTAATTTCTAGCCAAAATCACTGTAAAAAAAACGGTTTATAGGGGCGGTTGAAATAACATTTTCAGGAGCGGGCTACCCGCTCCTAACTTTCGCTGCTATAAATAGCTGTTTGCAAGAGCGGGTAACATGCCTGCCCCTGTAAAGCCCTTTCTAGGGAGGGTGACGCCATCACCCGCCCCTGGAAATATCGTTCCCGCCAAAATTTTGTACCATTTTCGTGCCAAATTTTTAAAATGTGGCTCTCAATCAACCCATTCAAATCCAACACTCAAAGAACACTGGATATGCAATAAAGTTATATAACCAATTCCTACATCAATAAGGAAAGAGTAGGGGTACATCCATGCCACAATATAATATAACCAACTGTTTCAACAATAGTGCAAGTTGGTACATCAATACTTAAGATCTTAGAGAGAATAATTTTAAATCCATAAGAAAAGAGTAGGGGTACATCCATGTTACTTATCTTATTCTAATGCGGCTCGCTTCCTTGGATATGGAGCATAGTTAAGGTCTCCAATTGTCCAGTTAGAACTTCATCAAAATAAGTTAGAGCATGGATGAGTGCACTCTCTTTTGCTTCAGGTCACATACACTACTATAAATCTCGAACAATGGAGAGGTTAACTAATATGGCCTATAGTAAGTGAGATGAGCATGGAACTTCCAATCTCTGATGAATATCGGGTTTCCACCCATGTAAGTCAAATCAAACACATCCAAGACTTGATCCAGAATCGCATGAAAATTCGTTGCCGCATTGGTAGTACCAAAGAGATCCTAAAAGATGATAATAATATGATGAAAGTTAAAAGATGTAACATAACTAAAGTTAAGAATGATAAAAGGATGTTCAATACCATGTCATGTTCATTGAGCTGACAAAGCCTCTCAGTAGTCACAATCACATTGCTTTCTCCCTCCTCGAGCTGCTTTATTCAAAAATATGACAAGTCTGGCACAAAGTACCCATGATCCTTAAGCTGTCTAGGCAGGCCTCCACGGCAGTCCTATCAAAAGTTACCCTATTTGGTGCTATTTGACCCCATGCGACAATTGAAACCATCGGGATGGCCTCTCCTGGTGTCATCGAGGTGAAATATGTTTCTCGAACAGGTACTTGAAAAGAGATATGTACTCTTTTAAAATGAGGTTCATTAACAACCTTGGTTTGCATTGAAGGACAAGTACCACCTATAGCTTTAACAACATCTTTGAGCCATCTAATAGGGTTTATAAGCTACATAAATTTAGAATTTATTCATGTGTAGTAAAAAAATTAATTCAAAGAAGGAAACAATATTACTATGTTGGGAATTGATCCGTTCATTCGATCGCCTGTTGGAAAGTCAATAGCGCCATTAGGGAAGTGAAGTCCTGGACAACGAGCGGGAGGGTCCTCGAAAAATCCCGGAGGGAAGCACATCTCCAACTGCACCATAGTCTCCCCAATAAATTCTTGGAGATGTTTCAATTCATCTTCATTAATAACCTTTTGAGAAATTTTGTTGAAGAAGTAACACAACTAAGTGATAGCCATCTTCACATATACAAACTTGATCGCTCTAATTGCAATTGGAAGGAACAACTTCAGCATCACATGACAGCTGTAGCCGGATAGCGAGAGATCTTTCATCGAGACTAGTTTCCTGATGTTGGATGAGAATTGACTTGGTATTCTAATCCCCCGTAACGATTGGCACACTGCCTTCTTCTCATCTAGTGTCAAGTTGTAGCTAGTCGGGGGTAATTCATATCTTCCATTCCTCTTATCGATAGGGTGAAGGTCTTTTCTTATCTTCATGGCTACCAAGTCTTGTCGTGACTTCAGGGTATCCTTTGTCATGTCTCCAAGAAGAGACCAATTGTATTACCAAACACATTCTTCTTCAGGTGCATACCATTGATGGCATGGCGGACCTCAAGGTCCGGCCAATATGGCAAGTACTTGTAGAAGATCGATAATTTCTTGAATGGCACGCCATCGATGGGTGGCTTATCTCTATTTCTCTTCTTCCCATCTTTTGTCATCTTCCCATAAGGAACCTAGATGGTCCTGACCATGTTGAAAACATAGTGCCCATCTCAATTTTCTAGAGCAGATTCTAGGTCAAGCTAGCCACCAAAAAAATTATAGAACTTCTTTCTTTGGTACATGTGTCCTTCCACCAAGAAGTGTATGTACCCAAGGTAAACTACCTTTCTAGAACCTTTTAGGAAAGACCATATGGTGTCATCAATGCACACCGTGCATCCTTGTCTTACCTTTCACCTGTCCTGACAAGACAAACAACGCTTGGTAAGAATTGATGGTGATGAAGATAATGGCTCTTAGATTAAATTCCCTCCATGTAAAACCGTCAATGATGTTGATACCAGTCTTCCATTAAGTTTCCATCTCTTGCATCAAAGGCTTAAGAAAAACATCTATATCGATGCTAGGATACTTTGGTCCTTGTATAAGGATGGATAGCAAAATATACTTTCACTTTTGGCACAACCATGTTGGCAGGTTGTACATCATCAAGATCACTAGCCATGTGTTGTGAGTGTTGGTCCTTTCACCGAACGGATTCATTCCATCCGTACTTGCTGCCGTCACCCACCCATTTGCAGGGGTAGGTGATGCCATCACCCGTCCCTGCAAATGGTTCTCTAGGGGTGGGCCGCATGCTACAGTACCGCCCCCATTTTGTAGGTGCGGGTGGCAATTTTGCCCGCGCTTAGAAAAAATGGAGCACCCCTACAAATTGTTTTTTCAGCAGTGAAGGTAAGTCGGTGACACATATGTTCTCGGTGTAGGTCAGTATGTTTGTGTCAGTTTTGGGTGAGTTGTAACTTTCCTTAATGTACTGACTGGCACAGGGGACTCAATATTGGATGGCCATGTGACAACGAGAGCCCTGCCCGGTGCACACGCGAGGCCAGCTGGGTGATTGCACGAAAAGGGTGCAAACATGGGCTGAGAGCAATTAAAATCTTTTTGGGTCCCGGTGCTTGTGCATCTAACACTACTAGAAAAATGAGCATTCATCCCGAGACTCAGTACCACTTGCATTTTGGCCCGGTACTAATGTGAGCATTAGTACTGGCCCTAACAGATAGTCCCCGAGGAGCCCCCTATGACCCCCTTTAGTACCAGGTAGAGCCCCTTAGGCACATTAGTACTAAAGGGTTTCCTCCGCTCCGTCCGCGCGCAAGTACTTTGCACTGGCTCCCTCCCTTCCCTCGAGGCGCTAGCTGGCCTTAATAATTAATCCTCCGCTACTCCCTCCGCCTCCCTCACCCTTATCCATCCGCTCACCTTGCTCCTCCACCTCCCTCACCCTCTCCCTTAGCTCCTTCCCTCCAGGAGCCCCTCCTTCCCCCTGGCCTCCCCTCTCCTCCCCCCTTCGCTCGCCCCCTCACCTCATGCCTGAGGCGAGGAGCAACGACGATTGCGGGCGGCGGGAGCGGCGGCAGGGCGGAGGGCGGAGGTGGAGCGGGCGGAGGGGTGGTGGGGCGGAGGGCAGCGGGGGCAGGGGCGAAGGGGCGGCGGGGCCGGGGGGGCGGAGGCGGAGGGTGGCGGGGGGGATTCTTTTTTTTTAATTTTTTAATACTCCTTTACCTTTAGTACTGAATTACCAGTACCGCTTGCGAAACTGGTATTAAAGGGGTTCCCAACCGGTAGTAAATGTGTTTTTCCTAGTAGTGTGATGAGGAACTTCACAACAATACTATGTGTTTGGTAATATATGCATGAACAGAACAGCACAACGGCGCAACAGTCAAATGGCATGAATGGCACACTAATCTGATGACACATGATGTTAGCTAATGTGAGGATCTGCTAACTGAGAAGTGTAGCGCATATAAATAAAGGGGAGATTCTGACTTCTGAGCATTTCACAACCTTTGCCTCAGCAGAAACTTAAGATAAGCAAAGTCAAAACCAAAGTTTTCTTCTTCTTGTTTTTTTTAAAAAGCAAAGTTTGCCTAAATGAGATGTTGGGGAAAAATAAATAGAGCGTACATCATATGCTGTATTGATGAATTGGGGTTAGGGCACCCTCCATTAATATGTTCCCTCTTCGACCTTGACAGTCACCACAGTATCACCATTGCCAAGCTCTTCAGCCTTGACAGTCACCATAGTACCACCATCGCCGACCGGCAAGCTCAACCTGTGCTGAACCAATCCACGTCGCTTCTCAACAGTTGCCGATCAGCGCCGGAATGAAGAAGATCGAGGAGCAGGATAGCAGTAACCGTTAGAAGAATAGGAGAGAATAACTTTTAAACCTATGGGTCTGATTGGTTTCAGGATCCTATGGGTCTGGCTCGTATCAGGCATGCAGGATCCCGACAGCTAGGCTCTCCCCATAATTGGTATCTGATTGGTTGAAGTCTCTATCGAGCCAGGCTAGCTAAATAACTTGATTGGTTGCTTGGTTAACCAGTGCTTAGCTGCTTTTCTTATGTCTATGCGCACCTCTCGAGGACTCACCGCTGCACCGCGCGAGCCTGGCTCCGAGGAAACAAGGACTTTTATTGCATCTCAGGAGCCAGGCTCAAGGAGTCCTTTTGCATCCCGCGGGACAGGCTCAGTAGCTAGCGCAGGCAACCAATCAACCCAAAGCTACATCCCGAGAGCTTGGTTCGCCTGCCATGCGGGGAACCTATCACCCCCTATATGGCAGTAGCTCTCATGCCGGCTACGAAAATGCAAGCCTCGCTGTTTACTGAGTCTAGTACTCACAACCAGGTCAACTTACACCTCAAGGAACTTAATGACAACTGAGCATAAGTTCGCTTATATGGCTAACAATTGCATCAGTAACAGTACGGTGCGGCAGCAACAGCATGGGCGACACCCCTAGCCCTGGCTTGGCTGCCCCTGGGCCCTGGACATGGCGTGGCTGCCGCCCATGCCATGGCTGGCCCTGGCCTGGCCTGGGCGCCGGCCCTGACCCTGCTGCCAGTGCCCAAGGACTGGCCGGCCGCGGCCGTGGCCGAGGAAGTCAGGCTGCATGGTCTGCACTGCTTTCCTAGGCTGCGAGCGGCGCCAGCTGCGGCAAGACGGTAATCCGTCCGACTGCCATGTCAGTACAGGTAACATGATTGACCAAATGCCCCTGAAGCTGACGCAGGTAAAGATGCAATGCAACAGCAAGCTGGAATGATGCAATGACGGATGCAAGCAAATAAAAGGTGGGTCTTTTTCCCGTTAGTTTCTTTTTTTTTTGAGACGGCTTGCATCTAACTTGTACTCCCATATTATACTGGAGATACAATTGATGGATTGATGAACGCAGTCAGTTGAAACTTGGATCAGAAATCATTTGAAACAGTCATGTTTGCCGTATGCTCATTATGGCATTCTATATGCTCATTATTCCATCTATGCTCACTAATATCTTTTTTCCCCCGACGAACTACGCTCACGAATATGGCAATTTTATTTTTCCCGTAGTGTAAAATAACAGCGGAACCATAGCTGCAGGAAAAAAGAAACACTCCATTATGCTTAAAGTAACCACGATACATCAAACATGGGTAAAGCAGACAATTCTCATCAAACCCTCCTATTTCTGTTTTCTAGAGCTGGAGCAATACAATCAGCTAAATGGGTGGAGTAACTCTATGTTTTCTTTGGAGCTCTAAGGTGGAGTTGCTCCAGGATGGAGTTGGTGGAGTGAAACTAGTTTTTGTAGACTGGAGTGCTCCCAAACAGATCCTAACATTATGCCATGTGTACAATATTGTTGTGAAGTTCCTCATCTGATGCACCGACTTAGTTGGTAACCTGGTCGAGGCTTTGCTATGGTTGGCAGCTCCAGCGTGGCATTCTAGAGGGTGATAACAGGAGGGGAACATACGAAGAGAGTGCAATAATACATTAAAGCACTTGGTTATAGCTTGGGCATATGGTTGGCACCGGGTCGGAGCTCAAGTGTAACGAACGCTCGATCGGCGCTCCGGCATGTACGTACTACAATCATCTCATCGGCCAATCGGGCTGTAAACTCTTCCATATGCACATAGGACACACTAGTGGAGGGTGCCTCGATTCCTCAAGAAATCAGGCGATGCACGCTCTATTTGTCTTTCTCCAACGTCTCAATTTAGACGAATTGGTTTATTCTGCAATTGCTTCATCCTCCAACGTCTCAACTTAGACGATCGACGAGCTGGGTTCTTAAGCAATTTCTTATCTTTTCTGCTCAAGCAAGGAGCAATAATGTGTTCAGAACTTTCAATTTTATTTATAGGCGCTTCATTTCTCGATCAGTTAGCAGGTCCCTCAGCATTAGCTAACAGCATGTCTCATCTGATTAGTGTGCTCTTCATGCCATTTGACTGTTGCACCCCTGTGCTGTTCACGAACCAAAAGTTTTTGTCATATTATATTGTGCAATTGTGCATGTATATGCGGAAGTATCAATGAAAAGAAATAAACGAGCTAGGGGTCCTACTGCCCACAGCTAGTCTTTGTAACTGAGCAATAAATTCGTTTATGTTTTTTAGATAAAGGAATAAATTCGTTTATATAGCTAGCAATGAATAACTGAGCATAAATTCGTTTATATAGCTAACAATTGCATGAGTAACAATAGGGTGCTATATTTCAATTGAAGCAATACAGAATTTAACATGGAGAACAACACAGCGTCTGCTTGGTCAAAGTCCATAGACTAATACAAAGTTTAGCATGTCAATAAGATAAACATACTTTTTTTTGAACGAATGGGCACGGGATAGTGCCTATTTCATTGAGATAGTAGATTATTACAAGATTGTTACAAAAGTGTTACAATTATATTCCTTTTTCTAACGCGATTACTCTCTTGATAAGAAAAACGCTAAGGCTTTCGCCCCTGCTGAAATCCATGTGCCTGCTTCCTCTTTGATTTTTGCCAACAGTGAGGTTGTGGCCATCTCATGATGGTTGAAAATTCGCCGATTCCGCTCCTTCCAGATTTCCCATATTATCAGCAATCCCATAGAGCAAACTCCTTTCCGAGGAGCTTCGGTCCTTGTAGTCATATTCATCCACCAATCTAGGGCATTGTCGGTTGGGGGCCATTCCGAAGGTTGCAGGCTGGGTTGCGAAGCCCAAATGGCAACAAGGCTCCATATTCGCTTGATGTATCTGCACTGAGTCAAGAGGTGATGTGCTGTCTCTTGTTGTACTCGGCATAAAGGGCAATCTGGTGAGTGAGGCCATCCTCGTCGCGCAAGTCGATCAGCTGTCCACACACGGTCCTGCAGTATCAACCACGCGAAGAATTTGCACTTCGGGGCGCCCAACATTTCCATATTGTTTTGCTGTGCGGTGCATAAGTGGATCCTAGGAACTGTGCCTTGTATGCTGATGCCGCTGAGTATTGTCCATTTTGCGTGAATTTCCAACGGATTGTGTCTTCCTGTCGTGTTTGCAGCCTTACTGTTGCTACTAGCCGCCATAGTGTGACGAATTCTTGTAAGTGTCGCGTTGTCAGTCCGGCATGGATGTTTATGTCCGCCACCCAGCTATTGTTGTGTAAGGCTTCTGCGAGTTTTTTTATGTTTCCCCCTAGATAGTTTATATATGTTGGGCGCAATGTCCTTTTGTCGAGTTCCCCATCCCCAAGCTGAGTGCCAGAAGCTTGTTCTGCGTCCATTGCCCACTGTGATAGTTGTGCAAGCCGCGAATAGGCGTTGGTCAGAGTTGTCGCATGGTATGCCCATTCCAATCCATGTTTTCCCCGGGGACTCCCACTCATGCCAAATCCATCGCAGTCTCAATGCTCTAGCAAAATTATGGAGGTTCAACACTCCTAGTCCGCCATTGTCTTTCGGTAAGCAGGATTTTATCCAGTTGACCTTGCATTTGCCACCTGTCAGCATATTGTCTCCGGCCCAGATGAACCGTTTCCTCATTTTGTCTAGTTCTTCCAGAACTTCGCGTGGTGGTTTTAGGACGGTTAGTAGATATAAAGGTTGCGCAGAGAGCACGACTTTGGTGAGGCAGACTCGGCCTGCTTGTGTGATGTTGCGATTGTGCCATCCAGATAGGTTCTTAGCTGTTTTGTCGATTAGGGGTTGAAAGTCTACTTTCTTTAGACGCCTTATCGCAAGTGGTAGCCCGAGATATTTTAATGGAAATCCTGTGCAAGTGATCGGCCATTCAGAGAGGGTTTTGTCGAGGTCTACGTTATTGCAGCTGATGGGAGCCACTGTTGTCTTTTGTAGATTTGTTTGGAGTCCTGTGGCCTCCCCGAATAGGTTCAAGAGTTTTGTGACATTTGTGACATCTTCTTGTGTTGGCTTTATGAAAATGACCGCGTCATCAGCGTACATAGAGATGCTGGTGCCTGGCGTACGTCCACCTAGCTTTTTGAGTAGTCCCATACCCGTCGCCGTGTGTATTAGTTGGTACAGTGGATCTATCGCCAGGATGAAAAGGAAGGGGGATAGGGGGTCTCCTTGTCGTAGTCCTCGCCCATGCACTATTGAGTCGGATGGAATTCCATTTATCAGGACTTTGGAGGTTGATGTGGCCAGTAATGCCGTTATCCAGTTTCGCCATCTTGTGGGAAATCCTCTATGTTGCAATAACTCGAGCAGGTAGTCCCAGCGGACAGAGTCGAAAGCCTTTGAGATGTCCAGCTTCATTAGCAGCGTCGGCATTCTGTGCCTGTGAAATCTTCTTGCCATATTCCGAACATAAAGGAAATTGTCGTGGATGCTTCGTCCTTTAATGAAGGCACTTTGGCTTGGCGATATCAGTTTGTCCATGTAGGGCTGAAGCCTAGTTGCCAGCATTTTGGTAATGATCTTTGCGATGGCGTGTATGAGACTTATCGGTCTCAAGTCATTGATGCTTTCAGCTCCGTCCTTTTTGGGTACTAGCACTATGGTTGCTGAGTTAAGTAAATTTAGGTCGTTGCATCTACCGGCGTAGAAAGCGTTTACTGCCGCTATAACATCTCCTTTAATTATACTCCAGCATGATTTGAAGAACAAGCCAGTGAAGCCGTCTGGTCCCGGCGCTTTATCTTTGGGCAGGGCAGTTATTGCATTTTGTATTTCCTTGTCCGAAAAAGGGTTGTCAATTCCAGTTAAGTCCACTGCTGGAAAATGTAGCTTTTCCCAGTTGAAGGCTTTGGTGCGGGCAGGTGGTGCAGACATCACGCTGTCGAAGTGGTTTTGGATTATCTGCTGTTTTTGTATGTGTGTTACGGCCCAGCCATTACCCCTCTTCAATCGTTGAATGAAGTTTTTTCTCTTCCTCCCATTTGCCTTGAGGTGGAAAAACTTAGTATTTGCATCACCTTCTCGTAGATAGGTTATCCTAGAGCACTGTTTCCTTCTTGCTTTTTCTATGGTCGCCCATCCTAAGAGTCGTTTTTTGAGTTTGCTCCGTAAGCTGTGCTCCGGTTCTGTGAGTGTTCTTGTTTCCTCGGCTACGTCAAGGCGTAGGATGACTTCTTGAGCCATATGCATTTTTAAGCGAGCGTCTGAGACATGCATTCGGCTCCATGATCGCAGTGCTTGGGCTGTTTTGCGCAGTTTGTAGCCCAGTGTATGGAACGGCTCAGTGTGGGTAGTCGGCTTTGACCATTCCTGGTTAACGATCTCATAAAATCCTGGTAACCATGTCCAGAAGTTTTCGAATTTGAATGGCGTCGGTTTGCGAGGCCCCGATTGTTGCGCCAGTAGTAAAGGGCAGTGGTCCGAGTGCGAGGAAGAGAGAGCGTGGAGGACGTGGTCATCAAATTGTAGGTCCCAAGATGCATTGCAGAAAACTCTATCGATTCGCGTTAGCGTCGGCTGCTGCCTTGCATTGCTCCAGGTAAATCTCCTGTTTTGTAAGTGGATTTCTTTAAGTCCGCAATAATTCAGTGTTGCTCTAAATCTCCTCATAAGCCTCCGGTTTAGTTTGTTGTTATTCTTGTCTCTTGCACTGTATATTAAGTTGAAGTCGCCCAGAATTAGCCATTGAGTGTTGTCATCAGGCGTCGTTGCTCGCAGGTGGCGTAGGAAGGCAGACTTTGCTGAGTGTCGTGATGGGCCGTAAACCGTCGTGAGTTTGAACCGAATGTTACTGTGTTTAACTATTGCTATTGCTGAGATAGAAAACCGACTTGTTTGAATGTTCTGTATGTCAAAAACTCCTTCATCCCAGAGTAGGAGGATACCGCCCTTTGTTCCTGAAGCCGCTTGGTATGCAAAGTTATTTAAGCGAGGTCCCCCTAGGAGGTTTGCTAGGGCCGCATCTATATTTTGCATCTTTGTTTCCTGCAGGCATGCGATGTGGCATGTTGTCGCCGCAATGGTTTCGCGAACTGTGAGACATCTTGCAGGTGCATTTAGCCCTCTCACATTCCAGCTCATTATTTGAAACTTGTCATTCATTTTTAAGTTATTTTGTGGCACATGAAGATGGACTGGCCGGGTTGTAGATTTTGTAGCAATTGGTGCGGCGGTGTTGCTGTGACTCGCAGAATATTAATCCCGTAGGTGTGCTTCTCAGTATGCGTAGATGTTGTTGTGGCTGAATCATGTTCGTTGTCGCATTTTGTCACAGTGAGAGTTGGCGTCGAAGGTTTAGGTTCGTAGTAGTCGGGGCATAGTTTGTAGTTCAAGTGTTTTGCCCGAAGGTCGCAGCCAGCAGGGCTAAGATGAAGTCCTCCCCGAAGGTCGCAGCCAGCAGGGCGAGGAACTGAAATAGAAATTACATAAAGGTAGCGGTAGCGGGAGCGATACATGATAGAGTAGTAAGACGCTTGATGCAATTGCCGTGGCAGAACTCTCATGTAGCCGCATGGTCCATCTGCTGGAGCTCTCCCACATCATCACCTGCCATCTGTAGGAGTGCTTCGTTCACTTGGTCCGCAGCTTCGTCGTCAAGGTCGAAGAGGGCGGTCATGGCTGATATGATGAAGTCCGGCAGCGCCCCCTGAAACATGTTAAGAAAGTCCTGCAGCACTTGTTCAATTGGTGCCATCTCGTCATTGCCAACACCTAATTTTCTCCATAGGTTTTGTTGCGCGCGTTCAACTGAAATAACCATAACTATAGTTTTGAAAGAAAAACTAATCAAGAGGAAAACAATGTAGCTACCCATTTATACATGCATCCTATGCCAAGATAATATACTCCCTCCGTTCCAAATTGCAAGTCGTTTTAGCTTTTCTAGGTTCATAGATATTATTATACGTCTAGACATATAATATATCTAGATGCATAATAATATCTATGCACCTAGAAAAGTCAAAACAACTTACAATTTGGAATGGAGGGAGTAGAAGAATAAGTACTACAACTCTTCCTCCGTTGCCCTTTCTCCAAGCAGTGCTGGAACATTGCAGGCCTACAAGTGGATGACACAACCTCTGGTTACCAAATTCTTGAATCTTTTAAACACCAACTGGTGCAGCCCTTTTTCATGGAAGTGATAATCATCATGTCCTGGAGCATATGGACAACAAGGAATGGTTTGACATTTGAAAATCAAACAGCCACAGCTCAAGGTTGTAAAGAAATATTCAAGCATGAATTCTCCAGAGTCATCTACAGATCAAACACAAAATACCGCCCGGCTTCAATCCTTATCGTAACTATTTTCGTTTTCTTTTCCGCTTTGTTGTCAATAACCTTTTTTGCTTTTAATATATAACCTGTAGGCCCCCCCACCCCCACACACACCCTAAAAAAAGAAAAAAACTAATCCATACCATTGAAGGCTAATTGTAATCCACATATCGATGTACTATGGACATTACTCATTCTCATTTGATGAGCTAAAGAAGTTTGGGAATGTTTCTTAAAAAAAATTGGGAACCCCATTATATTGTTTGATGGCAGACCACCATAAATAGAGGCTTGCGCTGACAGGGCAAGTCTTTTTAGAGGGTGTTGTGGTAATGAGGTGCTTGCCTGCATCGAGAAACAGATAGGGCATCTAGCATCGACCTTGGCTCGCTTGAACCAAGGGCCCTCGACCTAGCAAAAGCAATTCCTCAATCTTGAAAGTGGGTCGAACAGTTTCTCCAACGTACAAACCAAAACTTTTGCTTCTGCGCAATGGATGTGATTCCTCTACGCATGCCAAGGACATGTTTGTGGAGGCTGCCTCAATTCGTAATGATGTGGTATATGATACACAGTCCATCTGTTTTTCCCCAACATCCCATTTACACGAACTTTGATAAGGTTAGTAAAACATGCTGGGAACTTCCACTAATATAAGGGGGGCATCAGCGCCTTTGTTGCGGTTTAGCGGTTTAGAGTTTCCATTTTGCATTTTTGAAACGAATCAGGCAGAAGTTTCCATTTTGCATTGTATCAAGGGAAGGGGGAAGAGTCTAGAGGGAGGTAGTTAGCCAAATTTGCCCGCCACATAGGACTGCCACGGACGACATCTCCTATTCATATCCCTGCTGAGTTTGTCCAAATTGTTTTAAGATTATAATTCCAGATAGCACGGTTGTTTTACTGTAAATCTAGACCTAGTGGCTAACTAACTGACCACAGAACATGTTATAATTTTCATCAATTGCTTTAAGGATGCCTTGACAGAGACTATACAACGACTCAGATCCTCCTAGTACAACAGAATTACTTCAATAACTCAATTTTAATGTATTTAGTTTCCCTACCAAACAATGTCCGCTTTATTGTTGCAAAATACTTCCAAAGAAAAAAATCAAACATGCCAGAAGAACGCAAAAGATCTTCCTCGCATCCATGGTAATAAGCATCTTGCTATTGTCTGTGATTTGGTGCAAATCTCAATATTTGCCTCCTTCACCATCTCGGGCACTGCGGTCCTATCCTTGAAATAGAATTGAGAAGGCATGGGGTTCCTACAAATAGAACTGTTCCTAATATCATTGCATTCTTCCCACAGAGGGTCGCTCGAGCCAACTATGCCTCCTCCAAAATGCATGTTTGAACATCATCTATCATTAACTTTTTTTAATGGAGACTGTACATCATCTATTGGAACTGTTTTCTACATAAATAAGGTCAAAAAGTCTTCCAGTTTAGAAACAAAACTTCCAGAACTCAAACTGATCATGTATTTATTTTCCAGAACAACCAGTATTCATTCAGTAATATAACAACGCTGAGGAAAAGTATATCCTGGATGGCAAATACCACATAGAGAATACAAGCACAGGCGCGCGCGCGCACACACACACAGGGAGCAATGGAGGTCACGTCGTCAACAGCTCACCTCGCAACCCCAACACATGAACGGACACCACCGCCGGGACACACGACGTCGACCTCTCATCTGTGTCTGTGTAGTTGCCTTTGTTATATTTGGCATGATCTGGTGATCGAAACCGAAACGGGTGGGATCCGCAGATTCCATGAAAACATAACTGGAATAACCTACAAATAAATGCTGAGGTGTGAGGCCTTACAATACTATCTGGTCCGATCAAATTAAGTTAAGCTGGTTTCATCTTATTTCTGATCATCATCTGCATCTATTGCCAAAAAAAAAATCCAGAGAGAAGTTGGCAATAATAGCTGAGCTGATATCTACATCTATATATGATTTATTTGCAGCAGGTCTTACCTTGGTTTGGTAATGTGTTCCTCATAGCTGCTGGTAGTAGCTGGGCATGGACTGCCTGTGGAGCGATTTTCACTGCTGGGTCGACGGCGGCCACCGCCGGATGGCCGTACATGTACCTGCGGTTATCAGGCCCTGCCCTTGCCACGTTGCTACCCCACGGCCTCAGGCTGCTTCCACCGCCGGTCGGCTGAGCGCTCTCATGGTGGCTGCTGGTGGCGGTGGAGGACCAACGGGAGGGAATCGTCGCCGTGACACCGTCGACGGACGGTGGAGCAGATGATTTAGGAGTAGAGTATTCGCTGTAGCAATATAAGGATGGATCCTCTGGCTGGAACCGGGTGGATGTAGCCGCGTCCGTGCCTTGAGACGCGGAGGACGATGGCCATGTCATGGCACCGTTGGCATAGGTTGGATAATGTGATCTTGAAGTGGGGTAGTAAATCGACGAGGACGGCGTCGTCCAAGGACACGGCGCTGCCCAGGTCCTCCCGGCACTCTGCAGGCCTCCTACGCTGCCATCAACAGACCTCGGGAGAGACCAAGATGGAAGAAGGGATGCAGGTTGACGATGGAAGACTGCTGATGATGACCTCGAGAGAGACCAAGATGAAAGAAGGGATGCAGGTTGACGATGGAAGACTGCTGATGATGACCTCGAGAGTGTCACAGCCGGCGCTCCGGTGAGGGTTGGCGGCAGGCGCGTCCCTAGGGTGATGGCAGACGATTGCGCCGCCGACAATGACCCGTATGAGGTGGTAGCCAACGATCTGCTGGAAGATGAGGCAACGGAAGGCCTGCTCATGGCAGCTAGCTGTCGATGCGTATGCTTGTAGCTAGGGTCTATGGTGGGAGGGTGGAATTCTCCAATGACTTGTTTAAATTCGAAGCGCTAACTAAAGGACTGCTCCGCTGTTCCTTTCCATGAAAGCCGCTTCATAATATTAATCTCAAAGCAACCAAGTAAAATTTGATATGCATTGTTAATAGTTAAACCAACATCCCAGCTCTACCTGCTACGTGCCAAGTCCATACCAACTGAACTCGCCATGAAATCCTAGTCACAAGAAGAGCAATGTCAACCTTCTTGAGCACTTTTTTCTCACAAGAAGAGCAATGTCAACTTCATCATCGTCATCATTTGCCTCCTTCTTAATGTGTAATTTCTTCTCTTTAGTTGCCTTGATTGCAATATCATTCTTCTTCAAGGAGGAATCGCCTTCTTCATGGCAATGCTCATGTACATCTCATTGCCATTAATCTTCCCCATGATTTGAACAATGTTATACTTCTCTTTTGGGAGGATGCTAAGAAGTCTTTTATGAGACCCATCTCCAGGAAAGGCGTTTTCGATGACATCGGTTGAGTCATCACGGATGCGTGCTTATACAACGCATATGTGCCTTCCTAGTCTGAGCCCGAACTTTTTTCCAAAACCCAAATGAATGAATCTTGTGTCCGCCACATCTCCTCACGCCACCATTTCCTCTCCTCCTGCGTCCCCTCTCCCATCTCCGCCTCGCACTGTCAGATCCCTATGACAATCTTCTCACTGCCATGAATCTATTGGCTTTTCTTATTGGATATTGTATATATATATGGTCATACGAATTCCACTTGTACATAAATTAGGTCCAATTGAAACCAAATCAAATAGGTTTCAGACTTGTCAGTCTAGGATAAGGATGCAAATTGCACTTGTAAATAAAGTAGATCTCTAACTGAAGCCAAGTCAAATCCATCTATGCTAGGAAGGTCGTTGACTGGCCAGCCAATGGTTCTGTTCTACCTAATCCTGGTATATATATATCTGAATAATTGCGGTGGCAATGTCCAAATTGCTTCACGCAAAGGCGCTAGACATATCATTGGTTGCACATTGACAAAACTAAAATGAGGAGAGACCATTGTGTGTCTTGGTCTTACTATGGGTGATGAGTGATTGATATGATTCTTGAAGTGGTTTGAAGGTGTCCGTGTTGCATAGCATGCATATGCATGTTTCAATTATATTGTACTCCTTCCATTTTAAACTGTAGGTCATTTTAGCTTTTCTAGGTTCATAGATGTTTGTATGCATCTAGACATACACTATATTTAGGTGCATACAAACATCTATACACCTAGAAAAGCCAAAATGACATACAATTTGGGACAGAAGGAGTACATGATTATACTTTGGCTGACCAGAAGCACGGTGTTGGAGAAACATGTCTATTGTGTTGGAGATGGCATGTTAGCATTATGTGGTCGATAGCCTAGGTTCGGTTCCAACAGATCAATGAACAAGGGGGGTTTTGCGCTGACGAACCCTGCAGTGTTGAAGGCGAGTTGAGGCTTGATGCTGAGAGACTCTGCATCAACGACCCACATCCCCCGCATGAAGATCACAATGAAACATGAAGTGAAAAGAGGTGATGAAGACCGAGAGAGAGAACTATATAATGGAGGCTTATATTTGGTAGGGTACCGTGAGATTCCAGATGGCTAAAAAAGGAGGCCATCAAGATTTTAACGCCAAACGGCTCTTAAGCTACCATTCGAATTATCTAAAGAACTTGCAAATAAGAACATTGGAATGCATAAAATGGTGCTAATTCCACAAATGGTAAAACATAGTTGGACAGCTTGTAACGGAAAACAACTGCATACATAAAGGAACAATGATAATTATTTATCTCCATATGTTTCTATGTAATGGCCAGCAACTGAACAATGTCAATTATTGATCTCCATGTATGTATTTATACAAGGAAACAATTCTCTATTTGACACTACAAAAACTACTAGTTCCTTTCTTAGCCCTCAAAATAATTTTAGTTCTCTATTTGACACCAAGTTCAACTTTCGTTCCTTATACGACACTCTGTTGGATTTTCCATCCGGGAACCATTAAATGCCCTGCTGTCGGGGATAGATCCCCAGTACCCGCCAGGAAGAAAAAAAACGGACTCCTACTAGGATTCCCCTGTAATCCTACTAGGACTCATAACATGTAATCCTACTAGGACTCCTCCTTGTAACCGACTAGTAATCCTGCCCCCTGGAGTATATAAAGGAGGGTAGGGGTATCTAGATCGGCACCTCAAACCTCAACTCAGAACAGAGGACCAAATCCTCGCACTACGACACCAAGCGCAGGATGTAATATACAACACCCCAAATAGGATGTAGGGTATTACGCTACTTTAGCGGCCCGAATATGTATAAATCCGTGTCTTGTGTGCTCGCTTTTACCTTCGAGTTCCAGGTCCGACGATTCCCCACCGACCAATCTACTACCTCAAGTACCCCCTTGGTAGGTTGCCGGTATAAAATATCGACAGCAGGCGCACCACGAGAGGTGATCGTTGAGATCATCGGGCAACCTTGAAGGACCTCATCATCAAGATCAGTCTACTCAGCATGAATCGGTGGATCATTTCGACGAGGTCGAGATCGGAGCGGACCAATTCACGTTCGTCACCAGCAAATTTACCGCTCACCCGGAGCTAGGCCCCACACGCGATCGTCGCCTCGTCGGCTTGGCGGGATCAAAAAAATTCTTTCCGCCTCCAAGTCGAAGACACCAGACGTGTGAAGCATCAAAACCAAAGTCGCTTCATTTGAATTCAAGGCGGCCAGTTCTACTTCATTATTGGTGCGGTGCTATCTCCGAATCGGTTTCAACTGTCAAGTTCAAGATTGCAATCAGACCGATTATTTCCGAGTATACACCGAGAGTAGGAAGCGGAGACAACTCCTGACTCCTCAGCAGCAAGACCAAGGCAACCTTTTTCTCTGCCGCGAGGAATCAAATAAGTGAGATTCAACTACGTGCACTCCAAAAAATCACCACGAAAAAAAGTCACCACGAAAGTTGCGGATCATCGCTACATGCACACCAAAGAAGGCACCAGGGAGCTTCGAGATTATTTTTCCTTTCACTCAATGTACACGGAAGATGCGCGAGAGCATCACTACATCAAACGTCCAGTCGCGTCGACTCGCCGGCGACTACTTCAATTTCACGAAGGCGCTCGGCGACCTGCCGACGACTACTTCGACCACTCATCTCGACTAGGAAACTAGTCGAGGGTGGATCTCACTTCGTCAACAACTAGTCGGAATCGACTCCGACTAGTCGACCTCACCAATAGCCATCACGGCTTCATCGACGACAACCTCAACTACTCGTCTCGACTGCAAAACTAGTCGAGGATGGACTACTTCAACTACCCATCTCGACTAAGAAAATTAGTCGGGGTGAACTTCGCACCGTCGACAACTAGGTGACTCCGACTACTCGACTTCGTCAACAACCGTCACGGTTTCATCGATGACTGCCACGGCTTTGTTGACAATCGTCCACGAATCAAGCTAAGTCACTTTTTTAATTTTTTCGACTTTGTTTTCCGCATGCAGGGCAACACGCCGACTACCTTTTTGCGTATGTCTCTCGATGGGAATTACCCTCCAGAGCTACACGTCGCCGACTACCTTTTTGTGTACGTCTCTCGACGGGAATTACCCTCCAGAGCTACACTTCGCCGACTACTCGCCGGAGAGCAGCAAACTCTTTTGCGCAATCACACAGTTCTCTTTGTCGTATTGACGACTACTCTTTTTGTCTTCTCTTAAGGTCACTAATCTTCTCGAGCAGAACACGCCTTAATTCGTGAAAGCCTCGAGTGCACCTGTCACGCCTAAATGCTAGCACACGTACACGAGACAAAGCTCTCAGCTGTGCAAACAGCAGTGCCAATACATGTATACGAGACAAAGATCTCATACACACGCAATGACAATGGCTAAACGGGGACTGAGAGCCTAAACGTAACAGGCTAACTACTCAGAAAGAATATGAATCAAATAAGAGCATGACACATAATATTGATCACTGAATAAATTTCAGCAGTTTTAATACCTACAAAAATGCTACATAATGTACGCATCTTTTCTTTCAGGTCAAGCTTCGGCGACGATGCTCCATTACACTCAGCGTACCTCCAAAGGCACAGCTAGCTCCCAAATTCGGGCGCAAAACGCCAGTTACTACTCGGAATATCTCTAGTGGCTCAGCTAGCTTCCAAGCTCGGGAGCTAAGCGCCAATAAGTACTCGACGTGGTTCCTCTAGCTCATCTGGCGCATAAGCTCGGGGGCTGCACGCCCGCAAAAACTACTCGGATGATGACTTACATGAAGATTCAAGACCCTTGGAATGATTATTCAATCATTTCAAGGCTCAGGGGCTGATAACTACACGCAACAGTTGATTTTTTCAAATTGAAAGAAGAAGATTCAAGATTTCATTGACCCTCAGCCTGATTCTTCGATTCAACCTAAGGCTCGGGGGCTACTCCATATGGAGTGCGACTTTCGCTGCCCTCCATATACGAAGACTACAATATCAAGATGATCAAAGCTTTGAGCACACCATAGCCTCATAGTAGCTTTGAGAAACTTTGAAGAGCCAACTAGATAAAGTACTCAAAGAGTACCAAAACTACTCGGTGAGGATCTTAAAACTCCTCAAAGACTGCTGCATTCGACTATAAAGCGCTTGGGGGCTTGTCGGGATAGATCCCTAGTACCCGCCAGGAAGGAAGAAAACGGAATTCTACGAGGATTCCCTTGTAATCCTACTAGGACTCATGTAATCCTACTAGGACTCCTAACCGACTAGTAATCCTGCCCACTAAAGTATATAAAGGAAGGCAGGGGTACCTAGATTGGCACCTCAAACCTCAACTCAGAACAGAGGACCAAATCCTCACACCACAACACCCAAGCGCAGGGTGCAATATACAACACCCCAAACAGGACGTAGGGTATTACGCTACTCTAGCGGCCCGAACCTGTATAAATCAGTGTCTTGTGTCCTCGCTTTTATCTTTGAGTTTCAGGTTCGGCGATTCCCCACCGACCAATCTACTACCTCGGGTACTCCCTCGGTAAGTTGCCGGTATAAAATACCGACACTTGCTAAAATATGATTTTGCTCCTATGGGCCCCACCACCCTTCTCCCTCCTCTCCTCCCCTTCTCCCTCCTCTGCTCCACATCGCACGGGCTCGTCAGCACCTCCTCCGACCGTCGCCGCCCTCCACCCGACCTCGCCTCCCCGCTGCTCCACACCGCCGTGCCTCTCCCGTTCATCCTTGTTGCCGCAAGGGCCGGCCCCTTCCCTCCCCTCCCAACCCCCCTCTGCCCTTGCACCCCCCCTTTTCCGCTCACTCGCTCGCTCTCTCCCTCGCCCGTGACTCGCCGCGCGGCGGAAACGCCACTGCCAAGGTGAGATCCGTGTCGGCCCCGCCTCCTCCAATCTCCACAGGTACGGCCACAACCCGCTTTGCCCAGATTGTCATGCCCTCGTGCCGCTCAGATTTGATCTCGCTCAATTTGGCGGTGATTGATTTGGTTTCTCTCTCTTTGTGGGTGGGTGCGTCGGATTTGCGTGCGTGGTGCAGGGCAGGCAGAGGAGGATGGGGCTGAGGGAGATGGCGGTGGAGGAGGGGGCGATGTCGACGACGAGGATGCTGGCGGGGAGGGGCGCCCGTGGCGACAGGTGCAGTTGTGCGCGGCAGGCCGTCCCCTTGACGGTGACAGGTGCTAGCTGTGGCAGGCATGTACAGGGAGAAGGGGAGGGGAGGAGGGAGAAGGGTGGTGGGTCTCACAGGAGCAAAATCGTCTTTTCACAAGGTATTTAACGGTTCCCGGATGGAAAATCCAACATAGTGTCTATAAGGAACGAAAGTTGAATTTAAATCCAATAGGGAATTGTCTCTAACTTGTATGTGTGTATATATAAATATATCTATATTATTTACATTAGCAAATATCCACGTCTAGCTACTTGACTGCAATGTCCCTAACTTGTGTCTGAACACCAGGACCGTTAGACCGTTAGCTTCACTAGAGTATTCGACATTCAGAACACGGGAGAAGCTCACTACATCTTGAGTCCCGATGCCACGCGTACGACCTTGGAGCCGCATAACATCTGCACTAGAATGGCAGAGAATGTATACAAAGTTCCCGCTAGGACACACCGCGATCCTACAGCCGTTGTGAGGACCCAGAAAATGTTGGACAGCTGCAGCCGTGGTCCACCGCTGATTGGGAGTACACCAGTTCCCATAGGCACAAACCAGGCGCTCCTGTTGTCCAGGAACAATGCCTAGCTGCCAGATTAAGGCACAGCTGATCCTCGCGTTTGTCATTACAAAAGCATCTGATTCAAATATACAAATTAATAAGAACAACATATATAAATGACAAATACGTATGAAGAAAAATACAAATCAGAATACAACAATGAAAGAATGAGAAAAGGGCACTGCTACTTATAGTACAGCTATATACTATAAAGATTTGAAGAGAGACGTTGCTGGATGGTAGCTAGTATAGAGATGGAGGAGTGCAACAACCTAGATAATATGGAAGAGACTGTTTAGTTTTTTTTTCAGATTTTTCTTTAGTTAACCGTTTGGTTCGTTGTTAGGTATTTGGCCCAGATTTTCTTCTAAAAGTGGCAAATTCTTTTCTTTTCTAGTGAATTCATGAGCTTCCTACCCTTTGAAAGGTTCTTCGAGGAAAGGAAAGCCGGTTTGGTGGTAAAAAAATTGTAGAAAAGTTTAATATGAAAAAACCAAAATGAACTCTAATACTCCCTTCGTCCCAGAATTAGATTAGATTTGTCCTAAATTAAATCTTTCTAACTTTGACTATAAATCGGTAAAAATTTATAAATACTATGAATGTAAAAATGATGTTAGTAGAAGCATCGTGAAACCAAATATCACAACAGCAGGAGTATTCATATCAGTACACATATTTATATATAGTATATTTGAAGTTGTGATATTGTTTCGGTAAGAAAGTCAATTTCTAAATTTCCTGCATTAAGTGTATCAGGTATTCTAATTAAAAGATTTTATGAAAATCCAGACTATTTTGAAAATAAACCTTGGGGCTGGGGCGCCATATGCCGTGCAAACTGTTGCGCCACGCAAATTGGTTTGGATTTGCTCCACCAGACAAGACCCTAATGCCTGAGGGCCAAATAAAAGCTATGTATCATTAATTTGCAAAACAAGTGAAATAGATTGTTTAGGAGGAGATCATACCGAAAAAGATAATCAAATATGAAAAAGAAACAAATTAAATGAACTCCAATATTGATTATTAGCAGAAATTTTTATAGTATATTTGAATTTAGGAAGAGTCTGAATTACTCCCTTCAAATATAGAGGAAGTCTAGATAACCCCTAAAGTATGTTTTGGTTCAATTTACCCCTTAAACTATATTATTTGGTTCAACTTACCCCATAATATAATTTTTTCTCCATATACAAGTTGAATTTTAATTTGAGACTTTGCAAGGTGTTAGTGGACATCATAATCATATTTAAAATTATTTTATGAAGTTTTTATCATTATTTTTTATATAATTTTGTATCTCAAGGATAAATTTTATTATTAAATATTCTAATCTATCAAATAATGATAAAAAGTTCATCACATATTTTTTCTAACATGTCTTATGATGCCTGCTATCATCTTGCAAAATTTGAACCTAAGACTCCACTTGTGCATGGAGAAAAAATATAAATTATGTTAAGGGGTAAATTGAACCAAATGGCATAATTTAGACGGTAAACTGAACCAAAAATACTTTAGTGGGTTATCCAGATTGTAATTATACTTGAGGGGAGTAATTTGGACTTTTTTCTTGAATTTATGATGTCGTTTCAGAAATAGTTTCTAAATGTCCTGCTTTAACAACTATATCAGGTCTTGTACTTGAAAAGACTTTCTGAAAGTCCAAACAAATTTATTTTGAAAATAACCTGCAGGTTGATAAGTGGGCGACAACTGTGTTGTGGTTTTGTGCCGAATGCTCTGAACCCATGCGCCCCGGAATGGATTTGCTCCCTGGGCATGGTTGTCGCCTGGGGCAGCAGGGCTCCAGCCACCAGGCATGTCCCTAATGCATGTGGCCCAATTAAAAGCTAGTACTGCGTATGATCATTAATTTGCAAAACAAGGTCAGACAAATTAAATAAACGAATTAGCAGCAGGAGCCAGGAGTTCGGCGGGCACCATTATTGTTTGGCGATGTGTTGGGCTGCTGGGCTGTCGCTCGAACGGCGCCATCCACCAGGTCGCTCCATGTCCTGTCAATATGGGGCGAGCAACCTGCTGTGCCATGTTACTCCAAGAGCCTGCAGGTACCTGCGGTTCTCGTGGTGTCTGAAGCACAAGATGTGTCGGTGCGCTGTGCAGCGTCATTGATGGCTTCCATCCTGCTGGTCTCAGGGAGGCGGCGGCCATGCTTCCGACGGAGGAGGCCCAGCTGCATGCGGACGACCCAGAAGCAGATGAGCGAGAGCCAGCGGCCATGGGAGATTGGGAGCTGCCTGCAGACTGTAGTAGGTCTGTGTAGAGGGAGGCAGCAAATAAAGGCTACGAAATGTCGACACAAGTTTGCTCTCGGTTTGCGTACACCTTCTTTTGTAGGCGTGTCGTTCATCAGTTGCCAACTTTGTTGCTTATAGGGAAGCCTTTCTTTATCTCTGGTAGGAGTGTAGGACTAATTCGTACTTAGCGTCATTTTATTGACTAACCATTACACGGAGATGTACGTATGCTCTGGAAATAACATCCATCATACGCGATGATGCATGACATATGGTATTTTGGCATACATCTATGTTACATTAGAGCCACAATAAAATATTGCTCACTTGTCAATAATTTTTTGGGGATTTCTATACTACACTCGAGTGAAAATCATCTCTCCCACCCTTGAATTTTTTCTCTTCCACCTCTTCCCCTTCTTCTCCACCTCCGGCGAGGTCTGGCGAGCCTTTTAGTGTTCGGGGTTTCGGGGATTCAGGTTACCTGTGTCCGGCGGACCTAGAAGAAGCTCTGCGGTGGTAGGGAAGCGGGCGGTGGTGGTGGTCGAGATGGCGGTGAGGCGGGGCGGCGGGGGCGAGCTCCGGCGACAAGTTGGCGTGGGAGGGGTCGAGACGGCGGTGGCATATCTGGCGGCGAGAGCTGCCGGAGATGGGCAAGGCGGCGGTGGGGGCGACCGGCGGAGGTGAGCTCCAACAACGGAAAAGAACGATGGGGGACGGAGGGATGAGGATGGAGGGAGGGGCAGTGGAGGGAAGGCGGGCCTCGCCGATGTCAGGGACGGCACCGGCGAGGCAACAGGGTGGAGGCAGCTGGCGGGAGGCGGATGGGTCAAGAGGATAAGGTAGCAGAGGGATATGGAAGAAGATAAGAAAAGGATTGGATCCATCGCAGCCATCCATCGTGGATCCAACGGTTCAAAAATCGAGTGTAGGAGGGATCTTCTACACTTGAGTGCGGTGTAGACAGCCCCTAATTTTTTGTGAGTCCATGATTGGTTGGGGCTTGGCGGTATACATGGTCAAATGGGCTGGGCTAAACGGACAGCACAAGGCCCGGCCTGTATTGGCTCGGCACCAGCACGACCTGGCCCGCCGTTACATGAGCCCGTGCCAGCATGGCCCGAGGTAGCAGGCCGGACCTGGGCCGAAGAGGCGGCACGTCGGGCAGCCCATGGCACGGCCTGCATAACGGTCAGCACGATTGAGGCCCGTTAACTCCACCGCATATAACGCCCCCGGCCCCCGCGCACCAACCCTAATCCCCTCCCTGGCTCCCTCCCTCTCCCCCGCAATCGCCACTCGCCTCTGCCTGTCTGCCTCCTTCCCCTCCCTAGCTCCCTCCCTCACCGCCGGTCACCGCCAATTCGCCACCGGTCATCGGCGCTATCCCGCCTCCGCCTGTCCTTGTCCACCTCCTTCCCCTTCTCAATCTAGATGTCGCCAGTCCACCACCGGTCAACGGCGTCGCACCACCGCCTCCGCCTGTCTGCCTCCTTCCTCTTCTCGATCTAGATCTTGGCGTGCTCGGCTGCTCTGGCAGCGCAGGTAAGATCTCCTCCTCTAACCTCTTCTGCTCTTCTGCTATCATGTTCTTGAGATCTCACATCTTGTTCTTGTAGGTCGTTGGCCGAGCACGATGCCATCGTGCTCACGTGGGTGCAGCGCGTGCCGTTGAGGAGCCTGAGCCGCCGAGAAGGTGAGGAGGAGGGAGGTCGTCGGAGATGGATACTGATACACCGACCTCCAATGACTGCTATTGACCTTGGTCATCAGAAGAGGATGTCCTCTAGGTTGGCTTGGCCGGTGGCAGCACTGCAGCTGCTATCGACCTTGATGCTGCCGGGCCTGTCGGCGCGCCCAAGGTGCCGACGCCACCGGTGAGCTCCGGCGGGAAGAGGGTCAGGAACTCCACCTCTAAGGTGTGGAACAACTTTGAGGAGCTCTTCACCATGAGGAATAGCAAGAAGGTCAGGTATGGCGCTAAGTGCCGCTTCTAGTGGTACTGGCCATTTGTGCCGGCACATTCTTGCTTGCTGGAAGAGAAAAGAAACTAATCGTATGTCTCAATCTATGCTAAAGTTCAACCCTGATGGTTCTATCCATCACTAGGAGTACTCTAATGCTGTTGCTCGTACATCACTGGGAGTTTAGTTTGGACATAGATGTTAGATGGAACTCCACATACCTCATGCTCAAGCATGTTGTGCCATATCAGAGTACTTTTTCTATCTTTATCAAAACTCAGTATCCTTTGCGTGGTGATGGCTTGCCACTGCTCACTGATAACCACCGGTATGTTGCTGAAAAGGTATTGGAATTCCTTGAACTCTTCTATGATTCAACAGTTGCTCTATCTGGTGTTTATTATCCTACATCTTCTCTAATGCTACATCATATTCTTGATATTGCTGGACATTTCAATGCATATGAGAATGATGACTTGCTTAGACATGTTGTTGTTCCTATGAAAGATAAGTTTCTAAAATACTGGAGGAAAATACCTGTGCTATATGCCTTTGCTTTTATATTGGATCCTAGAGCTAAGATGAAAAGCTTTCATAATGTTCTTTGATTGTTACCTAATCTTACTGGTATAGATTACTCTAGATACCCAACTGATGTGCGTGGTAAGTTAACTAAGATCTTTTCAAAAAAGGTATGAAACCAAGTTTGGTGAAGTTCGCTTGCATCGACCCCAACAGTCAGTAAGTACTAGTATTGGTAAGAAGAAAATGGCTTGGGGTAAAAATTTTGGTGGTTCTGACATGAGTAGCACTTCTGGTTCTGGTTCTATTTGTTCTCCTTCTCAATTGGGAAGGAGGACAAGTACTGGTGCACTATTTGCAGCTGCTACATCTCTTTCAGAGCTGTCATCATACCTAGACAGTGACTGCGTCGCCCAATACGATGAAGACTTCAACATTCTCAATTGGTGGCATGAGCATAAGCATAAGCAAACTTATCCCATTCTTTCTATACTTGCTAAAGATGTGCTAACAGTACCTACTTCCACAATATCATCAGAATCCACTTTTAGTCTTGCTGGCAGGGTGCTTGAGGAGCGGCGATGGCGGCTGACATGTGACATGGTGGAGGTGCTGTCTTGCTTGAAGGACTGGGAGCTAGCTGATGCTCAATTGCAGCACAACATCAAGAAGGAGACCAAAGATCTGGAGTTAGCTTTCGAGAACATGTACCTTGATCATGATGCTGCTGATGATGATGGTTAAAGGCTATGCTTTTATCTTTTCTACTTAGTATCGCACTATTTGTGTAATGAACATTTGGACATCTAATCTTAAGACATTAAGAACTCTCTAGAGCTGAGCTGTACTCTTTTTTCCTTTCTAGGGTTTCTCACGAGGTGTGAGTTTTACATAGAAAGGTTTTTAATGAGGCAGGCACACCAAACAACTCAAATAAAATTTGATCTTTGATCTCTATGTCTCTATGAGTTATGATTTTAATAATATGTATGTATATGTGCTGTGCATTCCCTATTTCCTTGTGATCTTGGCATTCCTTGTTATTTTGGGCATCTGTTGGAGGGTTTTTTGTTTGGCGGGCCGATGGACGGCTTGACCTACCTAGCCTGTCGAGCTATCGTGCCGCTCCAGCCCACAAAGGTATAAAGAGGCCGGACCTGACCTGTAAGACTTCATAGCGGGCGGTCCGATCCAGCATGACACTATAGCCGAGCCGATATAGGCCGGGCTAGGTTGGGCTCATGCCAGCCGCCCGTTTGACCATGTATACTTGGCGGTGCCACCGTCAGCTCTGCCCTTCGTCACATCACATCTGCACTCTGCTCCTCAGGCAGGCAGCAGCTGCCAGAGGTCTGCTTTGTCCGGTCATCCTACTCAAAGTTACATTTATTAGTTCCTTTAGCAATTGCTTTGACTCATCGAGGCTATTGAGAGACGCTAAACGCTTGGTTGTGGTTTTTCTTTTTGGCTCAAGCTGGTAGTTACCATGTCGTTCATCTTCTTTTGTAGGCGTGTTTGCCAACTTTGTTGCTTATAAGAGTGTAGGACTAATTCGTACTTAGCGTCATTTTATTGACTAACCATTACACGGAGATGTACGTATGCTCTGGAAATGGCGTCCATCGTACGCGCGATGATGCATGACACACGGTATTTTGGCATACATCTGTATTACATTAGAGATACAATAAAATATTAGTCACTTGTCAATATTTTTTTTGAGGCGAACTCGAATTGGTTTTTATTAATATATAATATAATCTACCGACAAAAAATAACAAGATTTCATTTTTTGTTAGAGTAAACTCAACATGAGTTGCTCTCAAACAAATGAAATTGAGCAACCGTCCTGATTCAAAGAAACAGTTCTCCATGACCTGCATAGTGGACTTTCTTCCGGAGGTAGATAGGCCATTTAACTTTTTTGCCACTGTCGTTACGGATAGGCCCAGCTGAGTAGACATTTTGCATGGCATTCACTTGGTAAGGATCGCAAAATTTTTGTTATGCCTATGTGACGGCATAACCGCGTAAGGGTTACTAAGATAAAATTAAATCATGTTGGTACAAGTACAACAAGTCACACAACTGGGTTATTATTGGAAAACTTTGTGAAATCAAATGGGCAAGGTGGCTTATTTGTGGGTGATTCCTACCGAATCAGATAAGACACTCTGAGAACGTCAAGATGTACTTCCTTATCTGGGAGATTTCGACCTAACAAACAGAAAGCACTCCATGCATCGTCATGGTGGCACCTAGGCCAACCAGTCAGCAGGTATGCTTGCACTGCAACATAAAGGCCCGGCCAGCACAGTTGGCCTATCGAGTGGCCCTAGGCGTTGGGCTGGCTCAGCTCTGCCCCTGATCACGTCTGCACTCTGCTCAGGCAGGCAGCCGCTGCCACCTGCCAGAGGTCTGCTTGGTCCAGTCATCCTACTCAAAAGTTACATTTAGTTCCTTTAGCAATTGCTTTGACTCGGCGAGACTATTGTGAGATGCTAAACGCTTGGTTGTGGGGTTTTATTTTTTATTTTTGGCTCAAGCTGGTGGTTACCAATTACCATGTGTTCGGATCTTCTACCTGCGTGTCATCACCTTTTAATTGGTTGACTAGTTCACATGCAACAGCATTCTTTATCATTTGATTGATGTGTGTAACTGAATTACGCATGCCATTTGATCCCTGTGCATGCAGTTGTATCATTCATGTTTCTTTTACCCTCTTTGCTTGTTCAACAGCTTAATAATGGAAAATTAATCTTGTCCTGCAGTTGAATTATGTTACACATACCACCCGCTTGCAATTTCTTATATCATAATGTCAGTAATTTGTTCATATGACCATCATAAAAAGCCTCATACAGTGTCCATGTTATGGTCCCCTTTTCACAATTCACAACAAAATTATTCCCAAACCAATATGACACAAGTTGGGAAAACTGATTACTTGAAAGGCATTGACAAATTAGAATGTCGTAGAAGTGCTACTACAATGGCCTATACAACTATACAAGACTGTAAACTCTAGGGTGGCGAAAAGAAGACTCTGCTCTACTAGAGTAACTGTAACATGATTGCTCCAAGACAAGCCATACAGGTAACAAACCCAATTTCTGTAATCAACGAAGCCATAGGAGATAAATCATAAGGCCATGCTTTTCAGATGCCACAACCTCTCACCAACTGTAGAAACATGTCATTTTCTCAGTTCTCCAAGTCCTGAAGACGTAGTATATTGGTAAGACAACAGTTTAACATGGAAACAGGGAATAACTGTGAACTCTTTCATGTTAAAAAAACCTTACCATCTCCATTTTTTGAAAGATGGGAAAGTTGCTTCGATGCCAACTACGGCACAATCAAAATCCTGTCCTCCCTGAATGCTGCTAGCTTCAATCTGATGCTGCCTTCCATATTCAGTTATGGACTTCTAGTACTCCATATCAAACAAATGCAGAAATATATGGAGCTCATGTTACCTTCTCTCTCAATGCATCTGTTATGAACAAGCTAAAATGGGTCATCCAGGAAAACATGATGCAAAACATGCAGTGCTCCCTTAGTCAATGGAGAAATGGAAACAGAAAAGAAAATAGTGATGAACATATAGAGTAAGCATTACTTGTGAACGGATCTACAGAAGTTACTTTAATTCAGCATACATGTATGTTACACTTGCACCAAAAGAGATTTTCGACTATCATGTAAAATAAAACAAAATCAAAAGGTATGACAAACAGCAGGGTAAGGTAAAACAACTACACTTAAAATCCAGTGGTTCAAGTTCAAACATTTACAAACATCAAAGGAGCATATCAGACAATTGAAGATTCAAAGGAACAAAAACGGAGCCAAACATCCAATCAATTGCAATGGTACTTCGAGACTTTGGAAATCAAATATCTCGTTTTTTATATCTCAATCTAGTTTGTCAAAAGAGTCATTTGCTAAATAAATGTATAACTGTTTTTTCCTTTGATATATGGATTAATTGAAGTAGTGGCATGTTGCAGTTTATTTCCTCCCATTCTTTTTACATCAGTATATTATAGCATACTATAATACTAAGTTGATTCAAAATAGTTTTTATAAAAATTATCAGTTTCCATAAAACATGAATTAAGAATATGAAAACTATTAATCCGTGAAAATACAAAGGTTTAAGAAGA
Source organism: Setaria viridis (assembly GCF_005286985.2). NCBI lineage: Eukaryota > Viridiplantae > Streptophyta > Magnoliopsida > Poales > Poaceae > Setaria > Setaria viridis. Next base: position 7,331,355 of record NC_048264.2, read on the forward strand.
AGATCAATAATTTAACCATGGCAACTTTGCAGGCATGAACAATGATTATATTTTGCAGCAGCTTAGTTTGAGAAATTTCAAAAGATGAGATGAACTGGATTTGTATCTTGCCTCCAAAGACCAAGCTGGACATATTGAACATAAATCATATATGAAGATATTATTACATTAAACAACAATAAAACACTTTTTATGCAAACAATAATTAGATTAGGAGGTGCCATACTTATTTTTTCTTGCATGAGAGTAACATAGTCCATGCTGTTGTCTCTCCAGATATATGGAAGTACACTTTGATACATATATAGTGTTGGATGGACTCCAGCATCTTCCATCCAGTGCAAAACCTATATGGGCCAAACAAAGGAAATAATTAGAGAAGTGATAAAGTTTGAGAATTTTTAAATTATCATCCATCTTTTTCCCCTGTTTCATACATATTTCCAATAAAATACTAACCAACCCCAAGCTTAAAATGCTTATGTTACAGTTTGCTGGAGGAAGAATGTCAAATTAATAATTCACAATTCAAAATTTTCCAACAGGACATAATGGATGCAGGTTTCACCATTCCCAACAACTAAGAGGTTGCAGAGTTCTCATTCGGAATAAATAACACCATCATCTTATCACAACTTAGCAATTGTAAATAGAATCTAGCTAATGTAGTTCTCTTATCTTCTAAGGGAATCTTTTTTTGAAGGACCCCTCAACTCTTATTCAAATGTGACAATATAGCTGCCCAGTAATATGTGCTGTATACCTCAATATACTTTCTCCATTTCCCAACAACTAAAAGGTTTCTCAACAGAACCGTATAAGTAGACAGGCCCACAGTAGAGCGCGAAGTCACCATCTTATAAAACAGCTGCACGATAGAAAATCATGACAATAAGCTTAGTCTTATCCTTCAAAGAGTTCAAGGGGAAGCAGCAACAGGAAATGCACCATCGACAGACAAAGCATCACTACTGAAATTGTTTTTTTCTCACAAAGTGTATTGATCAAGTCTGCATGTTCCTCAAGTATCAAATATATTCACAAAAGAAAGTGGTGATGACTCAAAACTAGTAAAGATGGCAGTAGTATTCTCAATGCTAAAATCATTTTATTTGGTTGAGAACAGCAAATAGGTGATGCATGGAGCTATATCTTGCTGTCGCACATTGGTGCTATTAAGAAACCACTACGGCAAAGGAATTAACATCACACAGAGGTAGTGATTTCTCTGAAATGAGGAATCTCTCTATCTGAAATGCTCATGTCAGTATTAAATTATTCTCTGTTTGCAGGAAAAGAGTTCAATTATGCCAATGCAATTACTGCATGTATAGACTGAGTACTAAAAAAAAATGACAACAAGGCAGTTAAATCCACCACATGTTGACGTTGGAAATTATAAAGAAGAGGTCACACGATGGCGCCTACGTTACGGGGTCCAATTATACCTTCATCATGCTCTCTGTCTTGCCACATTTTCCAAGAAAATTCAAAAGATGATTTAGTGTGCCAACCGAAATGGATGATAGTGATGAATCCAAATGTTCGATTATTTCACTGGCTGTTTTCCATTCCCGTAGCCTGTTGCAGAGCAGCAAAAATCTCATTAGTTAAACTAGCAGCACTAGTAACCTCTCAAAAGAAATAGAACAGATAAAATAGAATATCAAACTACTCACTGCATCAAACATGCATGAAAACAAGATAAAAACATGACATGATCTAGATGATAATAGCAAAAGGTGCATACTGCAGAGGCCCGCTTTATAAAACAACAAATGCTCAACAAGTAAAAAGAAAGGATGTAACTGAATTACTGAACTAGCATTTGAACAGAGTAGGCAAACGGACAGACCCGGTAGCCTCAAACATCATTTTCTCAATTTCAAAATTTGATCGAACAGAAATAAGAGATATCTCACCCACCACAACATTATATCCTGCTATCTCAATAAATATACAACTTTATTTCTATTTATACTTATTAACTATTTATATATATTTGGCGAGGTGACACTAAAACAACAAGCAGCTACAAGTGAGTATCTCAAATGGTAACGTATTAAATACAAATGGTAATTTAAAAGTTCACCTGCATAATACTACGTGCATAACGAGGCAGAAAGTTACCCACACCTAAATGTATAGTACAAACAACCAACATTGTGACACTACAGCAACGTATATATGTATTTAACAGTCAAAATAATAGCCGAGAGTGAATACTATTTCAACAATAATAAATCTAGTTACAATGCACGTGCAACTTAAGACAGTGGATAAACATACATGCTGCATGAAGCTATTATCTCAAAATAAGCCTTTTGGTTCAATGGAATCTGTTTTTGCTTCATGAATTCCATCAACTGAAGGACCATTTCAGGTTGGCTTCCCTTATTCAATGTTTCCATGAGGGATGAACATACAATGGCATCTGGCTGCACATCATTACTTTCCATCTCTTTGAACAGGTCCCATGCTCTCCTCCAGCTCCCTTATGATCCATACAGACACAGGATTAGTTGAAAACTTAAAGTTATTGAAACATTTCCTGATCATAAGAGAATCTTACCATCATCCCTATAGGCTTTAATCATAGCAGTATATGTCAAAACATCAGGGAAGCAACCAGATTCTTTCATAGAACTAAAAGTAGATTCTGCTTCAGTTAGTTTGCCCTGAATCGAAATCATTGTTAGCGTACCAATTCTTCACAGGGAACCAGAGAGATAATGTCAGCAACAGTTACCTGTTTGACATATGAACAAATCACGGACGAGTAGACTTCCTTGGTCAAATGAATCTTCAGGTCCATCATGTCTTCAAAAAATTTCAGAGATTCTGCGTACCTTCCCAATTTACAAGATCCACTAATGAGTATATTGTAAGTTACAGCATCTGGCTTCACGTTGCTCGCCCTCATTAATGTGTACAACTCCAAAGCTTTCTCATAATCACCCAAACTTAAATAGCTTCCAATGCCTGAGTTGTAAGCAACTGTATTTAGTTCGATCCCTCGAGACTTAGCTGCTGCAAGAATTGTGTCAATTTTAGCTAGTTGTCTGCAGCGACCACATGCTGTTAACAGGGTACTTATTGAAACAACATCCGGTTGAATGCCATCTCTCTCCATTTCATGCAGAAAACTAACAGCTTCCTTCAACATTCCAGCAGATCCATAAGCATCAATAAGTGCATTGTAACTGACTTTGTTTGGCTTGCATGCATTCTTCCTCATTTCATTAAAGACGTCCCTAGCCTTCTCAGGTTGAGCAGATCTACCATAAGCATTAAGTAAGGAGCTGTAGGAAACTATATCAGGTCTCAACCCGTTTTGCTTCAGTAATTTAAAAGTTTCCAAGGCCTCTTTGTGCGCACCATGTGAGGCATAAGCACCCAAAAGTGCATTGTAGGATACAATATTAGGCTTGACACCTTCAGCAATCATCATATCAAAAACAGCCTTGCAATTTTCAGCTTGCCCGCAAACAGAATAAGAATACATTATGCTAGTATATGTAACAACATCTGGAGGACATATTGTTCTTTTTTCCCTCATTGAGTTAAACAACTCAATAGCTTCCCCATACTGCCCAACCTTTACAAGGCAATGGATCACAATATTCAAAGTGAATGTATCAGGGGCAACATTAGATGATTTCATAATTTCAAAGTAAGCTATGGCTTTTGAATACTGAGCTCCATTCTTGAAAGCAGACAAGACAATGTTGTGTGTGACCAAATCTGGTCCTACGCCATTTTCAGTCATCTTCTTACAAAGTTCTAAAGCTTTCTTCCAGTTACCAGCAGCCCCACATGCATTTATTACATTATTATACGTAGTTCGAGTAGGAGGTATCTGCAACAAAAAAGTATCTCTTAAAGGAGAGAACTAAACCAGCCATAATGTATAATGACAGATTATTTCTACAATGATATATTCCAGGGGCCTCTAGATGCTAGATATGTAGAATATCGTTACAAGCAGTAATCTAGATGGCCATGCCTTCATAGTTCATAGTGATCCTAGTGATGTACTTACAGCAGCACGTTGCATATCTTCCATAATGTTGATGGCCCAACGCCACTGGCCAGCTCGAGCATGCGCATGGATCAAAGAGTTGTATGTATCAGCATCAGGCTTGCACCTATGGATATATCATTTATGTAAAAATGAAAAAGTCCAAGAGTGAACAGATGATGGAAATGCTGCCATCTCACCAAACTAGTGAAAAAAAATATACATAAACAAAAGCTGCATGTAAGTTATATTTTAAGCAAGATATCTTATTGGTGAGACATAATAACAGTACAACATCACGAATTTTACGAATGCCAACCAATATGCTAAAGCAGTAGAAGTCCTATGACAGACTTGTTGTTCTTAGTTTAAACAAAAAGCCATTCTAGGGCTGATATGACTATGGCTTCTAGTGAGGGTGAAAGAAAACAATAGGTCAATATTGCTTAAGGTGCTGAAAGTATGACATCTAGCACTCATACCTCCATTCTTGCATCTCAAAGAAAAGGCCACGTGCCTGATCAACCTGATTGTGTCTAGCATGTAACCTTATCATCATGCCATAAATGTCATTACGAGCACAATAATTCTCCTGGTTTTTCATCCAGCGGAACACATGTACGGCATGTTTCAAGGATCCAGAAATTGTGATTTCCTACAAGTGATACAAACTGTGTGAGTGCATTATCACTGGCACAAGCTAACGTGTAAACGAATTTATGGAGATTTTTGGTTTGTTACAAAAATAAGAACCATGACTTGCAAATGCAGTAGCTACTAAGGGGTTCTACCACACACTCTCTAATAGAACAATATTGGGAGCACAAAAATGATGGTGACAATTGACTCTTGAGAGAATAACTAGATTTTCTGGACTGATTGAGGACAAAATAGCTTTGGACGCATACTGAAAATCATGAACAAAGTTGCAGATGACCATCTGAGAAACCTAGGTACAAATACTGCAAAGTAATGGAACTGGCATACACAATTATGAACTCCATAGACAAACCAAAGAATCAGCAGAGTTGCCTATGCCACATGGAAATAGATACAGCGCTATTGTAGTTGAATATATTAATATAAAGCACCAAAAGATAGTTGACACCGAACAAAGATAGTTAACCTACTCTGGTAAATTAATTATCATATTAATAACAAACCAAAGAATCCGTCATAGCAATCATATGCCCAACCATGAAGGACTCCGTACTGCCAATAACTAGAACTCAACATGAACTAACCTAAATAAAATACTGTATTATAAGGTCAAGCAACTTGGTTAAGTCGCGTCCTACTCCCCTCACAATAAATTAGTTGCAAAAAACTAAACGTTGGCCTGGGTGGGTCCATCCAAGTCACTGAATGTGGGCCGGGTGGCAGATTTACATGCCAATCGTACCAATTTAGTGGCAAAGATCTAATTTTGTTTTGCTCCCCTCGAGCCATTCGAATGCCACAGTACTAGCCAGTAGTAGCATCCGCACAAGCAGTCATTTCATTAAACACGTAGCAGGTCGCAAGCACAGAGAGAACGGGGGCATACGCGGATGAGGAGCGGGAAATTGCGGCGGGCGAAGCGGCCGGCCCAGCTGTTGAGCACGTCGTCGACGGCGCGCGCGTCGGTGCGGGGCAGCGCTAGCACGCGCGCGGCGGCCTCCGACACCTTCCAGTCCCGCTGCCACCGGGTGCCCTCCACGCGGAGGCGGTGCCGCGCGGGGAGCGACGCGGCGCCGACGCCATCCACCTCGACGCGGGCCCTGCGGCGGCCGCGGTCGAGGTCGACGGACACGGCGGGCCGCCGCTCCGCCCACGGCGGCGGGCCGGGCGCGCGGGGCGGGGGCCGCCGAGGCCGCGCGCGGAAGACGCGCGGGGAGCCCGCGTCGGGGCTCGGCGGCGGAGGCGGGGCCGCGGGAGCGGAGGACATCGGCGGCGCGGCGCGGGTTTACCGTTGTGGTTGCGGATGCGCGGGGTTTTGGATAGCGTGGGCGTTCTGGAGCTGGCGCCGCCACCATCTCAGTTTCTGAGCCCTGAGCCTTTTTCCATGTGATTTGATAATTGTTATTAAACCTCGGGCCGGGCCGGGCTTTTTGGATGGGCTGAGATGGAACGAGTTCAAATATCCAAACCAACCAGTTCAAGCATGAAAATAAAGTTAGTGATTCATTTTTCTGAATAGTTACGTGTTCGCCATGGTGGAGTCGGCCAGCACCTCTCCATGTGTCGACGGTGCAAGCTCTGCTTCGACATCTCAGGGGGCACAATAATTTTGTTTTCGACAATCTTGTTCAGACTCCACAATTTCAAGTAACCAACCATTGCGTGAACTTTTGATGCTCATGTGATCGTGTTCTCCCCCACTACTTTTCAAAGCTTTTTTATTTCTATTTCTATTTCTTCCTTCCCTCTAATCTGGTCTCTACATGTACTGTTGTATCATATGTCGCTTTAAAGTTTCAGACTTACAAAATCTATGCATATGCATGTGTTTTTTCGAATAAAATAAGATGTTTCTTCCATTAACCTCCAACATTTTTCTTGTTGCGCTAGGATTTTCTAGTGCAAGATTTGATTAAGGATTTAAGATTGAATATGGTAGGCTCATTTATGAATTCTGAATGAAGGACATCTGAAGTTTTAATACAATGGCAGATAACTTTCTCACAAATAGTAGACGTTGTCTTTTTCCATGAGCATTGTTAGGGAGGTGCCAATGATTTTTTTTCGTCTAGTAGAGTAGCGAGAGCATAGTAGAAGTACAAAAAAAAATTCTCATCTAGGGGGTATTTAGAACTTTAGCACCCCTATTTTAGTTCATTTTAATCACAAGTGCTCCCAAACAGGTGTGCTAAAACTCAAGTGCTTAAATTTAGCACCCCCATAATCCTTTAGTCACTTGGGGGTAGCTAAAACTGACTAAACTTGGTCCCCCTAGACCAATTCCCCCCTTGCCCCCTCCCCTCTCTCCTCCCCGCCAGACCCCGCCGCCATCCTTCTCCGCCCGCCACCTTGCCGCCTCTGGCCGACCCCGCCGATCCCACCGCCTCCTCCCCTCACTCTCTCTCTCTCTCCCCGCGAGGGGCACCACGACGCCTCGCCTCCACGGGCCCCGCCGTCGTGCCCGCCTCCGCCCGACCCCGCCTCGCCATCGCCCCGCGGCCCGAGATCGGCGACAAGGCCGTCCAGCCGCCATTAATTCTACCTCCTACTCGCCGCTGTGCACCACGGCGGCGGTCTTGTCCAGCACGGTGCTGGTCGACGTCGTCCGCATCGCGCCCCGCGGCCCGTGCCGGTGCCGGTGGCGAGGACGGGGAGCAGCAGTAGGGGCCCCGAGGCCGGCGTGTTGGAGAAGACGTCTGGCGTGTCATCGTCATCGGGCGAGGGCGGCGGCAACGCCTTCCCGTGGAGCAAGAACGGCAGCAACCTGCTCCAGTGGCCCGTCGAGGAGGTTGAGACGCTGCGCCAAGGGCCTCAACGGCGGCGTCACCATGCACTTCTACCAGGACGAGTCACGGTCCTCCAACGCCAACGACATCGTCAAGCGCATCGTCGGCAGCACCCTCCCCGTGCTTGACGGCGAGACCCTCTCGCTACGGGTGCTTGTTGACCACTCCATCGTCGAGAGCTTCGCACAGGGTGGGAGGTCCACGGCCACCTACCGGGCTTCCGACGTGGCAAGACGACGCGAGAAGGACCGCGATGCGGAAAAGAAGAGAAGAGGAGGCTTGCAGGAAGGAATGGAGGGGGAGGGGCATCGGTGGAGGGGTAGAGTAGTCATTTTGTGCAACAGGTGCTAAATTTTAGCTCTTCATCCAAACACCCCAAAAGGTTGAAATTTAGCACTTTATTTGAGGGGGCTAAAATTTAGTCCATGCGATCTCCTCCCAAACAGGGTTCTTAGGCTGTTCGCACCGGGAACCGCTAAACGATCCTCCAGTACCGCGGCAGCGGAAAAAACCCCGCACCGTGGTATTGGGAGGCCTCCGGTACGCCAACGGACGACCGACGGTCCGCTACTTCTAGCGGACGCCCAAGGCACCCGCTACCCGCCTCCCAAGACCGCTAGCCCCAACGGGCACCCCCCTCGCGCCTCCGCTCGGACTCGTCGCCACCGCTGGACCCCTGTCGGACCGCCGCTGCCACTGGACCACCGCCGGTGGATCTGTCGCCGCTGGATCCGTCGGGAAGGAGGAGGGGGTAGTGGCAAGGAAGGAGGAGGAGGCAGCGTCGGTGAGGAAGAAGGAGGGGGTGGCGTCGGGAGAAAGGAGGAGGGGGCCGGGGAGGAGAACGGGGCCGATGGAGAGGAAGAGCCAGCGGGTGAGGCGGCGGCGGCAAGGAAGGAGGAGGGGGCGGCGTCGGCGAGGAAGAAGGAGGGGGCAGCGTCGGCGAGGAGGACGGGCTGGGAAGGAGAACGGAGCCGGCGGGGAGGCGGCGGTGGCGAGGAAGGAGGAGGGGGCGGCGTCAGCGAGGAAGGAGGAACGGGTGCCGTCGGGGAGGAGGACGGGGTCGGGGAGGAGAACGGGGCCGGCGGGGAGGCGGCAGTGGCGGGGAAGGAGGAGGGGGCGGCATCGGGAGGAAGGAGGAGGGGGCGGCGTCGGCGAGGAAGGAGGAACGGGCGCCGTCGGGAAGGAGGACGGGGTCGGGGAGGAGAACGGGGCTGGCGGGGAGGAAGCAGCAGCGAGGAAGGAGGAGGGGGGTGGCGTCGGGAGGAAGGAGGAGGGAGCGCCGTCGGGGAGGAGGAGGAGGGGGAGGGGGTGGTAGGGAGAAGGAGGAGGAAGGAGCCGGTGGGAGAGAGAAAGAGGGAGGAATGGGAGGGGGCGGTGGGGAGAACGAGGCATCGGTAGGAGAGGGAGGGAACGGTTGGGGAGAGAGAGGGGAGGGGAATAAAATATGGGGTAGTTGGTATAGAGTATGAAATATTGAGTAACATGGGTGCGGGAGAAATTGGTATAGGGAGAATCTTGATGACTAGGATAAAATATTCTATTTAGATGATGAAAATAAAGTATGACGAGTGTGGACAATAACTGCAGAAGTGAGAGCATAGTTGAAGTACATGTCCTTTTAACGGGCTGGCACGGTGGCACCCAACGGAACGGGCCGGGGCTTTCTCGTCTGGTACGGAGCCAGCTGTACCCAACAAAGGCAACAAATCTTCTCCCGTTTCGTTTCCCCTCCCATCCTCTCCCCGGCGGCGCCGCGGCGGCGACGAAAGAGCGCGCGCCCCCTCTTCCTTCCCGTCTCCCCGGCCCTTTCGCCGCCCCCCATCGAGCGCCGTCCGCGGACCGAGGGTGCCTCCGCGCCTAGTTCAGCCGGCGCGGAACGCGCCGCCTGCTCGCCCCACCGCGAAGGGGTTCGTCTCTCGCGGCGGCCGCCACCGCCGTCGTCCTACTCCTCGGCGCTCGTGGACGGGCGCGGGGAGGGGATCCGTCCGGGCTTGGATCGGCTTCTTCCCCACCTGGTAAGGAAACCCTAGCCACCTTGCTTGGTTGCTTGGGCGGATTGCGCGCGCCCTGTTCCGCGGGATCTTCCCTGTGCTGCGCGACCCGCGAGGGATCAAATCCGAGAGTTTTCCTGCTCCAGTTCGCACAATTCGTTGCGAATTCCTTTTCTGCGAGGAGGGGGTACGGGTAGAAGCTGTCAAAGTTTGCGAATAAGTTGAATTTTGCTTTGGGGGTTCAGTTCGATCCCCACGGCTACACGTTATGCCAGCCCCATGTTTGGGAGGAGGTCGGGTCTAAAGCTGCCTGCTTTTTCTCTGCCGTGCTGGATGTTACAAATTGTTCTTGCGCTGCAGCATTATCTGATAGACTTGCTCTATGTGCTCGGATGTTACTACTAGTTAGGTGCATTTTAGGAAGGCTGAAAGGATAAAGTTATACTTCACCGCAAAATATGCACCAATAAATTCTAGTTCTTCAGTGTAGCGTGCACAATTGTCCGTACCTGTTGATCTGTTTTGTAGAAAATTACTTATTAATTCATCCACCCGGCATCCACCCAATCATTGGTTGATTAAAACTATTGTTTCACACCCATGTTTGGGAGGAGGTTGGGCAAAGCTGCGGGCTTGTTCACAAATTGTTCTTGTGCTGCAGCATTATCTGATATCTATGGACTTGCTCTGTGGATTAACTGGATCCCATGTATTTTTGGATCATTTATTCATTTGTAAAGCCATATTTGTGGTGTTTTCAATAGTACATAGCTAACACAGCTTACACTGAGCAATATCCTGCACTGTTCTGTTCCTTTGCAACCACTGTTGCCTTTCATGCTCCAGATCCATGCATCAACTTTGCCACATCATTCTGGTGTCTTTCTGCTTTCCTGGGTTCACCTGACAACTTAGTTTGAGTGAGACTGTTTGAATCTTACAACTTAGTTTGATCAAACACTAGTAATAGATTTGTTTTATTGCCGAAGACGCATTGCCCATACGCCCAAGCAAAATAATGTAGATCAATTATACGATTGAAATATAGAAAGTTAGGTCCTTTGGGTTTTTCTTTACTCTAAAGAACTTTCCTGTTTCATCATAAGTATAACTCTGGAGCAATATGCCAATAACTTATTTGCTTATTGCCTTTGATGTTATCTTATTTTTCTATCTACTCAATATTTCATTTCTGGACAGTCAGTTGTTGAACTTGGAGTTAGACAATGGATCTGGAGACAGAGAATCGTCTTGCCTCTTTACTACTTGAAGAGGCACGTAGATTACAGGCTGAGGCTGACAGGGAAGGTGTTCATGCATATCTGCGAAAGCCTAATGTAAGGCATCGCCCAAACTCACGGTTCCTCACAGCCACAGTTCGTGGAGTTCAGCAAGGTTAGGATTGTGCTCCTTTGAATTGCCCTGGTGTTAGTTTCTTGAATGATGAACCTGCATCAAATCTTTTGTGCATCTGAATTGAAATACGCTGTTGTCCTGCAGCAAACCGTGTTGTGGAGGTCAATGAAATGTGGCATGCTAGGGAAAAGGAACTGGAGTTGGAGTCAAAGATGAAAGGCAGAAGTAAAGATCGTGATGATTATAGAGGCGAGAAGCGGAAAAGTGAATTGAGAAACCATAGCTCTAGCTCAAGGGTTCAACAAGAAGGGACTACTTATAACATTTCTTACTCAGACCAGGAGGATGGTCTCAGGGATGATGAAATTGAAAGATTTCTTCATTCTAGGTCAGTTTGAATATTCATTATTTTCTTTAATGCCATAAATATCCATTATTTTTTTATGTAACACCTGCATATAACAATATTATTTTACTCGTGATCTTATATGAATAACCACACAATCTGTGTACACCTTCAATAGTACTCCCTTTGTCCGTCAATCTAAGGTGTTTTTTGTTTTGAAAAAGTTAAACTTTTGTAGATTTTGGCCAACAACTTAGTTAGATTATATGTATGTTCGAAATACTACATTTGTATCAATAGATCAGTATTCGAAATACTTTTAGGATGATGTTGATTTTGTAGCAATTGACAATATAATGTAAGAGAAATCAATGATCGAAATCTACTTTTAAAGACTTCCTTGAGTCCTCGTAAAATACGCCTTACATTGATGGATGGTGGGAGTACCACATTATCTATGCGTGGTAAAGAATAAAAAACCACATTATTCTATTGATGATGGCTTGTATCCTATAATGTGGTATATTTAAATATGCTGTTTACCGTTCTATCTTTTACCTCTTTCCTTGTGTTTCCTATCAGCAATTTTGTTGGTAACATGTGTATTCTTGCTATTTTGTTAGGGTGAAGCGAGGGCGTGGGGCCATTGGTTCTCGGATGGATGAGCCTGGTCCATACCTTGATTCGTCGTCTCGTGGTCATGATATTGGACCTAGTGCTGATATACGTATGGAAGAAAAATGGGAACGTCGAGTACAAGGCCCAGAGAAGCCTTCATTTTTGAGATCCAAGTCTCCTGACGATCATTGGTGTAAGGAAATGTTGGATGGAAGGGGATCGAGCTCTGAACCACAGAGCAAGAAGGAAAAGAAAAGGAAGTCTGGGAAAAAAGAGAAGCGAGATAAAAAGAAAGAAAAGGATGCGAAGAAGTCCAAGCATCGCCATCACAAAAGCCGAAGAAGGGAGTGAACGAGTGATGTTCTGTTAGCGGGCAGAAAAATGTACACAACAGTTCTGCCCCAAAAGTAACAGCTAGCTGATAGTTTGCTGTAACTTGAAGCCTGTACTGTATAGGAAACATGACATCGTGTAGAATGGATTACGTGTTCTTATAATACTGTGTTGTTGCGGTTTTAATATCTGAAAGAACTGTCTTGTTATTTTTTCTTTTCCATGTTGCATGTTAACATCTCCACATTCGAAGCAAACTCTGATTGTCATTTCAATTCACCCATAACAGGGAATTAGCAATGTCAAAAGCACAAGCAAATCGGTAAGAAAGACTGTCAACAAGGCAGTGTCTGGGCTGGATTTAACAACCTCCTTTGCCTTCGTCTCCTTTCCTGTTTGCTTTGCCCACTCCCCAACTTCTTAGCATTCCATTCCACAAGAACTTTTTTGGGCAGGTAAGCAGTTTAAGATTCAACACAGTTGCTGTTCATTATAACAGCTACTACGTAGTATGAATGCTTGACACAAGACAGATGACCTTAGACTTCTCTTTTTTCTTCTGGTGTAGGTGCATGAGATGGTGAGGCTAAAGGAGGAGGAGGTTTGTGCAGAGCCAGTTTCTGATAGACATCCCGCATCTCTGGCCTAAACTGAGGAGAAGTTTGCAGGCAAGCAAATGCCACTTCCACAAGAACAGCAACTTCTTTCTTCTCCACAACTGTTGGTGTTAATGGGCGCTTGTCCAACATATCCTCCATCGCAAGCTCTTGATGCTGTCCTGTGGCAGCAAGGGACTGCAGCTCCATGGGGTATCTCCCCATAACAATCTCCAGCACAACTACACCAAAGCTGTAGACATCGCATTTTGTTGTCACCACTGATGTGTAAGAAAGCTCTGCATCAAAATAAAAAATCTGAATCAATAATATAATCAAACATCAAACCAAACTGCATTATATTTGATATTTTCAAATGGTAACAAGAATATATTTACTCTGTAGAAGAAACTAACTGAGCACATACCGGGTGCTATATAACCATATGTTCCTGCTAGTTCACTCCAATTGGATGAATCAGGCTTTAGCATCCTTGCTATTCCAAAATCTGAAACATAAGCATTGAAATCTGCATCTAGCACGATGTTGTTACTTGTTATATCACGATGGATTATTGGTGGGTCGCATTCATGGTGCAAGTAGTAGATAGCCTGAGCCACGTCCCTTGCAACAGCAACTCGCTTCTGCCAGTCCAAGTCCTTTGCAAGTTCCTCATTTCCCAGGATAACATGAAGGTTTCCTCTCTCAATGTAATCATACACTAGAAATTTGTACCTTGGATGGGAACAAAACCCATACATCTTGACGATGCTTCTATGCCGGATCTTTGTCAACACTTTGATTTCACTAAGAAATCTTTTTTCATCGCTCATCGCCTCTTCAGTTTGGTGAAGCCTTTTCACTGCAACCAATCTCCCCTCTTGAAGCTGAGCTTTGTAGACAGTGCCATACCCTCCTGAGCCAACGATGTACCTATCACTGAAGTTTTCTGTTGCCCTACTAATATCCTCAAATGCTAGTTTCCCGTCGAAGTTCCACACTGAAAGCACATCTCTTGTATCTGTGGCCGTAGTTTTTTGTGGTCTTTTCCTTTTGGGAATAATTATAACTATAATAAAAATTATGATGATAACAGCTATGCACACTGGGATAGAAATAGCTAGCACGAAGCTGTGAATTCTTCTTTTGTGATATTCCACTATTGGAGCTGGAGGGCATGTTGGCAGGCCCGAGATATTACCACAGAGACCTTTGTTGTGGACGAACCATGTTATTGAGGCATCAAGGAATAGTCGTCCCTCTGGAACCGGTCCTTCCAAATTGTTGTATGACACATCAAGTGTTGACAAACTAATCATTCTACCGAAGGAGGATGGAATGCTTCCATTGAACTGATTGTGTGAGAGGTTCAGGAACTCCAACATTCCCAAGTTCCCGAGCTGTGCTGGTAGCTCACCTGTGAGCTTGTTGCTGCTTAGATCCAATACAATCTGCAGGTTCTCCAGGTTACCAATGGCCAATGGCAAATATCCACTCAAGTTGTTGTGGTCAATCATCAAGCACTGTAGTTTAGTACAACTGCCAAGCTCTTCTGGTATCGACCCGCTAAACTTATTGTGAGATATATCAAGGAACTGCAAATTTCTCATCCGACCAAGTTCAGAAGGTATATGACCAGAAAATTGGTTACGTGATAGGTTGAGCGAGTACATGTTGCCTAGATTGCCTAATTCTGGTGGTATGTTGCCAGTTAAGTTGTTTGTGTGTAGTGAAAGTGCCACCAGGTTTACCAGGTTTGATAACTCCAGTGGCAAGCTCCCAGAAATCATGTTTTCAGAAATAATCATCTTTGTTAAATTGATGCTTAAAGCCCATGTTTTTGACAATTGCCCACTGAGGTTGTTTCGTCTTAAGCCTACTTCAATAAGATGTGGGTATGGCCCAAGATTTGATATATCTCCCATCAGGTGGTTGAAAGACAGGCCAAGCTGCTTCAGGCTGTTGCATGTTTGAAGGCTCTTAGGAATGGTGCCCGTGAACAAGTTGTCACCAACGTTGAACCATTGGAGTTTCCCTCCTTTGCAGAAACCAGAGGGCAACTCCCCCGTGAGAGAGTTATTTGATAGATAGAGCGTAACTAAGTGTGTAAGATTTGCTAATTCCCGAGGCAGAGGACCTGACAGCATGTTGCCAAAGAGTGTTAGCGTTGTGATGCTTGTGAGGTTCGCAAGAGTTGCAGGAATTGAACCTGAGAGCTGGTTCAAGGATAGATGCACCGTGTTGATACCCACTAAAGTGCCAAGCTCTTCTGGGATTGAGCCCACAAACTGGTTGTCAAAAAGGTCAAGGTTGAATAGGTTAGTAAGGTTACCCAAGCTGGAAGGAACGGGGCCACTCATTTGGTTCCCAAATAAAACTAGAGTGCTCAGATTGAGCAGCAACCCTATCTCTTGGGGAAGGAATCCACTGATCTCATTGTTAAGGAGATAAACTGAGTTTAGCTCTGTGAGATTCGCCAAGGAGACTGGGATTCCACCACTCAATCGGTTATCCGAAAGGTCAAGCCAAAACAAGTTGATGAGATTGCCTACAGAATATGGTATGAAACCTGATAGATGGTTGCTGCTAAGGATCAACATACTTAGTCTGGTCAAGTTCCCTAGGTTTTCTGGTATTTGGCCAGTTAGCGAGTTGACACTGAGATCAAGGTAGGAGAGTGCATTCAGGGAGGTGACAGACGGTGGGATTTCTCCATGAAGGCTGTTGAAGCTGAGATCGATGTATGTGAGGAATGGGAGTGCTGAGAAGTTGAGCTCACCAATCTGGCCATTGATGCTGGAGTTCTTCAGGGAGATTCTGGTCACCACCAGCGATTTGCGGTTGCCACGGTGCACCGTGCTGCACGCGATGCCCGTCCAGTTGCTGCTGCATGGGCTCATTCCCTGCCGCCATGAGTCCAGTGCCACCGAGCTTCGCAGGGTGGATTTCCACTGAAAGAGAGCTTCTTCCTGGGATCGCAGAGACACGCCTCCATGATGCGTCACCGCATCAGCGTGCAGGTAGAGGCAACCTACCAGGAACAAGGTAAAAACTAGCGCTAGTGTGGGTTGCACCTTTGAGTGGAAAGTTTCCATGATTTCTTCTTTGTTTTCTAGGTACGTAGAACGAGAGATGGTCGCTTTGTCGAATTGGAATTGGAGGCTATACATGGTGTGCTGCGCGTATATGTAGCGACATCTGATAACAGTGGCCTGGACATGTATATTACACTGAAGGAAAAGCAAAGGACTTACAAGTATTGAATTCATTCAAGTTGGCATTTGGCTCCATTCAACAGTGCATACTAGTCGTTTCCTCTTGAACTGGAAGCTTCATTTTTCCTTCACGCCAGCCAACTAATATAAAGTACTTCGATTCTGACCTAAATGCGCTGAAATGTATGAAAAAGCACTCAGGTCCCTATCTTTCATTGTGTGGACAGCCTAGCATGCATAGACTATCCCTGCGGTCACGAAAGTGTCCTTGTTTTGAGAAATAATGCAGTTAATAGAAAAATGAAACTTTAGCCATATCGACATCATATCTTTTTTCAAAATTAGGATTGGACATGTGGAAACCATTTGAGTGTATAGAATTTATCTTGAAAAGCAATTTTATAATTTTACGATTTTAATTTTACGTACGTAAAAATTAATTCCTCCCTTTACCACAAATCTTGATAGAGAAAGGAAGCATATAGAGATTGATCAACAAGAGCTAGAAGACTTCAATAGTGCCGGGTCAAGCATGCTTGACAGCGATAACCTCATTCCAAGTTAATGCGGTAGCTGACAAGAAGACTTGACCACATGGGATATATCAAGTCATTATAAGCATGCACGGGTGCTTTCAGTCCAACTTGTTTCCTAGTAGCATGCTAGGTGGGGAAATAATAATTGGACAATCGAAAGACTCTGCTGCCTGCTTGATGGACAACAACTGCTGGACTCTCAGTCTGCCGGTCGTCACAACATGTACAGTCCAGCACATCGATCAGCACGGTCGGATTACAGGGCCATTCATAAGCAAAATTTCCAATCAACAGCCTGATATTATCATGCATTTTTTTTTGTTTTTATGAAGTAGTAGAGCTCGCAATCATGGGTATTTTTGTGCTATCTCAGGTAGAACGAAGGAGATTTGGTATTGCAATAACAACAACATTTATTGGTGTTTTGGACAAATTACATAGGCCGACAAATCATCACGGAAGTCGTTCCTAGTGGGAGCCCGATCTCAGCTGCTGAAGCGACGTCATTCTACTGACCGGGCATGTTTTAACTTGCAACTGTTATGCTTTGGAGTTCACACCGTGGTAAAAAAAAAAGGAAAAAAAAGTTGTATTTTCACCCTCCAACTATCAGCCTGATTTCCAACCTACAGAAGGAGCATCCAATTATCAAAATCGGACATAAAGGACCATCCAATTGGCAAATTTTGCCCTTTTTAGTTTCAAGGGTGGTTCTGCATTTCCTAGAAATTTTAAAATTTAGATTTAATTAAAACATCATAATTAATTCATTTCAAAATCAAAAAAATATGAAATTGTTACTAAATTTTTTTTCTAAAAACATAGCCTGTGTGTTTGTACCCTATTTGAAGTCGTTTACATTTTATTTGTTACTATTCCTAGTATTTTATTTTATTGATCATAATAAAACACAAGGAACATGAACAAATAAGTTCAAATAACACCAAATAGGCCACCAACACATATGTTACATTTTCAGAAATTTTTTTGGCACAAATTTGATATTTTTCCTGATTTCAAATGCATTAGTTATGAGTTTCTTTTATTAAACCTAAACTTTTTCAATTCATAGGATGGCCACCCATAAAATCACCCAAAGGGCTAAAGGGTCAAATTTGTTCAGTTTTGATAGTTGGATGGTCATCCATGACCAGTTCTGTAGATTGAAAATCAGACTTTTGTGATAGTTGGAGGGTGAAAATAGAACTTTCTCTTAAAAAATAAGACTTTGCCACACTGTGCACGTACGTGACACAAAGGTGCGAAAGAATTGTTGATAAAGAAAGAAAGCGGATAGATCAACTAGAAGACTAATAAAGCAGTGCCGGATCTAGCATACATGACAACAATGTCCTTTGATGTTAACACGGTGGCTGACAAGGAGACTTGACTATTTTGAAACCAGAGTCATTATATAGTCTGTGGCCAAATCTCGCTCTCTCTGGTAGAAGCACTGCAGCAGCATTGGATCATGATCAAGAAGAGGAGCTAGGGATTTGGCTGGGTCGATTTTGGGTCGGTTGTCAGTGGAACTGGGCTTTAGCATGTGCTAAGTAGGCCCACCTCATCAGTTCCCTGAGGTAAAAAAAAAAGATGTTTCAAACCGGTGTCATTTTGACGGAAAACTAGCAGCACGGGTAGAGAAGGGATTGAAAAATTCAAATAGTAGCATATAATGGAAGCGAAGGATTTTTTTTTAGAGAGCAACGCTTAACGCCGACCTGAACATTTGACTGAGACAGGCAAGTTTGGCATACAAGATTTGTGGAAAGGGTGGTACCAAAGAAAAGATATAAAGTGCTTCCACCATATATGAAGTTGTATCGTTATTTCACTTTGGTATAACAAGTTGCAAACATTGCACCCACCATACACTAAATTGTCTATTGCGTGCATATACAGTCCACTGTACACCAGTAGTGCGTATTCTGCAGACAAGGCACATTGACGAGGACATGGAAGGGTCTAGGCGCTTTCTAGAAGAACGTGAGGGGCAAAAACACAAAATCCACATTCAGATTGTAAGTGCACCGGCAAAACAAAAAAACTGCAGCATAAATTCCATTTTCATCATATTGTCGCTAAAGTATTCGTGAGCTGATACTACTATGTAGAATGCCATGGCATTTTGAGAGGACTCAAATGTACAGCATCCAAAGTGAGACATATTGATAAGAAATATGAAAAATTTAGTACGTCTTGCATTGTCAAATGTAGTGACATTCACAACACCAAATATAGTCCTAAAATAAAGTGATTTTTTGTTTCTCCTTTCTTTATTTATAAAGTGATTTTTTGTTTCTCCTTTCTTTATTTTATTTAAGATTGCTGGATCCTATACTGGTTTTATACGGAACCTGGAAAAGGTATTATCTTCCCAAGACCATACCTATTCCCTATCCCAAATGTTATGCCTCCACCTCAGTATACGATGCAGTAAAAATTTCGTAGGCGCCATTTTCAACCGTATGTCACTATATTCCGCAAGTTAATGTATGGTATTGTCATATTTGCAATTTGTTGGATCAAAATGAAACAACGATGCAACTTCATGTACGGTGAATGCACTTTACTGAAAAATCTATTGCGTATATTACATTTACAATTGGATCTCCTTCCCCCAATTCCAAGGATATAGCTTTACTGAGTCAAGGAGGAAGCACGGTGGAGCCCGCAATGTTGAGTTTCCACTCGCCCGGAGGTTTTCACCCTCGCGGTCGATCAGCGTCACGACAAGCACATGGCAGGTCCCACCATTTCATTCTCTTTCCACCTTCTGCAGTCCTCAACCGTATGCATATGATGGGCCCTGCAACCTTATCTAATCTTTTCCTCTCCCGTTCACTTTTCTTTTACCAGCTCTCTCTCCTCTCCTCAAGCCGAATCAGTCGTCAGGCCCTGGATTTCAAAAAGTTCTCTAAATTTTTCTTCAAAATTTTCCCCCAAATGTTTTTCTATGAACTTTTTGTCGTATAATTCTATCTGGTCGCCCTTAAATTCGACTGCCCCGGTGGAGCCAGAGCACTACCACCAGATCAGAGGCAGCAAAGGGCATGTAAGGGAATGCTATAGTTTTCTACTGCACATAAAGAATTTATAAAAAAAAATCAAAGGAATTCACTAGTAGGTGACCACCATGTATGTTACTATCAAAATTCTCCAAGCGAAAAGATCAGCTGCTGCCTGGATTGCTTGCAACCACATGGTCCACATACACATGTGGCGTAGTGCCTTCTCCGATCCACTGGGCTGCTGCTAGCAAGCCTGCACACTGGCCGGCCGGGTGGTCAAAGTTGGCGTGCGTGGCTTGTCGGTCGTCACCCGTGGTCATCTGGCACAGCTCCTGTGGTTCTCGTCACTCACCGCAGAAGCTTCGTCCAGTACGTGGAAGCTACTGAGACAAACAAACGCGCCTACTTATCTGCCTGAGCTCTGTATCGGTTGCCATGGCGGCGACGGCGAGCATAGGCGGCGGCAGAAGGCTGGCGTTGGCGGCCACGCTGCTCTGCGCCGCCGCGGCCATGGCCGCGGCACAGAAGGCATCCGGCGTGCGCGTCACCTACGATTGGACGTCATCTTACCGCCCGCAGGAGACCAACTGGGACCTCAAGAGCTCCAGCGTGTACTGCGCCACCGCCACATTTGACGTCATGCCACTGTCATGGCGCATGAAGTACGGTTGGACGTCCTTCTGCGGACACGTCGAACCCGGCGGGGACATCTGAGGCGTGTTCTAAATTTTGATCTTTTTTAGGTGCACTGATCGGTGTCCTGCACACAGTAAATAAAAAATAAAAGATATATCCATTCCATGCTATGCTGCAGGTGCTGGGACGGGTAAAATCACAGTGAGGATCGTGGACCGGTTGCTCCAACGGCGGCCTGGACCTGGAATACGACACCTCGTTCAGCAAGATCGACTCCGACGGCCAGGGCGTGAACAACGGCCACCTCACCGTAAGCTACCAGTTCGTCGACTGCCATGATGATGATTTGCCTCCGCCAGCGACGCCGGCCATTGTGACACCAGCGCCGCATGTTGTACCGCCGCCTAGCTAGGAACATAAGGCTGCACAATTTCATTGTACGATTATCAAAACTGAGAATCAGGTAATTGTGCTAGCAGAGTGTTATGGGGATGAAACTTCTTTCACATATGATAAAACTTTTCTCATAAATGATCTTGCTAAATCAGCAAAATTACGAACGTGACATGAAATTTAATATCCATTAAAATTTTTATGAAACTTCATTGAAAATGGCGTAACTACATGCGTATCATTCGTACATCCCCAGCTGCGTTTGTGTGAGCGTACTCGAATACTTCCGGCGCCGCAAATATAAGAATTTCTAGCAATTCTAGGATAACGCAAAAAAAAAAAGAGAAAGTCCATTCTGCCCATCATTAAACAACATGGATAGACGGATAAAATATTAATGAATTTTTAATAACTAAAAGACCAGCTCGAGCTATTCGATTGCGCATTGTGAGTCACAAGTCAAACGTTTTCACGCGAAATATGAAGGATCTTCCTTTATTAGCATCCCACCTATACTTCATTACTAATAGCACTAGCAGTTAGTTTAAGTACCCTTATTTAAAACATCGGTCAATTATCTACGCATCTAAATGACTACTTCCTCCAGCCCAAATTATAAGTCGTTTTGACTTTATTAGATTCATAGACTTTATTATGCACTTAGATATACCCCATATCTAGATGCATGATAATATCTATGCATCTAAAAAAGCCAAAACGAACTATAATTTGGAACGGAGGGAGTATAAGAAAATCAACTAAAAGTTGTGGTCCGAATAGCCTCATTGTTTAATGTAAAGTTTGTCTCCATCCCGAGCCTTATAGAAAAATTATGAATTTATCAAATAAGTTAAAAATCAAAATACAAATGCATCATGCCAGCTCAAAGTGCCAACATGGAGAGATACAGATAGTAACTGAGGTATCGATGCTTGTGGATAACACTAGTAGAACTTATGTGCTACTAACTCGACTTATCAGTATCTGTTCAAATTTTAACCGACATGCCACACCTCACACAGTCAGATTGCTTAATGAAGTCCTCATGAGAAGCTGGCCATCCACAATAATTTTTTGTAATTACATTATTCATATCAACATACCCTAATAATATATGTGAAATTTTTGTTTATATATCATTTTGGGGGCATACAGGCATAGTTTTGATCACCGCCTTGGTTGTTCCACTACTTGTATCCTTTTTGTGCTTGGTATTTTATCTTCGATTCAGAAATCACCAAAAAGGTCAGCTATCTATATGCAACAACTACTCTAGTCTGTTTGGTAGATCTCCATCTGATTCTGATTTTCTATGGGAGCTGATTCTCCGAGAGAAGTGATTCTGCGGCTGAAAGTGATTCTCTTTGATTCTCTAACGTAAACTCTTAAAATCAGGATAGAGAATCACTTCACAGAATCAAGAGAAGCTACTTTTTTCAGCTCCTAACCTCTTAGTTCATTTTAGAGAATCACTTCTCTCTGAAAAACTGTTTAGCAGATCTTCTGCTAGATTCAGCAGAGAATCAGCTCTATGTGCTCTACCAAACGCACCCTGAATACTCACCTCTATCAAGAGTTCGAGACATTAGGCTTTAACTTTTAAGATGCTATATGCTTGAATGTAGGTAAAGGTACAAAGGACAAGACAAAGATTAACGTTCAGGACAATGAAGCACCGGTTTGGGGAATAGAAGGAAGAAGTACAGAATTCACGATTATGAATTTTCGCAAATATTACAGGCTACGTGTAACTTTTCAGAAGAAAACAAACTTGGACAAGGAGGTTTTGGTCCAGTCTACAAGGTAAGATAAAGATAACGCACTTGGACAGCCATAAATAAATAAAGATAAAGTTTGGGCTGGAGGGAGTTTTTCCCAATGATTGCAAGTCAGCAAGTGTAAGATGTTTCTTGTGAAGTTAAAA
This sequence comes from Setaria viridis, assembly GCF_005286985.2. NCBI lineage: Eukaryota > Viridiplantae > Streptophyta > Magnoliopsida > Poales > Poaceae > Setaria > Setaria viridis. Next base: position 7,353,777 of record NC_048264.2, read on the forward strand.
AAATCTTACTAGAAGTTGCATTCTGGAAATCCCTTAGATGTCATGAAAGTAACTATTTTTTTCTAATTTTCTTTGTTAGAAGATAACTGAAATCAATTGAATAGCAAACGATTAGTACTAATCAAAACCTCAGTTGAATTCCTCTCTAGGGTCAATTTCCAGATGGGTTGGAGATAGCAGTTAAGAGGCTTGCTCCACATTCAGGGCAAGGTTTCACAGAATTCAAAAGTGAAATCCAGCTCGTAGCCAAGCTCCAACACACAAATCTGGTCAGGCTTTTGAGATTCTGCTCCCAGGGAGAGGAGAAAATACTCATCTATGAATATTTGCCAAATAAAAGCTTGGACTTCTTTATTTTTGGTACCACTTTTAACGCAAAAACAGGGTACAGGTTCAGGGTTCCAAAGATGATTTCTCTAATATATCTACATTTAAATGCTTTGTAGATGAAACAAGGAGAGCTTTATTAGATTGGCCTAAACGCTTAGTGATAATAGAAGGAACAGCACAAGTACTCCTGTATTTGCATAAGCACTCTCGAATCCAAAGAGATCTTAAAGCAAGCAACATTCTCTTGGACAATGAAATGAACCCTAAAATTTCAGATTTTGGGCTCGCTAAAACATTTAGCACAAATGATTCTGAAGGAAACACAAGAAGGATTGCCGGAACATAGTAAGATTTTCTTATGATCTAGGCCATTACAAAACATAAAAATACAACAATCTGACCAAGAAATTTGCTTTACACATTCGTTCAGTGGCTATATGTCTCCTGAGTACATTTCAGAGGGCATCTCTGTTGGAATTATAGGCATTTTACGATTTATTTTAATCCGAAATATAAAATAAAACATGACACAAACAATAGTATAAGTAGGAGCATGAACATTTGTGTTTATAACAATGAACATAAAGCATGCAATGGAAATAACAGAAAACAAGTAATGAACAAAAAGTTCATGAGAAAGTACCCTACAGCGGGGCTAGTGCTGTGGCACCAGATGCGTTGTTAGTCGACATTTCGAGCCTATTTGGTGTAGTCGATCAAAGTCGATGCCGTGCAGATGTTCGCCGTGCAGTTGCCCCTCCAGGAAGAAGAGGTGCGCAGCGAGCAGTCGCGCAGATGCGGCCCCTAAAACTTGATCGCCCTTATACTCCTCGGGTGCAGAGTCTCAGGGAAGGGTGCAGTTTCAAAGAGCTGCTCTTCCGGTGTGTTATGTGCACACAGAACGTCGGAACGGGGACAACAAAAAGATAGCACAGCAGTAGCTGAAAGTTCGGTGGTTGGTATGTTGAGGACAACCAGACATCTTTATTCCCAAAGCCGGGTTCAATAATTTCTAAGAAAATCGCCAGAACGCATGCATCTCGTACCCCTTATTATTCGGCTCTCACAATTCACACAACGGCAACATTTATTCATTCGATCAAGCTAAGCACCGCATCACAGAGCATGCACTGCATTACTGCGGCAGTAGTCTAACCGCTCGTTGTTCCTTCGGCGCCGAGCGCGTAGCAGAAGGGCCTGCCGTGGATGGTCACCAGGTTGCACTCCGCCTCCGACACGAGCGTCGCGGCGAGGTCGAGCTGCGCGGCCCAGGAGCACGACGGCGACGCCGCCACGCCGCCGGCGGCTGGCATGCCGTCCATCATTATTCTCAGCGCGCCGCACCGGCAGTAGGGCACGATGTCCTTCAGCTCCCTGCAGCACCTCGCCCTGATCGCCGGCAGGGGGACGAAGGGGCCGCGGCCGGGGCCGCAGGTCCGGCGGACAAGGTATGTGCGGCAGCTTTGGAGCGGGTTGAGAGGGATGACCAGCCCGGGCTCGCACCAGTTCGTGCTGGCGGAGGCGGCGGCGAGGGCGGAGAGAAGAACGGCGGCCGAGAGGAGGATGACATAGCTGGAGGAGCTAATAGACGCCATTGTTGCTAGCTTCAACTTCTTGGCGCAGGGATGGAGCAGCATGGCTAGATGATAAGGACTGTAAAGGTAGGAGCAAGCTGGCAATTGACATACTAATTATTTGCGTACTTTTTTTTCGAAATGGAGTCTTGTGGAACTGAAATTAGAATGACACCATGTTTGTGTGATGAAATAATGGAGCTTTAATCTGTTTGTTGGAACAGAGTTTGGGATGTCCTGCAACTAGTGTTTTTTTTTCTGCCGTCATGAGGAAAACTTTACAGCTATACTGGATTGGAGTTTAGCAACTTCACTTTATTTCATCATCATTTTTGTAATCATCTATAGCTGGTGTGCGAAATCACGCACTGATGATGTACGTGATCGACACTCAGTGTGAACTTTCTGTTTGACTTACACGTTCTACACAACACGATAATGATTTAGCAATTACCGCGGCGTTCGTGCAATCAATCGTTGCCTTCCTTTCCTGATTCTTTCCTAAACGAAAGTTTTGCAATCAATCGTTTCCTGATCCTTTCCTTGCTTGCATGACGTGATAATTGCCATGCATCATGCCTAAACGAAAGCTCTGGTGCTGCTGCAGGCCCAGCAATCCTTTTTAGCCGTCCCAACGCTGCCCTCTGCCTTTTTGTCCATGGGATCGTCTTCCCTTGCCGCTTGTGCAACGGGGCCGGTAGCCAGCCATCGCCTTACGTGCCGCCAGCCCCAGTCGATAGCATGGTTGCATGTTGGGAAAAGAGAGACGGCGGGCCGTTGCATCGATCGACGAGTTCGCCTTATTCTGGTGTGATTTGCTAGGCCGCTGCGTCGCCATATGCCCTCTACGAAGCACATCTGGTTCTCTCTACAATATTGTCGCGCCCGGGTAGAGGAGATCGTAATCGGTATCGTTGGCATGACGACGTCTGTCTAACCCTAGCAACTGCACAGGAACGACGAGGAGCAAGCGGCCTAGGCGTTCGCTGTGCCCATCTGTAGACAGGTAATCCCACATCCGTTGCCCATCCATCCATCCATCTCTTTGCACGCTGCCTTGTCTGCTTGTATGGCATGGACTCCCTGACGATGCCCGCAGGGAATAATCTGCCCGGCTACTGACGATGCACGCAGGGATCAGGATGAGAGCGTTCTCGTCACTTTGGCAGGTTATTAGGAGATCGGCGTCTACGGAGGGAACCACCTGAAGCGGCACATCGAGGGCGAGAACAACATCTGCTACAGGTGCACATCCGAAGATGTTTTTCTTGGTAAGTAAACACATCACGTCTTGCCCGTTGCTGCCTTTATATGTGTCTATTTCGTTAGTTGCTTTTCTTTGATCGTAATTGGCTTAAATTTGTGGTCTAAACAGTAGAGATGCATGCATATGTATTTGGTAGTCATGAATGTTCCGATGGATGATTTATGTTGTACACTTATATTTCGGGTATCTCCAATAATGCATGCTGCTAGTACTAACTTTCCTTAGCTATCTCAAATAATTATGCCTATTTCGGCTCTTCTATTGTGGTCGTCGATGCATCTGCTTGAGCTTCGCTATGATCATTAACAAAGCACGGGGTCAAACAATAACAAATGTAGGTATCTACCTTCCCGAGGCTGTTTTTTCTCATGGGCAACTATATGTAGCGCTATCTAGAGGTGTTTCTCGTGAGACAACATGGGTTCTCGCTGAAAAAACAAAGATACGGATCCCATTAGAAAGGGAACAAAGAATATTGTCTACATGGATTGTTAGTTTTATAGATTATAATTTATATTATTATGATATATATGTATAGATGCATTGATATCTATATTACCGTGAGCTTTCTTGTAACCCTATATATTGTTCCGGCGGCTTCAATATGCTTCAAGATTGTGGACGGCTTCTGGTACATGAAGAGTCTAGGAAACACAGGAGACAATTTAGATTGGATACATATCTCTGTAGACGGTTTCTACGCGTGTCAGGGGACCACTATGGGAAATAGGAAAGATGTTGAGTGCCAGGGGCACTCGGCGAAGCCCCAAAAACACTCGGCAAAGCGTTTGACACTCGGCAAACGACACACGGCAAAAATCTTGACAGCAAACACTGGTTCGCCGACTGTTTTGTGTCGGGCACTCGGCAAAGACATTGCCGAGTGCCCAGAAAACACTCGGCGAACAATTATTGAAAAAAATAAAAAAAAACATGTTCCAAACCATCCGCCGCCGCCACCTGCTCCTGCTCCGCCGCCGCCGCCGCCAGCCACCGCCACTGCTTCCCGCCGCCACGCCATGAAGCAGATCCGGTGGAGGGGCGTCGGGCGGCGGCGGATCCGGGGCCGGGGGCGGCGGGGCCGGGGGCGCCGGGCGGCGGGGGGCTCCGGGCGGCGCTGGCGGCGGGGCCGGGGGAAGGTGTGGCGGTAGGGCCGGAGGAGAGGAGAGGGGAGGGGGCCCGCTGGATCCGGCCTCGAGGCGCGCGTGCGGCGGCGGCGGCGGCGGCAGGAGGCGTGCGGCGGCGGCGGCGGCAGGAGGCATGCAGGAGGCAGGAGGCAGGAGGGGAAGAGGCTAGCAGGGGAAGAGAGGAGAGTGGGGGGAGGGGGCCGGGCGGGGGGGGGGGGGGGTGTTTTAATTTGTTGTAGGCCGTCTGTTTGCCGAGTGTCCTACGTGGACACTCGGTAAACGGTTGATTTGCCGAGTGTCCACCATAGGACACTCGGCAAATGTTTTTTGAAAAAAATTTAAAAAATATCCAACAGTTTCAAAAAAAAACAAATTTTCACACGAACCAATATAGGTTCTCTACTGACTATACAAAACGTTTTGTAGTCAAACCGAACTCGACCGTCACTTCGACTCTAAATTTTATCGAATCCTTCTCAAAGTTACTATTCTTCTTCTGAGATGCTTCGGTTTGTAATCATCGTACATGATGAAATGTGCAAAACCTTCTCAATTTTTTTCCACAGCCTCCACGTATTATATCATCACATCATGGCAAATCTCATAATTTTCAGACTTTGATTGTTTTTTTTACAATTTAAAAATACTACTGCCACACGTTCATGGTCGTGTTTCCTGAACAAGATGTTCGAAATTTCTTTTCATTTCATGGGTCAGGTCTCAAATTGGTCCAAATAACATGAATATCATTTTTCTACTCATTTTATTCCATAATTTGAATCACTTGCAGTTCAAATTTGACTTATACCAAAAATTCCCTTGAAATGCAATTAATTAAATAAATATAGCAAATAAATTCAAAAATATACCAAATTTTAACATGGAGTACCACATGTTGTATGTGGGGAGTAGAAAAAATTTCATGATGAAAAGAGAAAAAAAATTATTTTTTTGTCGAGTGTAAAAAAAACACTAGGCAAACCCCCCTCTTTGCCGAGTGTTTTTTTTGACACTCGGCAAACCCCCTCTTTGCCGAGTGTTTTTTTGACACTCGGCAAAGAGAGGGCTTTGCCGAGTGTTTTTTATTTGACACTCGGCAAAGCCCCGATTTGCCGAGTGTTTTCTTATTGCCGAGTGTTTTTAGCTTGGCACTCGGCAAAGAGCTTGTTTGCCGAGTGTCCGAGAAAAAACACTCGGCAATAAGAAAACACTCGGCAAATTTAAGGTTTCCCGTAGTGGACCTGTTGTATATGAGAGCAAATATTTGTGTTATATTTCCTAGCAAAGTTGGAAACGAGCTTCTGCTTAATCATTATTGCTCAACGGCAAGGTTCCGGATGTTTGAAAAGTTCATATATTTCTATCCTATGCAGATCCTCCTCGATCCCGTGTCTGTTTACTCTTGCTTAGTTCTGTTTACTCTTGCTCAGGTAGGATAGCATGATTTCTAAAATACTAGAATCATGTGACATTTAATTTCCCACCAAAAACAAATCTTGTCCATCTACCAAATTGCACCATGACAATTAGGAATTGTCTTTGTATTTATTTCCTTATACTCGAGCACATGTGTTGGTGTTTGATTTGCTTCATGCATGTTTATCTTGGTTAATATTTCCAAACAAAATATACCGAGTTGTCAATTAGGAATGGTATTTGTATCCTTTTCCTTATACCCGGCACATATTTCGTCAAATCTTAAAAGGCTCTAATATTTCCTTTTGGTATTAATAATAATTATTTGTCATGTTTTATTCATACACATGCTTGTGGCACGTGCACTTCCACTAGTTCCTAATAAAGGAAGTTTTTGTTTATTGTTCACTAGATGAGGTGACGGCTCATAGTCGATTAGAGCCGATACCAATGAGCTTCATGTCTCACTCTCTGTCTTAGGAGGTGATTCATCAACACCTCCACCCCCCCCCTCCCCCCCCCCCCCCCCCCCCCCCCCCTCCTCTCTCATCATCACTTGATCCAAATTCATGAATAAGCTACATCAAACCAGCTGACACAATTCTCCTTAAATTTTATTGTTCACAATTATTCCACTCCATGACGCCACGCTTCAGTACGCCGACACCGCGCCGCCCCAGTGCTCCCCGGCGAGTTCGTAGCACATGCCGCCGTCGACGGTGGGCAGGTCGCACTCCGCCTGCCTCGTCAGCCTGCGCGCGAAGCTCCTCTGCGCCTCCCTGGAGCATCCCCGGAAGCCCTGGAGGCGGCCGGGGTTGCCGTCCATCATGAAGCCCAGCGCGGCGCACCGGCACCGCGACGGGACGGCGGCGAGTTCCCGGCAGCACCGCTCCTTCAGCACCGGCGACGGGTCACGGGGGCCGTAGGGCCCGCCGAGCCCGCAGGTCCGGCTCACCGCGTAGATGCGGCAGCTCGGCACGGGCGGGACCGGGATGGCCATCCCGGGGGCGCACGCCGTCGGGTCGGTGGTGGCAGCGCAGGCGGCGAGGAGGGAGAGCAGGACGGCGGCCGGGAGGAGAAGACGATGGCCGGACGCCATTCTTGCTGCTAGTTGCTTATTGGATCGATTTCCTGATGCACTGTGTGTATTATACCCAACCCAAGGGTGTACTTGTACGCCTTTTTGTTTCCTGGAATCTTATGAAACTTGGATTTGGATGAAAATTAAACCTCTGTGATGATGAGCTGGAGTTTCGTCGTGAGCTGCAACAGAATTTGGGTGCATTTTTGCAATTAATTGGCACCATGGAAAACTTTGCAGCCGCTGGAGTTCGACTTTTCATTGTCATTTGTCCATGATGTATACGTCGTTTACCTGCAATCCATGGCCAAGGGTACACTTCTCCTTTTTCTTTTTTCTCCCTTGATTGATCTCTGACTATAAAAAGTGAACTTTGTTGGAAGAAAATCAGGGGATATCTTGCAAATGGTGTTATTTCTAGGCTGATCGATGTGAATTCTTTTTTTGGAAAATTGATCTGTATTAGGTGGTTCCATCTGTCATTATTAAGTATCATGAAAATCATAAATTTCTGGTTCTTTCATCATGCATGGAAGCCCTTGTGTGACCTTGCTACCTATACTTAGGATGGAAGATGAAAGATTAAGATTGGAGAAATCGAAAATACTACTCCAACAAAAGAGTAAATATTAATGAGAAATCAGAAACAATTGCCAAAACTTGTCTTTTGTATACGTACTTGCAGGCTGCTCATAGATTTGAACATTATGGTAAGCACGGTATTTTTCTAGTAACAATCCACTTTACTAGCACAGTAGCACTATGTTTTTCTCCTAATACTCCACTTTATTGATGCAAAATTTTATTTAATTTTACATACATGCATTAGAAATATATCAACGGAACAATGAACTTTCACTGTCAGAACTAACATGTCAAAATAATTTCTTCAATAATCAAAACTAGTTGAACTCATATCAGATGGAAAATTTAAAAAAACATACTTCATTACCATTTTATGTAATATGTGAAAAGGTACAATTTACAAGTGTGACATCGAGCACTGTAAAATTTTTTGATGAACCATAGAATTTTACTATCAAAACAATTCAATGCACACCACTAAACATGTTCCATATTCTACAGGAACCATTGATTATGTGATCACGAGGCCATTCAAATACAGTATCAAAAGCTATTGGAATGTGCAGCAAAACGCGCAAGAGGGGGGATAAAAATACCGAAAGAAGCAAAAATGAAGAGAACGAAAGTAGACACTCCAGAAAAAAAAAAGGCATACCTTAAGAAATTGGAGCGCAGTTTTAAAAGAATTTGGCCCATAAGAACATTGCCGACAATAATAAGTCCATTAAGGAGACCAACCATATGGGCCATGTTGCAGACAGCACAACACGAAAGAAAAAAAAATCTTCTCCAAGATTGAGCCGCTGGAAATGTCTTCCTCTCCGCAGCGCGAATCGAGCTGTAGGCATGACTTCCAACGCGTGAACTTGCAAAGAAGGTCTCTTCCATTTCCATCTATCTTGCGTGCTGGGGTGAGCTTATTGAAGTCTTCGAGTCCATCAGTCTCTCCTGTTCCTGAATCTTCCTACAGTACCGTACTATCATATCCCGTGACGTGCACGTCGTGCATCAATGATGCAAGTACTCTCCCTGGAGGGGAACATACAATGTTGACCTATGCACTACATGTATGAAGCATAGCAAAATCACAGTAGCATGGAATTATCTAGCAATATAAATTGACTAATGCCCCCATCCTAATTTTAATAGGACATGAGTAGATAAAAAAGTACATGAGCATCCCCATCCATACCGTGTTATTTTGCAAAAAGAATCATATTTGAAGGGCCAAATTCTACAAATGACTAGTTAATAACAAAAGTAACCTCATAATTGAAGGGTCAAATAGATCAATGGTACCGTAAGGATCCTTACTCCATGATCTTTTCAAATGACTGAGAGTAGTTGTTGTTCCTTTTCACAATTTCTTGTGAGACGGCCAACAGCTTTCTAGTTTAATATATATATTTGAACATTATGTTCCTCGAGAATGAAAACAATTAGCAACTAGGAATTCGAACCAACATTTCCTAAAAATACGTTGGCCACTCGATAAAAAAGCTCCGGGGTCATCTAGTTCCTGAGACCATTTTGACATATTCTATGAACAATTAAACACTGACCGTCACCATTTTGACTAAGCTCCAAAATGTCCTCGCAACGTATGAGGCAATCCAGACTCCAGTGATCCCTTTCTTTGATTTGCTTGGTAGCTTGAAGTATTGATTACGCATACACTTCCCTGCGGCATTTGGAAAACTCATGCAGTTAGATTGTTAGAATTTTATCGGGTGTTTGGTTTGAGAAGCCTCCTCATCCTTGATGAATTGGCCCGTTATGAGTCAATCCAAAAAATTTTGGTTGGATGACTCCAGTCCCTTATTATTTGACACCTTACTCTTGTAACACCATATAATAGTAAAATTCTACGAAACCACTGAATTCCATGCAACGTAGGTATGCAAATCCCACATCAAAGGGTTGTGTGATTTGCAATACACTGGACAATTGTATGAAAGAAACTAAAAATGGGCACATGCACAATTTATGGAAAATATCTCAATTCTAGAAACTAACATTTACAAATCAGTTTCATTGCAGGATAAGTTGCTTCTAATTTACCTTTTTTTCTCAGCTGTAGTTTTTCGTCAGCGATGGTTTCTTAGACTTTGAATAGAAGAACCTCTTGATGCAAGTTTTGGTCAAGTAGTGCACCGATTGACAATGCAAATGACAATTTAATGCGTAATCACTCGTGTGACTGCACCACTGATTGACACTTAAGGACAAAAGTTGGGCATGCGTGACTGTTTATACTTTAGCTACTCATTTCACTGTTTGTCAAATTGATATGGTATTGTAATTTAATTTAACTTTAGACACTTAAGGACAAAAATAATGGATTGTAATTTAATTTAACTTTTACATGGTTGTAGTACATACTATGCTATGGTATTTAGTTGGGAGACCTTTGAAGCTTCCACTTGTTTTCTTTTTTTGCAAACTGACATATCTCAGTTGATTAGGTTCTTCGCGTTGGAACCTCCACCCGAGTTCAAGTAGTCTTAAACTTAGTACATGTGCTCGTATGTTCTTATATTTATTATATAAGAATTAATTATGTTATTATCTCAGTGGTAAATGACGCACCCGTCAACAACGATGCATCTACGGTGACTTCCGCTCATCAATCTCAAGATCCCTCGAAGGTGCTCTGTGATTTATGCTTGTGTTCATAAGGGTAGATATGGCATGCACGTATATAAGGGCCTAGTTCTTCTGGCTGTGTTTGGCAAAAAAGAAAAATCTTATACATAGTTTTTGAAGTGTTCTTTCAGATTTCATCGAGTGGTTGGTTTCGACGTCATATTCTCCCCGGCTATAAATATACCCACACCCCTTGCAGCTGTTCAGGCCATTCACTCAAACCAATTAGACGGTGTGACCTCTCTCCCTACCTCAGAAAGAAAGCATGGGGGCCCTGCGCAACAAGGTACAGCTCCCACTAGCACTAGTCCTCGTGATCCTGCTCCAGCCATGCCTCCCCTATCTGCAGGTTGATGCAGCTGCGCACCATGGCGGCGTGTCTCTGCGATCCCAGCAAGCAGCCCTCCTTCAGTGGAAGACCACCATGGGAAGCCCCCCAGCGCTAGACTCATGGTGGCACCAAACCAGCCCGTGCAACTGGACCGGCGTCGAGTGCGGTGCCGTGCGCCATGGCCACCGCAGACCGCTGGTGGTGACCGTCATCTCCCTGCCACACGCCGGCATCGAAGGCCGCTTAAGTGAGCTCAACTTCTCCGCGCTCCCATTCCTCGCTTACCTTGACCTCAGGTACAGCAGCCTCCATGGAGAAATCCCGCCGGCCATCACGTCGCTATCTGCACTCTCCTACCTCGATCTCACTGGCAACTTGCTCCATGGGTCAATACCGTCTGATATCGGCAACTTGGGACGCCTCAACCAGTACCTCGGGCTCTCTTTCAACAACCTCACCGGTAGTATTCCAGCGTCCTTTGGAAATCTGTCTATGCTGGTTGATTTTTCCATCCACCAAAACATGATCACTGGGTCGATCCCAGAAGAGCTCGGGAAGCTCACCAGCCTAGAGTATTTTGAGATAAGTAGCACCATGGTAACTGGCCGAATACCTGAAAGCCTTGGCAACCTGACCAAACTGAACCTCCTCTACCTCCACAGCAACCATCTCTCAGGCCCCATACCACCTTCTCTAGGCAATCTTAGGGGATTAGGGGATCTTCAGCTCTATAACAACCGCTTGAGTGGCGGAATTCCAATAACTCTGGCAAATCTCACTAAGCTGAACACACTTTATCTCAATGAGAATGAGCTCTCAGGTTTAGTTCCACAAGAGATAGGAATGCTGCGCAATCTAAGCAAATTGGTACTCTCAACAAACCAACAAAGTGGCACCATCCCTTCTAGCCTAGGGAACCTTACTAGGCTAAATCTCCTTGAACTATCCGAAAATCAGTTTGTGGGCTCCATCCCACGTGAGGTAGGGGACATGTTGAATCTCTACATTCTCTCGATAGATGACACCCAGATTTCCGGTTCAATTCCTGCTACTTTTGGGAACCTCACGAGCTTGAGAAAGCTTTCACTGTTTGATAACGTGCTGTCAGGTCCTCTGCCTCCAGAGTTTGCTAACCTTACTGGTCTAGTTGAGCTAAATCTAATGAACAACTCTCTCTCAGGGGAACTGCCCTCTGATGTATGCAAAGGGATGAATCTTCAGGATTTCAATGTCGCTAATAACATGTTCAGAGGCCCTATTCCTCGAAGCCTGAAAACATGTCGGAGTCTCAAGATGCTCTTCATAGCTTACAACCAGATAACTGGAGATATATCTGATTTCGGACCATACCCATATCTCATTGATGCAAACTTAGAGGCAAACAATCTTCATGGGCATTTGTCGAAAGCCTGGGGCTTCAGCACTAATTTAACCTCACTGGCAATGGCAGAAAATATGATAACTGGAAGCTTGCCATCTTTATCGAACCTAGTGAAATTGGAAAGGCTTGTACTCCACTCCAACAACCTAACTGGCAATATACCACCAGGATTAAGCACTTTACCCAACCTATACCAGCTCATATTAGCCCGAAACCAATTGTCAGGACATATTCCATCTGAATTTGGTCAGATGAAAAACTTACAGTACCTTGATATATCTAGGAACAGGTTGAGTGGATCCATCCCCAACGAGCTGGGGAGTTGCACTAAGCTACAATCATTGATGCTTAGCCACAATAACTTGAGTGGCGAGTTGCCAATAACCATTGGTAATCTAGGGAACCTGCAGATTGTGTTGGATATCAGTGACAACAAACTTATAGGCAGGCTACCCGCACAGCTTGGGAACTTGGCGATGTTGGAACTCCTGAATCTCTCCCACAATCAATTTAATGGGAACATTCCATCCTCCTTTGCCAGCATGGTTAGCTTGACAACACTTGATGTGTCATACAACAACCTGGAAGGGCCTCTTCCAGCTGGACGACTATTCCATGATGCTCCAATAGCATGGTTCCTCCACAATACAGGTTTATGTGGTAATCTCAAAGGCCTGCCAACATGCTCCTCAACTGCGATATTGGAATATCACAAAGGAAGAATTCAAATCATAGTATTATCTATTTCTGTTCCCATGTGCATAGTTATTATTCTCACAATTTTTTGTGTCATTATGATTACTCAAAAGAGGAAACAACCACAAAACGACATAGCCATAGATAGAAGAGATGTTCTTTCAGTGTGGAATTTCGACGGTAAACTAGCATTTGAGGATATCATTCATGCAACAGAAAATTTCAGTGATGGGTACATTGTTGGATCAGGGGCTTATGGAACTGTCTACAAAGCTCACCTTCAAGGGGGGCAACTGGTTGCAGTGAAAAAGCTCCATCCCATTGAAGAAGAGATGGGAGACGAAAAGAGATTCCTCTGTGAAATTGAAGTGCTGACAAAGATCCGACATCGGTGTATCGTGAAGTTATATGATTATATTGATAGAGGGAACCTTCATGAGACATTGGAAAATGAAGAGCTAGCAAAGGAGCTAGATTGGAAAAAGCGGGCTGCCATTGCAAGAGATGTGGCTCAAGCTATATGCTACTTACACCACGAATGCAACCCGCCAATAATCCATCGTGACATAACCAGCAACAACATCTTGCTAGATGCAGCATTTAAGGCTTATGTTTCAGATTTTGGCACAGCAAGGATTCTGAAACCTGATTCATCGAACTGGAGTGAGCTAGCAGGGACATATGGTTATATAGCCCCAGGTGTGTGTCAGATTCTTTTCCTATGTATTCACTTTGTTTTCTTACCTGATTCCGGATCTCACCCTACTGCTTTCTTTTCTGTAGAGCTTTCATACACATCGGTGGTGACGACAAAATGCGATGTCTACAGCTTCGGTGTGGTCATGCTGGAGATTGTGATGGGGAGATATCCAAGGGAACTGCAATCACTTGCTTCTGTGGGACAGCAGCATAAACATGCAATGGATTTTCTGGACCAGCGCCCATCAACACCAGCAATGGTGGAGAACGAAGAAATAGCTCTGCTGATTGAAGTGGCACTTTCTTGCCTGCAAACTTCTCCTCAGTCAAGGCCAACAATGAAGAGTGTCTATCAGAAACTCATTCACGATCACCCTTCTAGTTCTTTTGCGATACCTTTCGATACACTAGAAGAAACAGCTGACCCATGACGAAGTGGTCACTAGAGTATATTACTCAATACTAGTAGTATTGAGTAATAAGGCCAGCGCGATGGTGTGGCCAACATGTTGTACCAAAGCAAGGATCCTTTTACAGAGTATGTTATTATTTTCCTTCTATAATAGTTTTGTGTGGCAAGATTGATCTTCTCTCTAAGATAAATGATATTTTTTACATGTAAAATGATCTCTAAACATGGACAAAAGGGAGGGCACTGTCATATGGGAGTTCAATCCTTAATACGCCTAAAGGAGCATTCAACATTATAGTCTAAGAATTATCTGTAGTGCAAGGATGTGCAGTATTTGCTCTGCGTATTCACTACTACAAAAAGGGTCAATACAAAGAGAATATTGGAAATGGTGGACCAAAACACATCAGCTATCACACTAACTCTGACGGTTCTTTCTTTGGCCGTATGATACAAGCCCTGAAAAAGAACGCTTTTCTTAAGCCACCGTCAGAAGTAAGAATGAGTTTCCAATGCTAGTTTCTTAAAAAAAAACTGCCACTGGATGTGGAATTATTTCTATTGGTGGTTCACTAAGGAACTGCCGGTGAAAATCCTCCACCCTGAATTATAGGAACTCAAATTTCCTTATTTGGAACCTATCACAGGATGCTATGGGAAAGCGATCACCCCTAGCACCGGAGTTTTACACAACTGTTTTCACCAAGCACCATAAAGTATGGTGTTTGAGAAATCTTAATCCATTGATTCTTCGGCTTTGAATTGTGGCAGTCCGGTTCATCGCGGTTTGACACCGCAACCTCGCCATCTCTCTCGTTGCACCTTCCGCCTCCGCCACACGCACATGTTGCCTTGTCATCACCCCTCCGGCCATCCCACCACAATGCGCTACCACCTCCATAAGTCACCATACGTGCCACCAAAAGCGCACCATCCTTACGGCTGAATCTGCTGAGGTTGTGCCAAAACCCTAGGTAATGGTTTCGACCGCCAATCCAAATTACTAGCAATCTTTGCTAGCTCCAATCGTTGGCGTTCTGACCATCCACTCAAGTGCCTATCTCTTCGATTCCTAGCTCATGGCGGTGAGTCTTATTCAAATTTATCTCAAATTCAATATAACTCTTTCAAATCTGAGGCAAAATTCATGCAATTAGATGCTTCTCTCTACAATTAGGGTCCCATTCATGCAATTGGACAGTGTGCTAAGTTAACTACATCGAATTTTGTGCAATTCCCTATTTAGTGCTCAAATTCACTTTTAATTTGGTGAAATTCATTCAAATGTGCGCAAAGTTAAGGTTGTCCCATTCTATTTCATCATTAAATACTTAATAATATTTAGTTATGGCTAATAACATGTAGTCAGAATTAACTTTTTAGCTCGTTGAAAATAACAAAATTATCAATAAATATATATGAATTCTCTGAGATGATCAAAGTCTTCTGTACATTGAGCCGCTGCACCAACTTGCAAGGTCGTGCCAGCATCAATGTTCCATCCATGCATCTTTCATGCTTGTGTTGTGCTTGACCTGGCATTATTGAAATCTTTGAGTCCATCCATGCCTTCTATTGTTGATATGTCACATCTATGTACCGAATATATCTAGAGTTCATACCTTCACGTTAGGTGCACGTAGTGCATCAATACACTCTCCGGTCACAAGAAGATTGCATCTTTTTCGATGCTAACATAGTTTATAACCCACAATTTTGGCCGCTACTTTATTACACTACATTAATTTGTAAAGCATCACCAAGAAACAGTATTGTGAAACTACATTTCAAGATAGCATGCTTTTTAAATAAATTGTTAATATGTAAAATACAAAAGGGAACAGCCAAAGATTAAAGATTTAGTTGCATGATTTCTCTAAACGGAATGGAGAGGAAGTGTGAACAAAATATGTACCTCAATCGGTAAAATCATAGAAAGGGACCGGAGTGCTTCATACGTTGTGGGGGACATTTTGGATTCTAGTGATAGTGGTGTCAATCAATTTTATTGCTGATATATATAAACAGTGCCTAGACTTTGAATTATCCTTTAGTCAGTCAATAGTCGCCGACACTACCATCATTCTCTTTGAAGTTTGAACTACATATTAGCTTTGCATCACAAACACTCATAGTAAATTTTGAATGAAAGATGTGTAGAAGTGTTTCCACGCTATAGTGGGAACAAGGGAATAGGCAAGTAATTATTGGAGGCGACTCCTTTCCAGAGAATCCTAGTAGTTGATACTTCAGCACG
Organism: Setaria viridis; assembly: GCF_005286985.2. NCBI lineage: Eukaryota > Viridiplantae > Streptophyta > Magnoliopsida > Poales > Poaceae > Setaria > Setaria viridis. Next base: position 7,369,579 of record NC_048264.2, read on the forward strand.
AGGGGAATTCAAGGCTCTCAACGTATGAGCGGCCCTGCAGGGCAACCTAGGGTGAGCTTCCTACTCCCATTAGGCCATCCTTGAAGGACAACATTTCAAATCATACTTTCTTCAAAACTAGAGCAAAAACAAACCGATGGTAAATATGCGCAAAAAAACATGGACTGATGGACACGAAACAGGAATGGTGCCAGTGCAACCGGTGCAAGGTGCAACATGATCAATAATAATTACAATTATCATGATTTTGCTTTGCTGCATCATGTCGGCCACACACTGCTTGTTTGAATTTATTCAGTACTGAAGCACTAAATGAAACACACTGAAAAGTTCTTTTTTTTCTGTCAGTTCTTGGATTTTTGAGCTGAGGAATAAATCTGAAACCTATTTAAGCGTGTCCAGTGCAGCTTGTGCCTTCGAGCTAAATTTTAGGAAATTGCTAAGATCTGAATAATGAAGCGGGACCCCCTTCACATGGGAAGTTTATGCATTCTCTCAATTGTGTAATTTCGAGGTTCAGATTAACTGTTGCTGATTATACAATTTTCCGCACCCCTACAAGCAATTGGCAATTGCTACTGCATGCAGACTAGAACTATAAGGCTAAATCCATCTAGAATAAGAAGCGCTGTTAGAGAAACAAAGGAACTGAACAGTAGTTAGGGTTAGGAAAAGGTACAGTCACCGGGAGGAGGCCCATCTGCCTTCGGGGGCCTAGCAGGCGGTGCGAGAGTCGGCGTCGCCGCCGCAGCCGAGTCGAACGGAGACGCAATGAATGCTGGGCTCAACGCCGGCTGCGGCGCTGCTTCCTAGGGCCCGCGTCGAGAACTGTTTCGGAGCCGGAGGAGGTAAATCCGGACCGTGCAGCGAATCCGGTAAGATGGCGAGCAGCGTGCGCTGCCGGTGCCGGCGATGGCGCGCCCGCAGAGGAGATGGGTGGGGGCGTCGACGAGCGGTGGGGCGGAATGGGCCCCCATGAAAAGAATTGGAGCCTTTCATTTCTTTTCTCTCAGTGTTTGTTGTTCAGTGCACCTGATGGGCCTGCCAGTCCATCAGCCCATGTCGTCTTCGGCTTCTTTTGGGCCAACAACTCCGAAGACCATACTTCTTATTTGCAAAAGGAGACAATGTAAAATAATGGCTTTTCAAAAAAAATAAAGGGGAGACAACTGAATTAGATTTGAAAAAATGCAACTTACATGCTTCTCAAACCTCCTGATGGGTCAAGCGGCTCCAGACTATTAATGCTAGAGACAGCACAAGCAAACGACCCAGCAGCACTTCTTCCGTTATTTCTTGACGACTTCGATTGGGCTCACATCTTCACTCTCCTCAATTTAAAAAAGGGGAAAAAAAAAAGATAAAACTGAGCCGCACGCACATCGCCAACTGTCCCGACATCGAGCCCACAACTATACACAGCCCAAAACAACAAAACGGGGCCGCACATCGACTAGGCCGCGTCCCAACATCTGGCCCACAACTATGATAACAAGCCCGAAACAACAATACAAGGCCGCACACCGAGTATCGTTTGTCGCCTGAAGCCCCTCACGCGTGTAGCACACGACTAGCTAGCTTGTTTCGGCTACTTCGGCCTGTTATCCGATCTCAAACTCGGCCCATTTGATACGGATCGGCCCACGTTCGTTTTTCCTTTTTTCCGCAGCTTGGCCCATGCTCTTTTTCCTATTTTTTCCGCGGCTCGGCCCAAGATATTTTTCCCTTTCCCACAGGTCCACAGCCAGAACATGCAACATGCAACACAGCCGGACTCTCAAACCGTATGAAACACCTAAACGCCAAACACATAAATCCGGTTGCATCATTCACTATAGTAGTACATAAAGAAGGATCACTTGTTATGAAATTCCGATTACAAAATACTGAAAATGTAAGCATAAGCTGTAGCAAACTGCAAACCACCACCCAGGTGTTCAAATACTGATGACAGTCACTGACCAACAACAGAGCTCCAAAAGTTTACAGCTCTTCCTCTAATGTAACTAATCCTTGGCACCTCAAAACTGTAGACTCTGCAAGCTTCACCGAGTTGCCTGCTGTGTTGCTTGAGCTGGCTCCACGATGTTCTTTGCTAGCATGTAGGTCCGCATGTTAAGGCCCTTCAAGCTCTCGATAATCTGCTCATGCCTGCAAAAACATGCATTCCACTGTAAACATACTGGCTACAACAAAAGATGTTAAACTAAATCACATTCTTCCCAAATGTGCGAAGAAAACATGTTATGAATCCACAATCAACAACATGGTGTGTTCATGGACAGAGCAACTTACACATTGACGTGATTGGTCGTCATGATAAGGGTTCCTGACACTGAATCGATCCTTGCATCCAGTTTTGAGCTCCTAACCAAGTTCATTATCCACAACTCTGCCTCATCATAGCTCATGTTCAGCTTCTGCGAAAGCATGCTGTCCATTGCAATAATATCAGAGGAACATGTTAGGACATTAACAACTATGATCCTATATGGTGCATATAATAGAATGCAAACCAACAGGTCTAATCATAAAACAAATGCTTGTTCCCAAATTGCACAAAACACAATGTTAATTACTATTCCTTTGGACATTACATTTATGGTGAACGGGGGACTTGAAAATCTTCTAGCTATATACTACAGAATAACCCAATCGAAAAGTTGACACAGGATCGGTAGAGTGACAAAACAATTCCTAAACGAAAGCATGCCAAGACTTTATAATCCAGTTCCCGCAAAATTAAGAGACATTTTCCATGTCATTGTAATGAGTCGTCAGGGGAAAAAACCTACCTGATATCAATGCACCGATGAATACGGCAGTAAGTCTCGAAAATAAACAGACGAGCATTTTCAAGGAACTCATCTCTCAAAGGGACAGTGACGAAATTTCCTTCTTCAATGCGCTTTCCCAGGAAAGGATCATTCAATATAACCTGGAAAGGTACACATTAGAACATGAAGAAGGTACATTAGATAGTTTGATAGCAAATCATAAAATGATCATTGCTGATTTTTGGGACAGCAATGCAGACAAGCAGACTATAAGCCCTTAAAATCCTAACTCACAAGCCCTCAAAATCCTAACTCATTTAAATACTTATTCAAATAGGACATGTTACTATACAGCTGATGCTGACATCCATGGAACGTATGATATACCTAAGAATAACTAAATTTGGGATTCAGAAGGACATAATATTTTACCAATGCGAAATACAAAAGACTTGATGGGTGAGGACCACTTTACAAAAAGATGTTTTGCGAAAAAAAATGACTCATTGTTTTTCAAGATTTTTGATATTCCAAGGAGCACGTTCAAAAAAAAATTGCCATAAAGGTTGAGAAAAACAGCCTCGACGTTACCTGCTCGCACTCCATGAGTTTCTGCTGAGCACCATCAAAATCATAGTTGACATATAAGCATTCCAGAAATTCAGTTATGGGATCCTTGTAGCTATGCTGCTCCTGCTGAATGACTTTAATCAGCTCTTTAAGCATATTCCTTCTCCTTTTGTTCACAACGACTGCAGTAGCTAGGTATCTCAGGAGATGGTGTGCATTGGTCTGAATAGCATTCAAGTACCTGGGGGGGGGGGGGGGGGGGGGGGGATGAATAAGCAAACTGACTGATGTACTTCTGGTAATATAACCTTAACACTAAATCAATAAAGAAAATAGTACAAACATCAAACTGGATTACATGGTAAGAGAGAATCAATTTGGATCAAGCACAAGTTTCCCAAAAACAAGTTACCAAAACCTATAAATGGAAAAACAATTTAGTTCTATACTTCCATGTATTGAATTCAAGAGTAACAACTCTCTCAACTTGAAAATGAAGCCTTCACCGATATTTGAATTTAAAGATTTATGAGCATATAACTGCAATATTAAAATGTGGAAGAATTTTTCATTATTTTTCTCACAGTTGCTAATCTCTAAACAAATATGACAGAATGCTAACATCTGTAACTTTGTAGCAACATAAGACAATGGAACTGTCATATTATACAAACCTGTCCTGGAAGAACAGATCAATGATCCCATTTCTACCATTCTCATGGTTGAAGAAGATGAAAAGAGCCCAATGCATCAGCCATATCCTGTTCTGGAGCTGATTAAGAGGTGATGAGAAGTTCTGCCAAAAATGAAGGGATAAAACAAAGTTAGTAATATAATCTATATAAACAACAACAAAGATAAAACATTTAGAGGAAAACCTTCGAATCAATTATTTCCTTCAAGCGGTTGAGTTCTTCCAAAGCTACATCCCAGTTCTGCATCAGAATTTCTGCTGCAAGCTTTCCCCAAAGGGCACTCACACTCCTCTCACTGTTGGTGCACAGAGCACGATACTGGTACAGGTAGTCAGCAGCCCCCGAGTAGTTACCACACTCAAACTGAAATTTAGCATACTGATACAAAGCCTCAATCTGATCAGGACCAATCTGCATTGTTAACAAGGATTGATCAGTTGATAAGAACATTACATTTCATATAATACAATTGCACATCATCAATGTTTCATCCGAATTCTGATATCAGCTATTTTGCACCGAGCTGCAACAGTTTAGTTTCTACATGGCTCCAAAAAAGTGAAACATTAACTTTGAAATGTCCCTTGCTACAGAACTGCAACGACGTGACCTGAACTAGCATCAATTATAAGCACACTAACCAAAAGAAACACAGTAACCTCCTACGAGACTAGTATAAGAACTACATATGTCCAGATTTTAGGCCACCTGCATAGGAGTACCTAACATATTGAATTATGCAAACTACCAAATTAAACCATCTCAGTCTCCCGTGATGTCATATGTAAAGTTGGAGCAGCAGTCAGCATCCAACTAATCAAGATCCCCACACAGCATAGTGCAGAACTAGGATCAAGTCACATGCTAATCATATGTACCCACATTAAGCAATAGTACATAACCTATCCCCAAAGACCTCACTGCAAAAGCAAATCAATTTCTGTTTTCCTAATGGCAAACACACAACCAAATCTCGCGACGTTCTTAAAACACGGAATCCCACCAACCTAAAATTATCTCGGAAAAAAAAAACGGGGCATCAGAAGAGGGTGAAAATCCGGACCTGGTACCGGTCCTGGAGCATGTGGATGTTGTACTGCTTGTCGGGCCTGAGCTCCTGCACGAGCTGCGGGTTCTGAAGGAAGGTGACGAGCGGGGCGGCGGCCTCCTCGAGCGACCTGAGCCTGGAGACGACCTCGGTGCGGCGCCTGACCATGTCCTCGGGGACGTCGTCGGTGCCGTGGAGGGACTTGTGGATGTCCATGGCGTAGTCGACCATGTTGGTGCCGCTGAGGAGGCGGATCTTGGCCTCCAGGATCTCCGGCTCCGAGTAGAGCTGCCGCTCCTGCAGGAACTCCAGGAGCGGGAACACCAGGTGGCGGTCCATCTGCGCCGCCAGCAGCGCGGTGAGGTCGTGCTCCGCCATGGCTGGTGCCGCGAGCTCTCCTCCCAGCCTCCCGGGGGCGGCTAGGGTTAGGGTTTCGAGGGGGTGGCGGGCTGGCGGCGCGGGGAGGGAGGAGACGAGGAGAGGGGAGGCCGAGATGGGTCGGGCTGGGTTTTTGTGGTTTTGTGGATCAGCTGCGGATCGTATCGCCCACCGTATAAACGGACGGCCAGATGAGGCCTTGCTTGGGTTCAGTCGTTTATGGGAAAATCCGATGCCCTAAAACTGATTTAAACAAGGGTAAAGACTAGTTTCAAGCCGGCCGTATATGCACGGCCGCCTCTCTCTACCGTACGCGTGCAGTGTTTGTGCATTAGGCCCACAAATCAGGCCATTCATTTCAATTCACCTGCCTCCTCTCTCTTTACGTTCTCCCTCTCTCTCCCCCTCTCTCCTCTCTCTCTAGAGATTTGCCCTAAGCGCCGGTCGAATCCGGCGATTTGGATAGGGATCTGCAAATCGGAGGTGGAGGTGTGCGGCTGCTCTCTAAGGTGAGTCCCTACAGTTCGTGGTTTTTTGCGGGAATTTTTTACCTTCCGCATGCTGCTGTTCAAATCGACTTATTTGAATTTTTCCCATGTGTTGATGGAGTAAAGTGAGGGCCTGTTTGGTTTGAGTTGCTTATTTGGAGTTGCTTATTTTTAGTCTAGCTGTTTGGATACCCTTGCTTATGAGATGGACATTGTCATATTTGCCCCTTGTGTTGCTACCTCTTCAATTTGCCTTCCCACCCTTCTTCTTCCTGCACACGCCCGATCCCGGGGGCCGACGGCGGCCGGGAGCAGCGGCGGGCCTGCGCGGGGACGGGCGGCGGCCGGCGGCCGGGAGCGGCGGCGGGCCGGCGCAAGGGAGCGGCGGCGGCGGGTGGCGCGGAGGCTGGCGGCGGCGGGTGGCGCGGAGGCTGGCGGAGGAAGGGGAGCTGGTGACGGGGGAGGGGAGAGAGAGAGAGGGAGGGTGCATTGAATGAGGGCAGGAGGTGTAAAGTACACCTTTTAGTCCCCATAAGCAACCCAAGAGTTGCTTATGTGCTAAAAATAAGCAACCCCATAAGCAAGAGTGATTGGTTTCATAAGCAACTTATTTGCTTATTTTAAGTTGCTTATGCATAAGCATGTGAAACCAAATAGGTCCTGAGTCAAAATTTTGTTGAGGGGTCAAACGGACAAAGTGGATACGTGAAGGGAGGAAAATGGACTTTTTCCTTAATTTTTCTATAGGCATTACTCACAGCCTAAAGGGTACTAGAACTCTGTTTCTTGCCGCAGCAACATTTGATGATCTAACGATCTCAACTGTTGCAAGAACAGAAATTACAGCACACAGGACGAGGATGTGTCCTGATGATGAACGGGGCCATGCATGATACTATAAATCATGTACAAAGTGTGTTTCTCTCATTTTATACAAACTGTTATTCTTTGTGTGGCAAATTACTATTCTCAGTTAGTCTTATTCTTAGACAAATCACTGTTAGTAGTTATGCAAAGTTACCTCATCCAACTTATTTTTGTTTTGTTTGCCCTTCTTATTATCTGCTACATGCTAACTGATATGGTCTTCTTTGTTTCTTATTGTATGGCAGTCATGAACGGAGCAGAACAGTTATGTAAGTATGAAGTATTGTAATGTGCATTTTGTGATAATATGTTGGTACCCTTTTTATCTGATATGTACAGCTGAATCTATTCAGAGTAGTTTTGTTGGTATGTTTGTTGGTATGTTTCGATCTTGGTGAAATTGTATGGGCATGGGTAACAAGCCGGTTTTTGCTATATCTCTGTCCTCGAGCTAAGTAGCCCAATATTAAAAAATAGTATAGTACAGTAGGCAATAATAGGGTTGCGATTATGCAATTTTATAGTTATGAATAAGTAAAACAATGTTCTTGGTTTGGCAAAGTTATGGTTCTGAACTAGACAATATGGACAAGAATTAGACCAGTGTATGGTTCCCGAGTAGGCAATAATATGAGCAGGACCATAATATGGGCAGAAATTAGGAAATAGTATGGTTCTGGATTATACAAACTATATACTTGATTAGGCAATAATATGGTTATTGAACATCTAATTTTCAGTATGTCATATTGAAATAGCACCACTCCTGCTAGATCTAAAAGCAAGTTCTTTAGAACTATTGTTCAGTTTTTTAGCCTGATCTGACCTATTATTTTGGCCTTTGTACTACATGTTCATTAATTATCTCTTTCTCTTGTCATCACATCCCTGGTCATCAATGTATTCAGCACGGGATGATCAAATGGTGTGCAGTAATAAGCAAAACAAAGTAAATCCTCGAGTAATAATTAGTATTGCGGGACATTCCGGGAATACATGCAGTGTGCAGATCTACTATTAAGTATGTCATATTTGGAGACATTAAGCAGGGAGTACTTTTCAATTTTCTATCCAATACACTATTGGTACTGTTCTCAAGCTTGATACAATTTTTCCTCCCATTATTCGTTGCAAGTTCTCTGATTGGTTCTTTGTTGCACGCTATATTCTGTAGGTTGTCGATGCAAATATGAAGGCAAACTCTCTGGTTGGTTTAAGTTTTGTTGTATGTTCGTCTACGAGTACATATTGCTAGGTTCTTATCATGTAGTCCTTTTAATGTGCAGCCATTTTGAGGTTATGTAGTCCAAAACTCCAAACAGTTGAATGGGACAACTTAAAAATTTCTAGTTCTGGTCATGCCGTGGAGTCCTTTAACATGCAGAGCTAAAAAGGGCAGTGATGATATTGGGACAATCAAACTGCTAGGCTTCTAATCTTTTCATGTGTGAATAATGTGTTGTACACTGAATCTGTGAATCATGTAATTTATTTTAATAAAATTGCATGTTCTGTCCACGTTGTTCTCTGATTTCTGGGTATCTACCGCAGCCAGGTATACGTGAGTCTAGGCTTCTGGTAAGGAGGTGTTTGTTTCACGGACTAAAGTTCGGTCCCTATCACGTCGAATGTTCTAGATACTAATTAGGAGTATTAAATATAGACTAATTACAAAACCAATTGCACAGATGGAGACTAATTCGCAAGACGAATCTATTAAGCCTAATTAATTCATGATTAGCACATATTTACTTATTCATGATTAGCACATATTTACGGTAGCATATGTGCTAATCACGAATCTGACAATGTAATGCTACAGTAAATATGTGCTAATCATGAATTAATTAGGCTTAATAGATTCATCTCGCGAATTAGCCTCCATCTGTGCAGTTGGTTTTATAATTAGGTCATGTTTAGTTCTCCTAATTAGTATCTAAACATTCGATGTAACATGAACTAAACTTTAGTCCGTGGAACCACATGCCAAGCAAACCTAGCTGCCGTAGGAGGAAAGCGGACAAAAGATAATATTTCTGATTTCCAAAAAAGAAGGGCCGGTCGGCCGTACGTTAGCCAGGTCCTTAAACAAGATTATGGTTTTTTAGCAGCACGAGGTTAGTACAAAGTACAATTGTCGGTCAAAGTCATGAAGAGGTGATGACTTGCCGAGCAAGGAGCAACAAAAATAAGATTACATATCCAACGCTGGGCGACCAGAAACAAGAGTGTCATGTGGCGCCGCTTGGTGCAGCTGTTGTTGTGAAACGAGTGGTGTGAGGTGAGGGAGGTGAACCGGGCCTGCGTCCAGACAGAGGCTTCTTCAGTTATGTGCCTCGCTAGTTGTGTGACTGTTCTTTCTTGCCGGTTGAAGGTGCGAGCGTTACGCTCAATCCAGAGAGACCATGTGATCAGTATCATCAAGGAATCAAATGACTTCCTGCTATTCTTGTCAACCCTCTTCCGGGTTGCAAGCGAGAATTCGGATGCTACTGGTGTCATGGTCTCCCAACCAACCGTCTGCAACAATCGGTGCCAAGTTTCCCGGCTAAAGGAGCAGCCAACTAGCAAATGTTTCTGAATCTTGGCCGCATAGAATGCACGTGTCATTATCTTGCAAGTTATGCTTCTTTCTCCTCGCCGCTGTCCAGCATCTATCGTGTAGGACGAGCCATACAAAGAACTTACATTTCCCTGCTGGTGCCCTTGCTTTGCAGAGAATCCTAGCTCCCGGGGTTGCATGCTGTCCAACGAACAAGGCCCTGTAAGCTGAGGCTGTGGTGAAGCAATTATCAGGCCTCCATTTCCAAAGCAGCTTGTCCTGAGTGCTACTGTCCAGAGTGACCACTCTCATTCGCTCCCAGCTGTTCAGGTAGTCGAGGATGAACTGCACTGTAAGGGCGCCCGTGATGTCCTGCACCCATATCCGGTCCTGTAAACCTGCAAACACCGTTCGTGTCTTGCGAATGCGAGGCCCAACCGCTTGAAATAGGCATGGTGCAATATCAGCAATGGATTGTCCCTCGATCCATTTGTCCATCCAGAACAAGATCAAGGTATAAAAGCATATTACCGGAGCATAATGTCATTTTGAGTAGCTTAGAAAAATTAAACATAGTTTTAGGTCATAAGAAAATCGAATGAGTTTAAAAATAAAAAAACTAAAATACTCCCTTCGACAATGGTGAAAATCTATGTAACCTTAAACTATAAAACCATTTACTTAAACCTCTAGATTTTCAAAATCACCTTAATTACTTTTCACTTTTGGAAACCCAACTAAAACCCTTTTTGCCGGATTTGATGGTTTTTTTATGACTGAGATGGCCAGATTATCAATCATTCTCCGCGTATGCCGCCTAGGAGGCATCTTCCTCATGCTATATTGTGCTGCTGCTCTAGCGATTTCAACGCGTATGCCGCCGACGTTGCCCGGTACCCTCCGCACCTCTGGAGCCCCCGTTGATGGTCCACACCTGCATTGACGTTGCTAAGGCCCCCTTGTTTGGACTTTCCAACCTGCTTTTGCTTTTGCAAAAGTCAAAAGCTAACTAAAAGGTTCCAAAACCATTGATGTTTTTGCCCAAAAGCAGCTTTCATAGTAGTACAAATTCAAAAACACCTCTCCCCCCTACTTTCAAGTGCTTTTGGGGCCAAAAATTACTCACCTGCCACTGGTTATGATGTACCCTTTCAGATCTATTTTTTCTCCTGCACGCGAAAACAACCGGACCGCTCCTCTCCCCCGTTCCCCGCACAGCACCATCCCGCCGCCCGCCGCCCGCCGGCCTTGGCCGCCGGCCGGCCGTCCGCCTCCCCTGGCCGCCGGTCGGCCACCGTCCGCCTCCCCTGGCCACCGGGCCTCGCGCCGCCGCCCCCTAACGCCCGTCCGCCGCCCCCCATCGCCGGGCCCCCGTCGCCAGGCCATCTGACGGCCGCCACCACCCCCTAACGGCCGCCGCCGGGCCCCCATCACCGCCCCACCGACGCCCGCCGCCGCCCCTGTCGGCCATCGCCGGGCTCCCGTCGCCGCCCCCCTGAGGCCCGCCGCTGGCCCCCTGACGGCCGCCTCCTCCTCCTGATGCCCGCCGCCGGGGCCCCATCGCCGCCCCCCGCGCCCGCCGCCACCCCCGCCTCCTGACGCCCGCCACTGGGCCTCCATCGCCGCCCCCCGACGCCCGCCGCCGGGCCCGCGTCGCCGGCCCCCTAAGCCTCCCCCCGCTGGCCCCTTCAACAGGAGGGCGCCCCATCGCCGCCCCCCCCCTCGCCGGCTCCTGCCCCTGCTCCTGGTGACCAGGAGCATATACACCCAAGGTAGCATATACACCCAAGGTATGTCTCAACCAATTTTTTTTATAACACTTGTTTCGTATAAATTATTTACACTAATTCAATTGTTTTATGTTGTCAGGTACAATTACAACACAAAATCAAATAGGAAGCTACCTGCGAAAAGGAATTTCTTGAGGTATGAACAATCAATTATACTGGCCTCTTACTGATTCTTTTCTGAGATAAATCTCGTTTGTTGTTGCTGGCATCCTCGGTAGTTTTGTCAGAAGTTGAGAGGGGAACTTTTCAAGAGATTTACAGTTAGAACCAAATTCCGTCTCAAATTGGTTGAGTTGTTTCTTTTGAAGTTTGACTAGCCCTCCACTGCTCAGGTTACCTAGCATAACTATGGTAAAAAAGACAAAACATTGGTTAGCATGATCAAAGGACCAGGTGATTTTTTTTATATGTATTGTACTAGTAGCATAGACTATTTGACAAAATGAATTAGAGGACATTGGGTATTTGACTTACCTATCAACATCCACTATAGCCTCCTTATGAGATAAGTTACTGGCAGTAAAGCACTTCTCTACTATCAGTATGGTTAAATGCAAAATGATAATTCAAAAATATATAATGGATGAACATTTGTACTTGGACATCTATGCTTATTTATTTCCCATTAGTTTAATGGTTGGATAGTTGGCTTCATAGTTATGTCTTAGCTTAGTTCTTATGAGTTTTCTTTGATTGGTTGAAGAATGGGTGATAAGGCGGATTGGGGTGATACTTTTTTAAGGCATTTGATTGATGCTTGCAAAGAAGAGATTGAAGCAGGGAATAGGCCGATGGGAATTTTCACTACTACCGGTTGGAAGAACGTTGTTTCCAAGTCTGCAGAAAAATCCGGTGATAGGAGAACAAAAAAACAATTGAAGAACAAGTTAGATCTTCTAAAAAAGGAGTATTCAACGTTTATGGAGTTCAAGAATTGTGCAACTGGTCTTGGATGGATGAGGCAAAACAAACTGTTGACTGCTCAGACGAATGGTGGGACGAACACCTTGCTGTAAGAACTATGTTTCTTGATAATTATATTATTTCCATTCTTTGTTATGGTGTGCCTTGCTAAATTTTTTTCGAGACTTGGAGAACGAGGACTCCCCTTCTTCAAGCTTCTCAAGCGATAAGACAAGTTCAAATGGACAGAAAAGACAGACAAAGCATTAACACAACTCAAAGACTTTCTGTCAAAACCTCCGATCATCACTGCTGCATCTCCAAACGAGAACTTGCTCCTATACATAGCAGCTACTACTCACGTCATCAGCACGGCAAAAGTAGTCGAACGGTCTGAGCCAGGCCATGTTTACAAAGTCCAAAGAACTGTATACTTCGTCAGTGAAGTACTCTCGGACTCCAAAACTCGGTACTCGCCGATACAAAAACTCCTATATGCAATTCTGCTCGCTTCACGAAAGCTGCGCCATTATTTCCAAGAACACAGCATCACAGTCATCACTGACTTCCCGCTCGGCGAAATTCTCCACAATAGAGATGCCACGGGTAGAATCTCCAAATGGGCAGTAGAACTTGAAGCTCTAACCTTGGACTTTAAACCAAGGACAGCTATCAAATCTCAGGCTTTGGTCGACTTCGTGGCCTAATGGACTGAAAATCAGGTGCCAACAGCAGTCGAGAGGCCAGAGCACTGGGTAATGTATTTCGATGGTTCCCTCAAACTCGAAGGAGCTGGTGCAGGCGTACTCCTCGTCTCTCTAAAAGGAGACCAACTCAAGTACGTACTGCAAATCTTTTGGGAAGTCTCCAACAACGAAGTCGAGTACGAAATACTACTACACGACCTTCGTCTTGCAATCTCCCTCGGAATCAAAAGACTATTGGTATACCGACAGGGACCCCGGGTAGATGGACCCATCAAAAACATATCCAACTCAATCACATGTGCTATGTAGGTGAGATGGTATGGAAGGCTCGTGCGAGGCTAGAGGTTGTGGGTTCGAATCTCACGGGCCGCGCACAGGCATATTATGTGTGAAAATCGCGTGACTTGTGATGCGCATGTGCGTCAAATTTTTCTTTATTTTTTAGGTGAAAAATAGTTTAGTACCGGTTGGTTATTTAACTCCGTACTAAAGAACCTCTTTGCGAAACCTGTACTAAAGAAGGGTTGAGCACCGGTACTAGGAGACTTCTCTAGCTGTGTAAGAACGAGTAGATACACGCAGCCTTGTGGTGAGTGAGTAGTGATGGTGGTTCCAATTTTGTCGCTTGGAAGGGGTGGAGATGCACACAGGGTCATAGCCAACGGGTGCTGGCAGGGGCATATGATCCCCTCATGGCTGCTGGCAGGGGCATATGATCCCCTCATGGCTCAATTTTTTCTAGTACATTCCTAATATATTTTATAGTATTTAGCTTGTCTTATGAAGAAAATACATGAATTAGTTTAGTTGATCATGGCTTCGTCCCTAGATGTAGCTGCGGCTGCTGGTTTGCTCGGTGGAGAAGAAGCAAGGTGCGGTGAAAAGAAAAGCAAGAAAAGCTACAGCTCGAGTAACTTTCAGTGGGAGAAGAGAGCAGGAGATAACGGTAGCATGCTAAGCTCAGTCTGCCACGCACGCGTCCAATGCGTGGCAGATTGAGCTTAGCATGCCACTCTTAGCTCCTGGCTCCAGCGTGACACAAATAGCTAGTGAGAAGGGCGCGGCTCGCTCTACTTATATTTTTCATTAGGCATGGACCTCTATTTTTGTTTGAGGTTATGAAGGCCCAACGATGAGAAGGCCCACACTAAACCTATAGCCGCCAGTTCTTGTTATGTATGGTTCGTCTTCTCCTGTGGTGAAGATTCGTCCGTTCATGCATCAACCACTGAAAAAAGGCCTAACACATCTTCATGTCTCATTAGCGTTTATAGAAAATTTACTATGTGTTTAGATAAAGTATAGCACACAAGATATGTTTTGCCCTGAAGGATGAAGCAAATGACTCGTCGTCAAATACAAATTGCAGTTTGAAAAACATTAAATAAAGATTACAATTAACTAAAGTCGGCACACAACTGCACAAGGACAATACATCGTCAGGTTGCACACAGGATGGTTAGCATCGGAATTCATTCAGGATTGTAAGAATCACCCTAAGCAGCACGAACTATCTGCACCGAGGCATCCATATAATCCGACAACGACTATGTTAATGCTAGTTTCATTGCTATAATCGATGACAGATTAGCATTATAATCAATGGTCGCTGCTTCAGAAGGAGGAGGATCGCCATGCATTGAAGGCGGGTTGCAGGCTGCTTGAGTCTGCGACCATGGAGGTCTTTGCCACTCATGATTGGAGTTTCAGAAACAAAATTTCCTTTTGATTTGTTTTCTTGGTGAGAATTGCCTTTTGATTTGTTTTCATGGTGAAGATTGAGAGATTTATTTATAGGTGGAACTTCCAGCACTTTTTTTCTTAATTCCATGGCTTGTTTTTTGTATAAGCTTATAATAAGGAACAACTATACGCATTGGTTGATGCAGCGTCTGGGATATTAATATATATTCCCTTCTCTTAAAAAATGGCCCCATATAAAAAGTGAATTGTTATAGTCGTTTCTAGTTGGAACTGCCGCTAGTAATGAACTGTCAATGCCATTTTCTACCCATGAACCCATCACTATTCACTAGTATAATCCATTAGAATTCAAATGAACTCCAAAACACTCGTGCATGTATGATCTAGCTAGAGTTTAATTGTGCCATTTGATTTACTAAGAATTTCAAAAGGAAGGAGAATATTTACATTTAAATTTAGCCTATGCATATGCTTCCACACATATTATACAAAATCATTTTGAAATTTCAGATTTTTGCACACATTAATATGCCGCAGAAAATGTGGGATGTTACATAGCTTAAGTTAATTTCTTTTAGAAACGCCTATTCACACATTCCCTGTATACGACATCTTTTCTGTCATTATTGACTTTATACATAAATCTTTTCTGTCATTTTTTACTTTATTTCACGTAGTGGTTGCAGTTTGAATGCAACACAAGAGCTACAGTGGCAACAATGACTTATTGTCTCGTGCGACATACCTTTGTCATGTAATATAGTTCCACAAGATATTGCCTATATCCGACTTGTATATTAAAAAAAAACCTTGTTCATATGTGCGTAAATTTCTGCCAAATTCCCAATAGTCATTAGGCAAGTCTTGATTGAGCATGAGCAGGATTCGAGTATGCTGTAGTATTGTTATTTATTTATTTTAAATCTAGAATTTATTTGTAATAAATTGATAATAATTAAGCATGGGCCGCTGGAATATCATATTTAGGCAGAGCAAGCCCATCAATCAACCTAGTCTAAACTCCCGGATATGGACCAACTTAATTTAAATGCAATTTCAAGACTGATGTACTCCTGTGTTCACTCCTGCGAGTACATGTGTTTGTTTAGGCTGGTGTGGATCTGCATCTCTGAATGTACAGACATGTCTTGTTGCGAATTACTTTGAATCGCCCGAGCTGTTCTTTGGCTATGTGAGAAAAAAGCACAGAGTGTGGAAGCTAATGAATAAATCCTTGCTTTTTTTCCATCAGAATGCATATGCCATCTAGGTTTGCAACAGCTTTGGCGATCCATGGCCACGATGTAAAAAAAAAACTAAAACGACCTACAATTTAGCACAGAGGATAATTTGGTACTACAATTTGGCACATAGGGATAATTTGGCACAGAGGGAGTATAAAGGAACTCTATATTGACTGAATGCAATGAATGTAGTATACGCATGAATGCAATGGATGTATTATAGGATCACTGGAGCACGGACAAGTGCAAAATTAGTACTCCTTCCGTTCCGAATTGTAGATCTTTCCGAGAGAGGAGAGCTACAGATGCGAGATTACAAATTTACAGGTGTCCAGCTGTTGAATGGATTTGGATGAGTACACGGAAGAAGAGTGAATGGATGAGAACGACGGGAGAAGAAGATAGAAAATTTGAGCACGTAAAATTTGAGCACGTAAGAGAACAATTTGGATTCATTGTTTGTCTTACTGTTGTTTGTACCCACCGTAGCTCGAGTAGCTAGAAGTAGCTAATGGTCACGGAAACCCAAACTGATACTATCATTATCCCTTCATCTCGTGGTGCAATTAAAGTTTGGCCTGTTGGTTTTCGCACATAACAATCTGATGTGTTCTGATTTCAAACATGATAGAAACTCTGGCGTTAGCATTATTGACGTCAATTAATTCCCCTGATATATAAGCTATGCAACTCACTTTCTTTCTCAGATTTTATCATTCTCTCCTAATGAATAAGACTCACTGCAGTACAGATGTTCAGGTTGCAGTTATCCAGTTATCCTAATGAATAAGACTCACTGCAGTACAAATGTTCAGTACAAATATTTAGGTTGCAGTTATCCAGTTAAGTGATTATGGTTCAATGTATATGAGTCATGATAAATTATGTATATTTTCTATTTTCAATATGGTCGAATACTCATTACTGTTACTCATTACTGTCAAATTCTGTATATTATGGCTCTCTATCTGAATAACCGATTGTTTCATCTCCTTCAAGGTATGCTCTCCTGATTCCTGCTTCTTGGGAACGTCAGCAACATCCATGGATCTATCAAAGTCCACCCGTGGTAGAGATCCGTTTGCAGACATTACCAACACAACACCTCAAGGTGAATTGTCGTTTCAATTAGATGTTTCTGTCCTCCAGGGACATTATCAGGGAACGTTAGCAACATCCATGGATCTATCAAAGTCCACCCGTGGAAGAGATCCGTTTGCAGACATTACCAACACAACACCTCAAGGTGAATTGTCGTTTCAATTAGATGTTTCTGTCCTCCAGGGACATTATCTTTTTAATAATGGACTGCTTTGTAGGTAACCAAGCACCACGTGGTTGGCGGTCAGATGATGTCGATCCTAAAGCCCGTAAGAGGCTAAAAGATAGAGAACGGTATGCAACAATGTTCGATGAAAAAAGAATGGAAAGAAACAAAAAACATCATGATTGCTATATGATGAATAACGTTGTAGACAAGGAGAATGCCAACCTACCGTTGCAGTCGGAGGGTACTCGTTTTTTTTGGGTCCCTTTGCAATCGATTTGTCATATTCATGTGACTTTATTTACTTTGCAAGTTCAAGTTGTAGGTGGCAGGATATCCATGGTCAAAGATGAAAATGATGACTGGCTACATAGGGGAGACCTGGATGAAAATGATGAATGGCTACATAGGAGAGATTTGGATGGAAATGACGACTGGCTTCATGTCTCAGGTAGGCCTCCAGACGTTCTAAGTTCTTTTGCATCTTGCCTGCATTTTTTATTTTTTATTTTCAAAGTGATACTTTCTCTTCACATGTGCCGGATCTTGCATGCATTATGAACAATACAGGATCGGATGGAAACATCCCATTAAGCAATGATGATCCTTCTTCTCTTGGTGACGTGGGGTACAATTTTGTTGATAGTTGTAACATCCTGCCGGTACAGGAGGTAATGACATGGTGTCCCATTGCAGCGTCACCCGTCCGCGCCTACCACGATCGTCGTTCGATCCGTGCGAACTCTCCTCGCCCTCCCTCCCTCCGCGCCTACCACGATCCCGTGGCAATCGTTGGCCCTTCGATCGAGGGAATTGCACCCTCCCTCATTGCCTAGCGAGGACCTCGCGACGCCTCCCCACCTCATACGCCGTCATCGCCTCTCACTCGGCGCTGCCGTCACCTCCAACCTGGCGCCACGGTTGCCTCAATCCCGCCACCGCGGTTGCCTCCAACCTGGCGCCGCCATCGCCTCCTGCTTCTCCGCGTTTGAACAACTCCATCTAAGCCCTGTGGGCAAGGCTCCCTCTGAATCACGTCGCACCGTCGGTAAAGGATCATGGCATCACGTGGCACCATCGGCAAGGTATCCTTTTGAATCATGTACGAACTCACATCAAAATACGCTAACAAAAAATTAAGCTCCATAAACCTTTAAAGCATAAACCCTAGACCCCTACGTTTGTTGCATGCTTGTCGATGGGTCGTTGAAGTGGCTAGATTATATGCTGTGTTGTGCATGCATGCATCTTTCTATTTGACTACCATACATCCAGGTATCTAACTTTTCTTTCTCTCAAGGGCCTCTAAATTAATTGCATTGGAAACCTGATTAGGGTGTTATTTATTAATTTAAGAACAACATCACACGTGTTTAAATTATAGATTGCTGAATTAGTGTCAATTAGGTTTAATTATAAATATGGCCTCCATCTAAAAGAATAAAAAAATTTCAGTATAAGCAGTCAACAAGCGCAAGTCATTGTCCGATCCCTGTGAACTTGAAACCACTACATTCAGCATCCTAAATCTCAGCATCCATCCATGTCAGACGGTTCCGAGGTAAGCTACCCACAAGCTTAACGCTCAGTGAATCATATTGCGGAACCGGTACTAAGTAAATGAGTTTATATGTTATCTCCTTTTTCCATCAGCAGTCATCCCTGGAGCAGCCATCCATGGAACTGACGTCCACTTGTGACGAGGGTGGCTATAGTCCGGATATATTGCTGGAACTAGAGAAATCTGCGAGGGTGATGTCTAAAGATACACCTGAAAAGGATGAAGCTTACCTTGATCGGAATCATGTATCCGCCGCATATGAATACATCTTGCTTGACAGATAGAATCAGATAAGCAAGATGTTCTTCTATATTACAAGGACTGGCCCTTGAAGAGAGATGAATTAGCTGAGAGTTTTTGTGATTATATTTTGACAATCGAGGATCCTGTGGAATTGGAGTAAGCTCGGTACTTCATACTTCATCACTTTCGTTTACCACTAATAGTATTGCAGTTTATTATGATTTCTTATGCATCATCCCTATCTATTGTTTTGCAATAAGGTTTGGGTAAGAAGTGATTTACCCTACAAGAGTGTGTATAAACTCGGTGATCTTAAGGTGTTGTTGAAACGAGGTTCACCCATGCCTAAACCATTTTTCAACTTAGGTGTCCGGTTTCTTGCATACCGAGAGGCTAAAGGGATGATAAAGTACAACAAGGTTGCAAAGCATCACGTGGATCTATGGTTTTGTATAAGTTAGCTTGTTTATAATTACAATCATACTGTGGAATATACTACATTCATTGTCTATTTATATTTGTTATACATAAAATTGATAAGTGGTATTGATCATGGCTGTATATCATTCCACTTCAGAAAATGTTGGAGTTAACACGTCATGAAAAATATCATACACATAGCAGTGGTAAAGAGTTGGGTGATAAGATTGGTGAATGGGAAATAGTACAATATGACATACTAGGTTGTAAATATGTAAGTCCTTTTCATGTTGTTATTTGTTTATTACATATCCTTTGTGGTCCCAATACTAAGTGCTTTGCAATTTCTCTTGCCATAGAAGCACGTCAATACCTACCTGCTTTATGTACTCGACATTAAGCGGAAGAAACTTATTGTGATTGACACTAAACGCATTCCAAATTATGCCACGGATGTCCTCGAAACATGCACATCTATACAGTGAGTAAATATACTTTGTTGTACGTTCCTTTGTGATTTTACAATATACGATAAATCCCATCACACGAGAGCGAAACTTGAAGTAAGCACTCATCTTACGTACAGGATGCTATTACGATGCGGCGCAACTTCTTCATCGATCTTTTGGCGCATGAAGCGAATGCCTGGAGGACAAGACTACCGACCATTATGAAACATTATCTTTGGCGCATCACAGGCAAAGAAATAAGATAGATGGGGGTGGCCTTTGGATGACCTGTATTCGTACTTGTTCCACATGATTAATGTCCCGCTGAATTCAATGTTGAAGGTTGTTCAAGTCACCGTTAGAGCTTGCTAGAAACGATTACGATGTAAAGGTAATTAACTGCCATATATTGTTTGGGAATTGGTCACATGATTATTCTTCTGCAAGTTAAGATAAAGAGCATCCAAGCGTACTTATGCTTATGTTATTAGTCATTACAAAGTCATTTTTTATTTTACATTGGGAGTATTCCGCATGTGTTTGAGTCTGTAGAAGTAAATATTTCACATGATAATATTTGATGTTTATGGACGGAATTTGTTTTGCCCGTAGTAACGCAAATTCGCGAAGTATCAGTACTAGACTAGGTGTCCACTGTTTCAACGTGCGCTGAGGTGTCCCTTTCTTTATATGCACGGTGACTTGGGACCGGCCAGGGCAAGGAGGTGGTTAGAGTTCACCATCATGATGGACAGTTATCAACTTTTGTCCTAGCTATTCTCATGGGCATGCAACAATTAACCTGAGATCAATTCTAACAATACTATCTCCATTCAATTAAACTTGACATTTCGTACTCCCACCGTTCCAAACCATAAGTCATTTTAGATTTTCAATATACACTTATACATCTAGACATAATGTATATTTAGATGCGCAACAAGAATCATGTATATAGAAAATCAAAATAAACTACAATTTAAATCAGGGGAGTACAACCTAAACGATGAAAAAACAGCCACTTTGTTCTCTCTGCGAACTTCAACTTTAAATACAGTAACTGGATGCACTAGCTACTTCAATCAAATAAAAGGATTTTAAGGGCCCCTTTGGCGGCTCCTCCGACAGCATCACCTGGAGCTCTACCAAAGGTCATTTGCAAACCGGCGAAGCTCTCGTGAAGCTGTTTTGCAAAATGAACTAGACCGGGAGAGCTGAAAATAATAGCTCCCCGCGGCTCCTCCTCCATCCATACACATGCTATCACCAAATTACCCCTCGAATCCGCAGAAATAACATCCAAAATTGCCTCTGAATCGTCTCTCCCGTCGTACCTGAACGCTTGCCGCCGGCTGCGGTAGGTACGCGGCCGCTTCTCACCTGGCACGGGCGCGCCGCCCGCTGTGGTAAGCATGGCGGTCGGAGCTGGTGTAAGACTGTGAGTGCGGTGCCCAGCATCCATAACTCAGCCGCGGCCACGGAAGACTGGAACGGCACGGGAGCGGAAAACACGACATGGATGAAGTAGGGTGGCGAGGGAGGCGCGGTGCGAGGCCAGAGCCCGACGGCGCTGCGGGGAAGAGCAGAGTCGTGGCCGCCTGAGTGAACCTCGCGAGGCGAACGGATAAGGTAGAAGACGGGGGGGAAAGAAAGAAATGATGTGGTCGCCCCTGGGACGGGTTGGAAAATTTGGAAAGGATAACCACGGTATAGGAAAAAAAAAGGTACGGTGGAAAAAAATGAAAAGTGAAAAAAGTTAGCTATATAGTATAAAAAAGAAAAGGTTAATTAATAATTCTGTTTATCAATTTGTCTACTAATCTTTTCATTCATACGGAAATCACGTTACAAGCCCACAAGGTACGTTGGACATTTGACATTTCACAACCATTCTTAAAAATAAAGAAGCTATTTTACCAAATACTTTTCAGAATAACTTCAGCTCCACCAGAGAAGCTGCTCCACTAAAGGAGCTACGACCATAGCTGTTTTAGCTAGAACCATAGTCTTGCCAAGTTGGCCCTAAACAGGTTAACTGCAAACAAAGATTGTTGCACTAAAAAAAAAGCAACGGATTTTTTTCCTTGAAGAACAGAATAATGCTGCCATCAAGGATCATGAAAAGTCTAAAAAAATAATGCTCGGGTCTATAAATACCCGGCCTAGGATGTGATCATTTCATCTCGCAAATCAACTCGCACAATAAACCACTCAAACTCGTAGGAGCAAACAAAGAGCATGGCTCAAAGCCCATCATCTATGCCGGTGCTATCCATGGCGACCACAGGTGCTGAGCTCACGCAGGCCGAGGCCGTGCTCTGGTGCCACGGCTTCGGCTACATAAAATCCATGGCACTCCAGTGCGCGATCAAGCTTGGGATCCCCAACGCCATCCACCGCCGCGGCGGCGCGGCTTCCCTGCCGGAGCTGCACGCCGCCGTCCCCGTCGCCGCGAGCAAACGGCCATGCCTGTCTCGTATCATGACCTTCTTGGCCGCATCCGGCATCTTCAGACAGGAGAAGATCACCGACGATGGCGCGGCGGCGTGCTATCACCTCACCGCGGCCTCTCGCCTCCTGGTCGACGACGACGATGCTGGAGGACGCAGCACGTGCGTCTCCCAGTTCCTGACCCTGTTGAGCACGCCGCACTTCGTCACGGCGTCACAGAACCTGGCCGAGTGGCTCCAGAAGGACGGCGCCGGCACCGGCGCCGCGGCGGCGGAGCGGACGCCGTTCGCCATGGCGCACGGTGCGGGTTTCTACGACGTCATCCGCCGGGACGCGGCGTTGGGCGCGTGCTTCGACGCGGCGATGGGCTCCGACACCAGCTTCGTGTCGGAGATCGTCGTCCGCGAGCACGGCGAGGTGTTCGCGGGGGTGGCGTCCGTGGTGGACGTCGGAGGCCACAACGGGACGACAGCGAGGGCCATTGCCGGGGCCTTCCCGCACGTGAGGTGCTCGGTGCTGGATCTGCCACGTGTGGTGGAGGCCATGCCGGCTGATGGCACCGTTGAGTTCGTTGCCGGCGACATGAGGGAGTTCATCCCTCCGGCTGATGCTGTCTTATTTAAGGTTAAATATTTTATTTTTCCGACACGTACATATGAAGGCAGGAACTCACATATAAATACACACATATATCTTTATAAACACACGCACGCACACCCTGCAAATATGGAAAAACTCCGAAATACTAGGTTGACAAATCTTAAAATTGACGAAGTCACAACAAGTCTTAGCTGGCAATGAGCATTATCACGTACCACTAGAAGAATATATATCAAAAACAAAAGAGCGCCCTGGTCCTAATAAGTGAGTAGTCTGAAAACAGAAAATATGTTTCAAATTAAACAAGAAACCTAAACAATTAAGTTATACTCTTTTTTGCATAAATACTTTATGATTGACAAAGCACGTTTTACATATTTTTGGGAGTGTCTAAAGTTTCATATAACTGAAACTTTTATTACCTTTCAGTCATTTTTTAAAGCTTTAGGTCAAGTTCTAATAATATAAAAGTCACATGTTACATTTTTAATAATAAGCTACATATGCAGGCATGCAGTTGTAGTTTTAGGTGATTAAGACAAGGAATTTTCCAATGATTCAACATTAGCAAAGATTTTATTTAATTATTTTGTTTTTGACAACACAAAATTTGTGATATCGTGTGACATAATTAGATGCTGTGATGTCTTAGCGATAGCAGGTTATGTAATGTGGTTACTGTACTATCTTATGACAGTATGTGCTACATAACTGGAGCGACGAGGATTGCGTTCAAATCTTAAAACGGTCCAAGGAAGCTGTTTGTGCTCGAGAACCAAGGGGAAAAGTGGTAATAACAGAAGTTGTGCTATCAGGATCTCCATCTAAACAAACACTGGAAGCTCAGCTTTTGATGGACCTATGCATGATGGTGGTGTTAGAAGGCAAAGAGAGAACGGAGGACACGTGGCATAAGATTTTCCTGGATGCAGGGTTCACTCGATACAAGATTACTCCCATCTCAGGAACAACCCGGTCACTGATTGAGGTATTTCCGTAGCTGACCTGCTGATCCGACCATAAACGACCTATCAAGAGTATTGAAGAAGGCCATCGCTTATGCATTGCGCCATGTATGGATCTTGTGTTTTTACTGTCGAGTACTATTTGCATTTTTTGCAATAAAAGATTTGTGGTATCATTAATTTGCAAGTATATTAATGTTTTCCTTTGAGGAGCAAGTATGTTAAGTTACTTTGGTCGCCACCTCCCTAGAAGAAAGTATATATTGTAATATGTTGTGTTACAAATGTATACATGGTTACATGAAGATTTTGCCCTTGCATTTTGATTTTTGAAACTATGACAAAAAGAAAAGGCAACTGCGATTAGGCAAGTTGTACCATATTTTTGAGCATCTTACACGCTGTGAATTGGGGGTGTGTTTTAATAAGAATGGATTGTCCTGTGAAAATTTGAATTTAATTGTTCAAATTCAATCCAAAGGGTGTGCATCCTCCAAATGTAATAATTGTTTAAAAGAAGAAATATTGCCTTTATATATGAAGGCCTGCTCCATGATTGCGAATTTCTTTATAGCATTTGGTCCTTTAGAGCAACTCCAAGAGATTGCTAATCTTACCCCAATACCTTTTTTAGAAAAAAGAGAGAAAAAATGAACTCCAACAATCCACCTAAACCTTCCCCAATTTTTTAGCGACGCTAAAAAACAGCCTGCCACCGCGTATATTTTAGCGTTGGTGTTCCTCCCCCAATCTTGATTCCCGCACGCCCGCGCGTCCCTTCCGATGGGCTCAATACGATGACGTGGCCCGTGTTTGAAATATTGGGGGCTATTTATTAGCGATCTGCTGTGGAGTGATATGTTTTTGGGGGAAATTTTTTTGGGAGAACCCCCAATATATAGTTTTGGGGAAGAATTTTTTAGGATACTCTTGGAGTTGCTCTTACCTCCTTATTAGCTACTTTTCCTTTGTTTTATTTTTTTAAAAAATTATTCACCGGAGGTGGGTGTCCCTTTTGACAATCAAAATCAACCATCAAATATTCAAATTGGACTTGCGCTCCCTCTCCACTCACAAAATTCCCCTGCTTTCCCACCAACTCCTGCTCTTCCGATCCCCAACGCGCCGGCGGCCTCGCCCTTGCACGCGGCCCAGCAGCCATGGCGGCGCACGACCTGACGGCGCGCCTGGCGCCGCACCTCGACCGCCACCTGGTGTTCCCGCTGCTGGAGTCCCTGCAGGAGCGGGGGCTCTACCCGGAGGAGGAGATCCTGGCCGCGAAGCTCACCCTCCTCGGCGGCACCAACATGGTCGACTACGCCATGGCCATCCACAGGTCGCTCCACGGCACCGACGAGGTCCCCGGCGGCATGGTGGCGCGCCGCGCCGAGGTCGTCGACAGGCTCGTGGCGCTCCAGCAGACGGGCCCCCCCGCGCTGCCGCTCTACGCTTTCCTGCGGGACCCGCAGCTCGTGCAGCTGCTCAGGCCGGACAAGGAGTACAACGTCCACATGCTCCAGGAGCGCTTCCAGGTACTATACGACTGTGGATTAAGGATTATTTACTCTTTTGTTTTTAACCTCGCTTATGATCTGAATTGGAGACAAATTTTAAAACTTTCCTATCTGTTTTGGATGTTAGTTAAGTCTACCTTTTTTGTTAGAAAAGTTTGATCAAGTTTGTTGGGCGTATTGTGTTGTTATATGGCGTGTTTTGTGCTGTTCAGGATGTTTTTGATGATGTGATGTGCTACTCAGCTACTCAAACTCTTTTTTGTTCACAATGCAGATTGGCCCTGATCAGATTGAGGCCTTGTATGATGATGCTAAATTTCTGTTTGAGTGTGGGTCCTACTCAGATGCTGCTGCCTACCTCTACCAGTATCGTGTTTTGTCCACAAACAGCGAGAGGAGTGTGAGAGCTTTGTGGGGGATGTTGGCATCAGAGATTTTAAATCGAAACTGGGATGCTGCGCTCGAAGAGCTTAATCGCTTAAAGGAGATTATCGATTCAAAGGTTTTCCCTATCATCTTTTCATGATGTGCCTATTGTTCTTAGGTTACATCATATAGTTTACTCCTGACTGTTCTTCTTCTTCTTTTTTTTGGCAGAACTTCTCATCACCTCTAAATCAGCTCCAGAATAGGATATGGCTGATGCATTGGAGTCTCTTTATCTTCTTTAACCATGAAAACGGTAGAAATGGGATCACTGATCTGTTCTTCCAAGACAGGTTTATCTATTCAATGACCAAAATGTTTTAGTTTTCTTCTTATTATGTTAAAACTGATAGCATGCTAGCCCAGTATTTGAGTAAGTAACACACTAGGAATATAACCACAGAACTGATTTATGATTATTCCTTTGAAGTTTCAAATTTAGAATGGAAGCAAACAGTTCTTCTAACTAAATAGTCCATGCTTGTTCTTTTCATAGAGAGAATATAGTTACTCCCAAACACAACACGTATATACAAGTAACTATAGAATTATTCATCAACAGGATGGTTTCAAAATAATTTATTTTTGAAATTTAGAGTTTGCTTCAGCATCTTTCCTTCCTGATGTATTATCTAGTTCAACGACCAAAGTAATTTTTCTTTGATGTCAAGGTCATAGTACCTGATTTGTCAATTAATATTTTTTCTCTTATACTTCTTGTCCAGGTACTTGAATGCTATTCAGACAAATGCACACCATCTTCTGAGATACCTAGCTATTGCAGTTGTTGTGAACAAAAGGAGAAAGAATATGCTTAACGAGCTCATTAAAGTCATTCAGCAGGAGAAGCGTAGCTACAAAGATCCCATAACTGAATTCCTGGAATGCTTGTATGTGAACTATGATTTTGATGGTGCACAACAGAAATTAATGGAGTGTGAGCAGGTTAGTTTGATGCTATTTTTCCCAAACATAACCATTGTATTTATTGAACTTCACATGTATCTACTGTTGGGATGTTTAAAAGCTTGAAAAACATTCCTTTGTAATGTGAGTCATTATCTGCTAATGCTTCTAAGTTTTATAATTTATTTGGTCACTGGCTAAAATTGTTTTTTTCCCACAAACCAAAGTTTATTTATTACTTCTAGAAGCATTGTATCTAAATTTTCAACAGTGAAGTGTGATGGCATTGGCGCCTCAATAATCAACGATAATTATATTCTCTTATATATTATAGGACATGCTATCTTAATATCTTATCTGCTGCCTCAATAATCAACTAGAGTTATATTCTCACATGAAACTTGTTGTCTTACCTTTCTTGTGTTCTAATGGCTGCCTTTCTAGGTTATATTGAACGATCCATTTTTGGGAAAGCGCGTTGAAATAGGAAATCCCAACACTGTTCCTATGAGAGATGAGTTCTTTGAAAATGCCCGTCTGTTTATTTTCGAGACTTACTGCCGCATACATCGGTGCATTGATATTAGGTGGGTGCTTCTGACTTCTCACTCACCTTTAGTCACTGAAGAAATTCTATTACTATGATTAAATGGAAATCTGCACAACCATAAAAGCTGCACTAAAACCAGACTTCTAAAACCCTTTTTAGACCATTTGCCAATCTGCCTTTTCTGTGTCTACTATTTGCTTTGTCGATCAGAAAAAAATGATCTTTGTAATAGAAATTGCATTCTTCTTCATCTGCTTTCACTAATTCAGATTATAGATTGCTAATCGGCCTGTTGATTAGACCTGTTAGGAACAACGGCATGCTGTTAACTAGCATTCTGAGAGTGCAAAACCTGTGCTGGTCCTTTTTTCAGTCTAAGAGCATATTGTTCATAGATTTTTATTTCATATTTTTGTAGTATAACTTTACCATTAACAATTCTTAGACTAAGTTTTGCCCCGATGTTTATGTTTTTTATGCAATAAGCAGCATTCTTGCGGAAAAGCTGAACATGAGGTACAATGAGGCGGAATTGTGGATTATGAACTTGGTTAAGAGTTTGAAACTGGATGCCAAGATTGATTCAGTGTCGGGAACTCTTATCATGACGGTCAATCGTGCTGATGTGTAAGTTGCCTCTGTTTCACACATATTCACCACATGACAATTCGCAGTACTGTCTTCATTCAAATATTACTACCTCCTAATGCAATTTGGTCCAATATTAATCATATTTTTGTAGTTAGAATTGCAATCTTCTTCTCTGCAGTATTGCCCATTCACTGCGAAATAAAACTTTTTTTTGGAGTTGCAGACATGAGCAGATTATCGAGAGATTAAAGAATCTTAACACGCGGACCTACATGCTAGCGCAAAGCACTGTGGAACCAGCTCAGGCAGCATAACTGTGTCTTCATGATGCGTCAAGACTTACCAGTACTTTGTGCAGAGACGGGCTTTGCTAATTTTGGACTTGTAGGGCTCATAGGGGGGGGGGGGGGGGGGGGGGGGGGGCGCGGCGGGGGATGTATAGGAAGGGATATACTCAAAGCAAATGGTTGGAAAAAATATAGGAAAGTTGTACGAATGTGTATAATCTCATCTACTTGTTTAAAAAGAAATGATGACTGTTGAAACATAGGATTGTGTATAATCTCATCTCCTTGGAGTCTTCTGGTCTCTGTTACTCTGTTCATCCAAATTTCGCCGACCAAACTGGGTTACAACAGGCTTCTTCTTCTTTTTTTGAGTTATACGAGCTACAGGCCCAGCCCAACTGATGTCAAATAGAAGCCCAGTCCAGGCCCAGCCCAACTGATGTTTGATCCCGTGAGACACTACCCGTTTACGCCGCGTAAAGCCATGGATATTTCCGAGCTCCGGCGGCGACTGCCGACGACTCTTATCTGAAGCTCGGTTTGCCGCCCGACAATGCGCGTTGCCGCCACCCAGCTGCCCCTCCCCACCGCCTCCCCGCCTCGCCGGCGGCGGCGAGCTCAGCACATGCCGACCGCGGCAGCGCCGCGGCCACCCCCGAGGGCGCTCGCCGCCATCCTGCGCTCGCGCGTCATCGCGTGCCTCCGCGCGGAAGAGTAAGGAACCGTCAATCATTCCCGCCACGCCCGCTACCTGTTCGGCGGTAGTCCTCTCTGGAGCGGGGACCGAGAGGGATGTTGGCTGGCCGTCACTTCTGACCCTCTTCGTGGCTCCATTCCTTGCAGTGGCGAGACGGCGTTGCAGGCGGCGCATGCGGCCGTGCTCGGCGGCGTCACAGTGGTGAGTTGCTCGATGCCGTGTGCCGTGTCTGTCTTCTCTGATGCGTGCGTGGACTGGTAGGAGGCTGGTGCTCTCACTGCAATGTTCGCGTCACTGATGTTTCTTTCCGGCTCATCTTTCTGTCTCTGCTGCAATCCTCATCATTGGGGCCTTGGAGCCCTGCGTTTAACAGTGCATTCATGGTTTGCTTACGTTACCGTCGTTTCATGCCCCCATCGCTTCTGCTCACTTATGTTCTGTATTGTTCAGCTGGAGGTCGTGATGTCGACTCCAGGAGTGCTAGAGGTGATGCCCGTTTCACCATTCCTCTGCAAGTTTTCCCTTTTACCTTGAGCATTGCTTCTCTGATTGTTCCTGACTGATTGGTAAATCTTCACACTACAGGTTATTGAAGATCTTTGCAGGAGTTATCCTTCTTTAACCTTCGGGGTAATTCCATGTGGCATTACTTGGTAGAATTCTGCATCAATGTTGCATTTTGTCTACTCACGTGCACTTGATTTGAATGTCCATATTACTCATGATTTTTTTATGTCTGAACTTGCAAACTGTATAGTTTATATTCTTACCTTTGACTACTAATAAACTATGCAAACAGCACTATGTTTGTAGTTAAAGAAAGTGATAGTCAGTAGTGACGCTGTTGTAGCTGTCCTGCACAGTCATACTAATTTTAACTCTCAAGCACATCAACAAGCAACACATAATCCTTGCATCTTTTCATCTGTTGATGT
Source organism: Setaria viridis (assembly GCF_005286985.2). Lineage (NCBI taxonomy): Eukaryota > Viridiplantae > Streptophyta > Magnoliopsida > Poales > Poaceae > Setaria > Setaria viridis. The sequence continues at coordinate 7,399,154 of NC_048264.2, forward strand.
CCTTCAAATTAGGTCGGCACGGTCTTAAATGCTGCTGATGCAAGGAAAGCCATAGGAGCTGGTGCACAGTTTCTGATGAGTCCTGGCACAGTCATGGTAAATGGTCACTCTGTTAGTCTATTACATTTGTAATATCGTTTCATTTTCTCTTAATCATGTGCATGTTTCCCATTTTCAGCTATTTAACATCATCAATCTTGCTGATTGATGCGTGCACATTGTACTTTTTTATAAGGTGGTTTGTTGACATCATGAACTGTTACTAGGTGCTGGTTCATTCATGCACCTATTCTATACTTTAATGCAGTTCTTCAACGTTATAAACTGTAACTAGATGCTGATTTCATGCACATTGCATTTCTTTAACACGTGTTGTAACTTGATTTTGATTTATTCATGCACTCTGTATTCTTAGGAAGTACTCCATGATCTTGAAGAAAGTAAGGTTCTATACATCCCTGGAGTCCTGACACCAACTGAAGTATGTATCACATGACAAGTGTCAACTTCCATAGAATTGGAGCATAGCAGCTCTGAGATGCATTAAGTTGTTTTTGTTCACTGACATTTTTTTATCTGATATAGGTTTTATCTGCCTGCAGTGCTGGCGCAAAAGTCGTTAAGGTTTCATAACTGCACATTTCTTCTCATAGGCATGTGTACCTTGTAGATTCAAGAGATTTAGCAGAAAATTAACAAAACATGACTGTGAATAAGCCTTTTCATCATATGGTTTACACAAAGAAATTTAATCTGCCATTTGGTTTCCTAATAAAGTAATGAGTAATTTAATGTTTGCACTTACTGGTTAATGGTCATCTGACATTAATTGGTTTCTGTTCTAATTTGATTAGGTGTACCCAGTGTCAGTGATGGGTGGAGAGGTGTACATGTCTGCTCTGAAGAAACCATTTCCTCTTGTACCGATGGTTGCTTCTCAAGGAATCCAAATAGGTAAGCAGCCTTGTTTAGCATCTATATCTCCAATGATGCCGAGATAACTTCCAACAGTTCTGTTCAGTATCAAATATGCTGAAATGAGTAAAAACACAGTCTATAGCATCATGTAAGGATGTCATTTGGAATATTTACAGTAAAGTTAGCAGTAGCACGAAGGAATTATTTTCCAACATTTTCATTGCAAAAGTGGTTCTTGATTGAAAGTGAAGTTTGAACCATTCCAATCTGATGATGTTCTGCCTGTCTTAGGTTCAATCAAGGGGTATGTGGAAGCAGGGGCATCCGCAGTGGTGTTATCTGATGCTATTTTTGACAAAGAATTGATGAGGAAGGGGAAATTCAGCGAAATATCGGAATTTGCAAGTCAAGCCACTTTTGAGGCATTGCAGTCCACAAAGTGAGACAAATCTGACAATTCTACAAGCATCGCAGATTTGTGGTTTAGAATATGAGGCACATATCCTTTGGCTAGCCATCATGCTGTAGGATCTTCTCGGGTTGAGCACATATGGAGGAGTATGATAAGGTCCTAATACTGCCAACTAAAAGAAAATCAGGGATACCGCCCTTCTGCAGGAGAAGTCATTCCATCTCCCAAATACAGCTATAGGGGTACTGGCGCTTTGTGCAAGAATGCACCAAAATTGTGCTCTCCGAACAAGGATCGTTGCAGCTAGCGGAAGCGCGTTCATGCTCGGTCCTGATCAGAAGTGTGAAGAGGCTGTCGTGATGCCAAGAAGCCAACTACACATTCAGCTGCAGTGGAAACACCACAATTCACAAGAGAAGGGAGGCGAAGGAAGAGTCATTGCAAGGTTTCTTGCGTTGCTGCAGTAGATGTATCGCAGGAGGGAAGTGATACCTCGTTTCTGATGATGTTAATATGTTATAGCCTATAGGCATGGGAACAGATATGATCAGGGCGCCTGAACCCGTGCTATGATGTGCCAGAGTAGGCTTACTTCTAGGTTCTAGTTACTCTCGTGCAAACGGAGATCACATGTTGAACAGTTTTGCATGTTATTATGTAATTGTAGATGTGCAAATAGTCCTTTTTAGGTGCAAAACAGTGACATTGAGCCTGTTGAATCTGGGATGTGAATGAGCACCATCCTGGCATATGCTGGGCATGAGGCTAGATCAGAAATAAACTGGAAAATCCCGCCGCAAAAGAACTGACGAAAGTGACGAAAATATTCACCTGAAAAAGTGAAATTTCCCTCCATTGGCCCAATTTCCCTCCTATAATAACTTGTAAGACATGAGGGAAGAAAAATGTCACCCAAAAGCACTATCGCGATTTTTTAGAATTATATTGAAATCAACATGTCCAACTGATTCTTCAACAGAAAAAAATTGTGACATACTTTAGGCACGAAAAATATACGCAATTAAACGTTTTAAATCTTGATAGAAATGTTAATCAATTTGCATATATTTTCCTTGAATAATATTTTATTTTAGGGCTAAGCATAAACTTTCTCTCATATCAATGTTTTTTTTTTGCTAGTCTTCGTTTTGCCATCTTCTTAAAAATTACTATTGCCCTTCCAAATAAAAAGCACTCATGTTCAGGGGTTTAGAACGCTAAAACCCTGGTGGGGGTAAAACTGGAAAAACCGCGTCGTCTCCTCCCTCCCCTCCTCTCGCGCGCCGCTGCGCTCTCCTCCTCTTCCACCCGCAGCTTATTCTGCTGCGCCCGCCCAGGCGACCTCGCCGCCGGCGTCTCGGGGACGCTACAAGCCCCCGTATCGCGTCGAGCGCCGTATCCCTCCTCCTCTTCCCCGCCGCCGCCGGTACGTATTTGTTCGGTGTGGTGGTCCTCGCGGACCGGATCGATTTTGTAACTCTAGCTTGCTCCGGCGGGTTGTTCTGCCAAATATCTTCTTTGCTGTGATTCTGAGCGTTGAATTAATTGGGGGGGGATATTTTTGTAGCGTGGTTACCCTGGCGGCCTGACACTGTAATCTAACTTAAATCTTCCATTCCTGCTTCGATTAGGTTCCTCTTCTTGACCTCGCAGGTTCTTTCTGCGCAAGGTGCCCGAACCCTGCCGGAATGTAAGACAAATGCATAGAAATTCCATTTTTTTTTTGTTGCAATGTAAGGTTTGGGGCCCAACTCTCAGATTTCTGATATTTGGTTGCTTTTGTCAGGTTGAAGACTGCTTTAGTGAGATTGTTGCGAGATGGGGGTCTCCGGCAATCATCCCAAGTACTGCCGGCTGGGTATTCTGAAGCGGTTGTCCCTTTGATTCGGAGGTTTTGCTCGCTGCCCATTGCGAGCCTCACCTGCAGCAAAGTTGATGGAGCATCCTCGTATCAGGATGCTGCTGATCAGCCCCACAACAACTCTGATCATGGGAGTGAGCCGAGTCATGTCACCAATGCAGCGAGGAAACAGGTCAAGAATCATACACTGAAGAAGAAATATGGACCTTCTAAGAGGGGCCGCCGTGGAAAGAAATTGCCAGGCAGGGATGGACCTTCTCAGGAGAACCACCACCATGAAATGAGATTGCCAAGCAGGGATGGACCTTTTCAGGAGAACCGCCATCATCAAATGAGATGGCGAGGCAGGGATGGACCTTCTCAGAAGGGCCACCATCATGAAAATAAATTGCCAGACACTACCTTCCAGCCTTATCTGTTCCAGATTGTATTGGATACTCCTACGAGTCTTCTTATGGCTGTACTTGACACATGGGTGAAAGCCGGTAACTGTCTGGAAAGAAGCAAAGTCTCGATGGTTTTGTTCCATCTGAGGAAGCAGAGGCTGTATAGCAAGGCTCTGAAGGTACCTGTTTTTGTTAACTATATAACTATTATAACTGCCGGGTTGGATTAGATTAAACATGTTTTTAGTGGAATGCATTTAAGTTTACAGTTAGTGGTTAATCCAGTAGTCTTCAGCATTTAGTCTGACCTACCATTTCTGTTAGCCCTCCTGTTTAATGCCTTTGGCCTTATATTCTTGACAGAAGTTTACTCTTTCTATTTCCCCCATGTGTTTAATACTTCGCATAATATTCTTGGCATGATTTTCCCAATGTTTGTCCAGTTTGGAGTGTAAAACTGTACTTCTTTCTTGCTAAGAATCATGTGAAACTGAAATCTCTTGATCTGTTATCTGTGCTACACTTGCTTCTAATCTTTCTATCCCAGCAAAATTATTGAGGCACTCTGTAAAAGCTGAAACAAAGATGCTATTTGTTTATTAATTCATGAGCATGAATTTCATTCGTAACAAGTTTGGAATTTAAGTCCTTAATCATCTTATGAAACATTTGCCTTGACTTGTGGAGGCGTCACATTTTCAAATAAGCCTGTACTCTGACTGCTTCATGGGGAAATGGCTTAGTGGATGAGACCTTCTCAAGGACTGAACTAGATCACGTCCTTTTCATTTTTGACATGGCGTACACTGAGACCTTGGTATGATCCATCAGGACAGTTAAGTTTTACAGAGGCAACGTTCAAATTTCTTAGTCTGTTTGGGTTCACATGTTTTAACATAGCATGCACCGCAAGATATTCAATTTGGCATGACCTATTTACAGCTTTAGATCGAATGATCCCCTGTACCTGTACTTGCTATTTATTCTAGAAAACGTGAACTTTCTTTTGAGTACAGAATTACAAGCCATCATTTGAACAGGCAGCTTAGCCTAAAAATGTAAAACAATGTTATATTTCACATAGGGATATGAAGAAGGGATAAACATCAAGTTGACGGACAACCACTGTCATTGTTTTTATGTAGAATACAATATGGATTTGATTCCATACTTTTTGGTGACATTATTTGTCAAAGCCTCAAAGGTAGCAGTTGAACAATTTGATCAATAATTCAAACATATTTGGTTTGTATTTAGTACTGTTTTTTTTCTCTTTCCCTTCGCAATGTTACAAAGAACGGAGAATACACAGAGGGAGCAAGGGGTTAAGTTATTCCCCATTCTCATTTCTTCTTTGGTTATGCCTTGTTAAGTGAACCAGGCAAGGCTCCTAAAGCCTCTGACAGCCTTTGTTACTTTTGCTTTTGTATTCTTTCTATATATCCTATAGTAGTTGTTTATGTACCTTTTGATGGTAGGGATAATCCTACATTCCTACTAGGACCTTTTTTTTATTGAAATCATCCAGTTCTGCGCCAGAACATAATGGATCTTTTTTTCTTAAACTATGCAAAGTTTTGACCTATAGTTTTCCCAATGTTGAAGGCAATGTTACTACCTTTGATTTAGTTCATTGATGAATTATTATGTATGATTTATGGATCATTGCATGCATATATGCTATCTTTCTACAACAAAATCTATACACTCATCTGGCACAAGCCACCTTTGCATATGTTATGCCATTTTCAAATCTATAGAACTGGATAGTACAAATGCACTTATTGTTTGGTAATTTATTCCTATAATCTGCAGTTCATGGATTGGATCGAAAGAAGAAAACTACTAGATTTTGAAGAATGTGATTATGCTAGCCATCTTGATTTGATAGCACGGAACCATGGTTTTGAAGCTGCTCAAAAGTACATCGAGAGGGTTCCGGAACCCTTTAGGAATGAGGTGCTCTATGAAACTCTACTTGTTAACTGTGTGTGTCAGGATGATGTCCAGAAGGCACAGCAAGTCTTCAATGAAATAAAGGAACTCTCTTTACCTTTAACTGTCTCTGCTTGCAACCAAATGATATTGCTGTACAAGAGGGTTGCTCGTGGTAAGGTAGCTGACATTCTCATGTTGATGGAAAAGGAAAATATAAAGTTTTCTCGCTTTACATACAAGCTCCTGATTGACTTGAAAGGGCAGTCAAATGACATATTAGGCATGGAGTCAGTCTTAAATACGATGAAGGACAATGGTCTTGAGCCAGATTTTGCCACCCAGACTATGGTTGCTAAATTCTACATATCTGGGGGGCTCACGGAGAAAGCAGAAGAGGTTATCAGGGCTATGGAAGTATATGTAAAGGATAATCGCGAGGCCACCAGGTCTCTTCTTGACCTCTATGCTATTCTTGGCAGGCCAGATGATGTACAGAGAATATGGAATTCATACACCACACCGAAGTTGGAGGACTTCTTGGCTGCTATTGAGGCATGGAGTAAACTTGGACGGATCGAACAAGCGGAGGAGACTTTTGAAGCGCTGGTAAAGACATCACCGAAACTCACTTCCAAGTACTTCAATGCGATGCTGAACGTGTATGCAGAACATAAACTTCTGTCCAAGGGCAAAGAGTTTATAGAATGGATGTTTCTCGAAGGGTGTCCAAGCAGCCCTCTAACCTGGGATGCAATTGTTAAGCTCTATGCGAATTCAGGTGAGTTAGCGAAAGCCGACTCATTTCTGGTGAATGTGACAGAAGAGAATCCTGACAGACATCCCCTTTTCCGCTCGTACATAACCTTACTGAGTGCCTATGCAAAAAAGGGCGACATACATAACTCCGAGAAGATATTTGATAGGCTAAAGCAGATCAGGTACCCAGGGAGGACTCCGCCTTATAATTTGTTACTTGCAGCCTATGCCAGCGCTAAGGTTACACCGTACGGGTTCAGAGAAAGGATGAAAGCTGACAATGTGCGCCCGACCAAGACTGATATAGAATGTTTGAGGCGTCTTGATAACTTGCAAATAACAAGATTATTAGAGTGATTTTTTTCTTTTTCATACCTTTGCCATGGACCACCCCTGCTCAAAGAAGGTGGCCTGAAGCTTTTAGACTGCAGAATAGAAGAATATACTACCAGGCTGCTGTTGTCTTTCCAGCATGGATTTTGTGCTCCTGGTATGCAGGTGTTGCAAGATTATCAACGTTTTAGGCGAGTTGCTATTTGGAATTGGACCTTCTCCTAACAGTGTCTCTGTTTGGACTATGTTTGGACTCGCAAGTAGTGATACATGGAAATTGAACAGATAATCTTCAGCTTTAAATCTTTTTAAATTTGCGTTGTGGGTCCTGCTAATGAAATATGTTTTTTATTTGTCAAAATCATTAGGGTGTGTTGTATGAGTGACAATGCTTATGCTGAAAAAAAAATGGAAAAGAGGAGATCCTTAGTTTGGGATTCTGGGAGTCATGCTGATAAAATCACTGTATCCAATTTGCACTCAGTTACCACAAATTCCATTTTCATTGAGCTGAGCAGTGAGCCAGCGAAGGTTCGTGACAATTTGCTGCGGGAGGTTCTTTGCAGTTGGGGACGGACTCTGTACACATTGTACAGAACGCTACTACTACTTGAGCAATACGAGCAAACGGCTGGATCTTATTATTAAACCAAACCAAGAAAAAACACTCATGTTTAGGGAACAGCTAAAAGCTTGGGGGTAAAAGTGGAAAAAACCTCCTCGTCTCCTTTCTCCTCTCCTCGCGCGCGCCGCTGCGCTCTCTTCCACCCGCAGCTTCTTCTGTCTGGTACGTACTGGCGCGGAATGGCGGTCCTCCCGGACCAGATCGATTTCGTAACCCTAGCTTGCCCAGGCGGGTTGTTGAGCATCGATTTAGTTAGGGAATTATTTGTACCGTGGCACTGTAATCTAACTTACCATTCTTACTTCGATTAGGTTCTTCTTCTTGGCCTCGCAAGATCATTCTGCGCAAAGGTGCCCAATCCCCCCGCCCCAGCTGTAGGGAATGTAAGATGACTGTATAGCAATGCCAACATTCTTCTGGTTGCAATTTTGGTTTCGGACCCGAGCCGCGAATTTCCAACATTTGGTTGGTTTTGTCAGGTTGAAGACTGCTTCTATGAGATTGTTGCAAGATGGGGGTTCCCGGCAATCGTCCCAAGCACTGCGATCCGGATATTCTGAAGCTGTTGCCCCTTCGATTCGGAGGTTTTGCTCAGCGCCCGTTGGGAGCCTCACCAACAGCAAAGCTGATGGCGATCCCTTGTATCAGGCTGCCGCTGATCAGCCCCATGACAACTCTGGTTGCGGTAGTGAGCCCAGCCGCGGCATCAATGCGGTGTGGAAACAAGTCATGAATCATGGACCTCCTAAGAGGGGCCGCCGTTGGAAGAAATTGCAAGGAAGGGATGGACCTACTGAGGAGGAGTGCAATCATGAAAAGAAATTGCCAGGCAGGTATGGACCTTCTCAGAAGGGCCACCATCATGAAAAAAAAATTGCCAGACACGCCCTTCCAACCTCTTCTTTTCCAGACCATATTGGTCGCTCCTATGAGTACTCTTATGACTGTACTTGACACATGGGTGAAAGTCGGCAACCGCCTGGAAAGAAATGAAGCCTTGATGGTTTTGTTACATCTGAGGAAGCAGAGACTGTATAGCAAGGCTCTGAAGGTACCTTTTTGTTAACTATATGTAATTAATATGACTGCTGGGTTGGATTGCATAAAACATGTTTTTAGTTAATGCAATCAAGTCTACAGCTAGTGGTCAATTCAGTAGTCTTCAGCATTTAGTCTGACTTACTATTTCTGTTAGCCCCTGTTTGATATCTTTAACCTAATATTCTTGACAAAAGTTTACTCTTTCCATTTCCCCCAGTTTTTAATATCTTTCACTTAATATTCTTGGCATGGTTTTCCTACTTGGATGCTTGTCCAGTGCGGAATGTGAAACTATACTTCTGTTTATTGCTAAGAGTCATATAAAGCTGAAATTTCTCAAGCTCTTGTCTGTCCCACTCCCACACTTGTTTCTAATCTTTCTATCCTGGCAAAATTATTAAAGCACTCAATAAAGGTGAACCTAAGACGCAAATTGTTGGCTAACTCATGAGCATGAATTTCACTGGGATAAGTTCTAAATTTAAGTCCTTAATCATCTTATGAAACATCTGTCTTGACTTGCGGAAGCTGCACATTTTCAAATAAGCCTGTACTCTGACTGGTTCATGGGGAATGGGCTTAGTGGATGAGGCCTTCTCCAGGACTGAACTAGATCATGTTTTTCTCATTTTCAACATGCCATACACTAGGACCTTGGTACTGATCCAGTAGAATAGATAATTTTTCTGGAGGCAACTAGCATTCAAATTTCTTGGTCTTTTATGTTTGGGTTCATATGTTTTGACATAGCATGCACCGCAAGAAATTCAATTTGGCGTCACCATCTTACAGCTTTAAAGGAATGATCCCACATACTTGTACTTGCTATTTATTCTAGAAAACGTGAACTTTTTTTAGTACAGAATTACAACCCATTATTTGAACAGGCAACTTAGCCTGAAAAATGTAAAACAAGGTTTTATATTTTGCATATAGATATGAAGAACGGATGAACAACAAGTTGTCGGACAAACAGTGTCATGTGGGGCCTGCATTGCAGCAAGCGCAGGAAGAAGGCCCATGGCCAGGATGAAGGGTCGGCATCGGCAAAAGATAAGCAGTAGAGATAAGTTAGGTTTTGGTTAGCAGTTGGTTTGAGTTAGTTTGCATTGATAGGATTGGTTTGTTTCGGTTGGGATTGTGTCTGGTCTGGCATCATATAAGCCCAGACCTGGGGATCAATTGCCAGGCCTTAGATTGATTTATCTCTAGCGCTACTCTATATTTCGACCTATAAGTTTCCCTATGTTTAGGGCAATTTTACTACCTTTGCTATAGTTCATTGATGAATTATTATTTATGATTTGTGGATCATCTCGTCTGGCATATGCCATCTTTGAATATACTATGCCATTTTTAAATCTATAGAACTGTATAGCACAAATTCACTCATTTTTTGTTAATTTATATCTGAATATCTGCAGTTCATGGATTGGATCGAAAGAAGAAAAATACTAAATTTTGAAGAACGTGATTATGCTTGCCATCTTGATTTGATAGCACGGTACCATGGTTTTGAAGCTGCTCAGAAGTACATGGAGAGGGTCCCGACACCCTTCAGGAATGAGGTGCTCTATGAAACTCTACTTGTTAACTGTGTGTGCCAGGATGATATCCAGAAGGCACAGCAAGTCTTCAATGAAATAAGGGAACTTTCTTTACCTTTAACTGTCTCTGCTTGCAACCAAATGATACTGCTGTACAAGAGGGTTGCTCGCCGTAAGGTAGTTGATATTCTCACGTTGATGTAAAAGGAAAATATAAAGCCTTCTCACTTTACATGCAAGCTCCTGATTGACTTGAAAGGGCGTTCAAATGACATTTTAGGCATCGAATCGGTCTTAAATGTGATGAAGGACAATGATCTTGAGCCAGTTTTTGCCACCCAGACTATGGTTGCTAAATTCTACATGTCTGGCGGCCTCACAGAGAAAGCGGATGAGATTATCAGGGCTATGGAAGTATATGCAAAGGATAGTCGTAATGCCACCAGGTCTCTTCTTGACCTCCATGCTATTCTTGGCAGGCCAGATCTTGGCTGCTATTGAGGCATGGAGTAAACTTGGACGGATCGAACAAGCGGAGGAGACCTTTGAAGCGCTGGTAAAGATATCACCAAAGCCCGCTTCCAAGTACATTAATTCCATGCTGAACGTGTATGCAGAAAATAAACTTCTGGCCAGGGGCAAAAAGTTTCTAGAAAGGATGTGCTTGGATGGCTGTCCAAGCAACCCTCCAACCTGGGATGGAATTGTTAAGCTCTATGTGAATTCAGGTGAGTTGGCGAAAGCCGACTCATTTCTGGTGAAGGTGATAGAAGAGAATCCTGGCAGGTATCCCATTTTCCACTCGTACGTAACGTTACTGAAGGCCTATGCAGAAAAGGGCGACATACATAACTCTGAGAAGATATTCGATAGGCTAAAACGGATGAGGTACCCAGGGAGGACTCCGCCTTATGATTTGTTACTTGCAGCCTATGCCTCTGCCCAGGTTACACCCTACGGGTTCAGAGAAAGGATGAAAGCTGATAATGTGCGCCCCAACAGGACTGATATAGAACGTTTGAGGCGTCTCGGTGACTTGCAAACGATATGAGTGCTGGAGTGAATTTTGTTTTCTTTTTCACCCCTTTGCCATGGACCACCCTGCTCATTATAGAATAGAAGGATCTACTACCACTCTACCAGCGGACCAGCCTACCAGGCTGCTGTTGTGTTTCCAGCATGGATTTTGTGCTCCTGGTATACATGGTGTTGCAAGATTATCGAAGTTTCAGGCGAGTTAGTATTTGGAATTGGACCTTGTACTAACAGTATTTCTATTTAGCTTAGCGATTGGCAGTAAATGGAAATATAACAAATAATTTTCAGCCTTACTGTTTTGAATTTTTAATTTAGATCAATATGTAGTGCTGCGCATTTGTGTAACATGAATCTTAAGGCTGGCAATACACGCTGAGCTTGTCACCAAAGTTGACGAAGCTCAAATTGCTTTACTGAGCAGAGGCTCTTTTTGTTTTGAAATGTTGTTTGTTGCGTATGCTAATGAAATGTTGCTACGTTGCCATTAGGAAACTCTCCCCTATCTTGGTCGACGATGCAATAGGATGACAACCACAATACAAACAGAGAACAAAGGTTATTACTAGATGCAGACCTAATAGCTCTGACGTTGGCTGCATTAGGTTACCAACAAACATGACATGGAGCGATCCACGACGGCAGAATGCCATTCAATTTCCTGCGTCGTTATTGAGCCAGTTGAACAGCAAGGTCGGCAGCAGGGCGACGCAGCTGGCGAACCCCATCCACGCGGCGGCTCTGAACCTCGCGCAGGGCCACGCCGGACGACGCAGATGCCGCGAAGAAGCTCAGCGCCGCGGCGACCTGCATGCGGCGTAGAGCAACCAGTTACAAGCAGTAAATCTGTCAGCGGGACGGTGAAATATAGATTTATTTCCATTTACTTACGCCGTCGCCGGCGACCGTAGCAGACACGACGGCGGCCCAGCTGTGGTTGTCTAAAGGCCATTGGCGTGACAGCAGGGCGAAAAGGTCCACGAGGGCCGGTGGGATCGTCCACACGCATTGGAACGCGGATGTTGCCGCGAGGAAACTGTATGTCCAAATAAAGGCAAAGAATATATAAATAGCAAGGTTTTAAATCTCCCGCCATAGCTGTTGTTATATTCCGCTAGAGGTATTTGAGATATGGTACAACTGTCTACACTCACGTACAATTTAGCTCACTACATAGTCCAATTTATTTCCGCTATTAGCTGTTTTAAGGTTCCGCCACTAAACCTCCTAACCCGCTATTTTAAACACTAATAAAAAGGTGGTAGTTCCATGCTGGGGTAAGAAAGGAAATCTAAGGATGAGAGTGGAGCAGAAAACTAACCACAGAGCAGGGTGCGAGGAAGAACCGCGCCAATGGAGATCGTAGTGGCGAGCGTCGCAAGGGCAGAGGCTAGCTGCATGATGCGAAGGAAGAAGCCGCTGATGGCCGTCCCAGCCCAAGGCGCTCTCCGTTGCGGCACGGTCTCCACCTCCATAGCGGTGTAGCTGCGGCCTAAGTGAGTCGCCGGCCGGTCTCACTCATGTAAGTGAGTCGCCGGCCGGTCTCACTCTAACATGAGTGGTGGTCTCTCTCAAGGTATACGTTGCCTATCAATACGGACAAAAAAATGATAATTAAGATCTTTATTTGCCCGTTACTTTTAAGTTGTAAATAGTGACATGCTAATATATTTGCCCATCCCTTTTAACATGTCAAAGTGACGGTCTAAGATCTTACCCGTCACTAATGTGGATTCAAAGAAAAAAAACTTAAAATGTAGCTATTTTCGTTCATATACAAATTTTAAACAAATTTCATAAGTTCCAATGTCTAGAAGAGCGATATAGTGGAAACTCAAATCAGCATGAGCTATAGGTTTCTTGCCAAAAAGTCTCCTACGATACTTGTGTGCAATGCTTATTAATGGCAAACCACTCTAGATTTTCCTGCATACAAACTCAGGCCAATTGGAAACCACATTAGATGCTCTCGGAGAAACTGAACAACTGTAACACTGTCGTGACCCTTGGCCGCCGGCGATCACCAACGACGTGAGCGGACAAGAAGGGTAGATCGAGAGATAGCGAATCGCGGAGGAAACGTTCCTCGCGAGTTCCTTTCTGTTACTTGATAAAATGTCTGATATCCATTGTCTTACAGAACACAGTAATTTAAACCCTCCTCTCTTCTCACCTACAGCTGGGCCCATCGGCTCCTGCTGTACACACACATACCACTACGCTTTATTACATAGAAGACGTACGCTCTCAGTTGACGCCGTCGGTCTCGACATCTCCCCCCCGCTGAAGACGTTGCTGGTCCACCGGCAACAAGTGCTGGAAACCTCACCTTGAGTACATTCCAGTCCTCCCAAGTAGCTGACGCCGCCGGTAAATGACTCCACTTCACAAGTACTTGTGGAATGGCTTTGTTACCTTTCTTCACCAGGCGACGTTGCAGGATGTTTTCTGGTTGCAAATCCTTCACACTGAGATCCACCACAGTTGTTAGATCAGCATACACAGGTGTGTAATTAGGTGTGAATGGCTTGATCTGAGACACATGAAAAACTGGATGAACCAGACTGCCTTCAGGTAATTGAAGTTTATAAGCGACTGGCCCAATACGTTCCAAGACTTCAAAAGGACCGAAATATTTGAAAGCGAGCTTCGGAAAGGGTCTGTTTACCACCGAAGTTTGAGCATATGGTTGCAGTTTCAACAGGACCTTTTCGCCTACTTGAAAGCTTCGTTCCACACGTTTCCTATCAGCCATGAGTTTCATACGGTTCTGAGCTCTGGCCAGGTGATCTTTCAACTGCTGAAGCTGAGCTGCACGGTCTCTGACCACTGTCAATGCTTCATTTGGAGGCATACTGTCAACAGGGATAGTTATGCCCGAATCTGACTCATATCCATAGAGTGCTTTAAAAGGAGAACACTCTAGAGCTGTATGGTAATAAGAATTGTACCATATTTCGGCCAATGAAAGCCAAGATCTCCAACGTTTAGGGTTATCAGAAACTGCACACCTGAGATACATCTCCAAGCACTGGTTGACCCTTTCAGACTGGCCATCCGTCTGTGGATGATAGGCTGTGCTTCTCAACAATTTAGTGTCAAACAAGGAGAAGAGTTCTTTCCAGAAAGCGCTTGTGAACACCCTATCCCTGTCAGACACAATGGATTTGGGAAACCCATGTAGCTTCACCACATTTTCCATAACTGCTCTTGCCACCATTTGAGCTGTAAAAGGATGTTTCAAGGGTATAAAGTGAGCATACTTAGTGTAACGGTCAACCACCACTAATATAGAATTGGATCCTTCAGACAATGGAAGGCCCTCGATGAAATCCATTGTCCAATCCCTCCAAGCACCACTAGGAATAGGTAAAGGTTGCAGTAACCCCGCAGGATGAGTGTTAGAATGCTTAGCCTGTTGACATACTTGGCATTGCTTCACAAAATTCTCCACATCAGATTTGAGTCCTTTCCAATGGAACAACTGTTTAACTCTGTGATATGTGGCTTGAATACCCGAGTGGCCACCAATAGCTGTGGAATGCAGAGCAGCAATAATTTTAGTCTGAAGTGCTGAATTGTGTGCAATCCAGACCTTGTTTTTGTATTTAATAACACCCTGGTGGAGAGAAAACCCATGCTCATCAGGTGATGTTACCGCCAACTTTGTGAGAAGCTCTTGAGCTAAAGGGTCAGTAGAATAGCTGTTTAACACCTCCTGAGTCCAAAGAGGCTGTACTACTGAAACTGCTTGAAGAGCTGTCAAATGACTAACTCTGGATAGTGCATCAGCAGCCAAGTTATCCTTCCCTTGCCTATAGACAACCTTAAATTGTAGGCCCATTAATCTTGTCATGGCCTTCTTTTGCATGTCAGAGTGTAAAGTCTGCTCAGTCAAATAGGACAGACTCTTATGGTCAGTGCGAATGAGAAATTCTTGTCTCTGCAAGTATGGTCTCCATTTCTCCACTGCCATAATCAGAGCCAAAAATTCTTTTTCATAGATTGACAACTTCTGATGAACTGGTCCCAGAGCCTTGCTTAGAAAAGCTATAGGTTGCTCTTTTTGCATCAACACAGCTCCCACTCCAAAGTCAGATGCATCAGTCTCCACCACAAACTGGGCACTGAAATCAGGAAGTCCTAGAACTGGAGCATTGACCATGGCAGTCTTAAGTTGCTGAAAAGCCTGTTGTGCTACAGAAGACCAAGAAAATTGCTTCTTCTTCAACAAATTGGTTAATGGTCGAGCAATGATTCCATAATTTTTGATAAATTTTCGGTAATACCCGGTGAGGCCTAGAAACCCTCTCAATTCAGTGACTGTAACTGGCACTGGCCATTTTACCATTGCATCAGTTTTGCTGGGATCAGTAGCTACTCCTTGATGAGAAATGATATGACCCAAATACTCCAAAGATTCTTGGGCAAAGGAACATTTACTGAGTTTCATATACAGTTTGTGGGTCCTCAGCTTAGTCAACACTTGCTTAAGATGAATAAGATGCATTTCCAAAGTTGGACTATAGATTAAAATGTCATCCAAAAAGACCAATACAAAGTTTCTCAAGAAAGGTTCTAAGATCTCATTCATAATGCACTGAAATGTGGCTGGGGCATTTGTTAAACCAAAAGGCATCACCCTGAATTGGTAGTGGCCATGATGGGTCTTAAAAGCTGTCTTATGTTCATCAGAGGCATGCATTCGGACTTGGTGGTACCCAGAGCGCATATCAAGTTTTGTAAAGTATTTAGTACCTGCTAGCTCATCTAAGATCTCATCTATCACTGGCATAGGGTATCTATTCTTGATGGTAATAGTGTTCAGTTTCCTATAGTCCACACAGAACCGCCATGTACCATCCTTCTTTTGTACCAACAATACTGGAGAAGCAAAAGGACTAGTACTAGGAATAATCAACCCTGCTGCTAGAAGAGCTTTGACTTGTTTTTCAATTTCATCTTTGTGCAAAGGAGAATATCTGTATGGTTTGGAATTGACAGGTATAGAGTTTGGTAGTAAAGGAATCTGGTGGTCATGGAATCTAGATGGTGGTAGGGTGTTGGGGTCTGAAAAGACATCATCATATTCATCCAAAAGGTGTTGAACAACAGGTGGTATGGAAGGAGAAGCAGAATGTGTTACCTCTACCACTGCATAAGCACCAATATCATTGCCAGCAATCCACTTGACCAACTTTTCAGAAGATAGTTCATGGAGAGTAGGTTTGGAAGGAAGAACCCCTTGAAGAAGTACTTCTTTGCCTTGATCTTTGAAGGCAATAGTTTTGTTCTCCCAATGACAAATCATAGGACTATGTGGATTAAGCCAATCATATCCCAATATGGCATCAAAGGCTCCAATATCCAACACCTTCATATCAGTATGGAAAGTGTGGCCCTGAATCCACCATTCCAATTGATGCACTTGTGTACTGGTGATCAGTGTGTCACCATTGGCCACCTTGACTTGTTGTGGGTGCATAGGGGTTGAAGTGATTCCACATTTGTCCAGAAAAGAGGAACTCACAAAGCTATGGGAGCTGCCACTATCCAAGAGTATTAACATCACTTTATTGTGAACCAGGGCTCTCAGTTTCATAGCCTCACCAGAATCAGTCCCTGCCACTGCATTCAGAGACAAATGACAGAATTCTGCAGTCAAGGCATCCTCCATTTCCAGCTGTTGCAACACTTCATCTGTCAATGTGACATCCAAATCATTCACTACCAAGGCATTGAGATGTTGTTTGGGTCGTTTACTGCATGTTGTCAGATGATTCTGATCAAAAGGTTCTGAACAATAAAAACAGAGGTTATTTGCTTTGCAGAAGTCCCTTTTCTGACGCTCTTTACTGAATGGGGAAATAGGAGTCAAAGGCTTCTGATCCAACTTGGAAGTCACAGACCCTTTGTAGACCGTCTGAAATTTGTTTGGTCTAAATTTCTGGCGATCCAGCAATTGTTCCTGTACCTTGGCAATCCTAACAGCTGTTTCCATAGTTTGAGGCAACTGGGACTGTACTACTGCAGCAATGTCAGGCTTCAAGCCTCTTGTGAACTGGGTAATAAAAAACATAGTGTCATACCCTGTGTTGTGCATCTCAATTAAGAACTGGAGGGATTCATATTCAGAGACATACTCCTCAACTGAATTTGTTTGCTTCAGCTCCAACAGTGCAGTCAGAGCATGAACATAGTCGTAGGCACCAAATTTTAACTCCACGGCCTCCATAAATCTGTCCCAAGTATTAAGGTCTCCTTTGAGCCTCTGCACTTCCACCCAACGGCCTGCATTGTCTTTCATATGCATAGTTGCTGTGGTTATCCAGAGATGGTCAGGAACATTATAGAACTTGAAGAAGTCTTCACATTTGTGCCGCCAGACCTTGGGATCACGACCCGAAAACTCAGGAAAATTCAATTTCGGCACTGCAGCCCTGTATCCTTGTGGTCCCTCCCCAACAGCACGATGTGCGCCAAACGTCGAACGGTTGTGGTGCGGCTCACCTGAAGGTTGTGGAGGTGGCCGTGGTGGACGAAATTGCGGTGGTGGTCGAGATCCCAAAGAGTGAGCAGAGAAGGCATCGGACTCATCATCGCCCGCTCGATCCAAGGTGAGCTGTGCCACGGCCTTGCCTGTTGCCTCGAGTTGCTTTGCCAAAATTGATTGATCCTTCAACACTTGCTCCATTGCCTTCACTCCGAGTTCTTGGTTAACTTGCATCTGCTCCTGCACTCGACTGATGTCCGTTACCCGCGCGAAGAGCAGGTCGATGCTGTCGGTCATCTGCTGCCAGCGTGCCGCCTCCCTCTGCGCCGCCGTGTCCATGGCATCGAGGAGGAACTGAGTCTGAACCGAAGGCTTGGGAGGCGCCATGATGACCGCCCGCAAATCGACCCGGAATGGCAAGGACTTACGGGAAATCGATCGAAATCGCCGGTGCTGCGCGGCAAATTTCGAGATCTCAACACGCCTACGCCGGATCCGGTTCAACCGACGGAGTAAGCGGCACTGCGGCGCGCGCCGAGGAAGCCCGAACCTGATACCAACTGTCGTGACCCTTGGCCGCCGGCGATCACCAACAACGTGAGCGGACAAGAAGGGTAGATCGAGAGATAGCGAATCGCGGAGGAAACGTTCCTCGCGAGTTCCTTTCTGTTACTTGATAAAATGTCTGATATCCATTGTCTTACAGAACACAGTAATTTAAACCCTCCTCTCTTCTCACCTACAGCTGGGCCCATCGGCTCCTGCTGTACACACACATACCACTACGCTTTATTACATAGAAGATGTACGCTCTCAGTTGACGCCGTCGGTCTCGACAAACACATGCAGTTTCCTTTCGTCAGAGAACTTGTGGTCTTGACACACCACTACACTAGCATTGGAGAAATCGCGGCTCTCGATTAGCATCGCGGCTCTCGAACGGGCCGCGGGGGAGAGGGGGAGAAACCGGCCGCAGTGCAGGGGAAAGATTTAAAGAGAAGACCAATGGCTAGAAGAAGATTTTGCATATCGATTTGTACCTGGCACTCTTTTTAGATTAAATCCTGGCACTCTAATTAAATCCTGTCCGCAAGGGTTGTCCTGAGATATTTTTTGGTCTTATATCATGTATATCCAATGTTAGCATAATTGTTTTTCATAAATCTTACTCCTATATGTTTACAAGTATAAGGAATCTTCTCTGTTCAACTTAACATAAAGTTGCTTTGTGAAGTGAAAAAGGTAAAGATACTTTGTATATGATGGACAGAAACAGCGCGTGCCTGCGGGCAAAAACCCGGTAGGGCGAGGATACGGGTGCTATTTTGTGCCCACGGGTACGGGTGCGAGTTTGAGTTTGTGCCCGCGGGCATAAAAATATCTTACCCATACCCACGAACCCGCCTGCCATGTGGACCCTGTACAAGTATATAATGGATTTCTAGGTTCCATCCTTATCCTCCCAAGTCCTGCAGCCCGCAACCAGTCCCGCTCACCTGCTCCCTCCCGCACCACGCCACTAGGCGCCCCGCGCCCAGGAGGCCGCCCGCCCTCGCTCCCCGCCCGCCCACCTTCCCACCGCCACCTCTCCGCCGCGGGGGGCGAGGGGTAGAGGAGAAAGGCGCCGCCGGCGAGGAGCGCGAGGGTGAGGGTGAGGAGGAGAGGGAGGGTCCGGGTGCAGAAGTGGCGGAGGTAGGCGCGCAGCCCGGGCATAGGCGGCGGAGGCGGACGAGCAGCGGGGAGGGGCTGGCGGGCACGGGCGTGCCCACGGGTGATGGGTGCGGGCACAACTTCTTGCCCATGATGAGTGGCGGGTGCGGGCACGGGCATGGGTACAGGGTTTGCCTCGCGGGTGCAGGTTTGTAAACCCTCTGCCCGCGGGTAATGTGCCCGTTGCCATCAATAAACAAAAAAGTTTTGCTTTATTGACGGGAGCACTTCACTTCCCATGTGCTAGGAATTAAAGCTATACCAACCATTATACTAAATATTTTTGTAGCCATGTTATGCTTTAATTATGATGACGTCTCTACGAGCTTTTGAGATGCATATGGTTAGTTCTTTCAAAGTGCATTTTTTACTCTACGTAAAGGAATCTTCAACAATATTTTGTCCTAATATAACTATGTAGCAGTGTACAACTTTCGTAAAAAAATGTTTTAACCTAATACACTGCGGTACTTTAGTACAAATGTTCCCGTGTACTCCCTCCCGTCTGTTAATACAAGACATCCAAACATTAAAAATTTGTCCTCAAATACAATGCATTGTATATATTCACATTTGGATGATTGGATGATTGCTCATTTAATTCTTCTCGAAATTGACAAGATAAGAGAGTAGCTGATTGGTGAATTATTTAAAATAAGTTCCTTGTTATATGCAACTGCCATTAAAACAGCGAGACAACACAAACTCTTCATGTATAACTTAAGGGTATACATGCATCTTTTTCTACTCCTAGTCCTAAAATCTCTAGAATGAACGGAGAATTATGTTGTCATCAAAAGTTTGAGCAAGGTCTATTTTTTTGCTATATCTTCTTAAGCGCTTCTCTGTTTTTATTTTAAAATGACTTGTACATGTCTTCATATATCAAATATCAATTATGTACCTACCACATTAGAAATAATTGTTTTTTTAAAAAAATATTGGTGCTCGGTCAGTGTGAATTATGTTTATAGCACGTGTGCTTTCCCTATCAATTAAAGACAAATTCTATGAGAAGTATATCCCTTTTAACATATTAATTCTTCTTTACCATGTTTAGTACTTCTATATAAAATATTAATTTTACTAGAACAAGCCCGTACGTGATTACCAAATTATTAGATAATATATATTTAGAAATTAAGCATGTTTCATTTTCTAAAACTTATTATTGGTGCTTAGTTGGTGTAGATTGTATGCAGGTGTACTTTCCTTATCATAGGTCCCATGTACACATCGTTTTAAAAGTCTATATGAGAATTACATATACACACTAACAGATACATAATTATATAAATTATTTTGAACTAATGAAAAACTAGTCCTATGCACGTGGCAATCTTATGATATTAATTTTATAGCCTTGTATTGACTAATTTTTTGTGTGTGCACACCTTTTGTTGAACCTTATCTCCATGAATCGTGTACTGAATGGATACCACACCTCAACGTGCATTAAACTATGTTTGTTCATATCTTGTATATTTTGCATTCAAGTAAATATCAATGTATAATGCTTCAATTTGGGCCTAAAATAATGAGCTTCACGTGTTGCTTACATAGGAGATTTTGGTGACATGGACAAAAGAGGAGCATTAGAGGATTGTTGGTGCATACCAGCTGTAGGCTTAGTCTCTTAGACCATTAATTGGCCGGTGGAGGTTGGAGTTGCATTAGGGTTTCTCCGACGAGGGCAAGTCAGGCATTGCTTGCCGCATTGGTCTTACGCGGAAGAAGGGGAGGGATGCAAATTAAACCAGCTCAGGCGAGCAACCCTAGTAGCACCGCGAAGCATCACGCCACCGCAAGCCGACTCCACAGCCCCGCGCTGCCCTTGCATAGGCCGACGCTATCGTCGGCAAATGGAAGTTGCAGCACAGCCGGCTAGTCCGTGGCCACGATGGGTGCAAGACGCCACCTAGCCACCCGCCGCCACCTGAGCTGGCAGTGGAACACCGGATCCGAGCTTGCGCCATCACCTCCCCCCAATGCGTAGATCCGATCTTAGGGAGGAAACAAGAGAGTAAAGAAGGGGAGGGAAAGAAGGAGAGGGAGAGAGGAGGGGAGGTGGGGGCTGCCGCCATCGCCATTGGGTTCTGTGACGACGGCGGCCTGCAGGGCTACTGGTGGGTGGCCGGGCAGCGTGGTTGCCTACATGTCACCTCAGAGGAGATAACGCGGGAGCCAAGCCATAAGGAAAGGCGGCGGAAGGCAGTTGATATGAACAAACTGAGTGTAACTTGTAAAATCAATTGATTTGATATACTAACATTTTTAAAGTTTTTATACTCCAAATTCAGAGTTTTGCATACTGAACCAAATTTTAGAACTTTACGGAAACATCAATAGTGAAGGGTAAAATCTGACCTGTTGTAAAGCTAAGAACACAAAGAATCGCCCTTCCAACCTTCTTTAGCTACGAGTTTCTAGTTGTACGTGAAAACATATATACAGTACCTTAGACTTTGGCAAAATCACCATTGATGAACCACTCTTTCATCATCCTTTTTTAAATAAAAAGTACTTGTAACCGCACGACTTATTTTGACCGTTCATTTCTCTTACATGATAATGCATAGTGAAAGATAGTTAATAAGAAAAATAAGCAAGGCGTTGCAGACAGAGCACATCTTAATAAAGTGAACCTAACTACTACTCGAGCAGGTCATGCTTGTGGCTGGCCTTATGAATCGCCCACTATAAGTACCCCTCTCATTCTTGGCTCTCCTCTTCCGTCTCCTCGTAAAAAAAGGTGCTCACACGTAGCAAGCCAAAGCTCAGGTTGCTCACTTTTTACAAGTTCATCGGGCAACCGAATCCAAGCTCCAAGCCCCTTTCTCTTTTTGATCTATTGATCTAATTTTCAGGTAAATTATCCAACATAACACACTCTCTCTCCTCTTCTAATTTATCTGTGACGTAGAACCAGCAATTTAAAGGTGTACGAGGATTGTTCCCTCTCTTGATTGGTTGGACAGACTAGATTGATACAATATGCTCATTCAGGTCGAGATTAATTAGCAACTGATATTTGCCTCCCTTCTCTTTTTTCATACTCCATCCTTTCGAAATTGCAGATCGTTTTAGTATTTTTAGATTCATATCTTTTATTTATGTATAGTGTACATTTAGGTGCATAGCAAAATCTATGAACCTAGAAATGGCAAAACGACCTATAATTTAGGACGGATGGAGTGCAACTTAAGCAATCTGCTTTTTTTTTTACTAAAACCTTGATCTTTGGATGACCTGCTATTAGATTTATAAAAGCAATTTCCAAAACTTTGTTCCCTTTACTTTTGTGGCTTTCTCTAACAAGTAACATCCCCTTACATTTTACCAATGCCATACAGTGTAAGGTTACCATGGCGACTCGGACTGATGCGATGCTCCTCTTCTTGAGGACCTGTTGCATCATTTCTGCCTTTGTCCCGCTGCTGATTTACTGTCTCAACTTATTCGAACCAAAGCATTTGGGTACTTTAACATGCTCATTTCAGACTCCTCTTGACTTAATTATTGTTTCTTCCATGTACTATTCAGAAGTAGTACACATCCTAAATGCATTCGATCAGTTGCTCGATCGCGTTCTTCACCACGGGCACTGCTTGTGCGGCCATGTCGTATTCCGTGGGCCGGCACATCTCGTCCATGTTCGTGCGGTCCTTGGCATACGGCGCGCTAGCATGGCTGGCCGGCGGCGGCGCGGCGTGTTGCCACGTGAGTATTGCCAAATCTCGCCGACCGCAACGACGCCGAGCAGGCCGAGGCGTAGATATGACGTACTACATGTGAACTTGCTTCAAGGTAACAAATGGATGCACCGACTAAGTTGAATTTGTCCTATGAGATGTTTTGCTCTGATGAGGACTCAGTTTCCTATTTTTAAATAGTTCCAAATGTTGTATATTTTTCGATTTGAATTCCAAGCAAAATAGTGTGAAACGAATTTTTAGCCTAAATTTAAAATGAAACTTTGAGATGCTAGCTAGCTCTTTTTCCTGGTTAGAGTGATTGTTAACATCATGCACAACAGTATGTAACTTCCTTGATAGCCTGTATTTCCAATGCATTGCATATCACTTCCTTGATTTCGTTCCAGTAACTCCTTCGGTAGTTCCGCCAATGAATCAAGAGTGGAAACAAGAATACAACGTGTAATGTAGGTCATCATGGCCCAGGCAGAGACTTATTACACGGCAACCATCAAGACATATGGCTAAACACAGAATCCTGGCTAGAACTCGATTGTTTGAATAAGTTATTCAAAGAACTTGTTGGAAGAAGTTTCCTAGAGAACATTGCTTGAGAATTAGTTTGAAGAAGTTTTTTTTATAAAATATTTTAATGAAATTATCAAAACTTAATTGAAAGAAATCTCTCATGAAAGTTGCCAAAAGAAATTTCCTTCAAAAGTTATCTTAAAAGTTCTCAAGAAACATGTCAGAATTTCTGCTAAGAAGTTACTTGAAAAAGTTCTTTGAAAAATTATGTGAGAAGTTATAAATTTATAGAAAATTGAAAGTTGCAGATACGATTTTGTCTTAAAGAAGTAAATCATAAGTTATCAGAGATCGCGAACGGGCCTGTGACGGATTGGTCAGCAGGACCTTAATAGCACCCAGTGCGTGTGGTGTGAGTGTGGTGTTGCGTGGTTGTGTGCGTCCTATGTATGTACCCTCTAAAAAAAGTTATCAGAGATCACACGTATTCCATGGCCCGACGTATCTTCCTCACGTCCTCGCTCATGCGAACGGGCATACGCCGCACTAGTATGGGTGGATGGGGCACTGGTCCTCTTGGCTTGTGTAGATTTTGGATGCCATGTAGTTTCCTTAAAAGAAAAGTTAAAATTATAAAAAGTTTGTAAAACTCAAACTATAACTTGTGTGGGCTAAATCCCACCTATAAATTATTTTGTTGTAGTTTTATAGACACAAGTTTCACATGTACCTCTCTTGCGGCATTTACCATCTACATTGACTGAAGCTATTCTTACTGCAAGATTTTATTGCATGGTTTCCAAGAGAGCTACATTATCTTTGAATTTTTAAAATGTCGAATGAAACTAGACCTCCCAATGCAAAGTTTCATTCCGCAATTTCATATGCCTACCATTTAAATGTTGTATCTAAGTGACCAATGAAAATTGATGAAACGTGAGGATGAAACACAAACCCTCTCAATGGGAATTTCACACGGTTTCCAACATGTTGGAAACGGTGAGCACCAGTTTTTATCTTGATGAAACTCCTCACATCTATCTCCTCATAAATTATCTGCCATGGCACCATATATTAACTTATGTGGCAGCTCATTTAATTGGGATGAAACTCCTATGAAACTCCCACTGAGATTAGCTTTATGAATCTTTTATGTCAGTGCACAAAACTTCAACATATCTCCCTTTTGTTGCACACGCCCCACGGTGACTCACTAAGCTTCGTAAATGAGTCATATGACTCTTAATTTCCAAGTGATACTATGCATAGTATATAGTATAGACATGAAAGTTTGGGATGTGTACAAATATGTGGATCTTGGAAAAAAACCATGTGTATAAATCGAAGTCATGGTGCAGCCTATGTGTCATGTAAGCTATGGAGTGGATGGTCCTTACATCTAAGGGAGAATTTTTTTTAAAAAAAAAACATGTATGTGAGGATGTAACTTGCAGATGGGTTTAAAAAACACTTAATTAGGTTGGGATCTTACAATTCTCTCTAAAATCATTATCCATTTAGACCTTATTTGGACAGAAACCACACGTGTAGCGGTGAAGCGGCTCGGTGTTACAGTGTAAGTGTAGATACAATGTAGAACAATGCTAGTATAGCGAAAAGCCAAAGTCAAAGTTGGGGCTAGCCCTCCCAAATGCATCCTTAAACATTGTTATACTATAGTTTTCTAACTTGCAACAAGAAATCAAGAAGATTATGGAGCAAAGTAAGGGTGTGTTTGGTAGGACTCCATCCGATTCTGTTTCTCTATGGGAGCTGATTCTTTGATAGAAGTGATTTTGTGGCTGAAAGTGATTCTTTTTTATTCTCTAGCCTAAACTCTTAAAATCAAGATGGAGAATCACTTCACAGAATCAGGAGAAGCTAATTTTTTCATCTCCCAGCCTCTCAGTTTATTTCAGAGAATTACTTACAGAATCAGCAAAAAATCACGTCTCTCTAAAAACTGTTTCGCAGAGCTCCGGCTGAAATCAACAGAGAACCAGCTCTAGGATCTATGTCAAACGCACCCTAACACATGTTCGAACTTCAAACTCCGATCTCAAAAAGAATTGATAACTTGCAAATATACCCCGATGTGCGTAAGCGTTTACAAGTGCAGCAGGTTCATAGTTTCAGACCAACCCGAAGCCCAAAGTCCAAAACCACAGGGGTGTGAACTGTGAAGTCCCGCACCGCAGTACCCTCCCCTGCGGCACAGCGCAGCGTGACGTCAGCTCGTTCGCCGCTTCTCCATCCCCGGCCGAATCAAATCCGAATCCACAGCGACGAAATGGCGGCGGCGGCGCTCCGTCCGGCGATCCTCCGCCGCATCCGCCTCTCCCCCTCCCCGTCGCTCCCCTTCGCCGCCTCCGCCGCCGCGGCGTCCCACCCGCACGCCCTGGTGCGGTGGCTCGCGCGGCCCATGTCCTCCCACGACGCGCACCTCACCCGCGAGGAGGTCGTCGACCGCGTCCTCGACGTCCTCAAGAGCCACCCCAAGGTCGACCCCTCCAAGGTAATACCGTTCCCCTCCGCCGAATCCGCATCCCAATGGCGGCGCCGAATCCCCCGAATCGTACTAACCCTAGGTCGTGGCAGGTGACTCCCGAGGCGCACTTCGAGAAGGATCTGGGGCTGGACAGCCTGGACACCGTCGAGGTGGTGATGGCCATCGAGGAGGAGTTCAAGCTCGAGATCCCGGACAAAGAGGCCGACAAGATCGACTCGCTCCCGCTCGCCATCGAGTACGTCGCCAACCACCCCATGGCCGGCTGAGCCTCAGCTCGCCGGAGGTGAGGTCTCTTGGTTTTTGTTTCCGAGGGCAAATAATTCGCCGGAGTGGCGCAGGAAAACATGTCCCTGGCGCGCTCCGCATTGCTTCGCGAGCAGATGATGATGCCGAAATGGAACATTGACATTTTGTTTCTCAGACGATGCAATGTTAGATTGCTATTTTTGTGTGTGTTATATCTATATATGCTGCTGTTGACAAAATAGTTTGGTTGGTTACGAGGTTTCCCATTGTTCCATGATCTAATTGTTCAAATTGGGTTCATGATAGTTTCTTATGCTTATTTTTCTATTTTCATCCATCTGTTTATGAGAACCAACCCAGAATCGATAAACAAATGATGGTCCGTTGCTTATGGTGATTTATTTAGGCGAAAGTTCTCGTAGTTCATTTCAGCTGTGATGTTGCCTCTTTTTATCCTTCCCTTTGCAGTGCTGATATCATATTTATAATGTGCTTTATCTGACGAAATTATGGTTATATTAGTTAAAACTTAAAAGCATTCCAACTTTTAAGTGAGAAGATATCAAGAGTGAGTTCTAGCTTTTCAAATACTAAAGTTTTATCAGTGAGTGGAAATTTAACTGTTTTCAACACACATGCAAGTGAATACTGACTGCTCAAGTGTCCCTTGCCTTGGAATTCAGTACCAGACCATTTACCTGCCTTGTGCGGGTTGTTGTTGTCCGTTTTGGCAGCAACCAAGCTTTTAGTACAATTAACCCCACCTCTGCCCTGGCTGTCCTACCTGAGTTGGCCCTGACTAAAATTTACCACAAATTGGACTCGCTGACTGAAAATCTATTGTATTCTGCTGAAATTTAATACAAATATTTGTGCCGTGCACATCTTTCATATCTTCCAAATAGTAACAGGAAGTTTGTAAGTTGACTTCCTCTGTTTCTTTGAGTGATGTCTTGGTTGTATTGCTTGAGGATGAAGTCCCAAATGTTTTTTTTTGGATTGTAATTCATCCATTTCGCTATGTTTATCTATTTTATTCCCAGCTGGTTGTTCATAGTGCTTGATCATTTGAAGTAAACAAAGTATATTGATTGCATCGTTTTCACTCTCCAATCCTATTTTAATGCTGTAAAAGATGATTGATGATTGTAGCATGACCTTTAGTAGGGGTATGTGTATTCATTTTCTTAGATTTAGTGTGTTCACATACGGGTCTGAAATCACTAACTAAGAAATGTTAATGAGAAATGACCATACACTTCCCAATTAAGTTGGACGCTATACCACTATCCTTTTTTTGTAGCTTAAATTCAGGGTAGAGTTAATACATTGTAACAACTACGTCCTTGTTTTCTAGCAGCCAAATATTTTTAAGCAACATTTTTCAACAGGACGGAGAATATGAAATGGCAGACCTATGTGAAACAAAATATTTAATTTAAAAACTTTACTCTTTTTATGATTCTTATAGTCGCAAGTTTGCT
Source organism: Setaria viridis (assembly GCF_005286985.2). Lineage (NCBI taxonomy): Eukaryota > Viridiplantae > Streptophyta > Magnoliopsida > Poales > Poaceae > Setaria > Setaria viridis. The sequence goes on from NC_048264.2 coordinate 7,426,671, forward strand.
ATACTATTTTTAGTAAAGTGATTAGATACTGCCGTACATGTGTTTTCGGTGCAATTAAGGAGAATAGCTAAACATCTTTGAATTTCTATTATACACCCTTGACTCTCCAATTCAAGATACATATTGTTTTGGACATCGACAAGGTCTACAAAATGAAAATTTGACCAACAATTTATATGACAATAAGATATTTCAAATATTAAAATCTTGAAAGTACTTGTCATGTTGAATCTAGTAACATCTATCTTATATTGTCAATCTATGTAATCTTTATATATTGATGTTGAAAGTTAAAAAGTCTGACTAGCAGGAATCCTAAATGACATACTTTTTGAATTGGAGGGAGTAGTAATTAACAAGTTTGCCCATAAATCATCTGGTTCTTGCTGAAACCAAAAGCCCCCACCCTTTGCCACTTCAAATCAGCATGGTTTATGTTACTTGGTGCTGAATCCCTAAACTAGCTTTTTTTGGGTTGTATATTTCAACACAATGTGTGCCCCTCTTTCGTGTATAGCTTACCAGGTAGCATCCTTTCTTCCTTTTAGTCCTGCTCACCTCTCTACATATATGCAAGTTGCAAGGTTTTCACTGAGACTTTGGGTTATTAATCTTCCCATTATTGAAGGTGTTCTTTTTGGAGCTGAATTTTTCATTTTGCTGGAAGTCTAGTTTGCTTGCTGTTGTAACCTTCTGATTGGTGGGAATTGATTCCGTCTAGACTTATTTTAGTTGCCATGGTGCATGAACATGAAACACCATGTATTTGACTTCTACACATCTGAACTTTTACTCTAATGCAACCAGTCGCATGTTATTTTTAGTCACATTCAGGGCTACCGAATGTTGGTTGAGTGTTTGCAATTTTCTGTAACAGTTGCTCGTTTTTTAGTTTCTCTTGTGGTTGCCCATGTACGTTTGTGTGATCCTGATGTGATGAGGTTATTTGTATTTCTTTTTTGAACAGGAGGTTATTTGTATTAGCAAAGAAGGAACCAGGTCGCCTGTTTAGGTAGTAGCTGAGAAATGAGATCAAAGTGTTGTGTAGCTAGGACCTTAAGATATTTAAAGTATGCTGTGTAACTGTGAGTCTCAACCTATGACAGTCATTGGCTTCTTGATGGTTGACACTGTCAGACAAACAAATTGAAAAGTAGATGAGCAAAAGCTTAATTTGTTAGCTCCAGATGTCAGCCAACCTTGTTGAAATGCTCTCCGGAAGGAGTGAAGCATTGTATTTCTTCTGTTAGTATCTGCTACCTATGCAATTGCAAACTGCATCTGGGCGTAGACACTACTCAATTGTCTTTGTTGTCTTGAGAACCTTATGTGTTCATACTGCTTCTCACATCACACCACTATCATGATCGATAGAAATGTGATCATAAAAAAATGAACTGGGATGAGTCTTGGAATTGAGAAAAATTGCCTTGTTCCATGTGGATCTATTGTGGTGCCAATTGCTTTTGATATAGTTGCAGTTTCCATGTGTTAACCACAACTAAGGGTGTAGAGCAGGTAGATTGGATGAATATTTTATATTTATTCTAATAATTATCCAGTTTCCTCCAGTTGGCCTAGAAACTGTCTGGTTCTGGTTGATACTAAAAGCCCTTACCTTCGACACTGAAGATCGCCTTGTTTTAGGTCATAACTGTTTGTATTTAGTGTGAAATGATGTTCAATACCTGGACTGGCTTTTCTGGTTAACTCGGAGGTCACCACTGAGGTGCTGAGGTGCTGAGGTCCTGGAACCCTGGTTAAACAATGTCATATGACTCGTTCCCCACTTTCAAGCATGGCCGACCAGGTATTGTCCGTACTTTCTGTGAGTGCGGCTCTTTCTATCAACATCTGGATAAGGTTTTGATTGAGATCGTGTGGTATCTGCCTAGATGGGCACATTATACTGCTATGCCACTTCACAGGACTCCATTTAGCTTCCCCATCCCTGTCACCAACTATGTAGTTTTCTTTATCTGAATTTTGGCAATTGAATCATGTTAGATATGCACCGTCAGTTCTCCAAAAGCATTACCAAACAGTAGGTACTATGTAAGGCACATCATCTTTTTATTTGGGTGTATATTTGTTGAAGGGGAGCTTTGGGAAGGTGAGTTTTAGTTGGTTTGCTGTTTTAACCTCCAGATTATTTATAACTGATACAGCCTAGAATTGTGATGCTGTGAATCTGTGACAGTTTCTGCATGTTGCCACAGGGCATACAACATGCATACACATCCTCATATAGCAGCATAAAACCTCGTGATCTGACTTTGTGCCATAATGCAACTGGTTGTACTTCTTCACGCAGACTGTAAATCCAAGTACCGCACCAGTTTATGTTATGGCAGCTTTTCACACTGGGTCCTGAATGGCTTCAATATGTTTGCAAGGTGTTTTCTATTGCAGCAAACAAAATGAAATAATGCTGGTGATTAGAGTTTCATGCAATATTTTGGAATTTTTGCTCGTTTCTGTGGTTGCTCGTGTTTCGGTAGTATGTGCTGGTGTAGCTGAGAATGAGATACCAATTGTTGTGTGGCTAGGACCTTCAGGTTATAATCATGCTGTGTTACAGTCAAAGACAGTCATTGACAGTCATTGACATCTTGTTAAGCGAAACTGGCAAAGTACTGAAATAAGTTGATCCGCAAAATTTCAATTTTATGAGCTCGTGTTCTCTAGAGACCATCTTGAAAACCTCCCATTAAGCATGGAAGCATCACATTAATTGTGTTAGTATGTGCAAACATCTTGCCGACGCTACTCACCAGTCATTGTTGAACTTGAGCATTTTGCATCATTATCTTTGGATGTGCATCATGCATGCCACTACATGGTTGGTATACTTGGTAGCATGTCATGATAGCATGAACTGGGATGCATCTTGGAGCTGTGAATTTGCCTTGTTCCATGAGAATTGGTTGGTTGTGGTGCCAAGTGCTGATGCTACCTGATCTAATGGCAGCACGGGTCTCGGAGTTGCACACCAAACGAGCACGCAGATCCCAATACGGTGGATGTATAGAACCACAACTTCCCCATTAACCAACAAGTGCACCAGTCACCAGGCCTGCAAGCTGCAGCACTCGTTGGGTGTGTTATCATCATATATCACAGTTTACACGAGCACGTGTCGCACAACATGCTCGCGGTAAACACCTTCACCGTATTACGTCAATAATCATTTAGGTCCCTCCGTTTTAGATCGTTTTGATTTTTCTAAATATATGATCTTGGCTATGCATCTAAATATAGATTATATCTAGGAACGTAATAAAATCGGTGTACGTAGAAAATCAAAACAACCTACAATTTAAAATAGAGTACTAATCATGCTTTACAATTTCACACAAATAATCAAGGTAGCCAATCATATTCTTTAGGAAAAAAACACTTTGCTAAGGGACCCAAAATAAGCTGCACTGTAGTTGGGAGATTTTTAGTATTGTCATCGGATTCGCTCTCCCTATGGCCGTGCTCAAAAGGTGCAACAATGGTGACACAAAGGGTTTGATTGGATGGTTGCATTCGGTCTCATCCAATCTTGCCGGATGCAGTCAGCTCGCAATCGGATGCCTGCACTATGTGTTGAGCCAAGCCCTCGAGACTCATTCCGCACCCCCCACTCGTGCGGTGCGAGAATTTTTGGCATTCCTGTCGAGCTTGGCTCGTGCAATGCTAAGCCAGCGGGGTCTGCATGTATCATGCGAGCCAGGTTGCACCCAATCACGCCTAGAGGCCAAAGTTAGCATGGAGATTTGTAAATGGTAAGATTTGGATGGAGGGTGGAGCCAAAGTGATCTACAAGAAGGAGTGATATGGTTCACAATATAAAGGAGAAAAACGGTGAATGTATTATTAATAATTTCCCTATAGAGTTTGCAAACTACTCCCTTTGTTTTCAAATGCAGGTCGTTTTAGCTTTTCTAAATAGATAGATTTTGATATGAGTCTAGATATAATTTATATCTAGGTGTATAATAAAAATTATATATTTATAAAAATCAAAACTACTTAAATTTGAAAACGGAGGGAGTAGAAGTCAATTAGCAATAATCAAATTAAGTGAGAATTTGTCGAGCTAACTAGTCAACTGGCACAAGCCGCGTGAACAATTTTAACAGGACAGGAATCAAAATGCTGCATTCTCGGCGAACAAAAACCAGTCGGTGTTTCGCGGTCCCACAAGCCGCCAAAAAGAACCAAACCAGAGTACCAGACCGGTCGGTGATTCAGCGTGGAACATCTCTTGGACCAATCCCAGCCATCCGTTGGAGATCCGGCAGCACCCAGGAAGCACCACCCCCTCTTCCTCTCCACTACCCCACACCACCCCCGCCAGCCGGCACGAAGCGCGGCGTTAATATCTCCACCCCTCCCTCTCCTCCCCTCACCCCCACATCCTCCTCCTCCCACGATCCCCAAATCCTCCTCCGGATTTCGCATTCAGCGCGGCGCAGGTGAGCCTCCCCCAACCTCCCCCTCCCCTTCCTCCTCGCCGGATCCAGATCTGAAACCGCCGCGCTCTCAGATCTCCCTGCCCCCGATCTCCTCTCGCGCGAAGTCTCCGATCTCCTCCTCTCCGGGGGTCGCGCGCCGTCGGGGTTCGTGCAGATCTCCACCCGCGCGACGGATCGGGGCGTTCGGTTGGATCGGCTTGGACCCGCGGCGCCGTCTCCTCGGCGCGTCGCGGGCTCGCGATCCGTTTGTTTTTTTAGGGTTTGTATGTGTGGAGATCTGACCCGGGGAATGAATGGGTTTGGCGATCTGCAGGTGGTGAAGGGGGGTAGAGAAGGGGAAGATGGGGCTCGCGTTCGGGAAGCTCTTCAGCCGGCTCTTCGCCAAGAAGGAGATGCGGATCCTCATGGTGGGGCTCGACGCCGCCGGTAAAACCACCATCCTCTACAAGCTCAAGCTCGGCGAGATCGTCACCACCATCCCCACCATCGGTGAGCCCCCCACGCGCGCCTCCTCTCTCTTTCCCTTCCCTTGCGCACGTTGATCGGTTCGGATCGTGCTGTTCAATTCGGTTATCAGGGGGTCGCGCGGTCTAGCACAATGCCCTGTTAGCGTTTATATCTGGTCAATGGATCCATTTCATGCGTAAATGATGGATCTGCATGTTTAGAACACATCGTTCCTAATATTTTTGAATTGAATTCCAGCATATCTGAATTTACCTGTACACGCAGTTGCACCTGATTTGATGCAACACATGCGATTTATGTTGGCCTTTTTGACTGTAAGATCCGTTTGTTCGTAGTGAGCATGATTCATTGTTTTCTTTAATGTCATCGTCACTGATTCATGTTTTTTTATTCATTATAATAGTTTCCTGTCTCCATGAACTCATCTCATTACAAAACATTGAAATGCAAGTGAACTGTGTAATTTTTGATTTCATTATTATCCAATTGAAAATTTTATTGTCTTCTTATACCGCCAAAAAATTAGGAAAGCTCATTTAGACATTATCACGTTGAAGAAGGCAAATTGAACCCTCTGAAAAACTAGGAAAGATAGGAAACAATAATGTAATAATGGCCTCAACACATGTAATGCAGGTTTTTGATGTCGGGATATTTATTTTCTGTTAATTGAAGGGTTTGATACAATAAAACTTGGATTAAAAAAAAGCAAGCCACGGTCTATATGCAACATTTTATAGGTTTGAATAAAATAAAACATGGAGGAAAAAAATGCAAGCGATGGTCTATATTGCTAATTTCTTATGCTTATTCTGTGATGACATGACTGGTGTTTAATGTTTCTATGTCTTGTGTCTTACAAGAGAGTTGACTTTTAAAATGCAGGTTTCAATGTTGAAACTGTTGAGTACAAGAACATTAGCTTCACCGTCTGGGATGTCGGGGGTCAGGACAAGGTATTATGATCTACAACATCATTTTGCATTGTACTGCATACTGCTGTCTTTTATTTTATTGTTTTGCCAAGTCCAGCATTATTTTTCATTTGAAAGTAATTTTCTACGCAGTGATCTGATTGTTGGTGATTTTGTGGTACCAAATTAGTTTGTAAGATATGGAGATACTGCTTGGTCTATGGCCTCTCTCTATCTTACACAGAAGTATTTGCATGTTCCTTCAAATTTTGACTGAAGTGTACACATTTTTCTGAAAACAGATCAGACCTCTCTGGAGGCATTACTTCCAGAACACACAGGGTCTTATCTTCGTTGTGGACAGCAATGACCGTGACCGTGTTGTTGAAGCCAGGGATGAGCTCCACAGGATGCTGAACGAGGTAAAACATTTCCCAGGCCATTTTACCATGCTGTCTAAGTGCTGCAGAAAGGCAATTTACGAATATCTTAATGGATTTGATGTGGTATTTGCATTTTATTGACAACAAAACCTTTTAGTTAGGAGTAACTGTCATTTTAACAAATCACTCTGAGAAGAGTAATACTAGTTGTTTCTTTATATTGTTTTACCTCTTATTTCAACTTCCATACAACACTTGTCTGCAAAATAAGCCAGAGAGGATCTGGTCCTATCTTAAAACAAAAAAAATGGTCATTTATTTATTTTTTGATTGATTAGGGAAATCCCTGTATCCTCTTTTGATATTCTGTCTGGAAAATATGTTAGTAGTTCATTCCATTTTGCAAATCCATTTTGTGGCAGTATTAAGTGAAATCCATTTGGTACTCTGATGGCAGGATGAGCTACGTGATGCTGTGCTGCTTGTTTTTGCCAACAAGCAAGATCTGCCCAACGCTATGAATGCTGCTGAGATCACTGACAAGCTTGGATTACACTCCCTGCGCCAGCGACACTGGTAAATGATCAATGATTATCTGCTTCAGTACATTTGCATCTGTGTAGCTAATATTCTGTGACTTCATATTGACATGTGATCAGCATTAGGTGTGAATCACCACTTTCTGTGAATCCTTTAGTTCTTATTACTGTGTTCTTGCTTACAGGTACATCCAGAGCACTTGTGCCACAACTGGCGAGGGTCTGTACGAGGGTCTGGACTGGCTGTCCAGCAACATTGCTAGCAAGGTATTCATACTTTGTGATTTCCTGTCAGTGATTCAGTCACAAGTATACTATGTGATCGATCTGTAGATAATCCATATGTGTTTAGCCCATTTTGTTATGCTACCAGGAGCAAATAGTCTATCTGAAATTCCTGTTCACTGTATGTTGGCCTAATACCATTTCCCTCCCTTTCTGCATCTGTAGGCTTGAGGGGCCTGGCTTTGGATATCAACTGCGAACTGACTAGGAGCTCCGGATGTATCATGGAAACTTAGGACAGAATCGCTTCTGCAACCTATTAGGTGTCTTCTGCCGGCACGATATATTTTTTGTTTGGAATATGTAATGATGTCACTGTTGAATGTTTGTTCTACCCTACTTCTACTGTTGGATGTTCTTTGGACCTGTTCATTTTGCACAAGGATTGGAGTTCCAGTATCATGCTACTTTGGAAAGCTGTTACATACATTCGTAGTACCTGATTAGTATATTGCCAAGTTAATCGTCAATTGTGAATCCCGATCTGATTCAGCAATCATAATAGAGTGCACGAGGCGTACTGGTAACCTCTGATCGAGCTGATAAATTTATGATACCCGGTTGAAGCATTGTACGGACTACTTTCGACGAGTTCTTTATCCTTCCATCGTCCAGGATCCACCTTAGGTATCCTGGAGACACGCTGCTGAGAAGTAAAAACTAAGAAGTTTGCATCTAAATCATGAGCATGAACCATGTGACCTACGCAGTGATCACATTGCAGCGGTAAAACACATGCATGGGAAAGCTGAAAATACTTCCACATCAGTCATGGATGCAGCTGAAGCCACACATGATTAAGATCAGACAAACGATAATGATGTCAGAAAAAAAGCTAAAATTGTTTCTCGTGCTGCTAAGTAGGACAACTCCAATTTCTGTTCCAACAAACTAAAAAATTTAATCTAAGCATGTGTTTGGATGGGAGACAATGTAGGACGGGACGGTCCCGTCCCACTTTCTTAGGATGGGATGATCCCATTTTATGTTTGGTTGAATGGGATGGGTTCGTCCTAATTTTTTGTTTAGTTGGAGAGATTGCAACAGACGGGACGAGCACCGTTTTCTCCTTCCGTTAAACACTGTTTGTGGGGCCCACTTGTCATACTACCAACATCTTCTTCCTCTTCCTCCACCTGCGCCACGCTAGCCTCCCCTGCTCCACCCCGCCGCCCCCCGATCCTCCCGGGCGCCCCCGCCTCCGACTGCATCCGCCCCAGCCGCGCCCGCCTCCGCCCGTGGGAGCCCCGGCCGCGTCCGCCCCGACCGCGCCCGCCTATGCCCGCAGGAGCTCTGGCCGCATCCGCCCCGACCGCGCCCGCCTCCGCCGCGCCCACCTGACGAAGAAGAAGCAGGAGCTCGCCCACCTCCAGCTCGCCCGTGCGCCCGCAGCGGAGCTCGCCCACGCCAGCCATGGAGGGCCGCGACGGAGCTCCAGCCCGTCCGCGCAACAGCGGCGGAGCTTGCCCGCTCGCTGTTGCTCCCTCTCGTGTGACAGACGGGGGGCGACGGCGTTGAAGTGGGACGACCCCGTCCGCTCTTTTTTGGCGGACGGGAGCGTCCCGGATATTTGCGGTATATTCCCTACTAAGGACGACCCCATCCTATATGCTCCCCAGCCAAACACTGGTAAAAATGGGATCGTCCCGTTCCGTCTCGTCCCGTCCTCAGAACCAAACACACCGTAACAGGACCGGGGTACCAGCAGGAACAACAATAGTGTCGTCCATGACCAGCCGCCGTCTCCTCCTCACGTCCGCCGTCCTGCTCGCCGCAGTTCTCACCGCCGCGGCCGCCGGCAGCTCCCCGGGCCACTGCGTGCCGGGGCAGGGCATCCCGCTGAGCCCGCTCCCGGCGTGCTGCCGGCAGCTGGAGGCCGTCCCGGCGGAGTGCCGGTGCCGGGCGCTGCGGGTCATGGCGGAGGAGACGCCGCCGGCCGTGGTGGGCCGGGCCTGCTGGGTCGCGCTGGCCCAGTTCGCGCCCGCCGTCGTGGCGGAGGCCGAGTGCGGCCTGCGCACCGTCCACGGCATCCGCTTCTGCTACGCGCTCCGCGCCGACGGCTGGCCGACTGAAATGCGTGTCTACGTTCTGCCAGTCAGCGTTGAGCAAATAAAGGGAACAGCTTACAGCTCATGGCTGTGTGTGTTCTCGTGATCATGAGTTAGTCTCGCGTTGAGCAAATAAAGTGGTGCCGATATCGATTGTTTTCCACAATTGTATTCTGTAGACAGGTATTCTTATAGTGACAGCTTGTCTCAACCGCGTACTGTGAAAAAAAACACACCCTGTGTGCACTTTTCAGAAGCTGGTGCAACATAGACTGCGTGCATATGAATCGTACGGTCCTAGAACTCCAAGTTGTTTAAGGCCTGAGACAGATCAGTCAACCAGCAGCACCGACGCCGCCGCTTCTCCGGGGCCGGTGGCCCGCCATCTCGTCGGTGTCGTCGTCCGTCGGCCGGGGGAGCGCTCGCGGAAACGAATCGATGAGGGGCCCATCTTTTCCTGGGCTAGGCTGAAATGATCCCGCGTAGGCCCATGGAGGCCTGGCGCAACCCCCAGTGGCTGCGAGACGACGACCCCAGGCGTCGTGACATTTGGGATGCCCGGCCCTAAAAATTCATTACTCATCTGCTTGCAGTACGTGCAGGCCGATGCACCGGCCCAGCAAAGCTTCACCGGCCTTTTGAATGGACACCACTTCTTAAGAATGGCCCGCCTTAAAAAAAGCACTCCATTATGTTTCCTTTTAAATCAACCTAGCTCTCGGTCCACAACGCCCCTCTAAAAATTACGTATGTAAGAGTTATAATAGATTTATTATTAAATACTATGTTATTTCGGCAAAACCATGTAGATTAAAACATAGGCGGCCGCTTGCTTCCTTGATAACCAAAGTAGATAAGAAGAAAAAAAAGAACACAACATACCATTTTTACATGGAAATACCCTTACTAAAATAACCATGGGTGCCAGCGACCTTCATTGTATCATGGCAGTTACAAACATATGGTTGATCCTTTACTTCATCACCTTTCAAAGATCAGTATTAGATCGTGATTGATCCTTTACTTCAGTCACCTTTCAAATTAGAATTCGGCATGAGTTAACGACGATAACGAACTTGCTTGAGTTATCAAGTCAAGGCAAGTCGTCGCTGTGGTCCATCAGCCAGCTTAGCTGCCATATCGTTCGTAGTCGTAGACGTCACAAGGACATTGTTGTGGCCTGTCAATTCCGCACAAGGACGTCACAAGTACATGTGTGGGTCCCACAAGTACGAGGAGACACTACTAGAACTCCCCGAGTTCTTCCCTGGAGCAAGAAATCACGAAGGTCGTAGGGAACGTTACGATTTCCCTACGGTTTTGCTAACGTGTTCTAGGAAATAAACTATCCCCAGAGTACTCAGAAATTTTCTCGGGAAAGAAAAAATCAGTAGGCCGGGAACCCGAAGAGTTCCAGTAGTGAGAGGGGGAATGAAGAAAACGGCTCGCACTTTTTCTAATGCCAAGTAACAGCCATCACACACACCCTCTCCTTCCCCGCCGTTGCTTCGCCCGCCCTCTCCTTCCCCTCCAGCTGCCCTTTCCTCCCTTCCCTCGTCAGCCACCACGCGGGCAACGGAGCTCGCCCCCCGCGCCGTCATCTGCTCGGGCCACGCCACCCTCTGCTCGGGCCATGCCGCTGCTCGCCCCGCGCCGCCCCGCCCTCCGCCCCAAATCAGCGTCGGCAGTTGATCTCCACTGCGAATCGATGAGCCGTGGCCCCGCAAGCTCCTTCCCGCGGCCATGCTGCACGCGCCCGGGCCTGGGGAACAAGTGGAAGAGACGAGGGGGCGCCCCCTCAAGTTTCTTGGGCGGCAGAGCTCGCCCGCTTGCATGTAGCGGAGCTCACCAGCCTTTCGCCGCGGAGCTCGGAGCCTGCAGCTCAGCTCGCCCGCCTGTGTGCGGCGGAGCTCGAGCCCCTGCGGCATAGCTCGTTTGGCCGCGTGCGGCGGCACTCACCCTTCACGGCGGAGCTTTCCCACGCGGCGACAGGTTGTGGCGGAGAGCGACTTGGATTGGCGACGCTCTCGGAGGTGGAGTCCGGTGGCTGCGGTGGATGGCGCGGCGGCGAGTCGGCGCGGAAAACTCACGTACGCGATAGTTGCCCTTCCCGCCTCTGGCTACATTGAAAAATAGTTGGCATATTTCAGTTGTAAAGTTTTAGGCTATGATCTATTTTGGCCGTTTGGATTGGTATATTTCAGTTAAGAAGAGAGAAATTTAGGTTATAGTCTAAAAATAACAACTATTTTTTGGTAGTTTTTGTATAGTTCATCTACTGAAGATGCTCTAAAGATACCGCTCTAGTCTACGTCTACTTCCTCCAAGCGTAAATCAAGCTGCCAGTATTATCCTTGGAGCAAAACAAATTTGTTCTCATTCAAATAGAGAAAAGCTAGATTATTTGAACTGATTTCTTGTGTTTGTCTTCAACTACTTTTCTCTTTGCAGGGAAAAGTCCAAATTACTCCCCTATGCCATTTAGTTCAATTCACCCTTTAACACAATTTGTTCTCCATGCATAAGTGAAGTCTTAAGTTAAAATTTTGCAAGATGATAGCAACCATCATAACACATGTTAGAAAAATATATGATAAATTTTTTATCATTATTTTGATGGGTAGGATATTTAATAATGAAATTTATTTTTGAGATACAAAATTATATAAAAATAATGGTGAAAAATTTATAAAATATTTTAAATATATATTATGATGTCCACTACCACCCTGCAAAGTCTCAAATTAAAATTCAACTTGTGTATGGAGAAAAAAAATAAATTCCATTATAGGGTAAGTTGAATCAAATAGCATAATTTAGGGGGTAAATTGAATCAAAATATAGTTTAGGGGTTATTTGAACTTTTGCTATACTTGAATGGAGTAATTTGAACGTTTTCCCTCTTTGTAAATATTTCTACGTCCAAGTACTTATTGGCTGCTCGGACTCGGGAACGTGCATGTCAGCATCAATAATGATTGAGGATACTAGTACCTTATTTAGGGTCTTATAGTTTTATCTAAATTTCTAATTGTTTTTCCAAGTATTGTTGAAATAAGAAATTTGATTCAAAATAATTGGGAGGGAAAAGGAGAAATGGAACACGTTAGCAATGGGCCCTCTAGGCCGCTTGGGCCAATCAGCACAAAGCTGAACAGTTAAGTAGGGAACGCTAGTCCGGCCCAGAAGCGCCAGTGGCGTAGCTAGGGTTTCATGTTAGGTGGTCCATCTTAACATATTTTTTTAACTGTAATATCATCTCCACTTCTTTTCGCAGTAAGGAAGGATGAACGCTGATGTTGATATAGAACAACGAAGGAGCGATGCTTCTTTTATGGATCGGAACATCACAGTAGGAAGGATGTGATGGGCTTGGGCTGGATTTCTAGGGTGATCCCTGGCCTACACGGACCACCCTCTAGGTCCGCCCCTGAGAAGCGCGACGTGAAGGCTACTCAATTTGGCCCAGCGAAGGGGAGAAAACAGCATGGGACTCAAAACCTCGGCCTCATGTGGCGCCTCGGCGCCAACAAGGCGCTGTAGACTATACAAACTACAAAGACCCCCAAGCTACTAGGGTGCCAAGCTGCAGAGCTCCTCCGGCAGGAAGCAAGTACGACGTGGTGGTGCAATTCTGTAAATAATGTTCAGTCATCACATGGTCAATGGCTCAATGCAGAAGCAGCAGCCCTGAAGTCTCGACCTCTCACTGATTAATTATATTGATAAATTGACGCAAAATAATCTTATTTTTCTCAAATCGTCGCAATCCCATTTTACAAAATCTCAACTCACATCAATTGACATTCCGAACTTAACATTCGGTCACAATATTTAGTGAACTCCACTGTCAATTCGCATCAACTTACAATCTGAATTTAACATTCAGTCACAATATTCAGTGGACTCCAGTCGCAATTCACATCAGTTTCTGAATTTAACAATGAGTCACAATATTCAACGAAACACCACCAGCACTTTCCCAGATCTCAGACGAGGCAGGAATTTGGCGGGGCCTCAACGGCGCGGTGGTTTGTGGGCCAAGCAGCGACACCTCTGAATATCCATTGCAGCAATTTTTTTTTCCAAAAACATTGCTGAGCAAGTATTTCATTAACAGGAAGGGCACGCCACCATTACAAGAGCTGCTGGGCCGTGTTTGTTCGGTGTTGCGGCTGGAGTGCTGGGAGGTTGAGATCTCCATTGGATCGGCACATAATTCAGTCAGTCACCCAGCACCCTCACAACTCGGAATTGTTGTATTCTTTTAAGTCTTTTGAAATGTTATTAATTGTTGTATTCCCCCTTTTACAACATTTTCAGTTTTAAAATCATTCGTTTTAATTGTCAGAAACGAACAAATCGGTGATATTTCACTTCATGGAATTAAGGAGCCATTTAATTTGTTGAAAGTTTGAACTGAAAAAACAATAAGAGGGGGTGGGGGGGGGGGGGGGGGGAGGTGAAAGGAATGGTGATTCTTTCAAGCAAGAGGGCTGAAACCATTGTTTGGGGCTAAAATCTGAAACACATCATGTGGGCATTTCCTCCTGTTAAAGGGAAACAGGACCGTAGTCAGTCAACTAATTCTTCCATCTCTTCTTGGGTTCACCGGTTTCGATCCTTTCTCTGTTCGCACTGTCTTTTGCAGCCCAATTAGCGCGGCAGCAGCAAGCCAACAGGCACCAAGCGCGGCAAGCACACTTCTCAAATATAGTCCCACCTCGCGCAGGCAGTTGGGATGGGGGGGAGGCGATGGGTATATAAGAAGACTACTCCATGCATCTGGGGAAGCGGGAGCTACAGCCGAGCACTCCAAGTTGCATCATCCCGATCGACGAGCCTATGGAATGCGAAATGGCGATCTCTAGTTCTGTTTGTAACTTGGATATTCACGGATAAATGGCACATGATCTTCCATTGTTATAGCCTGCAAACATTCACATACCAACTCAAACAGTGTGCATGGAAGACTGGGGAATTTCTCGCGGCATCTTCGTTCTAGGGCTTTCTGTCGATTTGGGGAATTTCTTCGCGAGGCGGGATAGCCGATGTAGAAAGCAGATGGAAACCCTAGCTTGGTCCATCACGTGGGTGTATGTGTATGGGGGCACAGTCAGATGTAGAAAAAGAGTTGAATTACTACAACAATAGAGTTGACCTGCTCCTGGCGCGCAAAATAGGCTGACTTGGCAGCCGCCTCTTCGGCCATATGAACAGATCACGCGGCAAATATTGCCGTCGCGGCGTATGAGTCATCATTTGATACGCGGGTGGACCATTTATTCATCATTTATAAATGCGGGTAAGAAATAACATACCGAGAGAATGGACCAAATCTTAGAAATTCTCTCATTGAATGCCTTCCACCAAAATGACGAGGTTCCACGCCGCTCTATATATGTTCGCCTTGGGCCATCTTGTTCTCTGCTAGAGCTTAGGCCCCGTTTGATTCCACAGACTAAAGTTTAGTTCCTATCACATCGAATGTTTAGATACTAATTAAGAATATTAAACATTGACTAATTACAAAATCAATTGCATAGATGGAGGCTAATTCGTGACATGAATCTATTAAGTCTAATTAATTCATGATTAGCACATATTTACTGTAGCATCACATCGTCAAATCATGGACATCTGTGTAATTAGTTTTATAATTAGCTCATGTTTAGTCCTACTAATTAGCATCCGAAGATTCAATGTGACAAGAACTAAACTTTAGCTCAAGGATCCAAACACTCCCTTAGTTTCTTCGAGGTCTACGGCGTAAGCTTGATTGGTCAAGTTTGAAGGTATGCAATCTCGTCGCCTTATATTTATAACTTTTTTCTTATAATCTTGTAATGCTTGTTTCGTTGTAGCCTTTAATTTCCTGCTATAGATCTACACTAGGTGGCCTAAAAATCTGATTTGTGGGTTCCCTTAGTTGCGCATGTCGTTGCATTTCAAGCCTTCTCAGCATTGTAGCCGCATCATTGTGCATGTCACACTTAGTTTTTGCTGGTTGTATGCATGTCACACTAAGGGCCTCTTTGGGAGCACTCCACTTCAGAAAAACCAGCTCCACTCCACCAGCTCCACACTTTCCTAGCTCCACTCCACCGACTCCAAAAAAACATGGAGCTCCTGCACGTGTTTGGCTGATGGCAGTGCTCCAGCTCCAAAAACGTGAACACTTGTTGTGAATGGTCTATTTTACCCTTTGTTAACGGACCCACATGTCATACTCTTCTGTTTTCTCCTCTCTTCTTCCTCTCTCTCCTCTCCTCTTCTCTTCTACGGGCACCTACCAGAAGAAGATGGACATGGACATGGACATGGGAGCTCGCCCCGGGCGGCGCGGTGGGCGGACGACGGGCGGCGCGTCGGGCGTCGGGCAGGCAGCGCGTCGGGCGGCGGGCGGCGGCCGGCGCGCGGGCGGGACGGGGCGGCGCGTCGGGCAGCGGGCGGCGGGCAGGCGGCGCGCCGGGCGGGACGGGGCGGCGGCCAGCGCGCGGGTGGGACGGGGCGGCGCGTCGGGGCGCGGCGGGCGGGACGGGGCGGGGGCACGCCGGCGCGCGGGTGGAACGGGCGGCGGCCGGCGCGCGGGTGGAACGGGCGACGGGAGTTTTATGTTTCGCGAACCGGTACTGTGTAACGAGTGGCAATGGTGGGTAAATACCCACCAACTCCACGAGGAGGTCTGTACAGGGGGTTTTTGGAGCACCTCTTGAGGTACTCCACAAAAAACGTGGATCTACCCCCCTGCTCCACCTTTTTCTTGGAGCCGGAGTTGCTGGAGCTAGACGCGTTTGGCTGCGAAATTTTCGGAGTTGGTGGAGTGGAGCAATTTTTTGTGGAGTGGAGTGCTCCCAAACACCCCCTAAAGAGTTCATATTGTGCATCTACCGCTTCTTGTTCTCACACATAATGAGCAATCATTTCTTTGTGTGTACACCATTCTCTTCATTTTTTTTTCTGTTCTGCAAAAAAAAAATCCATTTTTTATTGCTTGGATGCTAAAACTCTTCAGATATGCCAGACACTTTTGTCTTACCATGCTCATTTTCAGAAGAAATTGGGACATCAACTTATGCAGAACATATTGCTAACTGAATCGTGTCTTTTTTTTTTTCTTCTGCAGGAAGCCATGGCCGGCCAGTCCAGCAACCTCGGGGCGTCTTCTTCCAGCACGAGGAAGGAGGAAGGGAAGCGCTAGCAGAGTGCCACAACGGCCGAGGAAGCCAAGAAGCAGCGTCCTTCCCAGCCCAACGTCACGGCGCGTCCCGGCGGCTCCACCATCCCCGCCGTGGCGCCGAACTTCGAGAGCAACGCCATGGCGATGGTGTTCCCCATGGCCGGCGTCAACGGCGCCGCGCCGCTCTGGAGCACCGCAGCTACACTGGGTGCGGCGGCGGTTAGCGCCAACGGGCCCGCCGCCCCGTCCGCGCCCGCGCCCGGCCTGCAGGCGCCGGGTGCAACCATCAACGTCGCGGCGGCGACGCGGCGTTCGTGCCGCCGGCGACGCCCCTGGTGCTAGCGCCAGCGGCTGGCGGTAAGGCCGTGCCCTTGCCCCTCCAGTTCGTTGGCTACAAAGTGCAGGAGTCCGGCGTCGGCGGCGCGACGTCGCCGGCGGCGGCGGCCGTTGGCATACCGCTCGCGGTGGCCCTGGACAAGATCAACAACAACACCCTGGGTAGCATGCTCTCGGCGCTGATGCCGGCCTGCGTGCCGTCGCTGCAGCCGGACCAGGTCGTCGCCGGCGCTCCTCCGCCTCCGTGGTGGCCGGCGGCGTCGGAGGACCGATGGATCCCGGAGCAGGTCGAGCACCAGGCTACCATGCCGCCGGTGCCGTTCGCACCTGTTTACCGGCTCAAGAAGGTGCAGAAGGTGGCGGTGCTCGTCGCCGTCGTGAAGCACCTCTCGCCGGACATCCCCCGGATCTCCAGGGAGGTGAGCAACAAGGCCAAGCTGTCCGATTGGGAAGCCGTCCTGTGGAACTGCTCCCTCGCCCATGAGTGGGCCATGTGCACAAGGCCAACGTTCGTCGTGCTCCAGCAGCAGCCGCACGGTGACGGCGGCGGCATCGCTACCGCTGATGGCTGCGAGCAGGTTGTCAGCGTTCATGGTGATTCCGTGACATCGCCGCCTGCTGTCGATGGCGGCCAGGTGGTCGCAGGAGCCGAGCCAGAGCAGCAGTTTGAGGACATGCTGGCGCCGCTGGAAATGCAGCAGTGCGAAGAAGTCCATCAGGTCGTCGATGCTGAAGTCCCAAGTGCAGAGGAAGTGATTGAGGAAGACGAGGACATTAGCCGCATTTTCCTGGATTTTGGCACACCTATGGGCACACCCCAGGAGGTCCCAAATGTTGTTGATGATGATGCTCCTTGAAGCTCCAGGAGGTCTCTGGGCCTTCCGATGAAGAGCGGATGGTACTGAATATGCTAATATACTAGCATATGGGAGATACGCTCTCGTCTAGATCCGACGGCTCGGAGGTCCCTTCTCGTGATTCGACACCGGAAGGGTGATCTCAATATTTAGGTTTACTTCATTTGCTTGCTTTTAGGTTCAATTTGAATGTTTGATCTGGTTGATAGTTTGGCTAAAACTTGAGATTGTTTAGTTTGAAGTTTGAACTCATATTTATCGTTGTTTTGGAGCCGCTGTTTTCTCCTTCCGCAATTCTGGTGTTGTGAAACTATGTCATTGGTGTTCTTGCATTGTTTATCATAGAACATTACCCGTATGCTCCTCTGGAGAAGTTCACAATGAAGTCTTTGTACGAAAACATAAAGTTCACAATGCTCTAGCCGAGGATGGCTGTGAGCATGGCAATCTGAATGTTTGGACATCTAAGCTGGTTGACAGTTTAGTAGAGAATTTGAGATCGTTTCAGTTTGAACTGATATTTATCTCTGTTGCAACCGGTAGAGTGGTGGCTATCAAACAGGAAACAAATGGCCAAGGACTCTGGTTGTTCTTACTACTTGGTGGCTTCGGAATGAAACAAATGATCAAGTGTTCCATAATGGAACCCTCTCGTTTCCTGATCTAGCTAGCAACTTCCGGGAGGAGGAATGTCTTTGATGCTAAGCGGATTGTCGAGGCTTGTCGCACATTCTTTCTGTTATCTAGTGTGTAACCTACTTGCACTAGGGTCGATCTTGTTTTTTCTTTCTCAAACCGACCAAGTTCCTGAAACTTATGCTTAACTCATATTCCCTCTTAATGAAATACGTGCAACGCAAGTTCTAGAAAAAATTGGGTTAGAGTGTCAAAATTGCGCTATTCCACTATTGATTGTTTTTTCTTTGATACTTTACTATTGATTATTGTTATGGTTTCCATGACAAAGTGTAGGAAAAGATTGATTCATCGTGAACATAGCAAAGCAACACTATGCCGAAGGATGGCAATCTCATTAGATCGAGATGCTCGAATCTAATCATATCATGAGATTCAACGAAGACTGTCCAATTAATGTGCTGAATGATGGCCAGTACAGGTCATAGAACTTCAAATTCTAAATGATCAAATTCACCAATCTTTATTACCTTTAAATGTGGCTTACTGTACTTCAGCAGGTGTTTGTGTTGAGCAGCCAACTGCTCTTAGACAGGGCTGCTTGTATTCAGGAGCCAACTCATCCAAGATGGGATCTCTTGGGGTCTGGGTTTGTTCTGTAGTAGTATATCATGGTACTTATGAAATGACAACTTTCCTCCTATAAATATTAGGCATGGAGTTATGAGGAACAAGGCGGTGTTGAACAAGCAAAATCATGAGATGGTTCCACCATGAACATTGCATAGATCTGTTCAACTAAACACTCATGATACAGTGATGGTAAATCTGGGTTGATGTGGAAAGAGATTAGGCTGCAGAATCATTGAAATAGTAAAATCAGTCGTTTCTAAGGACTGACTGGGATCCAAACACTTTAAGACTAAATCCTCTAAGGTTCTAGAACAATCCTTTCTTCAGAACAGGGCCTAAAGCATGTTCTCCATTTTGCGTCTCTGTAGCCTAAACCGTATCATCAACTAATTTCAGCAGATGGTTATTGTTCAAGAGTGGATGCATGTGGTCAAACTAAAATACTTGTTGTCTAGATCTGAACATTTGGATATACTTTATTTGCATTAAGGTTTGATTTAAAGATCTAAGCTAGTAGAAAGTTTAGCTGAGTAAAGGATTGGTGTTATTTCTGGATTTTAGTTGACAATGGAACTTGTACCTTTGGAAGGCGACAAATATATCTCGCTATGTGAGTTATTCTGAAGGTTGCTTTGGCATTATGGTAAGGGAGCACGCACACGTAGGGGTGGTAATGGATCATGACCCTCATGCCTTCCTCACAATCCAACTCAGCCCTATCTATTTTTAGTTCAAAATCATATAATCTTATAGCCCGACCCTTATTGAGCCTGATCCTTAAATTTGCTAGGCTAAATTAGAGGATCCTTTACCACCCTTACGCACACCCCGCATGTCCAGTGCACCCCCGAGCAGTAGGAGGCCTATGTGCACGAGCAGGAGGAGCGCTTGAAGGCGCAGCGCGCTGACCTCAAAGCCGAATGAACCCAGTTGGAACTGGAGCAGGCAGAAATGGAGCAGCAATAGCGGGAGCTGCGAAGTGAGGGCACGGGCACGTCGTGTCCACAACGACATCATCCATGGCACCGAGACCTTGCCTATTTCACCAAGGTGAGCCAGAACATTGGCACCGTGGCGATGATCCTGCGAGCTGTACCCAAGCTCAATGATCCGGTGATCCACCAAATCTACCATAACCTCAAGGGCTTGGTGGAGCTAGCTAATGGCACGAAGCGTCGAGAAGTCATCAGAGCCGTTACGATGAAGAGGACCTTGAAGCCTTCGTTTGCCGGGCGCCACCGTGCCATTGTAAGGTAGTCGGAGCAACAGACGTATGCAAACAAGAGTAGCAAGCCGTGCGAGCATTACACACAAGCACCAGGTAGTAGCACATAGCAGTGAGGATGACAGCTGTCATAGAGACCGCTGCAATCACTACTACTGGAGTTTGAGCCCCGATGGCTCGAGGCCACGCACATTTGGGGATTGGATCAGGAATGCTCCTTTCTTGTAGCGCTTTTGCCCGCCGACCCACATCACCAAGTACACAGGCGACATCAACCTGAGCGTTTGGTTGGAGGATTACCGGTAGGCGAGCAATGAGTACTTTATCATCTAGTACCTTCCTCTCTACTCGCTGACTCCCCTTGGGCCTTGCTCGTGGACCTTCTCGACAACTATATCGGGAACTGGTCATATCTGAGGGATGTCTATATCGGCAACATCCAAGGCACCTACATCGGCTCTTTAAATTCATGGGATCTCAAGAGCTATAGGCAGAAGCTTGGCAAGTCCCTCCGGGACTACACATCAGGTGCTTCTCCAAGCAGTGCAACAAGGTCCTCGACATTTTCAATGCTGGTGTGTGGTTGGGGTGTTCATCTCTGGGACCATGTGCCAGTCTGTGATGCACAAGCTTGGCTGCTCGAAGATGCATACCACTAAGGATCTACTTTACATCACCCGAACTATGCCTTTGTGAGGAAGCCATGGACGCCGTCTTCGACAAATATAAGGGCAAGGTGAAGCGCCAGCTAACGCAAGCGCGCCATCTCATCAGGAAAAGAAGAAGAAAAAGTAGCACCACGACATCAAGTGTTTCACGACGACTGATCGATAAGGGTAGAAGGGCGCCAAGCACCCCTCCAACCACTTCAAGAAGCTGATGGAAGGGCCATGCTCTAACCATGCCTGCCCTATCAAGCATCTCTACAAGGACTATCACATCTCAAGCTAAATATGCTAGGATTGAATGTCATCATCACTTTGGGCTCCAATTTCCAGCATGCACACCGGTGCAACCAGGATAACTGTCAACTCGCCTCCAATATCGTCGAGATCAAGAAGGCGATGATGCCCCATGACTCATCCCCCGACTGCAACCAGGTGTAGACGTTGGGTGCCTTCAACTCCGTGTAAGACACCAAGGCAATCCAGGTCGACCCCAAGGACGCCACCAAGACCGTGTAGATCAGAACTACATTGTTTGATAAATAGGAAGGTGAGCTCATCGAATTCCTCCACGCTAATCATGACATCTTCACATGGAAGCCATCTGACATGCCGGCAATCCTGAGGGAGGTTGCCAAGCACCATCTACGTGTCAAGTCAGAGTCAAGTCCGGTGAAGCATCATCTGTGCCCGTTCGGTGAGGAGAAGAGCAAGGCCATAGGGAAGAGGATGCTAAGATTTTGGCATTCGGTTTTATGAGAGAGGTGTTCTAGCCTGACTAGCTCGCTAATCATATTCTTGTAAAGAAGAAGAATAGGAAATGGATAATATCTATGTGTCACTTACATGAGCGTGAATTAGGAGTGTGCAAAGGATACCCTTTGCATGCATCGACCAAGTGGTCGACTCCAAATCAGGATGTGAAGCCCTATGCTTCCAGGATGCCTACTCAAGCTACCACAAGATTGAATGAATGAATCCAACCAACTCGCGACTTCGTTGATCATCCCCTTAGGGTCGTTCTGCTACATACATGACCATGCCATTTGGCCTGAAAAATGGTGGTGCCATCCACTAGAGGTGCATGCAAAAGGTTTTTGGGACCAAATTGACAAGAATCTCAAGGCATGCATAGATGACATCATGGTGAAATCCAAGCAAAGCAAGAGATCTTATCACCGACTTGGAGGAAACCTTCACTAATCCGTGAAAGAATTGCATCAAACATAACCCTGAGAAAATGCATATTTAGGGTGCCCAAGGACAAATTACTCTGTTTCATTGTCTCCGAGTGTAGCATTGAGGCCAACATGGAGTTCTTAGCGGTCAAGAACATGGGACCAATCACCAACCTGAAAGGCACGCAAAAGTTGACCAGATGCCTAGCATCCCTCGGCCGATTCATCTCCCATCTTGGGGAATAGGGTATAGCTAAGAACCGCTATAACTCGCGACTCTTTGAGTGTTAGGCCATCCGAACTCCATACACGACGCATATTCACTAGTCGGCGGTACGAAATATCAACAACGCGGAAAGTTTAAGAACCACAGTGTATGCCACTCTAATGTTCTAGCACTCTTGATGTGCCAGATAAGCCGACTTGGAAGCCGTATATTCAGCCATGAATGAACCATCTGGCGAATATTACCATCGTGGCGTTAAGTGTGTCGTATCAGCTGCCAGATACGCTATCTATATTCCAGCATGGAAAAATCTGGTCATCATTGGTAAATGCTGCTAAGAGATACCATATTTAGATAATATATCAAATAATAGGAAAAATTAAGTGAATACCTTCCATCAAAGGGAGGCTGGATTGGCATCGGCGCGGTGCCTGTTTCTGATGTCTGTCGCACCGTGCTGCCCTATATATATTGGTTTTCAGGCGCCGTGTTTTTTGCTAGAGCAAAGTTTCTTCAAGGTCTACGGCGCAGAAATAAAGCTTGAGTGGTGCACTTTAAAGGTATGGAACTTCTTTTCGGTATGCTACGATTTTTATTATAAGCTCTTCTTATATAATATGAAATAGTGTGAGATTGGAGCTAAGTTGCGTAGACATGTGAGTACATATGTTTCTCTTTGTGATGAATGTTTCTAGTATATAGATCCACCCGTCGTCTCCGGTTAGCTTTCCATGCGGTCAGAGAGATCCTTATTTCATCCACCCCTCCCGTGGGTCGACTTGTTCTTATTTGATGTACATGTATATAGGTTGACTGAGTTATGTATAGTTATAGTTCTGTGTAATCGTTTACCTGTTTCCTTCATCCAATACTCTGCCCACTAGGTCATCTCCTCAGTGTTGCGCCCAACGCCATGGTGCAGACCCAAGCCATGCAGGGGCAAAATTGTGTACCTCTGACGATAAGTGGGCACAATTGTGAAGGAAAAACAGTGGCATTCACACGAAAGACACACTACACATGGGGAAATTCAGTTATGTGTAGGAGACATTATTTAAGACTGAATCATTTTTACTTAGCTTAAGTGGGCGGTCATAAATACGCCCAACTTTGTTTTATCAATGATGAATGATAGATCTTGACTCTTATGACGATGTATTTCAATAGCTCACTTGATTTAATATACTGTTTGTCGCGGATTTTCATACTAATTTTAGTCATGTAAAGCTGTTGTGTATGACGATACGGAATTATCACGGACTCAGTTCATTTTCTTTAGCTTGGGGGAAAAATGCCTAGACTTGTACTTCGCCCTAGAGGATTTTTCGCACCTTTTGATTAACATTAAGAATTTTGCACCCTTGTCTCACTAACTTGTGGGTCATTTCAATGGCAAGGTCACAAGGATACCGGACTTTCAATACAAGGATTCTGGATTTGGCACCCTTGTCTTGCTGACGCAGTTCGTCTTCTGGCAGCCATGCTCGTCGCATCCCCTCTGCTCATTTTCAGCTATGATCTGAAGTATTGTTATAGGACGATCCAAGTGCTTGCAATGAACACTCGGTTAGCTGAATAGCAGATCTCTGCTAGTTTGGTTACACGTAAACCGGCAGTCGTCGTTACACCAAATTCAAATTGAGCAACGTTGATTTAGAAACATGGACCAGTATGAACACCAAGATTGGATCAAACAATTGCAAGCATTGTGGTGAAAATCAGAACATGTTTTAGCTAGCATTGCTTATGTTCATTCTGAACAATGGTAATAATTTGACTCTACATATGCAGGCAGGAAGCACCGAGCAAGCAATGGCCGGCCAGTCCAGCAACCTCAGGGCGTCATCCAGCAGGCGCTCGAGGAGCATGGAGGAGATCGAGCGCCAGCTGGATGCCGCCAAGAGGCAGCGCAGTTCCCAGCTGGACACCACGGTGGCGCATCCCAACGGCGCTGCCGTCGTCCCCGTCGTGCCGCTCCACTACGCGGCGGGCGGCCATGCCATGACCGTGACGTTCCCCATGGCCGGCGTCAACGGCGCCGCGCTACACTGGAGCACCGCAGCCACGTTGGGCGCGGCGGGCCAAGCCGTGGCGGCGCTGCCACTGTCGGCAATCGCCGGCGTTAACGGGCCCGCCGCCGCGCCTTTGGTGGTCGGGCCCATGCTCATCGGCCCGCCGGCGCCGGCCGTTGGCCTGCCGCTCGCGGTGGCGCTGGATAGGATCAAGAACAACGCCCTCGGGGCCATGCTCTCGGCGCTGATGCTGTCCTGCGACCCGCCGGTGGGGCAGCGCCAGGGCTGGACCGGCGCCCCACCGCCGTGGTGGCCGACGGCGGCGGAGGACTGGTGGGGCCCGGAGGTTGTCGCGCACCTGAACACGATGCCGGCGCACACGCCGGTGCCGTTCGCCCCCGCCTACAAGCTCAAGAAGGTGCAGAAGGTGGGGGTGCTCGTCGCCGTCGTGAAGCACCTCTCGCCGGACTTCGACGGGATCTCCGAGAAGGTGGAGGTGAGCCAGAACGCCAAGGCCAAGCTGACCGCTGAGGAAAAAAACCTGTGGAAAAGCGCCCTCGAGAACGAGGCCGCGAGGCACAAGTCTGGTTCCGTCCCCATGGTTCCCGTGTTCAACTTCGTCCTGCAGCAGCAGCAGCAGCAGGCGCCGCCGCCACCGCCGCCGCACGGCGACGGCCACCGTCTGGCCCCGATCGGCGGTGCTACCACTGAGAACGTCGTGCGCGGCGGCGTCGCCGTCGCAGCCGCTGATGGCCGCGAGCAGCAGGTTGTCAATGTCAACCTCGCTGGTGCTTCCGTGACCGCGCCTGCCGGCGATGGCGGTCAGGCGGTCGCCGCAGCCGAGACAGAACAGCACGGCGACGGCGCCCTCCACGGTGGCGCCATGGCCGCCGATGGTGGCAGTGAGAAGCCTGTCGACATCCCCGGTGACGATGGCGTGCCCCTCCTCGGCGACGACGTCCATCAGGTGGCAGCCGAGCCAGAACAGCAGGGTCTCATTAATATCAGTGACGCTGCTGCAGCTGACATGGATCAGCTGCTCAACGACATGCTGGCGCCATATCAGATGCAGCAGGTAGCGGTCGAGGAGGCGCCGGAAGCCCGTCCATGGTACGTGGAAGAGGACATGAGCAGCTTCTTTGACGATTTTGAGGTGCCTGGGGTCACACCCCACCCGTACTATTATTGATGCTGCTGCTAGAAGCGCAGTCGGGAGGTATCTGGACCGTCCGATCGAGATGGGATGGCAAGGATCAAGGCTAAACACTCGCGTAAGCGAGATGATGTTCTCATCTAGATCGGACAGTGCAGAGATCCATTTCTATGGCAATTCGATATAGGCAGAGAAATCTGAGCATTTAGGTTTATTTCATTTGCTTTTAAGGTTTACTTCGAATTTCTAAGCCGGTTGGCAGTTTGGTTCAGAACTTGAGAGATGTAAGGTTCAATTTCAGTACTCTAGTCTGGTTTACAGTATGGTTCGGAATTTCAGATGGTTTTAGTTTGAACTGTTATTTATCGTTGTTTTAATAACTGGCGTTGCGCTCCATTTGTGTTGGTTTTAGTTTGTTTTAATTTATTTAGTTTGGAAGTGTTGCTTTCTGAAATTAAATTTATGTTGTTTTTGTGCCTTTTATCATAGCACATTGCCTGCGTGCTTCTCAGTAGCAACGAAATTAGTTGCTTCTCGTGGTTCATCAGCAGGAACACTCTTCTTACTAGAGATAATTTGGCAAATAAAAAAGGAATTCACAATCTTACATTGCTGGTTTTGCAACAATGCAGTGTGCTGGGCGATAATGTATTACTCGTAATGCTATGACTTTTTATAATTTTCAGTTAGTACATCCAGGACATATTGCACTGAAAATTTGTGTCTTCCTTCAATTGCTGGCACGATTGCAAGATCCTTCCCATGCTGCTCCTCTAAGCGAAAGAAGGTCTCTAGGCCATCCTATCCAAAGGGGGTCGTAGTGATCATGCTGGAATACTCTCATCTAGGCATGGCAATCTGAATATTTAGGTTTACTTCACTCACTTTAAGGTTTATTTTGAACATCTAATCTGGTTGACAGATTGGTTGAGAAGTTGAGACGGTTTTAGTTTTAACTGCCGGAGCATTGTCCCTTTTGGAATTTTTGCATTGTGGAATTATCTATGTTGTTTTTCAGTTGTTTGTCATAGAACTGGTGCATGCTACTTGTTGTACCTCTATACAGCTATTTAGCTCGTTTACACACCGTGTAAACACTACACAATGGCTATGCTGTTTAACCGGTTTAAATGGTCATTTAGCCCGAATAACTAGCTAAACAACATGTGACCAACTGTTTAGTGTTTAGACTAACACTGTTGTCTAGTCTCATGAAAATGGAGTAAGTCAAGTAAAATATTAAATATGGTTAGAGCGGAGAGGAGAGGTGGATCATAGAATGTAGGAATGTGAAGTGTGCGGTACTAAAGGACGGTAATCCTAAGAGAGATGCGCAAATGTAACCTGGACTCCAACAAAGTTCCCGAGGCATGTCTGATGTATTCCAACAAATTTCTGAAAAATCAGACTGTCCATTAGCAAACCCTGCCATTGGGATAGCCTACAGCACAGATCATAAATTTCTGATTTCTAAATGATTAGATTCGCCCATCTTTTATTAGCTTTAAAGAGTGACTTAATGTATGGGTGTCTGGCTGGAGCAACCAACTGCTCTCTAAAACAGGCTCTGATGGGTTATTTGGATTCAGGAGCCAACTTATCCAGGAGGAGGCTGTTGGTGATGTGCCCAAGAGATAATCATAACAATTTGGACTAAAGTCCCACAGGATAATTGATCCATGAGAGATTAGGGTAGCTAATGGGCCTTCAGTATGGAAGCCCATTAGTGTGCTCTATAAATATGAGGGGTGGGGCTAGGGGGGCCACATTCCACCATGCTGCAACCCTAGCCGCCACTTCCTCTCGGCCTGAGCCCGAGACCTCTGCCGCACGTGCGGTGCTAGCACATCGACGCACGGCGTTCCTTCCCTGTACGTGTGGGCTCCGTGGAGGCGCTGCTGCTGTGCTGATCAGCTACGGCAGCACAAGGCTGTTGCTGGGACGAGGACGTGGAGATCGGTTTGTGGGACGAGATCGACTACTTCCTCTACACCGACGCGTGACTACGTTGGACCGGCTCTGCTCCAACTCTCCTTCCGTTGCGCCGCGCGTCTAGTGGTAACGATCCATGATCCCTTTACTCGCAAGTTTCCTAGGTGATACGGTAGATGTAATGCTAGAGTAGCTTACTCGTTTTCCTTCATAGGCCTGATGGGATATGGTTGGTCTGTCACAGGACATATCGTTCTACTTGTGGAATGACAACTTTTCTTGTATAAATATTAGGCATGTACTTATAAGGAACAAGATGGTGATGAACAGGCAAAATCATGAGATGATTCCACCTTGGACCATGACAAAGATACCTTTCAACTATACCTATGGGCTGGGAAAAGTGGTTTATAGGTTCTGATTTATAGACTTGCAAGAGGGCCAACCCCTGTATAACCCAAATGAGGTAGATAAAGAAAGAGTAGTTTGCACCATTGCTTCAGCCCCCCGACCCCAAACCCCCCACCCCCAACACAAAAATCTCAGCTACACCATCGAGCTTGCATAAGTGGTTCAGGTGAGCGAGAAAATAACAGCTAGGATTGGGATTTAAGTTTGTAATATTTTTCAGTCACCAGTAGACACCGAATTTTGCAAAATTTCAGTTGAAATTTGGGCAAGAGTTGCTGTTTCCCTATCAAATGGTTGTATCTTTGGACCCAAATTTCTTACATTCAGGACAACGCTAGTGTTGACAAAATTTTATTGAAATTTGAACCCTGATAACAGTTATCATCTATAGAAAATATAAATATAATATTGGTTCTATCAACTAGCAACGTGCCATTGCCACTAGGGATGAAAACGGGAAGGGAAATTCTGATACCGTATTTTCCCACTAATACTATCTGAAACCGAGAATAAAGAAAAACAAATTAAAGAAATGGCACTACTGTAAAGTTTTAGAACTCTTCAAGCACTATAATTTTGATATAAAATTTATCTTCATCCAACATTATATGAAAAGTTATAATTTTTTTTGTGAGCCACTTTTTTCATGATTAAAGGATCTTCAATCAAGCTAATAACAATTCGCAGCCCATCTGATAAATCCCTACAAGGCAATAGCCAGTTGAGTCTCAAATTTCATTCTCCCAAACCATAATCAGGCACTCATCATTCCCCTGTAACTCAAAAATCTGCTTTCACATGATCTATGTTAGCACGATTGGCACCAATCCAAAAAAAAAACCCATTGTCATGTACCTCTACACTAAACTCAGTAGAACATGGTCTCTGCAGCTGCAAAAATCCGGCCAAGAAACTTTTTTAGAGAATGGAAATGTTCCAGCCAGCCGCACAAATCCATGTTATCACAATGCTTAGCTAATCAACTGATCGAGCTTAAAGTTGAAATTGGACAGAAGCAAAAGAAAAAAAAAATCATAATTAAAGTCTATTATTGCTTTTCCATTAAACCTAAATTTCAACTTGATTTCGGTCAAAAGGATTCTTAACAGCAAAAATGAAATTTTACTTGAAAACCAACACCACCTATGCAAAAGTAGATCACAAAAACATCAATTTCATAAAGGATTATGTTATAGTGGCACTTACCAGATACAGTGGGCAGCCATAGTGCACAGCGCACCCTTGCTAAGAGCCTAAGACATCACCAAGGCATGCCGAAAATGCCCAAGGGACCTCACATCTTTCGTGCATGTGCTTCCTGATCGCCTGCTACACTACCCACCAAACATTGCTTCTTTTCTTTGCCTCCTGGCTGATATATTCAATGATCAGGATAGTGAGAATGAGGGACGGTTTCGAGAGACTATGAGCACATTTGTACTGCTTTGTTGCAGATAAATATATCATAGACTCAGATCTTCAATTTTAAAGTTGATAGACCTAAATGAGAATGCGCGAAAAGTTTAAGGACCCCCAATGTGTGTCACTCTAGCATTCTAGCACTCTTGATATGCCACATAGGCAGACTTGGAAGCCTCATATTCGGCCATGAATGAACCATCTGGCAGATATTACCACTGTGGCATTAGATGTGGCGTATCAGTTGACATTTGATATGCTAGCTATATTCCAGCACGGAAAATTTGCTCATCATCGGTAATGCTGCTAAGAGATACCATATTGAGATAATGGATCGAATACTAGGAAACCGTCATCGAATACCTTCCACCAGAGGGAGGCTGGACTGGCATCGACGTGGTGCATGTTTCTGATGTCTGTGGCACC
Organism: Setaria viridis; assembly: GCF_005286985.2. Taxonomy (NCBI): domain Eukaryota; kingdom Viridiplantae; phylum Streptophyta; class Magnoliopsida; order Poales; family Poaceae; genus Setaria; species Setaria viridis. The sequence continues at coordinate 7,456,063 of NC_048264.2, forward strand.
ATGCTCTCCTATATATAGTTTTCTTGAGCCATCTTCTTCTCTCCTAGATCTAAGTTTCTTCAAGGTTTACGGCAATAAAGTTTGAGCGGTGCACTCTAAAGGTATGGAACTTCTTTTTCGTATGCTAAGATTTTTCTTATAGGCTCTCTTTAAAGAATACGAAATAGTGTGTGATTGCAGCAAAGTTGTGTAGTGAGTATATATGTTTCTCTTTTGTGATGAATGTTTAGATTGTCCGATTATTCTCTGGCTATCCCACATACACCTTTAACCTAGGAAATTTATGTCCACTTCATTTTTACTGTTGGTTCTTGAGTGTTAGTAATTATTACTGTTGGTTCTTTGTAACATTAGTGGAAGCATGTGGATTCTGGAATGGTTCTTGGTTGGTGATGCTGATTTCCTGGTTATATATGTCTTGGCTGGTTCTTGGCTGGTGATGCTGATTTCCTGCTTATATATGTAACAGAATTGATAGCTCTATATGGCATGGTCCCTTATTAAGTTGCTGTAGTATCCATTAGTTAATGTGAAACTAGTTTTACCATAGGAATAGGATAATAGATATGTCATTTTTGCAAATTCCACTTGCATTTCACTGCCACAGTAACATGTATTAACATGTGAAATACATGTTCATATCGTCAAAACATGGATTTCTAGTTCATGGTGATTCAACCGAAGTTTCAGCTTCCAGTTTACTTTGTCCCTAAGAAAATGACATGACCATTATATAGCCAACTGGAAGCTGTAATAGAAAAATCATTTAACTACCTGAACATTCATGTTTTCTCAAAAATCTAACTATCTATTTCATTGTTCTGAAATTCCTTTTTGCTCTGTGCAAGCTTAACATTTCTGATGGTAACTATTAACTGTTTTGCAGGCTTACATCCTTAAATTTGTGTAGAAGAAACCAGATTAATTATTAAGTTATTTTACCTTTGATCAGGGGACGACAGTGGTCCACTTATTAAATGTAGAGCCCACAAACCTACCAGTGGAGCTGAGCTTGCAGAGTAAGAAATGGATCAGTAGTGTTAAAGAAATAGAATGAAGATGGTAAGTGACCATGATATGTTTTGCTTGTTCAGCACATTGAAATATCTAGTTTATCTAAGCTTCAGCCCATAGCAAAGTACTAACAAGCAACTAATCTTTATGTTGATATATTCACATAACAATACAAGCATTCAGGGTCCTTACAGTGGCCTGTCTGCTAGCTAATTTAGTATCCTTCATATATGATATGCATAGCGCCCTTACTAATTCAATTCCTTCTAATTTAGTAATCATTGCTCTGGTCTTTTGTTTTTAAGTAATTAATGTATGCTTTTTATTCAACAGGATATTTGAACTACTAAATGGATCACTCGGGGACTTGGATGCCTTCCATGGTCAATACAAGGAAATTCTGCAATGTCAAACAATATTTGTTGTAGCCTACATAAGATTGATGTAGTTGTGTTGTTCACCCAACACTAGCTAGCTAGCTATGAACTATTTTCAATTGGGATAATGTATTGGGCACTTTACATACTATTATCTACTCATTGGCACAATTAATGATGGATTTGTTTCAATTTCATGATGATTCGATTTGTGATTTTTGTCAATTGTTTTTTTAGAAAAAATTGCAATAAGTTAAATGCAACAATTGTACTTCATTTCTATAAGTTATTGCAACAACTTTGTTTTAGTATCGATACAACTTGTTGCCACCAGTATTGAATGTTGCTATAATAGTTAATAACCTCAAATAATACCTTGTTGCGATATCACTTTTTACTTCTAAATATTTTCCATTGCAAAACTTATTGTTGCCACCATATGATCAATTGCAACATAATATATGCGTGGCAATATACTCTATCGCCACAATGTTAGCCGTGGTGAAACAACCTATTGTTGCAGTGTCGGCCCATTGCAACTAAATAATATAGCAACGCCTAGTTGCGTGGCAATACATGCTACTACCACGACATCGGCAGTTGCCACACCTCTCTAAAGCAATGGTTCTTTGCATGGCAATTACTAGTATTGCAACATGACCAAAAAATCGTTACAATGCACCTATTACCACAAAGGTACTTGCAACGGCTTGCAACCAAACTGATTTAGTTGCAATTTGTACCTATTGCAACTATATTTGCCCTATTGCAACTATTTTTCGACCGTTACCATTGTCATGTACCTCTACACTAAACTCAGTAGAACATGGCCTCTGCAGCCGCAAAAATCCGGCCAAGAAACTTTTTTACAGAATGGAAATGTTCCAGCCAGCCGCACAAATCCATGTTATCACAATGCTTAGCTAATCAACTGATCGAGCTTAAAGTTGAAATTGGACAAAAGCAAAAGAAAAATCATAATTAAAGTCTATTATTGCTTTTCCATTAAACCTAAATTTCAACTTGATTTTGGTCAAAAGGATTCTTAACAGCAAAAATGAAATTTTACTTGAAAACCAACACCACCTATACAAAAGTACATAAAAAAACATCAATTTCATAAAGGATTATGTTATAGTGGCACTCACCAGACACTGTGGGCAGCCATAGTGCACAGCGCACCCTTGCTAAGAGCCTAAGACATCACCAAGGCACGCCGAAAATGCTCGAGCGACCTCACATCTTTCATGTCAAGCATGTGCTTCCTGATCACCTGCTACACTACCCACCAAACATTGCTTCTTTTCTTTGCCTCCGGGCTGATATATTCAATGATCGGGATAGTGAGAATGAGGGATGATTTCGAGAGACTATGTGCACATTTGTACTGCTTTGTTGCAAATACATATATCATAGACTCAGATCTTCACTTTTAAACTTTATTGATCTAAATGAGAATGCGCGAAAAGTTTAAGGACTCCCAATGTGTAGTGTCCCTCTAGCATTCTAGCACTCTTGATGTGCCAGATAGGCAGACTTGGAAGCCTCATATTCGGCCATGAATGAACCATCTAAGCAGATATTACCACTGTGGCATTAAATGTGGCGTATCAGTTGACATTTGATATGCTGGCTATATTCCAGCACGGAAAATTTGCTCATCATCGGTAATGCTGCTAAGAGACACCATATTGAGATAATGGATCGAATACTAGGAAACCGTCATTGAATACCTTCCACCAGAGGGAGGCTGGACTAGCATCGGCGTGGTGCATGTTTCTGATATCTGTCGCACCATGCTCTCATATATAGTTGTCTTGAGCCATCTTCTTCTCTCCTAGATCTAAGTTTCTTCAAGGTTTACGGCAATAAAGTTTGAGCGGTGCACTCTAAAGGTATGGAACTTCTTTTCCGCATGCTAAGATTTTTCTTATAGGCTCTCTTTAAAGAATATGAAATAGTGTGTGATTGCAGCTATGTTGCATAGTGAGTATATATGTTTCTCTTTTGTGATGAATGTTTAGATCCACCCGCTGTCTTTGGTTAGCTTTCCATCTAGTCAGGGAGCTCCTTATTTCATCCACCCTCCCGCGTATCGACTTGTTCTTATTTGATGTGTGTGTGAGTGTGTATCTAGTAATGCATGATTATTATTCTGTGTAATCGCTTAACTTTTGCCTTGGTTCGATACGACTCTGACCAGGATGAGAGAACATGACCAGAACTGCTTGGCTTGAATCAACAAGCTAGTCCTTGTACCTGCAATCACTAGGTCACCTCCTCAGTTTTGTGACCAACGTCGTGGTGCAGACTCAATCCAAGGGCTTGGAGGATGTAGGGGCAAAACTGTGTACCTCTGACGCTAAAAGGGCACAATTGTGACGGAAAATCAGTGGCATTACAAGAATCACACGCTACACATAGGGCAATTATGTTCTGTACAAGAAACATTATTTATAAGCATGATACATTTTCAAGTAGCTTATTAAACGGCGGTCAAAAAAACTTCGAACTTTGTTTTTGTTTTATCAATGATGAATGATAGATTTTGGCAGTTACTTTTATGATGAAGTATTCAATAACTGGCTTGATTTAATATGCTGTTTTTTGGGAATCTTCCTAAGTGTTTGCATTGAACAGTCAGTTAGCTGAATAGTAGTATAGCTCTGGAATCTGGTTACATGTAAACGAGCAATAGTTGTTGCAGGCTTGAAATTTGAGGGATAAATTGAGCACCTTTAAAGATTGGATCAATCTGAACACCAAGATTGGATCAAACTATTGCAAGCATGCATCCTTTTATTGTGGTGAAAATCAGAAAAAGTTTTAGCATTATTGCTTATATATATGTTTATTCTGAACAATGATAATTTGAGTCATGACTCCATGCAGGAAGCACACCTAGCGAGCAATGGCCGGCCAGTCCAGCAACCTCAACGTCACTGCGCAATCCAACGGCACCACCGCCGGCCCCATCGTGCTGCTCCACTACGCGGCGAACAACGCCATGGCGATGGCGTTCCCCATGTTCGCCGGCGTCAACGGCGCCGTGCTGGGCGCGGTGAACAGGGCGGCGGCGCTGCCACCGCCAGCAATGGCCAGCATCAACAGCCCCGCCGCCGCGCATTTCCTGGTCACGCCGGTGCTGCTCCAGGTCATCGGCTACGACGTGATGGCCGTCGGCCTGCTGGTGTTCAGGTTCGTCCTGCCGCCGCATGGTAATGACGACGACGACGTCCACCAGGTGGCAGCCGAGACGGAGCAGCACGGTGTCATGCTTCTCGATGACATGCTGGCGCCATATCAGACGCAGCAGGGGGGAGAACTCCATCAGGTCGATGACGAGGAAGTCCATGGTGTGGATGCAGCTGTCGAGGAGGCACCGGAAGGCCGTCCCTGGTACATGGAAGAGGACATGAGCAGCATCCTTGACGATTTTGACATCTCTCCGGGCACACCACACTGGTACTTTTATTGATGCTGCTGCAATGAGCACTGGGAAGGTATGTGGACCGTCCGATCGAGAGGGGATGGCGGTGATCAAACTACTAGAAAACTGAGCATTCGCCCCGATGCTTAGTACCGGTTGCATTTTGATCTGGTACTAATGTGAGCATTAGTACCGAGACTAACGGGTAGTCCCTGAGGAGATCCTCATGAGAGCCTTTAGTACCAAGTGGAGGCTTCCCCGGTACCAAAGGGCACAAATTAGTCCCGGTTGGAGCCTCCAACCGGTACTAATGTGCCTAAGGACTTTTAGTACCGGGTGGAGGCTTCACCCAGTACTAATTGGGCCCCGTGTGGACCCCGCTGCTGCCTCTTTCTCCTTCTTATCTCCTCGTCCCCTCCCTTTCTCCCTTATCTCTTCTTAGTTTCTATCTCACTTATCATCTATATCCTTTCCCTTTCCTCGAGCAGCAGTGGTGGGATGGCTCGCGGGCAACTAACGGGCAGGTGCGGGGCTTGGGCAGGGCGATGGCGACGGTGGTGCGGCCAGCCCCCGCGGGCAGGTTGTTGGGATACGAGGTAGGCTACGCTAGCGCAAAATAAAATTTTTCTACCACGTAAACCAGGGATAACTGCTATTATAGATCACGGGATTACCACTCAACGCACAGGTGCCGAAGTTGTAGAAATGTGTCAGGGCAGCGAAGTCGATCACACGTCGACACAGTGTAGTCAAACACGTCGACGTCGAGCAGCTCGTCCATGAACAGCGGCGTCCTCCTCGCGCGGTGGCTCGTCAAGCTCCTCGCCGGCTCGTCAGGCTCTCGTGTGGTAGCTCGTCCAAGTGCTGCAGATGCAACACCTCCAAGGTATCCACACATGCGGGGAGGAAGCGTCGCAAGCCGGACTGCTAGGTCCGCGAGTTGCACCAAAGGCGAGGATGTGGGAAGGGGTGCGGCTGTGGTTCGGCCAAAAAAGGGTTAAACCCTAGGACACCCCCCACCCCTCAGTATATAGGGGTTCCTAACGGGCCTCTGGGTCTGAAGCCCATTAGTACTCCTAAACCTGGTCCAATTCAGACCATATCCGAATTGGACTTCCAGCCCCTTAAGTGTGTGACCCTATAGGTTCATATACATATAGACATGGCCCGAGTACTCCTACTCGGCCAATAGTTAGTAGCAGCCTCTAGCAAGACATGCTAACTCCTATACGTACACGAAGATCATATTAGATGAACCATCACAACATCATGTACATGCTATTCCCTTTGCCTCACGATATTTGGTCTAGCTCCAAGCCGACCACTCTTTCTCGATGCTGTGATTCGGAATCCCTTTCTAGGTTAACTCTTAACCTCACGTAGCATGGCCATGCATTTCTGCATCTGATCACTCGAGGGGTCCAGAGATATCTCTCTCAAATAGAGAGGGGCAAATTCCATCTTAACTGACCATGCCTTATAGCATGCTTCTTGACAAACCCAAAAGCTACCTTTATAACTACCCAGTTACGGTGTAGCGTTTGATAGCCCCTAAGTAAGTCGATCCACATCTTGAGTACATGCGACAATCTTAGGTCTAAGGACAAAGTGTACACATTGTGTAAAGAGAGAACTATGTAACTCGCGTTGGGTCAGTCCTAGCACATGTCTCTACACGTGCCCACATTATTAGTTTGACATCTCCATGTCCATGACTTGTGAAACATAGTCATCAACTAATAGATGTGCTAGTCTAATATTCATGTGTATCCTCACATGAACTCCGACTAGGGACAACTTTGAGAATAACCATACAAGTAAAGAGTTTCACACATAATTCACATAATTGCAAACCAATTCTAATAGCCTTTAATGGATATTCAAGGAACACAATATAAAATATTGATACAATGGAATATCATCATCTCTATGATTGCCTCTAGGGCATACCTCCAACACAGGCATTGTTGGGCGGGGTGGCGACGGTGGTGGCGCCACCAGCCCCCGTGCGTAGGCACGGCGGCGAGGCTGACCAGGCGGCGGGACGAGCCCCCGTGGGCGGGCATGGCCCGGCGAAGGGGCGTGCTCACGACCTGAGCAGCATGGCCCCAAGGAGCGGCTACAGGGGTAGTGCAGCTCGGATCCGGAGCGCCTCGCGACAGGACGGTGCAGCCTGGAGGCGTGGTGGCCTGGAGGTGCAGAGACCATCCCGGCGTGCCGGCCGGGGTCTGCAGTGGCTCGACGCGGCACTCGGAGGCTAGGGTCCGCTGCTGCCTCTCTCTCCTTATCTCCTCATCCCATCCCTTTCTCCCTTATCTCTTCTTAGTTTCTCTCTCACTTATCCTCTATTCCTCTCCCTCTGCTCGAGCAGCAGTGGTGGGATGGCTCGCGGGCAACTGATGAGCAGGCGCGGGGCTCAGGCGGGGCGACGGCGGCGCAGCCAGCCCTCGCGAGCGGGCATGGCTAGGCGGGGTGGCGACGGTGGCGGCGCCGCCAGCCCCCGTGGGTAGGCACAGCGACGAGGCTGACCAGGCGTTGCGGCCAGCCCCCACGGGCAGGCATGACCTGGCGAAGGGGCGCGCTAGCGACTTGGGTCTGCGGCAGCGCAGGACGGCCGGTCCCAGCTCTGGCTAGCAAAGCGGCGCGCCCCGGCCTGCCCGGTGCGACCGGGCATGGCGCCACGGTGGAACGACGTGTGCAGGGCCCGTGCAGTGGTGGCCGGCACTGTGGAACGAAATACTAATATAGAATAAAGAAACAAAAAAGAAAATAAGAAAAGGAAAGGAAAAATAAAAAGGCCATGCGTGACGTGGTGTGACGTGGCAGGCAATTTAGTACCGGTTGGTCTCGCCATCCGGTACTAAAGGCAAGTTTGGAATTGTTGCTTTGATTTGTGAAAGTGCATTTATGTTATTTGTTGCCTTTTTATCATAGCACATTGCCTGCATGCTCTTCAGTACCAACGAAATCAGGTGCTTCTTGTGGTTGCTCAGTAATAATGCTCTCATTACTAGAGGTAACAACACACAATTTCGCATTGCTGAGATTTTGTAACAGTGCGCTGGACGGTTATATATTACTCGTGATGCTACGACTTGTGTTAATTTCAGTTAGTAGATCCAGGACATATTGCATCAAAAATTTGTTTCTTCCTGCAATCCTAGGCACGATTGCAAGATTCTTCTTCAATCCTACTGCCTAGTAATATTTTAAATAGCCGGCTATAGCTGTTGCGAAAGAACAACACTAGGGTATGGTCCTTTTAGTGCTAAGTGACAGAACCTGCTAATAGCCAGATTTAGCCCGCTAAATAAGCTAAATCAGAGTGCTTCAGCGCAGCTAAATCAAGCTATTGCTTAGTCGGGTCGAAATTAACATATGTCACGCAAAGCCCAAAATGACCATATACAAGACCTTCCGTGTAACAAAGGCGTGAATGTCTTTTGTGTTTGTGGCATGTGTCTTTGTTTAATTTGCTGAGCTGAATATCCAAAATTCTGAACACAATTTGTAAACCGCCAAATGAGTTAGCTACGGCTATAACCCCGCTGTAGGTTTTTCTTAACCTTAAAATTCCTGCCCCCGCTCACCGTCAGCTTCTTCCACCAGCAGGACGCCGCTGTGCCGCGCTTCGTCCCCACGGCTTCTGCGTCGCGCCAGTTCCCCAGCCTCCGGGACCCGGAGTCGCCGCCGCCGTAGCTGAGCACGCTCGTCGACGGCGGCCTGTTCGACTCCTCCCGCGTGGTGGCCTCCAGGAACGGCCTCCACGCCGTCGACCTCCGGCGCGGCGGCAATCACGGCAGGGCCCTCAAGCTTTGCGTCTGCAACCCCATGACCGGTCCGGTCAAGTGCACGTACTGCCTCCCCTTAGCTGGAAGGACCCCTCGGGCACTACGCGTGCACGGCGCTCACCGCCGGCGAGGACGACGGCATTGATCCGCCGCGGTCACCTTCCTCCTATCGCCTGCTCTTGGTGGGTACAGCCTGCGTAGCTTCATCGCGTTCCGGAGCTACTCGTCCGACGACGATAGCAGCTGGAGCCCGGAGGCCAAGGTGACCGGTGCCCAGCATGGCAAGAGGAAGATGGGACTGACACGCAATGGCGTCGTGGCCCCTGGCGGCCGGGCGGCCTACTGGCTGGCCAAGGACGTGGCGTTCGGGCTGCGCCTCGACACGCTGGAGGCGTCGGTGGCGAGCTTACATCGTTCAAGGCCATGGCGGCAACAACCAAGACGAAGAAACGCTGCAGAAAGGCCGTGAGTAGTGGGCAAGGTTTTTAATTCCGGTTTTAAAAGTTTTTCAGTCCCCTCGAAGAAAGGCCGTGAGTAGAAAGGCCATGACGACCCTAAGAATCGAACCCACAACCCCTTGAGATGGGAAGGAAGAGGTGTACCACTGCACCGCTATGTTTTACGTATTCATATGCGTTTCTTCATCCTATAAAATAGCAACTTGATTCAAAATTTTCGAAATTTTTTGACCAAAATATATTTTTTCGTTCATCATTGAAAAACACGAAATTCCGGAAATTCCGGCGAAATTTCGCCGAAAATGTTAACCCTGCCGAGCAACGCCGGGGACGGTAACCTATGGGTACGAGATGGATCGGGCGGCATACGGCATACCTGCTGGCATCCCTTGCCGAGCCAGAAGAGGAGGATTTGTAATCGATGTTCCTGGTACTTTTAAGTTGCCTTGCTAAAAAAAATTAGACATGCCTTGAGTTGCATTGCAGGGTATGCTGATACTTTTGCTTTTTCATTTTATCAAGACCGAATTAGTTCATTTTTCGTATTAAGACTGAATGTAACTCTTTGATTTTCGTATCAAGAATGAGCTAATGTGATCAGTCCATGATAACAATAGACGAACTGAACTCTTTCATCGGTGTCACTTGAAACTGGCAGTCAGAGACTCAGAGTTATGCAGTATTTTCTGGTTCGAAATTTGACAGTGTGTCAGCTTGTCATTTTTTTTTAGTTCAGATCAGACCGTGAGAGACCATCAGATTTGAAAAGGATGGTGCTAAAATTCGGAATATATATGACGTTGATCTGAATATGTGATGTTGATGTGAATGTTTGACTACACGAGAATATTTGAATACATCTACTGCTATTAATCTTTGAATCTGATCGCCATCTTCTCTAAGATTACATCTACACTCTTTGGCTAATCCTAACCTTCTGGCTAATATAACTCCCCACCAGATGGTTGTTAAGTATGAGACATCTCATTGTCCAATTCTTTCTATTATCTGTTAAGTTGCATGTCTGGATAACATGGAGGATATCATATTTATGAGTATGTGACTATCTGATAAGTTGCATATCATTCATCAACAGCTGCGAGCACGTACTCAACTACTTTCTTATCCAAGAGTCACCTTGAACCGTAACACTAACTTTAATCTTGATCTCTAATCCTAGCTAAGAAGGCGAGGCCTCACTTGTAAGCACACAATTTTCATGAGAAAGGACCAAAATGTGGTTCTCAGCTCTCGGCTGAGAACACTTGCCATTGGTGCCATCTGCAGGTCATGGAACCCTGCATATATATAGGCACCTGAGAAAGCAACAGAGAGGAGGTGAGAGACGAGAAGCACAAGCCATGGGATCGTTACAGAATTGTAATTTTTCATAAATTGTGGTAACTCAGCACCTGTAAACAAAATTTTGTGAAAATGAATACATTCTGCACATGCAGTTCACAAATGTTTGTTCCATCGTTAACATGGAACTAGATACTAGACTAAATGGACCAAGACTTGATTCAGATTTTGATTCAATCTACTAGAGGCAAAGATAATTCCACCAAGCCATCTAATTTCCATTCCTTGTCTGAATAACTCAGTTACTCCACCTCGCATGATTACATCTTCGCATTCGCACGCATCAGACCCCCCCCCCCCCCCCCCCCCCCCCCCACCCCCACCCCTCCTTGTTTGCAGCCCACCAGAGTCCTTCCATCATCCCATTCCTTCACCAGCTCGCTTCGCTGGTGTCACCCTTTAAAAGACGGAGCTCGACGTCCTTGTGCCGGTATGGCTTCGTTGGCCTCCGAATGGAGCAGCACATGATCACTCGAAACGTTCCAGGCTTGGCTTTGCATCTTCATATCACACTCGCTTCAGCTGACGATGCCAGATCATCACCTCTGCACTCACGCCGGCTTTTCATTGGTGTCTGAATTGAGCAGGACATCATCACTCAATTGTAACACCCAAAATTTTAAATAATTCAAATTCATTAAAATTTGCTCAAATTAGGGTGTCATTTAAATTCTAGGCATTTAATTTCATTTTCTTTAATTTAATTAATTCATCATAGGAATTATTTGTGCATTCATGCTGGTGCATTAATTTTGATTGCTTGAGTTTGATTCAAATTTTGAATTTCCAAATTTAAATTCAAATTCCAAAAACCATTTCCTTTTTCTCTTTCTTTTTCTTTCTCCTTCTTCTCCTCCTGGGCCGAAACTTCCTTCTCCTTCCCTTTTCCTTTTCTTCTTTCGGCCCAGCCGCAGCATCCCCACCGGCCCGCTCGCCCGCTCGCGCTTCCTCCGCCGGCCCTCCTCCTTTTCTTCTTCTCGCGGCCCAGCTGCGCCGCAGCCTGGCCGGCCCAGCTCCCCGCCGCTTCGCCCCCTCCTCTTTTCTTCTGCCGGCCAGCTCCGCTCGGCCTGCTCCACCGTCCGCTCCTCCGCGCGGCCCGCGCACCGTGCGCCGGCCCAACAGCTGCGCCAGCCCGCCTTCGCCCGCGGCCGCCGACAGGTGGGGCCCGCCATCGTCTCCCACCTCCGGCCGAACTCCTCCCGCAACCGCCGCGCGCCGTCTCCGCCGTGGACTCCCTCCGCTCCGAATCCTTCGGGGGGCTTTAAACCCGGGGCGCCCCTATCTCTAAGCCCCTATAAAAGCCGCCGCCCCTCCCAGTCTCCTCCACCAGCGCCCGCGCCCCAAACCCTAGCACCCAAGCTCCAAGCGCCGCCGCCGCTTCCCCGCCGTCGTTCGCCGCCTCCGGTGAGCTCCCGTCGTCAAGGACACCCAAAACGGGATCGCCGTGTTCTCCTCTCTCTTCTGGTGCAACCCGCGCGTCAAACGGTGCCCCGGAGCGCCGTTTCGGCTAACTCCGGCGACCCGCCGCCGCTCGCCGTCGCGCGCCGCCGCTCGCCGTCACCGGCCGTCTATTTTTCCGCCGCCGCCGATGTCGTGGACGACCGTGGCCGTCCGATCTCGATCCGACGGCTCACGGCGAGTCAATCCGGCCGCGTACCGGTCAACTGTGCCGCGCCGCGCCGCTTTTGCTCTTAAGCCCCCGCCTTTTCCGCAAATTAACCCGCGGTCCAGATCGCGTTGAAAGTATTTACAGATCTGCCCTCGCATTTTTCGGTTTAACCCTTGAGCTTTCCAGAAATCAACCCGCCGTCCGGGTTTGATGTTTTTACGCGTCAGACCCTCGGTTTATACGCATAATTACGTATAAGCCCTCAGTTTTCGCGGATAGGCCCTAAAAGTTTTGTTTTTCTCACAGAAAAGTCCCTGGATCTTGTTTTAATCATATCTTTTGCATCTTAACTCCGTTTTTCGCGTTCTTTATATCCACGTGTTCGTTTTAAAGCGTAGATCATCTTTTCAAGCTTGTTTTCTCTGTTTAACTATGTTTGGTGTACTGTTTTCTTACTTTTTGCCCATGTTTGCTTGTATGTGCTCGTGTGACGCGTGTAGACGCCCCGCAGTTCGAGGGAGTTGCAGATCAAGCCTTCGAGGAGTACGAACAGCAGGAGCAAGGCCAAGAAGGCAAGTCGTTTCCTTGATCACTACCTTTTTGTCCTATACACCTTTACTTTCTCGTACTCAACATTTATGCTATGCATATATTAAGATTTAAATTGATGGGTCCCAATTAAGGTTCGCCTAGATTGATTTACCTTTGCCTTGACCAACCGGTTTACTTTATGTTGGGTAGCTCATGCTTAGTGCTTACTTGGTACATGGTGGTTTAACTAAACAAAATGCTTAATCTTGCTTTACTTCTGTTATACCTTTCATTAAGACAAGATCATTATTTGTTAATCGGAACATGGAGCGACCACCCAAGAAAACAGTGCTACCACAAGACTAAATGGCTCTGGTCTTGGCTGATTAATTAGAAACCTTAGTCTGGGGTGACCTTACTCGTGATGAGGCAAGAGGGGGGACTGAGTCGTTGCATTTTACCTGGGATGAGTGGTGCACGCCAGACACCGAAACCTTAGCGGGTTACCACTGATTAATGAATCTTTGTAAAGGCCTCGTAGCGTCCCTATGCAATCACACCTCGGAAGTGTGGTATGGTGCCTTGCAAACACCGCATGGTTGGGTCCAAAGTTCTTTTGAACTTTTACGCGACTTGTGGGTAAAGATGTGCCACCTCTGCAGAGTGTTAAACTGATCGATCAGCCGTGCTCACGGTTAAGAGCGGCCTGGACCCTCACATGATAATATTATCGGAAGATGGATTTAACTTGTTATCATTTCATGCATATGTTGTTTACTTTATTCATGCTCATGTTTTATTTCGGGTGGTATGAACTTATACTTAGTTAATTGCTAATAAAACTTGACCAACTTAATTAAAAGCGAATGCTAATTATGCCTTAGCCATACCTTGAATTAGCCTTACACTACACTACTTCCCACGACTTGTTGAGTACCAACCATAAGTGTACTCATCCTTGCAAAACCGCTGTTCAGACCAAGCTAATTGGGAAGAGGAGTATCTACACGACTTCGAGGAGTTCTAGGCGTACGTTGCTTCAGTCAGCTGCCTGTGGAGTCGTCGTCGTCTTTGGATTTCCGCTGCGTAATAATTAGACTTTGTGTTTATTTGAGACTTTCGGTCATGTAATAATGGTTAATACTCTCTTTATTCGATTTAGCACTGTCTTTGCTATTCACTATTGTCGTACATGTGTGTAACTTGATCCTGGCGCACATGTATTTAATGCACTCGATTTTGTCCTTAAAATCGGGTGTGACATCAATCCGTTCCAGGCTTGGCTTCGCGATTTCGTATTGCAATCGCTTAAGCTTGCGAAGCCAGATTGCCACCTCTGTTGCTCTGACTCAAGCAGTACGTCATCAGTCGATACGTTCCAGGCTTAGCTTCAAGACTTCATACTGCACTCAGCTTCAGCTGGCGAAGCCAGATCATCACCTCTGTTGCACTGCAATGGAGAAGATCATGCACAAATAAGAAACAAAGCAAGCATGTCTTCGTAACAAAAACTTGAAGCTACAAAGACAGTAAGCGAAGTGACCTGGAACCAAAGTACCAATCCCCAATAGTAAATCGGCATCTGTTAACAAAATTTTGGGAAATATACTAGTCTCAACCTGCAATTCACAAAAGTGTGTTCCACAGCTACCAGGGAACTAGACTAAATGGAACCGTACTTCATTCAATCTACCAGAGGCAAGGCAATTCCACCAAAACAATCTAAGTGCCATTTCAGATTTGAAAATCTCTTGTTACTCTACAGGACTTAAAATATTTTGGACCGATACACTATAGTTCAGTTTTCATTTTTGAGTAATATCCCAACTAGAGTATAATTGACATGCTGAGTCCATCAACCAGTAGAGTTCAACCCTATATCTGTTGGCAGCCCAATCAATTACAGAAGATGTATTGCGTATGAAAACCTAATATTTGTATCTGTGCAATTAAGAGAACGAAATTGTAACTCGAGCAGAAAAGGGGAAGTGCACATACCTGGAACAAAGGAGACAATCTGCAGCAAGCATAAACTTCAAGTATGGGTTAGGAAAGAAATGGCTAGCAAAAGATGACAATCATAACTGCTATTTCATGCACATGCAATCAATTATGACAACAATGTATTTCACAAAAAAGATATAATCAGAACTGCTATCTGTCACAGAAAAGAGAAAACTGTGTAAACATTAAGAAATATAACATAGTTTTAACTTTCAACAGCATCATAGCACACCCATGGCCACCGATGGATCGATCCAAGACAATACTTTTTCATTAGATGAATTCATAGTTTAATAAGCCAATTTCGAAAGGAAAGTTTCTGGTATGGTTTGCTGGCCAGGATAGCATTTTGTTGAAACAATTTCTTTTGAAAAATTAAAATGATTTCATCTTTGTGCCAACAGGTTTTAATTGAAGTAATTCAGCATATTTTGACAGAAACTAATGCACAAGAAAAGCTATACTTGCAGCTGCACATTAAGCAATGTATGAAGATCCAAGACGTTGTCCAGTAACTGCCATCAGTGATGGTAACTATATGGAACCTAAAATCAAGATCTTTTCTGATTAAAATGCAATATTTCAGATCGCAGTTACAGAAATACCAATGCACATGTGCACAATTAAGCAATACGACAATCCAAGATGTGTGCAGCAACAATTTTGAATCAAAGAAATGTGTGCCAACCAATCTAACTGCAATCTGCAACACAGATATCTTTATGGAACCTAGCTAAAACCCATGCTTTTCTGTTTCAAACGCAATATTTCAGATCTCAGTTGCAGAAAAACTAGTGCACATGAAAAGTTAATACTTGCAGCTGCACAATTAAGCAACATACGACGATCCAAGATGCTGTGCAGTAACAAATGCTGAATGAAAGACAGGGCAAGGGGATGGCAGTGCACGTACCTTGAGCAAGGAAAGCAACACCTGCAATCGGGTTAGGAAACACATACCTCACGGGGCCAAACCGAACCCTAGCACATGTCCATCTCCGGCGGAGGAGGCGGGAGCTGCTCCACCACGGTCGTCGTCGCCGGCGCCGCCAGCTGCGGCGGCGGATCGAACTTGACGACGTAGACCCCGTCGACGTCCATGTGGTAACGGATGAAGACCCACATGATGAGCGCGGTGGCGGCGTAGCACAGGCACTGGAGGACGCGGAGGACGGGGCCCCATAGGGCGGCGACCTCGGCGACCGGGGAGAGGGAGAGGAACCTGGCGAAGTAGAGCGCGCAGTGGAGCCCGGCGTAGGCGCAGCCGAGCAGCTGCCCCCGGGGCCCCGCGCCGGAGAAGACGCAGTACATCGCGTAGGGACCCAGCTTCATCTTCATCCGCGGCGGCCACGGCCGCTCCTCCACTTCGTCGTCCTCCTCCTCCGGCCGCGGCGGCGCCATCGCAGGGCGGGTGTGGAGGGGGGGGGCAAGATCGAGGAGCAGGGGATCGGGGGAGAGAGCCGGATCGAATCGAGAGATCGCGAAGGGCGCGCGGAGCTCTGGTGGCGTAGGGATCGAGATCGGGATGCGGGGAATCGAAAGCTCGCGGGATTGGATTGATTTGGTGGGGGGAGGAGGGGAGGGGGAGGCGGCGTCGCTTGGGGGGTTTTTGTTTCGCGCGCTTGGGGTGAGTCGGTTGGGTTGCGTCGCGTAGCCCTCACGCACGCGCCAGCCGGAGCCAGGTGGACGAGCCGGGCCGAGTCGGAGTCGGCCGTGTGCGACCGAGGCTTTGGCACTGTGCAAACGGAAATTCACCGTCATATCAAACTTACGGTACATGTATGGAGTACTAAATGTAGATGAAATTAAAAACTAATTGCACAATTTGGTTGTACTTTGCGAGACGAATCTTTTAAGCCTAATTAGTCAATATTTGAACAATAATTCACAAATACAAACGAAACGCTACAGTATGCTACAGTGCTCAGTGATTTTGGTTGTCCGAAATCGGGCAACTAAACAGGACCCGAATGTACTAGGACAGTACGAGTAAGGTCCCGTTTGGCGCGGATTGTCTGGCAGGAAAATAACCTGGGTTTTGGCTGTGGGAAAACGTTTGGTAGAATATCTTCTCTTATCTTTTGTTTTTAAGATGGTTATAAGATGTTAAATGTTCAAAATACCTTTATCTATTTTTCTTTCTTATTTTCTAATTCTATTTTCTTCCTTCTTTTTATCCTTTCATTTTTCATTTTTCTTTTTTCTTCCTATTTCCCTTCATTTTTTTCTCTCTGCCACTATTTCTCCCTTATCCGTTCAATTTCCTCCCCGACGCCCATTCTTTCTTGTTTCGTTGTCACACCACGAGCGGCGCTCGCTCCGGCCTCGTCTCTCGGCGCTGCGCCGCTGCTCCCTCTAGCCATGTCACCCCGTGCTGCTCCCTCCGGCTGCGCTTCTCCCTCCACCTCTCTCTTGTCCTGCTGCACCACATCTCCTCCGGTGCTGCTCCCCATACGCTCCGCAGATGCGCCACCGTCGCCAACGATGTCCCCTGGGTGACCGCGCCATCCACTGCGGGTAAGCGCCACCCCTTCTTTCCATTTTCCTTTCGGCCCACCGCTTTATCCACTCCCCCCGCCGAGCTCCGCCCCAGCCGCTGCCTGTGCGCGCTCACCCAGCTCCACCCCGGCCGCTGGCCTCCGCCCCAACCGCAGCTTGGTCCAGTGGCAAATCTACTAGTTTCCATGAAATAGCAGGGGCACATGCATCTTTTAGCGTTTTAGGTTGGGATGACCGGATGAGCCAGTATAAGCTACAATTTCAAGCTTCTCGCTCGCGGAGGAACGCAGACACGGCGTGGGGCTTCCGTCTGGCTTCTTCTCATGAGCGCATGGCTTCATAAAAGCCGCTCGAGAAGCCGCTTGATGAGCCTTGCCAAAGAGAGGCTAAATGGATAAAAACGAGACCAGTAAAAGTTTTCTAAAAATTTTCGTCACTGTAAAGTTTATTATTACAAATTTTTTGACACCAAGATTGAAATATCCGTAATTTGGCCAAACATTCATGTTTCCAGAGAGACAGAACCTGGCATTGGCAATTTGACTACGGGTGAAGGAATCTAAAGATCGGCTGGAAGCTTACAACAGCTAGACGCACATTGGGAATCGAACAAACGCCATTGGCACAAAGCATGTGGAAGTACGATCATGATCTGATCTATGCTAGATCGCTCAATCCAGATTGTTTCGATCTATGCTCTGAAACTGCAGTTCTGCAGCACACGCTTCCTCGACACTGCTGTTAGCCGCATTCAGTCTTGAGAGCTCTTCGTCTTCACGTTCTTTCTCCTCCGCTATCTTGTGCGCTTCACGGCGAGCGCGCCCAAGTTCCTCCTCAAGCTTAGCTATAGTTTGTTCCTTTTTGTCAAGTCGCTCATCAATTTGGGACAAGGAAGTTGTCTTCTCCAGCAACCGTGCTTTCAGCTGGTCTTTTTCTGTGAGGTAACTGATATGATCATGGTATCTCTGTAAGACGGTTGCTTTTTGTCACTAGTGTAGCAGCAGTATCTGTGCACACATCTGCATTTCTGTTCGCTTGACAAACCCTGTTGATCGTAGCAGCCAGCTCTTTGTCCAACAGACCAGTACCGTCCTTTCTAGCCACTGCAGATTGCAGAGCACTTGTCAAATTTAATAAACCATCACAATGATGAAAAATGGTAAGAGGAGCTACTTACATTTCTTAGAGTTAACACCTTCAGTATCTGAACAACTACTTGTCCCTCCTGACACCTTCAATAGATTGACAAACAGAAGATCCGCATGAATATACGGGATGTTTGGATATTAGGTGCTAAACTTTAGCAGTGTCACATCGGATGTTCAGATGCTAATTAGGAGGACTAAACATGAGCTAATTATAAAACTAATTGCAGAATCCTGTACTAATTTGCGAGACGAATCTATTAAGCCTAATTAATCCATCATTAGCAAATGGTTACTGTAGCACCACATTGTCAAATCATGAACTAATTAAGCTTAATAGATTCATCTCGCGAATTAGACTCCATCTGTATAATTAGTTTTGTAATTAGCCTATATTTAATATTTCTAATTAGCATCCAAACATCTGATGTGACAGGTGCTAAACTTTAGCACAGAGTATCCAAACGGGACCTTTCTATATAATATAGAAAGGACAGGGTTAAACAGTCACAAAACTTTTCAATCAGAAGAATCTACCTGTCGAGTCCAAGTTGAAGTTTTCTGACATTCTGGAGAGGCACTCGAAGCACAAATAATTTCCTTACCTGAGGAATTCCTGCTTTCCTACAATTGAATTTGCACCTGCAAAAATATTGGCATGGACAAGAACTGTAAATAGCCTGCATGCAACTTTAGTAGACCATGAAGGGAACTCACATGATCAGAGGCATCATTTTTCCCCGGATGTGCTTTAGGGTGTGTTTCCCCTCTTCTGTTCTTGGAAATGCCTTTCTTCACACTGAGTGCCTTGACAATGAATGGTCTTTCCTGTATCTGCTGGTTTCTGAGAGATGAAGCGATGCCGATGTTCTGTTTTCTTACTTCTGGAATGGAAAGCATATCACAGGCCTCATCAACATTTCTTCCGCAGACAAGTGTATTAAGCTGACCATTGGAAGGCACAGATTGGGCATCTCGACTAAATTCTGCTTCGCCAATAACATCTGGTACCGATACCTCTGGAGATGCTGAATTTCCTGAGGAAGCACAGAGAATCCTATTCTTCGACATTGAACTGACTATCTTGTGTGCAAGATTGGAAAGACCATTTTTTTCAGGTAGCGGAGGGCACGAAACCAGAGGATGATTGCTTGCCACCGGAGGTGCTGTCTGCCTTGACGAAGCACAAAGAAGCTTAGGTACTAGGTGCTAGACTTTTGCAGTGTCATATTGGATGTTCGGATGCTAATTAAGAGGACTAAACATAACTTAATTATAAAACTAATTACAGAACCCCTGTGCTAATTCGCGAGACGAATCTATTAAGCCTAATTAATCCATTATTAGCAAATGGTTACTGTAGCACCACATTGTCAAATCATGAACTAATTAGGTTTAATAGATTCGTCTCGCGAATTAGACTCCATCTGTGCAATTAGTTTTGTAATTAGCATATGTTTAATACTCTTAATTAGCATCCAAACATCCAATGTGACAGGTGCTAAACTTTAGCATGGGTATCGTTTGAGGCCTCATTCTGTGACATTGAACTGATACTCACTATCTTGGGTGGAAGTACGGAAAGACTAATAGCGGAAAGCATGAATTCGGACAATGATCGCTTGCCAGAGACTTGCCCAATGCACGGAGAAGCATCCGTCTCAGAGACTGAAGCATGCTGTGAGCCTTCATCTAATATGAGCTGTGGTTCTTTCCTTGACTTTTTGGCTGTTGAAGATTCAGGATCACTACTATGTTCGTCATCACCAGATGTGGCATCAACAGGTGAGCTTTGACGTTTCCCAGATGCAGATTGCTGCCTCAAGTTAGCCTGTCTCTGCATAATTAAAGAAATACCAAGATGGATCATGCAAATTCAGTTGCAGAGTA
The DNA here is from genome assembly GCF_005286985.2 of Setaria viridis. Lineage (NCBI taxonomy): Eukaryota > Viridiplantae > Streptophyta > Magnoliopsida > Poales > Poaceae > Setaria > Setaria viridis. The sequence continues at coordinate 7,476,173 of NC_048264.2, forward strand.
GGATGAAAAGTTAAAAATTTCAGAGGAACCAATGCATTGAACCATATGCATCCAAGTTCATATGAACTAGTTAAATGCCCTTAGCAGTTACTCTTACAGTATGGCAACAAACAATGTGAATTGCAAAGCTAGGAAGCACAGGTACTAAATGTGTTCACTGCATTGCCTTATCGCTCGGAATCGTCCAATGCTTGCCGTTCCACATGTACAGCGGAATTTCGTTGCCATTTGGAAGCGCACGCCATGGGGTTGGGCTATCCGTTCCTCGCATTTTCCCCGAGTAGATCCTCACCACCTCGAAGGTCCGGACGCTGCTTCCTCGTGCGGCTCCTCAAGCGACGCCGATCCGACTCCTCATCCAAGCGCCGCCGCCGCTCCGAGCCTCCGTCTCCTCATCTAGGCGCCACTGTCCCTCCGCCTCCCGTCCAAGCACTGCCGCCGCTCCTACCCTCCGACTCTGTCAATCTGCCTCCGTGTCCATACATCGTCGTGTCCCCTCCCCGTTGTCTGCAAAGCCGCCTCTACCCATGGATCTCTACCTCTGCTGCCTCCTTCGCATCCACCATGGCGCCTCAACCTCATCTTCCTCCTCGACACCCACTGCGATGTGAGTTCTTCCTCCTTCCTCCTCTTATCAGATTGCCTAGGGTTTGCTCTTCTCATGGCTGCAATGTGAGTTCTTGTAGTTAACATCTCGATTCCCAATTCTTCTGTCTGAGATCCAATCCTGGGAACATCAACTAACCAGCACGAGCACCAGCACTGATTCAATTTTTTTAGTTAGATATATATGTTTAAGTCCTAGATGAATCAGATATATACTCATCAAATTTTTAAGATGAACACAAACATTGTAGTAAGAATGTATAGTTATATGTTTCTTGCCTATTTCATTTTGCTTATTGCATTCTCCTTGTCAACCATCCATTTATTTGTGCTGTCATTTCAGTAGGTTATCTGAATTGGAAAAAATATTTACATTGATGCTGCACAAGTCATCTTTGGTCTTTACACAATCCTAGTAATTAGTTAACTTTACTGCAATAAAAAATGCATTTCTTGTTTCTTAACTAAACTGAATTTTAGTTAACTTTGACATCTCACGAGCTACTACTGAATAATTTTCTGCTTAACACTATTGGTTACTAGTAACTTAATCAATTGTCTAATCACGATGAATACTACCAAGGGTGGTTGTAAGTTTCTTTTTTTTTGAGATCAGGGTGGTTGTAAGTTGTAACACTCGGGCTGTGTGTATCAGACACCTGTGCAGAGGTTGGAACTATCTTTCATTTTGTTTTAAGGAAAAAAAAAGATAGCGGTAGTACTGATTAAAAAGCAGCATTTGAAAGCAATCTTACTAGAGTGTCTCTTGAATCTTCATATACTGCGATACACTGGCACTGATGTTATATATCTTGCTCAATGCATCTGCTTATAATTGTTTGCATACGACGGAGAAGGTGACTGTATAAAATACCCTGGTTAAATCTCCCCTTGCTTCCAAAGGAAGGCTTAGTTTGGCTACTGAGAGGAGGAGCTCAGGCAAGGCACAAGATCTCTGGAGGGTGCATAGGGGCCTGATGATGGCGACTTAGGCACTCAATCTCCATATGTTCTTTCAGTGAGCAATAATTTGTAAATGTGCCTTTTTATTTCAGTGAGCAATAATCTATCATCTGCTACACCTGCACTATAGATAATGTTCTTTCAGTTTGCCAAGCAGCAACTACGAGTAGCTGAAACATAGATATATAATTGTCAATGTCACTGATTGCCTTTTTGATTTCCTATGCTGCAACTAATCTGTAGATAGCTGCATGTAGACATCTGTTCTATTTGAATTTGCGTAATTCTCTGAGATGAATAGACAACTTCATCTTTGTCATGCCTTAATTTTCTGTGCTTGAATCATGCCACTAATTTGAAATAATTACTGCTCCTGAGATAGTTGATTGCAATCTGTTTCTTGCAAATATGGTGTATATGTGGAAGTATCATGACAAACTACTGCGATAAAAACTTTGTTTGGACTGCTGCTAACATATGATAAATCTCTTATACAGTAATTATATCATGCGGCAACAGTTGAGTTAAAAACTTTGTTTGGACTGCTGCTAACATATGCTAAATCTCTTATACAATAATTATATCATGCGGCAACAGTTGAATTAAAATCATGGTTTTATAGCTGAGTAGATGCTTAAAACATGCAAAGAGCACCTGTCCATTGGATGATTACTTCTTTTTTTTACGAGCATCAGTTCTTTCCATCTCCGTGTCTGTTGTTTCAGACAAATGCCTTTCAGTCTTGTGTATTGCTAGTTTGCCACACTTTCAGTTCTTTGTATTCTGTTCAGGCAAGGCTTGTAGAAGCCGTATGAGATAGCTGACATCGGTTCAAAGCTGAAGAGTACACCTGATACTACTATGTATGTACCACTAAGATATTGTTACTAACTGTTGACCTAGACATGATGTATGGCTGGCTTAACTCACTCTTATCACGGATTATTTAGCTCTTGGCTATGCTAAGTTTATCACGGATTATTTAGCTCTTGGCTATGCTAAGTTTGCGCTGTATGTTTAGCATGGTAGTGGTGGTGGCTGGTTTGTGGTATGATCAGCAATGGATTAATAAAATAGTATATTTAGTTTTCATTTATGATTTTTTCAATGTTGACTATTATTTATTGTTTTTTTCAAAATCGATGAACAGTGAAGTGTTGGAAAACATGAATACGGGAAAGAATGTTGGAGGGAAGGTCCTTAGCTTATTTTACTAGCTAATCTCTTGTACAATAATTAGATTATGCAGCATAGATGCTTAAAACATGTAAAGAACATATGTTCATTTAGTCCGACTGGATGCGAATGTAACTTGGTGATTGATGTTGCTTGTTGATATTGTAAACATGTTACTGATTTTATTTATCAAGTTGCTATTTTTTCTGATTTCCTAGACTTTTTTCTTTTGATTTTTAGATATTTTGAGATATTTTTGAATTGTGGGCTATTTTTCTGCATGTGTACAACCGAGGCATATGCAGATTTCCCCTACCTCCCAAACAATGATATCGGAAAAGGGACGGATCTCCCCTGGGCTGGGGAGGGATGTGTATGCTATAGGGATTTCTCTGTGGAGATGTGCTGCCCGGGGCTTGGCCCCCTGACTGCCAAAGGAAGCCTTAGAATGGTAGGCAGTTCTGAAAAACCACATAAAGAAGAATATGTATAAGTATCCACAGAGATAAATTCATGATTTGGTCCAAATTAAAGCAACAGAATTTGCATTCATCCGTGGAATATATTATTACTCCATCCTTTAGTCATCTCCGAATGTGTTACCAGTCAATCATACTGCCCGATGGTAAATGAGAAATTTCTGTATTCCAAAGTGTGCAGTGTTTTACACTCTGTCTCGTTAAAATCTTTTCATGCTCGTATAGTTTCAATCTTCACATCAAGTGCATTTTACATGCCTCCTCGCATGATTTTGTATGATGTCAATTCTTTTCTTAACCATCTGCTTTCCTTTACTTTTTCCTAGGCAAGTCGCAAACCCGTTGGCACACAAGAGGACAGCAGTGGCGGCGTGCTGCGCTGCGCACATTGGGCCACGGGCATGCTAGCCCAATAATCTCGTTGGCCAAATCCAAAACAGGTAGTTTGGTTTCGTGTTTTATTTTTCGGTGGGCTGCACTGCACAGCTCGGAGTTTCGTACTTTCGTGTTTTTAGTTTTGTTCATCTCGGAGTCTATAGAACCTATTTAAAAATGTGATTTTACAATCTATAGTTGAGAGTTCGCGTACATTTGTCGATTGATTATGTAGCATTGACATGTCTCATCAGTTGGCTAAACAGTAGCCATCGTCCTTGTCAGGTGTCCGTTCCCCTAGGGTACTGTCGCATTTTGCATCGGCGTGGCTTTATGACGAGTGTTGGCGATCAACACACGTGAATGCACTTGAACGTGTGGTGTGCGAAGGATCTCCTTGCAGCAGCTCCACACAGGCCAGTCACATGGGTTCAATAGACTGGTCAGATCAGTTCGCCAGGGCAACCTGACGACGGACCAACGAACGCTTGCCCAAGAAGGATCCCGGCGAGGCAAACGCACGCAGAGTTGCTTTAGGATCAGCAAACCACCTAGAACGCCCTCAATCAACGTAGAGATAAAGGAGAAACAACAAGTAATAGATTGGAAAAGATAGGACAAATAGAAAAGGTAAAAAAGATAAAAGATGTGTTTTGATCGATTGGACACCCTCAATCAGCTGTGGTCCTTTATATTTATAGGGAGGGGAGGTCTTGCCTCTAATAGAGTCGAAACCCTTACAAATTTCGTGAGAAAATACAACTCCTACTTGGACTCTACGGACCTAAACTGGTCTAACCGGTTTGCAAACAGGTGTGGCCTGTCTCCTCAGGGGCAGATCTTCCCGAGGTCATAACTCTCTCATCCGAACTCCAAATCGGACGTTCTACATATGCATTTTGATCTACTCAATGAGAGCTACAAAATGGTGAAGTCCAATTTGCATTTTGAGCACTTTGACCAAACCGGTTTGACTGGTTTGGGAGACCGGTCTGAATAGGTCTGTCCAGGTTTGTCAATTTCGGTCACAAACACATACCCCCCCTTTTTCTAGCAAAGCATGCGTGCCAGAAAACACTCTTCTAGACCAAATTGCCTAAGAATGATGATGAACAATGCATCGGCTATATATTTTTGCTAAGGGCGATAATCATCTTATCGGCCGTAAAACTTGTTCTTAACTCAAGGAACAACTTGCTTTGGCCTCCATACCTTCTTAGTAGCTACTGACCTTACCGGTATCATCATTGCCTGCTGCTCCATTGATCCTTGCTTCCGCATCCGTTGTAATCTTCTCTTTTGAGTGTGAGACAAGCCTGAGGGACACCACCTCAGCTGTAGGTATTTTGAACCTTTCTTGCTGTCTTTCTCACCTCCTTTAGCAGCAATGGGTGCACTTCTGACCAGATCATCGTTACCAACAACCGATCTTTGCAATGAACCATAATTTGAATATGTAGGAGGATATTGAATAATATATGGTTGCATATGTAAACTACCATAATCCAAAGGTGAATAATAGCAAGGATATGAACAAGACCATGGTGTAGTCGTTCCAATATATATATATATATGATGCAGCAGCATAATTTACATGAGATTCACAAGAATATGGCTGTTTTTGATGTTTCGGTGAAAATTTTGATTTTTTACCTTTATTTAGCCGACTCCCTTGTTTCTGGCTAGCTCCCTCCTTCTCATAATTGGCCAACAGATCCTTGAAGGTCAGCCTCACCTTGTTCTTCATATCACGCTTGGCTCCACTGTTCCTGGAGGAGCCGGTCAGACCGGTCTTTGCAGCACCAACGTTCTTACTTTTGCCTTGCCTCCCGAGCGTTGAAGTCTTTAATATATCTTGAGGGGCCTTCTCCAACAACTTCTTTTTCACCTTTATCACATCTGGAATTGTAGGCCTTTCCTCTCCAATGACAACATTCTTTCCATTGGCTTTTTCAGCTTGATCTGACTGAATTAGCACTTTTGGATTACTCGGATTATGATCAACGTGCACATCATGAAAAGCCAAACAACCTTCATTAATGGCTAATTGTATTTGTCGGCGAAACATATTGCAATCATTGGTTGCATAAGAATGAGAATTGTGCCATTTGCAATAAGCATGCTGCTTCAATTCCTTCCCAACTCTCAGCAATTCATCAAAAATCCTATTGCACTTGGCTACATCAAAAGTATACTTAATTTCTTCTTGCCGATTCTTATGGACCAGCTTGAGAGAAGCACAAGTACTAGGTTTATCTTTGTGTGACCATGTAAATTCAGCAGCTAAAACATTATTGCTTTCATCATCTGAATGAACAGATTCAATGGTATAAATAGGACGATTAGCTTTTTCACTAGCCTTTTGTGAGTTTCTAAAGTCTTTACCTCGACTTTCATTAGCCAGAGCTTTTTGTAACACTTGACCAACATCTAGAAACTCCTACCCTTCTAGCTTTTTTAACACTTGACCAACATCTAGAAACTCCTGCCCTTCTAAGTTTTCTTTATGAAATTCAAGTAAACCAGAATAAGCTAGATCAGCTAAATTTCTATCAAAAATTGTCAAACCATAGCATCGATTTCTAGTATCTCTAAATCTTCTAATATATTCAGAAACGGTTTCATGCAACTTTTGCTTAACCGATGTAAGATGTGATAATTTTAATTCAGGTTCACCAGTAAAGAAATAATCATGGAATTTTTGCTCTAATCAGGCCAACTACGAACATAATTAGGTAGTAATGAAACAAACCATGTAAATGCAGCACCCGACAAGGATAAAGGAAATAACCTTATTTTATAAATATCATTGCAGCTGACCTCACCACATTGTATGACAAATTGTGCTATATGTTCTAATGTAGTTCTATTATCATCACCGGTGAATTTAGTAAATTCTGGAGTCCTAAATCCTTGTGGAAATTGAACAAACTCATAGGTTTGAGGGTAAGGCTTTTGATATGTTATTTTTGGGACTCTAGGATCTCTACCAAAAGTTTGTCCGAACATCTCAAGCATCTCCCCTCTTAATCCTTCCATATCAGCCCTAGGCCGATTAGAAGCTAAATTGGAGGCACTAGCAACCTTAGGAGGTGTTGTACTATATGTGTACTGTTGTAAACCATAAACATGCTATTGAGATTGATTTGTCATTGAATGTTGCAACGAACTATTAAAAGCATGCGATGAGCTAGGTATAATGCCTATGTTTTGAGCAGATATGGGGATTCACTATATGTAACCACAATACCTCCTATTTCGACCGAGCTACCAACAACAGTTTGGCTATGTATTTCTTTTATTGGTGGTCCAGGTCCTATAGGTACTTTAGGTAATTGCAAAGTATCAAAAATGTCGCTATCTGTTGGGGGGAAATATTAACGATCTCCCCTAGCCCATGGAATCAACAAAATGTAAAGGCCCAGGCCCACCTAAGGTGGCAAGATTGCCGTCAGCCCAATATGGGAGGGAGAGGCCACGTTCCGCCTCGCCCGACCCGGAGTCCCGGGGTCGGACGTTCCCGACCCATTGAAGACTAAACTCCGCCTCGCCCGACCCAGAGGACCGAGGTCGGGAGCGCCCGACCCTGGGCGCGGGGGTCGGACTCGCTCGGGTCCACAAGATAAATATCCGCCTCGGGCGCGGACTGGAGGATCAGGGTGCCGATCTCGTGGGTCCTCCTATCGACCTCACCGTAAATGCGCCGCGGCCCTGTCATGCAGAAAGGGAGTGGCGCCCCCAATGTAACCTGTCACGAATACCCATGCGCGGTCATGCGGCGCGAGCTGCAGTGGCCGCGGCTCCCTCTGATTTGCTGCTGGGTACTCATGGCCTGCGCCGAACGGCACAGGAGGGCGCTCCGCTCGTTCTCGCGCCCCGCGCTCCCGATGACAGGGATGCGACATCCGCGTCTCACGGGTAATCAGCGGGGTAACAGAATCGGCCATCCTCCCCGGCGGGCACAGATGCCAAGGTTGAGGATCATCATCGTGCTCGGCAGCAACGGCGACCGGGGAGATCATCGACAGGATCTGGAAGAAACCGCCCTCCCTCGACGGACACGCTGACAGGGACCGGAGGCCGGAGCGAGAACGGCGGCCCTGGGACCCTCTCCTTATGCTATATTTTACTTAGCTTATCCCTTTTACTTCCCCTCATGTCTGGCCCATCTGTAACCCCGAGCTCCCCCTTCGCGCTATAAAAGGAGGACCGGGGGTTCTGAGATAGGGGACTCTCTCAAGAAAATAGAACACACCCACACCCACTTAGAGCACGAGCGCACTCTCAAGAGACCTGGGATCAGTTCCCTCTCTCGCACTACTGTAACCCCTACTACAGAACCCCGCGTGGGTAACACGAGCAGCTCCCGATACTGGACGTAGGGCCTTTCTTTGCCCGAACCAGTCTAACCTCGTGTCTCCCACGCCACCATCCGAAGCCTTACGCGCATAAAAGAAATTTACTAGTCTAAGTCTCGATCCGCAAATCTTAACAACGACACTATCCTTATTGTTTTTGGCATTAGAAGTAGTAACATTAGGATCTTTGCCACAAATCAATTGATTAACTTTAGCATCTAACTGACCAACAAGTTTTGCAAAATTTTCACTCCTAGCATCAAACTTGTCGTTCATATGAGCAGCAACATCAACATCAATTAAATTTGCAATTTCTGAATTAACACCAGGAGATGCATCAGATTTTACCTCAGCTTGCAAAATATAAATGATGACATCCTTGATCTTCTTGACATTCCCTTATCGATCCACGGAGAAGTTTGATACATATTGCCTTACAGCTTCTTCCTTCTGCTCCTGGATCTCTCGCTCCTTTTTTCTCATGGATCTTCCTTCTGATTTCATCAAGTGGCTTCTGATCTTCGGCCGACAGTTGCTCAACCTTCAGCCTTTGTATGTTTTTGGCGTCAATCTCAGCGAGTTTAGGTATCTTACCGGCCATGGAAGCCGATTGATCTTCCTTTTTCCCCAGCGGAGTCGCCAAAATGAGTTGGCGCAAATCTAGGGCCAACACATGAACGCACTCGAACGTGCGGTGTGTGGAGGGGCTCCTTGCAGCAGCTCCACACAGGTCGGTCAGACCGGTCAGACTGGTTCGCCAAGGTAACCTAGCGATGGACCAACGAACGCTCACCCGGGAAGGATCCCATTGGGGTAAGCTCACGCAGGGTTGCTCTAGGATTGACAGGCCACCTAGAGTGCCCTCAGTTGATGTAGAGATGAAGGAGGAACAACAAATAATAGATTGGAAAAGCTAGGGCAAAGGGAAGAGGTAAAAAAGATAAAAAGATGTGTTTTGATCGATTGGATACCCTCAATCAGCCGTGGCCTTTTATATTTATAGGGAGGGGAGGTCTTGCCTCTGATCGAGTTGAAACCCTTACAAATCTCATGAGAAAATACAATGCCTACTCGGACTCTACAGACTTAAACCGGTCTAACCAGTTTGCAAACGGATCTGACCTGTCTCCTTAGGAGCAGATCTTTTCGAGATCATAACTCTCTCATCCGAACTCCAAATCGGATGTTCTACATATGCATTTTGGTCTACTCGATGAGAGATACACAATAGTGAAGTCCAATTTGTATTTTGAGCACTTTGACTAAACTGGTCTGACCGATTTGGGAGACTGTTCTAAACAGGCACTACTAGAGAACTCATCTTTCATCCAACCCTTTTTGCCCCGGTTGACTTTGGACCCGGGACTAAAGGGCCTTTAGTCCCAGGTCTAAATTTTGTAGAATGTTGGAGCCCTTTTAATCCTGGTTGGTGGTTTCAACAGTGGCAAAAGTAGAGCTTTTAATTCTGGTTGGAGCCACCAGCCTGGACAAATGAATTAGTCCCGATTGGTAGCTCCAACTGGGACTAAAAGGGTCCTCCAACCGGGACTAAATCTTTTAGTGGCTCCAACCAGGATTTATCTCAGCTCTCCGACTCCTCTCTCTCTCTCCCTTATCTAATCCTCTCCTCTCACGCTCCACCTTTATCTCCTAGCGACCCGCGACCTGGCCGGCCCTCTCCTCTCTCTCCCCCTTATCTCCTAGTGCTCCTCCCTCCCCCTCCCTTCCTCCCCGCCTCCTCCTCTCCCTCTGCTCCCTCTCCCTTCCCGCCTCCCCGACCTCCTCCTCCTAGCTCGGCGCGGGCAGGCGAGGGCGGCGCGGCGCGGTGCGGGCGGGCGAGGAAGGGAGGGAGCAGAGGGAGGGCGAGCGGCATGGCGCGGGCGGGCAAGGGTGGCGCGGTGCGGGCAGAGTGGTGCCGCCACGGCATGGGTAGGCGTGAGCAGAGCGGCGCCACCTCGGCGGCGGCGGGCATGGGCTTGAAGCGGGCATTTTTTTTTTTGAACCTTTAGTCCCGGTTGGTAAGATTAACTGGGATTAAAGGAGGTTGGAGGACTTTTTTTCCGAATGATTAGTTTCGGTTGGATTTTCAGGATCTATAACTTTATCTAAGCAGGATTATAGGTGTTTTTCGGCAGTGAGGTCTGTCTAGGTGTGTCACGAACGACAAGTCGCTTTCAGCTTTGCGTGTCACGACAAGTGTCGGTAGTTTGGAGGCCTCGGCGATCCTGATCGTCACAACAGTCCAAATAAATCCCGTGATACGCTGCTGGTGGTTAACGTTGTCTCTTTTGATCTATCCTCTCTCTCTCGAGCCAATCATGCATGGATAAGCTCTGCACTAAAAAATAATACTACTATTAACTAACTCCGGTAAACAATATTACTCTTACTCCAAAAAAGGTTCTAGAGTAGCGATAGGCAAATGTTTGTGAATACATTTGACTGCGCGAAGATACTGTGCTGGTATTACTGCAACTGCATGCCTATTATAGATCACACTACATAACTACACGACTTCACAGTAGACGAAATTGACGGCAAATTTTCTACTGTAAATTCGTCGATCCATTCCATCATCTTTGTGGAGGATGGTAGTTTGTACTTTGTATACACGTGGGAGCAGTCGGGTGGCGCTTGACCGTTTGACGCTGGCTGGGCTCACACGTGTAAGTCGCGAGCGATCATGGCCTCGTTTGCCTGCTTCACGAGCCGGGGCGGGACAAGCCGACCAGTGGGCCGGTGCGTTTTGAGCAGGTTGAGCTGGGCCTTCGAGTCATCGTCAAGGGACTGACACCTGTAGGTTAGGCTGCCGAATAGCACGTATAGATAGTTCCATTCTTACGTGTTGTGAACTGGTAGTACGTGGATACGTAAACTAATGTTGATGAGAAAGCATATGATTCCTTTTGAAACATGGAGGGAAGTTCATAGCAGCATAAACTCCAATCTAAGCACGGCACATTATGCCGGCCGATAATTAAATAAGTAGCTTTTCGAAATAGCCTGTGGGTTTTGGTTTTGCCGTTTTGCAGTACAACTTTTTAAATGCGTGTCTTTAGGAATTTTTATTGTGTATATCGGAAAACCATCTAGTGATACTTCAATTAGCTAAGCTTAGTAATTCGATAGAAATTATCACCTAGCAATAAATTGTGATACTTATCCTGAAAATGATAAATGTGAAAACTGAAAGTACCTTAAAAGTTTTTTCAAGTAAAAGCCATAGTAAAATGCACAGAAGATTTCTTTAATAAATAGAGTTCAACAGTACTCCAACCCAGCCTATAAAGTGGTCATAGACTATATCTCAAATCCTAAAATCCAAATATTTCTATAAAATCAAATTTGTATCGGCCTCAAACCTAAAGAAGAAGCTAAAGACTACCTTCAGATAGTTGTGTTTTACTTTCTATGTATGACACTGGTGATCATCACCATGATAAAGAGCATTTGATCGAGCATGTACAACCTCTTTCCTCTGTGCTGGCAAGTTTTCATTATACTTTTGCTCCAATCTCTTCCCCACATACGTGAGCTCGTGACTATCTACTTTCTCATAATTAGTTTTTAACCCACCTCGATTTGATGTTCCCATTCTAAATTCACTCCTTACTATTCATTTACTGTCTTGAATCATATTTCATCATTATCACTATCTAGCTATTCATTCTCCCTGCCTATCCCTCTAATCCTGTTGAATTGATATGCGTTATGCTTCAATCTCTAGATTTGATTTGAAGCTCATTGTATCATACGATTAAAGGGAGTATCGTAGAGAAGATAAATCCACAGTAAGATTCCACTCTGAGTTTATTTCCCCCTCATAATCTAGTAATATGTAAATTAGAAAACAAACTGAGTTAGATTTTATATTTTAGAAAAATATGTTTGTTCGATTATCGGATTTAACATGAGTGTGGCCCATTATGCTCGTTAGTTTGGCAATGTGGTCATATTAAAAAAAAAAGAAAAATAAAGACAAAGATTTTCCCTAACAAATCAAACAAAGCCTCGAGGCAACCTTCCATCTCGGCCATCACTCCCTCGATTAGCCGAGAAAAACCAAACCATCCGCCGGAGCCCGGAGGGCAGCAGATTCCTCCTCCTCCCCAGCCCGCCCGACGCGAATCCGCGGCGGAATCCCTCCTCGCCTCCCCCGCCGCCGCCCTCGAGACGCCACCGGGCTCCGTCGCGCGCGCCTTCTCCCCGCCCGCCCGGGCTCGCCGGGGGGTTCCGGGATGCCCTGCTGCCCGCCGCTGCTGCTCGGAGTCGGGCCGCGGCTGCGCTCCTTCCTCCGCGACTACGACGCGCTCCAGTCCCTCGCCCTCGCGCTCATCTACCTCCAGGTGCGCATTCCCCCTCCCCTCGCGTCGCCTCCGGCGGTCGGATCGGCCTTGGCCCCGCTCGGCCGCTTACCCGGGCCCCACGAGATCGGCCTACTTCTCGCTCGTGTCCTCGCTGCTGCTGCTGCCTTTAGTATACGCGGTGTGAAACCTGGTTATGGTATCGGGTTTGAGCGTGCCGTAATTTTTCCAACCGTAGTGGTAGTTCCGCGGTTTTGGGTGCCCCAAGTTTTGTCCAGTAATACAAGTTGTTGAATGCGATGTGGAATTGTAGTTTTGGTTGAATGCGATTCAGATGGGGCTCCACTTTTTCCTCTTTTAGGCGTGAAATGAGAGGAAGGGGCCATAACTTGATGCTTGGGTTTTGACCTAGTGTTCTTCTGGATGAAGCTTCAACGTTCAGTTGCCTTTAGGGATAACTATGCCTTGCAGCTTAATATTGCGGTTTTTCCTCTGAATTTGGGCAGTTCCTGTTGTTGCCTTTGTGATTCTTACTTTGTTGGAAACAATCAAACATGTTAGCTTTTGTTGGGATGCGACTTAGTTCATCTCTTAGACGTGGTTTTGTTGAATTAGCTATGAAGCTGGTGAATTATAAGGGGAAACTTGTATGTTTACAATGTGATGATGCTCGCCATTGGTTAGCATCCTATATAGTTAGCTCAGCTGGTACCTAGCTTTATGTTAGGTTCCCTTGATCAGTATGTGATTTTAATGCTTATAATGTTGAAATGGACCCTCATTCATCAGAAATTGAATTTCATGAAGCTGTGGTATTCATGTTCATAAATATTTCTTCAATTCTCGTTTTAGATTGGTTGTGCACTTATCGGATCACTTGGGGCATTGTTCAATGGGGTTCTTGTCATCAACCTGGTGATTGGTCTATTTGCTGTTGTTGCGATTGAGAGCAGTAGCCAGAGACTTGGCCGGACATATGCTGTCCTTCTCTTCTTCGCTGTCGTCCTTGATGTTGCTTGGTTTATACTCTTCTCACATGCTATCTGGTATGTCTTCTGCAACCAGCATCTTTCAGTCTAGTTGCCTTTTCATGTACTGTGCATGTATGCATAGAGAAAGGAATATGATGTTCAGTATCAATTACTAGTGACTTTGGATGGTGTTGTTTTGTGTTTATACTTTTGTATGTTTTAATGAATGGAATACCTTGTAAAATACATGTTTTAATGAAACCATTCATTGGCACAAGTACTAACCAATCTGCAAGTTTTAATCTCATCTGTTAGAGCCTAACATACTGAATCGCCATGCCAAACTGTTTCCCTGTTCTTCCTCTATACTGGGACATGGTATTGGATTTTGTTGGAGGCTTAGGCATAACCTTGTTCTTGAATCTTATGAAGAGTTATGACTCTCATCTTATGCCTAATTGACTGAAAATTGTTTTTGTGTGTGTTTTTTATCAATCTTTCACTGTGGCGTAATTAATTATCTGAAGTTAATTCCACTGGATGCTGCATTTTCAAATTTCAGCACTGTATAATAATTGATTTGCCAATGTTTTTTTATGCAATGAGTACCTATATGGGTTTTGGCTTCTATCTAACTGGTTGTTACTATGATTATTAAAACTTGGAACTTGGGAGCATAAGTTATTTGGCGCTCCATCAAGTAAAAGATTACTATTCGTGTAATTATATTTGTCTAACCTTTTGCAGCAACATATTTAGGGATATTTTGATTTGACCTTTATAACGATATGTGTAGATTCTTCTCAAAGTTTATTTTTGTAATATTTTAATTTCACTAAGTTTTGTAAAGATGTCACAATAGAGGTTAGTGGTTAGATATGAGTTTGGCACAATGTGTCAATATCCAAAGCTACTTATTTGTCACTGGGAAGAGCATATGAGTTCTGTTTGATGAATGTTTGCTTGGATATCTTCTTCTTGCGCAACAATGAAAATGTTCTAGTACCATACTTTTTTTTTTATTTCCCTAACTCTCTCATCTGCTTGTACAGGACTATTACTCCTGATGAGAAGTATGGCGAACTTTTTGTTTTCTCACTCAGATTAGCATTATGGATGCAAATCATTGGGTTTTCAGTCAGGTTCTTGTCTTCATTCATATGGATCCAGATGTATAGGTTAGGGGCCTCTTCCAGCACACCAACATATTTTGACGCAAATCATGAAGTACGAAATAGTTTCTTAAGCCCAAGATCTGATTCAGTTAGACGGAGTTCCATGGCAGACGATATATTGGGAGGTTCAATTTATGATCCTTCTTATTACTCGTCACTCTTTGAGGATGGTCGAAACAATGCATGCAATCATCAGGTACCATCTAGTTGATGTTACTCCATCTTTCCTTTCTTCATTCCTTGTTTTAGACTTGCTGAGCAAAGCATAGGATGACCAAGTACTTCTGCCAAATTTGTGTATCTTGCTACCTCAATAAATCTGTCTTTTCTGCCTACCTTTAATCTTAGCGACAAGCCAACAAATAAACTAAGAAACCAATAAACTAAGAAACCGAGTCTTGTAGAATGCAGCATTTACTGAATATGCTATGGGCACTTTAGAAAATGTAGTTTATATCTTCTCGGAGTCTTAGAAATTCAAATCTAAATGAATAATATCCCCCTTTCACTCCTAAATTATCACTGTATCACATAACACAAACTGGGGAGTACATCTTTCCATGCCAAATTTGAATGTTTTCATGTTACATCAGCCAAGGCTGAGGTTGTTAGTTTCCACTCCCTCAGTTGCAAATGGTCTTCTGGAACAAATGGGGGCAAAAGAATTGTTGAGGCATTTTTCATGAGAATGTTTTGTAGTCTTCTGTAACAAATGTGGCAAATGTATCGTCTAGGGTACAACACTCTTTTCAGGCATTAATCAATGTTGCAACTCTTGTCAACATTGCTATATTTGCAAGTTTGGAGTGTGTTAATTTACAAATACCTTTCCGTTTGCAGGGTGATAAACAAAGTGGTAGTAATGACAGTGGTTCAACATCGGCGGGACAATCTCCACGACTTAAATCTTTCTCTTGTAGATCTCTTCTGACTAATGATGTAAGTGATGCCTGATAATTGGAAGTACAAAAGAATCTGTTCGTTCTGAGACGATGTCTATATATCCGTGTTAGGAACCTTATATAAATTTAAGGTTGAGTTGATTTTATGAATTCATTAGGTTCTGCAAAAAATTTGAAAGCTAATCTTGAATTCTTAATAAATCAGTATGGTAGTATGAGAACTTAATGTACAAAGTAACCTATGATGCTATTATCTTATTGCTATGGGTCCCTGATTCTTTGATGTTCTCATGAATTGTTTCATTAGTTTATTGATATCCAGTGGTAATTTCTGCCTTGACATATACAAAGTGTGGATATAGGTGTGTTTTTTTTTCTTTGGCTCATCAATGTTTGTGATTGCCTATCTGTCATCTTAGTATTCTTTGTAAGTCTGCTTGGAAAAATAAGCAACACTCCGCAGTGAGCCACTGCTCGCTAATCCAATCTGAACCACGTGCTCTCTGAGTTTCAAGCCATCTTCTATATGGTACCTGCCCATTGGCTGAGAGTTTCATGAGAATGCACATATTTTATGCTGCTCACAGTGACAAATAGAGGATTGTGTTTTTACTGCTGAGGGTGAACCAGTTGTCCATTTTGCCTCTAAAATTTTGCTCATTTTCCTTTTGCTACACTTCCTTTATTTGCTCCTTTTGATTTCAGCATTTTTTCACCATTTTCGGCTGAAGTCTGTCAAGGTGGCATAAGACTATTTTGAACTTATAGAAAACATCCATTAGTTATGAACAGAAACAATACATTGGGTGGTTCTTTTGTCAATTATGGAGGGTATCTTGGTTGTACTCGTAATGATCAAAATTTTGCATGCTTTTCTTCAGTCAAACTGACAGTGACAGTAAAACAAATTAGCGCATAACGGAAGAATGACAATGTATTCCCCTAGGTGGATGCTTAGCCCCACTAGGTGATGGTCCATCTCCAGACTAGTAACCAGCTCTTACGGGAACACGGACTTACTGGTAAAAAGGAAATGACTGAAATTTGAATGGCATAATGACGAACAGGGGCCAGCTTAGTGGCAAAGGCAAATTTTCATTAACACTAGACACCTTAGGCACTTTTGGCTAACTGCAGTTGGAGCTGCACATATTAGTTGAAGTGAAGAATACGGATTATTAATTGCATGCATTTCTGTAGGGCAACATAGCAGGTGCAGTTTTTATATGCATTTAAAAAATTAAAAATTTCAACTTTTTGTGCTACTTCTATGATACTACATGGATTACCCTCTTCAATACTTTTTTTAGAATTTTGGATTTGAATTACACTGTAAAACTAGATTGCACTTGTTGCCTTTATTTAGGGATGCAGTTTTATTTGCTCAGACACATATTTTCACTTTTTCAGACATGGTTCTGACTCTTTTCTTTAACAGGTGGAAAGTGGAGTAAGAAGACCCCTGAACCCCTAGGGCTCACGTTGAAGACAGATTATTTTGCAAACCAAAGTCCTGTAGCTATCGTTCTTTTTGAAGCATAGAGATTTGTACAGCGCAAAGTTCATTTGTCAAACCAGGGGGGGTGGCCCGACAAAAGGAGATCGGCACATTAACAGTGATGGCCTGTGTTGCTGGGTGTCCACTATCCACAAGACTACAAGAGTCTTGGTGCCATTGTGGAGCGCCATTTCTGTTAGGCGTACTTGAGCCGGATTGGTTTCAGAAAGAGCAGTTGAGTGTTGATGTTGCACATCTGTTTATGCCATGGGACTTGTTTTCCTGCTCAGTATGGTCCATTTTTCAGACCTCTGGCCTGCCTCATTTCTCTGAGCTGTCAAAGAAAACGAAGATGGTAGTTCATTAGTTCTTTAGTCACTTGGTTCTACTCTAGCTTTAGGCTGGCAGTTGCTTCTTCCCTAGCATTTTGGTCATTGTTCATAGCGTTTATCTTGACAAGGTGCACATCTGGATCAGTAAAGGAAAAGAAAAGTGAATTTCATTAGGTTCTTGAAAGAATTCTGTTTTGGGACTCTATTTAAATTCTGATGATTGGATGCATGAATTCTGTAAAAAAATGTTGCAGAATTTTCACATGATGTTGCAGAATTTTCATATGACTAGATAATAGCCCGTGCGTTGCTGCGTGCACACCAATTTAAATGGAAACGACTGTTATTTTAAAAAATTCATGCAAAAGATATGATGATTAGGTCATGATTGATACAACACACAAAAGCAAGGAACCGACAAAAAAGACTAAAACTGCGCCAAGCAAAAATATAGTCCAATTTGCACAAAGACGTACTTGCTAAGACAATGGTACCGTGCCTTAAGTTAATCGTTGGTTTGGTTATGTATTGATTTCTTGCAGCTAATGCCTCAGGTGATTTGAAATCAAAATTGAAGAATCGTTTATACATTATATATGCCAAGCCATTCAAGACAACATAGTAAAGTGGAAAAAATGAAACTCTTATGATTGCAGAAAACCAACATGTGCACTAACAAGTTGTTTGAGCCACATATTTCTACAAAAAATACATAGTAAAGTGGAAGAGATAAGGAGTATCCAACATGCCCAATATCATCTTACTTAAACTTAATTTTAGAACCTAGTAAAGTTTCCACGATTGTTTAGAACCTCTAAACAAACTTAATTTTATTTTGACCATATTTTGTGAAAAGCAATCGTTGTATCTGTAGAACATAAAGAAGATTAGATGGAGCAGGAAACACTGAACAGCTAGGTAGCTCATGTGCAGCGACAGCGAACTGTAGAAGCCACACGTTGCAGCGGCAGCGAAATAATGAAAACAATGCTCGATCTCCCTAGATCGCATCGCCACCGCACAAAATTCTTCCTCAAAAGCCTCCAACACTATCCAAACTAAATCAGTCTGAGATAAGAGAAAGGGTAGATGGATTTTGTTTGCCGCAGGCCGGAGGGAGGAACCTCGGGGAACTGGTATTTTTAGATCCGGCGGCTCAGTTCATTTGCCCGCCCGGCTCCGACGTCCTTTCCACGCACCCGCCGCCGACGCCACCGTCTAGTGGCTGGGGCGCGCGGGGCCAGCCGAGCTGGGAGGAGCTGCCTGCCAGGGGGGATTCTGTTCTGCCGCTTGTTCCGGGGAGCAGTCGAGGACCGCACCAAGGATGGTCGACCCGCGCTTGGCAGTGGCGTCGGCTGCTCCTCGGACGCGTCGCTCGGGAGTTGGGACCACCGCCGGCGGTTGCCTCGCCGTCGATGGGGCCTGGACGGATGGATCCTCCGCTTCCCTTCTCCTGCCCAGATGGGTCGACGGTGTGGTGCCACGGGTCGAGGGGGAGATTGAGGCGGTGGCCGGGGCGCGCGTGGATTGGAGGAGCGGCCGCCCCGGGGCGGTGATTGGGAACCGTCGTGTATCGCCAATCGCGGTGGAGCGCGGCTGGGGAGGAGAGGGGCGAGTGCTGCTGGTTGATGAGGGGCGGCGCGGGTGCCCTGATTGGTGAGTGCGGCCAGGAACGTACGAGAGCAGAGCGCGGCAGAGTTGGCAGACCCGCGCGCCGTGGTTCTGCCATGCTGAACCATCGATCCCAACGGTCCACTCAGCTTCCCCCGAACTTTCCATTTTTAGAAAGTTTCGTTCCTCTCTATTTTATAATATCATAATTTATACACATAATTTTAATATAT
This sequence comes from Setaria viridis, assembly GCF_005286985.2. NCBI lineage: Eukaryota > Viridiplantae > Streptophyta > Magnoliopsida > Poales > Poaceae > Setaria > Setaria viridis. The sequence continues at coordinate 7,495,156 of NC_048264.2, forward strand.
AATTTCGTACTAACAAAAATTATGAGATAATGTTTAACACAACTTTGATGGCATGTAAAATTTGTGTACAATTTCTAAAAAGAACAACTTGAATTTTATATTTTTTAAAAATGTAACTTATTTACATAATTTATACGTATAACTTTTTTCCTAACAACAACTTACATGATAATTTTATAGCACAAATTGTAAGCATAATATTTACCACAACTTTTACTGGAGTGTTGTTAAACAATTTATGAAACAATTTATGCACTTATGTTATACGTATAAAATGTTGTGGGAAATTGGATGAAAAATGGAAAAGAAAAAAAAAAGCCACGCGCGGTCGCACGGACGGGCAGCAAGCAGGTGCACGTTCGCAGCACCGGCCACGTGGGCAGTGGGCAGGCTGGCCGGGAGCTCCCGTCGCGCGCCAGGAGCCGTGACGGCGCGCGCGAGCAACCACGGGGGTGTCGACGCGGACGTTACTTGCTTTTTAGAGCGGTATAGATGTATGCAGAAGAGACTCCTACCACCATGACAGATAATGTGTGATATCCGAGCTGTTGCAATTAGCGGTTGCGCTTGCAAATTAGTGGGCATCAAAACACAATTTGATCTTCACGCAATTTCTGCCTGCTGTTGTTACTTTGTTGAATGTTGTTAATGCTGAAATGACAAGGGTGCAAACTAGATTAGAACACTCAAAAGACATCCTGCAGGATCCATTCACGTACAATTGTTAGGGACTTAGGAGCAGGAGAGTTTTTTTTTCCCTTTCCCTTTCCTTTCCTTTTCTTTTTTTCTTTTGCTGCGAAAGCAGGAGAGGCTGTTCCTCCTATTGTCATCAGTCAACTTTTGTGATAGACAAAATTATCCGCAACTCAAATAGTTTAACAGGATTTCCAAATTGGAAAAATGCAAAATGGAAATTGTATAAATGTTCTCCTTTTGTCCTCTTCTATCCCTCAAATAAACATCCAATGAGCTCTAAGTTTTTAATAACCTCCGAACTCAGCAGCTACGTTAAATGTTGGGCGTTTATTCTATTTCGTACAGTATATATTTTACTCAAAATGGTGCGATATAATCTGTATTATTTAGCTTCAAACATGGTTAAGTATTATGCTCAACTATGGGACTACCAATCTCCCTTAAAAAAAAACTACGGAACTACCAATGTTACATTTAGATTCAATTACCCAAACATTGCCCCAATTACTTAATTATTATACAAGGTACAATTGCTTTCAAATTCTACAGGCGTTTGTTACAAGGTACTCACTCCGTTTCAAATTATAGGTCGTTATAATTTTTTAGTGCATAGCTATGTATATATGTCTAGATGTATAATAATATCTATAAATGTAGAAAAGTTAAAATGACCTATAATTTGAAATAGAATATTTTCACCAGCTGTTAGCATAGACGTTGAAAAATCCTTTCAAATACAGGCATTGCTGCTACTGCTGTCTCACTCAACAAGTGTCAACGGGCCTGCAGAGCCAGCCCATAGCCAACAGGGGCCTGTCGGCCACGACGTGGGCTTAGGTGTCTTTGGGCTGCTGGCTGACTTGTGCTGATGGAGGCCTACTACCAGACAAAGGCCCAGTTGGCCCACCACGCGCCGAAAGTGGCTCGTTCTCGCAATCGAGTGATTTCAGGGAGAAGTTGTTAGTCGCGCACGTGTGACTCGGCAGCGACGTTTCTGGCAGATGGAACATTTACTCTCCACCCCCTGAACAACGCACCTTCTCAATCTCGGTCCTTGTGAAGTCTGAGCAGATCGGCCGCCGGTCACACTCCACTCCCATCCGCGCCCGCCTCCCCTCCTCCGTCCGCCGGAGCGCGGCACGCCGTCCGCACAGAGGGAGTCCCTCTCCTCCTGCAGGCGTCCTCGTGGCTGTGATCTTCCTCGCCCTCGGTCGCGCTGTCCTGGGGTGGAGATCCGCGCGGATTTCACTGATACCCTTTCTGCTCGGTAAGCATCCGCTAACCTACCTCTCGCCTGGATGGATAATTGGTTCCGTTCCGCGCGATCTTTTGTTTTCCGCTAATAGCAACCGATCCGGATAGTTGTTCCTGGGATTGTGTACTTCAGTCCATCCAGACGCTTCGTGGCGGATCCGTTTTTCTGTGCAGGATTATCCATAAGTTTTTGAGGGATTAACTGAACCCATCTCGTTTCTGCAGCACCAACTTCAGCCTAACCCCCCAATTACGTGTCGATTAGAAGGGAAATAAATTTCAGTATGACTGTATGGGTATGGATTGGATGTTTTTTCATTCCTGAATCTTTGCTGTAAGGCTCAAGCATGAGGCATCGGTAGTTTGTGGTGATTAGGCCGCATGTGCCCACACGGATTGGCCAAATCTTGTGAGGGTTTAGGCGCCGGGCATTACGCGGTTAAATTTGTGGTGGAAACCTCAAGTTAGAGTCGGCTCTATTCCTGCCAGTGCTATCTAGATATAGTGGAGCAAGATGCATGCGTTAGAGCCTCTTTGGTTCAGTATTTGGCGCGAAGTATTCAAATAAAATGAACGTTAGCAGGGAAGGCGGAAACTAGGAAACTTTTAGCCTGTAGCGCCAGAGGAAAAGCCTTTTTGAGTATTTATGTAAAGGTGCACAAACTTGTCGGTATGCTCCTGTGATATGTCAGGGAATAATCATATCACTCATTTAGTTGTCTAGCATTATTTCTATTTATGCTCCTATGGCTGCACCCCGACTCATAACCACCTGCTGTTGCACCATTCCAGCCTCAGGAAACACATCATTTTTCCGTGCTGGACACGTAATGCTGCAGAGCATTGTGAACCATTGCACGCCAAACATGGAAGCAGCAAAACTTATCACCTGGTCATGCTTTTTGGAAAATTTAACGAAGAACTAGCTGCCCCCCGCTGTTACAACTAAGCATGTTTTACCTTTTTTAATTGTGTTCAAATGATCTTCAGTCTTTCTTTATATTGCTGCCCATCACAATTTGTTATTCTTGTTCCATATGCTGCTACGAAAAATGGGAAAATATTTCTAGTTTTGGTTCTGTGCTTATACAAAATTTAAACAGTAAACTTATTATATGTAGGTTCTAACCAAAAATTTGGTTCTAAAATTGTAATAATGAGAAGTTATCTCAGCTCAGTTGGTATTTTGTTGCTATAAATTAGGAAAGAGATATAAATTTATTAGTGATATGAAAGTATTTTTGATGATATTATACCTGTGCCAGTTTCTATTATACAGCTTCAGTACTTGCAAATAGATCAACTGACTGAGTTAAAATAGTTTGACAAACGCATGTACAAAAGCAACATTCAATTTATTATACTGGAAGTAGTAGCGTGTGTTTGGTTTGGAGACGAGATGGGATGGGTTGGTCCTGGCCCTGATTTTTGGGATGGGATCGTCCCGACTCGTGTTTGGTTGAGAAGGACAGGTTCATCCCCATTTTTTGTTTGGTTGGAGGTTTTACAGTAGATGGGACGAGCACCGTTTTCAGCTTCTATTAGCTACCGTTAGCGAGCCCCACCTGTCATTCTAACAAGTACATCTTCCTCGGTGTGACGGCGGCCCCCCAGGGGAGCTTGCCCCGCCGGCACTAGGCCCCGGCCGCGACGCGCGGGGAGGTCGCCCCATCGGCCCGGGGCACCAGCCATGCCGCCTTGGGACCACGCCGCGCGCCGCTCGTGGAGCTTTGGCCCCTTGCCGCACCGCCAGGGAACCCTGCCCCCGCCTGCTTCGGACCCCGGCTGCCTCGCCCGAGGACCCACCCCCGCCGGCCTCGTGCCCTGGCCGTGCCGCCTGGGGACCTTGCCCCCGCCGCCCGCACCGGATCTCGTCGTTCCGCGACCTGCGGCGGAGCTTCCGCTTGCCCTGCCGGTGGCACAGCGGTCGCCCGAGCTCGTCGCCCTGCCGGTGGCGCAGCGGTCGCCCGAGCTCGTCGCCCGCCGCTCATCCCCTCGGGGCTCCCGTGGCTGCCCGAGCTCACCCCCGCTGCTCGTCCCTGCTGGTGGCCGCCCTGCTCTCGCCTTTCTCCAGCACCTGCTTGCTCGTGCGTAACGGAGAGCCACAGTGTCGAATCGGGATGACCCCGTCTGCTCGATTTGGAGGGATGGGGTTGTCCCGCATATTAGAGGAATATTCCTCTAAGGGGATGGCCCCATCCCACCTGACTCCCATCCAAACACCTCTAAAATTGGGACCGTCCCATCCCGTCCTGTCCCGTCCTTGGAACCAAACACACGTGTAGTTACTTAGTGCCAAGGTGCCTGCAGTGACATTTTTAGTCCGGTCTGCCCCTACTTGCTTACAGAAATCTATGTTCTGTGCAACTCTTGGTTCTTGAAATTGACTCATCTGGCAATCATACCTTGTGTGTATATCCTATTGCTTTAGATAATCTTTGGTGGATGTGATTTTAAGTTGGTAGGTGGTACTTACAATTGAAATTGCATCTTTAACTCGCTTATGCTATTGGTGTTGCTATCTCCTGTTCCCTAATTAGCAAGCTAGAAACCTGTAAAACAGTTGTTTAATGTTTCCTAATTTGATATTTCTTCCTGGGCAGTACTAGAAAGCTTTCCCAAAATGATGCATCAAGCAATAAGTAATGGCATGTTTAAATTCTTGTTCAATTTTATACCACAGCACTGATGTGTCTTCCCCTGTTCCCTCTTTTGTCAGACTTCTCCAAAGTATGAGCTGTGAACTAGTGTTACAGGAAGTCACGAAGGAAATAGTGACATAAAACTTGATTTGTCAAAAAGATCAATTGGTGACTTGAAATGGCTCAGCAGATGGCTTCAGCTCCATTGGATGACACAGTTCTTGATGCCCAACCCTTGCGTACATTGACTCCCATGTTCCCTGCACCACTAGGGCTCCACACATTCACTCCTCAAAACTCCCCTTCATTTATCTGTGTGACCCCATTTGGACCATATGCCGGAGGCACTGAATTGGGTACGGCTGCTGTTCCATCAACGTTTGCAGCATCAACACCTGCTGCAGAACCCAGCCAGACACAGCTGCATACTGCTAATACGAATGGAGCTGCTCAAGCTAATGGTACCGCAGTCAACAGTTTGGTACCTCCTTTGCAAACTCCTCTGTCAGCTGGCATGCAGGAATCTGGTAAGAGGAAGAGGGGCAGGCCAAAGCGTGTGCCAGATGCTGCTGGTCCTTCAGCTCCTTCCGCTTCTTCAGCTCCTCTGGCTCCTACAGTTCCTCCAGTTACTTCATTTCCTTTGGTTCCTTCAGCTCCTCAGGAAAGTGACAATGTTGTTTCCCTGACTCCTTCAGCCACCCCACAGGAATCTGGCAAAAGGAAGAGGGGACGGCCCAAACGTGTACAAGATGTTCCTGTACAGGGTCCTCCAGCTCCTCAAGCAGATAGTACACCTGTTGTTCAGGCACTTCCTGGGCCCATTGTACATGAATCTGGTACGAGAAAAAGAGGACGACCCAAACGTTTGCAGGATAGTTCAGATATTATAACTCCTCCAATTCACTCAAAAGATAGTGTACCCCCTCCCCAGCTCCCTAGTTCAGCCACCTCACCTGAAAGTGGTAAGAGGAAGAGGGGACGTCCAAAGCGCATTCTTGATGGTTCAGTGACTCCATCAAGTCATTCAGGTTATTCAATGGATGATGATGCTGTTGAGACAACAAAACGTGGGCGACCTAGGAAAATTGACACCAATCTGTTGCAGCTTCCATCTTTGTCTTCAGATGATCCTAGGGAAACTGCAGATAATGTACTCATGATGTTTGACGCACTGCGGCGGAGACTTGTGCAGCTGGATGATGTGAAGCAAGTCGCAAAGCAGCAGCATAACTTGAAGGCTGGGAGCATCATGACTAATGCTGAACTTCGTGTCAATAAGATCAAGAGGATTGGAGAGATTCCAGGTGTTGAGGTTGGTGATATGTTCTACTTCAGGATTGAGATGTGCCTAGTGGGGCTGAATAGTCAGAGCATGGCAGGGATAGATTACATGTCAGCCAAGTTTGGTAATGAGGAGGACCCTGTGGCTATAAGTGTTGTGTCAGCTGGTGTGTATGATAACAGTGAAGACGATCCAGATGTTCTAGTTTACACTGGACAGGGCATGTCTGGCAAAGATGACCAAAAACTTGAAAGGGGTAATCTTGCACTGGAGAGGAGTTTGCATAGAGGTAATCCAATTAGAGTCATTCGTAGTGTAAAAGATTTGGCTTGTCCAACTGGCAAGATATACGTATATGATGGCCTTTACAAGATTAAAGAAGCCTGGATGGAGAAAGGAAAATCTGGTTTCAATGTGTTTAAACACAAGTTGCTCAGAGAACCTGGCCAGCCTGATGGCATTGCAGTGTGGAAGAAGACTGAAAAATGGAGGGAAAATCCATCATCTAGAGACCATGTTATATTGCTTGACATATCGTATGGTGTGGAAAGTAAACCTATTTGCCTTGTAAATGAGGTTGATGATGAGAAGGGTCCTACCAATTTCACATATACTACTAAATTGACCTATGGAAATTCTCTGAGCTCCATGAGAAAGATGCAAGGTTGCAAATGCACAAGTGTATGCCTCCCTGGTGATAACAACTGCTCTTGTATGCATCGAAATGCCGGTGACCTTCCTTACAGTGCTTCAGGCATACTTGTTAGCCGCATGCCTATGTTATATGAGTGTAATGATTCCTGCACTTGTTCACAAAATTGCCGCAACCGAGTTGTACAGAAAGGTACCCAGATTCGTTTTGAAGTGTTTAAGACAGGAGATCGTGGTTGGGGCCTCCGTAGTTGGGATCCAATCCGAGCAGGCACATTTATCTGTGAATATGCAGGTGAAATCATTGACAGAAATAGTGGGAACAGCGAAGATGACTTTATCTTTGAGACCTCTCCTTCAGAGCAGAATTTAAGATGGAACTATGCACCAGAATTACTGGGCGAACCTAGTCTTTCTGACTCAAATGAGACACCCAAGCAACTGCCAATCATCATCAGTGCAAAGCGAACAGGGAATGTGGCTCGCTTTATGAACCACAGTTGCTCACCTAATGTTTTTTGGCAACCAGTCTTGTATGATCACGGTGATGAAGGATATCCACATATTGCATTTTTTGCAATTAAGCACATACCCCCGATGACAGAGCTCACATATGATTATGGTCAGAGCCAAGGTAATAGTCAAGTGGGATCTAATTCTGGTTGTCGGAAGTCTAAAAGTTGCTTCTGTTGGTCCCGTAAGTGCAGAGGTTCCTTTGGCTAGACAAGGTTGGTGATTTCTATTTCCTTCATCTTCATTCCTTTCCCAAAATACGTTCTGAGTTACCGCACTCCAGCTTCGGAGTTCATTGCTAGTAAAACTGTGCTACCTTTTCGTTCTGGGGTGGTTGTGATAATGCATATGATACATTCCGATTGGGAGATATTATTTAGTGCCTTCGGGTAATAAATTGGAATTTGGTCCTGCATGGTCTTGATACCCTTCTAGGAAACTGAAACTCTCGATATGTGGGAGTTGGCTATTTATTTATGTTCCCTATATGTTTATCATTTCTGAAATGTGATTTGATATGTGTGATTCATATTTATGGGTTTTCATCTGAGCGGAGTGATTCCTCAAGGTCAGGTTAAACAAGTGAGGCAAACTCTAGGTGTTCGAAAATCTGAATATAGATACTAATAATATTAAGTTTTTAACATCTAAACTCGAAGTATGGAATATTTCTCTCTATTAATACTACAGGCACCAAGATCTCCAGCAAATGTAGCCAATTAACATAAGTTCTTATTTAGCCTTTTTGTGATGATCTGTGAACTGCTTGATGATCTATGTTATTTGGATCTGGAGTTGTAGAAAATCCGAAACAAATGTGTATAATATATATTTCCTGAAAGGAACTGGTTTACTTGTAACTGGCAGATAGACTAGGAATAAAAATCCAATCCAGTGTATGTAGTGTTTTTTGTAGCATCATATACAAATAATATGACCAAAGTCCAAAGGTGCACCAGGTGTGATGTAGTGTTGTTTTGTACTCATTCTGTCATTCATGGACTATCTTCAGGACCTTTCTTAAAATTCTGCCCTTGTAAGAGCATTTTATTTAGTGAGCTTATTTACTAAATGTGCACGTTTATTTTATTGCCATAGGATCAACAGAATTGGAGCTGTATATCTGTTCTTTCACATACACCTGTGCATCTCTGCTAGTCAACATATTTTTCTCAGAGTTCCATTTCGGATGAACTGAATTGTCTTTTTCTGCAGAAACAGGTCCTCGTCATGGTGTTTTTTGAAGGAGCGGAGCCGTAGAGGTCCCTTAAGGTGTTCCATGGACCATCCAATAAGTCTGCCCCTCGTTGCGTGCAGTGTCATTGTATTAGATTCTCGTATCAACTAGGTTTTCGGTGTTGTCTAAGAAGGGAGAATGAATCTTATGCTCTTTGTAGTGTACTTTTAGTGACCTGCGCCCCTGCTATGACCAACCATCGCGGTTTAAGTGATTAACTCCGATTTCTTAAGGATGAATTAGGTAGGTAGTAAAGTTGTGCTTGCATACATGCTTTGACTACAAAGCCACCCCAAATGTTAAGGAGTCAGGGTGTTTGTGAACTATATTGCTTTCACTGTATAGAGTTAGGGTTCGTTTAGAGCCAATAGCTCCATTCATGTTGGCATGCATGATTGATAATTCTACTTCTATCTTTCAAGCTAGATGGTAGCGTCATGGGACCATTAAAATTCAGAGCTGTCGACAGGGAAAGCTATCTTGATTGTAAGTGAAGAATATATATTTGTATAAGGTGCAGTGCACTGAAGACTTTCATTCTTTCACTCCCCTATGGACTGGTCATCTGGTTACATCTGAAGGCCAGTTACGGATAGACCTCAATGAGCGACCGAGATCCTAAGACAGGGCTAATCTTGTATCGAGTAAACCCTGCTTCTAAGATCTTCTGCCATTTGTCCTCCTCTCTGTTTACCTGGAAATTGCACCATCATGCATAGATCCAGCGAGAGTTGAGCTTCCAATGTCTGTTTAGACGGAGATGATCCTAACACGACATCAATTATTATCACCTTCCCCTTTGGTTCTCGAGTCGAAATAGCTTCTTTGGATCGTTTCAAGATCCGAACACAATCCTCGTCGCTCCAGTTATGTAGCACAAACTGTCAAAAGGTTGTTCAGTAATCACATAAGTAACAAAGCCTATGATTACAAGACATCATCGTCCATCTAAGCATGTGGTGAAAAATCTCTTAAAGTAAATATAATATATGTGCACAAATATTTGAATAAATAAAATAACCACTTTACTAGTTTTTAGTAGCATCAAAATTTCTTATATCTCCATCAACTAAAACTACTAATCCTAGTCATCTACACTTGCATTGTCTTACAGATGGAGTTTTATATTCCACTAGCATTGCCTTTGGAGGTACCGACTTGGCGACTTGAAGATATTTTTTCTTTCATACAGATCAATACAAATGTGCTTCTTTTCAATGAGAGGAAAACGAAGAGTGTGAGACAGATGCGTAGGAATCTACCAATTCTTTTTAGCGCAGATTATTGGTTACAATTATTTTGATCACGTAGCACTAATTGTGTTCTTGCTCTTGCATGAGCACGTTGGATGGATGGTTACACTTATGTCTGTCTTCACAATTATTAAATAGATAGATACAGAGAGACATGGCATCTGATATATATATAGATTGTAATATATTACTCCCTCCGTCCTAAATTGTAAGTCATTCCAAGAATCTTGGAGAGTCAAAGTATCTCAAGTTTGACTAAAATTTTAGAGAAAAATATAAAGATTTATGACATCAAATAGATATACTATGAAAATATAATTGATAAAGAATCTAATGATACTTAGTTGACATCTTAAATGTTATTGTATTATCATATAAATTTGATCAAACTTAAGATACTTTGACTCTCCAAGATTCTTGGAATGACTTACAATTTGGAACGGAGGGAGTAGATTATAAGTACAATCCACTCTCATATGTATAAGTAGTGTACACTATTGTTGTACCTCATCGAAGTACCCTGCCTATTGGTTTGGAAATTACCGACAATGGTACTACCATGTTTGAACAACAAAATTATGAGCATGAGGCTTGCAGCGCATCCAGTGACGCCCAATTCAGTGATGAGATTCAGACATACAATTGACTGTTGTTTAACGATCGTGTATCATCATAAAATGTTGTGGTAGGCCTCACAACCGTTGAACCTGACTCTTTAAAATGTTGAATTATGTCTCACAAAACGCACTCGTTTCAATTGAAGACTGTCTTTAAATGTAGCATGTGCCTTCTTGCCTTCCATTTGGGTGCGGAGGTTTTGTAGTACACTAGAAAAACAAGAAGTGCACTACCTATAATGCAAAGGATCAATGTTTTTTTTGCGCTTTAGGGCATCGAATGAAATTTCTTTTTGGTATAAACTATAGTACCTGAATGAGATTGGACTAGCAAATCTTAAAAGGGACAAAGTCAATATAGGTTTCTTGCTGTCGAGGGGCACGTCACCCCATTGAAAAGAACATCACCGTTAATTTGTAGAATAAATCTATGAAAATACGAGAACCAGTGCCAAGTTGAGCACCACAAGTGATTGGTGGAACATGAACTATAGTGATTGGTGCAACCTGTGGCCCACCAATGAATTACGATGATCACAAAAGTGATGTCCCTTTGCCGCGTGCTCTCGTGAAATGTACGGTGACAGGAGAAGAAAGGAGGGGCACCTAGGCAGCTATGGTCTCACATGCATATGATGCTGTGGGCACCGCTGTCCGCTTTGATGTGCTTCCCGTGGTATGGCCGTCAATACCAACACGTCGAGCTATTTTGATGACTAGTCCATGTACCAAATATTTTGGATGAGAGTGATGATATTTTTCCATGATGGTAGCTTGCTGATATTTTATATCTCACCTCATCATACCATTTTCATTTTCTTGCTGTGGATTTGGCAATATAATCGACCTTTGAGTTCTCTCACATCATCGTACCATTTTATATCTCACCTCATCGTACCATTTTCATTTTCTCGCGAGTAATGGTTTCTTGAGTTTTCTGTTCATCGCCATTTTTGGTTGTCCATGTCAATGGTGGCCTTTTATTTGGCTATATAATGTCCACCAACTTTTGATAAGGTTACCAACTTACCATTATATAGAAGGCCCGTGCTTCCATTTGCTGGCTCAACCTGGCCGTTACACTGTTCTAAAACAAGCAACCTCAGATCAGCATGCGCTCTTGCAATGCAACAGCAGATATGAGACCACCTTGTAGTGGCAGCAGAGCCACCTATTAGGATTAGGTATGGCCGATTCCAGGGCTTGTTTGGCCTCAAAATTCATTCTGTGGTTACTATTTTGATATAACAAGCAGCAATCACATGGGGCTCTGAAGGCCAAGTTTAAGAGCATTTGTAAGTAATTGCCTTATTACTTAGTAATCTCTCCATCCCAAATTGTAGCTCCTTTTGATATTTTAAATTTATAACTTTTACTATGTATTTAGATATAGTGTATATCTAGGTATATAGCTAAAACTATGAACCTAGGGGTGTGTTTGGTTTGGGGTCGGAGGTGGTTAGAATGGGTTCGACCCCTATGGATCCGTGTTTGGTTGGAGAGGGAGAGGGTTGGGTCGGACTCAATAGGAGAATATTCCCTGTAGATGCGGGTCAAAGCTGTTGGAGGTATGCCCTAGAGGCAATCATAGAGATGATGATATTCCATTTGTATCCATGATTTGTATATTGTGTTCATTGAATATCCATTAAAGGCCACTTGAATTGATTTGCAATTATGTGAATTGTATGTGAAACTCTTTACTTGTATGGTTATTCTAAAGTTGTCCCTAGTCGGAGTTCATGTGAGGACACACATGAATATTAGACTAGCACATGTATTAGTTGATGACTATGTTTCACAAGTCATAGACATGGAGATGTTGAACTAATAATGTGGACACATGTGAAGACATGTGTTAGGACTGACCCAACATGAGAAGTAGTTCTCTCTTTAAACAACATATACGCTTTGTCCTTAGACCTGAGATTGTCGCATGTATTCTAGATGTGGATCGACCTACTTAGGGGCTATCAAACGCTACGCCGTAACAGGGTAGTTATAAAGGTAGCTTTCGGGTTTGTCAAGAAGCATGCTATGAGACATGGTCAATCAAGATGGGATTTGCCCCTCTCTGATTGAGAGTGATATCTCTGGGCCCCTCGAGTGATCGGATCCAAAAATGCATGGCCATGCTACGTACGGTTAAGAGTTAACCTACAAAGGGATTCCGAATCACAGGATCGAGAAAGAGCGGTCGGCTTGAAGCTAGACCAAATATCGTGAGGCAAAGGGAATAGCATGTATATTATGTTGTGATGGTTCGTCTGATATGATCTTCGTGTGCGTATAGGAGTTGGCACGTCTTGCTAGAGGCCGCTACCGACTATTGGGCCGAGTAGGAGTACTCGGGCCATGTCTGTACGTATCCGAACCCATAGGGTCACACACTTAAGGGGCTGGAAGCCCAATTCGGATCTGATCCGAGTTGGATTAGGTTTAGGAGTACTAATGGGCCTCGGATCCAGAGGCCCATCAGGAACCTCTATAAATAGAGGGGTGGGGGCGCCCTAGGGTTTACACCTTTTTGGCGAAACACACCTGCCGCGCCTCCCACGCCCTCGCCTGTTGTAACTCGCGGATCTAGCAGTCCGGCTTGCGACGCTTCCTCCCTGCACGTGTGGATACCTTGGAGGTGTTGCGCCTGCAGCACTTGGACGAGCCATCGACGAGCCGCCGACGAGCCACGACGAGCCGACGACGAGCCGCGGCACCGGAGGTGATCTTGCTGTGCACGTGGACGAGCTGCTGGACGTGATCGACTACGTACGACTACGTTGATCGACTACGTACGACTACGTGATCGTCTTCACTGCATCGACGCATATCTACATCTTCCGCACCAGTAGTGCGTCGAGTGGTAATCCCGTGATCCTTATACGGCAGTTCTTCCTGGTTATACGCGGTAGAAATTTTGATTTGCGCTAGTGTAGCCTACCTCGTATCCCAACAAAAGCGTCCGTCCAAAACGAGCGGACGCACTCGACCTGCACGGACGTCGTGCTCTCCCATGCATGCGTCTCCCCGCCCCCGCGTCTGCCTCGGCTAACGCCGCCGCTTGCCCGCTGCCTGCCGCCACCCGTCCCCTCCGCCCTCCCACCGGCCCCGCCTACTCCCGCCGCCTGTTCACCGCCCCCGCCGCCGCCCTCCGCTTGCATCACGGGGAGCAGCGGAGGAGGATGCGGTGAGAGGAGTGGCGGCCGGCGCAGGGGAGGAGCGGCGCGGGCAGAGGGAGCGGCGGCGGTGCGGGGGAGGGGGAAGAGCAACAGCGCGGGGACCGGCGGCCGGCGTGGGGAGAGCATGGGGGAGGGAGGAGCGGTGGCGCGGGGGAGAGGGAGGGTGGCCAGAGGAGGAAGATAAGGTGGGTGAGGATGACATGTGGGCCCTGCATCTGAGAGGTGGGACCCGTTGCTAACGGTATTAAAATGGCATCCAGCCCACCCCTCACAACACCTCCAACCAAACAAAAGATTGGAACGAACCCATCCCTTTCCATCACTCTCATCCAAACACGAGATGGGTCGACCCCAACCCATAAAAGGGGGTCGGCTCCAACCCAACCCATATCGTTCCAAAACCAAACACACTCTAGAAATGTTCAAAAGGCCTGTAGTTTGGGACGGAATGAATATATATACTTGACATTCGGACACGAACAAGATAGTTTTTAGGTTGATTTTTGTTGTCTAAAACATCAGCTAATAAATACTCCTAAGTTACTAATAGCATCTTCAGTACTCTGCTCAGGGCATGGTACAATCATGGCACTGCCGCTGGTTGTTATATTCATGAGCCAGACAAAAGTGATCACTTCCTACACGTGACAGCACTAACCATTGAAACATTCAAAGATTGTAGTTCTCGTGAGTCCTTGCAATGCTAGCCTGCACTGCCCATCCACACCTTTTTGCCCCTACTCCAAGCCTTCCACTACAGTCCCTCTAAACGAAATGTATTAAATCTTACCGTCGTCAATTCACACGCGCATAGTGGCAAGCAAAGTAGCTTAATGTAATAAACATGCGCATCTTGCAGAAAAATGCTAATATAACAGGAAACTCGATTGTAAGAGAGGAAACTATTTTAATTAAGGTGCTACTTATGGATAGACCTCAATGAACGATCGAGATCCTAAGACAGGACTAATCTTGTATCGACTAAACCCTGCTTCTAAGAAGATCTTGTGCCATTTCTCCTCCTCTCTCTGTTTACCTGGAAATAGCACCATCATGCATAGATCCAGAGAAAGTTGAGCTTCCAATGTCTGTTTAGACGGAGACGATCCTAACACGACATCAATTATGATCACCTTCCCCTTTGGTTCTCGAGTCGAAATAGCTTCTTTGGATCGTTTCAAGATCCGAACACAATCCTCGTCGCTCCAGTGTAGCACAAACTGTCAAAAGATTGTTCAGTAATCACAAGTAACAAAGCCTATGATTACAAGACATCATCGTCCATCTAAGCATGTGGCGAAAAATCTCTTGAAGTAAATATAATATATGTGTATCGCGAAACAACAAAAACAAATATTTGAATAAATAAAATAACTATACTCGTTTTTGGTAGCATCAAAATTTCTTATATCTCCATCAACTAAAACTACTAATCCTAGTCATCTACACACTTGCATCATTTGTGATAAATGGTTACTCATATACCTTGAGTAAGACAGCATCCACTACCGGAAACAGGACGTTTCCCGAGTGCCCCAGGCACTCGGCGAAGGCCCAAAAACACTCGGCAAAGAGTTTGCCGAGTGTAACACTCGGCGAACTGGACTCGGCGAACTTTCCCTCGGCAAACAGTGGATTTGCCGAGTGTCAAACGTTGGGCACTCGGCAAACGCTTTGCCGAGTACCAAAAAACACTCGGCAAAACAAAATACTCGGCAAAAAGGCGTTGACGGACAGTCACGGTAACGGCACCTTTGCCGAGTGCTAGACGGAAGAACACTCGGCGAAGAGTCTAAATTTTGCCGAGTGCCGTCTCACAGACACCGGCCACGCCACCATGGCACCACGGACGCATCTTCGCGCGCATCGACCCACCAAAGCGGCAGCCGCGACGCCATCTTGCAACATAGCAGCGGCCACCCTGTGTCCCTGGGCATTGGTGACGGGCGCGGGCGTCCCCGTCGTCACCAGCCGACCCCGCACGCGCGCAGGCGTCCTCGCTGCGGGCGCCATGAGCCAGCTCGCCGTCGCTGGCTAGCGCTGGCTCAGAGGCCAACAGGGACGCCACGACAGGGGGAAAGGCCGGATCCGGCTAGAGGAGATGTGGATCCGTCCACCCCAAGCACAGATCGGGAGCCGTCGGCAGCCACGCCGCGAAGCCGCAAGAGCCGACCGCCGCGCCACCATAACTACCATGGGAAGAAGCATAAGGAAAAAAGAAGAGAAGGAGAGAGGGGAAAGGAGGGGAGGCGAGGGAAGAGGAGGGTGGGAGGGGCTGCCGGCGGCCGTGGCGGCCAGCTAGTGAGGGTGGCGGCGCCTTTTTTTTTCCGACGCGCGGAGCGCCCTCGTGCTGCCTAGGGAGGACGACGCGAGGGCCTGATCGAGTTTCAGTTTTGAACCGACATAACTCAGATTGGAGTACACATACTGAGATTTTTAGATATGACTGTGTGCATAGTAGAGTTTGGGCTATGGATAAATACCTGGAGGTGAAAATCTAGAACCGGCGGCCGGTTTTCGCGGGGCGACGACAAGCGGAGCCAACCGCGTGAGCTTCGGCGAGTGCGTCTTCCTCTCCTGCGACGTCTCCTCCCCGACCGCAGCAGACTACGGCGGAGGCCGCCGTGGCCCGCGCCCGAGACCGGAAGCAGCGGCTTGGTCGCGGAGGAGAGCGCGAGATGCTTGGCCACGGAGCCAGCGGGGGTCACGCGGCCGGAGGCGGCGCGAGTTCGCCGGATGCCATGTCGCCGGCGTCCGGCTAGGAGCATTTTCAGAAAGACTCCTGGATTGGATCGATCCGAAGATTTGTATTTAACCCCCTGTTATATGCAAATAACCCCCTATTTTGGATCGCAATCAATAATCGCTATCCGAATATATGCATATAGCCCCTTTGTTGTGATCGAAAGTTTGCAGAGTACCCCCGGTTGGATCTCGCCCTCTGCCCCTCACCGGCTCCTTCTCTGGCTGGCACTGCCGCCTTCTGCCCCGGCGGTAAGAGCGAATCCCCACACCACTGACTGCCACTTGAAGCGGCAGAGCAACTTGGCCGGCAGCCGAGAAGATGATCTCGACGATGAGGTCATCGGGGAGGTAGGCCGCGCCGGGCACCAGCTCCCTGCCTCCATCCTCGAGGTGGGGACGGCGGAATCTGCGCGAAGAGATTGAAAAACTGCTCGTAGAGAAATCGCAGCAGAATGGTAGAAGAACTGGAACTTTCCAAAAAAAAAAGTATATACTCCCAAACAAGAAGAAGAAGCGGATTAATTGGACTCGTTGAATTCACGGCGGGTACCAGAAACGAGCATCAGACTAACACAAACACCACTGGGTCTAAAGTCTAAACAACACCGAATTTTGTCTTACAAGTCGACAAGTGAAACTAAAGATCAGTACAACTAATTCCTCAACACAAAACCGATTTAATTAACAAAATGGACACCACCGTCTCACCATCAGTCGATTTTCCAAGGATATATAAAACAAGAAGATCTAGTTTCTATTTTATAAAAACAAGAAAAGTTCGGAATTTCTGAATTTCATCTATGGCACTTATCTCTACTGAGTGACACAAAGGAGTACCAAAATTTGTTCGCTATCTTTCTCAAGGCGTCGATGTCATATGAACAATAGAGATTAGAAATATCAGCCTTGTAGTGTGGAGAACGTGAAGCACTTCTAGTTGATATTTGGTGATGCCAGTCCCCTTGAGTACCATGGGACGTATGGAAAAAACGGGTGATGGGCGTGTTTGAAGTCTTCGAGAGTGCAAACAACATGCCAATCACCGTGATTCATATCATAGGAAATCAGCATGTTCCGTGTCCGGTCGTAGAAGAAAACCAAATCACCATCCGGATGAAATCCAGCTATGTAGTAGGTTGGTTTCAGCATATGCTTCCATGGCTCAAAAAGTAGATCGGACTTGCTAACGTTGTGCTTCATGATCCACTCCCTACTGGCTTGGTCCTCACGAACATATATTGACAGCACATCATACTTGCGGTCATTGTTCGCGTAAATCAAGCGCCCTCGACAATGGCCTACATAACCACGGCCTTCCCTATGGCCATGATCCTCACAGTGACGTACTTGGGTTACCTTCCATGACTGACCGTTGGGATCCACCGACACAACTTCTTCGTGCTCGATAGGAAGATGTAGGGAGCCATTGAAGTAGGTCATACGGCCATAAAAGTCGATCCATTCAGGCTTGCATTCCCTTAGAACCCATGTGCCAGTTTCAGATGAGTAGACCTCCACCGCCGCGATGGAACATCGGGTCATGCCAATCCACCTCCACCACCTGAAACACATAGAAATGCGAGGAGATGGCCGGATCGAAGCCTACCGCAGCGTACCAGGTCCTGGCGCCTTGTCCGTAACCGTTGTACCTCGGCTGCGGCAAGGCCACCCACTCCCTGGTGGCAGGATTGCACACGACGTAGAACGGGGGCGGGGGAGAAGATGAGAGCTCGTTGTAGCAGCGGAGGAGGAGGAGCCCGTTGCAGGAGTCCAGCATCTCGATCTTCCCGCATCTAGGGGGCAGGAAGGAGAGGGCGGCGTCCACCAGAGGCGGGCCGTCACCGTCTTCCTCGAGAGGAGTAACAGACGACGGTAAAGCAGCGAAGCGAAATCTGGGGCCTTCGTCGGAAAGGAAGAAGAAGCCGGAAAGGGTCTGCACGAACCGGGCGCGGTGGACGGGGTCGGAGATGAGGCGGCGCCAACGGTGGGAGACGCATTTGAAGCGGCAGAGCGACTTGGCCGGCAGGCGCGCGAGGATCTCGACGACGAGCTCGTCCGGAAGGTAGGTCGCCGGCGTTGTGCCCTGCTCCATCTACAATTCTGGACAGTGGGTAGGCGCCGCCGAGCCTGAGATCCAACGACTTCACTTCTGCGGCTTGCAAATACTACCGGAATTATGGAAGATATGTATTTGATGGTATGTGATGCAAAGGAATCGCAAACTACTGCAACTCGGACTCGGAATTGCAAACCACTTGAACCCGTAACCTTAACGGGATCGGGTCTCCTGTTGGATGGAGCGTAGAGCTCTACTGGATCTGGATCCCGTTGCTGCCGCCGCCGCCCCATTGACCATGCATAAGGGCTGCGACTGCAAAGGAGGCGTGGCTCTCACGGCGTTGCAGGGCTCGCTTGCCGCTATCTCGGCAATTCACCACCCACACCCTAGCTCTCATCAACATAGATGACACCACCCTCTGGAAACATGAAATGTATGTTGATGAGATGATTTTTTTTCCGGCGCTAGATTCCTGAATTGCCCTGATTCGTGATCAATGAACATTGCAATTGAATTGCAAATTTGCACAATGACATAGATTCCGGCGCCGTAGGCTTCTTGAAGTAGCCAACCCAAAAATAGTGAAAAGTAGGTGCGATAACATTCAACCCGAGATGACACTACCATCAACGTCGACAAAATAATACTGATCTCCAACCTGCTAATGTTCACAGGATTTCATGGTAACTTCGAAGAAACAAAATCAAACTAGTGGCTAAGACTGAATCAGCAGTAACACGGAAACAGGTCTACCAACAGACTCATGTTCTCTCCTCAGCACTGAATTTCAGCTCACCGTCGAGGATGATGCTTCACAACGGGCAGGGTGGTACTTCAAGTGTCGTACCGGCCTGGATCTGGCCCCATCCGATAAGGCGCCAATGCTTCTCAACACGACGACTAGACTAAAGGCAACCTTCTCTCCTCTGCTTGTTCAGACAGGGGCAGTGAGCTGTAGCTTGGCAAGATCGTTCTTAACAGCGAGCACGCGGGCGCCTGTGGACATGGATCCCATGTTAAGCATGAGGATCTCGCCCTTGGTGAGCTTGGACACCTTCCCTGCCTTCTCTGTACCTTTCGTCCTTACACCCAGGAGCCTCCGGAGAAGGAAGAAATTGATGCAAAGCAAAGGTTCGATGATGCACACGACTATTTCCGTCCATCCGAAATTATGAAGGGACAAAGATTGTGCAAACCTCAAGCTCTACATAAACATCAGGTAGCAAGCCAACTTCACCGAGAACTTGGCCCACCAGTCTATCAGCACGTGTTAGAGTTGGGTCCATTGTGGTTCCCACACCAATCAGCCCTCCTGGCACAGCAAACTGGAGCTCATTCTGCTCAGCATATAGCGAGACAATCCTTGAGTAGATTGGGGTGCATTTGATGTTGCCATTTTCATCTTTCATGACAATGCCAGGGCGAACTTCAATCTTCTGGTTAACCCTCAGAACTCCCTGTAAAGAAGCATTGCTGTTTTGTTCATATCAACCACAAGGAAAACAAAACAATAGCACCATGATTGAGACGTACATACCCTAAGGATACTGCCACCAGCTACACCACCCTTAATTTCATCAACCTCTGATCAAAGGAGCGAATAACAATCATATTAGGAGGTGAGGTGAAGTTCCTTTCAGGGATGGGGATTTTCTTCACAATGTATTCACAGATCACATCAATGTTGTATTTCAGCTGGGCAGATATAGGCACCACAGGAGCACCTTCAGCTATAGTCCCCTGCTCAATGAGCAAAAAAGGATCAGATCTTGAAAGACAAGACACGTGCTATAACGAGATGGTGACAAGTATTGACCTGGATGAATTTTTGGATTGCTTCATGCTGATTCATCGCTGCACTTTCCTGGATAAGGTCAATCTTGTTCTGCAAAATGGTGATATGCTGGACACGCATGATCTCAACAGCTACAAGATGCTCGGATGTCTGGGGCTGGGGGCAACTTTCATTTGCTGCAATCAAAAGCAGTGCTCCATCCATGATAGCAGCTCCATTAAGCATTGTAGCCATGAGAATGTCATGCCCCTATCCAAGGAGATAGGTTACTCATATAATTATTTCCTTATATCATGTGACCAATAAAATTATACAACCAATATCAAATGAAACATCAGAAAATTAACATAATCTAATTTAGCAATTTCCCATGGTAACCATTACCAACAAGTAGTTTATCATATCCCTTTTAGTCGAAACATCATTAATCACCAAAAGCTTAATGCAACTAGAATCGTAACAGAAAGCAAAATAAATTTTGAACTATATGCAGCAAAGTATAAAGCTTATTGCTTGTTCACTTGTATGTGGTGATGTTAATAAGGATTTCGGATAGCACAGTTTAATTAGGACCGGAATCTTTAAAACCGAGCACAGCAGAATATTGAATTATCGATAGGACAAAAATGGTTAAGAGTGACCATACCGGGCAATCAACAAAAGAAACATGTCTCAGGAGCTTCATCCTAGTGTTTTCAAAACCAGCTCAGCCGGAGGGATGAACTCCAACATGTCGCCTGCAACGAACTCAACCGTGCTACCAGCAGCCGCAGCGGCGTCCACCACGTGCGGCAGCTCCAGCACCGAGCACCTCACGTGCGGGAACGCCCTTGCAATGGCCATCGCCGTCGTCCCGTCGCCGCCACCGGCGTCCACCAGCGACGCCACCCCCGCGAACACCTCGCCGCACTCGCGGACGAGGATCTCCGACACGAAGCGGCTGTCGGAACGCATCGCCGCGTCAGGCGACGCCAGTGTGCTTGCAAGGTGGCGACGCTACACAGGCGAGTCCTCAGGCGGAGGCGGAGGCGGAGGCAGCAGGCCAAGGGATTCGTGTTTTATAGGGCGCAGGGACGGCGCGGCTGCCTTGGTGTGGAAGCCAAGGATGGCTGGCGGCGGCGGCGCATGGCTCATCTGCGCGGCAGCCCTGCAGTGCAACTGGGCTCAGATGGGCCTTGGCGGGCCAAAGTGGGTCGGCTAGGCTAGGAGGTGGGGCGATTGCGTCGAGTCCATAGGCTTGGCCCGGTAGGATAGGATTAGATTTTTAGAAATGATTTCTCGTGAAAGAAAAATCCAAAAAATTCTAGATAATTCATTTAAACCGTGAAAATACTCTGAAAATCCTAAAAATCCTAGGTAAATTCCTAGAGATAGATTGGGACACAAGGAATCCAAATAAAATACTCGGATCCCATGAATAAGAATCTAGAGCCTTCTAATAAATAGATTTAGCTCTAGAAAAAAGAGAATTAATTCCAGTAAAATTCGAAAGAATTCTCAGAGAACCTAACAATCGTATAAACGCATTTTTAAACCATTTTGCACTAAAGGAATAAGAAATGCAACCATCATTAATGCAACACACATAAACTTATTGTTCATTAAGTTAATTTAGAAAAAAGATTTTAATGCCTAATAAATTCACAAAGAAACCTTAAGGCTTTAAACAAACTCAAACAAATTCTAGAGAATTCTAATTAATTTTATTAAATTGCAAAAGATAAAAATTAGGGTGTTACAGTGAGTAACTAAAATAAATCACAACGAGGTAAGAATAAAAGAAATCTATGTAAGTATTGTATTACAATATGAATCGGTAAGAGATGAAAAGTAATATTGATTAGCTAGGGACCTTACGTTTATTCATACTTTTTTTAACAATTATATCCGTTAATGGACCATCGAGGAGAGATTTTTTTTTTGCGTCGAAACCAAGCGTGACACTTAAATTAATCTTTTATCAGGAAAACTTCCCCAGTAACTATGGTTGCATTAATCTTTTCTCACTTGAGTATTCTGCTTTTTCATAAGTTTTGCAATTTTCATTTCACTTAACTTTCAGGAAGCAGTGGAGCAGTTGTATTTGCAACAATCAGGGACGGAGGCAGTAGGGGGTTGCATGTTTATAGTTTGTCTTTGAATTATTTTCATCGTAGCTCCGTTGCTATTTGCAATTTTCATTTCAGGAAGCAGTGGGCATCGTATTTATATTTATACATAGATACAAGGAAAAAAAAAGCAGGAAACACAGTTGGAACTTGGCAGGCCCGTTGACATGCAATAGCAAGGCCTTGAGGCCCACAAGGCTGATCTGGACCCAATGTTGATTGTTCTTGGCCCAGCCCGTCAACTGTACAATCCAATCTTGCCGTCCATGACGCATCTCCCACCGATCAAACGGCCCGGATCCACTCCCTCCTCCACTGGCCCTAGTATAAAGACGCCTCTCAACTCTCATGCGCGCCGCACCGGAGGCGGCGGCGGAGGCGCTAGGGTTTGCTGCAGGTGAGTCCCGATTCTCCCATCTCCTATCAGACGCATTGTTCCAGCGATTTCGCCACGCGATGGCGTCTCCTGCTCCACCCCTTACTGTGTTTGTTCTATGATTAGGCGTGCAGTTGTTGTTAGTTTGTGAAGTTCGTGGTTCCTGTAATCCCGGGTGGTAGGTTTGTTGACGGTCTGATCTGTCTGAATCCGGTGCCTTAGTTATATTCCTCGGGTGATTTGTTCGTGCGTAGTATGTACTCGCTTGGTTACTGCCATGTTGCTGTAGTGTTTGATTGACGCTGCCATGAGGAATTTTGTGATGGATCCGTTGGTGCTGTTCGGCACTCATTTCTGATTGTATTCCGTCAGTGTAGCAATTCTTCCGGTATCACATTTGCTGTAATGTTGTAGTGTTGGATTGAAGATGGCATGATGAGGTGGGAAGTTTCTGATTTTGTTGATGTCAGATTTCTCAATGTTGCTGCTTTAAGCAATGCAGTATTTATAGCTGTCTCGTGCTGTGCCACATTGCACCTTTTCTGCTATTCTTGTGTTATTTTCTTTTTTGCCACCTGTAATGATAAAACACAGCCTTGTGATTTCAACATTGGTGTGTAATTTATATTTGCAATGTATACATTTTAGTGTCTGATGCCATCTAGTTTTATTGTCACTGATAGTGATTTTGTCTTTACAATCTACAGGCCAAGGGACATTGAAGATTTGTCAAGGCAGCAGTAAAGATGGTTCTCAAGTATGTATTTTCCCTCCGTGCTCATATTTATGTTGTTGGTTATATCCTCTATGACTATGATGGATGGATATTTTGATACGTAATATGCAACGGAATTTCTGTTTTGCAGGACAGAGCTGTGCCGTTTCAGTGGTGCCAAGATCTACCCTGGGAAGGGTATCAGATTTATCCGTGCAGATTCACAGGTGATTTCTTTACATTGTGAATTCTCGGATAGATGATGGGAATTAAATATAGTGTCTGAGCCTATTTTTCTAAACTTTTCAGGTGTTCCTTTTTTCGAACTCAAAGTGCAAGCGCTACTTCCACAACCGCCTGAAGCCAGCCAAGCTCACATGGACCGCCATGTACAGGAAGCAGCACAAGAAGGTATCGTTGTTGTCCAGCTGAGTATGTTTTGTTGTAATGATCTATTTGCACTGGATTATGATAAACTCTGTTACAGGATTACAACTCTGGTTGCACTGCCAACAAATTGTGAAAAACAGAATAGTTTGGTTTGATAGTTTTTAGTGGTCAGTGGTGCTGATTTTTCATAATATGAGTTGTACTGCAGAAGTTTATACTTTATCTGTCTGAGCATCTATCATTGATTCATTGTTGCTATGCTATGTTTGTTGGGCACGCCTTGAATAGTCTCTGCGCTTAAATGCTGTGAACCTATTGTATACTTTGTTTCGTTGCAAATAAAGCGGGGGAGGCCTTTCCCTAAAAAAAAAATCCATTAGTGCTATGCTCATGTGCTTTATACTGCTAATGCCTATATTTACTAACTGTGGTCATTTGTGTTTGAAGGACATCCATGCTGAAGCTGCTAAGAAGAGGCGCCGCACCACCAAGAAACCATACTCCAGGTCAATTGTTGGTGCCACCCTTGAAGTCATCCAGAAGAAGAGAACTGAGAAACCAGAGGTTCGCGATGCTGCTAGGGAAGCTGCCCTCCGGTATGCTACCTTTCAATCTTTCATAGATGCCTTAGTGTAGCCTACTTGTTTTTATGCCAGTTTTTCGTTGTTAGTAATCAATTGATGATATTTATCTCTTTTTCCTGATCCTCCAGTGCCAACTATTTTGTAAGCATGTTTAGCCCACCATTCTATTCTGTTTTTTAAAAGTTCAGTTCTTGTCAGAGTCCTGAAAATAATTTGACTTGTCCGAGTCTTTGAGACAATCTTATAACTGACGGCTGGTTAAGTATAGTGTTGATAGCATTGTGTTTTCTAAACTCTATTCATGTTCTTACCACATTATTGCCATGGCAAATTAGGGCGACCTCTAAATACATTACTTTTTGTGACAGTGAGATCAAGGAACGCATCAAGAAGACCAAGGACGAGAAGAAAGCTAAGAAGGCCGAGATGGCAAAATCTCAGAAGACTGCTGGGAAAGGCAATGCCCCCAAGCCCGGTAAAGGCCCAAAGCTTGGTGGAGGTGGTGGCAAGCGGTAGATTTGGGGTGATTGAGGCTCTGATAAAAGATCCAATGTTATGTATCCCAAAAGAAAATTTTGTACTGCCAGTTGTAGAACCATATAGTTGCAGAAACTATTTGTAGCATGTTTCCAAGCTTTAGTACTATGCTTGCCTAAATTTGCATTTCTAAGTTCTAATGCATCGTAACTTATGTTTTATGATCTAGAAGTTCTTTCTTCCATATGCATGTGGTTGGAGTTTGGCATTTGCTTTTAGGCGTCACATATGTTTCATGCTGTTGCAGCTGTAAAATTGTTGCTTGATAGGAAACTCCTAGAGTTAATTGGGATTTTTTACCTACACTATGTATTGATAACGATGGTATGTAGCTTGTATTTGAATTGATTGATTTGAGGAGGCCAAGAAATCAGAAATGTCTTGTTAATTGGCTCTGTAATATAGCTTTGGCAGCAGTTAATTATTCAAAGTTATTTTGATTGCATGACCCTTTGAATGCTATCATGTTCATTGTTTCTCTCTCTCTTTTTTTTGTCAAACATTGGAGGTTCTTGAAATGCGTTGAAGACTATTTTGGAGCTATTAAAGTAGTAGTCTTCATCGCAAGTCAGTGCAAACTGAAAGTGTGGTGTTCCTAGGTAGAAGAAACTAGTGAGGAGAAACTTCCTGATGCTTCTCAATCCCATGGCATTGCATACAGGCCACTGGTAGCATGGTGTTCCAAGGTCGAAGAAGTGGAATTTGGAGGATTTCAGTGCTGAGAAATTTCTTGATGCTTCTAATTCCTAACACAGAATACAGGTGACTAGTGATTGAATCGGCACAATTGCTTTATCCAGAGGTCTGAAGTTTTAGAGAGGTCACCATGGTTGGTATATAAGTAACTACACTGTTTTTACAACATTTTAATATTGAAATAAAAGAGCATCTAAGATGCTGCCCTGCTACAATTGCTCCTCACTAAATGCGATCTTGTTCAATCAGCTCAGCTGGCACATATAGGTTACATGTAGATAACTGTGTTAGTACACACTGAAATAGTCCACGCTACAATAAATTTTTAGAAAAAAGAATTTGTAAAGTGATTAAGATGCTTGAAGGCCTTGCCTTTCTACCTCTCTTCCCAAATGTTTGATATGCTAAAACCCATATGTAAGCTTACCTGCTAAAATGACATCTTTACTCTGGGATTTACTCGATTCATTCTATTTCACACGTGCACTGCACTTCATTTGTGCAGTCGAGTTACAAAGAGGTTCGACGTAGCTGAGTTAATAAATACGGAATCAAAACTTAAAAGTTATAAACATTATGATGTAGGAGCTAAACCTTCAAGTTTCTGATCAACGAGAGTACATTCCTTCCTTTCAAAAAATGTAAGCTCACCTGTCCTTCGATGCTCAGAATGAGATTCATGACATCTGCAGTGTTGTCCAGTTACTAGGCACCCTGCTGAAGTATAATGAAACATTGTGCACATCTGGTCCTATAGTAGACGAGTACCTTCATGTGTGTGCGGCCAAACTTTCAGTTTTGGTGAGGACAAATTTCCTGACACTTCTCAGTCCCATTAGGCATTTACTGTATCAAGGAAAATAGTGGGGAATTGGCAAAATTGCGTTACTATGGACTTATGGCATAGTACCACGTCCGAATTTTAAGAGAGTTCACCATGGTTGGAATATATATGGTCCTGTCCTTCTGATGCTGTATTGATCTGGGGGAAAAAACTAGGCCATCTGAATTGCTGGCTTACCGCGAGTGATCTGCATTCATTGTGATCTTGGTTAATGGTCAATAAGAGCACGTGCACAGTGTAGGTCAAGATGATTTTGGACTTCTAGGAATTTTTTTTTGTAAAGATGCTACTTTAAGATGCCAGGCAACTTTTAGGAAAGAAAGATAAAAAATCAAGAGCAATGGGGCATTTTGTCTGTGATGCATTTGTTCTATAGTTTATCCTGAGTAATATTTCTGAGCAGCCTTTACTGCCGTTCCTATTTGCCTTTAACTACCACACTTCAGTATACCATAACCAATAAATTGTAACATCAAATTTTTTGTGCAAAGTTATCATGACATCGAAGCCAAATAGTTAAAAGAAGTCATGTAAGTATGTAACACAATTACGTTGAAGGACTAATTTTTTTTGCAAGCTTACAACTGAATTTAATTTTTAAAAATGGTCGCCTGGATGTTTTTCAAGCCTTTGAGGCTACATCATCTTTAAAAGTGTAGGTTGTCATTTACTTGAGTATTTGCACTTCAATTCTTTGCGGGGGTAAGTTTTATGCTTACGAGTGTAAGAATAATTAAAAAAAACATAGTGCCAAAAACATTGCAAATCATATCTAGATTCGCTTACGTCCATCCATTGATCCTCATTCCAACTGGTGATGGATGCTGATGAGTTGGCCTTGCAGTATTTCTCATGAGTGACACATATCTCAAACAGGTTTCTGACAAACATGAGACCATCGATCTTGTTCAGCAGGCAAGAACTTTTAGCGCAAGAGAGTTGAGGAGTGAGACCAAAACGACGTGATATTTGGAATAATTCTTGTTCTAGCTCTGGTTATATATTGTAGTGCATCAGTGCATGCCATCTTTATGTATTTTCACAAATAAATAGGAATAGGGCCCTGCGTCTGGAGACCTACCTAAGTGCCTGAACTGCCTTTACTGCATACAGAGGACTTGCTATTCTGCAACTCCTTTGCTTCCTGATCACAAGTAACACTACTAGCTGCAATAATCCTGAAATCACATCTCCTTCTTTAATATTCAGTTGTGCTTCTTAATTATAGAGTTTTGTGAGGGAAAGAACCTAAAATAAGATCTCGATACAATACTACAGTAGTTGTATAAATTGCATAAATTAGTTGTAGCAGAAACAGATTAACAATAATTCGTCAAAGAGTGTCAGATGCAAACCAAAATAATTTCCCATCAACTAACAGAACGGTAGTAAGCTGCCTGTCATTGCAACACAGATATATGGAAAGATTTTTTTTTTTGGCAAGCTTACAGCTGAATTTCCTTTTAAGAAACGACCGTCAGAAGATTTTCATGTACACTGCTCACTGTCAAATCAACACCCGTGCTTAGCTTTTCAGCCTTTGAGGCTGTATCATCTTTAACAGCATAGGTTGTAATTTGCATATTAATTGAAAAACAAATTAGAATTACGCTTGCAGTATTTGCACTTCATCTCTTTGTGGGAGAAGGTTTATGCTCGTGAGTGCAAGAATTACAAAAAAAAAAGTGGTGTCGTAAACATCGCACATGGTTTCCAGATTCGCTTATTACTTGCATATATTGATCCTCATTCCAAACGACAATGGATGAACGAAAAATTAAATGCAAGACCTGAGAATTGTTACGGAGCAGCACAGAGATGAGAGATGAGTGAACTAATATATGCTATCAAGCAGGTCTCTGCCATCAGTGATTTCACGTGTGCAAGTCTCAAACTGTCCGGTGGATCTTAATTATTGCAGCATATCAAATGCCTCCGACAACCAGGCAAAAGTGGGGACTCTGATCCTAGGGTTAATATATATGGTTGCTCATGTAGTTGATATGTTCTTTGCCAGAAAGACGAGTAACAATATTTTTACATGATTCTTAAACTTTAATTAAGAACTAACGCAAATAGCGGCGGATTCAGCGGTGGGTCCCGGGGGAGGGCTCAAGTCCCCCTACCTCCCAAAAACAATGAAGCCCTCCTCCATTTTTTAGGAGAAACAGGAAAAAGAAGAGCCCCCTGGAGTCATGGCTGGCTCCGTCACTGAACGCAAATGTGCAAAATATCATGTAACAAGTACTATTGGGAAAATATTGTTACATGGGAGTTCATGCAACACAGACATTAAAAAGTTCAAAGATATCTTGGGTTCACAGCCTCGAAGCATTGAGCATACGGTCGAGAAGCAGGTAGGCAGGATGCTAAGCCTTGGAAAGCAACGCTAAGGGCCCAAGCCCGGGGAAGTCTACTTAGATTGGTGTCTGTGGGCTAACACCCTTATAATTGACGCGATGTACATGGTGTTCAAGATCGGAGATCCTCGCCAGTCAAGATGGCGTAGCTGGCCAAGAGAAATTGGGTGGCTATCCTTGGGATAGAACAAGAGTATGTTTACTCTTTGATCTGCATCACAGCACAAGTCAAGTCACATCAGCCACCAAGACCGAGGCCTAGGTGAGGATTTATCACGGTTACCAAGACGTACAGCCTGTCCATAGGAGGATTGTGCCACATTTGGGCAGCCTAAGTTTTTACCTTCTTTTACCCCTACATGAGTGCCATGCATGTATCAGCAGCTAAAGATTATGTAAATATTCTCGAACCCTCGTATCATGCCATTTATAATCTATTCCCATGCATGAATATAAACTCCTCTCCCTTAGAGACCGGTAGAGAGAGAGAGCGCCTCAATTTCTTCCAAGGAAAGAAACACGACGGCTAGTGCCATGCATTCTCGCCTTGCTAGTTTCCCCAATTCTGACCTTCCCCGTGAAGGTCTTCGTTAGTTCGGTATGGTGTAACCTAGTTTTGCATGAACAGGTACAATATTAATTAAAAAAGAAAATAAGAAACAGAGGACTGCTGCATTGCCCCATAATAGTAGTACATAAACAGTAACACTGAAATCTCTCCATGTCCATTAAACGTGGCAGGGAATTTTACTGCATGCTGAAGTTTCACACTGGATTCAATTCAGCGATCGATGGATGCAACTGTCTGACAGTTTTTCCAAGCAATGTGGCCCGTTCCTGGTGCCGCTAGGGGGTCCGGTCGTGGTTCCTGAAGGAGATGGGTCTGTGGGCTCCCGCAAGACCGCTTGGAGCACGAGCCATATATAGCTTAGTTTCCGCAAGGTCGTGGCTGACACATTGATTATGTGCTGCTGTACTCCCTTGTTGCATAAGGTGTGAATCTTCTCCTAGCTAGTGCGACCGATGCTGTCAGTGATGGATTAGGATACTATTGTATTAGCCAATTTCCTGGAGCCTTTTATTCCTATATGTCGATTTACACACATCTTTTTCTTCTTCTTCTTCCTCTAGTTCTGCACCTTACCCACTTTTTCCCAGCCGTTATATGTTACTGTTGCTCTCCCAGTGGTGACGAACTAAAGGGCTGCTCTATCTCCTCCACTTTATATTGCTCATGCTCCTCATGGCAGTGAACTAAAGGGCAGCTAGGGGCATGAATTACGACGGTGCTTGTACTAAAACGTATAGATCTTCTTTATTAATTATGGTGTCCACTCGTTGGTAGGTAGAGTATTTTATAGATCCAATCTAACCATCCATTTGATGGGGGTATCTTTGTTATTGTCTTGTTATATGAGAGATTTATATCATGTCTAAATGGCAGTCTCTAAGAACCATATGACAATGATATTACCGTTGCATATCTTCCGTCGCATTAAATCATGTTGATACATACAATTTGTTCCCATTCTATTTTTCAGTAAAATAATTGCACGTCGTCATCTTCGGATCATGACATTTTTTTCTATTTCCTAAGAGCACTAATTGCTTTCCTAGTTTAATCAATAGTTTACTGCCACTTATTCACTAGTCCTGCAAAATCAAAGTTGCATATACTATATATGCAAGAGCTCCCGACTACGGGGTTGTTCGGGAAACAGGGGCTAAACTTTAGCCCTGTCACATCGGATGTTCGGATGCTAATTAGAAGGACTAAATATGAGCTAATTATAAAACTAATAGCAGAACCCCTAGGCTAAATCACGAGATGAATCTATTGAGCCTAATTAATCCATCATTAGCGAATGGTTACTGTAGCACAACATTGTCAAATTATGGACTAATTAGCTTAATAGATTCGTCTCGCGATTTAGCCTAGGAGTTGTGTAATTAGTTTTATAATTAGTCTAGGTTTAATACTTCTAATTAGTGTCAAAACATTCTATGTGACGGGCACTACCGGAAACAGTTATTTTGCCGAGTGCCCCAGGCACTCGGCGAAGGCCCCATTACACTCGGCAAAAGGTTTGCCGAGTGTAACACTCGGCGAAGTATACTCGGCAAAGTTTTTCTCGGCAAACAGGCTGTTTGCCGAGTGTCGATCGTCGGGCACTCGGCAAACTTTTTGCCGAGTGCCAAAATACACTCGGCAAAATTAAACACTCGGCACAAAGACGTTAACAGTCTGTACGGCAACGGAAGCTTTGCCGAGTGTCTGACGGCCGACACTCGGTGAAGACGTTAGCTTTGCTGAGTGTATTCCTAAAGGCACTCGGCGAAGTCTACTTGTTTGCCGAGTGTATTTTAGCCAAACACTCGGCGAAGAAGCCCCACCCGCTATTTTTATTTTATCCTTTGCCGAGTGCAGTTTTTGCCAGACACTTGGCAAAATGGATAATTTCACCGAGTGCCACGGGGTAGGCACTCGGTGAACAAGCCCGGCCCGCCATTTTTTATGACCCCTTTGCCGAGAGCTTTTTTCAAAACACTCGGCAAAATGACCCTGTTTGCCGAGTGCCTACCCTGTGGCACTCGGCAAACAAGCCCTCCCGCCAAAATGTATGACCCCTTTGCCGAGTGTTTGGCGAATACACTCGGCAAAGGGGTCTCCTAGTACCAGAAATGGCCTCTTTGCCGAGTGTTAACACTCGGCAAAGTGTCCTAATACCTACTACAAAATAGAAATGTTAGGTATAAAGGACCCCTCTCAAAAAACAACCACAGAAGCACAGGCATATTAATTGCACCACAAGCATATAAATTGCACCACAGGATTCATAAGCACACAAATAGCATTCATAAGTTCTCGTCTAAAGAAGTAATTCACAAGTTTTGCATCACAAACACAGAAATGACAAGTCACTGAGGAGGATGAGGAGGACGTGCAGGTGGCCACTGCCCCCAGGAAGATTCTGCATTGGACGCCGCCGATTGATTCTGCACAAATTTAGTTAAAGAGATTTCATAGTCTAAACAAGTAATTCTAGTGGAAGTTTGTAGTGCCTGTAGTTTTTAGTTTAAGTCTAGATTGATTGTAAGGTTGAGATTGACTCACAGGAGTAGCTGCAGGAGGTGGTGGAGGTGGCGGGAAGAGGTTCGGTGGCATAGGTGGTGGAGTTTGACCTAAATTGTGGAAAACACTCTGCATATATTGGAACATCTGCTCCGTCCTCTGCCTTTCAAGCTGCCGATCCGCCTCGATCCTCGCCTCTAGTTCCTCCCGCTGCTTCCATTCTACCTCCACCTGGGCCTACAATATTTCATCCCAACCACTTATTGTCAAGCAAAAGGTAAGTACAAAATGAATGAAAAATTAAAGAAACAGAAATAACCTGCAGAGCCTGCATCTGTAGCTGTGCAGCGGTAGGCCGTGGCCGTATCGCGGGGCTCGAGTCCGTGCTCCTTGCTCGGATCTGGGAGAGAGTGGGAGTACTGGCAGTGTCGATCACGCTATCTCCAATCCAATACCTGCCATGCTTCTTCCCTCCTCCTACCCTCATCACTATTTCAGCATCGATATCCTGAGAGCTCGGATCAAACTCTAGCCCGTGAACCTCCCTCGCCATGGCTGTGTACTCGGTTACGCGGTTGTGGATGCTGGGATGGCTGTACGCCTCGGGCGGGTCCTCCGGGTTGAATTCGATGTCTGCCGTGGCCTTGCCCTTTTTGGACATAACCCATGCCTTGAACCGGGAGCACTCCTGACCATCATGTGATGAAGTCTGCGGAAAAAATGTGAAATGATTACAAAATATGCAGTATTATGTCTGAGAAAACAGAAATGAATTCACGTACCCATTTTTCCTTGTACTCATCAAGGCTCAGGCTGCCTTGATGGTGTGATGCATATGGCATCTGCAGACGCCGCTCCCGGCAGGCATTGTGGTTCTCCAACCACCCAGGCTGCAACCACACGTCCACCATTTGTTCCTAGCACCGGGTAAAGGATCGGCACCACCACGGAGGCACCTATATGAAGTGTGTGACATATAAATAACGGAATTAAGCGTAATTAATCTCGTACATACGACCATCACTAGGTTACGTGATATACGACCATCATACGGAAATAGATGTGTAGGATGACTCACCTTGCTATCGTACAAAGTGACGACTCGAGGACGGTAACGTAGCCTCTCCTGCAAAAAAAAAACATACAACTGTCAACTAAAATTTTCGGCAGCACCTCCCCTGCACGTGGAGGTTTCCATAACCTGCATCAAATGAAACGGCACGATGGCCGACAACCACACGTACAGAACAAGGAATGGCACGATGGCTCACTTCCACAAACATTCTTATAGCTTAAATTCCCAAGCCAACCATCATTTTCTAATTTCAACAACTAAAGCCCTACAATTTCATAATTTCAACAACTAAAGCCCTACAATTTCTAATTTCTAATATCTAATTTCTAATATCTAATTTCTAATTTTAACCTCCTTTCTAATTCAGATTTCCTAAATTCAAAAAGAAAAATTCATTACCGGGTGAGGGACGCCGGGACGCAGGGGCAGGGGGCGCCGGGGCCGGAACGGGGGCGGCCGGTGGGCCGGGGCCGCCGGGCAGGGGGCGCCGGGGGCGGCCGGTGGGCCGGGGCCGCCGGGCAAGGGGTGCCGGGCCCGGGCAAGGGGTGCCGGGGGCGGCCGGTGGGCCGGGGCCGCCGGGCAAGGGGCGCTGGGGGCGGCCGGTGGGCCGGGGCCGCCGGGCAAGGGACGTTGGGGCCGGGACATGGGCGGCCGGCGGGGCAAGGGACGCCGGTGGCGGGGCGCCGGGGCCGGGGCGTCGGCGGTCCATCGGGCGGTGCGCCGGGCAGGGAGCGCACGCGCCGGGGGAGACGGGCGGCCGGGGTGGCCGGTCGGGCTTCGCGCCGGGTAGGGGGCGCACGCGCCGGATGAGACGGGTGGGCCGGGGGCGCGGGCGGGGACGTGGCGGACGGCGGGCGGGGCGGTGGCCGCCGGCGGGGCGGGGCACAGGCGGGCGCGGGGGCCGGCGGGTGGGGCAACAGGGCGCGGAAATGATTCGACGAAACGCTAAGTGCTGGACATATCTTCGAATCTTTGCCGAGTGCCCGGGATCTGGCACTCGGCAAAGGGCCGAAACCGCGCAGGGCATGTCCTTTGCCGAGTGCCAGATCGGGGGCACTCGGCAAAGCCGTAGTGTTTGCCGAGTGCTGAGATCTACGACACTCGGCAAAGTTAAGGAGGGATTTTTTTATTTGAAGCGAGGCGGAGGGAGTGGGCCCGTGCAACTAGTTTGCCGAGTGCACCCAGAAAACACTCGGCAAACTATCCTTTTTGCCGAGTGTTTTATGGGTGCACTTGGCAAACGTTACATGAAATAACGTATTTTAGTGACCTTTTTCTAATATACTTGTTCAAAATCGTGTCAAAATCACTCAAAAATTGTTAAATTAGTTTTCTACCGATATTATTCCATTATTTCATGCAGTTATAGCTCAAATTCCATTTATATCTAATAAAAATCTATAATTGCATTTAATCAATAAAAGATATCAAACGCATCCGAAAAATTTCCAAATTTTGACATGAACCAATCTGTGTTGTATGTTGCCTATACAAAAAGATTTGAAGGCACTCCTTAATTCAAGTGTCACTTGGACACCAAATCTTATTGGCTCCTTTCTAACTTCTATGAATCCTTCTAGGAGATTAGTCGGTTTCTAAGCATCATATGTCAGAAATTGGGCGAAACGTTCTCAATTTTTTACCACAACCTCCATACATAATATCATGACATCTTGACAAATCTTGTGATTTTCAGATTTCGTTTGGTTTTTTTACAATTTAACAACCATTGAACCACAGGTTCGTGGTCGTGTTTTTTAAAAACAATGTTCAAAATTTCTTTTCATTTTCTGGTTGAGACCTCAATCCGGTCTCCATAATATGAATATGATTTTTTCACTGATTTCAATCCATTATTTCAAGTACTTGAAGTTAAAATTTGACTTCAATCAAAAAATCCCTATTAATGCAAACAAAGCATTAAAAATACCAAACAGACCCGAAAATAGACCAACTTTTAATATGTATAACCAAATGTCCTACGTGGGGAGTAGAAAAAGTGTGGAAGCTGTTGGAGGGAATTTTTTGTTTTTTTTGCCGAGTGCCGAACAAAACACTCGGCGAAATTTTGGTATTGCCGAGTGCCTTTATGGTGGCACTCGGCAATGTGTTGAGTTTGCCGAGTGTCCGGGCGAGGCACTCGGCGAAGTTTTGAGTGTGCCGAGTGTGTGCGGGTTGCAATCGGCGAACGACACTTTGCCGAGTGTCGAACGGCAAGCACTCGGCAAAGGTCTAACGGCCGGCCCAACCTGGTAACGGACGACGCACGTGCGACGCACGCACTGTTGATTTATCGAGTGTGTCTTCTTTGCCGAGTGTCCAGGAGTTGTTTGCCGAGTGCCTGTTTTTTGGCACACGGCAAACCTCCTTTTTGCCGAGTGTATTATGTTCGCCGAGTGCCTCGTTGTATACACTCGGCAAAGACTGTGTTTGCCGAGTACCCGAAAAAATGCACTCGGCACACGTTTTACACTCGGCGAATTTACTGTTTCCGGTAGTGGGAGACTAAAATTTTGTCCCCACCTTCCAAACACCCCGCATGTTGTACACTGAGGCTACCTCTGCGTTCAAACGTGGACGATCAAATCTCTGTATTCAAACGTGGATACTCAATTTCCACAAAGCCATATAATAATTTCCAAATTGGGGGCGTCATTTCGGAAATTTATAATTGGCCAGCCATATTCCTTTTTGTGTTGGGTCCATCCATCGTGACAGTACGACTTCCTGCTCCATGGCTATCTCGGCATGCTGTCGCCCCTGAGCTTGTCTTATGATAACTGGCTGCAGTTGCATTCTTGCCGGTGCCAAGCAGCAGGATGGCCTTCCACACGCTATCCATTCAATTTCAACCGTACCCTATGTTCGTTCGTTCATACATACATACATGCATGCATGCATGCATGCATACATGCATGCATGCCTGCCTGCGTACGTACGTACGTATACACACACACATACATATATATATTTTCCCTGTACGGAAAGTATAGTCATGTCAACAGTTGCAGCTTGTATATTTTCCTCATCTCCTGTTTTTTAAAAAGAGTATTATATTTTGTACTGTGGACACCAGTATGATTGCAGGAAACAACGTAACATGTATATTTGCACAACATAATTTATCGATCAAGACTTACCATAATTTATCTGTCAAAACTTCCAAACTATGTCTTGGTAAATAAATGTAAGTCATCTAAGAAATAGTAAAATATAATTAACTTAACACATGGTAAATGCAGTGGAAAAATAGTGTACCACATGGTCATCTAATAAATTGTACGGTTAATTTGCAACATAGTTTACCATTCAAAACTACAGTAACACAAACAACCATTGACGGAACTTTCAGACTATAATCCGGTAAATTAGTTTAAGTTTTTTAAAATAGTAAACTATATGGTTAGCTTACCACATTTTATTTTCAGTAATTGAAGTGGTAAATTCACAGTTTTTTAGGAAGTAGTTAAATCTTCCAGTAAATTTACTGTATGATTGAGGCACCAGTAAGAAAATGCACGAGAATTAAGTAGTGTGGTTGCCTACTAAGTGGAAGCCTGGTAATTTACTCAAGAATGATTAATTTACTGTCAGATTGATGCATCATTCAAAAAGATATAGTATTCAAAAATATATTCAAGTCAGTAGTTGCAGCTTGTGGGTGGATAGTAACGGTAGTAGATGCATCTACGAGGTCAACTAGGGAATCCAGGTGTGGGGGTGCTTTGGCAACAATATTGTGGGTGCCTACAAGTGATATAAAATAAGTAGCAGGAGAAATGATGATGAAAAGAATTAAGAAGAATGCATACTGCCATTTGGCAAGGCTGCGACAGAGTCTCCTTTAGCTGGAATAGGAGGCACGATGTGATCAATCGTCACATCTGTGTAAACCTAGATATGAAGAATCAAATATGTGTGTAATAGATGCCACGGTTGACGCTAAAATAGTAGTGTTGTTACTGAATTTGTAACCTGAGTACAAATGGGTGAAAGATCACCTTCCATTTCCTTGTCAAGGTCAACATTCTCCTGATGGGAGGGGGTGAGTTATGGTAAATAACAGTTGGGACATTAAATGAGTGAATTTTTTTTATGAGAACCAGAAGTGAACATGTAGTTAGGTTTAGTGAATTACATTGTGATAAGCAAAACTATCGTGTAGTGCCTCGGAGGGTGGTAAATCTTGTTCTTCGGTCCTGTTCTGTTGCAACCCCTCGGGAATGCCCTGGTTAAGCTCCTGGTTTGTGCCACCTGAAACACAAGGAAGAAATATGGGATGGCATAATTTCTCATATGCATGCTCTAATTTTTTGGACCTATCAACAAACAATTGTCATGGGATATACTGGAAGACATATCATTTTCCATTGGTTTATGTCGAATAATTGGCGCACCAACAAACATAGACACTGGGATTACTAGAAGCCTGGTGAGGAGAGGGTACGTGAGAAAATGTCAATGAGGTGTGAATGCAAGGCTTTTGTGAAGATTAAATGGAACCTGAAGAAGGACTATTGGTTCTTTGAGAGGATAAGGTTGGAGCACAATCATCCATTGCATCCCTCGCCGACCGTAACACAGTTCTTAAGGATACAGAAGGACAAGGACCCTATAGTAATGGGTATTGTTGATCAAATGCATAGGTGTGATGCTTCCCACAACACTACAATAAATGTTCTGGCGGAATTATGTGGTGGTCAGCAAAACTTCACATTCACTGAAATGGACTTAAGGAACAGGTAATGTCTTCAGATTTACTAGTGTTGATGTTATGGTTGAATACATGGAAATCATTGTAATTCAGGTGATGTATGTGTTCATGGTTCCAGGAAAGCTACAACTGCCAGGGAGGAGAGGGAAAAATGATATACCAAAGCTGCTTGAGTTTTTCAGGGAGATGAAGGCCCAGAATGACTATTTATACTACGAGCTACAAGTAGATAGTAAAAATGTGATCAAGAATGTGGTCTGGAGTCATGCAAGCCAGCGTGCAGAATATAGAGATTTTGGAGATGTGGTTACATTCGACACCACATACAAGACAAACATGTATAGCATGCCTTTAGCCATGTTTGTTGGGTCAAACCATCAACTGCAAAATATCGTTTTCGGGAAGAAATAAGGGATGACATAATTTCTCAAATGCATGCTCTAATTTTTTGGACCTGTCAACAAACAATTGCCATGGGATATACCAGAAGACATGTCATTTTCCATTAGTTTATGTCAAATAATTGGCACACCAAATACATGTTCAGATCCAACATTCTGTGCACTGTGGCCATCATACATGTCGACATCATTGGCTTGAGCTGCATACATTAAGATAGAATATGGAAAATATTGAAATAGTAAATCAATATGATGGCAGCGGACAATATTATTTTCACTACCTCCATCGCAAGCATGGGGTTGATTATCTTGATCTTCACTATTGTTGCTATGCATCTCGTCATTCAAAATTGCCTGCAGAGTACGAATGGCTGCCTGATGTGCATCCGATAGCATCTGTTGCCCAATGGTAACATGGCTCGATGCTTTCTTGGCTTTGGCATCAAAACTTGCCAAGGCTAGCATTGCCTATGTCTTCCTAGGCCCGAAACTAATCTGATCAACTAGGGAAACGTGTTGTGGCCAATGGTTCAATGCTTGGTAGGGTATTTGAAGATGGGTTCTGAGTTGTATGGTAGCAAGTATCGATGCTGTTCCTAAGCTGCACACACCAAATGAATTAGGGGGAGTGTTAATACATGTCGAAAATACCGGAGAATAATTTACATAATAAAAGAGAACATGTGTGAATAGACCGAACCAGTTCCAGTCCAAATGTAGCCTTTCCTTGTTGATCTTTGGTCCTATCGGCACTGATTATCTTTTTTATCATGTTTTGATCAAAGGACTTTGCACGAGGAGTGTCCATGTGCTCAATCTAATGTTGGCATTCTAGGTTGTCCAAATACAGTATCTACAACTAAAAATTCAAAAGCATAGTTAAAGGGACTACAATAGTATTAGTTAGTAATTATTTTACTCCTTGTTTTGCATTGATGAACTCTTTCAACCAGCTCTTAATGAAAACATCAGCGACAACATCGGTATCAACATCAGCATCGGCTCCAACGTTGGACGTAGAAATCCCAGAAGAGCAACTTGTGCTGAACCGACAACAATCACTGATCCAAGAGATTCCCTTGGTAATATCTTAGTCCATGCAATCCAATGCTTCTGTGTGAACGTATTCTAACCCATGCTTATTTGCAGGACGAACTATCAGCTAAAGAAAGGACTACTCAGCTAGAAACATCTCCATCGGCTCTACAACCCCCAAAAATCATAACCGACGAGGAAGATTCTGAATGCCGCATCCAACAACAAGAAATCCCTATTTAGGTATGTAAATTGTCTACACTTGTTAAAATATTCAACTCTTATTCTAACCAATTTTCTCCACAGGCTACCAATCCCTCAATGTTAGACCTCTTCTCATTCAGCATAGAAGGATAGTGGCACAAGCCATTCAATGTAGAACTATCCAGACATCAGGGATCAGCTATCAACTTTTCTACAATTGCTGCGTCAAGACACATCTGTGTTGCTAGAAAATGCTAAGCCGATCCAAAGGTTATTCAGGCAAATCAGGACCCACTTGACCGATGAATTAATGGCATCATTGACTCCTGCGGCCTTCATTGAATTGCATTATTTCGAAGTCCAGAGAGCCAAAAAGCGCATAGCCGACAGACAAGCTAATCGTCAGGCCAGTGCTCAATTGGACTCTG
Organism: Setaria viridis; assembly: GCF_005286985.2. NCBI lineage: Eukaryota > Viridiplantae > Streptophyta > Magnoliopsida > Poales > Poaceae > Setaria > Setaria viridis. Next base: position 7,534,616 of record NC_048264.2, read on the forward strand.
TCAAGTTGAAGGCCAAAGAGTTGAAACAAGAAATTGATAGCCTTGACGCCTCTCTCTCCTCAGATGCGCAAAGTCTAAAGGCCTTGGAGACTGAAAGAGACTAGCTGATGCTTGAACTTGACTGGATGAACAAAGTAATAGCAGAAGCTCAAGGTCGGCTCAATGATTATCCGATTGCCATCCAGGAGAAGAAGAAAGAACTAGTTCACTCCATCAACCAAATGCGTTGTCAACATCAGCAAGTTAATGATATCCCAGGCTCTGACGAAGAAGACCTGAAGTTGATAGCTGATGTTGGCTAGATCCACCTGCGCGCAGTAGAGGCCATTGAAAAGGTCTTGTAAAGAACAATTAATTCTGCTTTAATCTCTATCCTCAACTTGTGCGCAATTATTTCACCCCTTGAAAGCGACCCTTCAATACCATCTTTACTTTTCTTCACCTATCGCAATGAATCATCTTTTACCACTCTAGGCCAGGCCTAACTCCACGAGAACATTGTTACTCTAGCAATCCGTGAAAGCTGAAAGATTCCCGCCATTACAACTCACAAGTTCTCTGTACTGCCTTGGTTGCACTCTAGCAATCTTGCTATAAATATGCCACTAGCGTTAGCACTTCCATCACCAAGAACCATGGCTCAAAGAATAGGACTTGTAGGCTGGAAGCTCATAATATTTGAAGCTCATAAAAGACCCATGACCTCTAGATGCTAGAAGAATTCTCGTGAAATAGACTAGGATGCTCCTTTCCTTCACACCCTCTTTTGTGAAGCTAGGAGATCACGATGTGAGAAGAATTCTTGTGGTGTACCTCCATTATCATCTCCAGCAAGCTTCTCGAAGATGCCGGGATAGAAGAAGATTTCCTCTTGTCAAACTTGCGCTTCCTCTTGTATCTTCTTTGTATTTTTGTTCTAGAGGTGATATCCCAAGATATCGGCTATCTTAGAGATGATGACTACAATCATCAGCTTCTGTAATCCAGTAGTATGAAAAAAGTTCACACGACAAAACTTATCAATGCAACTTGTATCAACAATACTTTCCATTCCAAATGAAAACACATTTGTGCTAAAGGCGATATCAATAGATATTGGCTATCTAAGGCGATGAGCTGGTCATCGGCTTTTACATACTGTCAGCTCTAACTTATTGCCTATGAATATTAAAATTTAACAAGTCAGCCGATAGACATATTTTCATCTATGCTTCCTCATCATCTACTTGATCCATCTGGAACAAGAACCTTGCAGCATCCATGAATTCATATTCCTCCCAGACTCTTCCAGACAAGCAATGCACTTTGTCACACTCCCAGAAAGGAATATCAGCTGCTGCGATGATAGTGGTTTCATCAGCCAGCACGATTTTCACCATATCTCCATCCCATTGAATAAGCAGCGGATGCATTGTGGATGGAATACAACAATTTGCATGAATCCAATCTTGACCTAGAAGATTGTATGAACCCTTGCCATCGATGACGAAGAAGGTAGTAAGCAAGGTTTTGTTACCAATCATCAATTAAACGTTCAGGACCCCTTTGACTTCTGATCTCTTCCCCTCAAAGTCTTTTAGGACCATGTTTGTCTTAATCAAATCTTCTAGAGTCTTGCCAAGTTTGCAGTAAGTAGCGTATGACATAATGTTGACAGCACCACCACCATCAACCAGCATCTTGGACATCGGTTGACCATCAACATGTCCCTTCATATATAAAGGCTTCAAGTGTTGATGCTTTTCCACCTCCAGTTTATCAAATGTAGCTTGCTAGGCCGGCAGGACCAACTGTGTAACCTCCTCTTCATCACTATGACAGATCCCAAATTCAGTAGGCAATATAAAAACCATATTAATTTCAGCCGATACCTCTTTGCCTTTGTCTGATTGCTTGACGCACCACTCCTAGTGCTGGTCCTTGTAGCATAAGTGTTGAACCCTTCTTCTTTGAGTCTTGGTCAAACCTTCTGGACACCAACGTTCTCCAGGAATCAACTTCTCTTGTTACTTGATATGCTCTTCCTTGGATTCATCAATGACCACAAATCTGCGCCTTGGAGGATAACTCAACCTATCATGCATAGATTGACCTCGTTCTCTCCATCAAATTCCTCAACTGTCTAACGATGCCTTGGAGACTGATACTCCAAATGTTCATGCACTGATCGGCATTGTCTCTTGGAATCACGATATTCTTGATATTGTGAGATGCACTCTGGGCAATTAACAGCCGATGGTAGCCTCAGCTTCGGATTCCAACAGTATTGGAAGAAAGGACAATTTCAATGTGACTCAAACTTGCTTCTGTTGTCCTCCTCCCTATCTTCACGAGCCTCCTGTCTATGCTGGTATTTGTTAATTAGCAACTTGGAAGTCACCTTTGGTTTCCTGACAGATCGGTTGACTTCAGCTTCCTCAACTTCCTGAGCCCAACTCACTCTCTTTTCGAACTCCTCGGATGATACTTGCACCCTTGGGTCTACTGCGCTAGATTCCTTTGCCCTCTTTGACGTGAGCAAAATTGTCCGAAGTCTTGATTCATCTTTCTTGTCAACTGATGCAGGATCCACCATATTGACAGTTGGAAACGGATGCTTGTCGATCTTCATCGGCTTGTTTGAGTCATCAACTTTAAGCCTTCCTTGCTCTATAGCCATTTGGATCTATTGACGGAAAGTCTTGCAGTCATTAGTATGATGTGTGATAGAGTTATGGAACTTGCCATACTTCCTCTTTTTGAGCTTCTCAGCCGATGGAATCTTGTGACCCGAAGGTAACTTGATCTGTCCTTGTAACAGCAGGTCAAAGATCTTGCGGCTTTGGTGATGTCGAAGTCATATGTCTTTGTATTAGTTTTGATCCATGGGCATGAGATTGGCTTCTTGCTCTTAACCCACTCTGCAACACTAACTTCTGCATCAGCATCAGAGTCTTCATCGGATGAATCATATGCTTTGAGGTTGGAGACCCCATACTTATTCCTGCATGGACTTTGGAATCAGCTCTCATGAACCAAAACCTTATGCACCATATGTGCTGGACTGTCAAAATCCTGATGAGTAAACTTTTCCTTAGTAGAGTCTAGCAGCCCTTGATAAGCCAATTACACTAACTGTCCAGCGGTTAAGTACATGTTATAGCACTTGTTGTGCACTTCTCCGAACCTTTGGACAAACGCAGCCACTAGCTCTCTGTTTGTCTGCTTCATCATTATGAGATCCGTCAGCTTCATCTTCTAAGCCTCCACATAGTAATGCTTATGGAACATCATCTCCAAATCTTCCCAACTATTAATGGAATTGGGTGCCAATGTTGAAAACCATGTGAAGGCGGGACCTGTTAGTGATAACGGAAACATCCGTACTTTAAGTGCATCTATAGAAGCTGCTTTCCTGCACTGAGCCAAGAATCGGCTGGCGTGTTCCTTGTAGACATGTTGTCCTCCGCAGAGAACTTAGCGAAGTCAGGAACACGGTACCGATGTGGCATTGCCACTTGATCAAACCATCCAGGATATGGGCGCTGGTACATGTAGGCCTGCTCCCTTAGTTTCAAGCCAAACTGATTCTTCATCACCTCAGCAATCTTTGCAGCCCAATCTTTACACTCAGCACAGATCATAAGACTTAGCATATATATCTAGTGTTCGAGGCCATAGTAGTGGGCTGTATTTAGCGAGGGATTATGAATGGTGTCGCTCTACGTAATTCGGGAGTGGGCTGGGGCCCTTATGTTTCGATTATGTCTATTGATTTCAGACTTGTGGATGTGAACATATTAATTTATTTCAGATTGTACCCGACGCCTTTAAGTAACACAATATATTTGATATGTAGCACCTTCACCCGTCTCCACTAGTACTCAGAGCTACACCCAAATATAAATTGAAGGAGAAAGATAAAGTAGGCTCTATATATAGTGTTCCAAAGAACACATATATTCTTACTTAGTCTATTGGAATGGAAGGCATACAGGAACGGCCTCGAGGATGTACCGTACGGTCATTATACTCGATGCTTGTGTGCACATCCCGGGGCTTAGAAGAACACTCGACGGTGCGTGCTGTGACAGAGCATCCATTCATAACTACAACTTGAAAATGCTGGCCGAGATGACCTACCGACGGCACCGGTTACAACTTGCGCACTCTGGAGAGGCAGGAGCCCCGGCAGCAACAACTTCATCAAGTTAGCTAGCTTGGATTAGTTTGACTCTAGAGCTAGAGCTGGCAATAGTTTGGAGTCTTGACAATTTTGCACTCGAGAGAAGAACAGACAACTATATATTGTAATATCGTGTGATTAATGAAGCACAAGTCCTAACCTGAAAAAAGCACGTATTTCCAAGCCTTGCTCGCTGTCACCATCACCACACCACCACAGCGGCCCTGGGTCCGTGGCCTCGGATCTCTTTCAAGGACATATTTTCCTATCCATATATACTAACAACAATGTGGGGACATAATTCAACAATGTCATCGCTCATCAACAATTTCAGAAAAACTATCTCTCCTCTTTCCAACAAAAGGAATCTCGTAAAAGAATATCTTGGAACGGCGGAGTACTAACTCTAAAGAGATCATAATACACTAAAGCAAAGAAAAAAGCTTCTGGTTCACTCTTGAAAGATGTCTTAAGAAGCATGTAAAAAGATCAATTTGAGTGTTACAACCTTCGCTCCAATGGATTCACAGCAGTGACATGTCGAATCTCTTGTCAATTTAGTGTGGGTTCAAGGACGACGAAAGTGGGAGCTGTAGCTCTCAAAAACGCATTAACCTCTTAACTTATTGTTCATTTTTTATTTCTAAAGCTAGTTTCCCATTTGTGAACGCATTGCATACTGCACATTTGTGAACATTGCTGTCTTGCGCTGCGTAGAATGGGAATGGAGCGCAGCACAAGAAAAAAAATTTCCGGTTGGCCGGCTGTAGCCATGTCTTTGATGTAGGAGCTAGCGACGAACAATGCCATACAACCCCTCTACTTAATACCAAATGGAAGAGAAAGAAAAGGTAGCTGTAGCATATATATGCACCACGAGGAGCAATTAATGGAACACGATAGAGAAAGTCTTTCCAGCCAGTTCACTTAATTAGTCTTTTGCTAAAAACAGACTCTCCGTATGCATCAGCACAGTGCACAAGCGTACAGTAGAGTACACTAGGAATTCCACACGAGCATGTACCAGCATGGTACATACATGGTTTGTTCGTCACAGCACGGTGCTTCTTCAATTCAGTCCCTAGTTAGAGTGTCAGTAACATATTCCAACGAAGGATTTTATGTATTGGACTGAATGATGTGACGACAAAAACATACTCTATCAGTTTTACCCACCCTATTATATGACTGATCATATATCACTGTGGACACGTTTTATTTATCCTTTATGCCCTTTGGTTGTCGGTACTAAGAGCTAGTAATAGCTAACGCAAACTAACGAGGGAGCCATAGACGGTAAGCAGGGGCGGATCCAGGGCCCGGGCTGCCCGGGCTGCAGCCCGGGGCGAGACCATGGAGTCCCTTTAACCTATGTGCTGTTTAGCCTAACAAAATGAGGTTTAGGAGATAAAATTAGATTATTTTAGGTGTGATTCAACAGCTCAGCCCGGGGCGCAGTCCCGTTCTGGATCCGCCCCTGACGGTAAGGTGCATCAGGGAGATAGGAGAAAAACACAAAACCTCAGTCAAAGGAATGATAGGCACTAGGAAACTTGCTACCGTGAGACTTTTTTTGCCTGGTACGGAAAACTGAGGCAAATCAGACCCCAAAGAAGGTTTTATGTGCTGCCCTGGATGATGCGACAACAAGCTTAATTATCTGCTTTATCCGCACTATAATGTATTTGATTATATATCACGCCAACGACATGATCTTACTTGTCCTTTATGTATGCCCTTTAGATGTCACTACCAAGAGCAACCGCACTGAAGTTGGGTAAGATGCTGCAGGGAAAGTTAGCTAGGAAAAAGCACAAAGCTTCTCTCGTAGAAATGATAGGCACTAGGAAATAGGTTACTGCGAGGCTTTGTCTCCTCTTCTTCCACAGGTATTATTGCTGTATCATGGGACTGTCTCATTAGAAGCTGAGTGCGGCCTGGGAGGTTGGATCAACGTGGATGCATGAAGAGACCTTAGAGAAATTGGAAGTCCATGCAGCAGCAGACTGTGTGGATCCTCCTTGGTTTCAAGAAATATCCTTGACAGCCAGCTACCCTGTGAACGCCTCAGAGCCAGCGGGATGTGGTGTAGATGTGTGCAGGCTACTCTTCCACAAAATCAAGCTACCTAGAACCTTACAGATGCATCATCGTACCGAACGATCAATCAGTTGAATGAGGCCTGCCTGCTAGCTAGTAAATTAAGCAATCATAATTTGTATGTATTACTCATCTTTCTCTGACTAATAATAATCAACGATACAATTGACTTCAGATGAGTTTGGAATTGGCGTGAATAGTGGTGTAGAATCTTTTGGAGCAAGAAGATATGCTCAAACCTGATATCTAAAACACAATCAGATCCATATGAGTTCCCCACCAACCATATATAATGTGTTTTCTTTAAAGAAAAAAAACTATAATGTGTTTTCTTTAAAGAAAAAATATGATGTCTTCCGTTATACATACTGTTCCATATTTCTCAAGTGAAGCATGCAAGCAAGCATAATGTTTCAGTCCATCCACATCTAGCACAAAAAGTTCTTTTTTGGCATGTCCACGTACGGTAACATAGGAATGGATGAGAGGAATATAATTGAGACAAATATAGGATCTAATCTGATGAGAGAGTGGTAATAGGAGACATTGGGATGGAGAACCGTGTTTGTGCACATAGCTTGCCTGGAGTCATCATTCAGTCGTGTGTCTATATCCAAATTATACGGAGAATGTATCCCGGTCGCACTAAACTTTCATCGGTTGCATTCTGGGGAGTTGGTTCTTAAATATTTTGGCTACGCTTGTTGGTTGTGCCAGCATTATGTTTGTCGCAAATTGTATATACCCTTGCGGTTGAGTGTTACAAATGCAGTCACATGCACGCTTCCTTGCTGATCGACTAGTAATACCCAGAGCAATGCCTTGAGGGTAGGACTATAAATTGGCACCACCACCTTGTCCGTGCTGCTCAGAACTAGCAATACGCAAATACAAGATGGAGGTGAAAGAAAAAGTAGCTTTAGTATGCAAAGGATTCTTTCATTTATTCCTATTTAGTATATTGGAATGGAAGGCAACTTGGAATACCCTACAGCCTCAACCTGCTTGCCTTGCGCCGGGATGCCTGATTGCGGCTCGGCAGGGTATCGAGGCTGGTTTATTAGTTACCAGCGATGGTGCTTGTGGGTGGCGGCTATGGTGTGTAGGGGTGACATCATATATAACGCTCAGGTGCATCCTATCATGTCGTCGTGATCGATGATGTTTGCCATGGCGCTCACCGGGGATGGAGGAGCTGATGAAATAATGGGATTAGCCCATTGCAATTTCAGAAATTCCAAATAAATCTCAAAGGCCCATGTAGGCATCAGCAAGTGGTTGGAATGGTGCAAACCTTTAGTCCCACATTGCTAGTGGAGGAGAAGGATGACCAACATAAATATGGAGGTTGTCTCCACTTCTCCAAGCTATGTGTGTGGGGAGAGAAGGAAAGCTCCACATGTGCGTGTGCGCTCGCTTAGCGGGTTGGGGTGAAGATTGCGGGCATGTGAAACTTCTAGCCTTTAGTCTTACGGGGGCACGGTTTCCTTTTGCCATTTTATTTTTTGGTTACTTGACCTTTAAGTCAGCAAGATATATGGAAGACTAATCGGTTTAGATCATGATCACGACGCGGCGTGCACCGGCGAACGGGGGAGCAGGTCTCCGGAATGTCTCACTTTTGTGATCCTGCATCGGGTGAGGACGAATAAGGTTTTTGGGAAGCGCTCTGCATGACTGCTCAAGGTCTTCACCACGGCTCGTCTTCCGTCCCAGTCCAGCGTTGCGGCGTACCATCGTCTTCGACATCGTCTGCTGCGCTCCATCCGCAACACCATCGTCGTTCCGTCAGCACCGCTTGTCATCACGGCTGCACCCGCAAAGTACGTACGCCGTGATCCGATCTATTATTTCATCATATTTTCTAAGATAATGAAGTTGTGCTTGTTGTTGCCTAGTATGTTAGAGATTTGCATGCTAGGTTTTATTCTTGTTATGATAAATCTAGTTCAGAAATTTATCATGCAGTTGTCTAATTTTCCAACAATCCAAAAATCTTATTTTAGGCAATTTGTTGATTTTGATATGGCTGGTTTTGCTGAGTCACTGAGGTCGAAAAAATTTACTGGTGTGAACTTTAAGAGGTGGAAATCAAAGGTTCGTATCTGGTTTAATGCTATGAACATCTGGGACACAAGGCTTGGCAAACCTGAAGGCGAACTTACTGCTGAAGCGCAGAAAAAGTTTGATGATGCCAATAACCTTTTCGTGGGATGTATCATTAGCAATATATTAGACCGTCTGGTCAATGTCTACATAGACATGACAGATGCGAAGGTGCTATGGGATGCTCTGGTTGCAAGATATGATGCAACAGATGCAGGCAATGAACTATACCTCATGAAGAGTTTCCATGACTACAGGATGGTGAATAACTATTTTGTGGTAGAGCAGGCCCATGAGGTGCAGTGCATTGTGAAGGATCTTGAGCTCCTTAAGTGTCAATTACCCGACAAGTTTGTGGCTGGTTGCATAATTGCAAAGTTGCCTTCCTCATGGAGGAACTTTGCCACTACTCTGAAACATAGGAGACAGTAGATATTAGTTGAAAATCTGATAGCGTCTCTTGATGTTGAGGAGAAAGCTCGGAAGAAGGACACTGCTGAGAAAGGAGACCAAGGTCAGTCTAGTGCCAATATGGTCTAGAAATTTCCACGTGGCAAGAACAAAGGGAAGAACAAAGTTGTCAAGACTACTACCTTCAAGAAGAAGAAGAATAAGGCTGAGATGAATTGATACACTTGTGGTGAGCTTGGACACTTCTCTAAGGATTGTCCAGAGTGTTCAGATCGCAAGGGCAGAAGGGCCAATGGGTCCAAGGATGTCAACATGGTGACCATAGGCAACACTGGAGATGGGTATAGTAATTTACCTATTGTTCTTTCAGTTTTTCATTCCACTAGCTGGTGGCTTGATACGGGTGCAAATATTCATGTGTGTGCTGACATCTCCATGTTTTCTTCTTACCAGGTTGCCCAGGATTCCTCCATGCTGATGGGGAATGGGTGACATGCTACTGTTCATAGTGTTGGTACGGTAGATCTAAAGTTTACTTCGGGAAAGATCGTGCAACTGAGGAACGTGCAGCATGTCCCTACTATCAACAAGAATCTTGTGAGCAGCGCAGTCCTATGCAAGGATGGGTTTAAGGTAGTATTAGAGTCTAATAAATTAGTCATGTCAAAATATGGACAATTCGTTGGTAAAGGTTATGAGTGCAGAGGCTTGTTCTGCTTTTCCCTTGCAGATTTTTGTAATAAGTCTGTGAACTATATTTGTGGCAATGTTCGTGATGATGCGAGTACCTGGCATTCATGTTTGTGTCATATTAATTTGGTTTAATGTCTCAATTTTCCAGCATGTGTTTAATTCTGAACCTCACCATTACCAAAAGTTCTAAGTGCCATAGTTGTGTGCAATTGAAGCAACCTCGGAAGCCTCACAAGGCGGCTAAGGAGAGACACTTGGCACCTCTAGAACTCATACATTCTGATCCGTGCGAGATTAATGGTGTGTTGACAAAAGGTGGAAAGAGATACTTCATGACTTTTATTGATGATGCGACTAGATTTTGCTATGTTTACTTATTGCAAACTAAGGATGAAACATTAGGCTACTTTAAAATTTATAAGGCTGAGGTTAAGAATCAACTTGAGAGAAAGATCAAGCATCTAAGGTCTAATCGTGGTGGTGAGTATTTTCTAGAAATCTTTGATGAATTCTATGAGGAACATGGTATTATTCATGAGAGGATGCCTCCCTATTCGCCTGAGTCCAACGGGGTTGCTGAGAGGAAAAACTGCACACTGACTGACTTGGTTAATCCCATGTTAGATACTGCTGGTTTATCTAAGGCATGGTGGGGGGAGGCTCTATTGACTTCATGTCATGTTTTGAATAGAGTTCCGAACAAGAATAAAAATCAAACTCCATATGAGATGTGGATTAAGAGAAAACCATCACTTTCTTATTTGCGCACTTGGGGGTGTTTGGCAAAAGTCAATGTTCCCATTCTGAAGAAGAGCAAGTTAGGACCTAAGACAGTGGATTGTGTCTTTCTAGAATATACTCAGAGGAGCATTGCTTATAAATTTTTAGTGGTTAAATCTGAGGTCCCTGATATGTATGTTGATACTATTATGGAATCTCGTGATGCAACATTTTTTGAAAATATATTTCCTCTTAAAGATATGCATAGCAACTCTAGATTTTCTGCTAAAATAACTCCTGAACCTACTGCACCTGTTGAGTCTTCTGAACAACCCAATGAGCATGAGCATGAGGACGTCCTAGAGAAGGATGACAGTGAAGCTCCTAGAAGGAGCAAGAGACAGAGGGTTGCAAAATCCTTTAGTGATGATTTCATTGTGTACCTTGTGGACAATACTTCCACATCCATCACTGAGGCGTATGCATCTCCAGATGCAAACGATTGGAAAGAAGCTATCCAAAGTGAGATGGATTCGATTCTTTCTACTGGGACTTGAGAGCTCACTGAACGACTCTATGGTTGCAAACCAGTGGGTTGTAAATGGGTGTTCAAGAAGAAGCTTAGGCCTGATGGTACTATTAATAAGTACAAGGCTAGGCTTGTGGCCAAAGGTTACACATAAAAAGAAGGTGAAGACTTCTTTGATACCTATTCACCTGTCGCTAGACTGACTTCTATTCGAGCACTACTTTCTCTGGCTGCCTCGTATAGTCTTATCATCCACCAGATGGATGTAAAGACAACTTTCCTAAATGGAGAGTTAGATGAGAAGATCTATATGGATCAGCCTGATGGGTTTGTGGTGAAGGGTCAAGAAAGCAAGGTGTGTAAGTTGTTGAAGTCGTTGTATGGCTTGAAACAAGCACCTAGGCAATGGCATGATAAGTTTCATAGAACTTTAACTTCTGCGAGCTTTGTCATTAACGAGGCTGATAGATGTATGCACTATCGCCATGGTAGGGTGAAGGAGTTCTATTATCCTTGTATGTGGAAGACATACTGATCTTTGGCACAAACATTGATGTAATCAATGAGGTCAAGTCTTTTCTATCATAGAACTTTGATATGAAAGATCTGGGAGAAGCTGATGTTATTTTGAACATCAAGCTGATTAAGGATGAGAATGGGATTACTCTTTCGCAATCCCATTATGCGGAGAAGATCTTGAACCATTTTGGTTATATAGACAACAAGCCTTCTCCAACACCCTATGATCCTAGCGTGATACTCAGAAAGAACAAGAAAAGTGCTAAAGACCAACTGAGGTACTCTCAGATTATCGGTTGACTCATGTACTTAGCTAGCACAATGAGACCCAACATAGCTTTTGCTATGAACAAATTGAGTAGGTTCATGTCAAACCTGGGTTCTGATCATTGGCATGCACTTGAAAGGGTTATGTGCTACTTGGTTGGTACTATGAGTTATGGGATTCACTATTCTGGGCATCCTGCTGTGCTTGAGGGATATAGTGATTCGAACTGGATTCCGAACGCTGGTGACCTATATGCCATGAGTGGGTATGTGTTTACCCTTGGAGGTGATGCAATATCATGGAGGTCTTGCAAACAGACCATTCTGACAAGGTCAATCATGGAAGCAGAACTTACTGCTTTAGAAACAGCCACTGATGAGGCAGAGTGGCTGCGTGATCTCTTGATGGACTTGCTTGTGGTTGATGAACCAGTGCCGGCAATCCTTATGAACTGTGACAATCAAATGGTGATAGTCAAAGTGAACAGTGCTAAGGATAACGCAAAGTCATCAAGACATGTCAGGAGATGACTAAAGTCTGTCAGAAAGTTGAGAAACTCTGGAGTAATAAGTGTGACTTATATTCAAACAAACAAAAACCTGGGAGATCCCTTTACAAAAGGGTTATCATGTAATGTGATAGAATGTGGATCGAGGGAGATGGGTACGAGACCTGTTTGAGTTGCCACAATGGTAACCCAACCTATGTGATCGGAGATCCCGTGAATTAGGATTCGGGAAAAACAAGCTGTCGGTTGATTGAGGAGAGTAATTACTAAACCCTCTCTATGTGAAGATGCAATACTCTTAAATGATGTAAGAAAGGTTAGCAATATGCATTAATGTGCTTCTATTGGCTTGATTAAGCCAAGATGCTGTCCTACATAGCATTCTTGAAAGAACACACCTATATGAGCCCGACTGTAGAATGTCGCAGTCTATGAGACTTGGGTGATCTCTAATAATCTCATGAAGAGACCAAGGAGTATGATGAATATGCTCCACCTGCGGGGTAGGCTACTAGCAGTCAGGTACTAGTTCTGACTTTGAGTGAAACTTGTCCGCACAAAACATGCAATTCAAGGCTTAGTCCATTGTTCAAGTTGTGGATGAATGTAGCTTGAAGCTCTAGGCGAGAGTTCAACTTCACAGTCCTTGCTAAAACACTGGTATAAAAACAGCAGTGAGAAACAGGCAAAATCTCTGATGGACATTTTAGATCTGGTGGGGGATTGATGAAATAATGGGCTTGGCCCATTGCAATTTCAGAAATTCCAAATAAATGTTAAAGGCCCATGTGGGCATGAGCAAGTGGTTGGAGTGGTGCAAACCTTTAGTCCCACATTGCTAGTGGAGGAGAAGGATGGCCAACATAAATATGGAGGTTGTCTCCACTTCACCAAGCTATGTGTGTGGGGAGAGAAGGAAAGCTCCACACGCGCGCGTGTGCTCGCTCGCCTTGCCGGGGCAGAGCAGGGCGAAGGGCGCGGGCGTGCGACACCTGCGTGAATGGTCCACCGAAATCCGGCCTCTAGCCTTGCGGGGGCGCGGTTTCCTTTTGCCATTTTATTTTTTGGTTACTTGGCATTTAAGTCAGCGAGATATATGGAAGCCTAATTGGTTTAGATCATGATCGTGATGTGAGATCGTGGGCTCTCCTATATATACGACCTATCGGCCTCTACCGAAAACACATCTAATCAAGTTAGGGTTTTTACCTCTTCTCGATGCGGCGCCGCCACCGTAGTCAACTCCATCCCGAGTGCCGACGTACACCAGCGAACGGGAGAGCAAGTCTCCGGAACCTCTCGCTCTTGTGATCCTACACCGGGAGAGGGAGAATAAGGTTTTTGGGAAGTGCTCCGCGCGACTGCTCAAGGTCTTCACCACAGCTCGTTTTCCATCCTAGTCCGGAGTTGCGGTGTACCATCGTCTTCAACGTCATCTGCTGCGCTCCATCCGGAACACCGTCGTCGTTCCGTCACCACCGCTTGTCATCACAGCTGCACCTGCAAAGTACGTACGCCGTGATCCGATCTGAATAACAGCATGTTTTCTGAGATAATGAAGTTGTGCTTGTTGTTGCCTAGTATGTTAGAGATTTACATGCTAGATTTTATTCTTGTTATGATAAATCTAGTTCGGAAATTAATCATGCAGTTGTCTAATTTTCCCACGGGAGCTACAGGGTTGGGAAAAAAGACACAGCCATTATTATTGCTGAGGTAGGGATTCTGTAATAGAGAGTGGGCTATCGTTACGGTTCCAGGTGCTCTTAGTGTTCACCATAGGGGGAATGATCCTCACATGCCCAGGGCCTCAAAAACACATCCGCCATAGTCTGATTGCCTGCTCCAACGAATGGTTGCTCACGTTTGATCCAATCGTAGCTGAAGGGGTTTCCCGACCGTTACTATAAGCCAATCGTCCTAACGGAGATGCTGCACATCTTCATCCCACACTTAGCTTACTTTGCTACTTATTATTAGTCATTCAGATTCGCTGGGATGCCAATGCAGAAGTGTTTTAATTAATTTGTCAAGGCGAGTTGTGCACATTCATTTCCCGTATGAGGGATACTTTTGGCGGTAACAGGCATACCAGTGTACCACTATATATGGCAGTATACATAACGTTACCTGTTCTGCCTCACTACGGGCCTCTCAGTAATTTTCCACCAAGTAGAGCAACAAAAATTGAAGAATGACAGGGTGAGGAGCAGCATGGAGCATGATTTGCCCCGTCTGCATAAGCTAGGCACCAGGAAATAGTCTGCCGCGACGAGACCGTGTGGCTTCTCTTTCCCACAGTTGATGTGCTTTGTCCTGCTGAGTTTATGGCTGCAGGTCGTCCTGGGAGAAGCTTGAAGTCGTCGGGATGGGGAGCATCCTAAGTCAACGTACGTCTGACAGGCACAGAGGAGCTGGCGGCGAGCAAATCGGAGTCTATTGAGGACCATTGATTCATTAATACCATGCTTACAGTTTCTACCATACTGCTGCAAATTAAAGAAAGTTTTGTGTGTTCTGCTTACTGATGTGAAAACTATGTACACTATCAGTTTCGTCGGTATTTGAATTTTTATAGCGTTAATAAGTCAGTAATAAGTTTTTTCTGGCTACCATTTGTTGGATGATATAGATGATGGCTTCTTCTAAAAGACAAGATAATGGCAGCCTCTAAAGCCATTGTTCCATGAGCTAGCATCGAAAGACCTCTTCGTCTGTGAATGAGTCCAAAATCCTACATAAGGTTGAATGTTACACTATTTTGCCGTATGTGTATGAGAGGTTCGAGTTAAATTAATGCTGCCTGTACTGGTGGTACAAATGCACTGACATGCACGCTTGCAACGCTGATCGACTAATGATACCCAATTCCGTGAGGATACACTATATATTTGCAGCACCCAGAAACAAAATGGAGGAGAAAGATAAAGTAGCTTCATTAGTATGCAAAGGATTAATTTGTTTATTCTTATTTAGTATATTGGAATGGAAGGCAACATGGAGTAGTCTACCGCGTCAAGCACAGGTGGTGCGTGTTACACCCTCTAACATGGCCATTTTCCATGCCTTTTTCTGCCCTTTCAAGGAATATGGCTAATCAATTGCCAGATGTTTTCCTTTTTTTCTCCGAATAATTTGCGAATTTCGTTAGAGTCTATTATATCTACACATGATTGACCATGATACATTCACATTCACAATAATATCACTATATATATTCTTGTGGATTGGAGGAAACTATTATGCATTTACTCTATAATAGCTAGCACTGTCACACTTCCTTTCTCCTGGATGCCCTTTAGTTCATCATTACCACCAGACAGGACCA
Organism: Setaria viridis; assembly: GCF_005286985.2. Taxonomy (NCBI): domain Eukaryota; kingdom Viridiplantae; phylum Streptophyta; class Magnoliopsida; order Poales; family Poaceae; genus Setaria; species Setaria viridis. The sequence continues at coordinate 7,549,963 of NC_048264.2, forward strand.
AGAACACCACAGAATAGAGGAACGATAGTGGGCGAGGTGCAGCAGAGGGCAAAAACTTATACAAATCTACATATACGAATGGAAGGCACCAGGAAATAGGGTAAAACTTCATCACATGTGTCTCCAATGACACACATTATCCAAGAGTTGCCTTAGTGGATGGTTGAGGAACGGGAGATTGATGGATTAGCAAACAAAGATGTGCCCACGGATGGGAGAAGATTGTTTACACGTCGGGCTGTGTGATCCAGAGCCCTTATTACTCACTGCGTCGATCCATAATTTCATGTCCGGCCTGCACAGCGAGCTATACGTTAGGTTCAAGGGATGTGCAATGGCACATAAGAGGTGACATTGCTTGAGGTGTTACTTCTAGACGTATATACATGAGCAGCTTATCGAATGCCCATGCTGAATTGAACCCAGAGTGAAATTAAAGCATGCTTTGCTGGATTATAGTAATGCCCATATTGTTGTCCTCTGTACACGTCATATACCGTTCCTTGAGATATAGCAATTCAGCTTGCTGGCCTCTGTACACGTCACGCCGTTCCATATTGTTTTACAATGGGTCCTCGTCTTTATCTCTGGAATTGTCAAAAATATTACAGAGTTGGATTCCACATAAAGTGAGACATATATGTAGGAGAGTGAGTTAAACTAATGGTGTGCATAATTGGATGGTGGGTCGCTTGCCACAATATATATTTTATTGCAAGTTGAGTGGTACAAAATACCAACCTCAGGGCAGTATATATGCACCAGGAACACCAATGGAAAATGATAGAGCGAGAGAGAGATTAAGTGTCGGCGAGGCACAAGTGAGGGGAATCATGCATATACATCTTGTCCCTGTAGGAATCGTAGGCACCAGGAAATAGTCCACTGCCATAAGGTACCTGTAGGCTTCATCCTTGGACCGTCGTTCTGAATGCATGTTGAGCAGTTGATCAGTGTCGATGCATAGACAAGGACGCACATGAGATGCCATACATTCGAGGTTGCAGCAAGTAATGTACTCGCGGTAGCAGACCGGAAGATTCCTGGTTGAAAAACTAATGTACTTGATCTCCTCGTGAAGACAATTCTGCTGCGGAGTTGAGCGAAGCCGACGACATCTCGGTCATTGACTCTGTTTCAGCCGCATCATCACCTGCCAGAAGAGTGGCGGCATGCTTCGGGACTCCAAATTCGTCGACAACAATCATCACCTACCATGTCGAATCTGGCTTGCGAGGTGTATGTAAATCCAGCAAGGAAATTAGATGACGGTGATTTCTATTTTCATTTACCACACAAGTTAGGTAGCCGAGACAACTAGATAGTGGAGGGAAAACCGATGAAGTAGGCGAAAGCATAATTTTGACCCTAAATGAAATGAATGCCTAATTGTCGAGACATATTTTTTCTCGAGCATGCAGGAAACTTGCACATCATTATATTAAAAATAAAAATGGAGTAGGAACCCTTAATAAACACACACACTAGATAATTGGTACTATGCCGCACCACAAACCTTCAACTACTATTCGAAGCAACACGCAAATACAATTGGACGATAAAAAAATCCATGTTTTATTCTGTTTGCTATGATGAATACACTACCGCAGAAAGTTCGCCGAGTGCCTGGGCACTCGGCGAAGGCCCAAAAACACTCGACGAAACGTTTGCTGAGTGTAACACTCGGCAAACGGAACACAACAAACTTTGAGTCGGCAAAGTTAACTTTGCCGAGTGTTTTATGTCGGGCACTCGGCGAAGCTTTCGCCGAGTGACAAAAAACACTCGGCAAACATATTTTTCGAAAAAAATAAAAAAAACAAAAACGCCGGCCGTCACCACCACCGGCACCACTGCCGGCCACCACCATCGGCCTCCACCGCCGCCGCCTTGCCACAGCCGCCGCCCACCACGCCGCCTCGCCACGGTCGCTGCCCACCAGCCTCCACCACCGCCACAACTACCACCCGCCACCATGCCACCTCGCCACGGCCACCGCCCACCACGCCGCCACATCCGCCGGGGAGAAGGGGAGGGGACGCCCAGCCACCCACCGCCACCCGCCAAGGAGAAGGGGAGGGGGCGACCCGCCGCCACGCCACCTGCCGCCGAGTTGAAGGGGAGGGGGCGACCGGCCGCCACCAGATCCGGCCGTGAGGGGAGGGGATCCGGCCGGGAGGGGAGGAGCCGCCGCCGGATCTGGAGGGGAGAGGTGCCGGGGGAGAGGTGCCGGAGAGAAGGGGAGGGAGTGGCCGCCGGGGGAGGGACGGCCGCCGGGGGAGGGAGGGCCGCTGCCGGATCCGGCCGCGAGGGGAGGGGATCCGGCCAGGAGGGGAGGAGCCGCTGCTGGATCTGGAGGGGAGAGGTGCCGGAGAGAAGGGGAGGGAGTGGTCGCCGGGGGAGGGAGGGCCGCCGGGGGAGGGAGCTAGGGGAGGAGGAGGGGGGCGGCGTGAGGGGAGGCCAGGGGGAGGAGGGGGGCGGCGTGAGGGGAAGGCGCGGGTGGGGGGGCTGGGGCGGCGTGAGGGAGGCGGGGGGGGGGGGGGGGGAGTAGTTGTGGGCCGGGCCCCGAGGGTGTCTTGAGGGGGGGCGGTGAGAGGAGGCGGGCCCAGGCCGGTACGGGAAAAAAAGGTCGCCGAGTGTCCTAGGTGGACACTCGGTAAAGGGTTTCTTTACCGAGTGTGTACCTAGGACACTCGGCAAAGTTTTTTTAAAAAAAATAAAAAATATCCAATAGTTTCAAAAAAATACCAAATTTTCACACGAAACAAGATATGTTCTCTACTGACTATACAAAAAGTTTTGTACTCAAACCGAACTCGACCGTCACTTCGACTCTAAATTTTATCGAATCCTTATCAAAGTTACTATTCTTCTTCTGAGATGCTTCGGTTTGTAATCATCGTACATGATGAAATGTGCAAAACCTTCTTAATTTTTTTTCACAGCCTCCACGTATTATATCATCACATCATTACAAATCTCATGATTTTCAGACTTTGCTTGTTTTTTCTACAATTTAAAAATACTACTGCCACACGTTCATGGTCGTATTTCCTGAACAAGATGTTCGAAATTTCTTTTTTATTTCATAGGTCACGTCTCAAATTGGGCCAAATAACATGAATATCATTTTTCTACTCATTTTGTTCCATAATTTGAATCACTTGCAGTTCAAATTTGACTTATACCAAAAATTTCCTTGAAATGCAATTAATTAAATAAATATAGCAAATAAATCCAAAAATATACCAAATTTTAACATGGAGTACCACATGTTGTATGTGGGGAGTAGAAAAAATTTCAAGGTGAAAAGAGAAAAAAAATTATTTTTTTGCCGAGTGTCAAAAAAAATACTCGGCAAACCGCCCTCTTTGCCGAGTGTCTTTTTTGACACTCGGCAATCTTTGCCGAGTGTCAAAAAAGACACTCGGCAAAGAGGGCGGTTTGCCGAGTGTATTTTTTGTGACACTCGGCAAAGCCCCGATTTGCCGAGTGTTTTTTCCTTACCGAGTGTTTTTAGCTTGGCACTCGGCAAAGAGCCTGTTTGCCGAGTGTTCGAAAAAAAAACACTCGGCAAAGAAAAAACACTCGGCAATTTTTATCTTTCGCATAGTGATAGAATGTATTAATAAATCACCACTGTCCTCGTTTATCGTACGTACAACATGAGGAAAAACACAGGATCTCACTATTTCTATACAATGCACCAATGACACATAGGTGCATCTTATAGAACTAGGAAGATCCTACGGTGGACAAGTACATCTCGTCCATTCACTGCTGGGGAATTAATCGGCCTTAGTACCGGTGCTTACTGTAGTGCCAGCCAGCCAGGAGGCTCCTACACACACGCATTGTCGCAAGTCACAAGTAATATGCGTGTGCGTAGATCATGGGATTCGAACTCGCGACCTCAAGCCTCACACGAGCGTTACTTACCATCTCACTTACACAACACATGTGATGGAGGTAGATATGTTTTCCTTTTGAACTAATATGTGGATAGTCCTTTAGTATCGGGTCATAACACCATCCGGGTACTAAAAGTGACCCTTTAGTACCAGGTGGTGCTATGACCCGGTACTAAAAGTTCTCAGCCTTTAGCATCGGGTCATAATATTACTTGTACTAAAATGCCTACAGGGACTCTTAAGTTTGGACATAGTACTAATGCTAACATTAGTACCGGGCTAAAAAACAACCAATGCTAAAATCAAAGACGAATGCTCATATTTCTAGTAGTGATTAAAACAAAGGTCCCAAAAATGGGCCAAGCAACTGACTAGGCACTACAGGTATATGCGTCAGTCCCAGTGCCGCGAGGTATCCATCAGTCTTACAACAACGTTGATCAGACATGCTGAATTGAACTCCATCTGAAATTTAAGCTTCATGATTGGATCTAGTCATCTCTTTCTGAGTCAAATTAATTGATAGTTCAGTACATCCTGCAGCTTGCATCAGCGCATATATACATGCTGCTGAAATCTTCTGGCGGTCCATTATATTTGTCGTTTTTGCAGTGTCTGGGGTCACCTGTGATTTTGGATATCTTCACATGCTCGATTTATCATTGCCCTCCCATTATCTGTTCGACTATTCACCAACAGGAAAAATGGGCCCACCGGGAAGCAAATATAAATGAACAATGCACCTTATTATAATGGAATACTTTAAAGTCTTTGATCTTTAGAGTTTGGGATGAAAAATGTAAAAATCTATATATATACTTGCTACTAGTTCTGCTTCTGCCTCACCAAGGGCCATCCAGTTGTTCCCACGTAGAGCAAAATGAGCATTGTAAAATGGAGGAGAAAGAGAGGGAATTTATTTAGTTATTGGAATGCTAGGAACCGGGAAATAGTCTGCCGTGTGGAAAGAAAATTACACCTCTTTGGCTCCTGCATTTGTATGATGCTTCATCCGCTGGCTGTATGGCTGCAAGTCACACATCCATAGGTTGATGAATACAAGAGTCCTAGAACTAGGCTGCAAATTTAGAGGACTCCAATGCCCTAGTGCAACTTCTCTGGAGCAACCTTGCTGAAAGAGATCTTGGAGACAGAAGCTGACTTCAAGGAGTATATATATCCCCACTTACGAAGGTGTAGAGGAGGCTTAAATCCCGAGGACTAGATTATCATGACCAAGGAGGAACTGTAATATTCCTTGATTTAGAGAAATATTAAATTGGTTAACTTTTGCAAAAATTTAGAATTTTTTAGTGCTTGTGTGAATTCATATAAAACTTGGCCAAACCTCTAAACTCCCTCAAATTCAAAAGCTCGCAATCTAAACATAATGATTGTTTATGTAGTACATGGTGGCTTGGATCTCAATCAACCCTAGAGATGTAATACAAACTAGTTAAGGGACTAAGAAAATTAATCCAAGTTAATTACATCCTACCATAAGGGAGACGCTGCATTCCTATTTGTAAGCACCGCTTTGGAGGCTACCTTCAGTTAAACATTTTTGGCTGTGATTTTAGATATCGTTGTAACTCCAGGACACAAGGGAGACCGTCAGCTCGGATTGGAGGGCATTATTGGCGAGCAAATGCTTTGTAGGTCGTTTTGACATTGTCACCAAGAATGGACGGAGAGGCAATAATGGACATTGCTCGTAATTACTTCCTTCTGTCTGTGCACTCTTTACCCTTTTATTTGAGATCAGATGTTGAGCTGAAAACTTTGTAAGAATATGAGCTTTGTGCGATTTTTGCAGAGGCCGGATATTTTCCTATTATCTAAAATAATACGACTCACCACCTGCATCATTTGTTGTTCGGCCTGGTTGTTGTAGGCACATAGTGGTGTGCTGCAATTAAGATCTACCGGAAAATTTCAGATTTCCATATATGCACTAGTTCGCTCGATCCTCATCTAACATGCTAGGTAGGAGCATTATGGATCATTGAGATTGGGATAAATTAAGAGGTCCACGCGTATGGTGCAATGGGATTGGGATACATCGAGAACACTGTTCACCGGCTGTGTGCCAGAAGACTCCACCTCTGTCCCTCTGTCAGCTTAGATTCTCTTCATCACAGCGTAGGGAGGAACATCATCATCTCACTTTTGGGGATGGAAGTTTTGGCACATTCAACACACATAGTGGAGGATGCACCCCACTGGCTCTCTCTCTCCATGGTGGCTTGCCCTGGTAAGTAGTGAACAGACGATGCTCCCCATGTTATGCATAAGGCCTTAGAGACACATCCATCTTCGAGTAATTTCCCATTAAGATGAAAGGTGAGTCGTGTTTGCATCCTCAAATCTAGATGCTTGACATGCACGCTACAACGTACATTATTTCAAATGATGCTGTTGTTCTTGTCAAGGATTGGAGAACACTTTTAGACTCATAGAAAGGGAACCAAGGCCTCAGATTGAGGCTTAGAACTGAGAAGTTCAAGAAATTCATTTCTAGGACATTTAGCATATCAGACATTCAGAAACGTGCGTCTACCTCTTGTTTTGATTGATCAAGAGATATATAGGTCAATTTTACAGCCCTCAACTGTTGTCCATCCCGGGTGACATTGTCGCCAAGAATGGACGGGTGATTTGTCCACCCCAGGTGTGTCCAGCGCGTTCGCCGCTCGCCGCCGCGCTCGGAGGTCGTCTTCTCCACGGACGAGGCCGCAATACCACCCGTTCTTCGAGTTCCTCCTAACCGCCGCCGCTTTGGGTGTCTGTATCCCTTCGACGCCGAACCTATGGCCTCCGCCATGCCCCTGTCTAGAACAGCGCGCGAGCTCACCGGTTGTTCAACATTACCTGCAAACATTAGAATGGCTCAAATTTTCAATTTTTAACAACAGCCTTTTCATAACTTTCAACTACCGTGGAAGTTCAAATTTTCAACCGTGGCTCAAAATTAGAATGGCTCAGCAGTACATGAATTTTAAAAATCCTTAAATGCCTTAAAAAATCTAAATAAATTGTTGCTTTCATTCTCTAAGATTTCTTTGTAAACTAAGAGCCTTTTATTAGTAAAATTAGGTATAGCATACTATGCAAAAGATAGTGTTTAATAAATTGATTTAGGCATTGAATATTTTTTCTTGAAAATGGAACACTTATAGAATTAATTAAATTTAATACTAATTTAAAATTTTCGGAAATCATGCCCCAATTTTGAAATTAGCATATGACTTTAAAGCAACTATATAATAATCTCATATTTATTAATAACTTTAAAGCATATATATTCCCTAAGTCCTCTCTGTAGTCAGTAGTCGCTACAACTGAATGTAAAAGAGATTTAGTTGCACTTTCAGTCATTCATGGTACTGCAGTGGACAAGGCTTTTACTTTCGGTGACCATGTCAATTGGGTACTAGTGAACTCACATGGACGTTCAGCTACCAGAAATAGTACCCTATGACTAGAGGTACAACTGTATATTTGATACGTGACCTCTCCATTGCTCCTCGCAGCAACACAAAAATATAAAATGGAGGAGAAATAAACAATAAGCTGTGTTAATATTCAAATGAATACATATATTCTTCCTAAGTCTATTGGAATCGAAGGCATCAGGGAATGGCATACCTTCTGAACCTCTCAAGCAGCACTTGCTCCCATTGGACGGGATAATGTCGGTTTGGAGCTGCAGGGAAAAAGAAGGCTGTGTCAGGTGGAAGAGATAAATTGTACAGCGGCGCAGATCCAGTGCAGTTGCTGAAGCAAGTTAAGGACTGCACGCTACAGTGACCGTCCATTTAGAAGACGAAGGGACCCGACTGAGACCAAAAGAAAAGCAGTACCAATCCGCTTCAAAGCTTCGGTCCTAGCTAGCCTATCTTCGATGGATGAGCAGCGCCAACATGAACAGTGATGCCAACGGATTAAATTGCTTTGTACTCGGTACATTTCACAATAATCAATGGAGATCTGGTACCTGTTTTAGGAAAATTACTAATGACTTTACAGATCAGCGGGATTACTGGAGGGTAGTTTTTATAAATTCTGGAAGTTTACCTAGCTTATTATTTTACTAGGAGCTGCCATGATCACGCAGCCTATTGCCATTAGGCCCAATCCCTCATCAGTACTGCATCATTATCTATACCAGGACCATATACTAGGAACAATAGGTGAGCAGATGGATTAGCCAAAGAGGCAGAAGCTGCACCAAACAAGGACCATCACTAGTGGCTTAATCTTTAGAATGATCACTATGGCTAGTTAGGTTGCTGTAACTGACAGGGAACTAAGGTTCTAACTTACCAAAATCCATCACGAATAAAGCAAACCTAAAAGAAAAACTGATATTGGTCAGTGAATTTTGTCATGGAAATCGAAATTGCTTGATATCAGGTACCTTTATCGATCATTGTGTCATTTAATCTGTACTAATTTGCAACAGATGTCTTTGCCTACAAAATGGGCACCAGGTTGCACATGGCATCACATTTACAAACCAAAATCAACTCAATGGAATTTTTTTCAATTAACATCTTGTGCTATTTTATTGGTAATGGCCTCTTCTTAAAGATAAGATTAATGTATTTTTGAAATGTGTATATACAGAGCATGTGACATGGACATTACGTAAAAAAAAAACAATAGTTATGGGTACCATGCCCATCACACGGGGCGTGTCACTCCTAACACGTAAAAATTGGTATTGTACTATAGTAGTTGAGAATGAATGTACTCTTCACTCATACCACGTAAAAAGTGGTATATATAGTACTATAGTAGTCGAGAATGAATCGACTGTTTTAGTTTTTGTCCTAATTATACAGAGTGCACATGCCGTAATTAAAGATTATACTAAACTGTGCTGCTTCTCTATATCTTGTTGATACTACTTCACTGCATCATGTCTTTAATAAATTGTGATGTTACTATGGTGCTACATATATATTTGCTACTAGTGTGTTACCAAGGGCCCCTAAGATCAGTTTGTTACCACCAAGAAGAGCAAGGGAAACAGGAAGAGAAATACGGGGTAAAGCGCATCAGTGAATAGTGAGGAAAAATAAAGAATTTGCCCCCACATTATTTAGGTATGGTAGGCACCAGGAAATAGGAAGCCGCAACTAGAGAGCAAACTGTGTTGTTCCTCTTTCAGTAGTAGTCTGTGTATGCTCCATCGTGTGGCTCTCTGGCTGCAAGTTTTGCGATTGAACGTTGATGAAACAACGGGGATGCGTGCCTGAGGCCTTGGTGAAACTAGAAGTTCTGGAGGAAGCAGACCGGAGCATCACACCATACAAGCACTATACCTGATCGACTGCCTCAAGGAGCAGATTCTACTGGTATGTTGGACTTGAGCGGAGCAGAAGATGGCTCTGTTTCAGCCGTGTAATTATTTGCTAGAAGGATGCTAGCATGGACAAAATGTTTACCCATTTATCTCGTATCCTTGAATGTCGATACTGAGATAGATGAACCCCTAGCTAACCATGCTAGTTGTTCTTCAATCATGTCATCACACATCAGTCGTCACCGCAACTAAAAGGTGAAAGTATCAATATGATGATGTGTAATCGAGGCCTCAGTCTTCCCTTGGTTTGAGTACCGTACAATATCCTTTTGCTCCTCCATATATGGAGCCACCATGGATCATTGTTGCGGACCGTGAAGTGTGCTTTATGCCATGTCCTCTCATCGATGTCCATCCGAGCTTTCCTTCCTAGTGTGCCCTTTCCCTTGAGTCTCCCCTCGTGGTGTGATATAGGGACTCCAATCAAACTTAGATTGTCAATATAGTCAACACAAAACTCAATGACCTCCTCTATTCCATATCCCTTTGCGATGCTTCCTTCTAGATGGACACGATTATGAACATACTTCTTTAGAACTGCCATAAACCTCTCGAAAGGGAACATATTGTGTAGAAATAGAGGACCGAGAACAAAAATCTCGGTGAACTAGAAGGTGGGTCATGATATTAAAGAAGGAAGGTGGAAAGACCATCTCAAAGCTGACAAGGCATTACACCACATCATTCTGCAGGTTTAGTAGATTGTTTGGATGGATTGCCTTATGAGAAATCATGTTGAGGAATGCACATAGCTTCACGACTTTCATTCACACATTCTTTGGTAGAATATCCCTCAGTACAAACAGGCAACAATCATGTCATCAAGACGTGGCAGTCAAGGACCTTTAGATTTATGAATTCATTCTCTTTAATACTTATTATTCCTTGTATATTCGAGGAGTAGCTCGATGGGATATTGATACTATTCAAGCACTCAAACATGCTTTTCTTCTCTTCCTTGCTGAGAGTGTAACTGGCAGGATGCAAGTAATGTCTATCATTTCTCTTTTCGGGATGTAGGATCTCATTGTTTCGTATGTTTCAGGTCCCGACGTGCTTCAATTGTATCCTTTACCTTTCCATATGTACCTAGGAAGCCAAGCATGTTCATGCAAAGATTTTTTGTCAGTCACATCTACCTCAAGGACTTGCCAATAAGGTAGCTCCCAAAATATATACTTCTTCTTCCATAGGGTGCATGTCCGTCCTCATCGTTTGGAATAGGTTGGCTACCAGAGCACTTGCGAAAAACAACCCTCCCACCCTTTATCATAGAAAATACACGTTTACCATTACGGAGAACATGCTTAGTACGTTTTTATTCCTCCCCTTCAAATGCTTCCCTTACTTTCTTAACAGGTGCTTAGCAAGAAGAAATCGACGATGGCTTGTATACATGACTTTCCGACAACATTTCAAATACATGATGCAAATATCATCTAAACAATGCGTGTAGGCTAGATATCCCTTGTTTATCTATCCTAACAGATTACCAAGTGCGGGCTAATCATTGATGGTTACAAACAATAATGCTCGTAGATTAAAATTCTCCTTTTTCTTCTCATCCCACACACGTACATCATCTTCCTTCCATAACATTAAAAGTTCATCAACCAACGGTCTTCGGTAAACATCAATGTCATTGCCAGGTTATTTTGAGCCTTGGATAATTACCAGCATCATTATGAACTTCCATTTCATGCACATCCAGGGTGGAAGGTTAAACATACATAAGGTCACAGGCCAAGTGCTATGACCACTACTGAACTCACCGAATGGATTGAATCCATCTGTACTTAAACCAAACCATATATTCGTTGCATCCTTTTCAAACTCGAAAAATTCTCTGTCAACTGTTCTCCACCGGGACCCATCAGCGAGGTGTCTGAGCATTTAATCTTGCTTACGTTCTTCTTTGTGCCAACACATCAACTATGCATATGCGTTGTTTTGGAACAAACGCTTCAAGCGTGGTACTATAGGGAAATATCACATTTCCTTCGTAGGAACTTTCTTCTTGCTAGCCTATCCCTCAACATCACCAGGGTCATCTCACCTGATCTTATAACGCAACGCTTTGCACACAGGACAAGCCTCCAATTTCTCGTATTCCTCACCACGATACAGGATACAGTCATTAGGACATGCATGTATCTTTTGTACATCCAAACCTAGAGGGCAAACAATCTTTTTGGCTTCGTATGTTGAGGATAGCAATTTGTTCCCCTCGGAAGCATGTTCTTTATGATTTTCATTAACTCATGAAAACCCTTGTTAGAAACTTTATTTTTTTACCTTCCATTACAACATTTCAAGTGTGGTATCCAACTTTTTGTGCCCCTGTTTGGAATCTGAGTCCAACAATTTCTTATGATCGTCTAACATACGCTCAAACTTCTTCGACTCCTTCACATTCTCACAGTCTTCCTTTACATCTCGCAACACTTGACCTAGATCATCGGTAGGACCTTCTTCTGCAACCATCTCTTCTTCAACCTCGCCCATTGCAGCATCTGCAAAGGCACCTCCTTGAGTCTAGCCATAAATATAGTTATCATCTTCTTCATCATCATCATCTTCCATCATAACTCCTCTTTCTGCATGCTTTGTCCAAATGAAATAGTTAGGCATGAATCGTGGGCGTGAATAATCTTTCTGAATGAGTAATCCTTCTCATTTTTTCAAATTCGGCATGGACAACAAATGAAACCAGACAGTGGCTTGTTGGACTCTACCCAGATCGAGAAAATCACGCAAGCCATTAATGTACTCCATGGAGTGTTTACCCGCGCTGTACATCCATTGCCGTCCATCTACAAAGTATTAACGAACCAAAGATATTCTGATCACCATAGAATTATATATGAAACATAACAAAAATTATACAAATTTTATTAAACTCAAATGTTGCTAAAAGTTTAGATAGATATACACGAATTTAAATTTTAGACCCAAACAACATGATACACTATGACAAACTCAAATGTTGCTGAAAGTTTAGATAGAAATACACAAATTTAAATTTCAGACCCAGATAACATGATACACTATGACAAACCATCCACTGAGTACTATCTAGGAGGAATTTAAGCATCCTTGAGCGGCGAAGACGAATGTTTCGCTAACCCAGCCTCATCCTGTGGTTTATTTATGCCTCCTACGATGGTAGTACTCAACATCTTAATGACATGTTTCCAAATAATGATGCATTACTTTCTGCCACGTGCTTATTTTCTTCGGCTTATCGTGAGGGCCAACTATGGTTTTCCCCTTACCATGAGAGGAATGAAGATCGCCCTACCATTGCCACTACCTCCAGCAGTAGTAGCCATCTCTATGTACTATAATTTATTTAGCTCATATTTGCAAGTGACTAAACTATAAACAAATTATATTTTTCCCCACAATTTATTTAGCTCAAACATAACATAGAAATGAAAAATTTCTCCATTGTAGCTTATTCTAAAAATAACTAATTACATACCTCTATTTCATTTTATTATCTCTATGTACCACAATTATCTCGCTCATATTTGCAAGTAACTAAAATATGAACAAATTATATTTTTCCCCATAATTTATTTAGCTCATATTTATAAATGAATAAACTATAAATTATTCCTCTAACCTCGTATCAATTTCTTCGACTAATACGAAACATAGCATCCAAAAAATTGTAGCTTATTCTAAAAATCACAAATATGAGCTCTAAATAACACATGCATATAAATGAAAATTTTCTCCATTGTACTTTATTCTAAAAATCACAAATTACTTTAGCTCTAAAGCATAAAACTTAGTATACTAACCATGTATCAAGGGAGGATGAAATTTCTAACCTTTAGAACATTTGAATGAGTGAAATTCTCACGAAATGGTCAAAAATCCGGCAGCACCTCCCCTATTTTGCCATGAATGGATGAAACCCGAGCTGTAGGAAATGGCTCGAGCAGGAGGAAGAAAACACCTAATTTGTAGGAGGGAAGTAAGTAGCGGTTGGGGGCTCCAACCGATACTAAAGGGGGTAACGGGGGACTCCTGGGGAACTAGCCGTTAGACCCAGTACTAAGGACTAGGATCAATGCTCAGTTTCAGTAGTAACTTATCCTTCGTGCTGTTCAATTTGTCACCACAAAACAGGAAAACCAAGGGAAATTTGAGGAAGAAGGAATGGCATGCAGTCATAAATGAGGGGACAAACATAGGAATGGTAGGCACCAGGAAAAAATGCTCCCAAAGTGAAACTCTGTTTCTCACTATATCCCACTGGTGTGATGCCCGGTCCTGGGACTGTATTCACTGGAAAGTGGGTGAGTGGATGGTGAGCTATGGGCGTACTTCAGGCAGAGGAGGGGCGTGGAAGAAAACTGAAGTGCATCCAGCTTTCAGACCCGAGTAGTCTGGTTCACAAGCACTATACTTGATAGCCTCAAAGATTAGCCTCTGGTAGAGGTGAGCAAAGTGGACTACGGCTCTTCAAGTTGGGTGTGGCAGCACACAGCAGCACAGGTGGTAGTAGTTCTTCAAGTTGGGTGTGGCCTTGCTGCCCACGGAATGGCCATACATGTACGTCTCTTGGTCTCAGTGTCTGGTGATCGATGATGAAGAAAGTTGGAGAACATGCAGCAGAGACTGGAGCTGGTTACAAGCACTATTCGTGATAGCCTCACGGTGAATGCAGTTGCAGACCGGAGTATCCCTGGTTACAAGCATTTTCCTTGGAGGCAAGAGAAACTGACTACGCCTCGGTCTTATAGGCTTTGATCCATCATCGCCTAACAGCTAAGGGGATGTGCATATGCAGGCTGCTCGTGCAGTCAAAAACTATGTAGCAACAATCTTCTTCCATCAGACCATGCCAATGCTCGAAAAAATTTGCATGACGACGGACACAATGACATCGTGCAAAAGTGGCTTCTCAGCTGTGTTTCAAGATATGATTATGTACTTTCAAGATTTGTCTTGTCATAATGATATATAGCCTCCAAAGCTGTAGTTCTATGAGCTAGGAAAGAACATTCTCTATGTCTCTGAATTAGTCTGAAACCTTGCATAGGGTTGGATGCTACCGAAGTGAGCCACATTTATGTATGCGAGGAGTAAAACTACTGCAGTCTATACTATGGGACAATATGTAACTGAGGAGTCGGTCCTTCGATATTTTGACTGTTTCTTTTGGTTCTGCCAACTGTCATATTCTTTTCGCAAATTGTATATGCCGTGCGGTTGCTTGGTGCTAATGCACTCGCATGCATGCTCGCTGATCTACTCATATACCAAATTCCTTGAGGGTAGGACTATATATTTGCATCACCATCTTTGTCCGCTGCTCCGAGCTACACCCAAACAGATAATGGAGGAGAAAGAAAAAGTAGCATTAGTTTGCAAAGGATTACTTAATTTATTCTTATTTGGCACAAGTATATTGGAATGGAAGGCAACATGGAATAGCATAATGTGACGTCTGTTAGGAGATTGGCAAGATCGCAGAATACCTCTAGCCACCAGGCTAACAAATCTTCTCTGCTACTCAGAGCTACACGCAAACGCAAGATGGAGGCCCTACGGGAAACCGCAAATTTGCCGAGTGTTTTTTCTTTGCCGAGTGTTTTCTTTCGGACACTCGGCAAACAAGTTCTTTGCCGAGTGCCGAGAAAAAAACACTCGGCAAAGAGAGGGTTTGCCGAGTGTTTTTTTTGACACTCGGCAAATAAATAAGTTTTTTTTCTCTTCTCACCTTGAAATTTTTTCTACTCCCCACATACAACATGTGGTACTCCATGTTAAAATTTTGTACATTTTTGGATTTGTTTGCTATATTTAATTAATTAATTGCATTTCAAGAAAATTTTTGGTATAAGTCAAATTTGAATTGCAAGTTATTCAAATTATAGAATAAAATGAGTAGAAAAATGATATTCATGTTATTTAGCCTAGTTTAAGGTCTTACCCATGAAATGAAAAGAAATTTTGAACATTTTGTTCAGAAAATACAACCACGAACATGTGGTCGAATGATTTTTAAATTGTAAAAAAAGCGAGCGAAGTCTGAAAATCATGAGATTTGTCAAGATATGATGATATCATATGTGGAGGTCGTGGTAAAAAATTGAGAAGGTTACGATGTTTACAAACGGAAGCATCTCCGAAGAAGAATAGTAGTGTTGAGAAGAATTTGATTAGATTTAGAGTCAAAGTGACGGTCAAGTTTTGATTTAACCATAAATTTTTTTTATATGCAATAGAGAACATATATTGTTTCATGTGTCATTTTGCTAATTTTTTGGAACTGTTGGATATTTTTAATAATGTATTAAAGGTAATTATAGAATGTTTGCCGAGTGTTTTTCTTTTTTGCACTCGGCATACAAAAAGTTTGCCGAGTGTTTTCTTTTTCACACTCGGCAAATTTTTTTTTCTTTTTCTTTGCCGAGTATCCCACATCGGACACTCGGCAAACGTCAAAAATGTCTATTTCACCCCGTCCCCGGCCCCCCGACCCCAGCACCCTCTCCTTCCTTCGTGCACCCGCCCGACACCCCCTCCTGTTCCTCCGCGCAACACCGGCCCCTTCCCTCCCTCTCCCCGCCGTCGCCGCCGCCCCTTCCCTCCCTCCCTCTACCTCTCCTGCCGGCGCCCCTCCCCATCCTCTCCCCTCCTCCCTCCCTAGCGACGGCGCGACCCGCCCCTCCTGGCCAAATCCGGCGGTGGCGCGGCCACCCCTCCTTCCCCCGGCAAGGCCCCCTCCCCTTTTCTCCGGCGAGGCCCCCTCCCCTTCTCTCCAACAGCAGCGCTGCCAACCCTGCTTCCCCCGGCGAGGCCCCCTCCCCTTCCCCCACCGAGGCCCCCTCCCCTTCTCTCCGGCAGCGGCGCGGCCGCCCCTCCTTCCCCCGTCGAGGCCCCCTCTCCTTCTCTCCGGCGGTGGCCCCTCCCCTCCCGGCCGGATGTGGTGGCGTGGCGGGTGGCAGCGGGCGAGGCGGCGTGGTGGCCAGCGTGGCGGCCGGCGGCCGGTGTTTTTTTTTTCCAAAAATATTTGCTGAGTGTTTTTTGACACTCGGCAAAGCATTTGCCGAGTGCTTGACATTTGACACTCGGCAAATCCGCTGTTTGCCGAGGGAAAGTTCGCCGAGTCCAGTTCGCCAAGTGTTACACTTAGCAAACTCTTCGCCGAGTATTTTTGGACCTTCGCCAAGTGCCTGGGGCACTCGGCAAACTTCCTGTTTCTGGTAGTGAGGAGAAAGAACACGTAGCTTAGTGTGTAGGAATGGAAGGCAACTTGGAATAGTCTGCCGCGTCAAGCACAGGTAGTGCTTGTTAAAGCAGCTAAAGCTAGCAATGTTCCGTGCATTTTTTGTGCCATACTATACATTCAAGCAACAGGAGGGCAGGTATGGTATTGACGTAGTGTAACGCTTGCTAAGGCAGATTATGACAAACCACTTAGTTTGTAACTTTCTAGTCATTTGTAGTGCAAAATGCAAATAATCTGGAACTTCATCTTCCCATCACGAAATGTGGTTCTTCAGTTTGCCTTAATCCAGAAGCAATGGGAAATGGAGAAGGAGAGGCTAAGGCTAAGGTTCCATATAGATATGATGCTTCGTCCTAGGGTATGGTATGAATTGTGGCTCTGCTCGAGGGCTGTATTTTGGGCTCTGGTCGAGGCCTGACATCTCCTTTGAGCTTGGGGGATTTGTACAAATGCACAGCCTGCTTTTGCAGTCAAAAGGTAGCTAGAAATCTCCATCAGCAGGCCCTGTGACAGACACAGCTTTGTATCGATCAATCATATGCTGAAGCAGCTGGCTACCTGTATGTAAATAAAGCAACCATGATATTGATCTATTATTTTTTTCTCTCTGCCTTAACACTTGCGTTACAGGCACCATAAATAATGGAAATAGGAGATCTCGTAGCATATCAAACTTCAGTCAGTGATAGTCCAGTGAGTCACGTATGTGTCTAGCTACTATATTAATCTGAACCATTATTAGTTTATTACAACTCAGTCCCACGGCTGATCAATGGCCAGATGTTTTTCTTTTTTCTCCGATCAAGTTGGGAATTTCATCAAAGTCTATTATATCTACCCATAACTGAGCATGATAGAAATGCATTCAAATACATGTCACATTGTCACCCATCGTGCAACAGTAATATATCAAACTACTTTGGAGGAAACCATTTTACATTTACTATACTAGCTAGGACTGTCTCACTTTCTGTACGTCTTCTCTGTGCCCTTTAGTTCATCACCTCCACAAGCGAGGAGCAAGAGCAACATAAAATGGACGAGCAATAGTGGGAGAGGTGCAACAGAGAAAAAAAAACATATCTAAAACTACGTATGGGAATGGAAGGCACCAAGAAAAAGGCCAACACTGTGTATACAGCTCAATCTAATGGCACGCATTATCCGAGAGATTTCTTACTGAATGGTTGACGGAAGGTAGGATGAGGGGTTAGACAACCAAGATGTGCACATGGGTAGGAGAAGATTATTCGCACGTAAGCGGGCACCAGAGGGAGCTGATCAAGAGTCCTTATTACTCATTGGGCTCATCTATCATTGAAAGAAAAGTAAGGACTGGAGTTGGGTGACTTAAACTGACTACGGCTCAAGCTATGGCCGTGGCGCTGATGCCTTCGGGACTAGGCACCAGACCACCAGTGACAGCGTAAGGCCACATGGCTCGATGAACGGTGTTACAGCCAGACGACAGGAGCAGCTTATCGAATGGTCTTGCTGAAACGGAGTCCATGTGAAATTAAAGCATGAATTACTGAATCTAGTTGTCTGTTTTTTAATCAAGTTTACCAATGGTTCACTAGTAGAGAATTGGCTTTCCATACGCCCCCTTTTGTCCCAGTTTAAAGTTGGCCCGGGACAAAAGGTTCACCAACCGGGACTAAAACTCGGTCACTGGTGGGGGGCTCACCAACCGGGACCTTTTATCCCGGTTGCAAAAGCTAGTGGGAAAAAAAGACTCTGAGAGGCCTTTTATCCCGGTTTGAAATACCAACCGGGATAAAAGACCCCCCTTTTATCCCGGTTGGTAACCAAGAGCCTTTTATCCCGGTTTGTAATACCAACCGGGATAAAAGGGGGTCATTTATCCCGGTTGGTGTTTCAAACCGGGATAAGAGGGTCCCCAACGAGGTGACTGGAAGGTGACTGGAAGAGGATTAAATCCTCGAACCCTTTTATCCCGGTTTGTAATACCAACCGGGATAAAAGAGGGGGTCTTTTATCCCGGTTGGTGTTTCCAACCGGGATAAAAGGGTCCCCTACGAGTTAATACAAAAGGATAGCATCCCCTACATACTCAGATGTGGTGTGTAGGTGGGATGGCAAGGAAGCTATGCACGAGGCTGGAGGTTGTGGGTTCAAATCCCACGAACCGCGCATGCGCATATTTCGCGTGACTTGTGACTTGCGGGCCTCCTGGGAGCTCGTGATTTTTTTTTTGCAGCGCCGGCCGTGGTGACCCGTTTTATCCCGGTTGGTTTTACCAACCGGGACAAAAGGGGGGTCTTTTATCCCAGGTCACTCCCGGATGGATTTTCGGGATATTTGCACCCTACCAACCGGGACTAAAGTCCAATTCTCTACTAGTGGGTTCAGCACGTAGATGCAGCTTGGATCAGCACATGTAATTAAGTTGAGCAGTCTAGAAGAATTAGCAGTTAATCGATAGGGGAATGAGAGGAAGCAGCGGGTGGTATGAAAAATAAATTAGGATGTACATGGACTGCCAGTTACATAGGTAGGAATGCATCAGGAAACAACTTGCAGTGTCTAGCATTGACTGCGCGTTGCACGTAGCATTGTTGCTATCCGGTGGTTTACATGAACACTGCTGTGTAGACTGTTT
Organism: Setaria viridis; assembly: GCF_005286985.2. NCBI lineage: Eukaryota > Viridiplantae > Streptophyta > Magnoliopsida > Poales > Poaceae > Setaria > Setaria viridis. The sequence continues at coordinate 7,569,120 of NC_048264.2, forward strand.
TGGGGCTAAAGTAAGAAACTGTAGTACAGCGAAGCCCAAAGCAACAACGAAGATGAAATCCAAAATCAGTTGATGCCTTCACCTATATAAAAGAAAAGCCAACTTAAAAAGAAAAAGTTGGATGGCTCACCAGAAATATGCTGTCTATACTCTTGTGATATATATTTTCGAATCAATAATAAACCTACATTCGTTAAGCATGGTACTGTCACACGTTTGCGGCAATGAGTTACTAGCCACATAATTTGCAGCTTAATAGTCATTCGGTTTGCTAAAACACCTTCACACAGGGCTGTGAACACAGTAGAGAACAGACATACATGTTTTACTTAATTTTGTAAATCGAGTTGGGTGGCCTGGCCTACCCCGCCAACGTCGCGTATATATATTGCCAAACATTGCGGGACGATGCTTCTGCGGCAGCAGCTGTGCGTGTCTTACTCGCCACTAATTTTATAGAATCATGCAAGCAATACGGAACTATATGCATTTGCTACTAGTTGTGCCTCACCAAGGGTTCTTTAGTTTGTTACTTCGTAGAGCAACCATAAAAAAGAAGAAAGACAAACATAGGGTATGATTGAGGAGAGAAGCGAAATTTTCTCCGTCTCTCGGAATAGAAGGCAGTAGGAAAAAGTCTGCAACGGGGCGACCAGCTGAGGCCTCCTTCCACTAGTGTGACGCTTCCTCATTTGTTTGTCTGGCTCCAAGTTCAAAGATGGAGCATACAAGAGGAAGACTGGAGCATACAGCTGGAGTTTAAAGCGCATGCAGAGGCAGACTGGTGCTTTCAACAAAGTAAATCATTGAACCTCGTTTTTTGAGCATAGTCGAAAGAAAATAGGCGATGGATGCACACGTACCGCTAATGCTCAGCTACAGGTCTAATTCCAGCATCCTAGCTAGCCTACACACTGGTGCTGTCGCAGACATTGGGTAACATGGCGTACGTAGAGGCCCAAGGTGTATTTCTTTTCTTTTTGAGCTCATCATTGGTATCAGATGATACAATTTGAGTACGGTAAAGAAAACTTCCGTCCTAATGGTTGCACCATTCACTGATGTAAGACATGAACATCCTGTAGAGCAGTTGGTCAGGACTCCACGGGAGGAGCCAGCCAGGCAGGCTCGAACCCCATCACCTACAAAACCCTCCGGCGCATTGCAAATCTGATGAACAGTTCCTAATTTTCATGTTCAATTCAAGAAACTGACAAGGATACAGATTTTAATTGCACATAGGATTGTAATTTTAGAGAAATAAATAACAGAAATACTTCTTCTACATGTAAATAAAAAAAATTGAATAAGGTAATTACTAATATAACAAACCTACTACTCACACCACAGACATATTTAAAGGTGACATGAATGAACAGGAGCATTTCAAAAGCTTGTCTAATAAAACAAAGCTACTTATGTTCATTTTTACAATAAACATGAAAAGTAGATGAAGAAAATAAATTAAGCACAAAAACATGATTATCTATCTATTTTTTCTCAAATTAGCGCATTACTGCTCTGGATAGCCTTCCAACACAAAAGATGATTACTGATCCTTGATGAATGTGAGAACACGAAAACAAGGTCTAGAACAAATATTATAATCGTAGATTGCTGAACGGAGTCCAGCGAGAACAGCAGCCACGCACACGCACACGCACACACGTGCAGCACCACGAGCATACGCGTCACAGCCGCCACCGGTAGAAAAATCATCTTTAGTCCCGGTTAGTAGGAGCTAAATCTTCCGAAAATCTATTCGGGATAAAATAATCGAGACAAAAGGAGATCTTTAGTCTCAAGTCGCTCAACTGGGACTAAAGAGGCTGCCACGCCAGGTGCTTGACAGGCCCCTTTAGTCCTGGTTGGTTTTACCAACCAAAACCAACCGAGAGCAAAGAGTGCCACCTTTAGTCCCGGTTGGTTTTTCCAACCGGGATTAAAGGGCATGCATAAAAGTGCCTCGCTGCATGGCGCCTGTAATTTTATGCATCACGTACCCTTTAGTTAGCCTTTAGTAGTTAAGATTTTTATATAATAAAATCAAACTAGTATTTATACACTTACTATGTATACAATTCTCAGCATACTATACAAATCTTAGCATAGTATTTATACAATTAGTATATATATATATATATACATATATACAAAAATTTGCCCCAGTCATTCCTTGGATCTTCCTGTTGTGGTGTTGCTTGGTGCGTCTAATTTTCGTCCATCGTAATAAAATTCTCCTTATGGATTTACCACCTTGTCCACCAGGAATCCCATGAGACCTTCACATATTGCCCCTATTCTTTTCTTCTCTAAGCGTTTTTGTTGAATATTATGCATCTGTAATTTGAAAATATGTGAATGTTACACGAATAATTAAATATAAGGAGCTAGAAAATAATTAACTATTAATAGTTTTATTTTACGTACTTTAAAGTTGTGCGGCGTCATCTTTAGTCCCTTGGGTCCCACAAAACTATGCATGTGCACACAGACATAGTAGCCATATAGATTATTCCAGGGTTCCTATCTTAAGCACTTCAGTTGGGGAAAAAATAATTTATGAAATATTCATGCTACAAAATTTGTAAACTTCATTCGAGAAGTTTGTGTTCCATGTAAGTTTTTATTTGAATGGACCTTTGTGTTTCCTGATGAATTGTCTGCATGCGCTGCGGATTAAAATAATGAATGATACAGTGTTAGATGAAAATTTAGGAAACAAACTTTTGCATAGAGGTAAAGGTTCAGAATTATTTCAAGTCTAGCATGTCTTGAATGTCTTGGTACTCCATCGGTGGTTTCCTCAACGAATCGAAGACAGTGACGTGGCTTCTATAAGGCTCAATTATTAGGAGGACCCAGTGGAAACTGCGTACGTAAATGTTCATATTAGAGCTAACTAACATTAATTAGGTAAGAAAAAAGAAAATAAAAATAGACGGTACACACACTTACTTGAAGTTGTATGGAATAATGTATTCCTTATAATTTTGTTTTTCCAGGTACATTTCCATCAACGTTTTCTCTGGAAAATCCCATATCTGGTGTTGGTTAACATGGATGGATCCATGAAGCCAACATGGAAGTATGCTTCTCGTTAGCAGGTCTGAATTAGCATCCTACATAAAATGGGAGACGAAGTTAGTATGGCGATGCACGCACAAAAAATAATGATATGAGCTAAAATTTACATATAGATAAACGAACACTTATAGAGCCTAGGCGCTGATGAGAGAGACATTAAGGGCATCATGATGGTACACTTCGTATATATCCTTGAATTCCAGCCACGGGACTTTCTCACCTTCGTTGAAAAAATCTATCGGTTTTACCTTAAGACCAAACATTTCCCTGTCAATGGTGGACTGCTTCATGTACCATTCATGAAATTTGTTGATAGCTACTGTACCAACTAAGGCCTTACTAGAGACTTGCCTAGCTCAAAGGGCCATTTTGCTTCAACTAGCTGTGTAGCTGACAGCTCACTTTGCCCTAGACATTCAGAAGGGACATCCCTATTTCTTGGATGAATTTCACTACTTGTTCTTGTTGATCCAAGGGCATTGCTGCTATCTTTTGAGCATCTTTTTCGGTAGATGGCTGAGGTTGGGGACAGTACCCCTTGAACATGACTTTCATTTCTTTTTTGCCTCTCATCAGTCTTGACTAATGCCCGATCGTAGTTCGATAGTGGTGGCAGCGTCTTCTTGGCTTCTTCTAACATCTTTATAAAAAAATTAATTGTCTTTGGTCTACTAGCGGTGACTCCATACGTTTTAGGTCATGTCGTGCTTCCAATATATCTTTTGAGCTCCCATAAACACCCATGAAGCCTAGCACCTTCACGGATTCTTCGTCAGGTGCATCACGTCTATTGCGTTGCGGACCTCTAAGATTTCCCAATAAGGTAGCTCCCAAAATATTGACTTCTTCTTCCACATGGGTGCACATCCGTTATCGTCGTTCGGAACAGGTTCGCTACCAAGACCCTTTTCAAAGACTACCCTTACATCCTTCATCATCTCAAAGACACGCTTTCCATTATGGTGTGCAGGTTTTTTACGATGGTCTGACGCCCCTTTGAAATGCATCCTCTATTTCTTAGCGGGTGGTTAGCAGGGACAAATCAACGATGGCCCATATAAACGACCTTTCTACAATGTTTCAAATACATGTTGTCTATGTCATCTAAATAGTGGGTGCAGGCCCGATATCCCTTGTTTGTTTGTCCCAAAAGGTTACTCAACGTAGGCCAATCATTGATGGTTATGAATAATAATGCTCGTAGGTCCAAGCTCTCTTGTTTATTCTCATCCCACACACGTACACCTTCTTCCTTCCAAAGTAGTAAAAGTTTATCAACCAACGGTCTCAGGTACACATCAATATCATTGTCGGGTTGTTTTGGGCCTTGGATAAGCACCAGCATCATAATAAACTTCCGCTTCATGCACAACCAAGGAGGAAAGTTGAACATACATAGGGTCACAGGCCAAGTACTATGACCACTACTTAACTCACCGAATGGATTGAATCTATCAGTACTTAAACCAAACCTTATGTTCCTTGCATCACTTTCAAAGTCCGGGAATGCTCTATCAATTGATCTCCACTAGGCCCCATCCGCGGGGTGTCTCAGCATCTCATCTTGCTTACATTCTTCTTTATGCCATCGCATCAACTTAGCATTCGCCTTATTTCTGAACAAACGCTCCCCCTTCCCTTTTTTCCCGGTTGGTTCCAACCGGGAGTAAACCTTTTGTCCCGGTTGGTAACTCCAACCGCAACAAAAGGGTGAGGCTTTTGTCCTGGTTGGAGCTTCCAACTAGGACAAAAGGAGGGACCATCGATGGTAAAAAATTAGCCGTTACAATCAGGACTAAAGGGGCGGCTTTAGTCCCAGTTGGTATTTACAACCGGGACTGAAGCTCGCCCCAAATTCAGCTTACCGTGATGCGCCACCTTTTGTCACGGGCCAACTTTAAACCGGAACAAAAGGGGACGCATAGAAGGTGAGTTCTCTACCAGTGGAAGGGGAATGGAGCCCCTTGATCAGATCCGTTAGTTCTCGTATCTAACCTAACGTCGTCTCTGCATGGCATGAAGTCAAGCAAGCGAACAGTGATAAATGTGAGTGATTTGCGTTAGCTTCAGACCAGCCGCCTTAAAGTACAATTACAATCCGTCATTACACAACGGCTAAATTCCATAAATATTCCAGGATAGAACAGGAAATACGGCCTATGTACGGCTTCCTCCAGCTGGCGCATTGTGCGACCTCCTCCTGCCGGGCGGTCAGCTACTGGTGCCTTCATCTTTACCACCCCTTCGGACACTTCTGTCACACCCGATTTTAAGGACAAAATCGAGTGCATTAAATACATGTGCGCCAGGATCAAGTTACACACATGTACGACAATAGTGAATAGCAAAGACAGTGCTAAATCGAATAAAGAGAGTATTAACCATTATTACATGACCGAATGTCTCAAATAAACCACAAAGTCTAATTATTACGCAGCGGAACTCCAAAGACGACGACAACTCCACAGGCAGCTGACTGAAGAAACGTACGCCTAGAACTCCTCGAAGTCGTGGAAGTACTCCTCTTCCCAATTAACTTGGTCTGAACAGCGGTTTTGCAAGGGTGAGTACACTTATGGTTGGTACTCAACAAGTCGTGGGAAGTAGTGTAGTGTAAGGCTAATTCAAGGTATGGCTAAGGCATAAATAGCATTCGCTTTTAATTAAGTTGGTCAAATTTTATTAGCAATTAACTAAGTATAAGTTCATACCACCCGAAATTAAACATGATCATAAATAAGGTAAGCAACAAATGCATGGAATGATAACGAGTTAAGTCCATCTTCCGATAATATTATCATGTGAGGGTCCAGGCTGCTCTTAACCGTGAGCACGGCTGATCGATCAGTTTAACACTCTGCAGAGGTGGCACATCTTTACCCACAAGTCACGTAAAAGTTCAAAAGAACTTTGGACCCAACCATGCGATGCTAGCTAGGCACCATACCACACTTCCGAGGTGTGATTTCATAGGGACGCTACGAGGCCTTTACAAAGATTCGCTAGCAATGTGGTAACCCGCTAAGGTTTCAGGTCGAAGCGAAACATAGCAGTCCCCTAGAGGGCATAGTGTCTTAGCCAAGCCCACTTCCCAAGAGAGCGAGTGCTATATCCCATCAACGCCTCCCCTCTTGCCCTTCCGGTAAGGTAACCCCAAGCTAGAGTTTCTAATTAATCAGCCAAGACCAGAGCCATTTAGTCTTGTGGTAGCACTGTTTTCCTGGGTGGTTCTCCATGTTCCGATTAACAAATAATGATCTTGTCTTAATGAAAGGTATAACAGAAGTAAAGCAAGATTAAGCATTGTGTTTAGTTAAACCACCATATACCAAGTAAGCACTAAGCATGAGCTACCCAACATAAAGTAAACCGGTTGGTCAAGGCAAAGGTAAATCAATCTAGGCGAACCTTAATTGGGACCCATCAATTTAATCTTAACATGTGCATCGCATAAATGTTGAGTACGAGAAAGTAAAGGTGTATAGGACAAAAAAAAAGGTAGTGATCAAGGACACGACTTGCCTTCTTGGCCTTGCTCCTGCTGTTCGTACTCCTCGAAGGCTTGATCGGCAACTCCCTCGAACTGCGGGGCGTCTACACGCGTCACACGAGCACATACAAGCAAACATGAGAAAAAGTAAGAAAACAGTACACCAAACATAGTTTAACAGAGAAAATAAGCTTGAAAAGATGATCTACGCTTTAAAATGAACACGTGGATATAAAGAACGCGAAAAACGGAGTTAAGATGCAAAAGATATGATTAAAACAAGATCCAGGGACTTTTCTGTGAGAAAAACAAAACTTTTAGGGCCTATCCGCGAAAACCGAGGGCTTATACATAATTATGCGTATAAACCGAGGGTCTGACGCGTAAAAACATCAAACCCGGACGGCGGGTTGATTTCTGGAAAGCTCAAGGGTTAAACCGAAAAATGCGAGGGCAGATCTGTAATTATTTTCAACGCGATCTGGACCGCGGGTTGATTTGCGGAAAAGACAGGGGCTTAAGTGAAAAAGCGGCACGGCGCGGCGTAGTTGACCGGTACGCGGTCTGATTTGACTCGCGATTGATCGTCGGATCAAGATCCGACGGCTGCGGTCGACGACGACTCGCGGGCGGCGGCGGAAAAAGAAAAGCCGGCGACGGCGAGCGGCGGCGCGCGACGGCGGGTCGCCGGAGTCGGCCGAAACGGCGCTCCGGGACACCGTTTGACGTGCGGACTTCACCAGAAGAAAGAGGAGGGTGCGGCGAACTCATTTTGGGGGTTCTTGCCGACGGGAGCTCACCGGAGACGGCGAACGGCGGCGGGGAAGCGGCGGCGGTGCTGGAGCTCGGGCGGCTAGGGTTTCGGGTGAGCTGCGGCGCTGGCGTTTGGCGGAGGAGACCGGGAGGGGCGGCGGCTTATATAGGGTGCTAGAGATAGAGGCGGCGCGGATTTAAACTCCCCGAAGGAGTCGGAGCGGAGGCGGACGGCTGCGGGGAAGGCGCGCGGCGGTTGCGGAGTTCCGGCCGGATTCGGCCGGAGGAGGAAGAAGGCGGGTGGGGCCCACCCGTCAGCGGCGCGGGCGGCAGGCAGGCCGGAGCGGCTGTTGGGCCGGCGCACGGTGCGCGGGCCGCGCGGAGGAGCGGATGGGTGGAGTGGCCGAGCGGAGCTGGGCCGTTGCGGCGGGGAGCTGGGCTGCGGAGGGAAAACGGAGGGGCGAAGCGGCGGGCCGCGGTAGCGGGAAGCTGGGCCGCACGGAGGAAAAAGAGAAGGGGGCCGGCGGGCGGTGGAGCAGGCCGGTGGAGGAGAGCGAGCTGGGCCGGAGAAGAAAAAGAAAAGGAGGGAGAAGGAGCTTTCGGCCCAGGTGGAGAAGAAGGAAAAGAAAAGGAAGAAGAAAAGGGAAAAGGTTTTGGAAATTTGAATTTAAATCTGAAATTTAAAATTTGATTCAAACTCAAGCAATCAAAAATAAATGCACCAGCATGAATGCACAAATAATTCCTATGATGAATTAATTAAATTAAAGAAAATGAATTTAAATGCCTAGAAATTAAATGACACCCTAATTTGAGCAAATTTTAATGAATTTAAATTATTCAAAAATTTGGGTGTTACAAATCCTACCCCCCTTAAGAAGAATCTCGTCCTCGAGATTCGGAAGATTCTGCAAAGAGATGGGGAAATTCCTTCTGCAACTCGTCTTCTCTCTCCCAAGTTGCCTCGTCCTCTGTATGGTGACTCCAGTGAACCTTGCACATTTTGATCGTCCGATTTCTTGTAATCCTTTCCAAAGTATCCAAAATCTTAATGGGGCATTCCGTGTAAGTGAGATCATCCTGAACATTCAATTCCTCCATTGGCAACTGTTCCTCGGGAACTCTGAGGCACTTCTTAAGCTGTGAGATATGGAACACATCGTGTACATCCGACAACTGATTAGGCAACTCCAATCGATAGGCTACCTGTCCCACTCGCTCAAGAATCTTGAACGGACCGATGAATCGAGGTGACAATTTCCCTTTGACCTTAAATCTGCGCATACCCCTGATGGGCGATACCTTGAGATACACATAATCATCCACCTCAAAGGTCAATTCTCTTCTCCTGGTGTCCGCATAACTCTTCTGTCGAGACTGAGCAGTCCTCAAGTTTTCTCGGATGATCTGGACCTGTCTTTCTGCCTCTTGTATAATTTCCGGCCCGAATAGCTGACTCTCCTGTTTCACTCCAATAAAGGGGTGTTCGTCACTTTCTACCATACAAAGCCTCAAATGGTGACATTTTGAGACTGGCTTGGTAACTGTTATTATAGGAGAACTCTTCATAAGGTAGACTCTTGTCCCAACTACCTCCATGCTTCAGTGCACATGCTCTTAACATATCCTCCAATATTTGATTTGTCCTCTCGGTCTGCCCATCTGTCTGAGGATGATAAGCGGAACTGAAATTCAGCCTTGTGCCTAGAGATTCATGCAATTTCTGCCAGAAGCGAGACGTGAACTGAGTACCTCGGTCAGACACAATCTTCTTAGGCACACCATGTAAACACACAATCCTTGCCATATACAACTCTGCTAGCTTGGATCCGGTGTAAGTAGTCCTTACCGGTATGAAGTGAGCTACTTTGGTCAATCGATCCACGATGACCCATATAGAGTCATACCCATCTCGGGTGCGAGGCAAGCCCACAATGAAATCCATCCCAATTTCTTCCCACTTCCATTCCGGCACCTTCAATGGCTGAAGTAACCCAGCTGGCCTCTGATGTTCAGCCTTGACCTTTTGACATATGTCGCAAATGGCTACATGTGCAGCTACATCTTTCTTCATTCCGGGCCACCAATACTTCTGCTTAAGATCTTGATACATCTTGGTACTGCCGGGGTGGATGGAATAAGCAGAATCGTGAGCTTCTTTCAAGATCGCCTCTCGGAGATTTCCCACATCGGGTACCCAAATCCTTCCTTTGACCCATAAGGTTCCCTGAGAGTCTTCCGTGAAATCAGTGGCTCTTCCTTCCTTTACCATCTCCTTAGTTTCCTTGACCTTGGAATCCTCAAGCTGTCCTGCCCGTATCTCTTGCTCTAGTGTTGACTCCACTTCCATCGTTGCTTCCTCAGTATGCGCAACGACGCTCAAGTTGAGCCTCTCAAATTCTTTCATCAACTCGTCAGGTAGCTGGAATGCTAGGGCTAAGTTAGCATGACCCTTCCGACTCAAAGTTTCTGCAACCAGATTAGCCTTACCAGGATGATAGTGAATCTCCAGATCATAGTCATTGATGAGCTCTAACCACCGTCGTTGCCTCAGATTAAGGTCCTTCTGAGTGAAGATATACTTGAGACTCTTGTGATCAGTATAGATCTGACACTTAGTCCCCAGAATGTAGTGTCTCCAAATCTTCAAGGCATGAACCACTGCGGCTAGCTCCAAATCATGAGTCGGGAAATTCTGCTCATGTTTCCTCAATTGCCTAGAAGCATAGGCGATCACATGACCTTCTTGCATCAGAACACAGCCTAAACCATGTCGAGATGCATCACAATATATGTTGAACCCCTTATGTAGATTTGGCATTACCAATACTGGAGCTGTGGTCAACCTCTTCTTCAGTTCCTCAAAACTTGCCTGACATGCCTCTGTCCATTTGAATTCCCTTCCTTTTTCTAGTAGTGTAGTGAGGGGCTTTACTATCTTGGAGAATCCTTCAATGAACCTGCGGTAATTTGCCTACAAGTCCGAGAAAACTCCTGATCTCGGTTACTGTCTGCGGCGGATTCCACTTCAAGACATCCCTAACCTTGCCTGGATCCACTGAAATTCCACCATCGGAGATGATATGACCAAGGAAAGAGACTTCCTTTAACCAGAACTCACACTTGCTGAATTTCGCATACAACTGATGTTCCCTCAATTTCTGAAGCACTAACCTCAAGTGTTCCTCATGTTCTTCCTCACTCTTGGAATAAATCATGATATCATCAATGAACACCACAACGAATTTATCCAGGTACTCCATAAATACCTTATTCATCAGATACATGAAGTAAGCTGGAGCATTTGTCAGCCCAAACGACATTACCGTGTACTCGAAGAGACCATATCTGGAAGTAAAAGCGGTCTTGGGTATGTCAGACGGCCTGATCTTCATCTGATGATATCCCGATCGCAAATCAATCTTGGAGAATACCTTGGCTCCTCTCATCTGATCGAACAAATCCTCAATGCGAGGCAATGGGTACTTGTTCTTGACGGTCACCTCGTTCAGTGCTCTATAATCCACACACATCCTCTGAGTATCATCCTTCTTTGGCACAAAGATAACCGGTGCTCCCCATGGTGATGAACTAGGCCGAATAAACTGTTTTGCTGATAATTCCTCTAGTTGTTGTTTCAATTCTTTTAATTGTTCAACCGACATTCTATAAGGACGTTTGGAGATAGGTGCAGTACCAGGTAAAAGATCAATAGCAAATTCAATGTCACGGTCAGGTGGCATACCTGGTAAATCGTCGGGGAACACATCCGGGTAGTCACACACCACTTTGATATCTTCCAAGGATTTTCCAGCCAACTGATTAACTGCACAATCTGCTGCTGAAGGTGTAGTAGCCACAAATTCAATTCTTTCCCCTGCTGGGCTTGTGAGAAGAACCGACCTTTTTGCACACTATATTACTGCATCGAACTTGCTCAACCATCCCATACCGAGTATCACATCAATTCCACTTGATTCCAATACTATAAGATTAGCCGGGAAATCTCTGCCGATTATCTTGAGGTTCACTTGGTTACATCGATATGATGCTTTCATGTTTCCCCCTGGTGAACTGACTAGCATGTGGCGTGGCATGGTACTTATGGGTATGTTATGCTTAGCTACGTACTGTGCAGTAATGAAAGAATGGGATGCTCCAGAATCAAATAGTACTGAGGCGGGTGCTGAGTTGACAAGAAACATACCGAGCACAACGTCTGGAGCCTCCTGAGCGGTATCCACATCCACGTGGTTTAGCTTACCACGCACAAAGTTCTGCTGTCCTTGCGCGCGCTGCGGGGTCTGGTTCACATTCCTTGATTGCTGCGCCTGTGGGTTCTGTCGAGGTGTGTTATTATTCTGCACAGGGGTAGAAGGCACACTCCTCTTGGGACAAGCGTTGGCATAGTGGCCAACTTCACCACACTTGTAGCAAGTGTTACCCCCGGGAGCATTAGGCCTCACTGGAGCGCCTGCAGGAGTCATCTGGCGGCTCTACGGAAAGCTAGGGCGCGGAGTCTGCATGGTCTGCATCCCTGGACGCTGGAACTGAGGGCTGGGGTGCTGGAATGACTGCTGAGCGGGGCGCTGGAATGACTGCTGCCCATAATTCCCACTCGGACCCCCTGCGCGGAACGGCGTCCCTTGCTGTGGAGCAAAGCGAGGGCGAGTGTTGCCTCCTGAAGGCGACTGGGAATTGAATTTCCTCTTCATCTCCCCGAGCTCGTTCCTCTTGTGTTCCAGGCCAATTGCCTTGTCGAGCATCTTCTGGAAACTGGGGAAGGTGTGCGACATCAGCTGGTATTGGAGCGGTCCAATCAACCCATCCAAGAACAGCTCCTGCTTCTGCTCATCATCAGCAACATCCTCGGGAGCATATCGGGACAGCTGGACAAACTTGTCCCTGTACTCTGCCACTGTCATGTTCCCCTGCTTAAGAGCAAGGAACTCCTTTTTAAGCTTCATCAATCCGGAAGGAATATGATGACTTCTGAAGCTATTCCTGAATTCCTCCCAGGTAATACCATTAGCATTGGCATGTGTGGCGGTGCAAGCATCCCACCAATCAGCAGCTGGCCCTTCCAGGCGTCCTGAAGCATACAGGACCTTCTCCCTATCAGTACACTGGGCGATATTCAGCATCTTCTCCACTGTTTTCAGCCAATCATCAGCATCTAACGGATCCGGAGAATGTGAAAATGTCGGGGGCTTGTGGCTCATGAACTCCCTGTGCCTGTCCCTTGGCGGCGGCTGCTGCTGGTTGTTGTTGTTGTTATTATTATTCAGCTGAGCTTGTAAGGCTGCCACAGTGTTGGTCAGTCCGGCGAGAAGCTGAGTCTGAGCTGCTAGAAACTGCTCCATCCCTGCAGGTGCTTGCTGGTGCTGTTGCGGAGCGGTGTTGGGATTGCTGCTGTTGTCCCTATGGCGAGGCACTGCGGGACGGTCAACTCCTGATCCGGACCTGGTGTTTACCATCTGAGCATTAGAGACAATAGATTTAGATAGATGTGTGAAAGAATAACTGAGAAAGATAAAGCGACAAGTTGTAAAAGTAAAACAGATTCTGTTAGCTCCATTTAATTAGGTGTGGCCGTCAGAAGAAGTGTCCATAAATATTAAAAAATTACCAAGTCGTAACTTATTAAATTTGTGAACCAACCCAACTGGAATTATCTCAATCGGACTTCTGGACCTCGAGTTTCAAAATTAACAAGCTGACAGTGTTGGTTGACCGTTTCAGATTCTGATTGCTTTACTAATTCGCATACATCTCCCAGACGGATACTCCAAAAATTCTGAAAAATTTACAGAAAATACTCCACGAAATTCTGGAACTAACCCCACTGGTTTGATGTCATTTGGACTTCTGTAGCTCGAGATATAAATAAAACAGTACTGACGTGTCAGTTAATGTCGAGAACAGAATTGAATGTCGCTTAGCTTGCAAGATAGATAGATTTAGACAGATGGTAGATCATGATTAAGGAAGATTAAATACTGATTTTGAACAGAAATAAAACCCAACTAAGCACTTTATTTATTAAGACCAGTATCGTGTGGCAATTGCCCCACATACCGCACTCATTACAAAATCCAACTCAAACATGTAGTACAAAACCAAACAGCTAAGCACACTTTAACTAACACACTCGAACGACGTCTAACGATCACAAGAATTTAAACTGAAACACTCCTAATTTCCTAGAGGTCTTCTGCGGCGGCGCCGGGTGAGTCGTAGCGGGGACGCTTAGGCGACGGCGACGAAGCGGGATGAACAGCAAACTCCTGCGGCGGCGGTGCTCCCGTCGCGGCAGCCATATTCGCATCCCTCTCCCACCGGAGTTCCTGAACCTCCTGTTGAAGCTCCTGGATGTGGTTGTTTGCTTCATTCAATGCGGTGAGAGCTGCCGACGTGTACTTGCGGAGGAAGTCTGTAGCCATGTCAACCCCATCATTAGTAGCGATGAAGGTTCTTGCTTCCCCACTAGCTCGGTAAGGAAGGAACCGATGGTAAGTGTGCTGCAGTCGCGGCCGTTCCTTGTGGGAGACGACCTCAAGTGCCCTCCTAGCGGCCTCGGCAATGCCGGATTCCATGGTCCTTCTTATGGTCACATCATGGTGAATAGCCTTCACCTCCCATCCTCCTTCGTGCTCCTCACGAAGGACAACCTTCACCTCCCAAAAAGTGGGATAGCGAGGGTGGGTGAACCGGGAGCACTTGTAGAGTGGCCTCATGCCGTACCCCAAGCGGTGACAAGTCCACCTGAGTATGTCGGCCATGTGCACTCCTTGGCCATAATCTTCCTTCACCCATTTGATCCGTGTCTCGGGCTCGGGATCTGCTTCGGGCTCATCATCCGTCAAGTCGACGACCGGTACGGGCGTCGGGGCTGGTGCAGGAGCGGGCGCCGGTGCTGGTGATGGCGTGGTCTCCTGCTCCACGGTCACGGCGTCCTCGTCAGAGTCATCCCCCGGATGCTGGAAGATCTCTTCCTCTTCCTCCTCGTCCCAAGGCTCCATGGGGGCGTGCGACGGCGCGATGCCATGACGCGGCGGACGGGTGCTCTTGCGTGCGGTCAACCGGGTGCGAGCCATCTAACAGAAAGAAAGAAGAAATTTTTAGAATAAAATTTTGAACAAAGCTAGATAATAAAATAGCAATAAGGATGAGACAAATCAAGTTTAAGAATAATTAAGTAGATTTAAATTAAGAAAGGTAGGAATGGCTACTAGATTATTATAATCCTTAAATATGACCATTTTCTAACTAGGCTAACGTCCTACAGTCAACACGGCTCTGATACCACTTTTGTCACACCCGATTTTAAGGACAAAATTGAGTGCATTAAATACATGTGTGCCAGGATCAAGTTACACACATGTACGACAATAGTGAATAGCAAAGACAGTGCTAAATCGAATAAAGAGAGTATTAACCATTATTACATGACCGAATGTCTCAAATAAACCACAAAGTCTAATTATTACACAGCGGAACTCCAAAGACGACGACAACTCCACAGGCAGCTGACTGAAGAAACGTACGCCTAGAACTCCTCGAAGTCGTGGAAGTACTCCTCTTCCCAATTAACTTGGTCTGAACAGCGGTTTTGCAAGGGTGAGTACACTTATGGTTGGTACTCAACAAGTCGTGGGAAGTAGTGTAGTGTAAGGCTAATTCAAGGTATGGCTAAGGCATAAATAGCATTCGCTTTTAATTAAGTTGGTCAAATTTTATTAGCAATTAACTAAGTATAAGTTCATACCACCCGAAATTAAACATGATCATAAATAAGGTAAGCAACAAATGCATGGAATGATAACGAGTTAAGTCCATCTTCCGATAATATTATCATGTGAGGGTCCAGGCTGCTCTTAACCGTGAGCACGGCTGATCGATCAGTTTAACACTCTGCAGAGGTGGCACATCTTTACCCACAAGTCACGTAAAAGTTCAAAAGAACTTTGGACCCAACCATGCGATGCTAGCTAGGCACCATACCACACTTCCGAGGTGTGATTTCATAGGGACGCTACGAGGCCTTTACAAAGATTCGCTAGCAATGTGGTAACCCGCTAAGGTTTCAGGTCGAAGCGAAACATAGCAGTCCCCTAGAGGGCATAGTGTCTTAGCCAAGCCCACTTCCCAAGAGAGCGAGTGCTATATCCCATCAACGCCTCCCCTCTTGCCCTTCCGGTAAGGTAACCCCAAGCTAGAGTTTCTAATTAATCAGCCAAGACCAGAGCCATTTAGTCTTGTGGTAGCACTGTTTTCCTGGGTGGTTCTCCATGTTCCGATTAACAAATAATGATCTTGTCTTAATGAAAGGTATAACAGAAGTAAAGCAAGATTAAGCATTGTGTTTAGTTAAACCACCATATACCAAGTAAGCACTAAGCATGAGCTACCCAACATAAAGTAAACCGGTTGGTCAAGGCAAAGGTAAATCAATCTAGGCGAACCTTAATTGGGACCCATCAATTTAATCTTAACATGTGCATCGCATAAATGTTGAGTACGAGAAAGTAAAGGTGTATAGGACAAAAAAAAAGGTAGTGATCAAGGACACGACTTGCCTTCTTGGCCTTGCTCCTGCTGTTCGTACTCCTCGAAGGCTTGATCGGCAACTCCCTCGAACTGCGGGGCGTCTACACGCGTCACACGAGCACATACAAGCAAACATGAGAAAAAGTAAGAAAACAGTACACGAAACATAGTTTAACAGAGAAAATAAGCTTGAAAAGATGATCTACGCTTTAAAATGAACACGTGGATATAAAGAACGCGAAAAACGGAGTTAAGATGCAAAAGATATGATTAAAACAAGATCCGGGACACCGTTTGACGCGCGGACTTCACCAGAAGAAAGAGGAGGCTGCGGCGAACTCATTTTGGGGGTTCTTGCCGATGGGAGCTCACCGGAGACGGCGAACGGCGGCGGGGAAGCGGCGGCGGCGCTGGAGCTCGGGCGGCTAGGGTTTCGGGTGAGCTGCGGCGCTGGCGTTTGGCGGAGGAGACCGGGAGGGACGGCGGCTTATATAGGGTGCTAGAGATAGAGGCGGCGCGGATTTAAACTCCCCGAAGGAGTCGGAGCGGAGGCGGACGGCTGCGGGGAAGGCGCGCGGCGGTTGCGGAGTTCCGGCCGGATTCGGCCGGAGGAGGAAGAAGGTGGGTGGGGCCCACCCGTCAGCGGCGCGGGCGGCAGGCAGGCCGGAGCGGCTGTTGGGCTGGCGCACGGTGCGCGGGCCGCGCGGAGGAGCGGATGGGTGGAGTGGCCGAGCGGAGCTGGGCCGTTGCGGCGGGGAGCTGGGCCGCGGAGGGAAAACGGAGGGGCGAAGCGGCGGGCCGCGGTAGCGGGAAGCTGGGCCGCGCGGAGGAAAAAGAGAAGGGGGCCGGCGGGCGGTGGAGCAGGCCGGTGGAGGAGAGCGAGCTGGGCCGGAGAAGAAAAAGAAAAGGAGGGAGAAGGAGCTTTCGGCCCAGGTGGAGAAGAAGGAAAAAAAAAGAAGAAGAAAAGGGAAAAGGTTTTGGAAATTTGAATTTAAATCCGAAATTTAAAATTTGATTCAAACTCAAGCAATCAAAAATAAATGCACCAGCATGAATGCACAAATAATTCCTATGATGAATTAATTAAATTAAAGAAAATGAATTTAAATGCCTAGAAATTAAATGACACCCTAATTTGAGCAAATTTTAATGAATTTAAATTATTCAAAAATTTGGGTGTTACAACTTTGTCCGTGCCCGTGCGGCCTTCGGTTCGCCTCCAGCCCCGCATACCGTGTCGCAGGTCCTCCGAAGACCCTGAAAGCTGGTTTTGACGTCTTCATTCCAAAGGGTCCTTCGTCGATCTTCCTCCCGGATCCAAAATATCCAAGGCCCTCGGCTTCCTGCACATCGAGCACGCAGGGACGAAACAAATCGCTTAAGGTTCTTCCCTCCGAAGGGGGTTACCCCAACAGAGCCCTGTTACTCCGGTACACAAGCGTCGGTCTAGTGTTAACACACGTAGAGCCGTTGAGGCAATCTCAAAGGTGGGCCACAGCGTGGCAGCATAATCAGGGCTTCTAGTCTCCGAGTGTACAGTAGTGGGAGGATGTGGTAGTATTCCTCATTTATAGGAATCATGTAATATATACTAGTGCGGCCTAACTTGCCACTCCTGTTCTTCAGAAACACAGGAGGAGGGGAAAATAAGGATGAAAGACTAGGCTATCAGGATGGAAGACACTAGGAAATAGGCTACCACGAAAGGTCCTCATCCATGTTCCATGTGGATGTTACTTGTTACACTAGCAATTATAAGGAGGGTGTTCGATATATGAAAAAACAACGTTATCGTGTACTCCATAACCATGCAACTCACTCGCATACTTCTTTGTTGGTTACGCCAATCCGTCCCCCTGCCTGTTCATCTGCCAGTTGCTGGCCCAAGGAGCATAGTTAATGGCCGAGTGGAATTGGCGATGAAATTTGCTGCCTCACATTAATCTAGCCAGCTCTGGCCGTAGTCATTTTGTCACGATATCTGACGATGTTCAAGATTTACTAGCCTATTATGCGACCAAGCCTGTCGTTATAAATTTAATAAGAAATAACATTAACTAGGATAAGGTTTGTTCCTGCATTTGTACACATCCATAAGAATGAAAAGTTAAAAAATCTGTCATTTTCCAATGAGCGAAACCTATGCAAACAGAATGGCCACGGAAAGTTTTTGTGTGTCTGTTCTGAGTGATGTGAAAGTACATTAATTGTAAGCCTCGTACATTGCATATCATCATTTTGTTCTCACACATATATTTTCCCACTGACAAAGGGGCACATCTCTGCATTTCATTTACACCCTTCAGTTTCCCACAAAAAACATATTTCACATTGTCAGTAACTAACAATAACTAGCATACCATGGGAATACTCAAGGCTATATATCACCATATTTCTACAGAGAAGTCTGAACTATTTGGGCCATAACCAAAATTGAAGCTAAAATAAAGACTCGAGAAAAGGTTGTGTGTGGTCCTGAGTGACGTGAAACTACATTATATGCTGCGTTATGTCATACAGGCATCGACTGCAGGGGCGGATCAAGGGGGGCTAGGGGCTGCAGCCCTCCAAGAGCCTGATTTTACCTCTAAAATACTGTAGATAAAACCTCAAATCACCATTAATTTCTAGCTCTAGCCTTTAATCTCTACTATTTAGCCCCTCGAGGTCTTCATCCTGGTTCCGCCCCTGATCGACTGTATGATCAAATTAATTCGCTTTTCATCATTACATACTTCTCCCTTGCTCCCTTCACTTTGTCACCACAAAAAAGAAGACCAAGGGAAATTAGAGCAAGAAGGGATAGATTACGTCCAGCTGAAGAGAGAAGGGGACAAACATCAATCTTCTCCTGTAGTAATGGCAGGCATTAGGAAATAGGCTACCACATTGAAACACAGTTTCTAACCATCCCACGAGTATAATGCTCCGTTCTGGGACTGTTTTCACTGGAAGCTGAGTGAGTGGAGGACAAGCACAAAGCCTGATGCAAGGACGTGGCCTGGAAGAAAACTTAAGTGCATGTAGCAGCAGACAAGAGCCGGCTTGTTTAGTTACCCAAAGTTTGGAGGTGCAAAATTACTGTTATAGCACTGTAGCACACTGTAGTATTTCGTTTGTATTTGTGAATTATTGTCCAAATATTGACTAATTAGGCTCAAAAGATTTGTCTCGCAAAGTACAACAAAACTGTGCAATTAGTTTTTGATTTCGTCTACATTTAGTACTCCATTCATGTACCGCAAGTTTGATGTGATGGGAAATCTTCTTTTTGCATAGTATCAAAGTTGGGAGTTTGGAGGAAACTAAACATGACCTTAAGCATTCTGGATTAACTACAAGCACTATCCTTGACCGCCTCAAAGAGCAGAGTCTGGACTTGCATATATGTGGAGGCTGCTCTTGCCGTCAGAAGCTCAAAGAAACAGGCACGCATATTGTCGTATCTATCCATCATGCATCTGGGTGTACGTACACCGAGCAACCATTTGGACATATATACTATCCATCTTTCTCTAACTAGTCGACCATATATTGGTAGCCATGTTCTTTTATCCCCTTTATAAAGTGTTGTTCAATTCCCCTGTTGAGTTTCTTTTTTTTCTTCACTACAACGCACAAGAAATTAAACTAATCAGGACGAAGTATATTTGATAGAAAACTGAGGAAGCAGACATTGGCCACTAAGGGGATGTTTGGTTGCCGATCACACCTTGCCACGCCTAAGGTTATTTGCTTGTCACACATGTGGCTTGCCACATTCCGTGGCAAAGTTAAACTGTTTGGTTGATAACTAAGTTGTGGCAAATTTTATGTGGTTGCTGTTAGGATAGCTACCACAAATATTTTATAAAGAAAATACATTAGTGCTTGATTTGTTGCCATGTGACAAAAATAAATTAAACATAATTTTCTAATCATTGGTAAGCTTTATAAATCCAAACATCGCTCAAACGCATTCTTGAAAATAAAAATCAATTAAAAAGGGACCAAAATCTCAGCGGCGCTTTCAACTTGATGCTTCCTCCTCGAAGTTTCAAATCTGAGCACCGATTAAAGAAAGAATATGATGACCGGGAGTGCGAGAGAGAGCGAGGACTGCAGTCTGCAGCGTTTGTGGCGCGTGCCACAGGAGGTGTGACGGTGAAAAACGACGCCACACATCTGACGCGTTAAACTGTGGTGAGCGCTTCTCCGAGGTGTGGCGAGCCTTACTTGAGTAACGAACCAAGCAGCTGCCTAAACATCCGTGGCAAGCCTAAGCGTGACAAACTGTGGCTGTCAACCAAACACTCCTAAGTTGACGAACATATGGGTGGAAGGAGCATCGACCTTTGTGCGAAAGAAGCGTGCCATATTCTGGTTATTGTAGCTCTGTTATTACATCCCTCAATCTTTAAAAAGTAGAATATTCTGGTTATTGCGGTGGCTGGCGGCGGGCGGGGGCGGAGCGGAGGTGGGCGGCCGGCGCGGGCAGGAGGCGTGGGTGCTTATTTTATTTTTTTTTAACTTTTTAATCCCGGTTGATAACACTAATCGGGACTAAAGAGGGGTTTTAGTTCCGGGTGGATGATCCGGGACTAAGGGGGTGTTTGGGAGCACTCCACTCCAAATTTTTGAGCTCCACTCCACCAACTCCACCACATTGCAGCTCCACTCCACCGACTCCGAAAAAATACCAGAGCTGTCCACATGTTTGGCAAAATGCATAGATCCAGCTCCAGAAATAGAAGATCTTGCTGTGTAAAGTCCATTATACCCATGTGAATGGGTCCCACATGTCATTGTCCTTTACTTCTCCCCTTCTTCTCCTCTTCTCCTTTGCTCGGAGCAGGCAGGCCGCGCAGGACCGGCGGGCAGGCGGGCGGCGCGCGGCGGGCGGGTACGGGCCGCGCGCGGCGGGCCGAGGCGGCGCGGCGGGCGGGGGCGGGCGGCGCGCGGCGGGCCGCGGCGGCGCGGCGGGTGGGGACGGGCGGGCGGCGCGGCCCGCGGCGGGTGAGGGCGGGCGGCGACGAGCCGAACCGCTCGTGGCGCCCCAAGTCGGCGCACAAGGCCGACGCCGCCCCGGCGGCGGCCCTGCACACGAGGCCGACGCTGCCCCAAGACGGCGGCCCGTGCCGCCTGCTGCTGCGCCCATGCCCATCTTCCCCTTTGACCTCAACGAGCCTGCGCCGGAGCAGGAGGAGTAGCAGGCGGGGGCGAGCGGTGCGGGGCGTGGGGCGCGGCGGGCGGCGCGCGGCGGGCAGAGGCGGGCGACGCGCGGCGGCGGGCGACGCGGGGTGCGGCGGGTGAGGAGCGGTGGCGGGCGGCGCGGCGAGCGGCGGGCGGCGGCGCCGGGCGGCGCAGGGCGCGACGGGCGGGAGCGGCGCGGCAGGCATGGCCGGCCGGCGCGACGCGAGGCTTTTTATTTCGCGAACCGTTACGTTGTGTAACGAGTGGCAGTGGTGGGTAAATACCCACCAACTCCATGAGGTCTGTAAAGCGGATTTTTGGAGCACCTCTTGAGGTACTCCACCAAAAACGTGGATCTACCCCCTGCTCCACCTTTTTTCCTGGAGCCGGAGTTGCCGGAGCTGAACGCGTTTGGCTGCGATTTTTTTGGAGTTGGTGGAGTGGAATGATTTTTGGTGAAGTGAAGTGCTCCCAAACACCCCCTAAAGGACATCCCCTTTTGTCTCGAAAGTTAGTTCCGATTGGATTTTCGGGATCTATGGCTCCATCCAACCGAGATTAAAGGTCTGTTTTCCACCACTGAATAATGGTACACATGTTATGGTTAGCTGTTTGATGGAACAGAACATGTTGCACCCAGTACAGTGATTTAGGACGTGTTTGGATCCTCAAGCTAAAGTTTAGCCCTTGTCACATCGAATGTTCGGATGCTAATTAGAAAGACTAAATATGAGCTAATTATAAAACTAATTGCAGAAGATCTGGGCTAATTCGCAAGATGAATCTATTAAGCCTAATTAATCCATCATTAGCAAATGGTTACTGTACCACCACATTATCAAATCATGGACTAACTAGGCTTAATAGATTCGTCTTGCAAATTAGCCTCCATCTGTGCAATTAGTTTTATAATTAATTTATATTTAATACTCTTGATTAGTATCGAACATCCCATATGACAAGGGCTAAAGTTTCGCTCTAGTAAACAGGACCTCGTTCCGTACTTCTTTTCCATTCCGTACTTCTTTTCCGTCTTCTGTTGCAATAGCCAACATCGATACAGACACTCCCATCATGAAGATGCATTAAGAACAGTAATAAATTAGAACTACAGGAGATGTGATACATTCACATTCTCTAGAAAATCATTGATTGCACACGAAAATTTCAGATTTCCATATGTGCAATTACTGAGGTAGAGGTATGACTTGTTTGCATATATATGCACCAGTTCACTCGCTCCTCATCTAATAGGCTAGGTACGAGCATGAAGGATCATTCAGATTGGGATACATTGAGAGGTCCACATACTTCTATGGGATTGGGACACATCGAGAACAACTTGTTTACTGGCTGTATGCCGAAGACTCCTCCAGAGCTCTATCAGCTTACTTCTTTTCCATTCCGTACTTCTTTACCTTCTTCTGTTGCGATAGCCAACATCGATACAGACACTCCCATCACGAAGATGCATTAAGAACAGTAATAAATTAGAACTACAGGAGATGTGATACATTCACATTCTCTAGAAAATCATTGATTTTTTTGATGAAACAGGAGGGGAAAGTTCCCTGCTGGTTATATATTATGTATAAGAGAAGAAGAGCAAACAAAAAGTCCAGTACAGATCAAGAAAGAAAGAAAGAGAGGAAAAAAATCATAAAGATTACAAAATATGCTCTAGCCATTCTACCATTGGTTGCTTCCATTCCTCTTTTACGCGAAGCATAACCTGCGTAAAGACCGTCTTGAATCTCGACATGGCACTATGGACTGATGGAGTGATTCCTTTGAATATCCAGTCATTCCTTTCCATCCAAATACACGAACACATGAGAATAATGACTTCCATGAAGAAATTAACTTGAAGCTGAATTCTGAAGCTATTTAGGATATTATAGGGCTCTTCTGTCAAATTTGCAAATAGGTTAATATTGATCCAACATTCCTGAGCAAAGGGACACTGAAGGAGAAGATGGAACAATGTTTCTTCTCTGTTATGCGTGCATAGGACACAGGAGTAAGAAGGCAAATTCATATGCTTCCTTCGAAGAACGTTCCTTGTACTCAATCTGTCTTTGAGAAGCAGCCAGAAAAAGAATTTGTGTTTGCTTTGGCATTTAGATTTCCAAAGCCACCCAAAAACTGGATGAACATGGTGATGTCCTGTTAGCGCTCTATATGCTTTTGATGAGGAGAAATGTTGATTGCCCCAAATATATGTCCAGCAGTCTTGCTCTTCATTTATGGAGATAAATTCCAAATCAGCAGCTAATTGTAACAATTGATCCATGGCTAGGGGAGTTAGAGGCAAATTGAAGAGCTGTTGTAAATTTGTTAGCACATAAGCCTGCCTGAGAGATATGTCTTCCTTTCTAGTAAATGAGTAGAGTTGTGGATATGCTTGAGCAGGAATCTTATTGTTCCACAGATCATGCCAAAGTAAACATGTTAGCCCGTTGCCAACTGTTACTGTCGCTAAACCTTTAAATTTATCCATGAGCTTGACAATGTCTCGCCACCAAAAAGAACCTTTTCTTACTCGTCCTGGCAGTCTACCATGAGCATAATGTTTCTCCCAAATCAGATGAACCCATGGAAGATCTGCTCGGTTTTTAAATTTGTGTAAATATTTCAGTAGAAGAGCTTCATTTTGAGTTTTCAGATTTAAAACACCAAGGCCACCCTCTTTCTTTGGCAAGCATACCAGCTCCCAGGCGGCTTTGGGTGGTTGCCTATTATTTATATCAGATTTTCTCCAGAGGCAACATTTTCTATATTTATCCACCTGTTTGTACACTATCTTATGTAATAAGAAAGTGCACATATGAAACATGGGCATAGCTGTGAAAATTGAATTTGTTAACTGAAGCCTTCCTGCATCTGATAAAAAATTTGATGTGGTTACCAATCTTCTCTCACATCTGGATACCATTGGAAGAAACTCTTCAATCCTGGGTTTAGTGAGACCCAGGGGTAACCCTAGGTAAGTAAAAGGGAAACCACCTGTGGCATATCCAAAGGTTTGTGATAAGAACTGCAATCTATCTTCTGTGATATTAATAGGCACCATCATTGATTTAGAGAAGTTAACTTTCAGACCAGTAGATGCTGCAAAATTCTGCAGAAGTTGTTTCAAGTGTAGGAGCTGAGTGGGGCAGCCCTCCATAATTATTAGGGTATCATCTGCATATTGTAGGATGGGGAAATCTTGACTGTATACCAAAGGGATAGGGAGGTGCAGATGACCTTGCTCTTTTGAGAGGTTAAGTATAGATTGCAGAAGATATGCTCCCAAAACAAATAGAAGAGGAGATAAATGATCCCCTTGACGAACTCCTCTTTTACAACTGAATCTTTTGCCAGGAACACCATTCAAGAGTATGGAAGATGTGCCTGATCCAAATATCTGCTCCATCCACTAGATCCATTTATCTCCAAAACCTTTCTGTTGCATGATTGATAGCATAGCTTTGTGTTCAATTTTGTCAAAGGCCTTCTCAAAGTCAAGCTTAAGTATGATTATCTCTTTTCTGGATTTGTGGCATAAATGTAGGTACTCAAAAGCCCGGGCTAAGCAATCTTGTATGGTTCTTGATTTAATGAAACCATATTGATTTGCATGAATAAGTGACTGGAGTACCTTTTGTAGTCTGTTGGCCAAAAGCTTTGTTATAAGCTTCATGGATGTGTTTAGGAGAGAAATTGGCCTATAGTCTGTGACTTTTGCTGCCCCCTCAATTTTAGCAATTAGTGTGATATATGATCCATTTATGCTTCTCAAGCAGACAGTGCCAGAATGAAAATCTTCACACAGAGAATAGAAATCTTGTTTTATTATGTGCCAACAGCTCTTTATGAAATTGGTATTAAACCCATCCGGTCCAGGTGCCTTGTCATTTGGGAGGTTATTGATTACAAAGTCGATCTCTTCATGTGAAAAAGGTTCCTCAAGGTGGCTTAAGTTGTCAGCTGGGTGTATGAGCTATTGCAGATCAAAGAACATGGAGTTATACTCGGAGGTACCCAATCTTTCCTTAAAAGCTTCTCATAAAATTGACTCCTTCACTTGATGATGGTACTGAGGAGTTCCAGATGTGTCCTCTAGGGATCTAATGTAACCTTTTCTATGCTTAATAGTTGCATTTGCATGAAAGAATTTTGTTGACTCATCACCAAACCTTACCCATTTAATGGATCCTCTCTGTTTCCAATATATATTTTGCTGTTTGAGGAGGCCTTGCAACTGTTCCTGTAAAATGACTTTAAAATTCCATTCCATGAGGGTTAAGTCCCTGTATTCTTCAATTAATTCCATAAAAAATAAGGACAACTTCACATTTGAGATAAGAGTCTTGAGGTTTGATAGTTGAGAATTCCATGTTCTTAGAACCCTTCTGAGATTCTTGAATTTTTGGGTGATAGTTTTTGCCTTGTCAGATTCTTGAACCGGGACTGACCAACCATGTGAGACAACATCCATGAACTGATCGTGTTCCAACCAATAATTCTCGAATCTGAAAATCTTGCCCTTTGGGATATCTATCCTGACATGAATGACACAGGGTGAGTGATCTGATGTTTCCATCACCAAAGAGTAGGCTGATGTGTTTGGGTGACTAAGAGTCCAAGAAGCAGAAGTAAAGAACCAGTCTAAACATTCCAACAGAGGTATTTGTTGCTTGTTGGACCAAGTGAATTGCTTGGATTTTAGAGGAATTTCCACTAAACCCAGAGTGTTAATGGCATCATTGAACATGAACATATCACTGTAATTACCACCTGGTTTATTTCTATTTGAAGGATCCCGTATGAGATTGAAGTCCCCCACTACTAACCAGTCATAATCATCAAGCATTTGGATGTGCTTGAACCATTGAATGAAGGCTATTTTCCCTTCCGCAGTGCAAGGACCATAAATGTTTGTTAGAACCCATTCCCAATCAGTAAGATGTGAAGAAATCTTAACTGAGATAGCAAACTGATTCATGAAAATTAATTCCCCATAGAACACAGACGATTTCCAGATTATTGCAATCCCACCAGAGACCCCTTGTGACGGTAGAAACTCATACCTATCAAAGGATGGGGGACAAAACTTTTTAATAAATAATAAATTTAGCGCTTCCCTCTTTGTTTCTTGGATACAATTGATGTCACAGTTACTTTCAGAAATTTTGTCTTTAACCGAATACCATTTCTTGTCAGAATTTATACCCCTTACATTCCAGCGCAAAATCTTGCAATCCCTTTTGTTATGAGAAGAGTTCATCAATATATAAAGAGAAAGTTTAACACCCACAGTACTGAAAAGATACCATCAGTACAAAGACACAAAAGTGAAATTGGACCAGTAACACATGGTTCCACCACAAATAACATAGCATATGAAGTTTGTTTCTTCCTAACAAAATGAAACACTTATCCATCTGTCGAAGAGCACTACTTTTTGGGCTTTTTCTTCTGATCTTTTGTGACATCATCATCTTCTTTGTTCTTGTCAGACTTTTTCTTAAGAACCTTCCTTCCGCCAGGGGGGCTACATTCTTTTTCTTTTTATTGAGGCCAGCTACTGAAAGCTTTGAGGGTTCAATCCTGCAGAAGGTTTCTCCTAGGTTGCGAATTACTGACTGTGATAAGAAAGGAGGCTGAACAGAGCACCCAATGCAATTCTTATCCTTGCACCCAGAGCCTTTGAAACCTTTGTTGTGATTTGTTGTCCTTGTGATCCTCCTAAGGTCTTCATCTGACAGAATGTTACCTGCCGTATCTTTTGTTAACTTAGCCATCATGTTGGCCTGCTGCAACAGTGACTTAGACCATGGACCTGCAGAAGATGTCACCTTCTTGATTAACCCCTGAACAGGCATAGCAGGAGAAGCAGACTGTGTGGTATTAGGGGAAACTGCAGCAGACATTATAGGATTCTGGGACTTATCCACCGAGATTAGTGGAGTATCAAATGAACTGGCTAAATTTGATTTTTCAATCCCTTCAAACAAAATTTCCTTTCCTTTACCATCCACTGTCTTATTTTCTGTCATGGAAGCAGAGCAATCAGGCACATCTGTGTAAGGGCATTTGGGTGGGATGGAGAATTTTAAAGCTTGTTCATACTCAAGGCATTTTAGAGCTGAAGAAGATAAAAACTCCTTAGCCCACACAAAATTACTGGGATTTATCAATTGAGCCATAAAGAAGGATGCCCAGGATATGGGTATCTCTACCTTGGGTTCATCAGACCCAGAAGAGAAATTTCTTACCCACTGCCTATAGAATTCAGCACTTGGCTTAGATTGATACAGATTTTCCCTTTGAGCAAAGACAGGGTCCTGATCTGGTTGGATAAATTCAACATAACCAAGTTGCATGACATCATTTTGCCCTTCCTCTTGCTGAACATCCTGATCATGATTGATTTCCATGAGATCATTTTCATTTATCTCATCTTGCACCATATGAATGGGTTGACCATTGGCCTGAGGAATAAACACTTCCACTTGTACAGGCTCCACTTGTACAGGCTGTTCAACCACCTGCTGAATTGGAGCAAGGTCATTATCAGAGTTATCTGAACCTTCAATAACCTGATTATTGTCATCTGCATTGGGTTCTCCCACTATATCATCATCTGGCTGCTCATTATTTTCAATGCCCCCCAAATCATCATCTATGGCCATGTTTAGATCAATATCAAGGACCCCTTGAGCATTATCAGCAAGAGCATCGTTAGCAAGATTAGGTGCAGGTAGTGCCTGTACAATAGGGACATCTGGGTCCTCATGGGCTTCATGAGGACCAATGAAAGGCCCATCCCCTTCTGCTTGTGGCCCATCTGGCCAGAGACCCCATTGCGGAGCCTGCTCTTGATTAACTAACTGATTAGCAACATTAGGATTATTTGCTACATTTCCTGAGGGCTGACCATAGCCAAAGAAATCAAATAAAGTAGGCTCCACATCATCAGGCGGCTGGTCCTCATCAACAGGTCCCCCACCTAACATCCTGTACTGCAAGATTTCACACTGAGCAGTTCATGAATTCCCTTCAAAGTCCTCCCCCTCTGAACAGACTAAAAACCAAGGTATTTCAGATAAATCAACAACTCGAATTTTAGCAACAATTCTAGCAAGGTTATTTGGGTCCTCTTCCCAGACAAGGAGTCTCCCAAATTCAGCCACAGCTTTCTCTAAATTTGCTTTTGTCCAGTGATCAATATTAAACCCTAGAATGATGATCCAGACTTCACAATTCATAGTGATAAGACGATTTTTCCATCCCTTATTGTGATCAGAAAAAGAGATTCTATAATGACCATATTCATGGGGCCCGCCTCCAATCAGAAAATCCTTTTCATAAACAAAATGAAATCGAACATAGGCTTGACCATATGGACATGGTTGAATAGAATGAACACCCATACGATAGCGATTCCTCAGAAAATCATCAAGAATTTCCCTTATAGATTGAAAAGATACCTGCTGTTGCGGAAGGGGCTCAATGGTTGCTATTGCCACATCACTCTGATTCCTCCGAGGACCTCCAAGAATAACCCTGGACATTGGCTTGTGGAAGCCCACCAACTGCCGCTGACATCCGCGAGGGAGGAACGGGGTAGGATCCATAAATCTGTACGCCATGAGAGGCAAAGGCGGATGCTCCAGCAACATCTCCTGCCGCAATGCCAGATCGTCCGAGTAGAGGAAACGGCAGGAAGGGTTGGAGCAGCCAAGCGGAAGACTTTCTGTAGGGAGGTGTGGATCGCCACTACTAGTTTCCTGTGGCGGAGAAGAACTAGGCAGGTGCGATGATGGCGAGCGAAGCATGGAAGTTGGAGCGACAGCGCCGGAGACTACGATTGAGGGAGAGAGTTGCCAAAAAACTGTTATTTCTTGGGTAACGGGAGTCACACCCAGCAAGGACTTACCCAGATGTTGGAAACTTCCAACGACTGGCCACCTTTCTGCCAAAGGTCCACTTGCCATGATCGAGGAAGATTGAAACCACATGTGAGTATTAGCATTGTCCCAATCGGATGAATGCACCAGTGAAGAGAACTGCATAGTTTCAGAGAGACCAGGGAAACGCGGTGGGTATCTGCATAAATGGGTTACATGGCCCAATCGAAAACAGAGACTGCATCTCACAGGCCGGTAGCATGCGGCCTGAGAATGTCTGTTGGAAAAGCACCTGGAGCAAGACATCCGGCCCACCACCGAATTTGGCATAGCACTCAAATTGAACACCGATTTAGGCGGTAATCTTGCATCCCCTGAGCTCTGTGTTAGTGAAGGGACATGCATTGATGCCCCCAAATTGAGCCCCAGATCAAGGCCTGGATTGATGGATTTTGAAAAATCCGTGTTCTTCGCTATGTGGTGTTGTTTCCTGATCCAGGTTGGTCCCAAGCGGGCAAACACTGAATGTTGTCCTCTTTGGTTGAATCGAGAAGAAGCATCCACCGAAGAAGCTCCAATAGGGATTAAATTTGACCCAGACAAGGGTGGAAAGCCAGTGAATCTAGATTTCTTTGAAAGCACAGTTGTCCAGTCCGAACAAATGCCTTGAGCTGATGAAAGAACAGTCCTTGCAAAAGAGATCCCCCGATCATTGCAGAGATGAAATGTCACTTTAAAAATACCACATTGGAAGACACCCAATTGATAAACAAGAAGGCCAACATCCTTGGAGGAAACACAAAAATTTAAAAATCCAATCCTCCAACTCAGAGACTTGAAAGTGACAAGAAGAACCTCCCAGGACCGATTGCAATAAGAAGCTGACATTCTCATCTGTCAACTTTATCTTTGATCTTGTGAAGGTTGCCAAAAGCCAAAAGAAGGATCCGGAGGAAGAAGTGACAGACTTGCGATCCAAGGAGCGATCGTACCTTTGATGAGAATTTAAGACCAGGGCGCAGGTCCACCAACGAAAAATCCATGGAGGAGCAGAAGTAAGTCACCCAGAGAGTGGCCGCAGAGGCGGAGGAGGCAGATGGGCACCGGAGACCAGAAGGTCACCGGCGGAGGAGGCAGATGGGCAGTGGAGATCAGAAGGTCACCGGCGGGAACGTGCCGCCGCGCGCGTCAGGACGTCCATGCCCCCCGTCTCCCTGTACACATTATGAAAACATTGTGCTTCAACATAGATTACATGTGACGTTTCGGTGTCGATGTATCCGCCGCGGTTCTCCCGCTTATAAAATCGGCGCCCACTAGAAAGCCCTACAAATCCACGACAAATCGCATCACGCTGGGCTAGCACATGTTTGGATCCATCAATCAACTAGTTGCAGCAAGTCGAGCAGAACCCGCGCGCTATGGAGCACATGGTCCCTCGATGGAAATTTGAAGCGACCGTCTGCAGGATGGACCACCTGATGGAGGGACCGCACCGTCTGATCCTGCGCCGAAAATCATTGATTGCACACGAAAATTTTAGATTTCCATATGTGCAATTACTGAGGTAGAGGTATGACTTGTTTGCATATATGCACCAGTTCACTCGCTCCTCATCTAACAGGCTAGGTACGAGCATGAAGGATCATTCAGATTGGGATACATTGAGAGGTCCACATACTTCTATGGGATTGGGACACATCGAGAACAACTTGTTCACTGGCTGTATGCCGAAGACTCCTCCAGAGCTCTATCAGCTTAGGTTCTCGTCAGTACACTGTGGGGAGGATCATCTGCATCACACATAGTGCAGGATGCAGAACACTGACCCTTTCTCAGTGGTGGCTTGCCTTAAGTGGTGAACGACTGATGGTACCCATGTTATGGCCAGGGCCTTAGAGACACAGTCGTCTGCGATAATTGCCCGCTCCGATGAAAGGTGGCTCGTGTTTGCATCCTCCAAGCCAGAAGCTTGACACGTACGCTACAAATTACATAATTTCGAATGATGCTGATGTTCTTGCGAAGAATTTGAGAACACCTTTAGACTCATAGTAATGGAACCTATGCCTCAAATTGCCTCTTACAACTGAGAAGCATCAAGAAATTCATTTCTATGACTTTTAGGACATTAGACACTAAAAAACGTGGGTCTATCTCTTGTTTTGATTGATCTAAGAGATATATAGGTAAATTTTATAGCCTGCAACTATTTTCCAAGTTAGTTTTCAATTTTATAAAATAATGCATACAACTATGGCACCATATATATGCTTTTCTTCTAGTTCTGCCTCACCACGGGCCATCAGTTTATCACCACTAAGAGCAATGGAAAATGTTAGATAAAGAGAGGCCACCATAAATGAATGTTGATCTTTTAGCTAGTCGGATGATTCATTTTTAGGAACCTAATTTTGTTTTTTTTCTTTACATAATTGCATTAAAAATATGTTAAAACAAATTCTAGGTACTATATAAGATGAAGACCAAGACAAATTATGATATAAACTTTATCTCCCTTGTTGATCAAATTACGATAAGATTATGTACTTTCATGGTGTATCTTGTTTTAATGGGATCCTCTAGAGCATTTGCTCTAGCAGGTAGCAACGAACAATCTCTACGTCTTAATTAGTCCAAAATCTTATAATGTGTTGAATCTCTACGTCATATATATGTATGAGAGGCATACGGCCAATGGTGTTACAAATTGTAGATATGTTTCAACGTGGTTTAGTGTTACAAATAGAATCCACTCACATGCTCTTTCACTAATGAGAAGTAAGAAGTAATACAAAAATTCTTGAGGGTAGCCACAATATATTTGTATGTATCACAACAAGGCTCCTCTACTACCAGAAAATTGAAAATGGAAGAGAAATAAAGAACTAGCTGTAGCATTGAAAAGAATAGTGTGCCTTTACTCCTATTTAGTCTATTCGAATGGAGGCCATCGGGGAATAGTAGCCTACGGTTTCAAGATCTGGAAGAGCTTGTTCCCAGGCGACAGTCAGTCATACTATCTCCTGGATTTGAAGGAAATATTGCACATCTTCATCCAATACTTCATTAGATTTAATTTGCTGAAATGCTAACACAGTGCGCAAACACAGAAGGCATGTCTTAGTTAATTTGGTAATGTGAGTTGGGTGACCTGGCCAGGACGCTGCGCACATTGATTTCCCAATCATAAGGGATACTTTGTTGCAACAGGCGTAGCACCATATATTTGTTAAATTCTGCCTCACTGTGGTCCTGTCCAGTAATTTGCCACCGCATAGAGCAATGGAAATTGGATAAAGAGAGGGGGAGGCACTACGGGAAACAGAAATATTG
Source organism: Setaria viridis (assembly GCF_005286985.2). Taxonomy (NCBI): domain Eukaryota; kingdom Viridiplantae; phylum Streptophyta; class Magnoliopsida; order Poales; family Poaceae; genus Setaria; species Setaria viridis. The sequence continues at coordinate 7,601,406 of NC_048264.2, forward strand.
CCGAGTGCCAGGGGCACTCGGCGAACCGTTTGCCGAGTGTAACACTCGGCAAACGGCACACGGCAAATTCTGAGTCGGCAAATACGGATTTGCCGAGTGTTTTGTGTCGCGCACTCGGCAAAGACTTTGCCGAGTGGCCAGAAAACACTCGGCAACATTTTTTGCGAAAAATTAAAAAAAAACAACCTCCGGCCAGCCACCACCACCGGCCGGCCGCTACGCACCACCGCCGCCTCGACCCGCCGCCTCGACCCGCCGCCGCTGCCTCGACCCACCGCTGCCACCGCCGCCGCCCCGCAGCCGGGGAAGAAAGGAGGGCGCCGGATCTGCCGCGCATACCTGGGGCACGGACTTGTGGACGGGGGCGTGGAAGAGGCAGGCGTGGATGAGGTGGCCCGTGACGGAGGTGACGAGCATGCCCCGGTCGCCACGCCGCCGCCGCCCCGCGGCCAGATCCACCGCCGCCGCCCCGCGGGGCGCCAGATCTGGCCGCGGAAGAAAGGGGAGCTAGGGGTGCCAGATCCGGCCAGGGGTGGGAGAGGGGAGGGGAGGGGAGGGGAGGGAAGGGAAGGGGAGGAGGAGTGGAGGATGTGCGCCGGGGGAGGGAGGGCCGCCGGGGGAGGGAGCTAGGGGAGGAGGAGGGGGCGGCGTGAGGGGAGGCCAGGGGGAGGAGGGGGCGGTTTGGAGGCACGGGTGGGGGGGCGGGGGCGGCGTGAGGAAGAAGGCGCGGGGGGGGGGGGGGGGCGGGGGGGTGGTGTTTGTGGGCCGGGCCGGCCGGAGCCGGTAGGGTTAAAAAAAGGTTCGCCGAGTGTCCTAGGTGGGCACTCGATAAAGTTTTTCTTTGCCGAGTGTCTACCCTAGGACACTCGGCAAAGTTTTTTTAAAAAAAATTTAAAAATATCCAACAGTTTCAAAAAAATACCAAATTTTCACACGAAATAAGATATGTTCTGTACTGACTATACAAAAAGTTTTGTAGTAAAACCGAACTCGACCGTCACTTCGACTCTAAATTTTATCGAATCCTTCTCAAAGTTACTATTCTTCTTCTGATATGCTTCGGTTTGTAATCATCGTACATGATGAAATGTGCAAAACCTTCCCAATTTTTTCCACAGCTTCCACGTATTATATCATCACATAATTACAAATCTCATAATTTTCAGACTTTGCTTGTTTTATTTACAATTTAAAAATACTACCGCCACACGTTCATTGTCGTGTTTCCTGAACAAGATGTTCGAAATTTCTTTTCATTTCATGGGTCAGGTCTCAAATTGAGCCAAATAACATGAATATCATTTTTCTACTCATTTTGTTCCATAATTTGAATCACTTGCAGTTCAAATTTGACTTATACCAAAAATTTCCTTGAAATGCAATTAATTAAATAAATATAGCAAATAAATCCAAAAATATACCAAATTTTAACATGGAGTACCACGTGTTGTATGTGGGGAGTAGAAAAAATTTCAAGGTGAAAAGAGGAAAAAAATTATTTTTTTGCCGAGTGTCAAAGAAAACACTCGGCAAATCCCCCTCTTTGCCGAGTGTCTTTTTTGACACTCGGCAAACTACCCTCTTTGCCGAGTATTTTTTATTTGACACTCGGCAAAGTCCCGATTTGCCGAGTGTATTTTTTTTGCCGAGTGTTTTTGACTTGGCATTCGGTGAAGAGCTTGTTTGCCGAGTGCTCGAAAAAAAATACTCGGCAAAAAAAATATACTCGGCGATTTTAAGGTTTTCCGTAGTGAGGAGCGGCAGAGAGGAGCCTTGCGGTTCCAGATATGTCTACTGGGAGGTCAAACTCCTCGACGTTGATGAATCAATCGAGAATAAGTGGGGAGAAGCTTCAAGTCCTTGGTACGGGGTCGGGGACATACCGAATCAAATTTGAAGTCCTGGCACAGGCACTATCCTTGACAGCTCACAGCGGAGCTAGCCGCGAGCAGATCGGAGCTAGCAGGAAGTTTGGGATAAAGAACACATATGCGTGCATGTGCGAGGGAAGGGACCGTCGGGGGCAGCCCCAGCCAAGCTGCAGCTGGCGCGGGCCGATAGAGAAGCAGTGCGGAGTCAGGACGGCGGTGTGAGGTTGTGGAGCTACGGCTAGCTTTTTTTATTATTCTAAAAATATCTTTAATTGAAACTGTACTAGTGGATGGACACCTACCAACACAAAGATCATTTATGCTGATAGCAGAAACCGGTTTGACCATCAGCGAAAATATTTTCTGGAGTAGTGTCAGCTTTTGACAAGTGAGTGGAACTGTGCAGCAGCAAGGTGAAACAGAGTTAAGGCGCGCAACATAGAGTTGGTGGGGGGGGGCATCACTTCTTTTAATTAAATTTTTCTAAAAATATATCATCACGGAGGTAAAGATAACTACACATGCAGTATGCACCATGGCACCGTGCACATTGCCAAACAGTGTGAGGGGATGATTTAGTGGCAACGGAACCTGTCTATATATTTCCTACTACTAGTTCTGCCACACAGAGGGCCCTTCAGTTTGTTACTGAAAGGGGAGAAAAAAGGTGCATACGTATGTTATAGGAGCGAGTGGGGGGCAAAACCAAAATTTGTCCCGTTATACTGGTAGGCGTTAGGAAATATCTGTCTCGAGGACACCGTGTGATCCCTCTTTTGGGCGTTTCGGTGCATGTTGCATGGTTGCAGCATAACAGAGGCATGGGATAAGGTGACAGACATAGGAATGGTAGTTACAAGGAAATAGGCTACCACAGCGACACTCTGTTTCTCACTATCCCTTGGGTATGATGCTTGATGCTGAAGGTGCGTGAGTGGAGGAGCGACTAGTAGTTTCTTTGTTGGAAGGTGGCCGAGTGGAGGACAGACGACCGGCAAGGTGCATGGAAGTGGCCTCAAAGAAACATGATGTAAAACAGTCTCTTTTGAAATAATATGCAATAGTAATCAGTATTATTATAAGAACGTCCAAACCGTAAAGAATGATCCAAAGACGATGAAGCACTGCAGTATATATTTTTTTCAAAACTATATAACGGGTTCAAAATAGCATGACTGGAATATCTTATTTGTATTAACAAGCACGAGAGAAATGCATGCACATGCACTACATCAAACTGAAATTGCCTTGGCGGCTAGCAATATTTTTGGCAGCCGAATTGAAACCGCCAAGGTATACAGTGCTTTCCTTGGCAGCATACGTTAACAGCCAAGAAAATATAATTTCATGGCAGTTTTTAATTTTTGAAACTCTTTCGCAACGATATATATGCAGTCTAGTTCATGTATAAACTATATGGGTATATAAATTAATTATATTTATATACAATAACATACCTTTTGAGTTAATGTTATTATAGTTTTTAAAAAGTAATACCCAAATATTCGCAGCTAGGCCTGGGCCATTTTACCATTGCTTCCGCACGGCCTGCTAAGGCCCAATTCATCCCGTACGTACATCTATGATCTGACGACTCGGATTGAGCCCGAGATGAAATAAAAGCCGGCCGGCTAACGCCACTCTGAAACCCTAGCTTCTCCGCTCCTCCAGTCCTCATCTCCTCAACCTCAAACACATAGCAGCGGCTGCATGCGAAGAGCACCAGATGCAGCGCCCCCTCCCCTGCAGATCGATGAGGAGTACATCCTCAGTCCTTCCGTGGCTGATGACGCCTCCCACATGCGGATCAACGACAAGGAGGCCCATTCTCTCTGCGCCAGTGAGATAGGGGGTCGTGTGCTTCGTTCCAACCGTGGGCGTCGGTGGCGTCGGCATTCTTCTCCATTGCACTGGTGAGTTGGCATCCAAGAACTCCCTTCTCTCTCACTCTCCCTCCTCAATTTCTTCACTTGGAGCTCGTCTAGGACTCCGTAGCTTGAGATCCGTGCGAATTTTGGGGTTTCGATCCGTCTTGTGCGCCAGATTGACCGGCGGTGACCTCAAAGCTGGTGGCTTGGCCCAAGATATGGGTCGATTCACTACTCTCTGTATGCATCTGGGGTGAAGCTCTCTTTGGGATCAAATCATGAACACAATTCTCAGTCTTCCAAGCTATCAGGATACAGCTTCAGTTAGTCAAGCCATTCAGATAGGATTCAGAAGGCAATCTCATAGTTTGCGTCCAAGATAATGCTTTATCGACTTCCCGTGAGTCGTCCGTGTGTCATCCAACGGCTGAGATCATCCGCTTGTGTTGCTGTAGTGTTTCACCGTTGTTTTCAAACCGACAACAGTAACTTTTTCAGAGCTATAAAAGCTCTTTTACTTCTACCATTTTAGCTGAGTTGTAATAGCTGGTCTGGTGGTTAGGAGAGGGTATTATGGAATCAGAACCAACCCTAGATCAAGTTCTAGCTTAGCAGTAGTTCCTGTGGCATCGCTATGACGATCTGGTGTAACTAAACTTCTCGTTTTGCCAGTTAATTGCTACCGCTAGTTACTAAAATTCATATATGTTCCCCTCTCGATCTTGGCTTGTGTTCTTCTTTTCTTTCTCAATTCCTACTCAGATTTCTCGTGTCCTAACAATTGGTATCCAAAGCCAGGCATCCTCAGCCAGATCCAAACAATTCTAGAGCCAATCTCCTAGGTTTAGTCCGATTAGCGAGGTGAGAGGTGGTTGTGACTCAATCACTTAAAATCACACCCTTCCACCCAGATCTATGGAGAACTTCCCCCTTTTCTCCAAAAATTAGCAGTCGATGTCATGGCAATGAGGGTTGCAAGGCCTTGTTCTTATGTAAAATTCCGCAGCCGTGTGTGATTTCAGATTGTGGAGGTGACGGTGGGAGTCACTCTTAGTGAGGGTTGCAGAACTAGTTTCTGTGTAAAATTCCTTAGCCAATCCGTGTCTCAGGTGGCGGTAGAAGTGCTTGTGGATCAAATTGGGGAAAGCACTGCTTGAACGGAATCCACCAAGCTGGAGACTATGTTGACAAAGGAGAATAGTGGAGCATCTAGTTATGCTTCGGTTGGGGAAGTGGAAAAACTGAGATCTACTTTAGATTCTTTCATATTGAAGAAAGAAGAGCAGAACAAGGTGTTAGAGTCTTCTTTGGATAAAATATTGACTAGCCTCAACAATTTAGCAAGTTCATCTGGGACAGAAGACAAAGGTTCAGCATTCAAAGCTACTATTGTTTCTCCCACACCACTTGTCCAGGCAAACAAGTCTATGCACATGAGAAATGATGTGTCAAGAACACATCAACAAGTCTACACCCCTCCACCTGATGTGAGAGCACAGATACACCACATGGATGGTACTCCCTAGTTCACAAAGGCACCATCAGGAGATTTTGATGAGGAATGGATTGCTGATTGCCCTTGGAGAGCAAAAGAATTAGAGGACTTTTTCATTCGGGCCAATGCTACATATGATCCTGAACAAGAACAAGAACAGTTACAATGTGAGGCTTTATTAGCAAAACAACAAGCCTAGTACCATCATCACTATACACAAGCTATCAACCCACTAAAACCATACATTCCACAGCAACCTTCCTCCCAACAGGAATTCTGCATTTAATCAGCAACTAAAGATGCAACAGAAAATGGTGGCTAAAGGCCCAAAATTATCATTCCCTAAGTATGATGGCCATGATCCTGATGGATGGATTGGAAAGTTTGAAAAGTACTTTGAGTTGGTGGGAATTCCAAATGAACAAAGAGTACAAATTGCAGCAATATACATTATGGGCAAAGCTGAATACTGGTGGAGAGGAACAGGGTGCAATGCCACTTCTATTCCCTGGCATCAATTCTGCAGAATGACTGGTGATAGATTTAATGAAGAATCATCTTATGAAGTTATTGCAAAGTTTCATGGGTTAAGGCAAATAGGCACTGTGACTGAATATATCACTAAATTTGAAGAATTGTTGGGCTTGGTTAAGCAAGACAACCCTTCTCTACAAGATTCTTACTTCATTACTAGTTTTGTCTCTGGACTTCAAGAGCCAATTCAGCATCACTTGCAGTGTCACAAACCTAATTCCTTGACTAATACTTTTTGGTATGCCAAAAGACTGGAACAAGCTCATCCTCCAGTTAAGAAGCTCCAACCATTCAGTTGCAATTACAAACCACAGAAAATTTGGAATAAGAATTCCAAAGAGAAGGACAATGTTCAAAACAATACAGCTGAACTTAGAGCTGCAGGCAAGTGCTTTAAGTGTAAGGAAACATGGTTTCTTGGTCATGCCAAACTCTGCAAAGGAAAACAAATTTTTTCAGTAGTGATGGTGGAAAAGAATGGATAAGAGGAAATGGCAATTGTAGAAGATGGAAACACTACTGATGAAGGGGAATATCATGATGTTGAACCCATTCCAATAGTGCAAATTTCTATGCAAGCTCTCACTGTCATATCTTCTCAAGCAAGAACCTTCACATTTAGGTTGAAGTTTGGTAACACCTGTGGTACTGCTTTCGTAGATAGTGGCGGTGATGTCTCATTTATAAATGCCAAATTTGCCAGTAATTTATCTAATTCACAAATTGAAGAGGTTAAAGTAGCAGCCGCTAATGGCACAGAAATGCACAGCTCAACTGCTTGCACAGCATGCCCTTACTTAATACAAGGCCGCAGCGTGATGTTTAGGAAGAGCAAAAGAAACATAAAAGGGAGGAGAAAGAGTTCATGGGCAAGGTGATCGAGGCAGTGGATGAACAAAAAGAAAAACTTATATAAGGCTTCCTATGATAGGAACGAAAATAGAGCTTTCTTTTTATGGTCATTTGGATGCCATAGAATTCTTCTAAGTCTTTCTTTTTCTTCTTATTTTGATGGTTTTGGAATTCATCCTTGAGACCTATAAAATACCTGCAAAGGTACATCTTGCATTGCAAACCCATTAGTCCCAATGACTATGTTATCAATAATCACCAAAATCATTATGGCCTAGATACAACATGTCACATTGTTTTCACTCACCCAAAAACATTAATAATAATCTTGTATCATACTATTATTCATAAATGGTGCTAATATACATTTAACTACTATAAGTGGAGCACTGTCCTATATATCATGCCCCCACTACTTATTAGTTCACACACCACGACTCGCAAGAGCAACTTAAAACCCAGGAGAAAGAGTAGCTTTTCGTTGGTCACCATGCGGAGAGCAACAGCTACTACAATGGAGGGGAAAGAAAGGGTAAGGTGCAGAAATGGTGCAAGAGAAAAAAAAAGACGTATACAACTCATAATTTTTAGGAATGGAAGGCTCAAGTAAATAGATTAATACATGCAACTCAAATCAACTGCCAGATATTCTCACGGGAGAGGTTTTTCTGAGTACTACATAAGCACTTCCCCACCCACCTGGTTCCCATCAGGCTCACTTCTCCTCAGGATCATAGATTTTTTTACTTTTAATTTGAATAAGAAGGGTTTATTGTACATTATATGAGTGTTAATGCTAGACTTTTTTATGAACCATTTGTACATTTCACCGTACTGCCAAACAAGTGGGCCCCGAAGCATTAACCTGTGTGAATCTTTTTTTTGGGAAACTTTTGCCTGAACATTTGTTTCACGCACATGCATCTAGCGTACTGTGATGAGCGTCTCCTCTGTCATGAGAACAGTTGGTCCATAGGGTACACCCAAAACCGAGCAATATCAGATTCGTCTGTAATGACTTCCACCAGGTGTCACACTATGTATGGGAGTTAAACTAATGTGTGGTGGGTATGTTCCCAAGCTGACTGGTGCTAATGCACTCGCATGCACCTTTACAGGTCGAGTAATAATAGCTAATTCCTTGTCCACAACTCAGAGCTACACACAAATATGAACCAAATGGCGGATTGTGAATAAAAAAAAGCTGCAGTATATATACACCAAGAAGAGCAACTCAAAGTGAATGGGAGAGAGAGGCAAGCTAGGCGCAGCAGCTAAGTAGCAGTAGGAAGGGAAGGCACCGAGAAATAGTGCTTCGCCTCCAGCATGGCGCGCTCATTCTTGCACGCCTTGTCAACGCATTCCACCTCCTTAGCGCCGAGATTTTCTTCCTCAGTTTGAGGCCCGGGCATAGTGAAGATAAGAGGTAGAAGGGGAGATAGATGCGCTGTGGTGTGTGGAGTCTTACGCTGCTGGGGATCGAAGTTGCGGCAGCCAGCAGCTAGGATGCGGAAGTCGCCGTCACCACACCACCGCAGAAGCTCTGCGTCCATGGCCTCTGATCGATTCACCGGCAGTGACATGTCAAATCTCTTGTCAGTTCAGTGTGGGATCGAGGATGATGAAAGTGGGTGCTGTAACACTTAAAAAGTACAATAATTAACCTCTTAATTTGGCAACATATTATTCATTTTGTTTTATAAAATTGGTTGTCCATTTATAAACACATTGCATAGTGCACATTTGTGAACTTTGCTGCCTTGCGCTGCGTACAATGGGAATGGAGCGCAGAACAACAAGACAATAAAGAGACAGAACGATGCCGTGGCCCCAAATACAGTGGCAGAGATGCCACTGAATGCATCAGACTGGACCAAGCCCACCCAGCATATGCCAGGAATACTTCGGTGCTGCTTGGCCCCGCGCTAACGGACAGTCATACATGTACGTCTCTTGGTCTCAGTGTAAGGAGGATGATCGATGTTGAAGCATATATGAGAATCCACGTAAGAAACCACAGAGAAACTTAGGGTGCGTGCAGCAGAGACTGGAGCTGGAGCAATTCAGGTTACAAAGCACTATTCTTGACAGCCTCACAGTGAATGCAGTAGCAGATCGGACCATCCTTTATTACAAGCATTATCCTTGGAGGCAAGACGAACAGACTAAGCCTCGGTTTTAGGCACCGATCCAGCGATACATCATCGTCTCAGATCTAACGGGATGTGCATATGTGCAGAATGCTCGTGCAGTCAATAACTATGCATCAATCTTCTTCCATGGGTTCTATTAAGGTTTGCCTAGTTTTTATGATCATTCCTTGTCAATCTGGATTTATCTTTCTATTGGGTAGCTATGCTTAGCTGCTATATTTGGGTTATGGTGGTATTAATAAACTCAATTATTAATTCTAATTTATTCATGCTATACCTTTCTTTAATACAAGATCGCTATGTTTAATTGGAACATGGAGCGACCATCCAGGAAAACAGTGCAACCACAAGAACTATAATGACTCTGATCTTAGCTAATTAATTAGAAATTCTAGTCTGAGGTAATCTTACCTAAAAAGGGCAAGAGGGGCGGCAGCAGATAGGGTATAGCCCGGTCCTCTTGGGAAGTGGGCTTGGCTAAGACACTAAACCCACTAGGGAGGACTATGCTCTGCTACTGATTTGGAAACCTTAGCGGGTTACCACTTGCTAGCGAATCTTTGTAAAGGGCTCGTAGCATCCCTATGCTGTCACACCTCGGTAGTGTGATAAGTGCCTGATCAGCACAGTATGGTTGGGTTCAAAGTTCTTCTGAACTTTTATGCGACTTGTGGGTAAAGATGTACAACCTCTGCAGAGTGTAAAACTGATAGATCAGCCGTGTTCACGGTCAAGAGCGGCCTGGACCCTCACATGATTAATATACTTGAAGATGGACTTAAATCGTGGTTATAGTTGTGCCATATTCTTATGGCTTATGTTTATGTTAATTGTGGGTTGGTATATAATTATACCTTAGTAATCAGGTGCTAATAAAATTTGACCAACTAAAAATGCTTAATGCAGTCAACCAGTCAGGCTTTCCTTGTTTAAGCCTTGTATACATACTTTATCTACACTTGTTGAGTACAATATGTGCTCACCATTGCTATTAGCCAACGTTGCTCAGAAGAAGGAGCTGCTATCAAGTTTTTTGTGAAGATGGTGCTGAGTTATAGGCGTACGCAACCCCCCAGTTGATTGCCTGTGAAGTTTGGAGTCTTCATTTCTAGGATCAAGCATAATTCTCTGATATGCTCTCATATTCTTTTACGTGATACTGTTACTATTATTCACTGGTGATGTCACTATATGTATGAAACTTGATCCTGGCATACATATAGGTAGTACTTGGTTTTGTTTTAAAACCGGGTGTGAAAGAAGTGGTATTAGAGCTGTATCAACTGTAGGATGTAAGCCTAGATAGCAATGGTCGTTTTCTAAGGTTTCTTTTGATATAAAATTTATTCCTGCCTTATCCTTAACCTCACTCCTTGATCACTTTCTTTTCTCAATCCTCCTTGATGACTTGAGTTCTTTTCATTTGCACTTATTATTTTGCACATGTTAGATCCTCAATCCTTGTCTATTTATTTCCTATCTCCTTGATCACTACTTGATCTTGATCATGCATATGCTTTTTGTAGAATAATCTTACCTATTTCATGCAATACACCTCCTTGATTACTTAGTGATATTGCTACCCTCTCATCCCCTGTTCATGTATCTCTTTGATATTTTCCTTACCTACTTATCCTTGTAAACCTATCTTTTCCTTAACTTTATTTTCAATATATCCATCTTCCCTATTGTACCTCTCCTTGTTTTTCAAATCAATGCTAACTTGGAATCTTTCCCTTGACTTTTGATTCCAAGGTGTCTTTTCTAATTTAAAAATGTTTAGATGATCCATGCCACACGTATCCTAATGCCGTCAATTCATTTGAAGAATAGGCTACCAGCTCACCACAAGAGAAGTCGAGCTCAACAGCAGGAGAACTATGCGACCCTCACTGCAACTACGATCGAGAAGCAAGATTCTACATGGCACAAGCTGAAGGTTGCCTACACCAAACATGTTGAAGCCTTACCAAACAACCCTGCTTAGGATGATCCCCTGCAACCCTACTAATAACGTTTAGCCTCGTTCCTTGACTGTGTGTTGACTGGTGAAGTTCTGTGTTTGCATGATGATGGTTGTCTTTATGAAATTATCTGATTTGTTTCTTTGTAATGATTGTTGGTGTATTGTAGGTCTTCTACCTACAATGACATCAATTGCCTAGCTGGGTTCATCTTTTGAATCTCCTATATCCTTGTCATCCATTTCTTTCTACCCGAGCAAATGGAAGACATAAAAAATGAGGAAACTAAAGTCAACACCAATGTCAACAAGCAGAATGACTTGTGCACAGTACAAATTCATCATAGAAGGTCACATTTCTTGTAGTGTGCAATGACTCGTGCTGTGGTGGAAACACATGGATGTGCAAGGCTGTCCGCCTCAATGGTATAGCGTGGAAGGCCACGCACCCTTGTTGGCTGCGTTATTAGCCATGTAGCTGCATCAAGTCATCATACGACGAGCTTAAGAGCAACAGCTGCCTGACGTAACCACTGGGTGCTCAGAGTATCGATGCTTTGAACCCGGAACGCCTTCGAACTCTTTAATTGCTTCAACCTGTGTCTGTATGTGGCATGGAATCCCTGGAGACTGTATCTTGTTCCCAACAATACCTGTTACAATATCCTTTGCACACTTATGTTAGTGCTTAAATGAAGTATCAGAATCTTGTAAGTAATTGTTACTCAGGGCCTGTTTGGTTCCCCTGCTTATTATAAGCAGCTAAAAGGTGCTTATTTGGAGTTGCTTATTTTTAGTCCTAACTGTTTGGTTGCTTGGGCTAAACATCATTGAATGAGGTGGACGTTAACGTGTTTGCCCCTAATTATTGCTACCCCTGCCCTTTTTCCTTCTCCCACAGTCCCACTCCTCCATGGCAGAGCTCCAAATCCATGGCCGTCGGCACCTCACACGCGCCGGCCTCCGCGCCGTATGGTCCCCCTCCTCCTCCCCCGCCGCCTCCGCGTGCTGCACCTGGGACGCCGGCGACCACGTCGCGTCCCTACGCCTCCCCGCACGCGGCCTCGCAGGGCCCCTCCCTCCTCCTCGTCCTGATGGCCCCGAGCACGATGGCCGTCGGAAGCCCCACCGCCGCCGGAAGCTCATCCCCCGCCGCTGCCAAAAGCCCCATCCCCCGCCGCTGTTGTCCCATCCCCCGCCTCCAGGCGGCTGCTCCCCTCATCCTCCCTCCTCCGGCTCCCGCGGCCGACCAGGCAGCTCCAGCGCGCGCTGCGGGTCGTCGCGGCGGCCGCGGTCGCGGGGGACGAGGCGGATGTGCTCCCAGGGCCCGGGGGCGAGGCAGTGCTAGGAAGGCTCGAGGAGCCACGGGACATCGGCGGCCTCGCCTTCTAGGGTGACGGCGGGGGCTTCGCCGGCAGCGGCGAGTTCAGGGGCTTCCGGCGGTCGGGATCCAGGGGGAGCGGCGTGCGGCGGTGGAGGGATGGTGCAAGGGTGCCGCCGCCAGGGATGGCGCACGGGACGCAGGGGAGAGAGATCTGGGGGAGAGACCTAGAGAGAAAGGGGATCGGTGGGGGGGAGAGAGTGGGGATGGGGGGAGAGAGAAAGGGGGAGTCACCTAGCCATAAATGAGGGTAGGGGGTAAAGATCACCTTTTAGTCCTCATAAGCAACCCTTGTGTTGCTTATGGGCTAAAAATAAGCAACCCTATAAGCAATCCAATAAGCAAGGGTGATTGGTTTCATAAGCAAATAAGTTGCTTATTTTTAGTTGCTTATGCATAAGCAACTCAAACCAAACAGGGCCTCATCTTTCTAGCAAAAAACATAGCAACTACATGAGGAATCATGTAGGTCCCCACTTTTGCCTGGTTGTTGTAGGCATTTAGTATGCCCCAATAATTAAGATCCACCAGACGGTTTGAGACTTGCACACGTGAAATCACTGATGCCAGAGGCTTGCCTGATAGCCTATATCAGTTCACTCACTTCTCATCTTCGTGCTCCTCCGTAACATATATCACATAGTACAGTGAGGATGTCATCAATGGAGCTGTCCACTTGCTATTATGGGATTGGGATACGTCGAGAACCATCTGTTCAGTGGCTGAGTGCCAGAGGACTGCAATTCCTGTCCAGAGTGAATATATAGAGCTTTTTTAGACCTGCTTCAGCATAATTTCCACTATCTCTCGTGGGATGAGAGCCCATGGCGCTTCTTTCAATCGGTTCCACTTCCTCGCTCGAGGATCCAGGCCATGCTGCAAAGCGTGCAAGGGGGAAAGCAAACTCTCTTGACGGAATGTTAGGCACCAGGAAATAGTACATTGCGGGTAGCCGTGGTCGCCCATCTTTCCAGTGGTATCTGGCTGCAAGTTGAATGCAGTACGAAACTCTTTCATGTACGCAACTTCTAGTTTGCAGGACTAGTGATGAAGTAGTGGCAGTGAAAACAATCAATCAATCTAGGCAACAGATAATAAATGTTCTTAAGGAAACATAACAAAGGGATAATCATGATCCAAAGATGATGAAGCGCCGCAACATATTAGTTTTGCTGAAAATTAGAAGGGAACAAATTTTATGTCGTTGTTATATATGAATCGTGACTTAGTGCGACAGAAATGCAACAGTAATATCATTTTGTCAGCTGAGTGTCTTAGAGGGTGCAATTATACATTTGGTACAAGCACCATCGCACATCATGCCCCTGCTCTATAGTTCAGAACCATTTCCGTTTATGTAATTTCCCTCTGACAAGCTCTGCGGGCCCACATGTCTGTGACCACGATGGAGGGAACTTGATGATGCCACGAACACAGAAGTTTACCATGGGGTTGGAATAATCAGCACTCGAAGGGATCCTCAGCACTGTCGAAAATGACGCCGCCGTGCCCCATGCCCAATGCCTTGATGACGCCCTTGGTGGGAAATAACAACGCAGCGCGACCGCCTTGGCACATGATGCCGTCTTGCTCGGTAGGCCTCCCTTCTGGTTCATCCAGAACCCTATAGACTACAGCAGCACGATTCCCACCTTTAGGCACAGCCGCACAGATAGAGTAAGATTTCAAAAGCGAATTAATATACAACTGGTTATGTAAAATGCATGGTTCCAAATTGTTGTTCATTCGAGAGCATTATTCATTCAGTTTGGTAAAACAATTCTCCGGGATGTGAACGGAGTACAAATATGTGTTCGAATTACGTGAAGCGAGTTGGATGGCCTGGCCCACATCCCAAAAACAAGAGATGTTGCCTCACCATTCTACGCCCTACGAGGGAGGCCTTTAGTTTGACACTAGCCAGACGGGAGCAATGGAAAAATCGATAAATAGAGGATAAGCAGGTGCAGCAGCGAGCTAAGTGAGGGGAAAACACGTAAACATTGTCCCGTAGGAATGGTAGGCACCAGGAGATAGTCTGCTGCTTCATCCTGGGACTGTGACTGCAAGTTGAGCGGTTGAACGTTCATGGATCAATGGGGATTAGTGCAATAGGCCCGGAAGAAAGCTCAAGACCATGAGGTGGCAGATCAGAGCATCCCACAGGTTACAAGCGCCATTCTTGACGGCCTCACATGGCAGATTCTGCTACTGGTCCGAGCGAAGCATTCTACTGCTCAATCTTGGACTCTGTTCCAGCCACGTCATCTCCTACAAGAAGGGTGGCAGCTTGCCTCAGGGCTACAAATTGTTAGATAAACAAGTGATTCTATTCTTTTGAGCCCAGCCCTCGTCTATTTGCGTCTATCATTCATTTAGAGCATACATGTAGAGTCCTGTAAAGAAACAAATTGCCATAAAGAATCTAACACGATTTTTAGTGGTTTAACTGAAGCCTAATAAATTATGATTTCTTTGTGACGACCTAATCACCAAGAAACCTAAACTGGTTGCAAATGAATTGTCTCCTCCGTATTGAAACAAGCTAAGAGCATGTTGGGGATCGGCACCCGAGGAGTCACCTCCGTGCGACTCGAGCAGTCTGTCATCGTAACAAGTTGAGCATGTTGTGTTTTACGTTTTGATTGTGGACTTGTGGTTGTGATCATATCTATTTTACATTGTCTATGTACATATCGTTGGAACATTCATGTGGACCAACCGAGAAGTAATGTCCGGTGCCTCCAGGAAATGGGAAACATAAATCTCCTCCTGTAGGAATGTTAGGTACCAGGAAATAGGTCTTGCTACAGTGAAACTCTTTTTCTTGCTGCCCCATGGGTATGATGCTTATTCGTCCTGGGAGTTTTATGACGGTAGTGGAGTGGGAGATAACTGAAAGGCATGTACCGGCAGAACGAAGCATTCTTGGTTACAAGCACAAACCGTGACAGCCTCACATAACAATGTGTGCAACGTGAGAGGGCATGATATATTAGATATAGGTGTATGATACCTTGTTCACTATCACTAACACAAAAATAATGCAAAAATAAGCCGCCCAAATAATAATATACGGGTAATTACAGCACAGAAAAGGTTTGTGGTTAATTATCCAAACCCCTTGCTGTTTACTGTAGCTGTTGCAGAAGCTGAGATTTCTCATACTTGATATAAAATTTCTATATCTGTCATTGCAACATTCATATGAAATGCTCACCGCTAATCTGCTGCAGCAATGGGTGGAAATCATGTCTTTGGCTATACACAAGGAGGCCAAGTTGCCCATGGCATTCTAGTTTATGTACCAGTTAATACTAAGGCCCCGTTTGGTAGAGCTTCGGCTTCTCATAAAACAGCTTCGGCTTCGGCTTCTTCGGTGGAGTAGCTTTTTTAGTGAAGTTGAAGCTGTTTTGCAAAACGTTTGGTAAAACGGCTTCTCAATGGCAATATATGTAATTTTATGATCACTTAATGCTTGGAGAGAGAGGAGAAGCCGGTGAAGCCACTTTTTTCGGCTTCTCCTCTCTAGTGTAAGCCGTTTTGCGGCTTCTCCCCGGCTTTGGTGGTGAAGCCGTTTTAAAATTGACCCTTTGGTAGGGCTTCACCAAAAGCCGGTGGAGAAGCACTTTGAGAAGCCCTACCAAACGGGACCTAAGTCAATGAAATATTTTTTGTATATTGTGTTGACTGATAGAAGGTTTCTTGTAGAAGCTCAAATTATAGATGTACTTTCAAGATGTATTTTGCTATAATGGCATTCTCTAAAGTCTTTGCTTTAGGAGCTAGTGTTGGACGCTTTATTTGGTCCTCTTCTTCGTCTCTAAATTAGTCTAAACTCTTCCATAGTACTGTTGGATGCTATCACTATATATAAAAGTGAGCCATATACAGTTATATATGTATCAGCAGAAACTGATGGTGTGTACATATGGGACGAAGTGTAGTCAGGTGGTGTGTCGCTTGCCATCATATATGCACCTCTGTTTCAAACTGTACATATATGAATTCGGTTGGGTGGTACAAATACACTCACATGCACACTCATTATTGATCGAGTAGTGATACATGATGCATTGTCCACAACTCAGATCTACACTCAAATTTGTACAAAACGGAGGAGAAAGAAAAAGCAGATGCAGTATGTATGCAATAAGAACATTAGAGAGGGAGTAGCTAGTTAGGGGAAACATAATTCTTGTCTTGTATGAATGGTAGGCACGAGGAAATAGTATGCCGCGACAGGGGAAAACGTCTTGCGGTTCCTCTTTCTAGCGGTATAATGCTTGTTGAGTAGCTGAGGGTTGATGGGTTTGTAGGGATATAGACGCTAGAGGACTGGGAGAAACTCAAAGTGTTCACGGCAGCAAATGGGAGCATCCCGGTCACAAAAGCCATATCCTTGGCTGCCTCAAGGGGCAGATCCTGCTACAGATTAGCATATCAAACGATGGATCGGTCATCGGCTCTGTTCCAGCCACATCATAACCTGACAGAATGGTACCTGACATCAATAGGAGCCCTCTCTCTAGAACATAAATGACACTGGAACTTTGATTTTGCAGGACTAATGGTCGATCTGTAGTAAAATCTAGATA
This sequence comes from Setaria viridis, assembly GCF_005286985.2. Taxonomy (NCBI): domain Eukaryota; kingdom Viridiplantae; phylum Streptophyta; class Magnoliopsida; order Poales; family Poaceae; genus Setaria; species Setaria viridis. The sequence goes on from NC_048264.2 coordinate 7,618,121, forward strand.
AAACTAGGAAACAAATTATTATTCTTAGGTAACATATAACAAAGTGATAAACATGATATTTTTGCTGAAAAATAGAACGGGAACAAATTGTATGTATTATGTACTACGTATCAACATGATTTAGTGCGACCGGAATGCATGGAACTGTAATGTCATTTTGTCATATACGAGTCTTAAAGGATGCCATTTGTACATGAAGTATAAGCACCATCATACTAATTCGTGCCGTATCCCGATCAGTTTGGAACTGATTCCTCTCACATGGTCAGTGGGCCCATGTCCGTGGAAGTTAAATCGGAGGAGCGAGGCCAATCCTTTTAGTTCACCACCACTAGGAGCAGGCCAGAGCAATATAAAGTGGAGGGGAAACAGCAGCTAGCCCGTTAGATAGGAACGTGTGGAGAGTGCATATGGAGCTGAAATGGTGAACAAGAAAAAAAAAAGTAATGTATAAATCACTATATAGGAATATAAGGCTGTAGGAAATAGGCTAATACATGACTATCCCCATCCACTGACATCCTTTAACATAGAAATATCTTAGTGGACGGTGAGGAGACGGAGGACGTGGGGTCAGTCGGACCAAGATGTATAACTGGCTGCGAGAAGATTCACGCCCTGCGCAACAGGAGAATGGATAGTTTAAGATCCATTCACGCCTTGCGCAGCAGTATGTTGGCACTCAGTAATCTGCGTTGTTTAAGATCCACCTTTCAGATTTTCATTTGTGCATAACTACTGCTGGAAGAATTTCTGTCGGTTGTGGCTTTTCATCATGATGGTGGCTGGTGATGTAGTGAGTCAAAAGAGGGATGATGATGCCATTGGATTTTTTTCTGTTAAAAACAATACAAGATCGATTTAGGATTTTGGAAAATCCAACAATAATGAAAGGTTACAAAGAATAAAACAAGGCTCAGCAAAGACAACATTGATGGGTAAAAAGTCGAATTGTGAAGATCGACAAATAGCTTTCTATCCAAAAAAAAGGTTCTGCAATCTTTCTCAACAATATATATGGCTAACCATATACAGCTGTCTAGCATCAAGATTTCGGTGACATCTGTATATGTATGTCTGCCTTTTATATATGATAACAGACAGTGCTTCCCCAAGTAGTGTTTTTGGAGGGCTTGTATCCAACCGTCAAAATGTTAAGCCATATCTAGTTTTACAATGTCAGATGTGTTTTAGTTCAACATTTGGAACATCACATTGGTATTAACCTTTTTGACGTAGTGATTATACATTTAGTACGTACAAGCACCATCGTACTTCATTCATCGGTCCTTTACTGGTGGAGTAATGATTATACATTTATTAGTACAAGCACCATCCTACTTCATGTCCCTGTCCTTTAGTTCACCACCACACCAGGTGAAGCAAGAGCAATATAAAGTGGAGGAGACGGAGCAGCCCTTTAGTTCGTCACCACTAACCACCCAAAGAGCAACAACATACAACATGCCGGAGAAAGAGAGGGTAAGGTGCAGATACGTACGAAGAGGGAGAGGGGCAGAGGCATGAATAAATCACCGTATAGCTAGCTTGGAATGAAAGGTTACAGGAATTAGGCTAATATACATTGTTTCCAATCTACTCACATCTTTTTGCATACTAGCTAGCAGGGTGAAGATGCATTCCTTGGGTTGGGCAATAAGGGAGTGGATAGTCCATAGCTACTAGCCACCACCATCCTTCAAGTTGAGACGGGAGGACGTACTGTCACGTTGAGATCGAGCTGACCCCAAAGACAAAATATAACAGAGAAGAGGAGGTCCAAACTGACCTTGAGGCCATAAGTAAATGCTAATCCTAACTAGGATAGAATGAGAAAGATGTCCTGTGCCACACGTACAAATGGATAGATTTCATTCAAGCTAATCATGTACTGCAAGCTAGTGTGGGGCAATTGTAAATGTCTTCTGATATTTTTGTTCCAAGTTTTTATGTTTTATTACATTGTCTTTTTCACATATATGTATATTTTTGTTCTGATATAAGCTTGGGAGTCATGTAAAATAATCGGTACTCATCTTAAGAGCATCACCAATATTATGTCAAGCTTGCTAGCTATTATATGTATCCATGTCATTAGAAGATACCACTACAGCCAACCTCTTCAGCAGTTTAGCTATCACGTATCTTAGTTAGAAATTAATATGAACCCGCATGGGTTTTGAAGTGTTTTAGTAACTATCTTAATTTTTACCACCTCCATCCCAAATTATAGTATAGCTATCCTTTTTTTTAAAACTAATTAATATGAAATTATGATTCCACATGCTTCCTCCACGTATATAAATACCTGATTTTAGTATTGTTGGAAGTGCTCTAAAGCAAGCACATTTTGGTGTTGACGCAAAAACATGCAGTGCCAAATACTTGAGCACTGAATGCGCGTATCGCCTTGGAACTGTTCTATGAAAATCAGAAATTCTGGTTTCGGCCGGGATGCAACAAGAAACCAACAAACACTCGCTCACACAAGGGACCCATCCAGCAAGCGCACCTTGGATTTGTTCTAGGGGTCGGCAGGCTACCTAAAATGCCCTTAGTTACCATAAAGATGAAGGTAAAACAGCAAGTTGTGGTTTGGAAGAGATTAGGGTTTGAGAGATTAAAAAAAGTAAATTATCTTGTGTTTGATAAAACTCGCAATCTGCCGTGACCCTTCATATCTAAAGAGTGGAGAGTGGGGAGGTCTTGCATTATGGAGAGTTCAAATACATCACGAAACACGCTTAAAATCAGCTCAAACTAGATTTACTGAGCAGAAACTGGACCCCCTTCCAGAATCCTAAAACTCGAATCAATTCATAATTCAGTGCTATCATGTTTGTCGTGCAAAACAATGTATAATTAAACATGAATTTAGTGCGACAGAAATATGTAATTACATATATGTTTCGGTCGTCAATGACCAATCAACGGTTATATCCTTGCATTACTATATGATTCTTAGAGGCTTTCCATTATACATTTAATAAAGCACCATCGTACATTGTTCACAACTATGATTGAGGAGCAAAGCAATATATATAGAATGGAGAAGGAGCATACCATTAGTTCATCACCACACGGAGAGCAACTGCAACATGCAGTGGCAGAGAAAAGAGTGGGTAAGGTGCATAAAACGGAGGAACAACGGGGCAAAACCATGTATAAATCACCGTGTAGCTAGGAATGAAAGGTTACAGGAAAATCCCAAACCACTGTCACTGTATGTCTTGCCTGGTAGCCGGGAGAAGATTCACATCTTGGGCTACTCACCACCACCTCAACGACTCTGGTAGAGCCACGCGGACGTGCAAGGCTGCCAGCCTGCCTTTCTCAACGATATAGTGTGGAAGGCCACCCTGCGTGGCATGCAGCTGCAGCCAGTCATCATAGGATTGAAAAGCAAGCACGGGTGTTGATTTCACGGTGAGCATTTTACATAGAAATCTTCTGACTGTCATTTTTTAAAATGAAATTCAGCTGTAAGCTTGCAAAAAAAAAGTCTTTCAACATAGTTGTGTTACAGTTACAATTTGTCATCACAGAACTGATGGTTGGCCGCATACACATGAAGGTACTCGTACTGGAACAGACTCATGATTTGTACTGTTGCTTATCTTACAGCTATGCTTAATTCATAACTCTAGGTAGATGCTCAAAAATGATCCTCAGTACGTGCCCTCTTCTTGGCGTACGTGACGGCCCTCCACGGAGCTCGTGTTGGTGAAAATCTTGTCGATCATCTTCAACGCAGCCTTCACTGTCTCAGTCTCTAACAAAGTAGGCATCTTCTCCCGAGGACAGGCGTACAGCTTGAGAGTAGTCTGGGGTATACGTCGAAGGTCTTGTCTACTGTATGTAGGACCAGGTATACTTCAGCAAGGTCTTGATAGTGGACAGGCGTAGAGGACCGTCAAAGGGTCTAAGAGCATGCATGCTATCAGCTTATGGAGTTACAACTATCAAACAGCTGCAAAAGCAAGAAACATATGTGATGCCTAAGAGCAAAAGCCATATTCCAACCACACTTCACATGGAAGAAAGAACTTCTAGATCGTATAACACATATAAGTTATGATGCCTTATATTAGACCATTACATAGGAATGAAACGCGTCAGGAATTAAGCTAAAACTTTCAAGTTTTTTCCACTGATATGTTTTGTCTTAGAACAATGTATTTCGGTGGACTGTGAAGGCCTGTTACGTAGACGAATTAAAAGTCAGTCAGACTACGATGCATAACTGATGCAGACAAATAAACTCAAATAATGTGTCAGTTACTTTCCTTGGGAAGCCTAGTAGCTATAGTATTTATTTTCCAATAAAACTTAAGAGTCCTGCATGCATACACGCAGCATCAGTTCTAAACTTTTCAGCTGCTATCTTAATGGCTTTGCGTGGTCTATAGCTATATATATGTAAGGAGGTTTGGGAAGGAGAACAGTTTTGGATAAAAAAAATTACTCACTATCATTGGTGACCATTAGACGGGAATTGTGAGTTATAATTTCATCTAATTTTATCTGTCTTGTTCATGTGTCTCTTATATTGATCTATTGGTTCGTTCTAATCCACTGTATAAGTTTGTATTCAGAGAGGAGGTTCGAGTCCATGGCAGGAGGGCGAAGGAATCGAGGTCGTCCACCCTAGCGAGATGCTCGGGATGGTGACACTGAGGGAGAGGAGTCTCATGATGAGACTCCCCGTCGTCATTGCGACCTACGGGACATCGATGCCAAACTAAGAGATCAAGATCGGGAGTTGAGTCGTCAAGTGCAAACCCTAGTACAGCAAATGGAGGCCATGCCGATTCAGATGGCTCAATTGGCTAACACTAGGTGACGGAGGGACAGGCCAGAAGACCAGGGGGAGGAAGATGCTGATTATGACAGTAACAGCTCTCCAGAAAGTGACCTGAGGCATCCTGAAGTAAATCCCTTTGCGCAGCATCGACGTGGAAGGGGTTGCGTTCCCGCTGGACGTGAAGACAACTGGCATCATTGTTTTAGAGTCAATTAACCCGAGTTTTCAGGAGGGCTCTCTGCTGAAAATTTTGTGGATTGGTTGGATCAGGTTGAACGTATATTCAAATATGCAAATGTGCCTAGGGAAGAGCGTGTCCCTGCAGTTGCAATGCGACTAAAGGGGTGTGCTTCTGTTTGGTGGAAGAACCTAGAGAAGAGTTGACGAGTTCGTGCCAAAAGAAAAATTGATACATGGCTGGCCATGAAGGAAAAGATGAGGAATTTCTTCCTTTCAATTACAAGGAAAAATTATTTATGCAGCTCCAAAGTCTTCGCCAAGGCACTATGAGTGTGGATTTATATACAGATCAGTTCTACCATTAGTTTCCCGTAACGACTTAAGTGATTCTAAAAGCCAATTGGTGGCAAGGTATGTTGGTGGCCTTCGTAAATCGATCCAAGATGTGTTGTCTTTGCATACTGTTGGCGCTAGAAATCAGCCAATTGAGTCTGTAGCGTCGGACACACGACCCGGGAGAATCTGCTTAACTCCTGTTCGGGTGATCTCCCTGGTACGGTTCGCACGGCGTGCCAGCCAATCTGACCTGTTGATTGGCAAGGAAAGAAACGTGTCAAATCCCAGAGGTGGCAATCGGCTAAGGTTCCGATCTCGAGAAAGCTTATCAGCGAATTGGCCGATTTGCTGTAATAAACAAATCGGCTATAATACAGCCAATTACCAGGCAACGTTGATAAAGAAAACTGCTAGAGTAATCTAAACAACGCTACAGTAGCAATACTAGGAACAGATCTAAATCGGCTATGTGGAAAGCGGTAAATTAAGTAACAAGATATAAGAAAGCTGAAAGTTCCAATTCCAAGCTGGATAACTGGCGATAAAACTAGAACAACAGGTAAAACCTAGAATTCTAGTGAATATCGATAACTAGTGAATAAATCTAAACGAAATGATAGTGATGCGCCCGAAGTTAAAGCTTAGATATTACTCGATAAGCGGAACTTACAGAATCGGCCGGAGATCAAGTTGATGCAGCCCCGCCAATCCGTACGAACTCGTGAAAAGAGGAAAAGTATTGGCGAAGTCGCCTGCTTGAAAATAAAGTGCGAGGAAATAGTAGGTTGTTGTATTGATTTGTTGATGATTACAGATCTATGAAGGCGGCTATTTATAATCTGTTACAACCAATCTCTTAACCGACTAGGACTCTATCTCTAATTTTAAACGAAAAAACGAATATTTACAAGCATAATTCGTATCGGAGTTGGTCGTCGTGCTCTCATGGGCCGATCTCCTTTTTATCTTCATAGTTTACTTTAGGCCCATATTGGCCCAACTGCTCCAGCCTCCCAATCGGCCGATTTCCACCAACTCCATCCGCCGAAATACTGCAGCACCAATCGGCCGATCCTCAACTGTAGCACCAATCGGCCGATTCCTAATCGTGACCTCCGTGTTTCGCCGCATCAGCTGATTCCTTCCCTTCTTGACGCCGATTTCATACGTGTCAAAATCTAGCGTCAACACATGCCCCCCAGTTTCGGAGTAAAACATAATCTTTACTTCGAAATTCTTTTCAACTTCCCTTCCGAAACAAACGCATTGAAAATATCCTTCCGTTTCGCGGTCTTCAATCTGATGATTGCAATCTTTTCGAAATGGGCGCCCATGACAACCACTCCCCCCAAAAAAATTGAAACGCCGGCGCGTTAAAAAATCCCGCTTTTACCCCTTCTCAGACCACCCTTAAATATCAGCACGTCCCGTACTTCTTTTCACGAGCTCACATCTTCCTTCTTTGGCGCACTAATCTTCTTATTCCTCCGGCATCTTCCTCAGCCTCCAATCTTTCCCTCCAGCATCTCCTTCCATCCCACTTTTTCAATGGCAACACCCTCAGGCACCTCACCAACATCCGAAGCCCCGGAGATGGCTCCATCAGCGGCGGCTCCAGCGGCAATGGCGGCGGCTCCATTGGCGGGAGCGGGAGCTCCATCGGCGGGAGTGGGAGCTTCGACTGAGGTCCCATCAACAGCTACAGCACCCATAGCTCCGCCGGCGATCCCACCAACCACGATGAGCTTCATCCCGGAGGTTGTTACCGAAACTTTTCTTTCTTTAATACCAATGTATTTACCTTAGATATGTTCTTACTTCCGCCCCCTTTTTTCCCCTTTTTAGGCGGTTAGGCACCAGATTACCATTCACCTTACCGAAACCCCCGATCTTATTTGCCTCGGTCCCATGGGAAACCCAGATCCAACTGACTTGATCAATTTGGAAACCCATAGAATTCCATTCAAGCAATCAACCATGGACTTAGATCACTGGTCAGGCACTTTCAGATCATGGCCGAATGAAACCCCCGGCTGGAGGGAATGGTACCAACGGATAGCCGCCTCCAAGAGAGTCCAATGGGATGAGCACAAAATTGGCCAGTGCATTGATCTGTCTTTATCCCAAATGGAAAGGAACGAGCCCTTAGTAATAGCAGCCTCCTATTTTTGGTCCGATGCTCTCAACGCATTCCTCTTCGGACATGGTCCTATGACTCCCACCTTAGCCGATGTAGTCATGTTGACCGGCCTTGACATTTCCTCCCCTGATACCCCTTTTCGTTATCTGGTCAAAACGTCCCATCGGCTGGAGACGAAAGGAATCGGCGGGTGGAAAGGATTCATCAAGTGCAACAGAAGAGCCGGGATAGTCCAAGAAAGAGAACATGCGGCCTTCTTGATGATGTGGCTAGAGAAACACCTTTTTTGCGGGAGGGCAGCCGGTCCATCCACTAACACACAAGCTCTGGCCGAGGCGCTATCGATAAGGGCCTCTGTTCCTCTTGGAAAGCACCTATTGGGATCAGTTTACCACATGCTGCACCAGATCGGCATCAAGCTATCCAAAGGAGAGCCGATTGGAAACTCAGGTGGACCCTGGTGGTTCATCAACCTGTGGCTCAATCTGTACACGAGCAAGATCTCCCAGCAGCGAGTGGAGTACATGACGTTCCCCAATATCGAATCGGCAGAGAATCCCATTGTACGGTGCCGGTGTACTTCCTTTGGTGAAGCGGCATCGGCCTTCTCCGGTTGCTCATATTCTGCTACCAAGGTGGCCGAATACTTCAGATGCTTCTACAATGGCTTCAGCGAAGACGCAACCAGCTGGTTCCCTTATCAAAGGGAGGAACCACTCTTCAAGCTCCCTTCCTATTTTGACTCAGCCACTAGCAAATTCGATGAAGACATCACAGATGAGTTGATCAAGCTGGGAATCCTGCCGGCGAATTTCTTTTTGGGGAAGGACGCCCCCACTTATGAGTTTTACAACCCCTCTGTTGCAGCACGGCAATTCGGCTTAGGTCAACTGCCGATTTATGCATACTTCGCCGGCCGAGCAAAATTCAGAGATGAGCTCACCAAAGGTCTTGACTACAGTCGACTGTATGATCGGATCCCAGATTCCAGCACCATAGATCTGACCGATTGGATAGTGGTCCCTTTCGCCATTCAGCAGTTCAAGCTATGGTGGGCCGAATGGAAACAGTACTTGTTCTGTGCTTCTGCAGTGATATATTGCAATCTCCTAGATCCCGACAACATCGACCCGAATTCCGAGGTATCGCTCTCTCTTTAGCCGATTTTCAAACCCCTCTTTTTTATTTACCGATTCTTATTATTTTTTCAATCTGAGAGTCGTGCTCCCCCAAAACGTAGTTGGAGTGGCTGGCCGATAGAGGACCGTTACCCATACACGGAATTCCCCCTCATCGGCTATCACGCCCCCTCTGTTGACAACATAGCTGGCCGGGCGAAACAAGCGCCAAAAAAGATCATCAAGAAAACCAGTCGCCGGGTGCGAGCCCGCACAGAATCGGCCAATCCACCCGTGGTTGCATCGGCAGAAACTTCGGCCGTGCCGACCCTTCCGGCTGCTGAAGAAGTTGACCTCCAGGCTGCAATAGAAGCTGGAGCGGCTGCCGCGTCATTGTTGGTAGAGGCCGTTCAGGTAAACTCACCATTCGATTTTCCTATTTATTATTTCAATACTGACCTTTTCTATATTAGGCCGCACAGACTGCCCCAGTAGATTCACAGCAGTCGGCGATGCCCCAAGTAGCAGTTGGGATACCAGTGTCCCCTCTCAACTCAATTCTTTAATATTTGAATGGTAACCTTACCCACTTTGACGCAGGTCATCAGCACGTTAACTATGCTATCCGACCAGCCACCTGCTAGAGAAATCCCTCAAGAGGCCGGCCTGTGTAGAGCGTCGATCATTGTTGAATCCTCTTCTTCCGATGAGCCAATGACGCCAGTCCCCGAGTCGAGAGTGGCGGTCCTACAAACGCAGATGGAAGAGATCCGTTTAAAAGAGGTAAGAAGTCATTTAACCAGTACTGGCCGATTCGCCACCACCATCGGCTGACTCATTTTCTTTTATTTATCATTTTACAGGAACAGGATACTCCCAATAACAGCCTCTTCTCATTTGCGGTCGCGCTCTCTGATGACGAGGAAGTTGCTTCTCGTCAAGTCACTTTGGGCTCCGTCCCCGATGACGTCCGCGCTAAGCTCGAAAGTATTCGGTCCCTTCTTCAAGAAGACATCGGCCGATTGGTGGAGGATGCCTCGCCGATTCGGCAGCTCTTTGGTGACGTCAGCGGGCGAGTCCCAGAGGAAGCAGAAGAAGACTTGGCGCCGGCCGCTTTTATTGAGTCGATGCGGATCCCGATCTTCAGGGCTCTACTCACATGGCCGATCGCACCAAGCTAGCCAAAACTCGTGAGGAAGAGGACTCGTACAAGCATCGGGCCCAGGAGGTACATCATCGGATTCACTTCCTCGAGAATTCCCGACATAGGCTCGTTGGCACGATAGATCGTCTCAAGCGCCGAAGGGCGGAACTTGCCAAGGAGATGGAGCAAGTAACCAAAGAAATAGCCATTGAAGAGAAGAAGCTTCAGGAACTCCCTTCCGTCATCGCCGATTTAAAGCAGGAGAGGCAGCATCTGGCCCACGAGGCCCTTAGACTCCATCGCCATATGTCAGAAGTTCCAGGGTCGGCGGAGGATGACCAACGAGTCTTAGATTCGGCTGACCAGATCAGGCGTCGAGCGATTGCCACCATTAACACCCTTCTGGGTGATCTGTAAAAGTACCGTCCGTTTTGTAAGAACATTAATGCCTTTTGACCGTCCTTCGTGGCGCCCTCCTATTTATTACCCTCTTTACTCCGACGGGACGCGTATTACCAAACCTCCGCGCTTTCTCTCTTTATAAATACCGGCCCTGGTTTTGCTCTTGAGAATGCCTGCTCCGCTCGATTCCCTTTTTTCCCGATTACGTTTCCATCGGAACATTCGTAGTCATGTCTTCTTCGTCTTCTTCTTTCTCCTCTCCTTCTGTCAATCAGGTATGAGATCTGTCTCCACATTTTTCAGTTTGATTCCTTTAAATCGTCCCAACTTTTAGTCGGTTATATGCTAACTTTTTCAGCCAAGGCGCCTTAGCCCCGAACTCGAACGAGCAATCGAACTTGTGCACTCTGACGAGCCGTTATCGCAAGAGGACAAGGATCTGATCAGGGCACACCGTGAAGAACTCAGAGATCATGTTCCTGCCGACGTCCAACGGATCTGGGACTTCATTGATGGCAATGACTACGAACGACCTCAAGTTGACAGGAGCCACCCACTTCCTCGTCCGGTTGCTCTTGAAAACACCGCGGTAGGGACATCATGCCCGGTGATGGACCGGAGCCATCCTCTTCCTCGCCAAGTTGAGGCGGAGGCCGCGATGAAAGATATGGAAGAACGAAGCATCCGCCTTCTGATAGAATTAGGTCGGATTGAGAGGGAACTCAAGAAGAAGTGCAGTTGAGTATTTTTTGTTCTAAGGGTGACTTGTACTGCGTCGGCCGTGTAATTCATCGTCCGTACCGAATAACAAATCGGCCGATTTGAACGATTATTTTTCTCCTTTAGGCGATTTCTTCTCCCGTATCGGCTGTGTGATCGTTCATGGAGAAATTTTTCTTTCTTGTCATGCCCTGCGATTGATTCTTATGCTCCGACCCATATACTGGGGTAATACCTTTTCAAGTACCTCCCATTTAAGGCCCTAGTAAATTCTTCTCCTTCGATCGTTTCCAGAATGTAGGCGTTTCCCGGGGCACATCGGCCGATTCTATACGGCCCTTCCCAAGTGGGACACCATTTGCCAAACTTAGGATCTTTTGATCCAATCGGCAACACTAACTTCCATACCAGATTCCCTTGGGAGAATTGCTTGACTTTGACCTTCTTGTCATACCACCTGGCCACTTTCTTTTTGTTTTCCTCGATACTGATCAAGGCTCTCAAACGTTGACCCGCCAAATCGTCGAGTTCCCTTTTCATGAGCGAAGAGTAATCATCGACCGTCAGCTGATCTTGAAGTGACGTACGTCTCGATCCTGTTCTCAACTCCCATGGCAACACCGCCTCATGACCGTACACCAATTGATAAGGAGACACCTTGGTAGCCCCGTGGCAGGCCATCTTGTATGCCCATAGAGCTTCGGTTAGACATAAGTGCCATTTTTTCTGTTGTTCTTCGATCTTCCTCTTGATCAACTTAATTATCTCTTTATTGGAAGACTCGGCCTGGCCGTTAGCCTGAGCATAATACGGGGAGGAATTTAGCAGCTTGATCCCCATATCGGTCGTGAACTCCTCGAATTCTCCCGATGTGAACATCGTCCCTTGATCAGTTGTGATAGTCTGAGGGATCCGAAACGATAGACAATATGGTCTCTCACGAAATCGACCATAGCGGCCGATGTTACGAACTTTAATGGAATCGCCTCCACCCATTTGGTGAAATAATCTGTGGCTACCAGAATGAATTTATGTTCTTTACTTGACGCAGGATAAATTTGTTTGATGAGGTCTATTCCCCAACCTCTGAACGGCCACGGCTTGATAATTGGATTCATAGCCGATGCGGGCGCGCGTTGCACATTCCCATATTTCTGACAATCTTGGCATCCTTTATAATACTTGAAACAGTCTTCAAGGATTGTTGGCAAGTAATATCCATTATTCCTAATCATCCACTTCATCTTATGCGCCGATTGGTGGGCTCCACACACCCCTTCGTGGATTTCTCCCATCAGGGTCTTTGCCTCCTCCGTCCCTAGGCATTTGAGTAGAACACCATCAATCGTCCGATAGAACAAATCACTTTCCAGTAACACATATTTTGTGGCCTGAAATCGTATTCGCCGATCCACTTTCTTAGACGGGTCTTTTAAATAATTGGTGATCTCTTTTCGCCAGCGTCGGCCGCGAGTTCCAGAATCATGGCGCCTTGAATCGGCCGATACCCGGATGCGTGCTGAGCCAGCCTGTTGGCTTCTTCATTGTAATCCCTAGGGATATGCTCAATAACCGCGAATTTGAACTCTTTCAAAAGTTGGAGGCAATCCTTATAGTAAATCCTTAATACATCATCCTTGCACTCGGATCTTCCTGTCAATTGGTCCGCGATGAGCATGGAATCTCCAAAAACCTCGACGGCATCGGCCTTAATTTCTCTTAACAATTGTAACCCTTTCAGGATGGCCCGGTATTTCGCCTGGTTATTAGTGGTGGATGCTTCTATCGGCAGAGAGAAATCATAACTTGCCCCCCGAGGCGATATGAGAACGATGCCGATTCCTGATCCGGCCCCACATGATGAGCCATCAAAATATAAGGTCCACGGTACTGGTTCCACGACGGTGATTTCTGGTCCGCAGTGCTGGGCGACGAAATTGGCCATAACCTGACCTTTGATGGCTTTCGCCGATTCGTATCGTAGATCGAACTCTGATAAAGCCAAAATCCACTTTCCGATCCGCCCTTTTAAAATTGGCAATGACACCATATACTTTACTACGTCGTCCTTGCATACGACTACGCATTCTGCCGATAACAAGTAGTGTCTGAGCTTGGTGCATGAGATGTAAAGACATAACCATAGCCACTCTACCGGGGGATATCTTGTTTCGGCGTCTAAAAGTCTTCTACTAACATAATATATTACCCGTTCCTTTTCCTTCAAACTCCTGGACTAGTGCCGATCTGATAGCTCGCTCATCGGCCGATAAATACAGCTTGAATGGCTTACCAGTTTGTGGTGGGACCAATACTAGTGGCGAGACCAAGTACTGCTTGATGTCTTCTAGTGCCTTGCGTTGCCCTTCTCCCCATACGAACTCTTGGTCGGGTTTCAATTTCAATAATGGTGTGAAGGCCTGGATACGTCTGGATAGGTTGGATATGAATCTTCTAATGAAATTGACCTTGCCGATCAAGGATTGCAATTCAGTTTTATTCTGTGGGGCTACGACTTTATTGATGGCCGCTATGGTCTTCCGGTTGATCTCTATCCCACGCTCATGAACCATGAATCCGAAGAACTGTCCGGCGGACATGCCGACAGCACACTTGTTCGGGTTCATCTTCAGCCCATGTTTTCTCGTGCATTCCAATACCTGCCTCAAATCGGCCAGATGTTCCTGGTGTCCCTTTGATTTAACCACGACGTCGTCGATGTAAATTTCTACCAGTATGCTGATCAGTTTGTGAAATATGTAATTCATGGCTCGTTGATATGTAGCGCTAGCGTTTTTCGAACCGAAAGTCATTACCACCCACTCGAACAAACCGAGGTGCCCCGGGCACCTGAAAGCTGTTTTTGATATGTCCTCCTCGGCCTTTAGTATTTGATTATATCCGGCGTTTCCATCCATGAAACTGATGACTTTGTGACCCGCGGCGGCGTCTATTAGTACATCGGCCATCGGCATCGGGTATCCGTCCATCAACGTGGCCTGATTGAGGTTCCTGAAATCGATGCACACGCGCAGCTTCCTGTTCTTTTATACACGGGCACGATGTTGGAGATCCACTCGGCATAACGGCATTGCCGAATAAATTTTGCTTCAATTAGCCTTATGATTTCGGCCTTTATATCGACTAGGATTTTAGGATTACATCACCGTGCGGGTTGCTGATATGGTCGATATCCCGGCTTTATGGGCAACCGGTGTTCGACAATGGATCGGTCTAATCCGGGCATTTCATGGTATTCCCAAGCAAAGCAATCTTTAAACTCTTTCAATAAATCTGTCAATTTACATTTGTATTCCGGATCCAAATTAGCACTAATGTACGTCGGCCTTGGCTTGGTGCCATCGCCTAAATCTATCATCTCTAATGAATCGGCCGACGTGAACCCATGCCCTAGCTTCTCGTCTTCCTGGACGAACTGATCCATTTAATCTGAATCTTCAGAGTCGACTGCTCGGATCGGCTGTAGACCAAAATTGGACACCTTCAGGAAATCAGTGTCCCAAATCCTCCCGGATATGCATTTGATGTTCTCGCAGCTCCATTGCTGTGTATCGGCCGCTGTGACGTTGTATGCGGAATCGGCGGTGACCACTTCGATGTTGTCGCCGACCCATTGCACGAGGCATTGGTGCATTGTAGACGGGATGCAACAATTTGCGTGTATCCAGTCTCGGCCGAGTAGCATGTTGTAGGACCCTTTGCCATTGATAATAAAGAAAGTAGTGGGAAGAGTCTTACTGCCGATGGTGAGGTTGACGCAGAGCGCGCCGCGGGCGGGAGACACGTTGCCTTCGAAGTCTTTGAGCATCATGTCCGTCTTGGTCAGATCATCGTCACTTTTTCCTAGCTTCCGGAACATGGCGTATGGCATGTTAACAGCAGCTCCTCTATCTACTATTAATCTGGTGATGGGTCGGCTGTTGACATGTCCCTTGAGGAATAATGCCTTGAGGTGTTGCCGGTTTTTGTCCTCGGGTTTCTCAAATGTGGCTGTCATTGGCTCCAAAGCCAATTGCGCCATCTGTTCTTCTGTCACTGACATGTTATGTCGGTCGGCAGGAGTCATGAATTCCATCGGCAAAATGAAAATCATGCTGACATCGACTGCCGATTCTTGGTTGTCGTCGTCTTCCCTGTCGTTTCGTTTGGGGCGCCAAATCCGAGGCCTGTCGTTTTTCTTGTCCATCATATGTTGTTGCTCTTCTTCCTGTTGTTCCCATTGGCGGAGACGTTGGATTCTTCATTTTTGAGATTTAGTCAATCCGTTAGGGCACCACCTGGGGTTTACAAGTTTAGTCGATGGTTTGGCGCGTTCCCATTCTGGTTCGCATCCCAAGGGGTTCTTGTCTGATACCCGAGCATCGGCCATCTCCTCCAGCCGATCGTGAGCGCTGACTCTGTCTTCTGGTTGGTTGTATCAATTGGTCCTGCCTTCTGGTTGGTCGCACCGATCGAATCTGCTCCTCGGCCTATTGTTTCGCTCACGCCTGTCTTCCGACCGGTCATATCGGTCACTTCTGCCCCCCAGCCGATCACGCACTGAAGGGCGCCGGTCCTCTTGCTCGCGCCAGTTTCTGCTGATCGGCTCTGGCCTTCCATCTCTGGAGCAAGACCTTCTGAATGGCCGATTGCTGCGATACGGGCCGTTGCACTTGGGGCAATTATCGGCCGACGGCAACCTAAGGTTACTCTCCCAGCAGTGGATGAAGAACGGGCATCGCCAGTGATCTTCATGTCGTCGCATCATCTCCTCCCGGAATCTTGAACTTTCCTGTTGCCGTTGATACTTGTTGAGCAGATATTGGGAGGTGATGGGCTTGCGTGGTTCTCCCGATCCTTCGCCTTCATCCTCCATCCGTTGTTTCCCCTTGATGTCTTCGGGCGCTGCTCGATTTCTGGGGTCAACGGCGCCGCTCTTTTTAGCCGATTCAGATGTTAGCACCTTGGTCAGGAGTGAGTTCCTTCCTGCATCAACCATGTTGGTGGGGAAGGGATGCTGATCGATCTTCATCGGCTTTACTGCCTTTGTCGGGACTTCGAATTTGAGCCTGCCCTACTCGATGGCCGATTGAATTTGCTATCGGAAGATTTTGCACTCGTTCGTATCATGGGAGGTGGCATTATGCCACTTGCAATATTTCATCTTCTTTAGCTGTTCGGCCGACAGGATCGTATGGTATGGTGAGATCTTGATTTGTCCTTCCTGGAGGAGGAGATCGAAGATTTTATCGGCTTTTGATGTGTCGAAACCGAATGCTTCCGGCTCCTTTTTCCCGAACGGACATGATATCGGAGTTTTCCCTTTAACCTACTCCGCCAGGCTGACTTCTGTTTCTTCTTCGGACTCAGCCCCTTCCAAGTACGCCACCTTTTTCTGGAAATTCCTCCGTGGGTCAAAGGGACGTACTTCCTGACCAGACAATCGATACACAATTTGGCTCAGGCTCTCGAACTCCTGTGAAGCATATTTCTCTTTGATATGGGGCAGGAGACCCTGGAGGGCTATATCAGCCAATTGTGCGTCGATTAGGACTAGGGTGTAGCATTTGTTCCTGATCTCCCTTAACCTTTGCACGTACGTGGATACCGGCTCATCACTCCTCTGTCTGAGGCTAGTTAAGTCTTAAAGCTTCATCTCGTGTACCCCTGCGTAGAAGTATTTGTGGAATTACTTCTCCAAATCGGCCCATGTAATTATAGAGTTGGGTGGCAATGTAGTAAACCATTGGAAGGCCGACCCAGACAGGGATGACGAGAAAAGGCGTACTCGTAGAGCGTCTTGCGCAGCTGCCTCCCCACATTGGATGATGAATCTATTGATGTGTTCCACAGTTGAGGTATCATCAAGCCCCGAAAACTTGGTAAAATTAGGAACTTTGTACCGATGGGGAAACGGCAGTAAGTCATAGGTAGGCGGGTATGGCGTTCTGTATGTCTAGATTTGCACCTTCGGCTTTAAGCCAAATTGCTCTTGAATCACCTCTGCTATGCGTGCCGTCCAGTCTGCTTGTTGTTGATGAACTATTGGCTGGGGAACCGGCACGTGTTGGTAGATCGGCGGCGGGATGACCGGGTGGTGGATGAAAGCGTGCGGCACCTGTTGCGACGCGGCCGGTTGTGTAGTCGGCATCGGTTGTCTTAGTGAACCGGCCGTTTTGTCATACAGTACAATCAGTGCAGCGCCCCGAAGTGCTTCCGTTGATTCTGCCCCCCTACCCATCTCCGGCGCGACTGGCTGATACTGTGGCATCATCGGCCACACGGCCGATTGGAAAGGTGCCTGGATCGGAGAGCTTCCATGATCGGCCGATTGATCTTGGACAGCCGTCGCCGATGGTGCCCCTAAGGCACTGAATTCAAAGAATACAATTGCACGGAGGAAAACTGAATGGATTGGGGCTGGAGATATGGTGCGCCGTTATGCCCCATATGCATTGACGATGAAGGGGCGCTGGAACGTCCAGTCTGAGCTTGGATCGGCTGAGGAGCCGAGTAGGGTATATTTGGAGAACTCCTGGCCGGGGCTGTGATAGGTGGGGCGTATGCCAGCCCCTGGTATCCTTGGGACACGCCGTTGGCCAAGGAGCTAATGACGGCATTGTATACCGTATTAGAAATCACTGGGGATTGATCAATGAAAGCTTGGTAGACAGATTGTTGAACCATCTCGGACATCTTGCTTGAGTCCTCGGCGATTGTGATCTGGCGGGGAGTTGGAAACGGAGCTTTCCAGACAGTTTCCCCGCTCCTGGTACAACTGAAGGATTGTAAGCATGTCTTCCAGTAGTATGCCATCTGCTTCTCCAACTCTTCCTTCTGGTCGTCCTTGAGGTCTGCTTCCATCACCTCGATGATGTTGTCTTCCGAGAATTTGGCAGCTTTCGACATAGTGGCGGTTGTGTTGGTCCCACCGGGTGTGCCAAAAGTGTGTTGGCGCTAGAAATCAGCCGATTGAGTCTCTAGCATCGGACACACGACCTAGGAGAATCTGCTTAACTCCTGTTCGGGTGATCGCCCTGGTACGGTTCGCGCGGTGTGCCAGCCAATCTAACCTGTTGATTGGCAAGGAAAGAAACGTGTCAGATCCCAGAGGTGGCGATCGGCTAAGGTTCCGATCTCGAGAAAGCTTATCAGCGAATCGGCCGATTTGCTGTAATAAACAAACCGGCTATAATACAGCCAATTACCAGGCAACGTTGATAAAGAAAACTGCTAGAGTAATCTAAAAAACGCTACAGTAGCAATACTAGGAACAGATCTAAATCGGCTATGTGGAAAGTGATAAATTAAGTAACAAGATATAAGAAAGCCGAAAGTTCCAATTCCAAGCTGGATAACTGGCGATAAAACTAGAACAACAGGTAAAACCTAGAATTCTAGTGAATATCGATAACTAGTGAATAAATCTAAACGAAATGATAGCGATGCGCCTGAAGTTAAAGCTTAGATATTACTCGATAAGCGGAACTTACAGAATCGGCCGGAGATCAAGTTGATGCAGCCCCGCCAATCCGTACGAACTCGTGAAAAGAGGAAAAGTATTGGCGAAGTCGCCTGCTTGAAAATAAAGTGCGAGGAAATAGTAGGTTGTTGTATTGATTTGTTGATGATTACAGATCTATGAAGGCGGCTATTTATAGCCTGTTACAACCAATCTCTTAACCGACTAGGACTCTATCTCTAATTTTAAACGAAAAAACGAATATTTACAAGCATAATTCGTATCGGAGTTGGTCGTCGTGCTCTCATGGGCCGATCTCCTTTTTATCTTCATAGTTTACTTTAGGCCCATATTGGCCCAACTGCTCCAGTCTCCCAATTGGCCGATTTCCACCAACTCCATCCGCCGAAATACTGTAGCACCAATCGGCCGATCCTCAACTCTAGCACCAATCGGCCGATTCCCAATCGTGACCTCCGTGTTTCGCCGCATCAGCTGATTCCTTCCCTTCTTGACGCCGATTTCATACGTGTCAAAATCTAGCGTCAACACATACAAATTTCACACTTTTAGAGGCATATCAATGGGCAGTCACTATTGAGAAAAAACAACAGCGAGCATGGTGTTCAAATACCACTCCATCTCGGCCACAGTCTAATAGTCCATCATCGGCAATGGAGGTTACTGGCAGCAAAGATATGCGATCTACAGGTTCTACACCCAAGGCCAAGGGAACCACTGAGGCACCCAAATCATCATCTTCTAGGAGTGGTCATTGTTTCAAGTGTGGCTCTTCAGACCATCTACAAAGAGACTGTCCAAAAAATAACAATAGGGATGGTAACGGCTTAATGGCTAAATTTAATGAAGAAAGTCATCAGCAAGACAACCCTATATATGACAATTATGATGAAGAACAGGAAGATGGGGTTGAACTTTAAGGAGATACAAGGCTGATGCTTGTGATGGAGCGTGCATTAGTAGCGCGACCAAAGAATGATGAAGATTGGCGAAGACGGAGTCTATTCCACACTCTATGTACCATTGGTGGTAAGGTATGCCATGTCATTATAGATAATGGTAGTTGGGAGAACACAATATCTGAAGATGCTGTTAGTAAACTTGGACTTGAGAAAATGAAACACCCTCATCTGTATAATATGAGGTGGTTCAAGTCTGATAAAGTATCAAAGGTTAAATTTAGATGTTTGGTGTCCTTCTCCATTGGTAACAATTTTTTTGATAAGGTTGAATGTGATGTGGTTGATATGGATGTTAATCATCTCATTTTGGGGCGACCATGGCAGTATGATCGTCATGCAATG
Source organism: Setaria viridis (assembly GCF_005286985.2). Lineage (NCBI taxonomy): Eukaryota > Viridiplantae > Streptophyta > Magnoliopsida > Poales > Poaceae > Setaria > Setaria viridis. The sequence continues at coordinate 7,637,752 of NC_048264.2, forward strand.
CATGATGGCCACAAGCACACATATACTGTCATGAAAAATGGGCAAAACTTTGTGTTGAATCTAGTAAATATGGACCATCCATCTGCATCAAATGGTGGGGAATCATCTGGAGCTACCACTCTGGTATCTTTCAAGAAATTTTTGCATGAGGCACATGGAGAAGATATCTACTTGTTGTTAGTTACAGAGCAGAGAGATGGCATAACAGTACCCAAAGAGGCACAAGGGCTGCTTCGAGAATTTTCTGATGTGTTCCCTCAAGAACTCCTATCTGTATTACCTCCTATTGAGTACATTCAGCATCGCATTGATCTAGTATCAGGAGCTAGTTTGCCAAATCGACCAGCTTATCGCATGAATCCAACAGAGTAAAATGAGTTGAACAAACAAATGCAAGAATTGCTTGACAAGGGCTTTATTCATCCTAGTCTGAGCCCATGTGCAGTTCCAGTATTGTTGACACCAAAGAAGAATGGATTCTGGCTTATGTGTGTGGATTCTCGAGCGATCAATAAAATCACCATTAAGTATCGCTTTCCTATTCCTCGACTCAATGATATGTTGGATAATCTGGTAGGTGCTATGATATTTTCCAAAATTAATTTGAAGAATGGTTATCGCCAATTGAGAATTTATCCAGGTGATGAATGGAAGACTATTTTCAAAACAAGAGACGGCCTTTATGAGTGGCTGGTTATGCCTTTTGGTCTCTCCAATGCCCCTAGTACATTTATGCGGTTGATGAATCATGTGTTATAGCCTTTTCTTGGGAAGTTTTTTGTTGTATATTTTGATGATATACTCATATACAGCAGCAGCATGGATCAACACCTACATTATTTGAGAGAAGTGCTCTCTGCATTAAGACGTGAGCAATTATATGCCAACTTATCAAAATGTGAGCTGTTGACTACTTCTGTGAATTTTTTGGGCTTAATTATATCAACAAAAGGCTTAGAACCAGGTCAAAATAAGGTTGCAGCTATTACCAATTGGCCTGCTCCACGTACTTTAACAAAGGCTCGTAGTTCACGTACTTTAACAAAGGCTCGTAGTTTTCATGGTCTTGCTTCTTTTTATCGGAGATTCATTCGGAATTTCAGCATCATTATGGTCCCTTTTACTGACTGCATGAAAAGAAGTGGAATGTTTGCACTAACTGAATATGCATGTAAGGCATTTGAGGAGATTAAGAAAAAAATTGCTTCTGCTGGTTGTTTAGCCTTACAAGATTTTGACAAGTTATTTGAAGTAGATTGTGATGCTTCTGGAGTAGGAATTGGTGCTGTTCTCAATCAAGGATCTCACCCTGTGGCTTTCTTTAGTGAAAAATTGATAGGAGCGCAACTTCGATATTCCACTTATGAAATTGAACTATATGTTGTGGTTCGGGCCTTGCAACATTGGAGGCATTACTTGTTGCATCATGAGTTTGTTCTCTACAGCGATCATAAAGCACTTAAACATTTTCGAAGTCAAGCTACCTTGAATCACAACCAAGCATGATGTGTTAGCTTCCTTGAAGAATATAACTTTGTTTTGAAGCACAAATCTGGTGCACAACACAGAGTGGCTGATGCACTAAGTTGTCGAGCACATTGCCTAAGCATGACAAGGATTAAAGTCATCAGGTTTGATGTGCTTCCAGAGCTCTATGCTTATGATCCTTACTTCAGCGACATTTACAACTCTGCACAAGCTAAGAGGTCCGCTCAGTATACTGTCCATGATGGTTTTCTCTTTCGTGGGTCTCAACTCTGTATTCCTAATTGTTCTATTCAGGGATTGATTATCATGCAGTGCCAGCACCGGCATTCCACTATCTGTCGGTCTGCTCCAGGAGCACCATCAGGGAGACCCTCTCCCCCTACTCCTCCTCCGCCATCGCCACCTCCGCCACCGGGGCCGTCCCCCGACGCGGTGGCGGGAGGGGGCTGGTCGTCCCAGATGATGTCGAGGAGGGTGCACGCCGCTGCAGCAGCCGCCACCGCGGCGGTGGACGCCGACGGCAGCGAGACCTGCCTCTCGGCAGCCATGCGGATGCTAGCGTGACCGCGGCAAAGAAATTTGGCGCGGGAGAGGGGCAGAGCTAACGCGCGGGAGGAGGGAAAAGGAGGGGTATAAGTGTCTTTTGTAAACCAAGGTGCTAAAGTTTAGCCTAGTATCGGGCTAAACTTTAGCCCTGGTATCCAAACAGGGCCTTACTCAAACTTTCCAACTAGCAGGATATCAATAAATGGACCACAGCATCTTCACGTTGGTGACAGTGTCCCTCAGCAAAATGTGAAAAGACACAATCCAGAAAACTTACAACCATGCTAATTAATGTTCCCACAAATTTGATATATGTACTCCATATTTGAATGATTATATAAATGAGCTCAAAATGCATTTCTCTATCAAGTTGGCCTCAACTTTCATAAAAGAATAATCTATTAAGTTTCCAAGAGATAACTATATAGCTAGCCAATTTCATGAATTTGTTTTTAACAATATTGTTAACATCCAAAAGTGGCAAGCTTGGACAAATCTGGTCTGACCTGTTTAGACCGGTCTCCCAACCGTTCAGACCGGTTTGGGAAAAGTTTCCAAGATGCAAATTGGACTACACCATGGTGTAGTTCTCATCGAGATGATCGAAATGCATATATGGAACGTCCGATTTGGACTTCGGATGAGATAGTTATACCTTTGGGAAGACAAGCACCCCATGCAGAGAGGTCAAACCGGTTGATCAAACCGGTCAGACCGGTTGGATCAAAGTGCTCCAAATGAATATTGGACTACACCATTGCATAGATCTCATCGAGTATATCAAGATACATATATAGAATGTCCGATTTGGAGTTCAGATGAGGAAGATACGACCTTTGCAAGATCCGCACCCGGGCAGACCTGTCAGACTAGTTCCCCAGGCCGGTCTGACCGGTCTGGATCTGTGTAATCTGAGTAGGAGTTGTATTTTAGCATGAGATTTGTTAGGGTTTCGACTCCTATAGGGGCAAGACCTCCCCTCCAATAAATATGAAGGGCCACGGCCAATTGAGTTAGATCCAATCGACAAAAACATATCAATCTACTATTTTTGCATCTTTTACTTTTTCTCTTTGCCCTAGCTTTTCCAGCCCCCATCTTGTTGTTCTTCCTTCGTCTCCACGGTGTTTGAAGATATTCTAGGTGGCCTGCCAACCCTAGAATAGCCCGAGGCGCGCCTGCCCTGACGGGGTCCCTCCCGGGTGAGCGATCTTTGGTTTCCATTGCCGGGCACCGCTAGCGAAACCGGTTTGACCGGTCACCATAACCAGTCTAACCGGCTTGCACAGAGGTGCTGCAAGGAGCCCCTCCACATGCTGCACGTTCGAGTGTTATTCGTGTGTTGGGCCCAAAAAAGCGTCAACATATTTTGGCGACTCCGCTGGGGACGAAGAATAAATCAGCCGCCATGGCCAGTTCAAACTCTCAAAGCACTGAGATCGACCAATCTAATGTCGTCAGGCCTGACCTTGAGCAAATCAAGGCCGACGAGCAGAAGATCATTGATGAAGAATACAAGCGGATCGAAGAGGAGTTGGCAAGAGAAGCGAAGCAACGCAAAGAAGAAGCTAGGGAGAAATTATTGTCGCACTACTCAAAAGATCGTCAAGGAAGAATCACCAAGATCAAGGATGTCACCTTCGATGCTCCATCGCCTAAGCCCAACGTGAGTGTTGCATCATCACCCGTTACTCTTGAACAAGTTAGTGGTTTAATCCTTGAAAATCAGAAACAGATGCAGGAGAGTTTTCAGAGTATGATTACTAGGTCCTTGGAAAGTTTGAAAAAACAACCTATGGTTAATGATAGTAACGCTCTGAATTTTAGTGCTTCTCAATATGAGACTACATCTCATGATTCATCGGCTACAGGACCATCTAAGGACCCTCCTTATGGCATGCCGTTGAGTTATTTTCCGGGACAAACTCTTCCAGGGTAGCACACTCTAACCAGACCGGTCGAACCGGTTGTGCAAACCGGTCAGACCGGTGTAGGCCCTATGGTCGTGTACCAATCATCCCCGAGCCACTAGCCAGTATACCTCCTATTCAAGCTGATTCTAGCCGAAGCAATGGTGTTTCTGGTTATGTTCCTGCTACTATTCCAGTAGCACATAATGTATTTTCTATTCCTCCATAAGGTTCAGGTTTTACAGGTGGTTTAACGATAGGTGTTACTTCCAGTAATTCCTTGCAACATCCACTGCGTATGCAACGAACCAAACACCATATCAAATGCCGAACGCTAATATTCCCAATATGCAAAAGCCACATGACCCTTATTATGAGCGTGTTCTTGAAAAACACAAGAGGGAATTGGCTACTATGATTAAAGAATCTTTCGGCATAGAGGTTAAGGATAAAACTTTAGCATGTCAAAAGCCTTATCCTGAAAATTATGATGCTATTCCATATCCTCAAGGTTTTAAAGTTCCAGAGTTCACCAAATTTACTGGGGAGGATAGCAGAACTACATGGGAACACGTTAGCCAATTCAATGCACAATTGGGCATTTTTGGTAGCCTTGATCATTTAAAAATCAGAATGTTCCCTTTGTCCTTATCTGGTACTGTTTTCTCATGGTTTTCAGCATTACCTTCAAATTCTGTTCATATGTGGTCTCAATTAGAGCATAAATTTCATGATCACTTTTATAGTGGTGTTAATGAATTGAGGCTATCTCATTTAACATCGGTTAAACAAAAGCCTGATGAGCCTGTTGTTGATTATATCAGAAGGTTCAGAGATGTGAAAAACCTATGTTATAATTTGATTATTTCAGAAAAGGATCTTGCTGAATTAGCACTTAATGGTATGAAATCTCATATTAAGGAAAAATTAGAAGGGGATGAATTTCTTAACATTAGTCAAGTGCTACAAAGAGCTTTGGCTCAGGAAAGCCGAACTAAAGATAGTCGGCTCAAATCTGATCGTCCTAACATGCATATGTTAGATTATGATTCCTCGGACAATAAGAGTAATGATGTTTTAACCGCTGAATTTGTATTGCCACACAAGGGTAAACCTGGTACTTGTGCTTCTCTCAAGCCGATCCGAAAGAATTGGAAGAGGATGTGAAATTTACTTTTGATGTAGCCAAGTGCGATAGGATTTTTGACGAATTGCTTAAACTTGGGCATCTGAAGATAACTCATACTATGCCTCCATTTGAAGAGTTGAAGAGGAGAGCATATTGCAAATTCCATAATACTTACTCACATGCCATTAATGATTGCAATGTGTTTCGCCAGCAAATACAATCGGCCATTAATGAAGGTCGTTTGACTTTTCAAAAAATGCAAGTTGATCAAAATCCTTTTCCGGTGAATACTCTTGAATTGACAAATCCCAAAGTGCTTATTTGGCCGGATCAAGCCAAAAATGCTAAAGGAAAGAATGTGATCATTGGCGAAGAAAGGCCTAAGAAAAAGGTGCCGCTAAAGACTCCTCAAGTCACAACGAAGACTTTTACGCTCGGGGGCAAGGCAAAGGCAAAGTTGCCAGTTCTGCATAGACTGGTCTGACCGGTCAGGGAACCGGTCTGGCTGGTCATCTCAGGAAATCTGGAGCCAAGCAAAGTCTGAACGGTAAGGCGAAGCCGACTTTCAAGGATTCGTTGGCCAAATATGAGAAGGAAGCATCTGGTCAGAAACAAGGGAGTCGGCGCAATAAAGGTAAAAATAAAGAATCGTCTTGTTCTTGTAAATGTCATGCAAACCATGCTGCTGCATTACATACATCTTTTTGGCCGTCTACACCAGGGTCTTGGTCATACCCCTGTTATTATTCACCTCCTGATCATAAGGGTTTTTATATGCAACCATGTATTGCTTCATATTCTCCTGCATATTCAAATTGTGGTTCATTGCAAAGATCGATTATTGCTAGTAATAATCTGGTTAAAAGTGCATCCTTTGTCACAAAAGGTGGTAAGAAAGACAGCAAGGGAATTGTACTCGGGTCGGGTTTAGACTTGGACTCAAAGTTCGCGTAGACGTTGCCGATACAGGCGCGACGGCGGGAACGGTGGCGCCGTAGTTGGGGAGATGGTCCAGCGGCCATGGCGGGGCGGCACGCTGCTCGGCCCACATCATGGAGCGCCCGCCGATCGAGGCGACCACGACAGCCATCTCGGCGTGCCTGATGGTGCGCGAGCCGATGACATGCACTTCCAGCTTTCACTTGTCTTCAGAAGCACATTTTCAGCTTCCACTTTGTGATAATTTGCGATGTGCTTAGTAAGGTCTAAAGTTGCGGCTGAAGATTTGCACTTCCATTTATTATTATTTAATTTGTACCAACTCAAACATTTATCTGCAGCGCAATTGGTACTGCATCTACCACTTTGCATAATATTCAGCTGCAGAGCCGCAGAGCCCCGAGGCTAGACTATTCAATCAATAGTTCATGTTCCTGCTCTGTACTCTGATAGTCTGATACTGATCGATTTGCTGATAGTCAGTTCAACGGAAACAAAAAATGATTCATGTGTTACAGATAACTGAATTTCTGACAAGTCTGAAAAGAGAAGAATCAGTCTGTCTATTCCAAATGAGCTTGGCCAAAATGAAGCGAGCATTTGCACAAAAAAGCAGAAAAGTAAAAATGGAAAAGATCTTGGGCCATGATCATGAAAAGATAACGAGAAGATATATATAAATTAGTTGATCATGCTATCTACCTTTTGTATGTTTTAAAACTGCAAACAAGACATAATAATCTCAATGATAAACCCTTTCTTTCCTTAAACTGCACAAATTATGGATCACGCTGCATCTTCATGGTGGTGACAGTCTGCGGCCCTGGCAAAATCTGAAAAGACAACGCAGAAAACCCGAGCGGCATGCAGATGGCCACGACCACGACTTGGAACACGCTGAGCTCCGACACCTTGAACGACTGACGCCGAGAGGTCGAACCGGAGTGGCCTGCCTCCCGGAAGCTGCAGTTGCCGAGGTAGCCGAAGAGGAGCGTGGCCTGCGCAGAGAAGGCCGTCGCCGTGGCGAACAGGGCCACCTTGCGGACGCTCTTGATCCCGGCACGCCTCGTCGCGCATGCTGTCCTCCGTCGGCGTCGCGTGGTACACGCGAGGACGCCGACGAGACCCTGCACAGGCAGCAGGTTGCTTTTCGCTCGTGATGAGGAGCAGCAGCAGGGGAGTTCGTCAAGAATCCCAGATAGGCCCGAACGCGGGGATGCCGGCCTTGTTGCACCCCGTCACCACGTCCCTGCTCCCCTCCGGGTTGCTCGTGAGCACCACCATCTCCGAGCCCAAAACGCCGCGCCGCGCCCACGGCCAGCGCCGCCACGTCCGACCGCCCCATCACCGCCGTGTCGTGCACGACCACCCGCCCGCGCAGCCACCCGCTTCCGCACACCGCCGCCGCCTTCATCTCCCGCTGCAGTTCGCCTCGATGCCCTTGGCCACCCACACCAGCGACAGCTCCGCCGGGCCGGGCTGCGTCAGCAACGACATGAACACGCATATCCCGGAGCTCGTCGCGACTCGCCGGTACATGTTGAGGAGGTAGGGCTTGCAGCCCGGCGAAGTGGACCCCGCGCACCCAGAGGCGTGTCGGTGGGTCCGAGATGAGGGCCCGGAATAAGTCGCCCACCGTGCCGGCGAGCATCGCGTGCGTGTCGCCGTCGTCGGACATGATGCCGAAAGCGCGTCCCACTCGGAGAGAGGGGAACGGCTGATGCGGCCGAGCAGCCCCGAGTTGACGCCGCCCTGATGGTTGGAACGCGCGATGACCGTGACCGGCGCGCGCCGTACGGTGAGCCATGCCAGGAAGGTGAAGAAGGTGATGGCGGCGGCGAGCCATAGGTCCTGTCACTTGGCGAGGGCGGCGCCGGTGGAGGCGATCGTAGGATGAGGTCGTTGGTTTGTAGCTGGCAGAGAGCACGACGATCACCCGGCCAGAGCAGGGCGAGCGCGCTCCAGCCGGCGAACCAGTGCGTGCGCTCCAACACGTTGTGGTGGAGGTGGCGGACCAGCGGGAACGCGCGCGGCTGCGCACGAGAGCACCAGCAAGGCGAGGATGGCCGCCGCGGCGCTGGAGCTGCGCCTGCACGAGCGCCTCCACGTCAGCCCTCGCGTGAAAGAAGAGTCCCCACGGCCGGCGTTTAAACTTTAAACGCCACGAATCGTCACAACTTGTGGCCCACAATTGTCGGCTGTGCTGGTGGTGGGCTTAGCTGGGCTGTGTTTGGGCCCAGAATACTGCCACACGAAAGTGAGCCCGCCGACGTCAGAGGATCTCTCATTCCTGGGCTCGCTGGGCTGTTTCTGGGTGGCGCGTGGCCGATTGAGGTGTGCTTGTGGGCATTTGGCCATATTACACTTGACCACTTGACCATATTCATTACACACCAGGCCGCGAAAGCCTAACCGGGTCGAATCGAAACCAGTTGGGCTCTCCCACGGCCCCACGCCACTTCCCTAATTTCTCGCTCAATCGCTTTACCTGATCCATGCAGAAAATAGTCTTTGAAACGAAGATCCATATGCAGAAAATAGTCTTTGATCATCCAGCTGATCTTACTCTATGGTACTGATCTACCTCTGATCTTCCTATTAAATTATTTAACAAATAGCACTGTGGACGATTTTGGAAGAGCCTTTTCAAAGTGTCATTCACTTTTACCTGAGATCAAACTAAACGGTGCTTAGTTTCATTATTTACCCCTAAAAAAGTGAAGGTTTTTCCCCCCAATCTAAGCAGTCATTCTCCTTTATCATTATTGATGTGTGGAATAGTTCTGGATGACTTCCATTTTCATGTATAAATCACACAACATATAATGTAAATTGATGATGGTATCCTGCAGAGGTCCAATTATTTGTTCTCCCAGTTTTGCTTCCTCATTCAATTACATGAAAATCAAGTACGTAAAAAGTAGTAGGCTTGGTTCATGAGCTTTTGGCCTTGGATTTCTTTGCTTTGAACCTTTGTTACTTGTTGGTACTCTAAGACTCATGTAGAGTTTGCCTGCCAAGTGAAACACCAAGGCGAAATCAGAGTCTCAATCTACCAAAATTGATGAAGAAAAACCACTTGTTGAGTGAGATCCTCAGCAGCATCGTAGCCCAAAACAGCCCAGCAAGCCTACCACTCAGATCGTGGTGACCGTGCGTCGTCAAACACAACCTGAAGCCGACGAGCCAACGGCGACAAGATAGCTGTCCACCCCCACCACGCCGGCTCTTCCACTGGACAACGACGAATCAAAGTCTGGGTGCTGCAGGTTAATTATCATGGTCTTGGTACTGTCAATTCGAAGTGGGTGCTGTAGAAAACCATTGATCTGGAAAAGCTCGTTTCGTTGAGACCCGGCGGTGGAGAGATGAGGATAACAATGTGGTTTTTATAGTGACTGCTGTCGGTGTCTTCATGATCCAGCTTGAGTACGTCAAATCAGTTTGCGAATCTTTTCAAGAACAGTTTCAGAACCACCAATTTTCCCTCCACAAGTTTCTATACTGCTTACTGCAGGTGATAACTGTGCTCCCCAGATTTTGCAATATCTACTGCTATTTTCTTGTAGAACTGTTTCTTTATATCCACCAGAAATTGAAGCTCAATTGTTTATTTTGCACCTCGTCACATGACATCATTTTAAGGTACTGCTTGTGCTTAAACCATGCCGCCTTCCTGTCACCAACTGCAACAGTACTGCCTCAACACAATCCTCGTCATTACAAACACATCTGATCACTGAACTCCAGCTCTCAACATGCGGAGTCACTCCAAGATCAAGCATCCAAGTCATGATTTGTGCAGCCTCCTCCACTTTCCCAACTCCACAATAACCCTTGATAACTGAATGAAACAAAGAAAAATGAGGCACAATCCCTTTACCCACCATATCCACCAGGTACGCCTCCGCCTTTTCGTACAATCCGCTTACACACAGCCCATTTACCAATGTTGCATATGTCGCTGCATTCGGTGTGCATCCACTGTCAACCATATCACCAACAACCTTGCAGGCATCCAATGGCCGCCCCTCGCGGCACATTCCAACAATGACCGTGTTGTAATGCACAATGTCTGGGGAAACTCCACGGCCTCGCATGAGACAAAGCAAGCGGTATGCCTCTCGGAGCTGCTTCTTGCGGCAGAGGGCGTTCAGCACGGTGGTGTATGCCAGCGGATCAGCAGGGATGCCCCTGTGCAGCATTCCGTCGAGCAATGTAGCCGCAGTGCGGACCTGGGCCTTGCGGCAGAGCGACTGGGTAAGGATGCGGTAGGTGTCAGCGTCGGGGGATACATGGAGTGAGCGGAGACGGTGGAAGAGGGATAGTGAAACGGCGACGTAGCCGGAGCGAGCGGCGGCCTCAATTAGCAGGTTGTGGGAGGCGAGGACGAGTGGCGTGGGGAGGGGTAGCCGCGAGGAGACGAGGCGGAGGAGGTGGAGTGCTGATGGGAAGTGGGAGACAGTGGAGGAGAGGACGCCAAGGAGGCGAAGAAGGACCTGTGGGTGGAGCGGCAGGGGGCTACGGCCGGAGACGAAGAGGGAGTTGAAGGTGGAGAGGAAGAGTTGAGGTTGCCGGCGGAGGCGGAGCACTGCGAGGATGAGCGGGAGCAGAAGGCGCGGAGACGGCGGGGACGGGAGGCGGCGGAGGAGCGCTAGCGCGTGGGGTAGGTGGTCACGGCGGCGGGCGAGGCGAAGCAGGAGAGAGTGGAGCGTGGCAGGGTGCGGAGTGGTAGTCGGGGAGGTGATGGTGACGAGCTCCAGCGCGAGGAGCGGGTTTGGCTGCGAGGTCACCAGCTTGTGTAGCCGCGCCGGCGAGATCGCCGGCGGCAATGGGAGCATCAGCGTGGCTGTATAGCAGCTTGAGCTGGCAATGGCGTACAACGGAGCGGAAGAGGACTAGGGTCGGGAAAAAGATTTGGGTTTTGGACTTTTTGGTTGGTGGCAGTATGGGCCGGGCTGAAAGTGGACCAAGACGTTTGTGGGCCTCTTTGGTTCCAGCAAAGGGCACCTACACATCGAAAATCATGAAAGATCAGAGTCAGGACAATCAGAAATAAGATCATGTCATATAATCACTATACAAAAGCTAACATGCATTGGCATCAGGTCACATTATCTCACAAGTTATCAATTCTACCTCTACAAGTCTACCACAGCCATTCAAATCAAAGCATAATTGCAAGATCAGAAACTCAAATCAGGAACTAACATTTCAGTTCTGTAATTTTTCACATCTCCTAGATGCAGACTCAGAAATTGCAACTGAACCGTTCCTATTTACTTACATACACAAATCATTACGCTAAGTCAGAGGAGTTATGTAAAATCTTTCACATTTGAGTGCATTACAATTTATGAAAGAATAGAAACCATGGGGATTTTGGTTGTAGATGTAGCTAACACTGGAAGCACAAGTAGAAGAAAATATATGAACCATCTGTGCAAAGGGGAAATGAATTCAGACCTATCTATGCATCTACTCGCCTTGGGACAAGCACAGCATGACTGGGAGCAGCAGCTCCAGCTCGTCCAGAAATGTAAAACAGCAGTGAGTACCAATGATAAGGCTCAAGAACGTTCTTGCCTCACAGAAGCAGTTCGGCCCTTTTCACCTGCACGAAGGTTACCTTTGTATGAATTAGGTGAGAGAAAAAAACAACAATGAAGCATAAGCTAGCTATTAAAAAAATATGCTAGAAATGCTACTCATAATTGAAGATTTCCCTTTGAACTGGTGGGGAACCATTGGTGCTATATAGAACTAATATGACAAACTATCACAGTAAATCCAGCTTGGCACTAGTATCTTGGTTTCAGTGCCAAGGCAAGAACATGGACTTGGAAACATCCAGTCTGTAACATGCAGACTCAGCCTGTGTATAATCATTTGGAAGACCACAGACTAGTTGTTCAAATGTAAATATGTTGTCATTAAATTTGCTCCGTAGACAAACTGTGACCTCCATATGAAACAAATATTAAGTTTTGAGCTTACCGATAGCAATGTAGGCAGGCTGCCAATTTTCAGAACATTATTGCTCATACAAAGATCTCTAGCCCAAATGATCCATCTTATTATCTAAAATATATTGAATATGAACTCTCTATGACAATATGAAATACTGAGAAATTGTCAGGGGACAGGTTTCAAGTAAATTGTCACGCTACGTTGTCAAGTAAATGAATATGCACGTTGGTTTTGACAATATATTGAAAAATAAACTTTGTCAGGGGATAGGTTTCAAGTAAATTGTCAAGCTACTTCAAAATAAGTCAGTTTCAAGTACATTGGCAATTCAGATGGGCAATGCAAGAAATAAACCATCAGGGTTTATGTCGTCTTGAATTCCTAGTATATGTACAGGCAGCTAATTTTTCAACACAAATCAGGGATGAATCGCTAATTTTTCCACCTTTGCCACGCAACAGACATCAGAGATGAATCAATCTAGCATTGGTAAATAATAAACAAAAAAATAAGCCTAAGTGAGCCAGGGTATTGGACTGGAGAGGACAGGGGCGAGATGGCTAACCGCAGGTGCTGCACCATTGTATAGATGTCGCCATGCGCCGCATCTGGGGAAATAGGAAGAATGGGAGCCCCGCGAAGGAAATAGGCGGAGGAGAAGCGGAGCATGCCGACTTCCTCCACTTCCGCCTCTCCTCGCGCTAGGGACCATGCGACCCCGACGGCGAGCTGGTGGCCTTGGGATCGATCTTGTGGCCGTGGGTGGGGGTGAAGGGGGTGGATCGTGTGGCCGCCGGCTTGGGGATCTGGGCGTCGGGGCCGGAGGCGTCAGAGGGGAGGGAGGGAGGGAGGGAGGGAGGGAGGGGCGGGCAGGGAGGAGGGGGGACGAGCCGCGGGCGGCGGGCGGCGGGCGGCGGGCGGCGGGATGCGGGAGCGGCCGAGCGGGGAGGCGGCGGCGGGGTGCGGGCGGAGGTGGCGGCGGGGGAGGGCGGGAGGATAAGGAATGGATAGAGATGGGAACTGAGGCTATCCGCATCGCAGAACGTTAACGGGGTGTTTGCGTAGTACGTGCTAAACTTTAACAGTGTCATATTCGATGTTCATATACTAATTAGAATTCGATGTTCGTATACTAATTAGAAGGACTAAATATGAGCTAATTACAAAATTAATTGCACAGATGAAGTCTAATTCGCGAGATGAATCTATTAAGCCTAATTAATCCATCATTAGCAAATGGTTACTGTAGCACCACATTGTTAAATCATGGATTAATTAGGTTTAATAGATTCATCTCGCGAATTAAACTCCATCTATGCAATTAGTTTTGTAATTAGCCTATGTTTAATACTTCTAATTAGTATCAAACATCTGATGTGACAGGTGCTAAACTTTAGCGCCCTGCATCCAAACAGGCCCTAAATAGCCCGGAACTGTAAACCCAGCGTTCAAACTCCCGCACAGTAGAACGGTATCCCAATCTCTACCATACCGATCGCTACAGCAAACCTCCAAACCCAGCGTGCCCGTGGACAAACGGTAAATGGCGACGCTCCTCTCGCGCCCCGCCTGCGAAGTCTCCTGCGTGTGGCCCCGGCGGGGAGGAGGCCGCCGCTGGCCACCTGCGTCCGCAGCTCACCGTCCATCTATGTCCACGCGCGCGGGGAGGAGGAGGAGGATGCGTTGGCGGGGAGGATGAGGAGGACGAGGTCGAGGCCGCCGCGGCACGCCGGCCACCCGCGTCTGCGGCTCGCCGAAACTTGTGCCAGAGGAGGGGGCCGCCGGCGCGCGGAGTGAGGAAGCCGGATCGCTGTGCCGGAAGGAGGGAGGAGGAGGAGGCTGTGCCCGACGGGGAGGAGGAGGAGGAGGTCTTGCAGGCGGGGAGGGGGAGCTCCGAAGCAGCGGTGGGGCTTTGGGGCGGTGGCGGCGGGTGCGGAGGCCGGGTGGGGAGGAGGGAGGAGCGGCGGCGGAGAAAAAGAGGGGCGCGAGGAGGTCTCGACGGACAGAGGAGATTGGGATAGAGGTGTTCGCGGGGCAGCGTGTCTTGTTGACTCACCTCTACAACCGAGCTGACAGGTGGGACGATGCCGCTTTAGAGATCCGGATGGGGTTGCGCCGGTGCGGATAGCCTGAAATGGATTATACACTGGGTCCACATGCCGCGCGGATTGCAGGCATGGGTAAGATATTTTTATATCCGCTAATTTTTTGCCCGCGAACACAGACTCAAACCCGCACCCGTTCCCGTGGAGTTTCCCCAAACATTGTGCATTCCCCAGACATTTTCACCGGACATTGTGCATTGGGTCATGCACAATGTTTGGAGAAACTCCACGGCCTCTCATGAGACAAAGCAGGCGGTATGCATCTTGGAGCTGCTTCTAGTGGCAGAGGGCGTTCAGCACGGTGGTGTACGCCATCGGATCTGTAGGGATGCCCCTGTGCAGCATTTCGTTGAGCAGTGTAGCCGCAGTGTGGACCTAGGCTTGCAGTAGAGCGACTGGGTAAGGATGCGGTAGGTGTTGGCGTCGGGGGATACATGGAGTGAGCGGAGACGGTGGAAGAGGGATAGTGAATGGCGACATGGTTGGAGCGAGCGGCGGCCTCGATTAGCAGGTTTTGGGAGGCGAGGACATGTGGCGTGGGGAGGTGTAGCCGCGAGGAGGTGGACTGCGGATGGGAAGTGGGAGCCAGTGGAGGAGAGGAGGTGAAGGACCTGTGGGTGGAGCGGCAGGGGGCTGGGACCGGCGACAAAGAGGGAGTTGAAGGTGGAGAGGAAGAGTTGAGGCTGCCGCCGGAGGTAGAGCACTGCGAGGAGGGGTGGGGATGGGAGGCGGTGGAGGAGCACTAGCGCGCCAGCGGTGGGCGAGGCGGAGCAAGAGAGTGTGGAGCGTGGCAGGGTGCGGAGTGGTAGCCGGGGAGGTGACGGTGACGAGCTCCAGGGCGAGGAACGGGTCCGGCTGCGAGGTCACCAGCTTGTGCAGCCACGCTAGCGAGATCGCCGACGGCGATGGGAGCATCGGCGTGGCTGTATAGCGGCTTGGGCTGGCAATGGCATACAACGGGGCAGAAGGGGACTGGGGTCGGGAAACACATTTGGGTTTTGGACTTTTTGGTTGGTGGCAGTGGGCTGAAAGTGGACCAAGTCGTTTGCAGGCCTCTTTGGTTCCAGGCTCTATAGACTGTTCTGCAGCGATACCGGGCTCGTGCGCTGAGATGGGCGCCTTATCCGGCAATGGACAACAAAGGGTTATCAGCCTTAAGGAAATATTGCGTAGGGATGCCCCTGTGCAGCATTTCGTTGAGCAGTGTAGCCGCAGTGTGGACCAGGGCTTGCAGTAGAGCGACTGGGTAAGGATGGGGTAGGTGTTGGCGTCGGGGGATACATGGAGTGAGCGGAGAAGGTGAAAGAGGGATAGTGAATGACGACATGGTTGGAGCGAGCGGCGGCCTCGATTAGCAGGTTGTGGGAGGGATGGGAAGTGGGAGGCAGTGGAGGAGAGGAGGTGAAGGACCTGTGGGTGGAGCGGCAGGGGGCTGGGACCGGCGACAAAGAGGGAGTTGAAGGTGGAGAGGAAGAGTTGAGGCTGCCGCCGGAGGTAGAGCACTGCGAGGAGGCGCGGGGATGGGAGGCGGTGGAGGAGCACTAGCGCGCCAGCGGTGGGCGAGGCGGAACAAGAGAGTGTGGAGCATGGCAGGGTGCGGAGTGGTAGTCGGGGAGGTGACGGTGACGAGCTCCAGGGCGAGGAACGGGTCCGGCTGCGAGGTCACCAGCTTGTGCAGCCACGTTAGCGAGATCGTCGGCGGCGATTGGAGCATCGGCGTGGCTGTATAGCGGCTTGGGCTGGCAATGGCATACAACGGGGTGGAAGGGGACTGGGGTCGGAAACACATTTGGGTTTTGGACTTTTTGGTTGGTGGCAGTGGGCTGAAAGTGGACCAAGTCGTTTGCAGGGCTCTTTTGTTCCAGGCTCTATAGACCGTTCTGCAGCGATACCGGGCTCGTGCGCTGAGATGGGCGCCTTATCCGGCAATGGACAACAGATGGTTATCAACCTTAAGGAAATATTGCCTAGGGATGAAACTTTGCAGCATTTCGTTGAGCAGTGTAGCCACAGTGTGGACCTGGGCTTGCAGTAGAGCGACTGGGTAAGGATGCGGTAGGTGTTGGCGTCGGGGGATACATGGAGTGAGCGGAGAAGGTTGGAGAGGGATAGTGAATGGCGACATGGTTGGAGCGAGCGGCGGCCTCGATTAGCAGGTTGTGGGAGGCGAGGACATGTGGCGTGGGGAGCTGTAGCTGCGAGGAGGTGGAGTGCGGATGGGAAGTGGGAGGCAGTGGAGGAGAGGAGGTGAAGGACCTGTGGGTGGAGCGGCAGCGGGCTGGGACCGGCGACAAAGAGGGAGTTGAAGGTGGAGAGGAAGAGTTGAGGCTGCCGCCGGAGGTAGAGCATTGCGAGGAGGCGCGGGGATGGGAGGCGGTGGAGGAGCGCCAGCGCGCCAGCGGTGGGCGAGGCGGAACAAGAGAGTGTGGAGTGTGGCAGGGTGCGGAGTGGTAGTCGGGGAGGTGACAGTGACGAGCTCCAGGGCGAGGAACGGGTCCGGCTGCAAGGTCACCAGCTTGTGCAGCCACGCTAGCGAGATCGCCGGCGGCGATGGGAGCATCGACGTGGCTGTATAGCGGCTTGGGCTAGCAATGGCATACAACGGGACGGAAGGGGACTGGGGTCGGGAAACACATTTGGGTTTTGGACTTTTTGGTTGGTGGCAGTGGGCTGAAAGTGGACCAAGTCGTTTGCAGGCCTCTTTGGTTCCAGGCTCTATAGACCGTTCTGCAACGATACCGGGCTCGTGCGCTGAGATGGGCGCCTTATCCAGCAATGGACAACAGATGGTTATCAACCTTAAGGAAATATTGCCTAGGGATGAAACTTGTATCCAAGCCAATGTGATTGATTTTGCTGAGGGCATCAGGGTTTTCTTCATGGGCACAAATGTTGATATATTCACATTTGAGCTAAACACAGGGCGGGTGAGGAAGGTAATATTAACACGGACCTGGGAAACACCACGCCATCTTCCCGTTCATTAGTTTCTGCACTCCAGGTACGGGCGTACAGCTCCAGTCCTTTGTTTGTTTGTATACATGTACTGTGCAGCCTACGTGGTTCTGATACTAATTTTGTTGATATTTGTTGAATTGAAATAAATGATACCTGTGCTAGATTGAATATTTGAGTATTTGACAATGCAGCAGTGTTTGAAAGGTGACCTTGGAAACCTGTGCACGTCTTATCGCCTAGGCGACAAAGCGGACCGGTTCCCCAAGGTAAGCTGGAGCCGCCCGGACACCTTTGAGCCACTGCAATGCAGTACGTGTCACTAATTTTCTTCAAGTTCACCTGTTAAGGATCATTCTTTGACATTGGCAAGACGTTATCATATAACAAAACTCAACTTTGTGAGCCTCTGAAGTGTCAGCTATTTCTTTATGGCCCTCTAGCTGATGCGTAATTTACTCTATTTGTAAATATCAAGAGTAACTCCTTTCTATTGAGCTTTGGTACAATTTGAAATTGTGTCTACATCTTGTAGACACATTATTCCTTTGTGAAAATATACTACAATGATTGCAGATATTAGTTGGGGGAATAGATGATACCTTTGCTTTTAAAAACTGAATATGTAGCAATGTCACATCACACCTCACATGTTCACGTTTGACTTGTCAAGGACGATTTGTAAAAGTGTCAAGATATGCGTAAGAAGTAGTTCAATAATTTAATTAACTGCCAGTTGTTCATCTGCTGTTTTGATATTTTGGTTTTTTACATTCTTTTACTTTGGGCCTTTCTTTTGAGTCTGGACGAAAATGAATCTAACTATTTCAGTTTCATTTCTGGAATTAGGTTAGCATGTTTTAGCCGCCTATACAGGATTTTTTTTATCTAAGCAACAGAAGGGGTGAGCACCTGCTGATTAGGTTATGTTAAAAATAAAAAAATAAAGTTATTTACAGCTAAAACAGGGGAAAAAAAGAGAGACAGAAACAAGCCTATATAGGAATTGGGTAGGGAACTGGAAATAGTCGAAGTATAATATGGTAGTACAACACGTCTATCAAGCCGAGAGTTAGCTGTTGCAGGAGATGTGCAGGGCTCATGCTTTGAAAAGTGTAGTATTATGTCGGGTAGTTCAATTTGTTCAAGTTTAGGGCACTATGGTCAGTTATGTGACCTTATGCTCATCATGTCTAGTTTCTTGGATCATTACCACGATTTGGCAGGCCTCAATTCGTGCAGTTCATTTTTGCGCGTCTGGCCAGCCAAATCGGGGCAACCGAATTGTCCGCTGAATTTTGGCTGTGGTTGACGCTTTGGCAGGGGTGGCGTGGGGCAGAATCCAAACAAACCCTTGTAACTGTTTTCTGATAGGTGATATCGATCCTGGGGACCTTTCCTTGAAGCCGTGAGAGCCATGATCAAGAGCCTTGATTTGTGAAATATAAGTTTGGTTTTAAAAAGAGACGACATATTAGTGGTGTAGATAAATATCTTGTATGGTGGATACTTTATTTGGCTCCCTTTTTTACTGAAAGTGAATCAAAGTGTTTTGGTTTCATTTTTGGCATGAGGATGGCAGTTCGAAACTTCGAATCTATGCAGGAATTCAGTGGGAATAACAAACCAATGGTCAATTTACTGGGTGGTATAGAAAACTGGATATATGACAATGGAAGGCCACACCTAGGTTTGGTCAGGTTAATCTTGTTAGGAGTAGGGCCTTTCATGGAATTTGCAGATGTGCCTTGGAAGCCTTTCAGTTGGCTTATTCTCATTGTAATTTTCATTCGTAAATGAGGATAATTAGTTCAGACTTTTCAGGAACACAATTGGAACTAAAAGCACTCGAATTTTGGGAGTAGTACAATGGAAGGCCACGCCTAGGTTTGGTCAGGTTAATCTTGTTTGGAGTAGGACCTTTCATGGAATTTGCAGATGTGCCTTGGAAACCTTTGAGTTGGCTTATTCTCATTATAATTCTCATTCTTAAACGAGGATAATTAGTTCAGACTTTTCAAGAACATAATTGGAACTAGAAGCACTCGAATTTTATTCATATTATGTATGCGAGGTTGTTTATTCCTCAGCACTCGGATAAATATTAGGAATGGTGTTTCATCTGGACATCTGCAAAAACATATATAATGATTGTGCTCGCAGCATGTGACCTGTTGCCACTACCAGTGGAGACACATGAAGCACCAACAATCTGAATTCTAGTACTCCCTCCGTTCCAAAATATAAGTCATTCCAATTTTCTTGGAGAGCGAAAGCATCTCAAGTTTGATTAAATTTATACAATAAAGTACTAACATTCATGATGCCAAATAAGTACCATTAGTTTCTTCATTAAATAAATTTTCATAATATATCTATTCAGTACCATAAACCTTTGTAATCCTCTCCATAATTTTGGTCGAACATAAAATAGTTTGACTCTCAAAAAAGTTGGAATGACTTATAATTGAATCTATGTTGTCTTTACTGTGAAGTGCCGCATAATGCTGAGTGCTAAGATTGTTAATTGCACACATTGCACTCGGAAAGTTAAACTGAATCTTTCTACTTGGATTGTGTTTGAACCTGTCAAGAGAATTACTCATATTTCATTTACTTGTGCAGTTGGCTGAGGTAATGATGCCTGTCTTCAGCTATTGCAGGTCACAAGATTTGTCGAATTAGAACAACACAGCACTGCCAGGTTCTGAAGCATCAGGAAGAATGGAGGAGTTCTGATGGCACAGGACATCCGAAACATGAACACCGAGAAAATTGACTGTGAAAGAGTTAATTTTGTATCCTAGGCATAGCTGATGTCTTCCCATCACTATTCTTTCCCCATTTGCAGTGATCTGGTTCAGTCCTGTCACTGAAGTAATGGATTATGTACATGTGGGTGAAATAATGGATTATGTACCTGAAGACTCGGTAAATCATGTTTCCGTCATGGCACAAATGTGTTGGAGACGTTAAATTTGCAGACCACCTTCTAATTAACATTTTTCTTCTGAGGCTGTAAATTTGCTGGAATCATGCGATCTGCCGTTTCTTGATAGAGGGAGGGATTGGATTCGGTTAACTTGTGGGGTCCAGCTGGCCATCCCTTCCCCCGCTGATTCCCAGACCCCACCTGGCAGGCCCGCTCGTCAAATGTTGAGCCGCATACCAGGCCATCTGGCCAAGCACATCGCCGCCGCTCCGTCCCCAAAATCTCCACATTTCCGCTTCGCTCCTCCGCCGACCAACCCCTCGCTCCGCCGCCCGCCCGCTGGGATCTCCCTCCTCGAAGGAAGCAGCATGGTGCCGCTGGAGGAGCTCGTCGAGGAGGTCCTCCTCCGCTTCCCGCCGGCGGAGCCCGATAAGCTCGTCCGCGCCGCCCTCGTCTGCAAGGAGTGGTACGCCATCGTCTCCGCCCCCCGCTTCCGCCGCCGATTCTGCGAGTTCCACCGCACGCCCGCCGTGGTGGGCTTGCTCTTCAACTCCTGGGGTGAAGACGGCGGCCACATCCCACCTCGTCCTCACCTCGCCCACCTGCACAAGCCACGACGAGCAGATGAACTGGCGCGCGCTCGACGCGCGCCATGGCCGGGTCCTCCTTGGATGCATGACTGAGGACCGCGAGCAGGACCAGGATCCGATCACGTACGGTCAGGAAGCGTTGCCCCCGGTGTTACCCGGCAATGTAGGCATGTAGCTGTGCTCTGCGTGGGCGGCGGCGACACCTGCGACCACTTCGACTGCCACGGAGGACCCTTCATGGACGTGTCCTTGGCCATTGGGCACAAGGGCATGTAGTTGCGCGTCTACTGGCTCGTGGAGTAAAGCCCAAGTCTGTTGGTCCGACCCCCAAGTACTGTGTGGGGAACACACTGTACTTCGCAATTGACGTGTGCAGTAGCACCGTCAGGTACAATTTGGCCACACATCTCTGATTGAATTACCACATGAGTCATATGGGTCAGGAACTATGACTATGCTTGTAAAAGTTGTAACGATGAGGGATGGTCAACTGGGAGTCGCAAGACTGGATGGGGCCGCTGCTAGACTGTCCCTGCGGGAAATGGAGGAGGCAAGTCCCACTGGAGACATTGGGTGGACAAAAGTCACAGTCGTTGAGCTCGAGAAGCTGCTCCCTGCTGCTGCCCTCCCGATCTCACCCTACTTTGCCACTTTTGCGCACGGTGTTGGAGTGTTTTTTTGAAGGCAGATAACAGAATTCTCAGTATCAATCTGAAATCAGACAAGGTGGAATTGATATGCAAGGATGATGATTTTCGCAGTGTTGTTCCCTACATGAGCTTCTACAGTCCAGGTACAGTTTTGCTTTGTTTGTGATTTGCCAAATTTAGAATTTGTAAATTATCAGGTAGTGACATGAAAGTATGGACTATATAATCATAGCAAATGTGTTCAGTGAGGTAATGAAAGTGAAATAGTTGTAGTATACTGTTTTTCGTTATGACCATGACATTAGCTACTTATGCTTTGGAATCTAATTATCTATTGTACAACTTATAGACATGGTGGAGTCTTTACAATTTTAGGCTGAAAAAAGCAGTTAAGTCATTACTCTGCACTCCAGATGTCTGCCCTGTGCCTCTATTTAAACCTGCATATTTCTTAGCTCTGATCAGTTAAATGTCACTTAATAAATAAAATTTGTGGATCATTCTATGTGTGCTAAAAAAATTGAAGGTGTTCATCATGAGGTTTGAGTCAATCTTCTCTGAATGATTTGTGCAAGTGGTGGTTGTTAATTGGCGGTGCTTAAATAATAAGATACTTTCTTGATTACGCATTTAGTAGTAACTTGTTGGAGCACGTATTGGTTGGTAACAAAATATTCACTGATAGCATATCAATTCTGCAATTAAGAGATCTTATTTTTAATATGTATTTTCTGCAACACGTTACAAAGTGATGGGCTAGGAGTTGGTGCTTCAAGCGCATGGCATAAAAAACTCAAGCTGCCGATGCAGGCGTTCAAAAGTATACTGTAGGTAGGTGGTTGAATTCTGTTGTCTGGTTCAGTGGGTGGTGAACATACATAGAAGAGAACCTTGAAATTACTGTTGTAGTGGTTGGTTGTACGTTGCGAAGGTACTTTGAGATTACTGTGGGTAATGATTTGTCAGTTTGTAATGAAATGAAACCTCGATTTGATCATGCCCTGCTCATTGATGAGTAAGGAGGTCGAAATTTTGTGGAAACTAGGTTCTGTTTTTGCTGTGAAGTCAGCACATTATGGTTTGCCATGGACTAAGCTTGTTAATTGCACACATTGCATTCAGAAAAGTTAAATTGAATGTTTCTGCTTGTGTTTGGAGAGATTTCTTCTTGGTTATTGTGCTGGGGAGTGATGCTAACTACAGGAATCTTAAGCATTTCATTTATAGTTTACCAGCACTTTTCCTTCTCGTTGGTAGCCTTGCCTGTTCAGCATTTGGCGTTACTGCTATTCTTCAGTAGTCAGTACTCGTAACCTGCACGATATGTCTAGACTTGGTAAGAGGTAAAGGAAGGAATTGACATTACTTTTTTTAAAAAAAGAAAGGAATTGACCGCACACTGCATGAACAGAACACTCTCCTGAAACAAAACAGCAGAGAGAAGTTGATGATGGTACTGTCTTGTGCGGCTGCAGTTTCTCACATGAGAACATCTCTGCCATGTATGATGTAGGAGTACGTGAGTTCTGATTTCTGAAGCACCAGGCAGAATGCACTTGTCAGTTTTGTTGAAAGAAGGGCACGTGTCCTCACACAAGAGACTCCCTTCCTCTTTAGCAGTTGACCGACAGATATTTGCTCTCACAAAAATTGAAATGGTGGAAACTAGTGTGTGTGGAACGAAGTGAAATCTTAGACCGAGACTACTCAGGCCCCAGCTCAGTTGTGAGAATGTGAGAGGTTTTGCACGCCTGCACCTGAAATCTTCAGGCTGGGGGCATGCAGTAGCAGAGATTTCGGGTATTGCATTCTTCCAGCGCCAGGTTTCTCAAATGCTTCACCAGATGACCATGCTCACTGCAAGTCTGCATAACTAATCCATCCATGGACGCCAAAATTACAAGAATGGGACTAGTTCTTTATTTTAATTGAAAATCAGTGTCTCAAGGCTAGTTATACATGGATCGTGTACAGCATAAAGACGAGAATAGGAATCTCTAAAGCAACTGGAAGAATTTCTGATACATTCTTCTTTTATGGAAAGAAAAAATAATAAGAATAGCACAGCACGTTCCGGAATTTCTGATGGACTGTTCCAGAGCTCTTGATCTGCAGCTTCCCTCAATGCCTTGCCCAACGTGAGAAAATTGCAATTTTAGGACTCTAAACAATGCGCTTCGCTATTATAGGACTCCAAACGTCGACTTCGCTAAAACGACACTTGAAACGTGGGTACTTTGTTATACATGACATTTGGTTATTTCAATCGCTTTTCTCAACTAAAATACATGTATTTTTCCTTCATGTTATCGTATTGCCCTTCTGTCTTCGATTGACGTGAACCGATCGGTCCTCCTGCCCGACGCCGTTTCATCTATCCCTCGATGCGTCGTTCCTCCTTCCCCGACGCCGCTATTCCTCCTTCCTCCCACCCAACGCCATGGATGGAGAGGAGCCAGATGGAGCCCGTGACACAGGCCATGGTCCCGATCAGCTTCAGGTTACCCTTTCCCACCATCTGCTCCAGGCACTCGCGCGGCAACCTGATGAAGCCCAAGTCCACGGCGGTGTCGCTGGTGGTGTGCAGGTCACAATACATGAAGCCTCGCGAGAGATTGGCCTAGAAACCCTTGCCTTGGAAAGAGAAGGCCACGTCTGGATCGAATGGTCCCTAGAACTCTTCATGCGGTCCTGTCTTGATCTGCCACGGACCGATGCATCATCTTCACAGCCTACGTCAGGGGCTCCATCTGGCTCCTCTCCATGGAGGAAGGAGGAACGGCGCGTCGAGGGATTAGATGAAACGGCGTCGGGCAGGAGGACCGACCGGTTCACGTCAATTGAAGACAGAAGGGCAATACGGTCACATGAAGGAAAAATACATGTATTTTAGTTGAGAAAAGCGATTGAAATGACCAAATGTCATGTATAACAAAGTACCCATGTTTCAAAGGGTCGTTTTAGCGAAGTCGACGTTTGAAGTCCTATAATAACGAAGCGCATTGTTTAAAGTCCTAAAATTACAATTTTCTCGCCCAACATAGGCTGCCTCTCCGGGCCCACCTAGCAGATGCCGCCCCAATCCGGCAATCCCCCGCCATTCCTCTTCCTCCTCTCACCTATCTTCCCTGACGAGAGGAGGAAACCCTCGCCGCGCCGGCCGCCGGGCCCGATTGAGGCACACCGACGCGCCGGCCGCCGGGCCCGATTGAGGCACACCGACGTGCTCGTTGATGAGTTCCTCCTCAATATTTAGCCCAATTCTAATTCGAGTCGGGACCCAATTTAGCCCATCCAAATTCGAGTCAGGACCCAATTTAGCCCGCCTCAAGTGCGATCGTGGGGGGACCCTACCGGCCAGTACCCAATTTGGCCCTCGTCGAGTCGCGTCGTCCCCCACTTACGCGCAGCTCGATCTACGTATGCCGGTTGCAATTCACCACAGCAGATCAAAAACCTCGCGCCGCCACCAAGAAAGCAGCATGCCGCCGCCGCCGGAGCTGATGGACGAGCTGGTCGGGAGATCCTCCTCCGCCTCCCACCGCAGGAGCCCGCGTGCCTTGTCCGCGCCGCCCTCGTCTGCAAGCGCTGGCGCCGCCTCGTCTCCGGCCCCGGCTTCCGCCGCCGGTTCCGCGAGTTCCATCGCACGCCCCCGATGCTCGGATTCCTCTGCAACCTCCGCGATGCGCACGAGATAGAGGTCGCCCGCTTCGTGCCCACGACAACCTCCTCCTGCTCTCCGCGCGCCGGTGGTGACCAGTACCGCCATTGGCGCGTGGACGACGCCCGCCACGGCCGAGTCCTCCTGTCTCGCCAAACGGTGGGTAACGTCGTGCTCATGGTCTGGGACCCGATTACCGACCAGCGGCAGGAGCTTCCTGTCCTGCCCAAGCCTGTGTACAACTGGAACTGGACGGTGGCGATTGTCTGTGCCGGCGCCGCCACCGGCACCTGCGACCATCTCGATTGCCACCGTAGTGGACCCTTCCTTGTGGTCTACATGGGCGCTAGCTTCAGTGACACATTCACCTGCGTCTACTCATCCGATGCTGCCGCGTGGAGCAAGCCCATCTCCACGGACCTTCCCCGCCGTCACATTTACAAAAATTTGGTCCAAAGCGTGCTTGTGGGGAAGTCACTCTACTTCATGTTCCACAAGAGCTATGAAGTGCTTGAGTATGATTTGGAATTGTGCAAAGTAGTATCTGTGATTCAACTACCACTGTACTCCAATTGGCGGCGTCTTGTGCTCATAACTACGGAAGACGGTGAGATGGGATACGCCACCGTGATCGAGTGCAAACTCAACCTGTGGTCATGGAAGAAGGCTGATTCTAAAGGAGATGCTGGATGGTTACAGCGCAGAGTCATTGACCCTGATGGGCTACTCCGTGTTAATAATGACCCCACAACATTACCTAAAGTGGTTGGCTACGCAGATGGCGTCGGTGTCATTTTCTTAAAGATGAACGATGTGTTCTTTACGGTTGATCTAAAGACCTATGAGACGAAGGAAGTATACAATGACAGAGACATCTATGACATCATTTCCTTACATGAGCTTCTGCACTCCAGGTGCATCTTTGCCTAGTTCTTGATTTTCCAGTATCCAGAATGAGTGGTATTTTAGTTAGTATCATGCATGAAAATTTAATGATAGTAGAGTTTATGGAAGTGGAATGTTGTGACCTTGTATCAAAATGGGTTGATTGTAGCTAAATATTTTTTATGTATGGATTGTCCTTGGAATTGGTTAGATATATGTCTAGGAACCCGTTCATCTTTTGCGCATGCTATGCTCGGCTGATCGGGTTGTAACAACTTAGTCTCAGACAGGAAGGCATGCATGCGTTAGAAAAATAGCCAAAAAGTCCTTACCTTTAACACTGTTCATCCATTAGCTCTGATCTGTCAATTGTACTTTAACAACATCCAAATACAGGGTGATTACTGTGTAAAGGAAGGGGCATATTTATCTTGAATTTAAGTCCACCTTCTCAAAATGCATCTGTGCAAGTGTGGTTTGTTAGAGGCGTTCAAGACCAATCTAAATCTCAAAAGAAAGAGAAGTTTAGATTGAGAGGGGCTGTTAGAAATATCATATAAGCATTGTAATCTTAGAGATAAAGGTTGTTACGTGGTTTGGTTTAGCCGGCTAGATTAGAGATAAATCTTGTTATATTTAAATGCCGGCCAAACTTATCTGTAACAACCTGTGTTGTAATCTTTTGGGACTTTGCCCCTATATAAACATACAACCACGGCAAGTCAAGATAGGCAACTGTGTTCAATCTCTTTTACACGCAGCAGCATGGCGAGCCACCGGTCCCTCTTGCCCGCACCATTCATCGCGGCGCTGCTGCTGCTCCTGGCAGCGGCGGTGATCAGCAGCGATGCGTCCTTCACCACGCTTGGAGATAGGAGGGAGGCGCACCTCGAGCCGGCCGACGAAGCCGGCCGCAGGATTTACATAGTCTTGCTCGAGCCACCTGCAGCAAGCCAAGACATGGATGCCGATGCTCACAGAGCATGGCACCAGTCTTACCTACCGTCGATGACGACGGCCGTCGGCGAGCCTCGGCTGCGGCGGTCATACCGGACCCTCGTCCACGGCTTTTCTGCGCGGCTGACCGAGGACGAGCTGAAGCAGGTCTCCGCCAAGCCGGGATTCATCCGGGCGTTCCCCAACGTCATCCGGTACCTGGACACCACTCGGACGCCGGCGTTCCTCGGCGTCCAATTCCCCCAGTCGACTGCAAGATTCCGGTTTTTGGATTGGCCCGGCTATGGAGGCTTCGGGACGATTATCGGCATCATCGATGGCGGCATCACCAATGCTCATCCATCGATGGACGACGCAGGATTCGAGGACATCGAGGTGCCGGAGCGATGGAGGGGATCCTGCCACAACGACATCAAATGCAACAAGAAGCTCATCGGGGCCAGGAATTTCGTTGGAGTCGGACCACCTTTGGACGTCGCCGACGCGCACGGCACCCAGGTGACGACAATCGCGGCCGGCAACCTCGTCGCCGGCGCCAACTTCAACGGCCTCGCCAGCGGCATCGCATCCGGCATGGCTCCGCAGGCGCAGGTCGCCGTCTACAAGGCGTGCGGCGAAACGGGCTGCACTGACGAGTCCCTGCTGTCCGCCATCGTTGCGGCGGTGCACGACGGGGTAGACGTCATCTCGCTCTCCGTCGGCGGAAACTCCCAAGCGGCGACGTACGACCACGACCCGATAGCCGTGGCCTCCTTTGCCGCCATGCAGGCTGGCATTCTCGTCGTCGCTACCGCCGGCAACAATGGCCCAAGTCCTTCGACCGTCCACAATGATGCGCCTTGGCTCTTGACCGTGGGAGCCGGCACCGTCGACCGGTCATTTATGGCCGGGGTTCAATTGGAAGATGTGTATGCCACCGTGGTGAATGGCCAGTCGCTCGCCAATAGGCAGTGGCAGATGGCAGTTCGACCAGAGGTCGCGCACGATATTCTCTACAGCGAAGACGGGGATCGCGCCAACTGCGTGTACCCAGAAGACGAATTGCCGGTCCGCGTTCCAGGGCGTTGCGTCGTCTGCCAGGCCGGTGGTGAAATGAGAGCGACGACCCTCCAAAAGTTGCAGAGCAATAACGCATCGGCCATCGTCATGGTGGACCGAGAGGAGTTTGGATGCACCGGAATGGTTATGAACATGCCCCGGGGCATGGAAAACACGTACACTCCCGTTCTTCAGGTGACGTACAAGGATGGCGGGGTCTTGGAGTCCTTTGCATCATCTTCGCCGCTCCCCAGGGCGGTCATCGACTTCACCCGCGGCACCGTTGTGGGCGCTACTCAGGCCCCCACGGTGGCCTTCTTCTCGTCCCGTGGCCCAAGCCGGTACCCCGCCATCCTGAAGCCCGACGTGCTGGCGCCCGGGGTCAACATCCTGGCAGGGGTACCGCCGGACCAGGATGGGGTGTACTTTCAGTTCACGTCGGGCACCTCCATGGCAGTGCCACATGTCAGCGGCGCAGCCCTTCTCCTGAAGAGCGTGCATCGGAGCTGGAGTCCGGCCGCAATAAGGTAAGAAGGCCAAGGGAGGCTGGCCACTAACTGAACTAGGCAGCAATCGAAGGAAAAAAAAGAGCAATCTTACTGATCATTTTCGGTTCTATGATCTGCAGGTCGGCGCTCATGACAACGGCGGACACCGTCGACAAATCCGGGCGTGGTATCCTGGACGAGCAGTTAAACCGTGCCGACGCGTACAAAATGGGAGCTGGGCGCATCAACGTGTCCAGGGCCATGAACCCTGGGCTCGTGTACGACCTCAACGAGCGGCAGTACGCCGCCCACGTCTGCTCCACGCTCGGCGAGGCCGCACTGCGCGCCGTTTCGCGCAATGACTCGTGGAGGTGCTCCGAGCTGCCCACCACGCACCCGTCCAACCTCAACTACCCTAGCATCACGGTCCCGCTGCAACCGAGGATGGCGTTCTCCATGGTGAGGACGCTGACGAACGTCGCGCCTCGGCGTCTGGAGACGGCGCCGGAGACATACACGGCCAAGGTGGTCATGCCCCCGGAGGTGCGCGTGACCGTCTACCCAAGCACGCTCAGCTTCACCTATCCAGGGCAGGAGGCCTCGTACCACATCTTGGTCTCCAGCACCGACACCGTCCCGGTCCAAGGAGCTGTGTACCAGGGCACCGTCGAATGGTCTTCAAGCGACCACACGGTCACAAGTCCCATGCTCGCCGTCGTCGGCCTGGGCACCTCTCAGCCGTCCACGCCGTGGAAGCTGAACTGATTCAAGGGGTAGTCATTGTCCACTCTTGTTTGCTAATTACTATTAGCTTTCTTTGCTTTGCCTTGCTTCTGCACCAGTATGTGCTTAAGTTGGGTTGCTTTGCCTTGCTCTGCTCCAGTATGTGCAGTGGCAAGCTAAGCTAGCACCACCCGATCGAACCGGGCGCCGACCAGCAGGCTTTGCTGGCGGTGTGGCCGGAGCTTATGCCTGGGGCATAAACTCCAAACAGATCCCCGGTTCTGCAGCACTCTGTCATCCTCGTGTGTTATTTTATCAGAATGAACAATGAAATGGCTGCTCCTCTCATATTGTGTTTTTCTTTTTTCCTCTTCTTTTATGTACGTACGTGTATGGCATAGTCGTGCTCTATTTTTTTAAAAAAATCATATTAAGAAAGAAATCGCCGTAGTTTATTTTTGCTTGGAATGAAGCAGATGGAATTGCATCATTAAAAATTCGAACTCCCGCCGACGCATTGCCCGGACCATAGAAGCATTTCTTTAACAGGGTGTGGTGCCCAGCGGAAATACCCACGGTCCCATGGAGGACTCCTGCCTTGTTGGCCATCAGCAGGGGCTCGATCCCTGCGAGGAGGAAGCAAGTATCGTCACCTGTGTAGCAGTGTAAGAAACGTGGCTCGTCGTCGTCGTCGGTTGGCGGCAGGAACGACTCGTACCAGCGACGCCACGCAACATCGTCCATGGCGTCGGCGTTCGGGGGCTTCCGGAGGGACACGAGATAGGTTTCCTACTTGCTGCCGCAGCCCGGGACTTTGATGCCGTGTTTGTTGATGCGGTAGCACCTGCTGCGATGATGCAACAGAGAGGACGAGGAGGAACAACAATTGCCATGGCCTCTTGTCCTTCCTTCCGTTTGGATCTGGAATATATTTCTAGATTGATCGATGTCGCTACTCTAGCTGTTACTAGTACTGTATAGTACAGAGATTTGCTGGGAAGAAGGCAAGCACAAAACAAATACCACCACCAATTAATTTTGATGAGTACACCATACCATTTATATCATCATTTACTAGGATCATGCCCATGTATTGCTACCGGCAGATAAACTTAGTTGAAAACCAAAACCATCATGGATGAACAATATGCACAATTTTATATATAGAGATATAACTAGGATCGTGCCCGTACGTTGCTACGGACAACAAATAATTTACAGTGCACAACACATTCAGCAAAGCAACTATTGTATTGATCCTTTTGCTCACACCAATGTCATAATCCTTTGGAATTAATTAAAATGATCTTCAAGAGTGCTCCAGATCCGACAAAGAAATAATATCAGATGTAATGTAACAAGACATGGTTCCACTAAACAGAATCACATGGATGACAAAGCGTAGAGCCGTAGAAGAATCACAAGAATCACACGCGACCAGCTCCATGTCCAAGCATCCGCTGCCTGGCACAAAGTGACCAGCATAGCTTGAGTTAGTAAAAAATCTCCTGATAGCTTCAACCATAAACATGACACACATACAGCAATTCTTTAGTCAGACATCGCTAAATATGAAGACCAGGTGTCTTTCTACCATTTTCAGTTGCAAAATTAGAAAACACATGACATCTACCAATGTGCAACCATCATGGCTGTACTTATCACAGGGGCATGCTCATAAAACTACAAGTTTCAAAATCTTTACGAAATGCACAAGTAAATTGTAACTGTCATAAGAAATCTGGCATTGAGGCTACTTGACATGTGCTACCGCAAGTGACTGAACCTTGATGGAGACGACAATGCCGTAATGGTTGCCCCCAACCACATATGGGCTGTTCACTGCTAGTATAACCCTGCAAAAAGAATCTGTTTAAGTTCTGAACCATCAACATCAAACATGAATATTAGGAAAATGGCAAATTACTAACAGAATTTAGAAGATCACATTTATTCTAACTGCTAACCAAAGCTGCAGCTTCAAAACCAACACGATTCACTTGCATGTTGCATCTATAAACCAACACACTGTCTCATACATAGCCTCACATAATGGCATATGAAGAAATCTATCAGGAACCCTTGGATAGAAAAAAAATACTTGAAAACATGGGTAGTACTTGACCTACCATAGACCTCACATGATAAATGTGCAAGAAACTTGAACTTTATAAATCACATAGGCCTACCTTGTTTGTACCCTTCAAGTTGCAAACTAAATTTTACAGCCCCGCCGCAAAACCAGCCAGAAAGTTGTATCGTATTTCCTTGACAGCCTACATCCAGTTGAAATGAAGAGAAGATCATTATCATTCCATAAGTGAAACATTGAGTATGCAAAATACACACAAACAATAATGAGATATGCTCCTGACTAATATTATGAAATTCTATTTGAAGACAACCAGGATTCAACTATTGAGCAGCAAGGAAAAGATAGACAGATAGTAATTCTTTACTGCCTGACCAAAAAACATTGATCGTTAACCCTGGAAACTGGATCAAAAATCAAGATTGTTAGCCCCAGAAACTGGAAACAGATTCAAAGGCTACTAAATCGGGCATCCTATAATGATCTTGATGTAGCTGTGAATGTGACAAGTGAGAATTGGATCAACAGTCCTCAATAAAAGGAGAGATGGCAATATTGTGGACGTTAGAATCTGTTCTTCTAGCCAATCAAGGTCATAAAGAAACCTAAGTCACCATCCACATAAATTGAATGCGAAGTGATAGGTCAAAGATATATGCTAATGCTAGCCACAGAATATATTTTGCAGGCATGCCATAAATAGAAGAATCATAACTAAAGGAGTGTGAAACTTCGCATCAGACATGAACTTGTTTTAATTCTAGCTATTGACTGGTGCAGTGCTAACAAAAGAAAGAACCATCAGGATATTTGTGAGAATCCAGTTAATGTAACAATAACAAATTCATTTGTATGATTCAGACATGTCATTTATACTTCAATAATCAACTGCTGACAGCTCCAAGGTGCGCTAAATCCCAATGCAAATCAAACATATATTTTGGATCTCCATCAGCATGCATTTTTTTTATCACAAGTGTATAAGACTGGTGCAACCTCCAGAATTGCACCGAACCATAAAGTAACAAAGAATAGCCATAAGTAATTACCCATTGTACACACGCACAACCTCAGGAGTATTTAGCACTTTTCCAAGAGACCACATCAGCGCACCATACACTCTCATAAGCTGTAGCATGAATAGTAGGAAACATTATTCATCATATGAGATTTTATTTTCAACAAAGAAACAAAGCGGAGTATGGTTTCAAGGAAGTTTTAAAGAAGGGTAAACAAAAAAGCACAACAGTAATCCTACCTTTTTCAATATTAAAAGTTTATTTCAACAATCACAGGTTCATGATAATGGCTAACCCTAGGGACATTAGCTGTTCTTAAAATCTAATAAATAATAAAGATCAACAACATTGGTTAGCCAACATAAGGAAAACTCTGCTAATACACGTGCTACAGTTTCGACCATCTGTCAGGTACGACATCCATCCTGAAAGAAAATACAATATTCATGCTAGTATTTACCATGACAACTACGAATTTGTCAGTAGTAGGCTCTGGTCCGACATGAGCTCCTGCAATTGAAAACAGCCATGTAAAGTTAATTTCAATGCAATCAAAGGAAATCAATTCCAAGACAGATGGTATGGATAAGGCTAAAACTCCAATCTGCTGTATAAGATAAAGCATCGAACCTGGGTAGCTTGTCTTCAGCAGATGCTTAATGAATGTTGTTTTCCCTGTAGAATATTGACCCAAGAGCATAACCATTGGCTTTGCATCAAAATCACAGCTTGTCTGGAAAATGGTAGAAGCAATGCGGCGACATGTAAGTAATGACATTATCACATATAACTTCCAGCAAAACTAAACAGCGCATGGAATTATTTACCAATAATGAGGAAGCAAAATCGTTGAATCTGTATGCACCGGATTCTCCAGCTGCGCGAGCGCCACCTCAGCCTTGCGGAAGTCCCACATCAACCTCCGCCCATCTGCAACACCAAAGATAAACTTAACCGCAGGAAAGGGTGAAAAAGAGCAGCCCATCTGCAATAGAACACTTTAAAACCCAACAGAATGATCATACAACAAAACCCATCTGCAAAAGCTATTGTGTAATCCACAAACTTAGAAATTTAGATGGTCACATGTTATTCCAAGAGAATGCCATTCAGTTGCTGGTTGCAGTCCTGACTAAGTACAACATGAAAGCACATTAAGAGCATAAAAAGGTTGTGCATGCTTCATTCAATTGTGCAGGGAGCAAGCTGGCCATCAGTTATGTGCCTACTGTGTATTAGTCACGAGTTATTATCAGTACAAATAGAGAAACTGTAGTTGGTAATGCCGCTCAGTTATCCTCTGCCCACATATTATACCAATGAAGAACCCATACAACAAACCAACCAAAACGCATACATGTTTCATGTGAAGTGTATAGGTAAAAATTCTAATTCATGTATGCATACAGCACTTAACAGGGGTCAGATGCATATATAGTACGCATACAATCAAATTTGTTCAGTTAAATGACAACACGGGAAGGATGCACGCCATCGCATTCTCATCCAGTATACCAGGTTCCAGTTATGCACATAAGAATCTGTGTTAACTATGTCCACCTGTAATCTGTGGGATCTCTTCTAAGTTATGAAGTTCCAAAAATATCCATGGGGTTATAACTATAATAGTGTGTGATTAGTGGAGTCCTACAAGATAGTTTCCGCGATTACACAAGTAATACAGAGTAACAGTCCAAGACCCAGTAACAAAAAACAAAATGAATTCTCTCTATCTTTAATTTTGTAGTGAGTCTTCGCGAAGGTATAAATAGAGAATTTGAAACATCAGCAGAGGCAAACAAAGGAACACACATAAGGTTAGTTCCAATTGTATTTTTTGAAGTCTGAACATGCCTAGTACATATCATAAAAAAATCATTTGAAGTATGCAGGTTAGCAAACGTATTTTCCTCTATAACCAAATTTGATGCCAACCAAAGGAGACTGCACTATGAAAGGGCTTGAATAAATCATTTGTTGCCGGAGAGGTTCAGGCAGGAATCTGACATAACGACAAGCGCAAAAGTGAGAGCAAAAAAGGTAGGGGATAAAAAATTACTTTCTTATAGCAACAAATTACTTTCTCCCATTGCGTCATATGCCTACATGGTGGTTCCGAAAGGAAAAAAAACTTCCTTATAGCAGCAGGTTTAAGGATTCAATGTGAATCTGTACAGACTATATTCAATCAAGTAGATGCCCCTTAAAATCCAAAACGTTAGAAAAGCACAGCAGCATACAGGAGCCAAATAGACATACAACTGTGGATATGAAGCAATAAATCTCACGAGATTGCAAAAGATAGCATTGACTGATGGATTTGCACCTTGAACCTTAGGTTATCCCGTTGCGCACATCTTATTGATGGATCTGTAGGAAAATCATGAGCACACACAAATGGGTAGGGTTAAGATTGTTGGTTCAATTTGGGGAAAGACAAAATCTTACGTGGTTCAATTTGAGATGGGAGGCCCCTCGTTGAGGTGAAAGCGCCTCACGTGGTGGCCGTCGTTGAGGAGGAACCGCTGCACGTGGTGGTGGCCGTCGATGAGGAGAAATCGCTGCACGTGGTGGCCACCGAGGAGAGCGGGCGGCGGCCATGGCGAGGGCGGCGGCGCAGGGGGTGTTAGGAGGAGGAGAGTGAGGAGACAGGGTAACGACAGCCCCGGCGCTGGAGGCGGCGCAGGGGGAGCGTGGGGAGGAGGGCAGTTAGGGCGGGCGGCGCAGGGGTAGTAGCGGCATGCGACGAAGGAGAGGAGCAGCGACGCATGGACGGTTGGGAGGCCAATTTTTGGATCGGACGGAGCGCGGGGCGGAGGGATTCGGCGCAGTTTGCGGGAGGAGGTCGGCTGTATCGGACGGAGGGAAATCCTCGGAGCGAGGGCTACGGAGCGGAACGGGAGATGACGTAGGAAAAAAAGTCCTAGTTTTGGTTTTTTTAAGTAGTAGTAGATTGCTTAGAGTGTGTTTGGTTCCATGGCTTAGATCTAGCCTGGTTAAGATCTAGCCTGGCTCAGCTAGTATGCCCGATTCGGACGTACTAGTGTAGCCTGGCTTATGGGTTCTTTTTGCATTGCGCTGGCCTGGCTATGTACTCTGGACAGGCAACCAAACAATCAATCACAAGCTGCATTAGACTAGCCTGGTCAGGGACTTAGCCAGGCAACCAAACACAACCTTAATGAGTTACGTGGAAATTCAATTAAGTAGGTTCAGGTCAAATTTTGATGAGTTGTGTGAGAAATTAGTTAAGTACAACCATATATTTGTTTTCCAAAACTTATGGGGTGTCTGTCATAATACTTGATGTTTAAAAGCAAGTCAGATCCATTCACCAATTCAATGCACACACCAACAGCAAAATCAGGTAGTCAGGCGCACCTTATCCACACGCATCTATCAAGTTACCCGTCATATGCATTATTAGAACGATCCCATACTTATAACCAAGAAATATAGTACATGCTTTTTATGTCAAAACACTGCACACAATCCTTCCACTCCTCTATGGCTTGATGGACATCTATTTCAGCTGGGATAGCTCAATCTGATGCTAAATGCTTCTGCTAAACATAATTAGCTTTAATTTTACAGAGCTAAACAGCATCTGGAAGGACATCCGGTGATCTTTATTTTCATGAATAGATAGGCAGAGACATTGTCAATAAAAACAAGACAAATGGAAACGATGGCTGGAATTTGTCTCACAAGTATTTAGGAGCAAAGCACAATAATCCACATGAGGTCTTTTGCACTAACTTAAATACCAATTACCAAGCACTCTGTAATTGAGAATGACAATAGTATCGTCTAGACCAAACGAACTATTACAGTACAAAAAAGGAACGCTTGAAGTGAAATTCACATAAAACTCAACAATACTAAATTATTTATTCTGCAACGCTGAGATTCGTCTTACCAAGAATCATTTTCCTACTATTGTCCATGCCATGCTATCATCCACCCACCACACTGATATCCAATGTCGTAAACATGGTTTCCTGC
Source organism: Setaria viridis (assembly GCF_005286985.2). NCBI lineage: Eukaryota > Viridiplantae > Streptophyta > Magnoliopsida > Poales > Poaceae > Setaria > Setaria viridis. The sequence goes on from NC_048264.2 coordinate 7,673,834, forward strand.
AGCTGATCCTTGCCATTTTTCAGAAGTACCCAAGACTATGAACAGCGCTAGCAGCCAATGAACCACAGGCAGAACATATTTCCATCTGATCACCACATCTTTTATGTCACTTCAATCCTGAAAGAACAGCAAAATACATTTACATGCAGTAGGCCATGTCCTAAACTAATTTTTGACTAAAGGAAACCTGAATAATCATGTAGAAGTTGCAGCACTAAAACATATTACTCACATCTCAAGTAAAATAATCTGATTGACAAAATAAACAGGGCTTACTGAAATAAAAAGGAATAAAGTGAAAAAGGAAAGAGGGAAAATAAATGAGCACGAACCGAGTACATAAGAGCTCCAGTCATTGGCACAATGGTGTTTCATTGGACGGAAAGCATAGCAGCTTGATTGCCACCACTAACCCAAATTGAACATAATCATATATGATCACTGGGAGATGATGCCTTCGCAGAATTTTATCGAAAATGCCTGATAACATTTGAGCAAGGCAATTGTATCCATGCTAAAATCAACAGGTCAAGTATGGTGTGAATACCTTCATGGCTGCCTCCAATGTGTGAAAATCATAGCCAGGTCGAATTATTCTGGCCATGATGACTACTTCCAATTTAATCGCAAGTTCAGAGCTTCCATTTGATTCCAGTTAACACCAGCCAACAATATGGCATCGATTTCCATTGGTTGTGCATTTTATCCATTTCATGTTTCTAGAACTGGATCATTTGTACCATCCAAGAATGAATCATCCAAGCCACATTTTCTGAAGATACTGCAGATATATGAGCACATGATAAAAATTCAGAAGTATAGATGAAATCCGACCTGCCAATCACATATATGATATGCCCTTCTCTGTTGTCTGATGCTCTGATGGAAACAAATTTTGAAGGGAGAGTGTTTTCAGAGGAAAAAAGGTATTATTTATCTTATTCTACTGGCAGACAGTGCAGGATGGATTCTTAAGAATGGTTTCAGCTAAATGGAAATTATGCATGTTAGGTTATACTACGAACGGTCATGTTGCCCTGAAATGATGGCACTAAATAATTCAAGTATGATTTCAAAGAGACCCCAAAAAATCCATTAAAAAGATAAACCTTCTATCAGCATTTTTTTGAATATGAAAACAACACTCATGTCAAGATTCAGGCAAAAGTAATCACTGCCTAAAAATTGGTGTATGTGTTTCATATGTTCTCTAGCAGCTTGAAATTAATTCACCATAGCCATTGAACTGAGAAACAATTTCAATTGTGAAGAATGACTATGAGGTCTGGGCAATATCATGATTCACAACCTAAACTAAGATATATCAATAGACTGGAGTGCAATAGTACAGGTAACCAGAAGAACACGTTCGTGCACTATCTCTAAACTGAACAGCATGCTCGAGTAAAATTGAGGGCATCCCCATAACCAATGCAATATGGTTCATTGTACTGAAGTTCTTAGAACGATGTGAACATTCTACTCACGGTATTCTTTATAGTCTGTTCATCGTTCGATTCCAGATTCTTTCATGGAAAGAATGTTCACTGCCCAATCTAAAATGCGGTGACAGCATTGAGTGAAGTGCAAATGGGAAAAAATGTAGGAATTAGCACTGAAGAAGTCAATAAGGATAATTGGACGTGGAACTAAATGAATACGCAATTAGCCAAAAGTATAAAATACAATATGCTGTGTAGCTTGATCAGAACACCAACCGAAAAAAGGCATTAAGAAAACGACTGACCTTGGGAATGCTTTAAACAGAATCACATGCACATGGCTCCCTTCTCCCAGCGAACTAGGTCCTCTCAGAACCATGTAGGAAAATGAAAGGTCCTCTCAGAACTGTATAGGAAAATGAAAATTAATTTCACATTTTACCTCCATGAGACCTCTAGCATAGTACTGAATATCCAAGCTCATGTGTTGGCATTCACAATATATATGATCTGCATGCTGCATAGCAGGAGCCATTTAGCTTAAAGAATTTACTGTTATACCTGATGACAAAGCAATAGCAAGCTTCCTATCTGAAGTGGACGCTTCCTACCTAGACGTGCATATCAATCTATTACAAATAATTGTGAAACAGAAATAACATAATTGTGCACAAGGAAATCTATTTGTAATTGCAGACCTAACAAACATGATAAGCCATGAAAACCTTGGTTGAATGCTAGGATCATGTAATTGGCCTATTATTGTAACTGTTGTCTATTTTTTTAGAAAACAAGACAAATAGATCTAAGGTTCACGGAAGAACATAGATACACTGCATTATGTTTAACAATTAGTGTTTTACAGTGCAATAGTCCGATATTCCACTATTTTTGCTGAGATGTAGAGTTAACTATCACATAGCAAATGGCTTAAACTGATCGCGTAAGCTGAACATTTTTGGCATCAAGAACTTTTCAAGATGAAGAAGAATTAGTGCCTCACATGATTGTTTTTATCGTTGTCAAATTGAGCTGCAGCAGTACAATACAAGGCAGTGCTCGTTGCTGCCAATTTTCAGGAAAATTGAAGAATTAGATGGAGCCACAGCAATCACTGAATTTAAGAACTACTAACACGAAAGCGAGCTCATGATGAAGCTCCACGACCGGGACTCGGCCTGGCTTGCGTCCGCGTCACACCCGTAGCGGCACGCAGGCGTGACTCTCCTGCACCTCGCAGCTGCCGCTGCCGCGGCCGTCGTGGCATCGGGCTCTGCGGCCATCTTGTCCAGACTCTCCACCCTCTCCAACTCCGCGTCGAGTTCGCCTCTATACACCATGCTGGGTCACTGTCGACATAAATCTGATGGCTTAGAACGTACCGATGCTTAGCCAGCCCTGCATATGGATGGGGAAGGAGGAGCGGCATGGACAGGGATGGGACTATGGAGACCAAGGCGAAGCCACCCTCACCGATCTGACGATACCTCGCCCTTGATCCGAGCTCGATCCCTCGTCCTTAGTTAGCAGAAGAATCCCCAGGTAGATGCCAGACTTTCAAGCGAGATCGCAACAGCGGCATTAAGTCCGTGCGGGGCCGCGGCACCGTGGGCGAGATCGCGCGGGGCAGCGACGGTGGCGGCGGCGGCGCATGATGGCGTGGATGGGGAGGAGACGCAGGGGCAGGGTGGGGGCGCCGGGCGGAGTGGCGGCGCAGGATCAAAATCATCAAGAAAACAAAAGGAGAGAATGTGAAAACAAGTCACGAGTAAAATCTCATACTGACATGCAGGTCAGTGTTTGGAGAGAAGTTATCAGTTTCTGTCCTTGGATAACTAATGAATCCAGCTTGATAAAGTTCTTCAGCCACCAGGAATTGAAAGGGAGGAGACCAGCAAACAAAACAACCAAATAATTAAGCTGGGGAAAAATTTGTTGTTCCCTTCACTCGCTGCTGCTCCTCGCCCTCTTTTTCCAATTACCATCGCTCTACGTTGTGGCAAATTACTGAGAGACCCGTAGCCAAAGTGGTAGACCTGTAGCCACAAAAGCATCCCTCATGTTTAGGACATGCCATATTTTTTTTGCTATATGTGATCACCACCCACTACCAGAATATGCGAGCGAAGCTCGTCAAAAACACTCGGGAACATGCAAAATACACTTGGTAGCAACTTTCCCGAGGGTAGACACTCGGGAAATAGCACTCGCCAGTTTCAGGTCGGGAAAGTTTTGCTCACCACCGTTTTATTGTCCTTGCGTCAATTTTGTTGCAGTTTTCTTCTTCCTTTCACTACTAGAAAACACTTGCCCCTGTCAACACATCCTTGATTATCATTAGGTAAGTCGTCAGCGCCACTTTGTAAAATAGCTAGCACTAATATCAGATTATCCTTATTGACATTCAATAAGAGGGACACATCAAGATTACTCTGGTTCAAATAGTTATTATCTAAGCCGGCATGGATAATTTCCTGCCTCTGTAAATTGATTTTTGTCTTATATTTTGAAATTTGTAGCTTTTTCATATAGGCTAGGAAAAACTACAACTTTGTAGTTAAAATTCTTTTATATTTGATCAGAGTTTTTCCAAATAATAGATCAAAGGTTTAAACAATATAAGGGTCAAAAGGTATATGACTTTATATAGCTACCAGAAACAATGTATAGGTTGTAGTGTAAGGAGGGATCGCGCAAGAGGGGAGAAAATGCGTTCAAAAGCTAGAAACCTTGCACGCATGTATTTTGTTTGAAAAATGCAGGACCTGTGATTCGCCAGAGGGTAGCTGATGGTGGGCTTCTAGATCTAGTAAAAAATATTATTTTATTACATTTATTTGACAATTTTTTGTCCGACTTTCCATCTCGGCTGGTGATAGGCACTAGCACCAACACTCAATCCATGTTGGCTTCACAGCTATCGCGGATATATGGGCGAGAGTCCATGTCACTGCCGTTGTGCCGGTTGGATAAAACAGGTAGGAGTTAGTACGGATCGGATGAGGTATTACGCATTAGTGTTTTTTTATTTCTTTGTCCATTACTTCCTTAGGTAAGCATATTCATTATTATTTTTTATTTTTCTAAATTCCTATGTCCTTTGTAATATGTTATAATAACCATATTTCCCTCCAAATAATATTAGATAAAGTTTGCCAACGTATCACTGCCATTGCGCTTCTGAAAAACCTTGCACGAACTAATGCACACTAGCCTTGAACTGGTAGAACACTCTTGAAAATTTAACACGACAAACCTATTGAACATTGGCTTTCAAATAGTGGAAAATATTGGTAATAAATTGCAAATAAAACCAATCAACTAGGGGAACCATGACCTTTAATTCATGAAACACTTACGATGAACAGAGAAACAAGAACTCAAATCTACACTGAGGCCCAATCATGAAGCTGCTTTGGTACCTGATGGCTGTCCAAATAGCTATGAATCTGGAAGCCGAGCCATCGATAATTAAGCCATATTACTAATTTTAATCTTGGTATACCGTCGGGGTTCGAACTTGCCTGCTACCCCTAGCCCAGCCCAATCCAATCCATCATAATTCCTCACGTCGTGCATCATGATTGGTCGAATCGCAATCAAAGAGCTTCTTTCAGACCAATGAGCTTAAACTATTAATAATTAGGCTACTCCATTGAATACTTAGCATTGGCCCCTGACTATGAGCTCAAGCTCTGCAACTCGAAATGATCTACTGTTTCATATGCATGCTTAGGGGTAGCGGCTGAGCTGCCCGTGGCCACAAGAGGCTAGACGTACAGCTGCACAACCCAATGGTTGCTTGATTCAGGATGCACCACCATGGTTCAGATCACGATGGAACCGGGGCATGCACTACTGCCTTCAACTCCTGGTGAAAGCAATTTCTGATTCAAGATCGGACTATGACTGCATACGTGCCAACGGATCACCTTCAGTGTCCCGAGGTGTGCAGACAAGCATCGAAAATGACCGAAAGCAATGCACATCAGGAACAAGAGTTCTATGCAGGATCCCTGCGCATGGTATTGGGCTATTCCCTGACGCCTTCTACTCCAACAAACTGAAGAAGAATACATGTTAAATATATATTGTTTTGCATTTGCTTGGTCCTGCGTGTTCTGGAAGGCTCAAGACAAGGAAAAGGAAGTGTGTAATACAGTGCTGGATACCAAATATATATATTTCTTCTACCCTGGAGGCACTGGGAATAATACTATCGGTTAGTCAAGATGAATGTGAGTGCATTTATTTGTGGCAATCAACGTGCAATATTGATAGCGTAAATAGATTTGATCACAACTGCAATTATACAACCACAACAAAACTTAGGACCCCTCTTTCAAATTACAATTAATCCTACAACAAAGACGCCACAACACTACTTAATAGATGAAATACATATATGATCTCATTTCAAAAAAAAACATATATGACCGTGTATGGCTGATTTTTTTTTTTTTGCGTAAAGAGAGATCTCATTGCTTAAGCAGGATTACAATCATTCTGTATCAGTTGCTCAAGACAACTCGGTACTCAATACCAAAAAAATGATATATGTATCAGTTGGATCTGAAATTTTCTTTTACAGCAAAGGATATTTTGATGGATGGCTAGTACCTTTCATGGTAACAATATATATCTTGATATAGACTAGTCTTATCACTCAGAAGAAGCCAATCATCAAAGAACTTAACACATTGTAGAGCCAAAAATTATGGACTTAATAATAGGTTGATTATAATTTTAGGATGCCATGTTAATCTTGGCATTGTTATATTAGTGTAAAGCGAAGGAGATGAACAAACCAATCCTAACTGAAACATACTCAAACTAATGCAAGCTGACTTGCCAAAGAAGTTGTTGCTGCCGGTGCTCCTCTGCCTCTACGGTCCGCAAGTTGTAAGCGGCGTTGTGGATCGCTACGTCCGCCCTAGCATGGCCCGCATGTTCATGTTGAATCATGAATGGATGCTCTGTCACAGCACGCAGCGTCAAAGAGTTTTCTTCTAAGCCCAGGAATATGCACACAATCATCCTGTATAATGACCGTATGGTACGTCCTTGAGGCCATTCCTGAATGCCTTCCATTCAAATAGACTAAGTAAGAGTATAGGTATTCTTTGGAACACTATACAGCTTATTTTATGTTTCTCCAGCGGAGACGGGTGATGGTGCTACATATCAAATATAGAGTGCTACCTCAAGGCGTCAGGTATATTACTGGGTGAGTGAAGGTGCATGTGAGTTCGTTCTAGCACCCAGCCCAAATGAATACACAGTACACATTTGAAACAAATAATATCTTCACATTCACAACTCTGGAATCAATAGACATAATCGAAACAGAAGGGTAATATGCAGATATATATGTGACACCATACATAATCCCTCAGTATCTGGTCCATGGCTTTCGTTAGTAATATGCAAATATGTATGAAAGGATAATCCAGCACACCTCGTAATGTCCAATGAGATATTCCATCCACCTATATGTTAGTGGATCGAATATCTGCAAGCATTAGCCTATCTCCTTGTGCCTTTCTATCATATACAAAAATTTCTATATGCTTTTTTCTCTTCCTCAATCTTATGTTCATTACGAGTGAGGCTGCAAATGGAGAAGTTGCATCTATTAATTCTTTTAGAGTTAGCATGTATCTTCACAATGACTTACTAGCTCTGCAGGTTTAATGGATCACTTGTAACTAAGACATTTTACTGTATTTCATCTTCATCTGAAGAACCTTCATAGTCTGGGCCTTTACTGTACTAAGATATTTTTCAGACAAAGGATCTCAGTGGAAAAAGTATCTGCGTGTAGGACATAAATGTTTTCCTATTATAGGATCGGAAGAGTTATATAATCTTTTCCTCTTCTTCATCCACGGCCTCACCTTGACCATGAACTCTTTCTCCTCCATTTTAATACACATAAATGTTGCGTGGCGGTTGCTACAATTACACTACTGCTGCGTGGCGGGTGACGATGTTACATATATAACAATGTATTTCTGTCGTGCTTAGTGATGCATGTTCATACACGTAATATACATACTATTTTGAGCCCGATCTATTTTTGAAAAAAAAATGCTGCACTGCTTCATCGTTGGATCGTCATTTCGACTTTGGACATTTTTCTAGTAACATTGGTTAGTGTTCCACAATGTTTTAAAGGAGAGACTGTTTTAGAACATGTTTGCCTCGATCCAATCACACTCTGCCTCTAAGCCAATCTGTTTCTGAGGAAGTGAGCAATGAAGATTCCTACCTAGCTTTTGACCGCAAGGGCAACCCGCACACATGCGCATCCCACTTGCTCTGAGGCAGTGACGGGGCATTAGCGCACTACTGTACTCCAACAAAGGAAGATTTGTACCCAGCTTTTGACTGCATGAGCAACCGGTTGCTCTGAGGCTGTGACGGTACCCAGATTTTGACTGCATGTATAGTGCTTGTGACCCAGGTTACTCTGGTCTGACTACCAGAGAACTGGATATTAGTACCGGTTCGTAGGGTGCATATCTCCCGAAAATGCATCCGGGATTAACCTGTCGAGATAAAAGGGGGCAGTCTTTTATCACAGGTCTTTGAACCGGGATATAAGACAATCTTTTTGTCCCTATTTGTAAAATCAACCAGGACTAACGGGGCTGCCATGCCAGGCGCCGGACAAACCCCTTTAGTCAAACCGGAACTAAATGTCTCCTCTTTAAACAAACCGGGACTAAAGTGCGTGTATACAGCGCCATGCAGGCGCCTATAATTTCATGCATCACATACCCCTTTAGTTAGTTGAGAGTTTTATTTATAATTAATGAAATCAATCAAACTATATATAGTATTTAAACGAATCAATTTAACTATTACATACTTATATAGACAATTCTTATACAATTAGCTAGCATATATACAATTCTTGATTAGTATATATATATAGTATAATTAATTCCTAGCTAGCTAGCTATATAGCTCTAGGATCTTCTTCGAGGTCTTCCTGTCGAGGTGTTGCTCGGTGCTTCTTAATTTCATCCATCGTAATGAAATTCTCCTTGTGGATTTATCACCTCGTCCAGCAGGAATCCTACGAGACTTTCGCATATTGTGTCTATTCTTTTCTTCTCCAAGATCTTGTCTCGAATATTATGCATCTGTAATTTGAAAGTGAATAATGTTACACGGATAATTAAATATAAGGAGATAGAAAATAATTAACTATTAATAGTATTATTTTATATTACGTACTTCCTGTTTTTCCTGCGGCGTCAACCTAGCCTTGTGTGACAGAAAACTTTGCATGTTCTCACAGACATAGTACCCACATAGATTATTCCCTTGTTCCTGGGGGCCAAGCGGAGCATGTGGATGAAGCTCTCCGTGCCGGCAGCCCGCCACTTGTCCTTGAGCGGCGCGGGCAGGGCGACTGGCGGCTTCAGGCAGTACGGCTTGGGGGAAGCTGCCTTGCAGCCCCAGCCGCTGCAGCTTGTGCTAGTTCTGTTGCTTGGGATTTGGTGGAAAAGAAGTCGACGTGCAGCAGATTAGCGAGGGGAGAATAGCTGAAGAGGCTCTTTTCTTTGTTGATTTGAAAATGGTAGGAGGAGCTTGGAAGATTTTGGTCAGCGGAGGTGCTTGGTGGCTGACGACAATGGCAGCCGGGAATCTGCTCGATTCCGGCAAGTTAGCGCACGGCCCACGCTTTGGTTGGCTCTGGTTGGTATCTGGGAAGGTGGAGGAGGTGTGCGTGGTGGCGATTTCGAATTGCTGGGGTGGATGCAGAGTATTTGGCCGGTGGCCGCCCTCGCTGTGAAGAGCTCCACTGCAGGTTTGAGATACTCTCCCTCGCGGGATCCTAGTGCCACCAGGCGCCACCAGCATCACTGCGCCTGGGGCCATGGGCAGATCGGCGGCGGCAGCATGGCCAGCGCACTCATCGCCGTGGCCGCGTCGTTCAGCAACGTCGCCTACGAGAGGCTGCCGCGGGACCTGTATGGTACCATATTTGTTTATTGTGTTAATTCTTGATCAATCGAGTGTCTTTAACTATGTATTGTGAGGACATGCACTCACAAATTGATCAAAATTAATGTTGTTGTATGTGTTGAACGGACTGTTGTTGTAGTGTGAAAGTAATCCGGAATTGATTAGCTGCTCCTGCTTCATCACGTTGATGCTCTGATTATCGAGGGTTGTATAATTTTTTTATGGATAATCTTTTGATGGATGAAAAATATAGAAAATTTATTTTTTTTGCTTTCTAAAATAGTCTATTTTCATTGTAGGTATGAAATTAGATCCTGACATACATATTGGTAGCACTTGGTTTTGTTTTTAAATCGGGTGCCATGGAAGAACCATCTTCTGCTCTGCTACAGTCCAACGTACCAGTAGAATCTGCTCCTAGGCAGTCAATCAGGTATAGTGCTTGTGCGGTGTGATTCTCCGGTCTGCTTCCTCCCGAACTTCTAGTTTAACCAGGCCTCATGCACGCATCCCTGTTGTTCCATCAACGTTCAATCGCTCAACTTGCAGCAAGAGAGCCACATGATGAAGCATCACACCATATACTACTGAGAGAGAGGAACAATGCAGTCTGCTCTCTACATGCGGCTGACTATTTCCTGGTGCCTACCATACCTATATGTCGGGTAAATTCTTTATTTTTCCTTGCCATTCACTGATGCGCTTTACCCTGTCTTTCTCTTCCAGTTTCCCTTGCTCTTCTTGGTGGTGACAGACTGATCTTAGGGGCCCTTGGCAACACACTAGTAGCAAATATATATATGTAGCGCCATAGTAACATCACAATTTATTAAAGACATGATGCAGTCAAGTGGTATCAATAAGATACGGAGAAGCAGTACGGTTTCATATAATCATTACTGCAGGTGCATATACTCTGTATGATTAGGATAAAAACCAACATATAGTCGATTCCTTCTCGACTACTATAGTATAATACCACTTTTTACATGATACAAGTGACGAGTACATTCATTCTCGAATACTATAGTACAATACCATTTTACGTGTTAGGAGTTACAAGCCCCGTATGACGGGCATGATACCCATAACTATTGCCCTTTTTTTCAGAAAAAAAATATATGTTGCAATGCTTCATCATATTTAGATCTGGAATTACCACTTTGGACTTTCTAATAAGAATGATTTGTTTACTGGATAAATCGACCATGTACTGTCACTGCTGCAGTAGTCCTTCAAAAACATTTCAAAAGAATGGAGATACAAGAAGTTCCTATACTGCAAGCCTACGAGCTACGACTCACCGTAGGGCAGTTGAGAATATGGATATAAGCATCAGACTGGGGTGCTGCTGAATAGCTACCCAAACAGTTTTAGGGCCTGTTTGGCAACGCGGTGTTAAAGTTTAACACCCGTCACATCGATGTTTGGATGCTAATTAGAAGTATTAAATATAGGTTAATTATAAAACTAATTGCACAGATGGAGTGTAATTCGCGAGACGAATCTATTAAGCCTAATTAGTCCATGATTTGACAATGTGGTGCTACAGTAACCATTTCCTAATGATGGATTAATTAGGCTTAATAGATTCGTCTCGTGAATTAGCACAGGGTTCTGCAATTAATTTTATAATTAACTCATGTTTAATTCTCCTATTTAGCATCCGAACATCCGATGTGACACTGTTAAAGTTTAACACCTTGTATCCAAACACCCCCTTATCTGTCCCGATGTCTCCTATTACCACCACAGGCTCGTCACATCCTATTCCCTTCAAAATTCCTCTCATACTTTCCAGTGTTTATGTGCAACCTGTCAAAAAAAAACTTGTTTTTGTAGTTGTGCGGATGGAACGAAACAGTGGAGCTTAGTATAGTATGTGTATATGTGGGAAGGAACACTGATGTCTCCTGTCCACTTATGTGCAAAAATTAAGGCTTCCTTTGGTTGGGCTTTCCAACCTGCTTTTGCTTTTGCAAAAGCTAAAAGCCAACCAAAGGGTCCAAAAGCTCTACGTGCTTTTGCCCAAAAGCTACTTTTTCTCTAGTACAAAATCAAAAGCACCTTCCCCCCTGCTTTCAAGTGCTTTTGGGGTAAAAAATTACCCACCTGCCACTGGTTATGATGTACCCTTTCATCTAATTTTTCTCTCCCGCACGCACAGAACGCATCTCGCCTCTCGCCTCACCTGGCCGCCGGGCTTCCTCCCCTTGGCGCCGGCCGGCCGTCCGCCTCCCCTTGCCGCCGGCGGGCCTCGCGCCGCCGCCCCTGGCCGGCGGCGGCGCGAGGCCCGCCGCGCCGCCGCCCCCATCGCCCCGACGGCTCGCGCCGCCACCCCATCGCCCCCGACGGCCGCCGCCTCCCTGGAGCCCCCATCGCCGCCGCCAGGTTGACCACCCGCCGCCGCCGGCCCCACCGCCCGCCGCCGCCCCTTGAACGCCCGCCGGCCGCCGCCCCTTGACCGCCCGCCGCCGGCGCCCTTCACCGCCCGCCGGCCGTCCGCCGCCCCCTTCACCGCCCGTCGCCGCCGGCCCCACCGCCCGCCACCGCCGCCCCTTGACCGCCCGCCGGCCGCCGCCCCTTGACCGCTCGCCAGCCGCCGCCCCTTGACCGCCCGCCGCCGGCGCCCTTCACCGCCCGCCGCCGCCGCCCTTGAGTGGCCCCCGGCCATCCGCCGCCCCCTTGGGAGGGCGCCCCATCGCCGGCGCCCCCCATCGCCGGTTCCTGTCCTGCTCCTGGTGAATGACCAGGAGCATATAAGGTATGATTTTTTTTTTAATTTGTAATACTTTTTTTTATAATACTGGTATGCTTATAGATGAATTCATAGTTACTGATAGATGTAAATTTTTTTTTATAATACTGGTATGCATATAAGGTATGAACTTTTCAGAATGGAGAGAGAGAGTTGCTGATAGATGTAATAAACTCAATTATAGTCTAATACCTAACGACTTATAAGTTTTTTAGTGACTGATACTCAGGTTACAAGTAATATGCTTTTTACACATAAACATATTGAGCCTCTACTTTTAGATCACAAAATGCAATAGAGAACTTATGAATATATGGAAGTATTAAAAGCACCATAATTATTTATACTAATTCAATTATTTTATGTTGTCAGGTACAATTACAACACAAAATCAAATAGGAAGCTACCTGCGAAAAGAAATTTCTTGAGGTATGAACAATCAATTGTACTGGTATGAGATAAATCACTTTTCTACTATCAGTATGGTTAAATGCAAAATGATAATTCAAAACTATGTAATGGATGAACGTTTGTACTTTGACATCTATGCTTATTTATTTCCCATTAGTTTAATAGTTGGATAGTTGGATTCATAGTTATGACTTAGCTTAGTTCTTATGAGTTTTCTTTGATTGGTTGAAGAATGGGTGATAAGGCGGATTGGGCTGATACTTTTTTAAGGCATTTGATTGATGCTTGCAAAGAAGAGATTGAAGCAGGGAATAGGCCGATGGGAATTTTCACTACTACCGGTTGGAAGAACGTTGTTTCCAAGTTTGCAGAAAAATCCGGTGATACGAGAACAAAAAAACAATTGAAGAACAAGTTAGATCTTCTGAAAAAGGAGTATGTCACGTTTATGGAGTTCAAGAATTGTGCAACTGGTCTTGGATGGGATGAGGCAAAAAAAACTATTGACTGCTCAAATGAATGGTGGGACGAACACCTTGCTGTAAGAACTATGTTTCTTCATAATTATATTCTTTCCATTCTTTCTTATGGTGTCCAATGCTAATTTTTTTTCTAATTGTAGAGATGCAACAATCGTGAGAAAGGAATCAAATGCCACCATATAAAGTTTCGAAAACAAGGACCCAAGTTCCTCGATGACCTGCATATCTTGTTTGGCAAGGCACATGTAACTGGGTCTTCTGCATCCTGTCCTGGAGATATATCATCCGATGAGGCAAGTGATGATAATGTGGATGAGGTAGTGAAACCTACGCAGAAGGATATGACAGTGAACCTAGGAAAAAGGAAATGCAAGGGTACCTCTATTGGTGTTGAAGAGAAGGATGAGAAGAGCCCATTCTTTCGTTTGTACAAGTCCACTTGTTTGAAGATAGAAAATGCTGCAGAGAGGATCTCCAAAAGTGTTGAAGCATCATCAGCTCCTCCAACTAACCTAGTTCCTACCATTATAGAGACTATGAAGATGGTGAAAGAATGTGGGGTGCAAGAAGGAACTGCTCTAATGCACACAGCCGCTTCCTTAATTGTTAAACCTGAATTTAGGGAGCTCTTTAGCTCTCTAGAAACAACTAAAGGCAGACTGGATTTGATTGAGAGGGAGCTAGAAAAGGAGATGATGAAGCGCCACTGATTTGTATTGCCTGTTTGTCAAATTATTTATTGTCATATGTGACAACAATTTCCCTATGTTGAACCATAATTTGTTACCCTATATTGAAACATTATTTATCTATTAGTGTGTTATGTTGAGCTTTTTCATTTAGTATTGTCAAAGATATTTGTTGTATTTAAATATTAATGTACTAATGTCTCACGTAGATGGATGATACATGGGGAGATGTGGCTAAAGGAGGGCAAAAAGGACTACTACTGCTAGCTGAACTTGCACAGCATGCTGGTGCTATTGGAGAAATGGGCAACTTGTATACTGAGCGGTATTTGCACAAAGATGGATACAGGGAAACGTCAGAAACTGGAATTCAATGGGTGATGAGGTGTATGTCACGTCCGAGATATTTTTATAAGATGTTTCGGATGAGCACCGAGATTTTCGATAAACTTCATAATTTGCTAGTCTCTACTTACGGATTGACCTCAACCAACAATGTTTCGTCTTGGCAATGTTCTTGTGGATCGTCGGAGGACCACAATCTTTTTCACAAGCTGAAAATCGTTTCACACGGTCACTTTGGACAGTTCACATGAAGTTTCACGAAGTCTTGAAATGTTTGCGCAAGTTAGCTAAGGATAATATTAAGCCGAGGGATCCTACTTTTTCTACGGAGCATGAAAGGGTGAGAGAGGACCGTTTTTGGCCATACTTTAAAGGCGCAATTGGAGCAATAGATGGTTCACATGTCAAAGTGGTAGTACCAGTGGACGAAGTGGTTAACCACACATGCCGTCATGGATATACATCTCAAAATGTGCTTGCTATTTGTGACTTTGATATGAGGTTCACCTTTGCGGTTGCCGGGTGGCCGGGTTCTGCACATGACACACGTATCCTCAATCATGCATTGGCAAATTTTCCTTCATTTCCCCTGCCTCCTAAAGGTATACATGATTCTTTCAACAAATTACCTGAATTTGTATTAAAATGTACCTTACTAACTTGATTTTGTAGGAAAGTATTATCTCGTGGACTCAGGTTACCCAAACTGAATTGGGTATCTTGCGCCTTTCAAAGGAAGCACATACCATATACCAGAATTTTAGCATCGTTCGGGGCCTCCTCAAGGAAAGTACGAGATGTTCAATTTTTTGCATTCATCTCTTCGTAATGTCATTGAAAGGTCTTTTGGAGTCTTAAAGCAGAAGTGGCGTATTTTGAAGGACATGCCAAGTTATTCACCTCGTACTCAGAAACATATTATTATGGCTTGTCTTGCATTGCATAATTTTATTCGTGATAGCAATTTGTCTGATAAGGAGTTCAAGAGATGTGATGATGATGAGGATTACTTGGTACAACATACATGTGGTATGAGACAAACACAAGGAGATGATAGTGACGATGTGGACAATGAGGATACCATGAATACCATTCGCACTAGGATAGCTGATGCTTTGGTTAGTGCGAGAGGAGGAGAGTAATGTTGAGGGTTGGCATCCTTGTATAGAACTTTTTGATCGATATAGTTCTATTTATGTGGACCAATTACTTTAATGGATGAAAAACATTTAAAATTTATTTTTTGTTTCTTCCTAAAATAGTGGTTTACATTTGAATTAGTGAACGCATTATTTTGTTACGAGCAATTTGCATATAAACACACTCACAGACCTTTAGGGGCATTACAGGTATTTCTTACACAGCCTACAGTTTCACAGCTCCTCTAACCAAACGGTCTTCTGCTTTTCCCACAGCTGCTTTCTCACAGCTGCTTTTCCATAGCCCACAGCTCACAGCAGCTTTTCCAAAAGCCACAGCCCAACCAAACACACCCTAATAGTTTCTTCTGTCCTGATGTCTCCTATATTATATACCATTGGTTTGACAGATCCTATTCCATTCATATTTATTCCTCTCAACCTTTTCAATATTTGTGTGGAACAACCATTGTTGTGTGCACCGAGATGACGAAGAACGATGCAGCTTGGCAGCTTGCTATCGTCCACTTGAGAAGATAGAGTACTCTACATATGGGAAGGCATTATATTCTTTTTTAAGTAACAACACGAATTCTGTGATGTGTGCAATTACTTGGAACTTATTACTATATGCTCACTTTCAAACACATCTTCTTGAATTCAAGATTTCACTATGCCACTGTTCTTACTGGATGAGGGATTAATCTGTGTACTCATCCTTACTGTAAAGTGGAGAGTTTTAGAACATGTTTGATTGAAGCACAAGTGTATCCTCGGTTTGGAATTGAATGTCCATTTTTGTTAGGAAATTTAATTTGGACATAGTCTGCTTCCTCGGTTTTCCCTCAAATCTACTTGTCCCGAACTCCTGCTGTGCTTGGTAGCAAATTAAAGAGAAACAGAAACTCAGGTGGGAACTGAACAACTCGATTTATAAAGAACAAAAAAAAGTCATATGTGCCGTAGGCTGTTGGTAAAGAAAAACAGAATAATAAATCCAAATAATACATCCAAATAATGCTTAACATAATTTACATGTAAAGCTAGCTATAAGAAGATCAGTTTCTTCGACCATCATTGTGGACCGATCGACAAAGATTCCTAGCTATTAGCTACCTTTTGACTGGAACAGCAGCCTTAACATTTACAGATGCCGCTAATTCTAACACAAATCAAGTTGTAGTTTGATTCGCTCACCAACTGCACACCATGCTCCTTGAGTCTGTCAGGTCAGTGCTTGCAACCAATAATCTGCTAAAGTCTGCTGCTGCGTGCTCTTCAGTTTGCTCCCAGGCATGCTATTGCTCTAATGTCATCCACTCACTCATCTTCCGTTGAAAAAACTCGCAGGACGAAGCATCATACCCATGGGACAGTGAACAACAGAGTTTCACTGTGGTAGCCTATTTCCCGGTGCCTGCTATTCCTACAACAGAAGATTTACATTGTCTTCCTCCTTCACTACTGCACGTTAATTATCCCAGACCCTGCTTTATTCCCTCAGTTTGCCATAGGTCATGCTCCAATCGTGTTGGTTACAAACTGAAGGGTGTAAAGGAAACGTGGAAATGTGCCCCTTTTATAATTGGGACGATATGTGTGAGAACAAATTGATGATATGGCGGATCGGATCACATACCAAGCTCATAATTAATATATGTAGTTTCACATCACTCAGAACATACACACAAAAACATTCTGGGGCCATTCGTTCTGTTTGCTTCGGTTGGGAAATGATGATAGTTTTTTAGCTCTTCTTATTACCAATGTTATGGTTATGTACAAATGGAACTAACCTTATATATTTATATAGACTAGAAAATATTATTTCTTATTTTATTTAAAAGGATAGTATTGATCGCATGATAGGCTAGCAAATCCTGAACAATTGGCAGATATCATGACAAATGACTAGGGTAAGAGCTGGCCAAATTAACAGCTAGGGGTAACTAGCAGCTGAACAGGCACGGATAGCCATAACCAACAACGAAGTATGCCCAGGTGTTGCAGGGTTATGCATGGTACTGTTGTTTCTGCAGACATCGAACACCCTCCTCCTGTGTTCTATCTACTAATAATTTGCCAGTTTAACATCAACACGGAACTCGGAGAAGAATGATGCGTGGTAGCCGATAACCTAGTCTTTCATTCTTTCCCCCATCCACTGCACAGCGTTTTTGAAAATGGCATTTGAAGAGCAGGAGTTGCAGGTTAGACCGCACTACTAGTATATATATTGTGGTTCGCATATTGTATGATTCGCAGAAACAAGCGGTGACACTGATTTGGTGGATGCGTGCCGCACGAGGATAGGGCAGAAGCGAAGGATCAATGCATTATTAGACTACAACTACATCTGCCTATGGATTACTTTAGATCCCCAGGTGTGCACGCAAGAGCATTGGAAATGACGAAGGGTGCTTGAGGGACAAGGTCCATGAAACTGCTTTGTGATAGGCTATTCCCTGATGCCTTCCACTCCAATAAACTGAACAAGAATACATTCAAATATTCTTTTGCATATGTTTCAATATAAGTTTGTCCCTCTTCCACTCTGTATTTTCTTGCTGCCCCATGGTCTGCAAGACTTGAGACATAAGGGAGAAGTGCGTAACATATATACAGTGTGCTGGACATCTAACAAATATATAGTGGTACCTTTGGTCAACATGCATGTGGGTTCATTTGTGGTATTCAGCCATATGCAAATATATAATGTAAAAAAATAGATATAATCACAACTACAACTCCATAGCCAATAGACATAACCAAAATATAAGGATGTTGCTACTATGAACGCCATATCCGATTCTAATAATCACGTTGCTACTATGAACGCCATATCACTCCTCTCATATATATGCCCCACTTCAGAGGCATACAATCCAATGTAAAATTTTTTGTAGAATTAATTAGGAGACGAAGGCATATTCTTGTGTGAGGTTTGACATTGCTCGTTGCTCGTATAGAAAAGGGGTTGATGGCTGGTTATCTTGCCATGATAACAAGATATGTATACATTTTTAAAATATATTAATCTTGTTTTTACAAGAAGCTGTCATCTAGAGTAGCCAAGGATCTATGTTCCACCGGATTAGCTAAGCATGTGCCTATGGATTACCTTGAGAACCCAGGGTGTGCACAAAGAAAGCATCGGAAACGTGTTGTTTGTCGAGTGTTTTTTTAATACCGAGTGGTTATGTAGATACCCTCGGCAAACACATATTTTGCCGAGTGCCCGATAGATTGCACTCGGCAAATATAAAAATACTCGGCATTCTCTCGGTTTCCACTAGTGGAGGGTGCTCGAGGGACACGCATCACATCACCGTCCTGCGGTAGGCTATTCCCTGATGCCTTCCACTCCAATAAACTGAATAAGAGTACATTTAAATATTATTTTGCATGTGCTTCAAAATACTTCTATTCCTCTTCCACTTTTTATTTGCTTGCTACCCTGTGTTCTAGAGAGAAGGGAGAAGTGTATGATACATGATGTGCTGGACATGTACCAATGCAACTACAAAGTGTGCTATATATATCCTTTGAGGGATCGGCAATTACCGATAGATTAGTTGCATGTGGGTGCATTTTCTGGCATTTAAGTATATGGACTATACAATGTCAGGTGGATATAATCACAAGTATATGGACCCCACACTCCGATCCACATATCTAGTATGTGTCATACTAGTCATCTAATATATATGACCAACCACTGAGGCATACAGTCCAATTTCAAATAATTGTAGTAACAGTGCATTTGTTTGCTGCTCGTAGAACAAAGGCCTTGGCGATGGATAGAGCTTGCTATCATAACAAGATACATACGTTTCGACAGTACATTAATCTTATCTGTTACAAGGAACTATCATCCAGAGTTCATATCACATCACTGCATATTCAATGTGGACCTGGTTTTGGTTAGCTCGACGGGGCCATGTAATGGTGAAAAGGAAACTAGACACGGACATTTCATAAGGAAGTTATGATAATTTAAAGTAACAACTGTATGCGTGTAGTACAAAGAAAGAAAATCATCTGTTACAACTATCATTTATAGGGTTAGATGGAGCGCATGTGGCTGTCTCCTTGAGTTTTCACTCTAATTACAGGATTGGATGGGGGTGCATGAGGCTCAACAGAGAAACGTGAAGAGATGCGACGGTATAGGAACGAAATTATGATGATAGGTGCCTGCCACGCATTTTGCCTAGATCGCAACAGGTTGTCGCTTAACCTGGTTCAACTGCTACTGCTGTGTTACTATTCCAGCAGCTAGTCTGGGACACTAAAATACACGGTGTATCTACGTGTGCCTACAGAGTAATCGATGATCTGACGCTCTACCACTGTGTGCGCAAACATGTTTTCTTCTAAAGACCTCTTTCCCTTTTGTTAATATCGTTGATGCATGGTTACTGCAGGGAACCTCATCCATACCGGTTTTAGGTATGGCACAACGAAGACAACACGGATGAGGTCATCTTTAATTGTGCATGTCGGTTATATAGCTGGCACGGATAATAATCCGTATCATTGTCACCGATACGGATATTTAAGTACACGCATCGGCTTGAAAATACACCTGACATGGATTGTTACGTATCATCTAGATTGTTGAAATGTTGATTTCAACTTTTAATTTGGATCACCTTGAGAGGGCCACGGTGTGCACACGAGCATCAAAAAATGACTGAAAGCATTGGAGGAACAAGTTCTGTTCAAGCGCAGTGTGGTAGGCTATAATTTCCTGACACCTTCCACTCCAACAAACTGAAAAAGAATACATGCCAAAAAATTCGTTTGGATATGCTTGTTGCATTTACATCCTGAAAAGCTCAAGACAAGAAGAAAGAAGTGTGCAATACAGTGCCGGATACAAAATATATATAGTGTTGCTACCCTGGTCCACTGGTAGAGAATTGACCTTTAGTCCCGGTTGGTAGGGTGCATATCTCTCGGATATCCATCCGGGATAAACCAACCGGGACAAAAGGGGGGGTCTTTAGTCCCGGGTATTTTAACCGGGAGTAAAGGACCCCCTTTAGTCCCGGTTGGTGTCACCAACCGGGACTAAAGGGCCTGCCACGCCAGGCGCGGGACAGGCCCTTTAGTCCCGGTTGGTGACACCAACCGGGACTAAAGGGGGTCCCTTTAGTCCCGGTTGGATTTCCCAACCGGGACTAAAGGGGCCCGGCTCAATTCCAACCGGGACTAAATTGCGCTTGCATGGCACTGGTGACGCCTGAATTTTTCATGCATGCATCACGTATACGCGGCCCTTTTAATTTGTTAACCTTGTAGTTGAGATTTTTTTAGAACGAAATCAACTAGTATTTAAACGAATGGGATTTGTAATTATACAACTACTATATATATACACAATCCTTATACACAATTCATATACACAATTCAACTAGCTTAATTAGTACAAATCGATCATATATACAAATAAATCAAAGTATCTTCCTACGATCTTCCCGTCGTGGTGTTGCTGATCGGAGTGTCTAATTGTCGTCCATCGTAATAAAATTCTCCTCTTGGATCTACCACCTCGTCCATTATGAATCCAATGAGACCTTCACATATTGCCGCTACTCTTTCTTCCTTCAAGAGTCCTTGTTGAATATTTAACATCTATAATTTGGAAATTTGTGAATGTTACATGAACAAATACATATAAGGAGCTAGAAAATAATTAACTAGTAATATATTTATTTTACGTACTTTAAAGTTGTGCGGCGTCATCTTCGGTCCCTTGGGTCCCAAAAAACTGTGCATGTGCTCACAGATGTAGTAGCCACATAGATTATTCCCGGGTTCCTGTCTTAAGCACTTCAGTGCGGAAAAAAATAAGTTATGAACTATTCGTGTTATACAATGTAATAAATGTGCAGACTTCATACGTACCGGGAAGTCTGTGTTCCATGTAAGATTTTCTTTGAATGGACCTTTGTGTGTCCTTATGAATTGTTTCCATGCGCTGCGGATTAGAATAATGAATGACATAGTGTAACAGGGATAAAATTTAGGAAATAAATTTTTGCATAGAGATAAATGTCCAGAATTATTACAAGCCTAGCATGTCTTGCAATTCTTGGTAGTCCACCGGATCTTTCCGTAACGAATCAAAGACAGTGATGTGGCTTCTTTCAGGCTCAATTATAATAAGGATCCAGTGGAAGCTGCGTGCGTAAAATGTTCATGCATATTAGAGCTAACTAACATGTAGAGATAAGGAAAAAGACATCGAAAGTAGACGGTATACACACACTTACTTGAAGTTGTATGGAAGTAGTATGAAATCCTTGAATGTTTGTTTGTGTAGGAAATTGTATATTTCGGCAAAGGTTTTTTCCGGCGCTAATTGTATCTGTTGTTGGTTAACTACAGATGGATCCATGAAGCCTACATGTAGGTACGCCTCTCGGCGGCATGTCTGAATTAGCATCCTACATGAAATGGAAGATGAAGTTAGTACGGTGACGCACGCCAAAATTTACATGTAGAGATAATAAACGGACACTTACAGAATCCAAGCGCTGATCAGAGAGACGTCCAGGGCATCATGATGGTACACTTCGTATATATCCTTGAAGTCTAGCCACAGCACTTTCTCCCCTTCACCGTGAAAATCTATCGGTTTTACCTTCATGCCGATCATCTCCCTCGAGTTGGCGGATGCCGTCATGTACCATTGATGGAATTCGTACATCTTTGTTGACAGCTTTCGTACCATTGCCGGCTTCACTAGAGGCTTGCCTAGCTCATAAGGCCATCTCGGCTCAGGGGGCGGTGCAGTTGGCGTCTCGACTTGCCCTATGCATTCATCAAGTCCCAGACCTGTTTCTTCCATGAACTTCAATATATTTTCTTGTTGATCCAAGGGCATTGCTTTTACCCGTTGAGCATCTTTCTTTGATAAATGGCTGAGGTCGGGGACTGAACCTTTGGAGGATGATTTTCCTTTTCTTTTATCCTTTTCATCAGCCTTTACTAGAGCTCGTTCATAGTTTGACAAGAGTGGTGTCCTTTTCTTGGCTCCTTCCTCCATCCTGATAAAAAAGTTTAAATCCCGCCGACTTACTGGCGGTGGCTCCATCTCCCTTGCCTTTTTTAATTCGGCTTGTTTCTTGAACCACTCACTGGCCTCTCGTTGGATTTCTGCCCACTGTTCCGCATGAGACATTGCCTCAAAGCGTTCCTTGCGAGCCACTTCAGGGTCGACCTTTGTTTTCTTCTTTCGAGGCTGTCTTTGCTTGGGAGGCGGTGCTCGTGACTTCTTGAGTGGTGCTGCAGGTTCCTTCGAGGGGGCCGCTCTTGGTGCCGGCGACGGTGATCGGGGAGGGGTGTTGTTATTGTCGTCGTCGCTCCCAGCACCAGGATGTGGTGGAGATGGAGACCTTGATATAGATGGAAGCGACGGTCCTGGAGCAGGAGATGCCGGTCTCGAGGTATGAGGAGAAGGTCGCTGCTCGGGATCTACGGGGAGTGGTCTTGAGGTCTGAGGAGATGGCTCCGTGCGGGAAATAATGATGTAGCGTTTCTTCCATAGAATGATCCCATGAAGCGCATCTGCCAATGTCTTTTCCCCGTCGCCTCCCGGGAAGTCGAGCTCTAGACCTTCATACTGGGCATCTACTATTTGCTCGACGCAGACGCTGGCGTAGCCTGTTGGAATGTCCATGCCATGACTGCTCTGCCCTGCCAGCGTTGGTAACGCACTCCCGTACGCTACCTGTACATATAGCAGAAGTAAACAAGTTGAACTCCGATCTCGAGGCCTGGATCAATTGACAAGATTGCATAAATATTATGTATAAGTATACCTTAATAGTGAGGTTGCCGACCGGTGCATGCAGCTCACATGAGGTCCGTTGCGTGATGGCATCCACAGGGAACCGTTGCTCCTCCACGGGTAACCTGGGCGTCTGCGCATCGGGGACCCCTGTAGAAGCACAACTGCTCCCGAGGCGTTGAGAAGGGCTGGCGGTGTGAGGATTCGGCATTGCTCCAGATTGCGCCAACTCCGCAACTGCCTCGGCCACCCGCCGATTGATTTCATCCATCATTCGTTGTTCTAGCATCTGCCGCCAGCTCTCCTCCATCTGTTCCTTTCTTCGCTTCCGGCTTCTGTAAGAGGCGCTGTCGCCTCGGAAAGCGAACTTCCACGGAACCACCCCGAACCCCCGGCAACGTCCTGGGTGCTCTGGATTACCGAGGGCCAATGTGAGCTCATCATTTTCTCGGTCCACCCTCAACCTCCCAGCCTTGGAATCTTCAATGTTCTTCATGAGATGTTCGGCCTTCTCACGTATTCTGTCATTGAAAATCAGCGTCCCATCCTCTTGGCTTAGGGAGCCTCCATGAGCGTAGTACCAGTTCTTTGATCGTTCGGGCCATTCAATAGTTGCAGGTATGATTCCCCGTTCGATCAGATCTTGTTCCATCTTTCTCCACTTGGGAATTGCTGAGCCATACCCACCTCGCCCCAAATGATGGTGGTAGCCCTTCTGACTAGCATTTGCAACGTTGGTCGTGATCTTTTTCACACCTTCTTCACTCCTCTTGTATTCAACAAATGCATCCCAGTGGTCCCTCAACTTGGGCCACGCGTTGAAGTCTGGAGTTTTGCCCTTCTTGATGTAGTGGGTGTCCAGCATCTTCTTGAATGTCTGGAATTGAGTAGCCATCTTCTTAAGTGTCCACGCTTTAACATCCTTCTCGCTATAATCTTCGGGGAATGTGAAATGCCTCTTCACGTCTTCCCACAGCATATTCTTTTCTGTCTCTGGAAGGGCGTACGGATTATCGCTTCTGCCCTTCCATTCTCTGATGCTGATAGGCACGTTGTCCCGGACGATTGCCCCGATTTGACTAACGTACTTCTTTGCGACTTTCTCGGGAGCAACCGGCCTGCCCTCATCTGTAACTTCGGTGATGACAAGCCTCCCTTCCATCACCTTTGTACGACCTCGGGTCTTCTGCCCTTGTGTCGATCCGGAGGGCTAAAAGTTTAAGATTCGTTAATTAGTACGTACTAGTAGCGGTGGCGTGAAACAATACAAGAATGGTTGTATATACCTCGCCGGAACCTTCCGCCACGGCAAGTTGTTGCTGCGGCTGTTGCTCTTCATTCCCATCGGCAGACATGTTGAGGAACATGTCCGCCTGGGTGCCCTCTTCATCCGTGTATGATAGTGGAACGTTGTCGCCACTACCATCACCAGCGATTATCTGCTCCATGATATACCTTGCGGTCTCATCGTCTGCCATTTCAACTATTGCTGGAAACATACATGGAATCATACATGATAGTCATAGAAATCGTCTTAATACAAATTTGTATATAATGACAGTCCGGAATCATACATGTATATAATGAAATCATAAAATAACATGAATCGTACAAAGTCCGGAATCTTTATACAAATTTCTATGAATTTCTACAAATTTCTATGAATTTCTACAAATTTTTATGAATTTCTACAAATTTCTATGATTTTCTATGATTTTCTATGAATTTCTACAAATTTCTACGAATTTTCTATGAATTTCTACGAATTTCTATGAATTTCTACGAATTTCTATGAATTTCTATGAATTTCTATGAATTTCTATGAATTTATGCAAATTTCTACGAATTTCTATGAATTTCTACAAATTTCTACGATTTTCTATGAATTTCTACAAATTTCTACGAATTTCTACGAATTTTGACGAATTTCTACGAATTTTGACGAATTTCTACGAATTTTGACGAATTTCTACGGCGGCGATAAGGGCGGCGGAGGCGGGACGGCGGCGGTCAGGGCGGCGGAGGCGGGACGGCGGCGGTCAGGGCGGCGGAGGCGGTTCACCGGAACCACGGGCGGTGCCTAAGCTACTACGTTGTGATGGGCGGCAGGACGGCGGCGATCACGGCGGCTACTCGGCGGCGATCACGACGGCTACAAGGCGACTCTCACGGTAGCTACTCGGCGGGACGGCGGCGATCACGACGGCGGGACGGTAGTTAACAACCTAACTACAAATCTAACTTAACAAACTAACTAGAAATCTAAAAATCTAAAAATCTAACTTAACAAAATTAGAAATCTAAAAATCTAACTTAACAAAATTACAATTCCATCTAAAAAAAACAAAATTAAAAATTAAAAGAAAACCCTCTCCCGGCGCACCGGCCGGCGCGGCAGACCTCTCGCGCGCGGGGCGGCGGCCGGGGCGGCGGGACGGCGGCGGCCGGGGCGGCGTGACGGCGGCGGCCGGGGCGGCGTGACAGCGGCGGCCGGGGCGGCGTGACGGTGGGACGGCGGCGGCCGGGCGGCGTGCGGGACAGCGGCGGCCGGGGCGGCGACGAGGACGAAGACGACGACGGCGGGACGACAGCGGCCGAGGCGAAGACGACGACGGCGGCCGGCGAGGGGCGACGAGGGGCGACGAGGGGCGACGAGGATGGAGCCGGCGACGAGGGGCGATGCAGCCGGCGACGAGGTGGCCGGGCCGGGGGCTGGGCCCGTCGACGGACGAGGAGGGGATCGAGGAGGGCCGGCCGGGGGACGACGACGGCGCAATGCGGGACTTCGACGGCGCAATGGGGGACGACGACTGCGGCGGCCGGCGAGGGAGGCGGACGGGCGGCGACGGCGGAGAGCGCGGGACTTGCGAAAATTTCGCTAAGTGTGGAACTGGCGGGGGGTAGAAGGGAGTACAGTGCTTTTAACCCCCCCCCCTTTTATCCCGGTTGGTAACGGGACCCGGGACAAAAGGGTGCCCCCGCCAGGTGGGGCTGGGAGCGCACCCTTTTATCCCGGGTCCCGTCACCAACCGGGATAAAAGGGGGGGCCTTTTATCCCGGTTGCCGTTTGCAACCGGGATAAAAGGGGGCCTTTTGTCCCGGTTGCTGTTAGCACCCGGGACAAAAGGTCTTTTTTTCCTATTTTTCTTCTCCCGTTTGTTTTTTGGAAATGGATTTTATTTAACCTTTTCACTGCATTCCAGGATGAAAAACAAAACCTTCTGAGATTTTGTACATGCAAAAATATATTTAATTAATGAGTAAATTGACAATAAGTATGAAGTAATCATTATTTCTATACCAACTCATGTAGCCTGTAAAATATTTATTTTACTGCATTGCTGTGATCAATAAATTATTCAATTAAATTATTTGAATGCGCAGAAAAATCCATGTTAGTATGTGGTTAACAATGTTCATGTATATCTAAAAAATCTTCACCTAACAAATTTAATAACACATGAAATCATACATAGGGTAAATTACAAATTGTATCAATTAATACACAAAGGTCATGCACATTTAACGCATTACAATACAACGTTGTAAAATTTCTTCTTCACGAAAGGTACTTGATCATGATCGCGGCGTAAGTACGGAGCCTCTTCTTTGGACAGCAGGATGCTTGGATCAACTTCAACGTCGAATGGAGGCATGCCATCAAACTGATCATAATCATCTGATTGGTCTGTTTTATCCTCGACTCCCACGATTTTTCTTTTACCTGGAAGAACTATGTGGCACTTTGGCTCCCATGTCTCTTCTGGATTCCTCTTGGGTTTGCTGCACATGTCCTTGACATAGAACACCTGATGCACATCATTGGCAAGTACGAATGGGTCATCACTGTATCCAGTCTTGCTCAGATCTACTATTGTCATTCCGTACTGATCTTTGGTGACGGCAGTTAGCTTCACCCAATTGCAAAGAAATAGAGGGATGTACAGCGGTCCGTATTCGAGTTCCCATATCTCCTGTATGAAACCATAATACGACTCCTTGCTATTATTTCTGTCCATGGCATCTATGCGGACACCACTATTCTGGTTCGTGCTTTTCTGGTCCTGGGCTCTCGTGTAAAATGTGTAACCATTTATCTCATAGCCTTGGAATTTGACGATTGTGGTAGCAGGTCCCCTGGCTAACCAGGCAAGCTGTGGGTGAATCTCAGAGTTACCCATAAGTTGTTGGCGCAACCAGGAGGGAAAAGTTTCCATGTGATGACGGGTAAGCCAAGCATCGGATTTGGTCGGGTTTTTGGAAGCTACCATCTGCCTGTGCTGCTCGATATACGGAGACACAAAGGATGACTGTTGTAGAACAGTGTAGTGTGCCTTGTCGAACAAATCAGTATCATTGCTCAAACTTGATTTCCTTCCAAGGGTGCCCATTCCTCGGAGCCTCCCCTCGTGGCGTGAAGTTGGAACCCCAATCGAGTCAATTGAATCAATAAAATCAACACAAAACTCGATCACCTCCTCTGTTCCATATCCCCTGGCGATGCTTCCTTCTGGACGGGCACGATTACGAACATAGTTTTTTAGGACTGCCATGAACCTCTCGAAAGGCCACATATTGTGCAGGTATACAGGTCCGAGAATACCAATCTCTTTTACTAGGTGAACCAGTAAGTGCGTCATAATATTGAAGAAGGATGGTGGAAATAACAACTCAAAACTGACAAGACATTGCACCACATCGTTCTGTAGCTTTGATAGCTTGGATGGATCGATTGCCTTCTGCGAAATCGCATTGAGAAACGCGCATAGCTTTACGAGTGGCAACCGGACATTTTCTGGTAGAACACCCCTCAGTGCAACCGGAAGCAACTGGGTCATCAACATGTGGCAGTCATGAGCCTTGAGATTTGTAAACTTCTTTTGTTTCATATTTATTATTCCCTTTATATTCGAGGAGTACCCAGACGGGACCTTCATACTATTCAAGCATTCAAACATGCTATCCTTCTCCTCCTTGCTGAGAGTGTAACTGGCAGGACGTAAGTAGTGCTGTCCATTATCTCTCTTTTCCGGATGTAGGTCATCTCGTTGCCCCATGGCTTTCAGGTCCTGTCGTGCTTCCAATGTATCTTTTGAGGTTCCATAAACACCCATGAAGCCTAGCACGTTCACGCAAAGATTCTTCGTCAGGTGCATCACGTCTATTGCGTTGCGAACCTCTAGGATTTCCCAATAAGGTAGCTCCCAAAATATTGACTTTTTCTTCCACATGGGTGCATGTCCGTTATCGTCGTTCGGAACAGGTTGGCTACCAAGTCCCTTTCCGAAGACTACATATACATCCTTCATCATCTCGAACACACGCTTTCCATTACGGTGTGCAGGTTTTTTACGATGGTCTGGCGTCCCTTTGAAATGCATCCCGCTCTTTCTCAGCTGGTGGTGAGCAGGGAGAAATCGACGATGACCCATATAGACGACCTTCTTACAGTGCTTCAAGTACATGCTGTCTGTGTCATCTAAACAGTGGGTGCATGCCCGATATCCCTTATTTGTCTGTCCTGAAAGGTTACTCAATGCAGGCCAATCGTTGATGGTTACGAACACAGTGCTCGTAGATTAAAGATCTCTTGTCTATCCTCATCCCACACACGTACACCTTCTTCCTTCCAGAGCTGTAAAAAGGTCATCAACCAACAGCCTTAGGTACACGTCAATGTCGTTGCCGGGTTGTTTTGGGCCTTGGATAAGCGCCGGCATCATAATGAACTTCCGCTTCATGCACAGCCAAGGAGGAAGGTTGAACATACAAAGGGTCACAGGCCAAGTACTATGACCACTACTCAACTCACCGAATGGATTGAATCCATCAGTGCTTAAACCAAACCTTATGTTCCTTGCTTCACTTTCAAAGTCTGGGAATGTTCTATCAATTGATCTCCACTATGCCCCATCTGCGGGGTGTCTCAGCATCTCATCTTCCTTACGGTCTTCTTTGTGCCATCGCATCAACTTAGCATTCGCCTTGTTCCTGAACAAGCGCTTCAAGCGTGGTATTATAGGGAAATACCACATCACCTTCGCGGGAACTCTCTTCTTGGGAGACTGCCCCTCGACATCACCAGGATCATCTCGCCTGATCTTATACCGCAGGGCTTCGCAGACGGGACAAGCATCCAATTCCTCGTATTCATCACCACGATAGAGGATACAGTCATTAGGGCATGCGTGTATCTTCTGAACATCCAATCCGAGAGGGCAAATAATCTGTTTAGCTTCATATGTTGTGGACGGTAATTCATTATTCTCGGGGAGAATCTTCTTGACAATGTTCAACATCCCCTGAAATGCCTTATCGGACACACCATTTTTTGCCTTCCATTGCACAAATTCTAGTGTCGTACCTAGTTTTTTATGGCCCTGCTGGCAACCTGGGTACAACAATTTTTGGTGATCCTCTATCATGCGCTGCAACTTTGCTGCTTCCTTCTCAGTTTCGCAATCTCTGTATGCATCTCGTATCACCTGACCAAGGTCATCAGTAGGGTCATTTTCTGCAAACTCATCTTCATCAGCCTCGCCCATTGTAGTACCTGCAAAAGCTTGGCCTGCAACCCAGTCCGGAATGGTGTCATCTTCCTCCTCCTCCTCGCCATCTTCCATTACAACCCCTAGTTCACCGTGCTTGGTCCAAACCAAATAGTTAGGCATGAAACCGTATTTAAACAAGTGGCTGTGAATAGTCCCCCAGGAATCCTTTGAATACTCCTTCCTGTTATTGCATTGGAAGCATGGACAACATACGAACCCATTCTCTGGCTTGTTCGCTCTTGCCACTTCGAGAAAATAATGCAAGCCATCAATAAACACCTTGCTCCGCCTGTCTGCATTATACATCCATTGCCGGTCCATCTGCATCGTATTACGCATGAAAATGGATTACACTTGACAATGGATTACGCGTGAAAATCAATTAAAGATCCAAACAACATGGTACAATACAACAACATGAAGATCCAAATACACATATTTAAATTAAAGTCCCAAACAACATTATACAATACAACAAGCCATCCACTGGTTATTATCAAGGAGAGAACTTTAAGCATCCTTGGACGGTGAAGATGAAGGTTCCGCTGACCCAACCTCATCCTTAGGTTTATTTGTGCCGCCTGAAACGGTAGTACTAAGTGGACGTGAAACACCCGTGATCATCTCGCGAGGATGTCCTCAACTGGGCGGCACCGCACTTCGTCATTAAAGAGGTTAGATGCTACGGAAAAGGGGACACGGTCACGATGTCCGTATCCACTCTTTCTCGTAGAATCGAACCTCCTTCTTGACATACGTTGCTGCTCGGCGGAGAACATCCTCGGCGAGATGAACACGGTATGCAAGTTCAACAAGTAGCAGAAGTCATCTATGTACAAAAATTCTTTCCTTACCACTACAGAAGTTGTTGAACTTGAAGACCGTGTTCATTTCGCGAGGATGTCCTCAGCTGGGCGGCACCGCACTTCGTCATGAAAGAGGTTAGATGCTACGGAAAAGGGGACACGGTCACGATGTCCGTATCCACTCTTTCTCGTAGAATCGAACCTCCTTCTTGACATATGTTGCTGCTCGGCGGAGAACATCTTAGCAGAAATGAACACGGTATGCAAGTTCAACAAGTATATGGATTTAAAAAACCATATTGAATTTGATAAGATAAACCATCTAGACAAGGTAGCATCATTTTTAAACCACTGAAATAATGCATACTATATATGACACATCAATCTCCCTCACATTCTAGCTCAAAATACCTCTCCATTTTTCTACTTCATCATCACATTGTAGCAAATAATCTTTCCATCTCCAAAGCATAAATCAAAGCATAACACGAGGATGAAGTAGCAAACCTTCGCAACACTTGTGTTGGCTGAGTCAAATTCCCACGAAAATGAGGGGAAAAACTTCGGGCAGCACCTCCCTTGCTTTGGCACCACCGGAGAGTAGGTGAAGCTCAGCTCTCTATCAATGTGCTGGACTGGCTCGGGCTGGAGGAAGAAGAAAGTCTCTGTCTCGGGATATAGTGGGGGATGAGTTTTTATCCCGGTTAAAAACTCCAACCGAGACAAAAGGAAACACCTTTTGTCCCGGTTGGAAGTTAGTCCCGGTTGGAGGATCCAACCGGGATAAAAGGGACACCCTTTTATCCCGGTTGGAACAACCAACCGGGACTAACCCTTTTATCCCGGTTGGTGCCTCCAACCGGGATAAAAGGGTGTCCCTTTTATCCCGGTTGGATCCTCCAACCGGGATAAAAGGGTCCCGCCACCGACAGGCCCCCGCTAGCCGTTGCAACCGGGACTAAAGGGGGGCCTTTAGTCCCGGTTGCAATTACCAACCGGGACTAATGCTCCCCTCCAAATTCCCGCACCCCGGCGCACCCCCTTTTGTCCCGGGCCACTTTTAAACCGGGATAAAAGGGGGCGGATCGAAAGTCAGTTCTCTACTAGTGGTCCCTGGACACTAATACTTAATTGTGGCACACTGATATTAATACTCGGTTGGTCAACATGAATGTGAGTGCATTTACTTGTGGCATTCAACGTACAGTATGAACAATGAAAATAGATATGATCAAAACCACAATGTTTTTGACATTGGGTTTTAATCGAAGAAATCCGAACTGAGTACTGGTTTGCTTTCAACCCGAAAGAAAACTTTAGTCAGGTGCAATTTGGACCTTGCCAATTTGCATATGGGTCCTTCATTGAGTCATGGGCCTGCGCAGGAAACAAGAAATGGTTTTATTAACGAGCGATGGCTGATGGTAGCTCTAGATTTTCTTCTCTCTGGTCATTCTCTACAAAAAATAATAGTATGATTAATTAAGCCATATTACTATTTTTTACTAATCCCCTAGCCCAGCCCAATCCAATTCAATCCATCGTAATTACTCACGTCATGCATCGCCATTAGATAGAGACGCAATCGACATGATCTAGTATTTCATACGCACGCATGGGGATGGCGCGGCGGAGCCTGTCAGTTGGCCAAAAAACGCTAGGTGTTCAGCTGCACAACGCAATGGTTGCTTTGGTTCATCAATGTTCAGTGGATGGACTCGGGGCATGCATGCGCTACTGTCTTCCGCTCCTGGTGACCGATATGCATGATTGGACCATGACTGCATACATGCGTATGGATCACCTTCAGAGTCTCCCGTGGTGAGCAGACAAGCATCGAAAATGACCAAAAGCAATGCAGGAACAAGCGATATACAGGGTCGTGTGGTAGGCTATTCCCTGACGCCTTCCACTCCAACAAATTAAACTGAAGAATAATACATTTGCTCGTTGCTGCGTGTTCTGGAAAACTCGATCATGACAACAAGAAGGAATTAGTGTGTAATACGGTGCAGGATAGCATATACATGCGTGTTCTGCTACCTTGAAGGCATCACTGGGTATAATACTCTCGGTTGGTCAAGATGAATGTGATAAGTAGTGCATTTATTTGTGACATTCAATGTGCAATATGGACAACGTAAATAGATTTTGATCACAACCGCAAGTATACAACCAGATCATAATTTAGGACTGGACTCACTGATCACATTTCACACTATAATATAGACGCCACAACACTAATTAAGGCCCTCCATGATGTAGAGTGAAGCGAGTACTCATCACCTGGGTGTTAGTAGGAATCGAAGCTGGGTGTGCCACAACGTCTAAGGGCCAGTTTGGTCGGGCTTCTGAGGCTCCGGCTTCACCAAACACCAGCTACTGTAGCGTGTCAGTAGCTTAAGGAGCTGGAGCTGGAGGAGCCATAATTGTGGCTCCTCGGGCTCCTTGCCAGTTTGCGAGAGGGATAAGGAGGGAGAAAAGAAGTTCCGTGCTACAATAAATAAACAGTAGACGGTCAGAAGGAGCCGCAGCTAGGAGGAGTTCCATGGCCCTAACTTCACTCAAACTGGCCCTAACTTCACCCTAGCTTCACTCCATGGGACCCACAAAGCCAATTAGAAAACCAGCAATGTCCATTCACCATCATCTTCCTTCCTCCTTTCCAGGACCTTCACTCCGTGAGCAGGGAAAGAAATAATTTTCTTTGGAGTTGGCACTGACGCACGTAGTTGCGCCGCTCCCTCCTTCATCCAATTCAATCAGCATGACTGCAAGACATCGATGGAGGAGCAATCTGGCACTGGGGAGACGATTTAGGCTGTCGCAGGCTTGATTTGGAAATTGTTCTCAAATTGGTTGGTGGTAAGTTCGATTGGGAAGCCAACAAGGTCGATTTGGATGGGGGAAAGTTTGATTCGGTGGAGAAGCACTAATTTAACAGGAAACTTCAACTGGCAAAAGTCTAATTCAGTGGTAACTTCAACCGCCGTCGTGTCGCTCGCGGCCGCGCGGCCTCGCCTCGTGCGCGCCCCGTCATGTGTACGCAATGTGTGTTGATTTGGAAAATCATGTTTCCTGTTTGTTAGTGAAGTATGTGTACCAGCTGATTGATATACTGTCTTCCGTGCCTAATGTTTTTTGATCCGACAGATCGTTCCCAGTTTTGCTCATTTGATGGTATGCATTTATGCATAATCTGATATCCCCAACACGCTGTAATGCTTGTAATGTTTTTCTCAATTGTTTTGTTTGTGGTGAGTTGGCTTAAACCTATACTTTGCATGGAGTGTCAGCTAAATTTATTACTTTTAGGAAACTGCTAGTTATGGTGCTCTCACCAATTTGTACATTCCAGGAACTCTACATTTACCGCTCTGGTGGTTATCTTATTACTTCTTGCAATTCATATCTCAGTGTTAGATCAGTATATATTTCAACATATTCCTGTTCCAACTGCCTGCACCTTTCATGTTCATGGTGGTTTTATTGGCTTCAGGGACAGTAGTGCAGGTAGTACCGTAATCCTTGGAGCTGTTTCTGACAAATGATGATCAGAGCTGATATGACAAGTATTTCTTATGTGTTTGTGGCTACCTGTACTGAAATCCTAACACAGCTTGTTGTAAAATGCGCATGTCATCTTGTTGACTACAGAATATGTTTGCTAGTGATGTTTCCCTGTTAGCTCGTTGAGGGATTGAGATACTCCTCTGCATCCTGAAAGTTTTACCTGATATTTACTCACTTTGTACCCATCTATTGGGTATGCGCAATTGCTGTCTGAAATCTGAATTTTGCAAGATTGTCGTTTGTGGTTCTTGTCACAATTTATATCGTCTTTGAATAACTACGCATTTGAACATAATTGGGTGTTTCTAGCTGGCAGCATTTGAACATGCATATCTTGCACTCTTGCAGTAAACGTGATGAGGTAAAATTGCCCCTTCATGTTGAGGGAATTGCTTGTTTTTGTGCTTGGGTTCAGAACGAAGCTCATCGTGGATCATTGATTCCTTTAGAATTCACAGTTCATTATCACTGTTGGGGACCGCCCCATAACGCACCCTGAACGAAGCCGGCGCGGAGCTCTCCCCGACACCAAGCTCATCGTGGATCATTGATTCCTTTAGAATTCACAGTTCATTATCACTGTTGGGGACCGCCCCATAACGCACCCTGAACGAAGCCGGCGCGGAGCTCTCCCCGACACCAACACTGACTTCATGATTATACTCTTCCACGAAGCTAATAATTAATCGAAGTTAACTGGTCCGAAGATGTTCGTTCTGTGGTTTTGTAGGCGAAGATTCCCGAAATTGAAACCCCCACGGAACTCCTAGCGACTTAACTTCGAGGAGATGCCACGACTAGAGCCCGAGGTTAGCTGATCTCGACCAACGAAGGTGGAGTGCGAGCGGAGGCGTACTTGGTGTGGGCGAAGCTAACGAGTAGGGAAAGGGGAAATCAGGATAGCCCTGGAATCACATCGTTGTGGAGCACTTTGGTAATAAAGATTTTGGGAAGGGTTAGAAATGTAATCTCACTTTGAAAGCGACATCTTGGGTAAGGGTCAAGTTACTGTCTTGTACGGGATATGCCTGGGATGTAGTTGTTGGGTATAGGTATAATGGGTATACGGAAATGTAACTTTATAGTACTATAAAGGGAGGTGAACTGTCCCCTCTTAAACGGACACTATTTATTGATAGGACAGCCACAGTTACATTTGCTTGAGATATCTTTGCCTTCGTGTTGCTACTTCGTCTTACCTACTGTTTGGTTAAGGCCCAACAATCCCGTCATCTTGTCGTCACTATCATTATGCTATATTTGGAGCTTATTGTTTGTCCATTTCCTTCTGTGAGTTGTGCATGTGGGTGGATGCGCCGATGTCCAGGACCCAGGGGCTGGAGCCCTGGAACAACATCTCCTGCACGGCAGCGATCAGCCCTGCCTGATCCCAAGATTGGGCTGGCTGCGACGCCAGGAGGGGGGAGGCGTACTGCGGTACTTGTGGTCCAAAGGTGGCATGGGCCTACTGCGCTGAACCAAGTAGGCCCTGTCCACCGCGCCAGCCTTGGCCACCACGCCAATTTTGGGCGCCAGAGGAGCCGCCGTCCTGCTGTATGGTCCATGGATTGAAGGAAATCCATGGGCCGGTGGGGCAGGGCGCACGCGGCTGCTGCTGGCCGCCCCAACCTTGCTGCTGGCCTCCACCACCGCCCCAGCCCTGCTGCTGGCCGCCCCTGCCACCGCCGCTGGTTCGCTTGCCGTTGCCCTTCTTGCGCTGGCCCTGCTATTGCTGAAATGGCATGGAAGGAGGGCAGCAGTTGGAGCCTCAGCCGAATGGTGTGGAGGCAACAAGGGCAGTGGAAGCCGCAACCTTGGTTTCGTTTGCCAAACACAGCTCCTTGAGGGCGAGTTGATGAAGCGCCGCAGCAAAGGTGATGTTCGGCGTGGCGGCAATGAAGTCACTAGTGGTGCTGTAGCGGGGGTTAGCGCCGCGGAGGAGGTTGAGGACGAGTGTGGAGTCGGCAACGGGCTGCCCGACGGCGTGAAGGGCAACGGCAGCTCTCTTCATCTTCTTGCCGTAGTCTTCAACAGAGAGGTCCCCTTGAGTCATGGAGTGGAACTCATGACTCAGGAAGATGGCACGGGGAGCCTGGTTGGCCTGGATGTGATGTTCGATGGCGACCCAAAGCTGGTGCGCGGTCTGGTTGTCTTCCATGGTGAAGTCCAAGGCAGAGTCGAAGATGGAGCCGTACAACCAGCTGCGGACACAGCAATCCGCTTGGCTCCATGCAGCAATGATGGGATTAGGAGGAGGGGTCCCATCGATGTGCCCCATGAGGCCAAACTTGCCACACATGGCCTAGAAGAAGGGCTCCATTTGCTGTAGTTGGAGGAGCGGAGTTCCAATGTCACGGGGACGTGGGACTTGACAGGGATGGTGGCATAGGGGCTCACTGCATCAGCCATGGCGGCAGGAGAGTCACTAGAAGAATTGACAGCAATAGGTTCAGAAGAAGAGTTGCTGGTAATGGTGGACATAAACATTAGGAGCAGTTGATGGAAGAGGAAGGGGTAGTGCTGGTGGTGGCGTGCCTGGTGGAGGAGAGGAGAGGAGGAGGCGCCCGTGGAAGAGAGGAGGGCGCTGGGCAGCGGAGGGGTGAGGGGGGCATACGGCAGGCCTAGAGAGGTGCCTGTACTCGTAATACTATATTAAAAGTTTAGGTGATCCACCACACCTTGAGAGGAGGGGGTGACCTTTCATATATAGATGCCAATAGGCTGATAGTACAACAGGAAGCCGTATAGGCTGGAAGTGCAAAAGATAAAGGGAGAGTACAACTGTACATATCTAATGCACTTGAACACGACAACTTGATAGCGAGCATCCTGCGCACCTGCTGCTAGCTTGTTCCTGCAAGGCCCTGTAGAACAGAACGGCTCTGACAGCAGGCGCTAGCGGGCTCGTGCAGGATGCGCAAATGTCGTTTTTGTGGCGTCCAGCTGCTTGCTTCGAGGCAGGCCCTTTTTTATCCTCAAGCATATGCCTTTTTCCTGACATCTCTAATTCCCACATCTCAAATTATTTTTTCAAGTTTCCTCTCGTCATCTCATTTGTTTCTAGGGACACTAATATTTTAATTAAACAGCAGAGCAACTATCAAGATGGTGTGGCTTGTTTCAGAGATGTTTTGTACATATGGAAGTGCATCGCTTTGTATTTATATCAGTATGCGTTTATGGTTGGTAGGCAATATATTTGTGCCTACTTCATGATATAAATTTGAACATGCATGTTTGCTGCCTTAAAGATTTTACAAGTCCAGTGCTGCCATAACATTCTGTCAAATTTGGTAAGTTTAGGCGATCAAAGTCGGTGTCAATGTCTCAATACCTATACTCAATTTATACCGTATTTGAATAATTATGCATCTGAACATAATTTATACCGTATTTGAATAAGTACGCATCTGAACATAATTGGGTGTTGCTTTCTGGAAGCAGTGTGTTATGAAGCACATGCAGATCTTGCACTCTGGCAGTAGGTGCCTTCTGAACATAATTATGCATCTTGCTCAGTTGTTATGAAGCACATGCAGATCTTGCACTCTGGCAGTAGGTGCCTTCATTCCGTGGAAATTGCTTGTTTTGGTGTTTGGGTTCAGAATGAAGCTCTTCGTGGATCATTGGTTTCTTTATAATTCACAGTCATTAGCACGTCATCTGGTCGTTGCTACAAAGAATGCTATGTTTGCAGCTTTTTGTTTGTCCATTTCCTTCTGTGAGGGCAATTCAATTTCCTATACCCGTACTGATTTCTGTGTGATAATAGAGTGATTACAGTAATGTTTGAAGCTGTTCGATGCAAGATAAAAAAAATCCATTGAGCATGGTTAAGATTGATAAACTAGTGAATGCAATGCAATGGACAGCTAGTTCCAATTTGTAGCTTAATTCTGAATACATGACAAACATGTATTTCCTTTGTCTGAATATGTGTCACCATGGCTGCTTCAAAGTTTCTTTGGCAGTGCAAAAGATGCCACCAGCCAAGTATAATGTACAGACACTTGTAACACCTGCTGATTGCTTGTGTGTTGCCTTGAAGATTCTACTAGTCCAGTGCTGCCACAAAATTCTGTCAAATTTGGTAGGGTTAGGCGATCAGAGTTGGTGTCAATGTCTCAGTACCTGCACTCAAATACTAACAGCCCCTTGTTTAATGTGCACGTCATTGTCTTTTTTTCACAACCGTGCCTTAGCATGTATTTCATTAAGAGGGAAGAAGCAAGTTTACAGTGGGGTGGGGCTTTATCATCTAGATAGGATGACCTGCCCTATACAGAGTTCATTAGTGAGTTGTTACATGTGCACCATTATGCGACCAATTTACAAGCGCATTAGGATGAGGAGCATCTAGAACAAAAGGTAACAGGCTTGTGAACCGTCCAGCAATCCATGCCCACGCCTCCTCCTATGTAATCTTGTGCACTAGCTGTGTTGCCGTTTGCTCTTCCCTGTTGAATGTCCACACGCATTGCACTCCAACCAAATGGACCATGAGATTAGAATGACCACCGAACCAAAGGACTTCCTGTGTACCTTGCTGATCCCTTTTTTTGATGTCATCCACCAGTCAGCCAAGGTTGAGTCAGATGCCGTGGGAGTCCTGGACTGCCAGTTAACCCTGGATAAGACGGAATGCCACACTTGTTTAGAATAGGAACAGTTAACAATCAAGCCTGCCCACAAAGGACGCAGGCGTCATCATCCTGCAGATTGTGCCTCTTTCATCTCAAAGCCGTCCAACAGCGACCATGGAGAGCAAGTCACACAAAGAACTTACATTTGGTAGGGGCTCTGGACTTCTATAGAGTTTTTGCTCTAGGAATAGCATACTGTCCAATAAAGAAAGCTCTGTATGCTGAAGCCGTGGAGAAGCAGTGATCTGCTGTCCATTTCCAAAGTATACCTTGTCCTGGACGGAATCATCAAGCGTGATTGATCTCATTCTCTCCCAGATGTTCAGATAATCTAGCAAGACTTGAACCGTGAGAGCTCCAGTAATATATTTAACCCATCTTCTGTCTTGCAGGCCTTCATAGACATTTCTCCTCTTACGGCCTACTGCTTGATTTAAGCAAGGAGCAATCTCAGCAATTGAGCGACCATCAATCCATCTATCATTCCAGAATAGCGTTAGTTTCCCGTCTCCAACTTGCATGGATGTGGAGTAAATGTGCATGTCATTGTCATCTTGTTGACTACAAGAGTATGTCTGTTATTGAAGGTTCCCTGTCTTGTTGACTAAATTCGCCCCTTCATACTGAGGGAACTATTTGTTTTGGTGATTGGGTTCAGAACTTTCAGATAATGAAGTTCCTGATAGATCATTTATTTGGATCTTACAATTCACAGTTCATTATTATGTTATGGCTAGCTTCCTGTTAGACATATGAATTTTTGTGGTCTATGTGTGCTCTGCGTGGAGATTTTTGTTTGTCCATTTCCTTCTGGGAGGGCAATTAAAATTTCCTATAATTCTATGATTTCTGTGTAAGTTGTTGGATGCAAGAAAAAACCCATCTAGCACGGTTAAGATTGATGGCCTAGTGAATGCAATGCAATGGACCATGTAGTACCAATTTTTATTCAGTGTGTCACCTTCTCCACTTGTCACACCCGATTTTAAGGACAAAACCGAGTGCATCGAATACATGTGCGTCAGGATTAAGTTACACACATATATGACATAAGTGAATAAAAAAATAGTGTCATAACGAATAAAAAGAGTAATTAACTATTATTACATGACCGAAAGTCTCAATAAAATACAAGCCTAATTTATTACGCAACGGACTCCGAAGGCGACGATGACACCATAGGCAGTTGACTGAAGAACCGTACGCCTAGAACTCCTCAAAGTCGTCAATGTACTCCACCATATTATCTTGGTCTGAACAGCGGTTTTGCAAGGGTGAGTACACTTATGGTTGGTACTCAACAAGTCATGGGGAATAGTGTAGTGTAAGGCCAATCAAGATATGGCTAAGGCTAAATCAGCATTAGCTTTTAAGTAAGTTGATCAAATTTTATTAGCAATTAACTATGTGTAAGTTCGTACCACCCGAAATTAAACAAGAGTATAAATAAAGTAAACAACATATGCATGAATGAAGGAACAACAATTTAAGTCCACCTTTCGATAGTATTATCATGTGAGGGTCCAGGCCGCTCTTAACCGTGACCACGGCTGATCAATCAGTTTTACACTCTGCAGAGGTCGCACATCTTTACCCACAAGTCGCGTAAAAGTTCAAAAGAACTTTAAACCCAACCATGCTGTGTTTGCAAGGCACCATACCACACTTCCGAGGTGTGATTGCATAGGGACGCTACGAGGCCTTTACAAAGATTCGCTAGTAAGTGGTAACCCGCTAAGGTTTTAGGCCAAAGCAGAGCATAACAGTCCCCTAGTGAGTACAGTGTCTTAGCAAAGTCCACTTCTCAAGAGGGCGAGTGCTATACCCCATCAATGCCTCCCTCTTGCCCTTTCGGTAAGATTACCCCAGACTAGAGTTTCTAATTATTTAGCCAAGACCAGAGCCATTTAGTCTTGTGGTAGCACTATTTTTCTGGGTGGTCGCTCCATGTTTCGATTAAACATTTATGATCTTGTATCAATGAAAGGTATAATAGAAGTAAAGCAAGATTAATCATTAACTTCAGTTAAACCACCATATCCCAAGTAAGCACTAAGCATGAGCTACCCAACATAAAAGTAAACCCGGTTGGTCAAGGCAAAGGTAAATAAAATCTAGGCGAACCTTAGTTGGGACCCATCAAGATTACAACTATTATGTGCATAGCAATGTTGTAGTGAACATGAAAGTAAAGGTGAGTAGGATTTAAAGAAGTGATCAAGGACACGACTTGCCTTCTTGGCCTTGCTCTTGCTGTTCGTACTCCTCGAAAGCTTGATCTTCAAATCCCTTGAACTGTTGAACCTCTACAAGTAAACAAAGGCATAATAAGAAGAACAGTACACCAATCATAATGAACAGAGAAAACAAGCTTGAAAAACTAATCTACGCTTTAAAACGAACACGTGGATATAAAGAACCCGAAAAACAGAATTAAGATGCAAAAGATATGATTAAAATAAGTTTCAAGGGATTTTCTACGAGAAAAACAAAACTTCCGGGGCTAAACTGCGAAAAACTGAGGACTTATACGTAATTACACATATAAACTGAAAGTTTAACACACAAAAATGCAACTCAGGATGGCGGGTCAATTTTATAAAAACGCAGGGTTTAAAACAGAAGAAAACAGGATCGGTTTGTGAATACTTTTGAACTATATTGGACTGCGGGTTGATTTGTGGAAAATGTGAGGGCTTAAATGCAAAACAATTAGTGGCGCAGCTCGGAAAATAGGGACGGTTCGGTGAGGCTCGATCTGAGCTGTCAGATCGGGAGCAGGTGGCGAATTTTTGCGCGGCTCGGCTTGGCTTGAGCTCTGCGAAAGGCTCGGCTTGGCCCGCGGCTTGGAGCCGGAGGCGACAGAATCCGAGTGTCAGATCAGGGTCCGACAGCGAGCGCTCGGGTTGTTGACGTAGGCAATGGTGAGCGGCGGCGGGGAGGAGAGGCCCGACGGCGCACCACCAGAGAGCGGGAAAACGTGCTCCAAGCCGCGTTTCGACGCGCGGTTTGCACCAGAAGATCGAGAAGCTTGCGGCGAACTCATTTGGCGCATCGGGAAGGGTCGCGGCGCGGCGAAGCTCACGTTGCTACAAGATCTTGCAGCGACGGCGAAGCTTCAGGTGGTGGCGCGCAGGGAGCGAGGGGCTAGGGTTTGGTGGCGTGGCGAAAGCGTAGGGCGACACGACTTATATAGGGGCAGGGTGCGACAGCTTGGCCCGGTTGACGCGGCGGAGTGAGCCCGAGCTCGACCTTGATGCGAAGAAGCGGCGCGCGGAGAAAGGAAGGATGCGGCGCAGAAAAGGAAGGTGCAGAGGAGGAAGAAAGGAAGGGAAATAGGAGTAGCTGACCAGCGGGGCCCGCGCGGTAGTGAGAGAAGGGAGGGAGGCCGCGGGCTGGGCCGGAGCGGGGGTTTGCTGGGCCAAAGAGAGGGAGCTGGGCTAGGGGAGCGAGCTGCTGTGCGGCTGGGCTGAGGGAAAGAAGAAAAGAAGATGCAGCCCAAAAGAGAAAAGATAGAAAGGAAAAGGGATAGTTTGAAATCAAATTTTGAAATTTAAACTTCAATTCAAATCCAAGCACACAAAAGATATGCAGCAGCATGAATGCACAACGAACTCCTATGATGGATTAATTTAATTTAAGAAATAAAATTAAATGCTTAGAAATTTAAATAACATCCTAATTGAGCAATTTTTAGTGAATTTGAATTCTTTTAAATTTTGGGTGTCAGACCACTTCAAAGTTTGTTGAGCGGTTGAGCCATGGTTCCAAACTTATATGCAGTGCAAAAGAATCTAGCACCTGAAGATCTAGAGGATGAAACTTAGCAACGTAGGCTGCATGTCTCACACAGTAATTACTACGGTATGTTGCAAGATTGGCCCATGGTTCACAGAGTAAACAAAGAGCCATATGTTACAGGATGTTGTTCAGCATACGCCATTTCCCGATGCCTTCAATTCCCACATCTCACTTTTTTTTTTGTTATCTCGAGTTTCCTCTCATAATCTCTTTGTATCTTAGATGCCAATATATTTTCACTAAAAGGAGAGGCACCATCAAGATGGTTCGGCTTGTTCAGAGATATGGAAGCGCGTCGCACCATACTTATATCAGTATGCGCTAGCAGGCAATTAATTTGTGCCTAGCTACTTCATCGTGTACAAATTTTTAACATGCATGTTTGTTGGTTTAAATATTCTACCAGACCAGTGTGTTGCCACAATATTTTGTCAAATTTGACCAATAAGGTTAGGAAATCAAAGTTAGTGTTAAAGCCTCACTATCAGAAATCCTTTATTATTTTTGAGACAATGGCACCTAGGACCAACTGTGTAGAAAGAAATATTGAGACGATACTCACAAGCAAACAAAGGGTACAT
This sequence comes from Setaria viridis, assembly GCF_005286985.2. Lineage (NCBI taxonomy): Eukaryota > Viridiplantae > Streptophyta > Magnoliopsida > Poales > Poaceae > Setaria > Setaria viridis. The sequence goes on from NC_048264.2 coordinate 7,716,836, forward strand.
ACGTAACTTGTCGAAGTTATCTGCCAATGCGTAGTAAAAACAAAATAAGTTAATGCTGTTTGGAACAAATTCATCCAATCAAACTATTATGTACTCACACTGTCCCAAATTACTATTCGTTTTGGATTTTCTAGGTACATGATTTTTGCTACGTACGTAGACATAGCATATATCTAGGTGCATAGCAAAAGCTATGAATCTAGAAAACCAAAACAAATAATAATTTGGGAAGGAGGGAGTACACCATTATAAGCTGAGTAGCTACTACGTTACCACATAAGTAAGGGTGCCAAGGTGGTACACACGAACAGTCTGCCGGTTCCTCTCCAGCACCAGGATGACATGCCTTGCTTATTCCATCTGCACAAGTTTGCCACCCATGCGGGAGACTTCCTGGTGCTAACATGTGTCTTTTTCCCAATGTCTCCAATTCCCATGTCACCCAGTTTCTCGTTTTTTGTCTCTTCGATATCATCGTCTCGTTTGTGTATGTGGATACTAGCTATTATGCTCACTGATAGGGGCGGTGATATCATAGTGTGGGTAATTGTGAAAAGGTATCTTTTGCTTCTTCCGGAGAAGATGGAGCAGTGTATAAACGTTGTATTTATGTTGGTTATGGGCTTATGGTTGGTAGGCAATTAAATCATGCCTGTTTTGTTATATTGATTTAAAATCGTACCTTGGCTTGAATGTACCGCTAGTTAAACGTTCGTGTCCGTGAAATTGCTTGACTTTGTGCCCCCAATATGTTCTCCCAGATGCCATTCTTAGTCAGGGGTTTCATGAGAAAGCTTCCAAGAATTTCATATGTTGTTGCTTCCAATATGTTGTTGCTTCCAAGACTGACTCATCGTCTTAACTGATTTTTTTTGACAAATGAAACCGTACCGCCAATGCAGAATTGAATCATAATTTTATAGGCAAAATGATAAATTTTAATTGTGATGCACCGAAATGGACAGAAGAAATTGAATGAAACTTTGTCGTTTCACACTTTCACTGATCGATCGTAAGTCAATTCCACAAATTGGTCATACACTCGTATCATACGTGAAATTTGTACTTCGTCAAGGATTCATCCTTGCACCCTCCCTGCCCTCTGTGTCTTAATCCACCATAGGGACAACTTCGCGATTGACTCAACGAGCATGGCAACCTGCTTCTCTTCCCATCCTCCATGTACATGCCTGATGCCAGAATCTATCACATGACCGATGCAGGACATCCGGACGAGCAATCCGTTCTCGTGTTCCACTCCAGCACCAGGATGACATGCCTGTCGTCCCTATCTTGCATGTTCCTTCTCAACAAGTTGGCTGCCGATACGGGAAATCTCCGAGACTGCCCGCTGCTAATATATTTCTCTTTCCCCATGTCTCCAATTCCTGTGACACATTTTTAGTTTTTGGCTCATCAATCGTCGACTCTTTTGTATAGGTGCTGCCGTTTGGTGAGTGATTGAGAAAAGGCATGCCGTTGCTTCTTCAGGGTAAGATGGATGAGTATATATGCAAGTGCATGGCATCATATTTATATTGGCTTTGCGCTCATGGTTTGTGTGACAATTAAGTCGTGCCAATTTTGTTATATATATATATATATATATATATATATATATATATATATTTTGAACTCATGCCTTGCTTTTAATTGTTATTGCCAGAAACAAGCATATAGCAGACAGGGACAAGGTCAATATGATAGGTCCTTTCCTGACGCCTTTCATTCTCATAATAAAGAGACCTATGTGCCTTACTCTTTCCTTATTTTTCTCCCTCATATCTTCGTTTCTCTTACTAGTTGTGGCTCCATCCGAAACTGAATAGTAGAATGGAGAAGTACAAATACGATGTTCATGGTACTTCAAATCGTACTCCACGAACTTTTCAAATAAATAACAAAATTAAATCTCTACTATCTTACTATTAGTAATTGGAGGCTCCTTTTGAAGCCTCCAGGTAAAGCCACCTAGGATTCCTAGGTGGACACTCTAAAGAAATTCTAGAAATTCTCATAAAAAAGCAAAACATCCGACCATGAATCAATAGATTCAAATCATCATAGCCATTGGATCTACTATGTTTTCTAAAAAATTACCCACCTATGCCATTATGAAAATAGCCTAAAGTAACCTCCTAAATCTATATATAAATTACCCACATCTGCCATTATATAAAATAAGCTAAAGTAACCCCCTAATCTCCATCAAAATTATCCACTTATGCCATTATAAACAATATTTAAAATAACCCCCTAATTTGCAACCAAATTGCCCACCACTATTACTTAAAAACTTAAAGTAACCTGTTAAATTTGCATCTATATTACCCACAGATGCCATTATTAAAAATAACATGATAACCCTACGTTTGAATCAAATAACCTTAATTAAAAATATATAGCAATATATGATTCTAAATAAATCGTCTATATCTTGCACTATTAGTATATGATATAATAATTAAGGTTTATACGCATGATGTGTGTCACCATTTATAAAGGTATAAAGGAAGTGATGAGAATATATATTTCTATGTTAAAATTGTATCACAAACTTAGGGTTCATTAAACAAATTCAAGCGCATACCTGCGATGCAAAGTGAAAAGTTAAAGATTATAAATGTGGATGAAAATATTATGGAGTAATTACTAACTAAAATCTATCACAATTGGATGAAGATAATAAGTATATATCTATATAAGTATTGTGTTCGAATATTTAACAAATAAGAGGTAGCTTATGGTAATAGTTTTTAGCAATGTAGTTCTATTTTTTTCCATTACAGACTCTGCATTAGTTCCCACGAGACAAGCTAGAAAAAAGAGACAAATTCTCATAAAAATCAAAAAATCAAACACCAATCTTGTTTATTTTAATAATCATAGCCATTGATCTATTATATTTTCTAAAAAGTTACCCACCACTATCATTGTGAAAATATTCAAAAATAAGCTCTAAACCTATATCTAAATTACCGAGCTCAACTATTATAAAAAATTATCTAAAGTAACCCCATAATCTTCATCCAATTTACTAATACATATCATTATAAAGCATAACTTAAAATGTCATTCTAAAATTTTATCTATATTACCCACGTATGTTGTTATTAAAAATAACCTAAATTAAACACCTAAATCTTAATCTAATTATCTTCATAAGCATCATAGAGAAATGTCAAAAAGTAAAATAATATATAATTCTAAATTATCTTTTTATGTCATTGTTAATATAAAAATACTAAATTAAAGTATATACACATGATGAGTGTCACCATTTAGACCATTTATACATGTATGTAAGGAATCGATGAAAAATATTGATTTGTATGCTAAACATAATATATGGAGGATTGGAGGTGCGATACAAAATGGATAAGTATGAATATGGATGAAAAAGTGGATAGAGTAATTATTAATTAAAAATCAATCACAACTGGATAAAAATAGGTTATATAGTATTATGTTGACGTATTGGAAAAATGAGAGAGTAGTAGGTAATCAATTTTGATTATTAGCTTAAAGTTTAATTTCTAAATAATTTTGAAATACAATAGCTTCTAAAAACATTAGCCCGTGTGGGAGCATGGGTTGATGGACTAGTTATGTCATAACGATAGATAGGCGAAAACGTTTTGCGTGTTTTCCTTCTTCCTCCATAAATAAACTAGTTAGTTATCGTCTGCCCTCCTGGCTCCTGCATCTAAGAATTTGGAAAAAGTTAAATTATGCTTAAAATACCTATAATAGTAAAGCAGATCACAAATCAAGTAGATGATACTTACATAATTTGGTCAAATTAAGTTGCTAGAAAAAATCAGTGCCGATAAATATTTCGATAAAAAAAACCATAAAACAGCATCTGTATGGCTTGAGAGCCATGGACGTGACAAACCTGCTTCAGGAAAAAGCACTCCTGAATACGACATACGTGTTCGAAAGCGCTTAATTCCATCCGAGCCTTCACGTGGTTCCCCCGGCCCTGTGCTAATTATTGTTTCTGGATTTGTGCGTAAATGATTTTTGTCCCGCACCAGGCCACGGCACGCACCGGCGGCCGGCGCCGCGTCCTGGTGTTCCCGCTGCCGTTCCAGGGCCACATCAACCCGATGCTGCAGCTCGCCGACGCGCTCCACACGCGGGTCCTCGCAGTCACTCGTGCTCCACACCGCGCCGGACCCCGCGCACCGCCTGGAGTTCCGATTCTTGCCCGTGCCCGACGGCATCCCTGCCGACGTCGCCGCGTCCGGCCCTTCAGGACGTCCTCGTATCTGTGCTCGGGGCTGACGAACAGGCCCTCCCGCAGCTCGGCCACTCCCCGCTGCAGCCGCCCGTGCGCCTGCCGCTCCCGCCGCCCGCGCCGCCCAGTCCGCCCGTCCCGTGTGCCCGGCCGTGGACGCCTCCTGCCGTCGTGCCGTGCCACCCACCGTCGGCGGTGTCCCGCACCCGCGGCCACCCTCCTACCCCTTGCCCTTGGATGATGGGGTAAGAGGAATGGATAAGGAGAGAGGGCGACGGAAGCGATAAAAGGGGATGGATCCAAGGAGAGGAGGTTCGAGCCCATGGGAGTGCTCGATTTGGAGGCACGGATCTCTGATGCGGCGGAACATGTTTCACTATGGGAAATCTCTAATTTGCTGAGTGTTTTTATGTTTGCTGAGTGCATTCCCTCGGACACTCGGCAAAAAGCATTTTGCTGAGTGCTGCGTGAACAACACTCGGTAAAATAATTATACTAGGCAAATAAAGGATTTGCCGAGTATTTTCTTTTTTACACTCGGTAAAAAAATAATTTTTTTTCTGAAAAAGAGAAGAAAAAAGTAAAAAAACTTTGCCATGACCCCATCTGGGACACTCGGCAAACAAAAATAACCTAATTAACCGCCCCAGCGCCCCCTCCCCTCCCTCACTCGATCCACGGACCAACTTCCACCAGAAAACAAGCAATATAATGGCGCATTCAGCTGGAAAGAATCTATCTGCCGTCGTCCTCCTGCTCGTCGCCATAGCCGCCGTTGGGGGGACGTACACGCGTGCACATGCATCAACTACGTACATGTTGCAAATTAGCCGCGATCGATGTCGTTTGATCAATCTTTCAATTCTTTAAGCTAGCTAGCTAGCTAAAAGTTGTTCTGTTGCATAAATGAACATTCATGCCTGTACAGGTCGGATCCATGGAGCAGAGTCGGCGTCGGTTGGGGGCTATAAGATTTTTCCTTGCAACGATCACCAGAGTTCTAATTTTAAAGGAGTGTGCTTTGGATTGATCCACGACAAAGCCTGCAAGCGTGTATGCTTAGCCGAAAGCAGCGACAATATTTCCGGCGGCTGTGACCTTTTGCAGTGCTGGTGCCAAAGCAGATGCACATCTGAGACTGTTGCTGCTGCTAGCGCTCCGATCCTCGCCTGAACAAAAACCATCCGATCCATGCATCATCCCGGCCCGGCCCGGCCCTCGTGTAATAATAGCATATAACACTGTATGCTTGCAAGTTGTTTGTTTTCTTTTTTGTCAGTAATCTTTTTTTCCGAAAAAGTTGGCAGGAGTTCTGCCTATTCATTTAAGAAGATGAGAAGTTCGATTATAGTTTTACATGGACCTTACAAGAATAAATATGATCACAGTACACATGAAGTAGCAAAACAGAGCAAGCATGTATGAAGTCATGAGAGGTTGAGCTCTTCTCGTATTAACGGAGTACCACATGCCGGTCTTCGAATTAGAACATCATCCTGTATGAGCTGAAAAACCTGATCGACCCTCATCATTATGTTCTTGAAAATCCGTCGATTTCTTTACTTTCATATGTTCCAAGTGGTATACATCATAACTGCCGCCACCAATCTTCCTTGCTTTTTTATCAACAGCATAAGAGTCTCATGTCACCATTGCTCTATATCCTGTACCGCATCCGACAACAGGTTAGCAGGCCACCCCATCCAAGTGGTAATCTTACTGGTGAAAAATCCACCTTTAGTCCGGATTGGAGAGTCAAATCTCTCAAATATCCAACCGAGAACAGCAGTAGCACATTGTTTGTTCAAGAATTTTCCGCTGTTAAGATGCGTAGTAAAGCTCAATCATGCCAGGATTATTATATTTCAGTCAACCGGAAACCAGGCAGAAATTTCCTGCCCTGGCAGTTTCAGTTAGCCGATCGCTGAATTGTTGATCTGTGGACTATCATCCTTGCAAGGATCACCTGAGTACCAATTATAAAGGGCTGTGCCTTGCATTGATCAACGACAACGACTGCAACCGTGTATGCTTATTAGACGAAAGCAGCGACAATATGTTCGGCTCCTGTGGCTTTTTGCAGTGCTGGTGCCAAAGCAGATGCACCTCTGAGACTGTTGCTGCTGCTAGCGCTCCGATCCTCGCCTGAACAAACCATCCGATCCTGCATCATCCCGGCCCGGCCCTCGTGTAATAATAGCATATAACACTGTATGCTTGCAAGCTGTTTGTTTCTTTTTTTGTCAGTAATCTCACCGGTGGAAAATCCAGAGAGAGTCAAATCTCTCCAATATCCAACCCGAACTATATTTTCGAAAGACCCTTTTTCTTTTTACCCTGAATTCTTTTCCATATTAATGCTAATTGTTGCTTCACTTGTGCATATACCTATACGTACGTATACGCTCGTATTTTATGCATGTCGTATATATATTTCATGATAGTATATGCATAATATAACTAATATATATACAATTCTTGGTAGTTTATACACATCAAACTAGTATTTATACAATTACTATATATACAATAATTGTCCTCTTCATTCTTAGGATCCTCCTATCGTGGAGCTCCTTGATTCGGCTATTAAATGTCCATTGTAATGAAATTCTCCATGGGGATTTATCACCTCATCCACCAGAAATCCTATGAGACCTTCTTGGACTGCCTGAAGCCTATCCTTCTAAAAGAGTTCTCCAGCAATCCTCCGCATCTGTAATTTATAAATTTGTGATTGTTACACCGAGCTAGAAAATAATTAATTATTAATAGGTTTATTTTACGTACATTTAGATCGGTGTATGTGCTTCCAGACATAGTACATGAGCTACACAAGACATCCATCTCAAAGCTGGCTCCATCACACACCACTGATTGCAATCCCACGGAACCAGATCGAGAGGTCATGATGGTTGATGTAGACTCGATCAAGCCCTTCATCGACTTTGTCATGGAATAGAAGCTGCCAGAAGACGAAGGTGAAGTCGGACAAACCCGGAGACGTAGCACAAACTACGTTCTAAATAGCCAACAGCTATTTAGAACAATAAATCAAAATAAAAGACATTACTGACTCAGAAAAATGACTTTAATAGCAACAGCTCGTTTCTATACCAATAATCATAGCCATTCCATATATTTCCATAGTCACGTATACCATATATTCCTGTAAACTCTAATAATTATAGTCATTGATCTATTATATTTTCTAAAAAGTTACCCACCACTATCATTGTGAAAATATTCAAAAATAAGCTCTAAACCTACATCTAAATTACCAAGCTCAGCTATTATAAAAAATAATTTAAAGTAACACATAATCTTCATCCAATTTACTAATACATATCATTATAAAGCATAACTTAAAATGTCATTAAAAAATTTTATCTATATTACCCACGTAAGTTGTTATTAAAAATAACCTAAATTAAACATCTAAATCTTAATCTAATTATCTTCATGTATATCATACAGAAATGTCAAAAAGTAAACTAATATATGATTCTAAATTACCTATTTATATCATTATTAATATAAAAATATTGATTTGTATGCTAAACATAATGTATGGAGGAGGTGCGATACAAAATGGAAAAAGTATGAATATGGATGAAAAAGTGCATAGAGTAATTATTAATTAAAAATCAATTACAATTGGACAAAGATAGGTACATATCTATATAAGTATTATGTTGATGTATTGAAAAAATAAGAGAGTAGTACGTAATCAATTTTGATTATTAGCTAGGAGTTTAATGTCTAAATAATTTCCAAGTACAATATCTTCTGAAAATATTAGCTCGTGCGGGAGCACGGGTTGATGGACTAGTTCTACATATATCAACAAACTAAATTAAGGACTGGCAAGTATTTCACAAGAAAACCTTCTATAGCCCCAAAAAATTGTGCAAAGACTATAGGGCAATATATGCATATATTCGATGTGATTTAGTCGAGAGATCGACAAGTGGGAGCTACCTTCTTCGATCTGTTTGCTTAAATAAATTTTGTTAGATCAGTTCGTATGTTTAGTTTCACAATAGATACGGAAAAGCCTCTCCCAAGAACAATATATGCAGCATGCATGCGTGATATAATTAGCACATATAGATAAGTAGGCCCCCCATGTCTGCACTCCACCACCTATAGCGCGTCTCCCCTCCTCATCTCCTGATACGTTTGCACTTGCTGATGAGACCTACGACCACCAGAATCTGGATACTGCTTCTTTCGCATCTGTTAACTCTGAAACCATGCTACACGCCACAGATATATGGTACTGGATGAAAATGCTTTCTCCTCGATCTATCAACAACACTAATTACTGATCGGCCCGTTTCGCTTCAGGACAGAAATACGTCTGCACGTTGCATGAATTGTGAACTGCTAGCCATTTGCTGCATACTACGTGGAACACGTTCAGATCATTCATTTGCAGCGCTACGTAACCTAAATAATCTTCAACATCCATGCAGCTATCAGCTACAACGCCGAGCAGGCGAGAAGAAGCATCGGAACGGCCACAAGTAGCATCCAATTGAATCCATGGACAACCAGCCGCTGCCCTACTCCACTGGTCAGCCCCCGGCGACCGGCGGAGCCCCGGTGCCGGGCGTCCTTGGCGCGGCCGGGCCGCCACCGGTGCCGCACCACCACCTGCTCCAGCAGCAGCAGGCCCAGCTGCAGGCGTTCTGGGGGTACCAGCGGCAGGAGGCGGAGCGCGCGTCGGCGTCGGACTTCAAGAACCACCAGCTGCCGCTGGCCCGGATCAAGATGATCATGAAGGCCGACGAGGACGTGCGCATGATCTCCGCGGAGGCTCCCGTCCTGTTCGCCAAGGCGTGCGAGCTCTTCATCCTCGAGCTCACCATCCGCTCCTGGCTGCACGCCGAGGAGAACAAGCGCCGCACCCTGCAGCGCAACGACGTCGCCGCCGCCATGGCGCGCACCGACGTCTTCGACTTCCTCGTCGACATCGTGCCGCGAGAGGAGGCCAAGGAGGAGCCCGGGAGCGCGCTCGGCTTCGCGGCGGCCGGGCCTGGCGCCGTCGGGGGAGGCGCGGCGCCCGCCGCCGGGATGCCGTATACCCGCCGATGGGGCAGCCGGCGCCGATGATGCCGGCCTGGCAAGTTCCGGCCTGGGACCCGGCCTGGCAGCGAGGGGCGGCGCCGGACGTCGATCAGAGGGCCAGCTACGGCGAGGAAGGGCAAGGGTTTGCCGCAGCAGGCCATGGCGGTGCCGCTAGATTCCCTCCTCCTGCACCTCCGAGCTCTGAGTGATCTGCTGCGCTCCTTCGTGCTGGTTTAGCTACATGTGCGGACGCCCTTGAAGTGAATGTCGATCGTTCAATGTGTCACGGTGTAAGTGCAAACATGGTAATCGAGCTACATACAGAACGAATAAGTGCGACGTGAGTAATTTGTACATGCACGTGATGTGCTGATCAATCAAAGATTAACATGCAGTTTAATTAATTACTAGCCAGCTGTTATTCTCACGGCTCTAGTAGTCTAGTGCTTGAGATCTCCAAACTTTTAAGTCGACTTCAGATGAGCCGTAAGAGTGGTAAACTTTAGTTTCGGGATTTGAGATGACTTTCCATGGATGCCTGACCCTGACCTAGAAAAGGCCTTGCGAGCAGCAAGCTAGGGAGAACAACGATGCAGGGAGCGGTATGGTGAGGCGACGGGAATTGCCTGTGGCGGGTCGTAGGACAATCGGATGGGCTCGTGGGACTGTGGGAGGGCGGCTTCCGGAATTCAATTATTATCAGAGGCGTAACAACATCTTGACCGACTTGGCGAAAGAACGATGGGAAGCGGAAGAGAGACATATAGCATCGTAGCATGGCATCAACGGCCGCGGCTACCAAGATCTATATGAGCTGAGACATCAGAAATGGGTGTTGCCATCATGGGCCAATGTGCGGGCGGGGGTGTGTGTGTGTGGGGGGGGGGGGGGGGGGGGGGGGGGGGGGGGGGGAGGGGGGGCGGGAGGTGGGGCTCCATTTTGTTGCTGGGCCAGCTTCAGATTCAGTTAGCAGCGCGTCATGCGTCCCCTCCTCCAGACCCTGAATCACTACGGACATCGGGCAGTGCGTGGCCAACGGGCGACGTACGGACATCGAACGTGGAACTCGAAAGCAACGCGGAGAGGTCACAACTTTAAGGGTTGGCCGAACAACGATAAGTTTGCCATTGGTGGACTTGAAGGGTTGCTGCTTCCATCTTTTTCTTTCCCAAATCAAGATCAGAACTTTCAAGATTGTACGTAAGTACGTAACGATGACGCATGTCCAATAACTTTTACTCTGACTTCGTCCAAGATAGCTAGCCTAAACTGCTAGTGTATACTCCATCTATTCCAAAGTTTAGGTTGTTTTGGATTTTCTAGATCCATACCTTTTTTCTATACATTTAGATATAATATATATCTATGTGCACAGTAAAATCTATGAATCTAAACAACTTAAAGCAACCTATAATTTGAGACAGAGGGAGTATTTGCGTATACGTCTACACATGCTACAAATCTCCATGTAATATCTGCTAGGAATCAGAATTGCGTAATGAAGTCACCATGCACGTACGATGCAGCGCCGAAAATGTCCACAAAGGCACGTTCCGTTTTTGGAATTTTATTACACCGAATCCATGTCAACAGGATGGCCAGGTACAGTACTAATAGTAATTAAAACACGCGAGAAAAATGATAGAAAGAAACTCGCAATAGCATTGACAACTTGGGGATCGATCTCGCAGCCGCGGTGATGGTTGCATGTCTATAAATACTTGCTATGTTCGATCCTTTTGAAGGCACACACTACGCAGTCAAGAAACAATCCACAGCTAGCTAGCCGCATTAGCAAAATGGCCTTCAAATCCATAGCGTTCCCCACGCTCCTGCTCCTCGCTGCTGCGCTCATGCTCGCGGCTTCCGCCCACGCCCAGGCACCGGCCTCGACACCGACTCCGGCACCGGCGCCATCCCAATCTCTGTGCCCTAATGTCTTGAGCGACATTCAGGCCTTCGAAACGGCAGCTAGGGCGCTCGTGGACAAGATCGAGATGATTTTAGTTCCTAATATCATGGTGAAGCTCGATACCACCCTTGCGATGCTAGGTCTCCTGCACCCAGGTGTGAAATTGTGTGTGTGCACCAATAATCCTAGCAACCTCATTCCCGGCTCGGGGCCCAAACTCAGATGCGTTGGGGCCGGTATCACTGTCTAAGCATGCATGCTGGCGCGCGCATAACTTCAAATTAAATGGGCGCGTTGCCTGGTTGTTTACGTATACTACTACTTACATCAAATAAGGTGCCTTATAAGGTGATCGATGCATATGAGTCTGCACATGTTTGTGTTGTTGTGCGTCTGGAGTTGAGATCTGTTTAACTTAATTGGTCATCATGTGTTGTGCTTCTTGTATGTTGTCTGCTCAAATGCCATATGTACTGGAAGCATGTTGTATTACTATCAAGGACATTTGTTCATTCTGCTTAATATAATAATGATCGGTTACAGTATCACAACTTGTTGCAGTGGCCATTGTCAGAACGCCCCATATCACGCGCAGTCAATCTTTTAACGCGAATTGCACATGTATATAATCTATCAATACTTCTAAAGAATCTATCAAACGCGTTCCCGTCCTGGCGGTGGCGGAAGCAAAGTTGTGATGTGATGTCACTGAGGACACCACTGGTTGTTGATCCTATATAATGGCATAAATAACTCGCAATCTTACTATTACTAATTGGAGGCTCCTTTTCAAGCCTCCAGGTGAAGCCACCTAGGATTCCCAGGTGGACACTCTAGAAAAAAAGAGAAATCCTAGAAATTCTCACAAAAAAGCAAAACATCCAACCATCAATCGATAGATTCAAATCATTATAGCCATTGGATCTATTATGTTTTCTAAAAAATTACCCACCTATGCTACTATAAAAATAGCCTAAAGTAACCCCCTAAATCTATATATAAATTACTCACCTCTGCCATTATATAAAATAAACTAAAGTAACCACCTAATCTTCATCAAAATTACCTACTTATGCCATTATAAACAATATTTAAAAAAAACCCCTAATTTGCAACCGAATTGCCCACCACTATTATTTAAAAACTTAAAGTAACCCGTTAAATTTGCATCTATATTACCCACACATTCCATTATTAAAAATAACATGATAACCCTACGTTTGAATCAAATAACCTTAATTAAAAATATACAGCAATATATGATTCTAAATCATCTATATCTTGCACTATTGATATATGATATAATCATTAAGGTCTATACACATGATGTGTCACCATTTATAAAGATATAGAGGAAGTGATGAGAATATAGATTTCTATGTTAAAATTGTATCACAAACTTAGGGTTCATTAAACAAATTGAAGCGCATACCTGCGATCCAAAGTGAAAAGTTAGAGATTATAAATGTTGATGAAAATATTATAGAGTAATTACTAACTAAAATGTATCACAATTGGATGAAGATAATAAGTATATATCCATATAAGTATTGTGTTTGAATATTTAAAAAATGAGAGGTAGCTTATGGTAATATTTTTTAGCAATGTAGTACCTTTTTTTTCCATTGGAGACTCCGCATTAGTTCCCACGAGACAGGCTAAAAAAAAGACAAATTCTCATAAAAATCAAAAACATCAAATACCAATCCTGTAAACTCTAATAATCATAGCCATTGATCTATTATATTTTCTAAAAATTTACCAACCACTATCATTGTGAAAATATTCAAAAATAAGCTCTAAACCTATATCTAAATTACCGAGCTCAGCTATTATAAAAAATAATCTAAAGTAACCCCATAATCTTCATCCAATTTACTAATACATATCATTATAAAGCATAACTTAAAATGTCATTCTAAAATTTTATCTATATTTTGCATCTAAGAATTTGGTTGGCTATTTTCTTTTCTCACTTTCTACTCATTACATCAATGCTGCCAGTTTCCTCACCTAGCAGGGTTTTCATCTTTAATCAGGAGATAGGATAATAGACAGCGGCTAACATACTTGTTTTCCTCTATTCCTCTGGTTTTGATTTCAATAGTAATGAACACTACTGCGCACCTGTATCTAGGGCCTACCTGTATCGGCTCATCCATGCCAGCCCAAAGCGCACCAGTATCAAAGGCAGCACCAGTACACGTTGGCCCAACAGCTGACACAGGTCAGAGCAGAAACACCAGCACACACCAGCACATATACATAACATTTCAAGCGGGGCACCAAATTTTGTCATTCGAAACTTTTGATATTTTAGGAACTTAATGGCTTGTACAAGGATGAAATCAATAGTAGAAAGATGCTGTCACTAGTAGAGAACTGACTTTCGATCCGCCCCCTTTTATCCCGGTTTAAAAGTGGCCCGGGACAAAAGGGGGTGCGCCGGGGTGCGGGAATTTGGAGGGGAGCATTAGTCCCGGTTGGTAATTGCAACCGGGACTAAAGGCCCCCCTTTAGTCCCGGTTGCAACGGCTAGCGGGGGGGCGTCGGTGGCGGGACCCTTTTATCCCGGTTGGAGGATCCAACCGGGATAAAAGGGACACCCTTTTATCCCGGTTGGAGGCACCAACCGGGATAAAAGGGTTAGTCCCGGTTGGTGCCTCCAACCGGGATAAAAGGGTGTCCCTTTTATCCCGGTTGGATCCTCCAACCGGGACTAACTTTCCAACCGGGACAAAAGGTGTTTCCTTTTGTCTCGGTTGGAGTTTTTAACCGGGATTAAAACTCATCCCCCACTATATCCCGAGACAGAGACTTTCTTCTTCCTCCAGCCCGAGCAGTCCAACACATTGATAGAGAGCTGAGCTTCACCTACTCTCCGGTGGTGCCCAAGCAAGGGAGGTGCTGCCCGAAGTTTTTTCCCTCATTTTCGTGGGAATTTGACTCAGCCAACAAGTGCTGCGAAGGTTTGCTACTTCATCCTCGTGTTATGCTTTGATTTATGCTTTGGAGATGGAAAGATTATTTGCTACAATGTGATGATGAAGTAGAAAAATGGAGAGGTATTTTGAGCTAGAATGTGAGGGAGATTGATGTGTCATATATAGTATGCATTATTTCAGTGGTTTAAAAATGATGCTACCTTGTCTAGACGGTTTATCTTATCAAATTCAATATGGTTTTTTAAATCCATATACTTGTTAAACTTGCATACCATGTTCATTTCTGCGACGATGTTCTCCGCCGAGTAGCAACGTATGTCAAGAAGGAGGTTCGATTCTACGAGAAAGAGTGGATACGGACATCGTGACCGTGTCCCCTTTTCCGTAGCATCTAACCTCTTTCATGACGAAGTGCGGTGCCGCCTAGCTGAGGACATCCTCGCGAAATGAACACGGTCTTCAAGTTCAACAACTTCTGTAGTGGTAAGGAAAGAATTTTTGTACATAGATGACTTCTGCTACTTGTTGAACTTGCATACCGTGTTCATCTCGCCGAGGATGTTCTCCGCCGAGCAGCAACGTATGTCAAGAAGGAGGTTCGATTCTACGAGAAAGAGTGGATACGGACATCGTGACCGTGTCCCCTTTTCCGTAGCATCTAACCTCTTTAATGACGAAGTGCGGTGCCGCCCAGTTGAGGACATCCTCGCGAGATGATCACAGTCTTCAAGTTGAACAACTTATGCAGTGTTTGGGACTTTAATTTAAATATGTGTATTTGGATCTTCATGTTGTTGTATTGTACCATGTTGTTTGGATCTTTAATCGATTTTCACGCGTAATCCATTGTCAAGTGTAATCCATTTTCGTGCGTAATACGATCCAGATGGACCGGCATTGGATGTATAATGCAGACAGGCGGAGCAAGGTGTTTATTGATGGCTTGCATTATTTTCTCGAAGTGGCAAAAGCGAACAAGCCAGAGAATGGGTTCGTATGTTGTCCATGCTTCCAATGCAATAACAGGAAGGAGTATTCAAAGGATTCCTGGGGGACTATTCACAGCCACTTGTTTAAATACGGTTTCATGCCTAACTATTTGGTTTGGACCAAGCACGGTGAACTAGGGGTTGTAATGGAAGATGGCAAGGAGGAGGAGGAAGATGACACCATTCCGGACTGGGTTGCAGGCCAAGCTTTTGCAGGTACTACAATGGGCGAGGCTGATGAAGATAAGTTTGCAGAAAATGACCCTACTGATGACCTTGGTCAGGTGATACGAGATGCATACAGAGATTGCGAAACTGAGAAGGAAGCAGCAAAGTTGCAGCGCATGATAGATGATCACCAAAAATTGTTGTACCCAGGTTGCCAGCAGGGCCATAAAAAACTAGGTACGACACTAGAATTTGTGCAATGGAAGGCAAAAAATGGTGTGTCCGATAAGGCATTTCAGGGGATGTTGAGAATTGTCAAGAAGATTCTCCCCGAGAATAATGAATTACCGTCCACAACATATGAAGCTAAACAGATTATTTGCCCTCTCGGATTGGATGTTCAGAAGATACACGCATGCCCTAATGACTGTATCCTCTATCGTGGTGATGAATACGAGGAATTGGATGCTTGTCCCGTCTGCGAAGCCCTGCGGTATAAGATCAGGCGAGATGATCCTGGTGATGTCGAGGGGCAGTCTCCCAAGAAGAGAGTTCCCGCGAAGGTGATGTGGTATTTCCCTATAATACCACGCTTGAAGCGCTTGTTCAGGAACAAGGCGAATGCTAAGTTGATGCGATGGCACAAAGAAGACCGTAAGGAAGATGAGATGCTGAGACACCCCGCAGATGGGGCACAGTGGAGATCAATTGATAGAACATTCCCAGACTTTGAAAGTGAAGCAAGGAACATAAGGTTTGGTTTAAGCACTGATGGATTCAATCCATTCGGTGAGTTGAGTAGTGGTCATAGTACTTGGCCTGTGACCCTTTGTATGTTCAACCTTCCTCCTTGGCTGTGCATGAAGCGGAAGTTCATTATGATGCCGGCGCTTATCCAAGGCCCAAAACAACCCGGCAACGACATTGACGTGTACCTAAGGCCGTTGGTTGATGACCTTTTACAGCTCTGGAAGGAAGAAGGTGTACGTGTGTGGGATGAGGATAGACAAGAGATCTTTAATCTACGAGCACTGTTGTTCGTAACCATCAACGATTGGCCTGCATTGAGTAACCTTTCAGGACAGACAAATAAGGGATATCGGGCATGCACCCACTGTTTAGATGACACAGATAGCATGTACTTGAAGCACTGTAAGAAGGTCGTCTATATGGGTCATCGTCGATTTCTCCCTGCTCACCACCAGCTGAGAAAGAGCGGGATGCATTTCAAAGGGACGCCAGACCATCGTAAAAAACCTGCACACCGTAATGGAAAGCGTGTGTTCGAGATGATGAAGGATGTACATGTAGTCTTTGGAAAGGGACTTGGTAGCCAACCTGTTCCGAACGATGATAACGGACATGCACCCATGTGGAAGAAAACGTCAATATTTTGGGAGCTACCTTATTGGGAAATCCTAGAGGTTCGCAACGCAATAGACGTGATGCACCTGACGAAGAATCTTTGCGTGAACGTGCTAGGCTTCATGGGTGTTTATGGAACCTCAAAAGATACATTGGAAGCACGACAGGACCTGAAAGCCATGGGGCAACGAGATGACCTACATCCGGAAAAGAGAGATAATGGACAGCACTACTTACGTCCTGCCAGTTACACTCTCAGCAAGGAGGAGAAGGATAGCATGTTTGAATGCTTGAATAGTATGAAGGTCCCGTCTGGGTACTCCTCGAATATAAAGGGAATAATAAATATGAAACAAAAGAAGTTTACAAATCTCAAGGCTCATGACTGCCACATGTTGATGACCCAGTTGCTTCCGGTTGCACTGAGGGGTGTTCTACCAGAAAATGTCCGGTTGCCGCTCGTAAAGCTATGCGCGTTTCTCAATGCGATTTCGCAGAAGGCAATCGATCCATCCAAGCTATCAAAGCTACAGAACGATGTGGTGCAATGTCTTGTCAGTTTTGAGTTGTTATTTCCACCATCCTTCTTCAATATTATGACGCACTTACTGGTTCACCTAGTAAAAGAGATTGGTATTCTCGGACCTGTATACCTGCACAATATGTGGCCTTTCGAGAGGTTCATGGCAGTCCTAAAAAACTATGTTCGTAATCGTGCTCGTCCAGAAGGAAGCATCGCCAGGGGATATGGAACAGAGGAGGTGATCGAGTTTTGTGTTGATTTTATTGATTCAATTGACTCGATTGGGGTTCCAACTTCACGCCACGAGGGGAGGCTCCGAGGAATGGGCACCCTTGGAAGGAAATCAAGTTTGAGCAATGATACTAATTTGTTCGACAAGGCACACTACACTGTTCTACAACAGTCATCCTTTGTGTCTCCGTATATCGAGCAGCACAGGCAGATGGTAGCTTCCAAAAACCCGACCAAATCCGATGCTTGGCTTACCCGTCATCACATGGAAACTTTTCCCTCCTGGTTGCGCCAACAACTTATGGGTAACTCTGAGATTCACCCACAGCTTGCCTGGTTAGCCAGGGGACCTGCTACCACAATCGTCAAATTCCAAGGCTATGAGATAAATGGTTACACATTTTACACGAGAGCCCAGGACCAGAAAAGCACGAACCAGAATAGTGGTGTCCGCATAGATGCCATGGACAGAAATAATAGCAAGGAGTCGTATTATGGTTTCATACAGGAGATATGGGAACTCGAATACGGACCGCTGTACATCCCTCTATTTCTTTGCAATTGGGTGAAGCTAACTGCCGTCACCAAAGATCAGTACGGAATGACAATAGTAGATCTGAGCAAGACTGGATACAGTGATGACCCATTCGTACTTGCCAATGATGTGCATCAGGTGTTCTATGTCAAGGACATGTGCAGCAAACCCAAGAGGAATCCAGAAGAGACATGGGAGCCAAAGTGCCACATAGTTCTTCCAGGTAAAAGAAAAATCGTGGGAGTCGAGGATAAAACAGACCAATCAGATGATTATGATCAGTTTGATGGCATGCCTCCATTCGACGTTGAAGTTGATCCAAGCATCCTGCTGTCCAAAGAAGAGGCTCCGTACTTACGCCGCGATCATGATCAAGGAACTTTCGTGAAGAAGAAATTTTACAACGTTGTATTGTAATGCGTTAAATGTGCATGACCTTTGTGTATTAATTGATACAATTTGTAATTTACCCTATGTATGATTTCATGTGTTATTAAATTTGTTAGGTGAAGATTTTTTAGATATACATGAACATTGTTAACCACATACTAACATGGATTTTTCTGCGCATTCAAATAATTTAATTGAATAATTTATTGATCACAGCAATGCAGTAAAATAAATATTTTACAGGCTACATGAGTTGGTATAGAAATAATGATTACTTCATACTTATTGTCAATTTACTCATTAATTAAATATATTTTTGCATGTACAAAATCTGAGAAGGTTTTGTTTTTCATCCTGGAATGCAGTGAAAAGGTTAAATAAAATCCATTTCCAAAAAACAGGCGGGAGAAGAAAAATAGGAAAAAAGACCTTTTGTCCCGGGTGCTAACAGCAACCGGGACAAAAGGCCCCCCTTTTATCCCGGTTGCAAACGGCAACCGGGATAAAAGGGTACGTTTCGTCTCCCGCCCGAACGTACCCTTTTATCCCGGTTGCCATTTGCAACCGGGATAAAAGGCCCCCCCCCCCTTTTATCCCGGTTGGTGACGGGACCCGGGATAAAAGGGTGCGCTCCCAGCCCCACCTGGCGGGGGCACCCTTTTGTCCCGGGTCCCGTTACCAACCGGGATAAAAGGGGGGGGCCTTTTATCCCGGTTGGTGACGGGACTCGGGACAAAAGGCCCTTTTGTCCCGGGTGCCATTACGAACCGGGATAAAAGGGGGGGGGGGTTAAAAGCACTGTACTCCCTTCTACCCCCCGCCAGTTCCACACTTAGCGAAATTTTCGCAAGTCCCGCGCTCTCCGCCCGTCGCCGCCCGTCCGCCTCCCTCGCCGGCCGCCGCCGTCGTCGTCCCCCATTGCGCCGTCGAAGTCCTGCATTGCGCCGTCGTCGTCCCCCGGCCGGCCCTCCTCGATCCCCTCCTCGTCCGTCGACGGGCCCAGCCCCCGGCCCGGCCACCTCGTCACCGGCTGCATCGCCCCTCGTCGCCGGCTCCATCCTCGTCGCCCCTCGTCGCCCCTCGCCGGCCGACGTCGTCGTCTTCGCCTCGGCCGCTGTCGTCCCGCCGTCGTCGTCTTCGTCCTCGTCGCCGCCCCGGCCGCCGCTGTCCCGCACGCCGCCCGGCCGCCGCCGTCCCACCGTCACGCCGCCCCGGCCGCCGCCGTCAGGCCGCCCCGGCCGCCGCCGTCCCGCCGCCCCGGCCGCCGCCGTCCCGCCGCCCCGGCCGCCGCCCCGCGCGCGAGAGGTCTGGCGCGCCGGCCGGTGCGCCGGGAGAGCTGGGTTTTCTTTTAATTTTTAATTTTGTTTTTTTTAGATGGAATTGTAATTTTGTTAAGTTAGATTTTTAGATTTCTAATTTTGTTAAGTTAGATTTTTAGATTTTTAGATTTCTAGTTAGTTTGTTAAGTTAGATTTGTAGTTAGGTTGTTAACTACCGTCCCGCCGTCGTGATCGCCGCCGTCCCGCCGAGTAGCTACCGTGAGAGTCGCCTTGTAGCCGTCGTGATCGCCGCCGAGTAGCCGCCGTGATCGCCGCCGTCCTGCCGCCCATCACAACGTAGTAGCTTAGGCACCGCCCGTGGTTCCGGTGAACCGCCTCCGCCGCCCTGACCGCCGCCGTCCCGCCTATGCCGCCCTTATCGCCGCCGTAGAAATTCGTCAAAATTCGTAGAAATTCGTCAAAATTCGTAGAAATTCGTCAAAATTCGTAGAAATTCGTAGAAATTCGTCAAAATTCGTAGAAATTCATAGAAATTCATAGAAATTCGTAGAAATTCATAGAAATTCGTAGAAATTCATAGAAAATTCGTAGAAATTTGTAGAAATTCATAGAAATTCATAGAAAATCATAGAAATTTGTAGAAATTCATAGAAATTTGTATAAATTCATAGAAATTTGTATAAATTCATAGAAATTTGTATAAAGATTCCGGACTTTGTACGATTCATGTTATTTTATGATTTCATTATATACATGTATGATTCCGAACTGTGATTATATACAAATTTGTATTAAGACGATTTCTATGACTGTCATGTATGATTCCATGTATGTTTGCAGCAATAGTTGAAATGGCAGACGATGAGACCGCAAGGTATATCATGGAGCAGATAATCGCTGGTGATGGTAGTGGCGACAACGTTCCACTATCATACACGGATGAAGAGGGCACCCAGGCGGACATGTTCCTCAACATGTCTGCCGATGTGAATGAAGAGCAACAGCCGCAGCAACAACTTGCCGTGGCGGAAGGTTCCGGCGAGGTATATACAACTATTCTTGTATTGTTTCACGCCACCGCTACTAGTACGTACTAATTAACGAATCTTAAACTGTTAGCCCTCCGGATCGACACAAGGGCAGAAGACCCGAGGTCGTACAAAGGTGATGGAAGGGAGGCTTGTCATCACCGAAGTTACAGATGAGGGCAGGCCGGTTGCTCCCGAGAAAGTCGCAAAGAAGTACGTTAGTCAATCGGGGCAATCGTCCGGGACAACGTGCCTATCAGCATCAGAGAATGGAAGGGCAGAAGCGATAATCCGTACGCCCTTCCAGAGACAGAAAAGAATATGCTGTGGGAAGACGTGAAGAGGCATTTCACATTCCCCGAAGATTATAGCGAGAAGGATGTCAAAGCGTGGACACTTAAGAAGATGGCTACTCAATTCCAGACATTCAAGAAGATGCTGGACACCCACTACATCAAGAAGGGCAAAACTCCAGACTTCAACGTGTGGCCCAAGTTGAGGGACCACTGGGATGCATTTGTTGAATACAAGAGGAGTGAAGAAGGTGTGAAAAAGATCACGACCAACGTTGCAAATGCTAGTCAGAAGGGCTACCACCATCATTTGGGGCGAGGTGGGTATGGCTCAGCAATTCCCAAGTGGAGAAAGATGGAACAAGATCTGATCGAACGGGGAATCATACCTGCAACTATTGAATGGCCCGAACGATCAAAGAACTGGTACTACGCTCATGGAGGCTCCCTAAGCCAAGAGGATGGGACGCTGATTTTCAATGACAGAATACGTGAGAAGGCCGAACATCTCATGAAGAACATTGAAGATTCCAAGGCTGGGAGGTTGAGGGTGGACCGAGAAAATGATGAGCTCACATTGGCCCTCGGTAATCCAGAGCACCCAGGACGTTGCCGGGGGTTCGGGGTGGTTCCGTGGAAGTTCGCTTTCCGAGGCGACAGCGCCTCTTACAGAAGTCGGAAGCGAAGAAAGGAACAGATGGAGGAGAGCTGGCGGCAGATGCTAGAACAACGAATGATGGATGAAATCAATCGGCGGGTGGCCGACGCAGTTGCGGAGTTGGCGCAATCTGGAGCACTGCCGAATCCTCACACCGCCAGCCTTTCTCAACGCCTCGGGAGCAGTTGTGCTTCTACAGGGGTCCCCGATGCGCAGACGCCCAGGTTACCCGTGGAGGAGCAACGGTTCCCTGTGGATGCCATCACGCAACGGACCTCATGTGAGCTGCATGCACCGGTCGGCAACCTCACTATTAAGGTATACTTATACATAATATTTATGCAATCTTGTCAATTGATCCAGGCCTCGAGATCGGAGTTCAACTTGTTTACTTCTGCTATATGTACAGGTAGCGTACGGGAGTGCGTTACCAACGCTGGCAGGGCAGAGCAGTCATGGCATGGACATTCCAACAGGCTACGCCAGCGTCTGCGTCGAGCAAATAGTAGATGCCCAGTATGAAGGTCTAGAGCTCGACTTCCCGGGAGGCGACGGGGAAAAGACATTGGCAGATGCGCTTCATGGGATCATTCTATGGAAGAAACGCTACATCATTATTTCCCGCACGGAGCCATCTCCTCAGACCTCAAGACCGCTCCCCGTAGATCCCGAGCAGCGATCTTCTCCTCATACCTCGAGACCGGCATCTCCTGCTCCAGGACCGTCGCTTCCATCTATATCAAGGTCTCCATCTCCACCACATCCTGGTGCTGGGAGCGACGACGACAATAACAACACCCCTCCCCGATCACCGTCGCCGGCACCAAGAGCGGCCCCCTCGAAGGAACCTGCAGCACCACTCAAGAAGTCACGAGCACCGCCTCCCAAGCAAAGACAGCCTCGAAAGAAGAAACAAAGGTCGACCCTGAAGTGGCTCGCAAGGAACGCTTTGAGGCAATGTCTCATGCGGAACAGTGGGCAGAAATCCAACGAGAGGCCAGTGAGTGGTTCAAGAAACAAGCCGAATTAAAAAAGGCAAGGGAGATGGAGCCACCGCCAGTAAGTCGGCGGGATTTAAACTTTTTTATCAGGATGGAGGAAGGAGCCAAGAAAAGGATACCACTCTTGTCAAACTATGAACGGGCTCTAGTAAAGGCTGATGAAAAGGATAAAAGAAAAGGAAAATCATCCTCCAAAGGTTCAGTCCCCGACCTCAGCCATTTATCAAAGAAAGATGCTCAACGGGTAAAAGCAATGCCCTTGGATCAACAAGAAAATATATTGAAGTTCATGGAAGAAACAGGTCTGGGACTTGATGAATGCATAGGGCAAGTCGAGACGCCAACTGCACCGCCCCCTGAGCCGAGATGGCCTTATGAGCTAGGCAAGCCTCTAGTGAAGCCGGCAATGGTACGGAAGCTGTCAACAAAGATGTACGAATTCCATCAATGGTACATGACGGCATCCGCCAAATCGAGGGAGATGATCGGCATGAAGGTAAAACCGATAGATTTTCACGGTGAAGGGGAGAAAGTGCTGTGGCTAGACTTCAAGGATATATACGAAGTGTACCATCATGATGCCCTGGACGTCTCTCTGATCAGCGCTTGGATTCTGTAAGTGTCCGTTTATTATCTCTACATGTAAATTTTGGCGTGCGTCACCGTACTAACTTCATCTTCCATTTCATGTAGGATGCTAATTCAGACATGCCGCCGAGAGGCGTACCTACATGTAGGCTTCATGGATCCATCTGTAGTTAACCAACAACAGATACAATTAGCGCCGGAAAAAAACCTTTGCCGAAATATACAATTTCCTACACAAACAAACATTCAAGGATTTCATACTACTTCCATACAACTTCAAGTAAGTGTGTGTATACCGTCTACTTTCGATGTCTTTTTCCTTATCTCTACATGTTAGTTAGCTCTAATATGCATGAACATTTTACGCACGCAGCTTCCACTGGATCCTTATTATAATTGAGCCTGAAAGAAGCCACGTCACTGTCTTTGATTCGTTACGGAAAGATCCGGTGGACTACCAAGAATTGCAAGACATGCTAGGCTTGTAATAATTCTGGACCTTTATCTCTATGCAAAAATTTATTTCCTAAATTTTATCCCTGTTACACTATGTCATTCATTATTCTAATCCGCAGCGTATGGAAACAATTCATAAGGACACACAAAGGTCCATTCAAAGAAAATCTTACATGGAACACAGACTTCCCGGTACGTATGAAGTCTGCACATTTATTACATTGTATAACACGAATATTTCATAACTTATTTTTTTCCGCACTGAAGTGCTTAAGACAGGAACCCGGGAATAACCTATGTGGCTACTACATCTGTGAGCACATGCACAGTTTTTTGGGTCCCAAGGGACCGAAGATGACGCCGCACAACTTTAAAGTATGTAAAATAAATATATTACTAGTTAATTATTTTCTAGCTCCTTATATGTATTTGTTCATGTAACATTCACAAATTTCCAAATTATAGATGTTAAATATTCAACAAGGACTCTTGAAGGAAGAAAGAGTAGCGGCAATATGTGAAGGTCTCATTGGATTCATAATGGACGAGGTGGTAAATCCAAGAGGAGAATTTTATTACGATGGACGACAATTAGACACTCCTCTCAGCAACACCACGACGGGAAGATCGTAGGAAGATACTTTGATTTATTTGTATATATGATCGATTTGTACTAATTAAGCTAGTTGAATTGTGTATATGAATTGTGTATAAGGATTGTGTATATATATAGTAGTTGTATAATTACAAATCCCATTCGTTTAAATACTAGTTGATTTAATTCATTCTAAAAAAATCTCAACTACAAGGTTAACAAATTAAAAGGGCCGCGGTACTACTATACGTATACGTGATGCATGCATGAAAAATTCAGGCGTCACCAGTGCCATGCAAGCGCAATTTAGTCCCGGTTGGAATTGAGCCGGGACTAAAGGGGACCCCTTTAGTCCCGGTTGGTGTCACCAACCGGGACTAAAGGGCCTGTCCCGCGCCTGGCGTGGCAGGCCCTTTAGTCCCGGTTGGTGACACCAACCGGGACTAAAGGGGGTCCTTTACTCCCGGTTAAAATACCCAGGACTAAAGACCCCCCCCCTTTTGTCCCGGTTGGTTTATCCCGGATGGATATCCGAGAGATATGACCCTTACCAACCGGGACTAATGCTCAGTTTTCTACCAGTGTGTAAAACTTCGGCAATAGATACTATTCCTCAAGTCCAATCCTGATTACAGGATTGGAAAAAGTGCTCATGTGAGTATGATGACCCGGCTTAGGGTCTTCTAAACAATTCATCTAGTATATATTTTTATATTAATAATGATGTAAATAGGTAATTTAAAATCATATATTAGTTTACTTTTTGATATTGCTCTATGATGCAGATGAAGATAATTAGATTAAGGTTTAGGTGTTTACTTTAGATTATTTTTAATAATGATATACGTGGATAATATAGATAAAATTTTAGAATGACATTTTAAGTTATGCTTTATAATAATGTGTATTAGTAAATTGGATGAAGGTTATGGGTTACTTTAGATTATTTTTTATAATAGCTTAGCTTGATAATTGAAATATAGGTTTAGAGCTTAATTTTGAATATTTTCACAATGATAGTGGTGGTTAACTTTTTTGAAAATATAATAGATCAATGGCTATGATTATTAGAGTTTACAGGATTGGTGTTTGACGTTTTTAATTTTTATGAGAATTTGTCTCTTTTTTCTGGCTTGTCTCATGGGAACTAATGTGGAGCCTCCAATGGAAAAAAATGAAACTACATTGCTAAAAAACTATTACCATTAGCTAGCTCTCGTTTGTTAAATATTCGAACACACAATGCTTATGTAGATATATACTTAATATCATCATCCAATTGTGATAGATTTTATTGAGTAATTACTCTATAATATTTTCATCCATATTTATAATCTTTAACTTTTCACTTTGCATCGTAGGTATACGCTTGAATTTGTTTAATGAACCTTAAGTTTGAGATACAATTTTAGCATAGAAATCTATATTCTCATCACTTTATATCCTTATAAATGGTGACACACATCATGCGTATAGACCTTAATTATTATATCGTATACCAATAGTGTAAGATATAGACGATTTAGAATCATATATTGCTGTATATTTTAAATTAAGGTTATTTGATTCAAACGTAGAGTTATCTCATGTTATTTTTAATAATGGCATGAGTGGGTAATATAGATGCAAATTTAAGGTGTTACTTTTTATGTTTTTTAAGTCATAGTGGTAGGCAATTCAGTTGTAAATTAGGGGTTATTTTAAATATTGTTTATAATGGTATAAGTGGGTAATTTTGATGAAGATTAGGGGGTTACTTTAGTTTATTTTATATAATGGCAGAGGTGGGTAATTTATATATATATTTAGGGGGTTACTTTAGGCTATTTTCATAATGACATAGGTGGGTAATTTTTTAGAGAACATAATAGATCCAAGGGCTATGATGATTTGAATCTATCGATTGATGGTCGGATGTTTTGCTTTTTTGTGAGAATTTCTAGGATTTCTCTCACTTTCTAGAGTGTCCACCTAGGAATCCTAGGTGGCTTCACCTGGAGATTTCAAAAGGAGCCTCCAACTAGTAATAGTAAGATTCAAGGCAGTGCAAGGGATGAGTCTGAAATCTATACAACCAAAATAGGCACAACTTTAATTGCCTACCAAAACCAACATGAATTCGATGCCATGCATTTGTATATATGTTGCGCTACATACATCTCCGCCTAGAGAAACAATATGATTCACTAACACTATGATAGTTAACATATTAGCATCCACGGAAGCATGAGTGAGCATGGGAATTGGAGACATTGCGAAAGAGTCGCATGCAAGTCTGCATAACAAAGGCAGTCTCAATTCCCGTACACATGCAACCTTAGCATACGAGACTCGTGGCGACTGACTTCCTAGAGGCATTTAGTGCCTTCTTTCAAGATTGCTGGATCCTCGCACATGG
Organism: Setaria viridis; assembly: GCF_005286985.2. NCBI lineage: Eukaryota > Viridiplantae > Streptophyta > Magnoliopsida > Poales > Poaceae > Setaria > Setaria viridis. Next base: position 7,743,504 of record NC_048264.2, read on the forward strand.
GAGCATCAAGTTTCAGATGTGCTACAACACTACTTACTTCTCAGTTAATCTCATTGCATTGGACTTTGTTTTGTAGATAAAATATACAGGCAGTCCCTAAACTATTTTGCGATTCTCATCCAGAGCCCCAAATACTAAGTTGCAGATCAAGGTCCCTAATATATTTATATGGTCCACCTGGACTCGTAGCACTGAGCTTGTGTCTACATGGCTCTCTTTCAATTTTTTTTTCTCTCCTCCCTGTTCAGTTCCTCTATACCAAGTGGGGGTGGTCACTGGCGCGCCCCTTCATATTGTTGAAATTGCTTGTTTTGGTGCTTGGGTTCGGAACTTTCAGATAACGATGCTCTTCATGGATCATTGATTTCCTTACAATTCACAGTTCATTTTCACGTCATCCGGTTGTCGAGGTCATGTATACTATGTGGAGCTTTTTTGTACGTGCATATCCATTTCCTTCTGCGAAGGCAGTTCAATTTCCTATATACACTCCTGGAGTGATTTCTGTGTGATAACAATAATGTTTGAAGCTGTTTGATTGAAGAAAAGCACCCATCTTGCATGGTTAAGATTGATAAACTAGTGAATGCAATGCAATGCAATAGGCAACGTAGTGCCAATTTCTAGCTGGATTCTTAATACACGAATTCATGTATTTCATTTGTCTGAATATGTGTCACTTTGGCCGCTTCAATGTTCATTTGATTACAAACTTGTATGCGGCGCAAAAAATGTCAACAGAAGTATAATGTACAAACAGCCGAACATGAAAACCTGCGAGCCGCCAGGCTTCTCCTTAGCCCGGAGAAAAAGAAAAGCATATTGTCCCGGACTCTGCGCACAGCGCTGCTGGCATTATTTATTTATTTATTTATTTATTAAGGTGATGCTGCTAGCTTGTTCCTGACAGACAATGAAGAAGGGAGCGGCATTGAGGGCAGATAGAGGCCCGCTTGAATCATCAAGAATATGCCTCTTTCCTGATATCTCCAAATCCCACATCTCAAATTTTTTTAAAGTTTCCTCTCATCATCCCATTTGTTTCTGTGGGTACAAATATTTTTACTGAAAAGAGAGGCACTATTAAGATCGTGTGGCTTGTTTCAGAGATGTGTAAATATGGAAGTGTGCCGCTTCATATTTATAACACTTTGCGCTGATGACTGATATTCAATTATGCCTACTTCATGATATAAATTTGAACATTCATGTGCGTTGCCTTGAAGATTCTCTACTAGTCCGGCGCTACCACAACATTTTGACAAATTTGGTAAAGTTAGGCAATCAAAGTCAGTGTCACTCTAATCCTAACAGCCCCTTGAATAATGCGCATGTCCTCTTGTTGACTACAGAGTACCTGTTATTGAAGGTTGCCTGTTAGCTCATCGAGTGACAGATACTGCTCTGCACCCTAAATTTTTTATTTGATCAAATATTTACGCATTGTGCCCATCAAATACTAGTGAATGCAATGATTGATCCTTTTTCACGAGTGTTTGTGTTATGAGCAATAAACATCGGTTCCTTTTGACCGATTCTTTGCCATTTTTCCTAGCTGCTTGTACATAGGGTTAAAATGGTGGAAACGGTACGGTTATGACTAGCGACCGCATCAAAAGGGGTCAAAATCCCACACGCCTCAGCCAGATATTGGATCACCACTGATCAATCGTAAGTTGGACAAGGATTTGGCTGTGCTCCCTCCTTGCAGTACTCTGCCGTCTTCCATTGGCTTACCGACCACAACGCCAACCCGCTCCTCTCCCCGTCCTGTTCATTGCAATGCTGGTTATTGGCTTATGGTTGGTAGTGAATGAAGTAAGTCGTGCTCTTTTGGTCATACATATTTCAAACTCATACCTTGCCTTGAATGTTCAACTAATTAAATGTTCATGTTCCGTGAAATTACTTTGATTTTGTGCTCCCTATAGCTGGCCCCTCTACGTTATGAGGTTGGCATACAAAGCCCTCGGACAAGCTAGCACTAATTATGTTGAATGGATGTGGATTCAATTTGGCAGTTGGCAGTTGGATCGATCTATCATTTAGACTGCAAACCAACCCTTCATTTGTTCCACGCGACTTTTCTGCAAACCGTGCTCAGAGAAAATACGGCCCGCAGCGTCTACAATGCAAGTGGACAAACTGAACGGCGACTTTTCTGCAAGTGGGTCGAGTCTTTGTTTTCGGCGAGGATTTTTCTGCACTCATGAAAATTATGGCTCTGCAGCGTCTTGAATGCAGGTTGCTGTATTCAACCTCAATGCAGGTTGGATTCAACCTCAATTGGTCTTCCTCCGAGCAGCACAGTATAGTGTCGCAGCAGAGGAAAACCCATACTTGTCAAGTAAAAGAGCAGTCACAGTTACAGTAAACTACAGTATTATCTGCGGTACAGCTTAGGTCCGCTAGTGGGGCGGGTTGTGACGCGGGGTATGTTTGAATGGGTTAAAATAGATTTTAGTACCTAATGGGTTCGAATGGGTTGGGTGCAAATCTGATTCAACCCTTGCTGCTATGGGTGAGCGTTTTTTTTCCCTTTTCAATTTTTTCGCTGTTCAACTATTTTTTCATACCATTTTATATTCAGTTAAATATTATTTGCATATAAGTTATGTGCATAAATTCTTTAACCATATTCTGGTAAAGTCTATGGCAAACGTCATGCATATAAGTTGTGTATATCATGAAAGCTGTACTAGAAAATTTATCACATAAGTTGTTGCTAAGTTGTTGCCTGGAAAAAGTTATACATGTATAAGTTATTAATTTCTAAATACAAAATTTAAAGCTATCCTTTAGAAATTAGAAATTGGATGTATAAGTTGTAAGTATAAATTCTGCCTACCATCAAAATTGTACTAAAAAATTATCTTATAAAAATTGTTAGTATGAAATTACGCGTCAAAGTTATGTGCATAAGTTATGATATTCCAAAAATGAAAAGTTGTAGAAATGAAAACTTTCCAAAAAAGAAAGTTCGGAGGGGTGGAGTGGGTTGTCGGGAATTGATGGCTGGTAGCGCTACTGGCACGCGCGCCAGTTAGCATGCCCCTAGTTAGGGTATATCATAAATGCGGTTGGGACAGGTTGGAAGTGGTTCTTTTTTATTTGAGTTTGTATGGGTTTAACTCATAGGTTTAACTTTCAGATTTCGGCTCTTGACGTGGAATCCATATGTAAATTTAATCACAGTACTTTGTACAAGGTAGCGGACATTCAAACTGATTCATCTCCAGCAAATTTCGATCAATTTCTCTAAAATTTTTAAAGTGTGCAAGCTAGATTTTAGTTTTAGGATCCAGCTCTTGACACGGGGTCCACATATAAGTTCAGCCGCGCTACTTAGCACAAAGTAGTGGACTGTCAAATTCATTCAACTGCAACGAATTTCAGTCAATTTATCTAAAATTTTAAGGTGTGAACGCGAGGTTTTAGTTTTAGGGTCCGGCTCTTGACACAGGGCCCACATATAAGTCCAGCTGCACTACTTTGCATAAGTAGCGGACTGTCAAGGTTTTAGTTCTAGGGTCCGGCTCTTGACGTGGGGCTCACATATAAACCCAGCCGCACTACTTTGCAAAAGTAGTGGACTGTCAAACTAATTCAAGTGTAACAAATTTCGGTTTGTTTATCTAAAATTTTAAGGTGTGAACGTGAGGTTTTAGTCTTAGGGTCCGGCTCTTGACGCGGGGCCCATATACAAGTCCAGTTGCACTACTTCGCACAAAGTAGTGGACCGTCAAACTAATTTATCTAGGACAAATTTCAGTCAATTTAACTATGGTGTGAACACGAGGTTTATATAAACTTATAAGTTCATGTACCAAACCTATGGGTTGTATCAATTGGTGGAGCGGGTTAGGTTGGGTTTAGATAATAAAATTATGGAGCGGAGCGGGATGGGTGAATGAATTAATTTATTACGGGTTGGGATGGATTTGGGATGGGTTTCAACCCATTAGCCGACTAGTATAGCTTATTACTGTCTATTTTGGAAGCCCCTTCCCAGGCCACAACTAGTGTAAGGTACTAACTGAAAAAAAAAACTGCCGGGTTGGAAAAAAACTGAGTATTTATCAAGGAAAATAATAGTCAGTACTAAAGGATAACAAGGCGCAAAACACCTTAAACATTAAAATTACACGGATGAGGGATGACTAATTTGACCAAAATTTGCCACCGCCCACGGCCCAACGCTCTAACCAGCCTCTGCTGCTGCAATTGCCCTCTCCAACAATCACATTATTGCCTCTGCAGCTGCTGCAATTGCTCAACGCCGGCTGGTGGTTCGCTGCCGTCAAGAGGTCCACACACGACCGACCATGGAGCCCAAGTCAACGTGCGCAAGGACAAGCGGCACACACACTGCTGACCGTAGAGGCCCGTACTCCTCTTCCTCCCCGCGCTCATCTTCATATGAAGATGCATCCTCATGCTCACCTTGCGCTCCACTCACCTTCTATCCTCAATAAAAATCTCGAAAGAACTTTCTCGGGTCTAAATTTTGAAGCCCGTGAAGACCCCTTTAATCCCAATTTGTAATACAAATCGAGACTAAAGCCTCACCTTTAGTCCATACTTGAGGTCATATGTTTGAATCCCACACGCATAATTCTTGTGAAAAATTGCGTGACTTGTGACTTCCGGGGAATTTCTAATATTTTTTTAGCGCAAAAAATACCAACCGGGACTAAAGAGATGTCTTTAGTCCCAGGTGGAATAACCTTTAGTCCTAAATTCTTAATCCCAATTGGAAATTCGAGCTCTTTGTGACTTTCCAACCGGGACTAAAGTCCAGTTTTCCAACAGTGCCTTTGTCTAGGTGGACAGACAGAATAATCCGTCCTATTTGACGGTATAGACTCATCCCGCATTTACAGGTTATCCCCCCCCCCCCTGATCATCTCACGGTTGTTCTTGGTCTTCGATGATCTAACATCTCCCTCCATCTCAAATTGGTATTCGTTTTGGCTTTTTTCTATATACAAAATTTTATTATTTATGTAGACATAGTATATATGTATATATCTAAGTGCATATCAAAAGTGATGTACCTTAGACTGCAAACCAATCTTTCATTTGTTCCACGCAAATTTACTGCAAACCGTGCTTAGAGAAAATTCGGCTCCACAGCGTTTAGAATGCAAGTGGACAAAATAAACGGCGACTTTTCTGCAAGTGGTTCAAGTCGTTGTTTTTGGCAAGGATTTTTTCTGCAAACCTCCAAAACAACGCACTCAGGAAAATCACGGCTCTACACCGTCTTGAACGCAGGTTGCTGTGTATGGGAAACGATGTTGACCCATCACCAACAAAATAAGAAAAAAGTCCACCCTCTCTTTGTCTTCCTCCAAGCAGCACAGTGGAGTATATCCAATGCCGCTGCTGAGCCCGAACCCGCCATCTCAGACATAAAAAATCGAATCACCTTGGTTCCATGATTCTTGCTGTCTTGGCTTCCCATTCGATTAAAAACCGTGTGGCAGTGGATTTGGGAGGAGAGGCAATCAATCAGCAGGACCAAGCATGAGCATCGATCGACGGTAGCGATCCGCCGTGGATAATCCTCGCTTCTTCCATGCAAGGTGATCAGTAGAGCCCCGGCAACTTCTCCCGCAGCTGGTAGTGCAGGTACGGCGACAGGACATGTTGCTTTAGGTTCAGGTCCGGACATGTTTCTTGTCCGTTTCAAATTTGATATTCCTTCCATATATCCAAAAAGGCATGTCTTGTTTTGTTAGGACATGCCTTTGATCAACAATTACTTTAGTAGTAGTGTGTAATATGTTTGGACGCAAAGCCTTGTCCTAACAAGACAAAACGCTCCTTATATTTGGCTTAAAATACTCATGATATGGTCTTGCACATACCTTAGATCCAAGTATGGCGTGCCACAAGAGGACATACTGTTTTTAAAATATTTATTTATGATTTATGTATTATATACAAAACAGTTAAATCTGGCTCCAAGGTTACAAGAGTAAGTAGTATATTAGAAGTTAGGAAAAAATAGTTTAGGGGTTATTTAGACTTTAATTTGGCTTTGTGCTTCATAACAATTAACAACACTGCACTTTTGTTTCTCCGGTCTGTGTGGTACCATCTATGGGCCCACGAGCAGGGCATGAACTGTTCCAGATATGGGATAGAACGTCTAGGTATGTCTAACATAGATATGGTGTTGACCATGTTATAGATAGAACTAGTCGAAGATAAGGAAAATACTCATTGTAATACAATTAGAAGTCCTCCTGTTGTAACCGACTAGTATTCTTGTGACAACCGACTTATAAGCCTACCCCCGGATATATAAGGTGAGGCAGGGATCCTCTCAAGGCAATCCAATACACCCTACAATCCATACATGATGTAGGGTATTATGAAAATTAGCGGCTTGAACCTGTCTAACTTTGTGTCTGCATTTACCTTCAAGTTTCTGATCTTGGCCAAACCCCTCCAACCAATCCACTACTTCGGGATACTCCCTAGTAGGTTGCTAGTCTAAACACTGACAGAGGGGAAGAAACAGAAGAGGCAAAGGCTCGCCGTAGAGACAAAACCCAAAAATGAGCTAAATGACGGTGCTGTCTCCAAGAAGATTTGCCCCATCGCAACTTGGATCGAGCTTTTGCTGCAACCGAAGGAATAGAGTACCTCCCCTGGCTAATGTCACGGAAATTGGTTTCCTCCTCCGTGTCATGCACGAAACACCATACATCCAAAGGCTAAGGGCGTTCACAAAGGAGGCATACAAATTACTCGATGCCGCAGAATCCATACTATCGGTGCACCTCTCGCAATCATGCCAAAGCCAACAAGACAGTAGCCACGGCAAGGGAACTCAAGGTGCACTGGAGCAACGACCACTGGCAGGTGGTGACGTAGGAAGTTGGGGAGGAACCTCGGGCGACTGTGGTCACCGTGGTGCCCCACTTCAGCCAAATCACCCCTCTGGAGACCTCCACGATTGCATCAACGACACTCGTGATGCTCGCTCAGTTATCAATAGTCGTCGACACAAGAAGGAACAAGAACTACTCAAATTCCTGGTGGATGACTCCAACGGTTTCCCCACCTTCTTCAGACGCGTGAGGAGGATGGGCTACACTGAGAAGATCAAAGCATTGGGGATCAACAAGTATGATGGCAAGAAGGACCTAACGCAATGGCTTTGGTGCTACTCAATGCCCGTTGAACTAGCCAGTGGAAACAATGACATCAAGGTCATCTACTTCTCCATCTGCATAGAGGTAGCGCCACTCAACTAGCTTGACTCACTCCACAAAACCTCTATTGAAACATGGGAAGACCTCAAGAAGATGATCACCAGCAACTTCACCAGTGCAATGCAACATCTGGGCAACCGCGTCGATCTAGCCCAAATCAAGTAGATGGCGAATGAGACTTTGCTCAGCTACATACATTGCTTCTTTGAAGAAAAGGTGACCAACATTGATATTATGGAGTGCGACATCATCGACTGCTTCCAAGATGGCCTCAACGACCGCCAAACATACCACAATTTTGGAAGAAACTGCCCCAAAGACATCAAATCCATCCGGATTATGGTGCAAAATTGGGCAGACAACTCAAGGACTTCTTGTCAAAGCCACTAATCCTCACCGCTCCAAAACCTGAGGAACTCCTGCTTCATATTGACATGACTACTCATGGCGTCAGCACGGCGATCGTGATCGAACGACCAGAAGAATGCCATGTATTCAAAGTATAGAGACCAATTTACTTCATCAGCGAGGTGCTTTTAGAATCAAAGGCTAGGTATGCACTGGCCCAAAAACTACTCTATGCAATCTTGCTTACCTTACGAAAGCTTCGCCACTACTTCCAGGAACAGAAGGTCATAGTTATTAGCGACTTTCATCTTGAAGAAATCCTCCACAATCTGGACTTCACTGGATGAATCTTAAAGTGGGCAGTGGAATTGGGAGCCCTTTCCTTGAATTCAAACCTCGGGAAGGTATTAAGTCCTAGGCCTTAGTTGATTTCATCATAGAATTGTGGGAGAATCAACTACCTATAGCAGCAGAGTAGAGCATTGGGTCATGTACTTTGATGGAGCTCGAAAGCTTGAGGACACTGGTGTAGGAGTACTCCTGATATCTCCCAATAGCAAACAACTCAAATACATACTGCAAATATTCTAGGAAGTTTCCAACAATGAAGGCGAGTATGAGGAACTCCTGCACGGGCTACGCCTAGCCATCTCACTAGGTATCAAGAGGTTGTTGGATCAACCAAGTCAATGACAAGTGGGCTTGCCACAAGGACAACATGGATGTAGTCTCAAAGTACGCAAGCTGGAGAACAAGTTCTACGGCTTGGAATTCCACCATGTAGTCCGTGACAGCAATGTAGCCGCGGATGTCCTCTCTAAGCTTGGATCTACTTGAGCTCAAGTACCAGTGGGGCCTTTGTCCATGAGCTACACAAGCCATCCACCACGGAGTCGGTACCTCCACAAACCATCGATCGAGGTCTTTCAGAACCAGGTCGAGAGGTTGTGATGATCGATATAGACTGGATGAGGCCCTTCATGGATTACATCAAGGAGCAAAAGCTACCCTCTGACAAAATAGAGGCTAAGCAAATCTCAAGACATAACAACAACTATGTTCTAGTTAGGGACAAGCTCTATAAGTAGGGTGCATCATGAGAAGTATGCATGAAGTGCGTTCCACGACAAGAGGGCAAGACATACCCAACGAGAAACATAAAGGCATCTGTGGGAACCACACATCCTCACATAGATTGTTTTAGGATTCTCCATTTCTAGTTTCTATAGAACTAATTATAAGAGCATGATTAATTATTTGAGCATCCAACATAGATTGTTTTTTACCCCCATGTAGCGAAGATGGTCCCATTAGACCATAGTTTGTTAATTTTGTGATTGAGTGACAACATAGTCTTTGGGAATAATGAATTGTCTAGCACATACCTTGTAGGTTTTATAGGTTCCAAGAATGAAAACCAAACCATGGCAAGGTCCAAATCATGGTATTTAAGTATCCAAGCTGTGGTATTCTTGATATCCAAATCTTGGTATTCAAGCATCCAAGCTATGGTATTCAATTCAAGTGACGAAGCAATGATATCTAGGACTATTCTATGGTATTCAAACATCCAAATGACAAAGAAAATCCAGGGATAGAATAATTCTAGAGCATCCAAATGATGGTATCTTTGGTGTGCAAGAGGCAGTATTGAACTCAGAAAAATCAGTACCATCGGATGATCGGATGGTCCGTCGGAGTAACCATCAGAGCAATTGGTACAACTGAAAAATCAACTTAAGTTTTCGGAAGCACCGGATGATCCGATGACATGATTTTTACAAGCGTCGGTGCAATTCTCGTAGAAGGCAGAAAAAGACCTATAGCACTGGATGATCCGACGGTCAGGAGTTGGAGGCGTCGGACGAAGCATATTTACTTTGCAAAGTTCCACAGAGATTTTGCCCAGAAAACCATCAGCACTGGATGATTCGATGGAGGCATTGGATGAAGCGTCGAATGAATTCTTGAAGAAGTTGGGCGCGGGGGAGCCAACGGCTAGTTGCACCGGATGTTCCGATGCTACCCAAAAATATATCATCAGAACATCCGATGGTACACTTTAACTAGCCGTTGGAGCAATGGCTCTTCGATGCCTTGGGCTATTTGTACTCGCTCTATTCGCCCATTTGCAGTTGCTAGGGTGTGCAGGAATCCATTGGAGATCAAGACTCATCAAGAACACATTCAAACCACCAAAAGTGCTTAAGTGATTTATCAAAGGCTTAGCACAAGCTTAGAAGTGATCTATCAAAGGCTTAGCACAAGCTTAGAAGAGTGATTAGTGCTAGGATAGGCTAGAGAAAGAGAGAGTGCAAGGTGTGCCTACCTTGTGACCGGTTCAAGGAGTAAATCATAGTTGTACAAGGTGTGCCGGCGCCTTGGAGCCTTAGTGGTTCACTAGCAAGTCTTCGACCCTCCGACTTGGTGTAGAGCGGCGTCGACGACCATGTGTGTGGAACGTGGAGACCCCCTTCTTTCGTGGAGAAGCTCCTTAGTAGAGGTGGCTTCAACTTAGTGGAGACGGCATCAAGGTGAACGAGGAACTTGGCTTGCGTCTTAGTAGCCAAGTCTTTGTGGTAAGTCAAGGTGTATCCTGGAAGAGACTTGGTGACCGGGAAGCAATACTCTCATGTGAGTGCTTCACCAATGTGGACTAGTGGTGGCTTAGTACCTACCGATACCACGGGATAAATCATCGTGTCAAGAGTTTACTTCCCATCATCCCCTCCTTACATTTCCGCATTTCATACTTGCAACTTGTGTGTCTTTACTTTCTTAGTGTAGTATCTTGCTAGGATTACCTCTAGGTTGCAAAACTTATTTTGAGATGAGGCTTTCGCACTAGATCAACTATAGAATGCACATCATGGATAGAATGATTTAGTTTATATTCATGCAAATTAATGGAAGTCATAAGGTTTCAAGTTGCCTAATTCACCTCCTCTTCCTCTTAGGCTACGAGCACCGATTCCTTACACCCCATGCTTGCTTGATTATGCAACCTTGATGTTTCCATTAGAGCATGATTAATTCTTCGTGCTAACAACTTGGAGTTTGGAATGAAATCAGCTGAGCGGACATGGCTGGAGGGAATCTGATCACAAATTGCTCCACCGCGGGATTCGACCAATGCTCCTCCAACACGCTTTGTTCAGTCGATGACATCATCAAGGCAACCTTCCACAAGAGCATTAGAGGGCAGATATGGCGGGTTAACGCGCTGGTACTCGCTGGAGGTGTCCTAGCAGGAGTCATCGTTGGGATAGGAGCCTGGGTTCAGCGGTACCGCCACCGCCCCATCACCCGCTTTATCTTCCTCGGAGCCACCACATTGTTTTTGCCTATCATCTCCTCTGTCATCTCTACCATTGGCGTGCATCCTGATTATCTCATTCCCTTACCATCAGACAGCAGTGGCAAGGAGCTGTCAGCGTTGGCCGCGACATGCAGACCCACTCACTCGGCCGCCCTTGTAGTGTGGGCGTTCCTTGTTCAGATAGTTATGATCAACACTAGCACAATAGTCTCTGTTGATGACAGAGAAGGTGAAAGCAAAGGCCCTCCTTTCGAGCTGCTTGTACAGGGGGCATGGACCCTTTACCTTGGTGGCAGCCTCATCAAGCAGTTCCCGAATCAGTTCTTATTTAAAGATCTGTTATTCGATTCAGTCTTCCCATTTGCTCTCCTTTGTGCCAAATTGGCACTGAAATATTATGCCTTTGAGAAGGCACGGCGATCCTTTGCACTCAGACGCAATCCCGGACTGGTTTTTGTTTACATGCAACAGGTTGGAGCACAAGAAGCAAATCAAAATCGTGAACCACGAGTAGGTGGGGAAGCATCCCCTCCCCCACTCTTGCTTATGGGAGAGGACGAATTACAAGTGGAGAAGCATCCTTGCGGGTATGTGTTCAAGGATGGCTTGGGGACAAGGTTGGTCAACAACACTGGCTTAGTGACAATAGACATGGTTTGGCACATGGATAGCATGCTTCCAATCTCAACGCCACAACTAAAAGATATATGCTTGTCCTATGCATTGTTCAAGTTGTTGCGGTGTCAGTTTGCTAGGTACAAGCTCATCAATTCTGGCTCAATGGGGACCGTTACCTTTTTCCGGAGCTTGTTGCTCAAGGTTGGTGAACATGACAGGGTGTTTGCGGTGATTGCGGATGAGCTTTCATTTGCTCATGATTATTATTAATCATCGTTCTCAACCTCCTACTCAAAGTTCTGGGTGCCCATCTTGAGTATACTTCTGTCACTCTTGAGCATAGGTTATTGGACAGTGTTCATAGCATCCATAATCTCTATCATAGTCGCAGGTACAGATATTTGGGGGACAAAGTATGGCAATCATCATCTTCTTTGCAAAATATGGTGCATTAAGCAATCCTTTGTAAGCGGCCCTTTAGACACGTACATGGGAAAATCGCTTTTAGATATGGTGCCACTACTTTTGGTTCTTGTGCTAGCCGTGACAGCTGAGGTCAGGGATGTTGCTTCCTACGTTTGCTCCAACTGGACAAAAGTAACTCTTATATGGAAATACCTACACCGGGCCTCTCCACAACATTCTCTTTTCGTGCAGAAATGGGTTTGTCTTTTGTTGCGATGTACATGCAAGCTGATGAAGCACTGGGATGAAAGAATGAGCCAGTGCTCAGTCCTGGTACTTCCACGGAGAACAAGGCCACTAGTTCCTTTCAGGCGTCTCCTCCGCTTGCCAGACAACAAGTGGAAGGTCAAGGTACCAGCAGCTGTGAAGGTTAGCATCATCAATGCACTAAGAAGTCTTCAAGATGGACGTTTGCGGCATGGTGCAGAATCTCTACGACAAAGCGAAGTTGGACAAAGATTCCTCTGGGCTTGCAATGCAGAAGGTACATCTGATACCATCCTTACATGGCATATTGCCACATGCATCCTTGAAATGAAGTGCCCGTACCGACCTGATCATAAGCAACAGGGTTCCCCAAATTCCAATTCTGATCATAAGATTGCAGCCACTCACCTGTCACGATATTGCGCATACCTGATGACCTGGTGTCCGGATTTGCTTCCTGACAACAGTGCATGGAGCAAGAGCCTGTATGAGGCAGTCAAGAAGGATGCAGAATGTGCCCTCACCGAGATCCCTGCGGCAGGGTCGATGACTCCCGAGGACGAGTACTTGCGGGTGGTTCAGCTACTGAGTGCAAACTCCAAGCATGAGGTGCTCAAGAAGGGCGTGAAGCTAGGAAAGCAGCTGGTGGTGGAGATGATCAACGTTGAGGAGACGGTGTGGAAATTGCTGGCTCATTTTTGGTCAGAGATGATTCTGTACGTCGCGCCATCAGACAACCTGAAAGAGCACTCGGAGGCCATTGCCAGGGGTGGCGAGCTTGTAACACTGATCTGGGCGTTGCTGTTTCATGCCGGTATTGCAAACAGTCCAGGTGAGAACGAGAAAAATGCTGCTACTGGTGGTGGTGTTTAATGGTTTGTTTTCTTTTATTGTTCACGGTTGAGAGGCCACTTTTCTGGATGATGCTACATTGCCGCTTGTTTCTGTATTTTGGTACTCTTGAGTATGTATTGTAAGAAGTATCGTTTGGTGTCCTGTAATAACGTGGAGACTAAAGATTCACGTATTCAAATATAACGTGAAGACTATATTTTGGTGACTTGAGTTCCAAATTTCCTAACAAAGCCTGCGCTACTTCTTTTCTGTCAGCCGTGCATGAAGAGCGGGAGGGGCAGATTCGCTTCTTTTTCAAGAGGAAGAAGGGGCGATCCAATTAGGCAGTTAGTGTCGTGTGGCCAAGGCTAATCCATTCAACAGCGACTCGTTAGTGTTGCCCTGTTGGATTCTGGTGCAGCCTGTTCACCCGCTCGTTGCGTATACTTGCATGCTCCAGTGTGCGCTTGTTGCAAACCCGTCGCATGCATCCTCATCCTTCAATCGATAATGACAAACGGTGGCACTTCTTCCTTGATGCCTTCCACTCCAATAAACTGAATAAGAATAGATGCTAAATAGGAGTATATTATTTTGCATATGCTTCAACATATTTTTGTTCGTGTTCCACTTTGTAATTGCTTGCTGTCCAGTGTTCGTGACAAGTCAAAACAAAAGGCACAAGTGCCACTACACACGTACCAATGCAAATATAGAGCGCGCTACTAACTCTTTGAGGCATTCAACAAATGAATATATACAGTGAAAAACAGAGTTATCTCACAACTACAACTCCACATCCAACAGACATAACCCCACACCCCAACAAAAAATAATCATATAGCTAGTATATATGTAAGCCATATCATACCTATCGTATATACAACCCACCTCTGAACCTTGATTCATGTGTCGTTAAAGTTCCCATGATCTAAAGAGTATACCTAAGTTGTTACTTAGTAACTTCGTGCATAACTTGTTAGTGTATGCGTATCTCGTCAGAACATATTATATATAACATGTGTCTTATTTTGGGATGTCGCAGATGATGTAATGATGGAAAGGAAAATATACAGACACGTACATCATTGTATAAGGAAGTTATGATAATCTAAGTTAACTACTATGAGTGGTATAAAAAAGAAAACCGTTTCTCACTAATTTCATGTTAAGGCCATTGGAAGCGACCTGTGCCTGTCTCATTGTGTTTTAATTTCACGCTAATTACAGGCCTGTATGGGGTTGTCTCCGGAGATTATGGGTCATGAACTTTGAGTATATCGTGACAGGTGGTGGCTTAATCTGGTTCAAATGCTACTGTTATATTATGTGTTTGGTTAGTCTAGGCCACTAAATACATACGGTGCGTACGCATTACATGACAGAACCCATGCATGCCCCTGGTTCCTTAAGGCCACACTTACCTGACTAAAGAATCAAATAAAGCTCTGTCACAGTAATCGATGATCAATAACTACGTGTGCCTACAGATTTTCTTCTAAAGCCTCGAGACAGAGAGATGTGGGCCGTATGTGCAGTGCTTAAGGATTTGAGGTACAGGCGCTACTTGAGGTTCAGACTGTAGGCTATTCCTTGACGCCTTCCACTTTAATAAATATTTTGCATACATACAGCTTCGCCTATTTTTTTTCTCCCTCTATCATTTCGTACTTTGTTTGTCGCTACATGTTTAGGATAACTAGTTCATCAACCCGTGCTCCTGCACGAGCTAGTAATAATTACTAAGAGATCATAAGTGTTAGATATTCATTGATAATTTCAGGACCCATAAAATTGTTTATTGTTTCTCTATCTAATTTGATTAAATTCTTACATGGTAGTGATAGATACTTTAGATGGTTGTGATAGACTTTAGTTACCTATTACTATATACCTTTTCATTCTTTTTCATAGTTTTCCCTTTGCATCACAACAATGTGTATTTGACATGTGTATAAATAAAATCATAGCTGAGCATTAATACTTTATGTTTGACATAAAAATATATATGATCATTGCTTCATGCATACATCTATACATAATGCATGCATACCTTGAGTTAGTTTTTATATTAACAATGGTTGAATTGGGTAATTTAGAAGCATATTTAAAAGTACTTTGGATTATTTTGTATTTATAATGACAAATGTAAGTAATGTATATTCGGACTTTGGGGTAGTTTTTGGTTATTTTTAATAACAACCATTGTATATAATAATTTACAGGTTAACTTTACATTATTTTTTTCATAGTTGTATTGGTGGGGTTATTATGGGTTATTCTTAATAATGTGGATATGGGTAATTTAGATACAACCGTAGGATGCTATTTTTTATAATGACATAGGTGTTTAATTTAGATGGAGATCATGTGTTCCTTTAGGTTATTTGTCAAAGGTCAGATTTTTTTAAAAAAGTAAAATATACCGAATGATTATTGTTGATTTTTATTAATGTCTATAAAATTGTTGGATGAATGTTTTACCCTTCTGTGGGAATTTCTAATTATTTTTTCTAGTATACCTCATGAGAATTAACATAGGCTTCAAAAAAGTCTCTAATTAGTAATACTTAGTGATTTTGCGAGACAAATGAATAGTGGATATATATGTGATAATTGGTTGGATTTTTAAGTTTTAAGATGTGGTGCAGGTGCACCATTTTAGTATTTATAGTTTTCGAATACTAATGCATTTTTATTTTTAATATAGAAATATAACTTCTCGAACATTAACTTGTAGGCAAATTGTTTTTTCTCCATCATTCTTAGTATCTTCTCAATTGGACTTCACCTGTTCAATTTAAACTATATCTTGCGCTACATTGCGTTTTCGTCTAGCTCCTCACAGATTTCAGGTGTCTGAATTTTTGCTTCCCAAATTACACACGTGTCTGAATTTCTACTTCCCCTAACAATCGTGTGTTGTTGCTATGATAGTTTAAACTGGTAGCCCAACCCAAGGCATAGGGATTTTATTTATAAGAAGCTATGACTCATATCAGGTTTTAACACATATATTGATTTCAGTGTAAACTACATGCACAGCTTAGTCCCATTAAATGTCTATAATCTATTTTTCTATTTCTATCGAGAGAATTATGACTTTTCTGGAAAATCTAACATTGGAGTCAATCCTTATTCTCAATTTTACAGCATCCTCAAAAACTTGGAATGAGACCATCTTTGTATCTCGTCATGTAAAGTTATAGTTTATAGTACAGGAGGATTTGCAGTCTACCTTGGTTCCAATCTTGTGTCCTGAAGTGCTACAAAGCAAGCTACTGTGTCAAGGTCCAGCACCGAAGCTGAGTACAAGGCACTAACCATTGCAGCGGCTAAGGTAATGTGGGTACGCACAAAGCATATAGAAATTGATTTTCACTTCGTGCGAGAACAAGTTGCTCAGAAGTTGCTAGACATTCAGTTTATTCATTCCGGTGATCAAATAGCTGATGGATTCACTAAGCCACTGCCTGAGCGCTTGCTCCTAAAATTTAGGAACAATCTCAATGTGGGAGGATGTAGAGATTGACCAGGGGTGTTAAGATATTTGGTGTATCTTGTAAATCGGGTTGAGATTGTTATGATCGACTAGATGTAGATGAGATAGATTAGAATGTTGTTAACTTTCTTTATAAACAAGTTTCCCCTTGTACAAGCCACGCCGAGGGTTGTTCCCGAGCCTATTTAACACGGAGCCGTGAACCCTAGCAGGTATCACGTTCAAGCTGAATGCACTATCCTTTGTGCGGTAGGCTATTTCCTGGCACCTTCCATTCCTATAGAGGAGGCTTTGTGTCGACATTTTACTAGCTCCCCTTCCATTATTCTCCATCGCATTGTGTGTTGTTTTCTTTTGATAGCGTAGGGGTAGGGGGACACATGCCATTATGCCCAATATATAAAGGTTCTGTGGTACTTGCGAAGCATCTAGCCCAACAGAGGTGCATATCTGCAGCATTCAATCCTACTGATATCTCCTACCTAAAATTTTGAACGTCTCCATCTTTCAGCAAAACATGCATTATTCTGTTGTGCTTCTACTTCTTCAAATAAAGATTTATCACCATCGTTCTCCCAATAGCGAGCATTCAAAAAAATCTTGTAACAATGATGCAGTCTCCCTCTATCTTCAGTGTCAACAGAGGAAGCTTTAATTACTAGTGCACCTTCCATTCTTCTCCGTTGCATAGGGGGTGTTTGTTTCTCTAGTCCCTCCTAAAATTCCTGTCACATCGTATGTTTAGATACTAATTAGGAGTATTAAACATAGACTAATTACAAAACCAATTGCACACATGTAGACTAATTTGCGAGACGAATCTATTAAGTCTAATTAGTCCATGATTTGACAATGTGATTCTACAGTAAACATGTGCTAATGATGAATTAATTAGGCTTAATAGATTCGTCTCATGAATTAGCCTCCTTCTGTGTAATTAGTTTTATAATTAGCTTATGTTTAGTCCTCCTAATTAACCTCCGAATATTCGATGTGACATGAATTTTAGTCCGGACTAAGGATCCAAACACCCCCATAGTTTGTCTCCTCTTGATAGGGTAGGGGGACACATGCGTATACATACATAAAATTGCAATGGGGCTCGCAAAGCATCTGGCTCCGCATAAAGGAGCATCTAAAACCATTTGGAATTTTAGATGTTCTGGTTTCTCATGATCTTGCAAACTAAGCTATGTTACAGCATGACACCAATATCTGAAAATAAATAGAAATTAAATTAATTTGAGTCCTGGAGGATATATATATATCTGCATTTTCCTTGGTTCTCTCAGTGGTATATTTGCATACACATTGAGACAAGAAATAAAAATGATTAGAAAAAAGAGTGACCAGAAGGGACTGTATCGATATAAAATGGAGGCTGATGATATATATAGAGTGTGATCATGAACAACTGTGTGCTCAATCTATCTGGCATCAATCTTGAAAGACAGTTTGAACTGTAGCCAAACCGTTCTCTTTTTCATGAGTTTGAAACTAAGAGTAGTCAAGGAAATTAATCCAAACACTTAGAGATTAATTCATATCAGAGGAAAATACGGCTGCTTACCAGAATGATCAACTCTAAGTCAATTGCACAAATTAGTCGTATTCAAATCGGTTTCCTTTCCAAAATAATACAGAGAGACAGCAGTGAACCTGTTTGTGGCATGAAAAAGACCGCATAATATGGTTCGCACTGATGGATCAAACAAACAGTACCAACCCAATTTCAACTTTCTTTTGTTTAGACATGTCCTGCACAGAAACATTTACAAAGCCTGCACTACTATCAAGCCAGACGCATAGGCCGGTCGCAAGTTGAGCTGCTAATGTTTGATAGGCCGATACGTGGCTGGTTCCATGTGTTTCATGAGACGCGGTGCAGTACCCTCCTCGCCGGCACTCTTTTTTCCACCCAGCTGCTGCAGTTTGCCGATTAACTTTGGTAATGACAGCTTCGGCCAGGCACCTCTTCCTACCCTCTGCCGCTGACGCCTGCGATTTGGATCCCTTCATCGTCGACTCAGCGACCCCCGACCCACACTCCTCTCCCCGTTCTCCATGGCTGCTACGAGCTGTTAACATGCATATCTTTCCCCATGTCTCCAGTTCCGAAGTCATTTTTCTAGTTTTTGTCCCATCTACCGTCTCATTTGTTTATGTGGATATTCGAATGTTCACTAAGTTGCTGTGATGGTGTGGGTGATTGAGAAAAGGCATCTTGTTGCTTGTTGAGGAGAAGATGGAGGAGCACATACACAAGTGCATACTAAGCATTGTATTTATATTGGTTGCCGGCTTATGGTTGATGGACAATTAGTGGTGCCTATTCATTATATGTATTTCTCGTGCTCATACCTTGCTTTGCCTTGAATGTTCTACTAGTTCAACGCCTACTGTTGTGTGACTACATATATCCCACAGCTATCCGTGCCTGACTCCGAATTCGAAGAAAAATATGAAACAAATATGGGGTCAGCAATATTCGACACGTTTACACCCCCCACTCCTACTAGGGTTGGGCTCCATTGGAACTATTTAGTTTTTTAATATTTCTACTGTTTCTATGCCAAAAAAAGAGTGAATCTTGAACGCCTGGATTGAGTTCGTTGGCATCTTTCGATGTGAAGATTGTTTAGCGTATTAACATACTAAAGATAAGCCATAGCCCATAGCGCTTGTTTTAAGAACTATTTTTCTAGAATACTGCTTGGTTAACAGAATTACATGACCAACCTCATATTGTCTGCTGATTACTGACCTCTGATTTCCTGGAAGAAAATGGTCGAGTCATTCAGTTTCTTGCCTTTATTGGTTCTCCAATGATCACAGTGACCTCTTTGTCCCGCACCAACAGAAGCAATCCATTGGCAACAAAATTTCACGTGGCATCAGCTTGTCGCTTACGCTTATGTATTATATACAGTCATGCACGACGAGATTGAGAGCCCTGTGTGTCTGGTTGGTTTCACACTGTGGGTACCTTCAATTTCGGCGGGGCAGAAGCACTTCGCTCTTGAAAGTCGCAGAGCGGAATTACAAGATGTCATCAGTGCTGAAAATGTTCCTTTCCTGGTGTCTCCAATTCCCTAATACAACCTTTAGTTTCTTCTGGTGCCATGTATTTTTAAAGACAAATGAATTTTAGGAGCCATGTAATATAACACAGAAAAGAGTGTTCTCTACAAAGAAAACAAGTTTTCCCCAATAAATGAATGAAGCACCGCGCAATCTAAGTTTTTCCAATATGATGAGTTAATTATTGTCATAACCCATGTTATATTAGGGTACAGTTCTCCTGCGATGGACGTTGGCGTTCTGGAGGGCGGCGGCAGTCTACCGATGTCCGGGGGTGGTGGTGTCAGTCGGATTTGAGCGCCATGGCTGCTGGTCAACTTCAACCTGCGGCAGTGGAACTTCCTCACCCTTCTCTGAGCGGTTCTCCAGCCTATGGTGGACCTCGTGCTTGCGCTCGTCGTCTCCGCCCTGGCGGTTGGGTCCTCGCCGGAGGCCGGCGCTCCTCTCGCCCCGGCTTCCTATCAACGAGTGGGGGCAATGGTCGGCAGGCTTTGCATCTTCAGTCCCTCCTGGTGGTGTCAGCTCCACTATGCATGGCTGCTCGGCAGGTTTGGCCACAAGAACGTCGCAGATTTCTTGTTGGGGTGATGATGTGGTCGTGAAGGAGCTACGTGCAAAAGCTTTACCCAATTGGTGTCGGTGTCAGCAACGACAGCGTCTATTAGGCGTCGTTTCCCTCCGTTGAGGCATTTGTTGTGATGCTCTATGCAAGGTCAATGGTCTTCTAGGTGAAAACTTTACTCCGGCTTGCCGGATAGGCGGCGAGAGCGTCTTCGACATCGTGTCCTTCTTAGAGGCGTCACCTTGGAAGTCCTTTGGCCCGACCTTCATTGCCTAAGATGGAGTCTGTTGTGCGAGCGATAGAAGATAAATATTCCAAGTCGGGCATCAAGTTTCTAAGTAGACGAAAGATGTGATGGCTTGACGATGCATGAAAACAACGCAAGGACAAAGCATGAACGAAAAAGAAGAATGAAGCTTAGTCTTCTAATTATTTTCTTTGTCTTAGAGTTTTCTTCCTCGTGTTTTGAGCTCCTCATTGTTGAGGACTAGAGTCTAAGAACTCTTTGTAACTTTTGGTTGTATATGTCCACCATGTGGATATAATAGGCAGGATTTTATCCTTAATCTAAAAAAAGAAATTGAACAGTGGAATGAAACAATATAAATAGGGCGGTGATGGTACTTCTAGTCATGCTCTAGAAACATTTTAAAACATACTTCATCCAATCGGAAATATAAGTTCATTAAGGTATTAAAATGGTCTCAAATATGACACTCAACTAGTAATATCCATAAAAGTAAATTATTTGAGATGTAAAGAGTATATAATATGAAAGTATCATGAATCCAGTTTGTCAATCCATACAAATTTTAGGACGTGGCAAATAAAAGATACAGAATTTGACTTGCGGCAAATCTAGATGGACCTATATTTCCAATCTGTGGGAGTAGCAAAAGGTCTATTATAGTGTCGGTGAAGATGGGGAATTTTTTTCTCTATATGTAAACCAGTAAGTAAATATCTTCCCTCTTTCATTTACGTCAGCCTATCAATTGGATTCAGCCTGCACAATTCAGAACACAAAATACTAGCTCTAGAGGGGAATATTTCAATGAATCCAGATAACAATTGCACTTCAGTGTAAGCACATGCATATGCGTCTCAGCACGTCCATGCTAACTCAGGCTGTCAAGCTAGCTTGCACGATTCTGTTGAACAATTTCCATACATTCAGTTGTCAGTGGAAATTATTTGGGACTCCGCGCCTCTCGATGACTGTATAGATATGATTCGGTCTCACTGTGAAGTAACGGCGCATTAGTGTGGCCTTAAAAATAGTACTCGTAGCAGAAGCAGTACCCTGTACACTTGGATTATCTAAATGTTGGACGCAAAAGATCAGCACACGCTTGATCAGGGTGGATTTATGTCCATAGAACATCAGACAACGTTCAAATTTCGTGTTTAACTCGTTTGAAAACTGTACCATAACAATTGTTCATCACAATTCTGGTTATTCGCGGACTCCCAGTGTTGTTGACCAGCAGACGTCCGCGTTTTGGATGACGAGCGGTTGCGAAGTCGCTGGCAGCTGACGCAGGAACCATTGGCCTTTTTGCTTACCCACAGCACGACACAGTGTTGCTTGGTTCTTCTCAGTAACATAGTCCTTGGAGCCAAAGAGGCCAAGGACAGTGGTGGCGACGACCGGTGATAGATTAAAGACTACTCCAGTTCAGTTATGCACACTCACGCTTGTTAAGTCTTTGGCAAGTTGGATAGCATTTGACCGATCCAACATTCTCTGCTCACTGTCCATTCAGATTTTACAGAGATCAAAGGATGCCAGTGGAACAATAGAGGATGCAAGCAACATCTCCGTGGAAGCCTAATTCCTGGCACTTTCCATTCCAACAGAGGAAGCGCATTGTGTCTAAATTTTACTAGTGCACCTTCCGTTTCTTCTCCATTATTTGTTAGCTTTTGATAGAATAGGGGCACATATATGCCAGTATATATCAAATATATAAAGGTGCATTAGCACTCGCGAAGCATCAACCCGTACAGAGGTGCATCTCTTGCATTCAATCATACGATACCTTGTACCTACTATTTTAAATGGTTCAATCTAGCTTTCAGTAAAACATGAATGTTGCTGTACCTCTTCAGATAATGATTTGCCACCATGGTTTACACAATAGTGAGCAATTATGGAAAATCTTATAATAATTATGCAGTAACTTGCCTCTCCATTCAGTGCCAACAGATTCCAGCCTGTATTGACACACGTGTGCAACAAAAGTTTAACCAGAAGGTACTTCAAATTAGTTTATCTTTGGATTATTTTATAATTTTCAAATAATATCTCTAGGTTCTGCCTTGATGAGCTTTAACTACTATTAATTGTCTTGACTGAACTGTATTCCCTTGTCAAATGGAGATGACATTATTGGAGATCACCTTGAAACAACTTCATATGTATGCAACAAACTCTGAGCACATGTATTAAGTAGGGAAAAAAGTAAGTAGATATACAATGAACATTTTAGCAGGCTATCGCAAAGACAGCAGTTTCAAGCACAAAGAGTTCAGTTTTGTGTGTGGTCATATGGTAAATATATTAGCCACTAAACTGTGACCAGTTTTACAAGGTCTTTTCAGTTACGAGATCCTAACCTCATGAGAAAGAAAAAATATAAATAAATGGTGGCAGCGCTCTTAACCGTCTTTTGTATTAACCTCAGCTGGATCCTGGATGCGCAATAGCTTTCACAAAATCAACAGCTAGCTCAATATAGAATCACGATATATATGATAGGGATTAGCTGATGGATTGGATTATGGCATTTTGGATTTCATTTATTCCTTTCACAATGCGTCCTATGCACGAACAATTTCATATCTCTAATATGATTTCATATCTTCATCCTTTTCATCACATGCAAATGCTGGAGCGGGTTGCTCTATCTCTCCCACCGCTGATTGCTCTCTCTCTCTCTCTCTCTCTGTGTGTGTGTGTGTGTGTAAGCCATTCCATTATCTTTGTTTCATACATAACCGAGAATTATTTCGAACTATTTCACTAGCGGTGCCTTATGAACAAGATGTAAATTTCTTGAGTCAATGGTTTAAATAAAGTAATAGTCCCACCATCCTTCAATGCAAGCTTAAGGCGTATTTTGATTAAGAGTGATTAACTATACATGTTTAGAGTACAAAAGTTGCACCTTTATGATAATGATATTGATTTTATCACAATTGACATTATATGCAAGTGAATTTCAGGCTAAAATCCTACGTGGGAAGAATTTTCTTCTATCAAAGTATGCCTCACGTTGATGGACACAGGGAGTATATGTGTCCTTAAAACTATTTAAATTTCAAAATAGGAGAGGCATGCAAGAATTCTGGGTAAAAATTGAAATACAAGACGCAATGAATATATACGATCGCCTCTACCTTGGATCTGTTAGCGAGTAGTGATCAAACTTCTTGTTACAAGTACTAACAGGAAGCTAGCTACTCTGCCCGACCTTCAAGTGATTTTGTACGTAACACCCCAGTATCACGCAGCCCGAGGATGCTACACGACTACACTGAAAAGCCAAACTAGAAAAATTTCGGCAGCATATACCTTGAAACAAAGCACAATACGGAAGCAACAAAAGATAGACTATATATGAAGCGTGATTCTCTAACATGATAACCATACATCTTTAACAAACAAGAATAAGAATAACCTAACATATAACATATCTTAGCATTATGTGGGATAACATGAAAGTGTGTTGTACTAGTTACCCACTTCCCTCCATGATAGCTTCCCTGGGGAGGGAAAAATAAGAGTGAGATTGAATAATCTCGGCAAGCAAACTACTTTAACAAACTAGGTAAATCATAGTAGATTAACCAACCATTTGATAAAGTAACAAGTATTAACAGCTCCACCAATCTACTTGATATACCAAGAATTAGGCGATCATGGCAAGATAAAACAGTTTGTACAAGAGCTACCATAATAATTAATATAATATCCATATAAGATCCATATAAAATGATGGTTAGCAGTCCGGAAAAAAACCCATAGCATATAGATCTTTGTAACTACTCGAAATAAAGGTCGCATAAGTGCAGAACATATACCATAACAAAAAAAATGAAATATCATTTTCAATGTAATTGAAGTTCCTTGGAATGTGAGGCAACAACACACATAATATCTCGATAATCACACAAGCCATATCAGACACATGACCACCAAGAGGAACCCCTTATCATATTTGCTTCAATGTAGCTATGTCAATCCAATATCTAAATATAGGTAAAAGAAAGCATGTGAATGCAAAAGCCCACATATCGTGTATCTGAAATCCCCATATGCCATACCGCAGTGCATGTCAACATAAGGGCATAATTTACCATAGTATATTCACATTGTAACTTCATCACATCCAACATTCAAACCATCCTGATATGAATATCAATGCACATGAAACTTCTGCCTTCATACCCATCAAGGTATGAAGCTGCATCGTTATACCAATTAGATGATGCTATACGCATGTGCATATGCATATGAACTCCTGCCTTCATATACCCAACAAGGTATGAAGATGCATCGTTATACCCAATAAACGATGCTGTACCGGTACGATCGCAACCATAGGTTCGCGACATAACTCCAAATGTCATGCAATGCAATGAAATGCAATGCCACAAGATAAATGCCATCTCCAAAATCCAAATACCACATTGTACATAATGACAAGAGAACAAGACATGATAATATATACAAAGAGAAGCACAAAGAACTTATTTGATATAAAAGTATCAACCATAATTGAATGATAGAATCTCATGTATGCCAAGTATAAACAAAATCATTCTCCATATCATATTATCTATGGGTCACCTTCATTTTAATAGGTATGGGATAGAATGTAAGTATTATCATTTTAAATATGGAGTAAAGCACCAAATCCGTAATCTAAGCCCAAACCATGTATATCATATTAAAAAGGAACTTCTAAAATAAAGCTAGTCAACCTGAAACTTAATTCTTAAGTTGAACACATATACCTGAAGACTTCTGGAAACTACTTCTGACCTTACTCATAACCCAAACTTCATTTGATCTGCACATGTTAGCACTAGGAGACATAAAGTAGCATAAATACCTCACCAAGGTCACATTCCTCTAAAATAGGCATGTCAGCTACGAAACCACTAAACATTCCACAGATTCTATAGACTTCAGTACAGTAGGGAAAAAACATATCATAGAATAAATCACCAAATATATATGCTATGTGTAAAATATGCTTTTAGTCCCTTATTTTCAATATTTCTCATCCATTGAACAACCCATTCATCTATTCACCCATGTTAAAGTAGAAAGCTATTTACCAACTATATAGCTATATTAGAATAACATATTCATACTCTTCTCAAACTTATAAACATCACCTATAATATTTCAGATTACCGCATAAATGTACATTTTAGATTATCACATATAAATATGCGCACTTCATTTTATAAGTGGAGGAGTAAAAATAACATGTTAAAGTTGTAGCAGTGCAACAGCTACGTTCACTTACCTTTACCGACCATGTAGATGTACAAGCCTCGTAGCAACACCACCTGCTAAACCACCTATGTATATCAGCACAACAAACCCAAATGACATTCTCATATAGAAATATAGAGTGCTCATATGTCGAAGACCCCAATATAAATAGGACTAGACACCATCATTGATGAATAGCAGCAATGCTTATCTTTTATGTATCTATTTTTATACAACAGATTAGGTATCAAATAAATATGTATTTGGAAACTTCAGAGAATAAACTAAAACTTTATTAGCAAAACTATAATTATATTAGGCTTCTAAGGTTACCTAAAACACAACTCAAAACAACACTTTTGAATCTGCATAACAGCCCAGGCAGCAACATATAAAAATTCATATCTCCTAAACTATACAACCAAAAATTATGAATTTTTGCTGACAGGAAGAACTTTTATCCTTATACAAAAGTTTCCATAGTTGGAAGAGCTAATTTGGCAATTTACAGGGTGAAAAACACCAATGAACAAACCTGACTCGATCTGCCAGGCAAAAACAAACAGTCACATTGAACCGGTCATAACTGGAGTTCTACTCCACCAAAATTTGCAATCATATACAATTTGGAAAACATAGAAAATCCTCCATAACTTCCTCATGTTTCTCAAGAATCCATTTTGCACCTAACATATCCAAAACTCGTACCCTAGACAAACTATCGAATTTGCTAGGAAACCGCAACTAGAAAACGAAGTTAAACTCCAATCCAACATCTAATCCTTTAATCCCGCACAGCCAAAACCTCCAAAAACACTTAATTACAGGGGAAGGAGATGGATTCCACTCTTACCCAAGGCTTCTCCATTGAAATCCGCAAGGGGAGGTTGGGAAAAAACACCGATCTAGAATATCTCCTCGATCTTGTCTTCCTCTTCAATCCATCTTGCTCCTTCTCTTCTCGATCCTTGCTGCAATGGAGGAGATCTAGAGGGGGAAGGGAGCAGTGGAGAGTGGAGGAGGCGTGCTGGGAAGGGGTCATGAGGAGGGGGAGAGAGGGCGGCACTGGGGTCGAGCCTGAAGGGGGTGGAGGTAAGGGTTAAGTGCCCTCCTCTATTTTTCTTGATTCATCTCATCCATTCATTTTTTGATTCCACAAAACTTTAGGATCTAACTCCAAATACTACATATGAGTAGTCAAACGGATTGCTTTTGAAGAGATCTACACATCCACGGTCACCGATTTTCTATATGAGCTATGGATCAAAATGTCAACTTTTGCCCCTCCTTAAAACGCTTTGTCAATGTTTACGCTTTTTTTTACGCTTTCTAACATAGAAAGCGTATTTTGCTTAAAAGCACAATCTATTAGTTCATAGACTACCAATCATAAAAACGATGAATTCAAATATCTTATGAACTATACACCATTAATGACACTTTAATTTCCGGGTCGTTGCATATTTATGGTTTAATAGCAGGCCTGCGAAAGGAACAGGAAGAGGCTTCTTGATATGCAAATCAAATGTCACATATCCCGACGTCACCCATTCCCGGGTCCTCGTACCCAATTCTCTCATCCTTCTATTTTTGCCATCCCCAGTTGCTGTCTCTTATAGTTAGAAAAGTGTGAAAAGGCACTATAGTAGCTGCAACTTAGGGCCAGTTGCTGGAGTTATATACATTCATGCAACATTTTTTGGACACGTGAATGAAGATATATATGTAAAGGAGTGGATATTGGAACTTGCATAAGCATTGTGTTCAGTGTGTCCCACAAGTTTATTATTACCGTATAGGTTACCGTCACCTACATGTACCTATAGTCCTACCTCATTTGTTAATGGGTACTGCACCAAGTGGCTGAAATGTTTATTCGTTTTCAGTACTAGGAAAAACATGTGTTCCTGGATCGCTGGTGCGTTGACAGTTCCTGAAAAAAACAAGGTTGCCCACTGCACATACCTACATGGATCACTCCTCAATCTAAGATCTTCCAATCTGATTAGTTTATACTTGTCATAATCCATGTTAAATATTAGGGTACACTTCACCTTCGTCGTTGGACTATTATGTCCTCTTCTGGTGTATAATTAAACAAGTTAATAAACAAGGCTTTCTATAGAAGTTTTATTTGAATTAAAAGCACAAAAGACGAAGGCAAGCAGCAGGCCTGTTCCGCTTGGTTATGAATGAATAATGATGTTTTCTAAAAAAACTGAGATCCAACTAAGAGGAACAAGGTTTGAACCTGCGTGCTTGAGATGCACAACCATCAGTTCAGCTTAGGTAGGCTCCTATTATGTTTTGGGAACTTCTTCCTATATAGATCAAGTTGTAATATATAAAGTCACGTTCTAGAACTATGCAATTGATGATACGTTGTGTCTCACGGCCTTGGGAAACAATTCCTTTACTCCTGTTGATGTCGAATTATTATATCACACCTCGATAGTTGTCATGGATCTCTAAAATTCCTGGCCAGTACCGACAAAATGCCTCTATGCTTCTGCCCAGCTTCAACTATTGCTTTTGCTGCAACAGCTCAATCACAGCAAGCTTCTTTCCTGCAGCATCACACTGTGGTTCCAAAACTAATGTCTCCTGGCTTCTTAAGGATGTTCGGAAATTGTATGTACCACCACTGCATACACTTTACCCTTGGTCCTCGATCTCTAAGTAACATGGCACGAAAGAAGCACAAAGCGGATAGGAGGAAGTTGAACATGCTAGCTTCTTTCCTGACACCTTACGTTCTCATAAATAAGACCATTGCAGCTAGTTTTCTCATCTTGCGGGGTGCTTCATTTTTTGTATGGCAGTAGTATCCGTGCCAACCCGCAATTAGCATCGGTAGTGTTAAGTCAATATTCCTACTGAACAGAAAGTAGCACTGGTACTGATAGGATAGTATATAAAGATGTTTTGGAGTCGACACAGATTATTAAGTCCTCTCCAGTAGTGGCTGATGAGTAAACCCGATGACAAATAAAAAGCAGATAGAGGTATGGTCAATATTGTGGTAGCTTATTTCCTGATGCCATCTATCCTCAAAAAAATGCTTATGCGCCTTACTCTTACTCTATTCTCTCTCATCTCTTGGTCTCTCAAGCTAGTCCTGGCTCCATTAGAAACTGAATACCATGACGGTACTATTTTAAATTGTACTCCGGGAACTATTTAATAAATACAATGGCTCTATTAGTTTGTATTAAAGATACGGCAAGAAGTTTTGTTTTTCATATCTGATATGTAAACAAGTTAGTTGTTGTCTGCCTGCACTCCTGCATCTAGCTAGAGCATAGGTTGATTGTTGCCTTTCACAAGTTCTCCTCATGCTGTGAGTGCAAATTTTCTCACCTTGCAAAGTGTTGCATGTTCAATCAGGAGTTTGGACATAGGACAGCTAGCGACAAATATACATGGTTTATTTGGCCCTAATCATCTGATTTAGTTTGTGTTGCAACGAAGCATCCAAGCTGGGCATCCAATTTTTCTATTTGAAACTTTTGATGTTTTAGGAACTTGATGGGCTTTAAGAAGATGAAACTAATCGTTAACTCTAATGCTCATTACATGACAGGAAAAAGAGGTAACGATCATGCTAAAATAATGACCCTATCTAGGCTCTATAGCACCGTCTAAACAAATTGTTTGTCTGTCATGCTAAATGTTTACCCTCGGTCTCCAAATTTTATAGTAACTGCCCTTTGGCAATACAGTGCTTGCGGTATACTAGCATGTAAGTCATTCAAATGTGAGAAGTACCAAATTGAGAAGAGTCCATGTTCAGTCGTACGTGCAAGGAACAACTGCATGGCTAACACTACGCGATACAGGGGCACTCGGCAAAGCCCCAAAAATACTCAGCACGGCAAACGACACTTGGCGTAGAGTTTAACGGCAAAGAGTTTGTTTGCCGAGTGTCAACCGTTGGGCACTCGGTGAAAACTTTGCCGAGTGCAAAAAACACTTGGCAAACTATTTTTAAAAAAAATAAAAAAACATCCTGACCTGCCGCCGCCACCACTGCGTGCTCCGCCAGCACCAAGCCGGCCTCCTCGCCAGCTGCACCTCCCATGCTGCCACCTGTACCACGCCACCCGTACCACGCCAGCCACGCCCACACCTCCACCAAGCACGCCACCGCCACCCATACCACGCTGCCGCGGCCGCCACCATGCCCGTTGCCGCCGCCACCACGTGCCCTGCCCCTGGCCCGCGCCGCCGTCCCCTCCGCTGCCTAGGGTGCGCCGTCGCCGGGCCCCCTCCTTGGATCTCACCGTTGGGGGAGGCAGGGAGGGAGGGGGTGGCCCTAGCCGCCGGATCTGGGGAGGAGGACCTATCTTTCCTAGGATTAAATTAGACCTTAGCTCTGATTACCAACTGTAACACCATAGGAAAAACAAAAACCATCTTAGGATGCTACTAAGCCACACTGGACAAAAGGGAAAGATTTGACAGCATCTCCCCTAAAACGCGAATATTGCGGAAGCAACAAATAATAAGATATGTAAACAGATAAAGCACAGTAGTATTAATGAAAGATCCTAACATGATATCCAACGATTAAAGGCAAGGTTTAACAAATCTTAGCCATCATTAAGCAACAAACAAACTCTCATATATAGAGAAGGACTTAAATATTAGAGCATCATATCACACTAGAGAATTTTTATTAAAGAGAAGTATGTGACGTACTACTACTTCCCCACCCCCAAGCAAAGCATCCATCCATCAAGTACATGAGATGATAAAACAGGGGTGAGATATAAAATCTCAGCAAGTAACCGGCTTTAACAAACTATTTAAACTACAAGTTCATCGGACAATGGTTTAACTATTATTAGCAAGCATAACTCCTCAATGAAAAATAATAATAATAATATCAACTCCAACACCCTCATACATGATTAAAACCAATTCATCCCCAAACCTTGGAGAAGATTCACTTGTCACCACCATTGTCAAATAGATGCCATAGAAAACCAATAGCACCCTAAATGCAAATGCCATGTCTCCTATCTTCATACTCAACAAAGTATGAAGCTGCATCGTTATGCCCAATAAACGATGCTGCACTGGTACGGTCGTGGCTATCAAGCGGCAACATAACTCCATATGCCATGCATTGTGACGCAATGAAATGCAATGCCAAGATAGATCACGCAGAGAGAGCAAACACCGCATATACTAGATAAGTCTCTCCTGATTTGACAACATAAACCTCATCCTAATTATGCCAACAAGAGCCATTACCAAGTTATAAAGTAAAGAACAAGGCATATATAATAACAAAAGTAAGATGTGCATAAACCTATAATTGAATGGATCATATTGGATAAGTTATCATTCTGAAATTTAAGATGGAGGTAGAAAAAATAGCAAATTAAAACTTGTAGCAACCACCGCTACGTTACTTGCCTCCCAATGAAGGAGATAGTAGCTCTAAGCGTGATCCGGAGCGTTACCATCTATTTTGACACAATAAGGTCAGAGCATATCCTCAAACAACCATATGCATACAGCAAGAAAAGCACTCGTATAGCCCAACTCGTCAAACAAGCAACAACGGTGAACATCGCCTAGGCTAACCGCAGCAATGCTACTTTACTTTTTTGTATCTTTAAAATTGTAAAAGATATAACAGCAAGAAAATACACCTTAGAAAGATAAGGGAAAAATCCTACAACTTTCTACAGATCCTCTATTTTTAACATGATCCCTAGTGTGATAAAACTGCCGTTGAATGTGAAGTACAGAATCTGTCTGAAATTTCGGACAGCAGCATAAAAAAATCCATATCTCCCAAACCCCTTGTCCAAAAATTCTAAACGTTTTTTAGTAAATACAACTATGAGCATCCTACAACTTTGTTATTATGGGTTTCCATGAATTCTATACTTAAGATCATCTAATATATGTCTGAACATCTACTGTCAAAATCTGGATATTCAGAAAGAGCGTCCAAATAATATTCAATAACTGAAGGTATACTCCACCTTAAAATGTGAAACTTTGACAGAAGTTAGACCTCACAAACCTCTACAACTTCTGTATGATCCACTTTTTGAGGAAATGTCGTTTAGGTTGCCAAAACTACAAGGCCAGCAACACTGTCCGTGCTACAGGACAGCACACCTTAGATCGACCTTCAAACCATGTTTTCCCCACCAAATCCACTAATCCTCATGACCAAGAGCTATATAAAAACATCAATTAGCAGAGACAATGTGGATTCACCTCACCTTGGTTGTCCCCTAAACCTAGGGCAGCAAGATTGAGATGGGGAAAAGCAAATCTACTCCGAAGATGCACCACATCTTGGTCTTCTCCTCCTCCTCAATCCATTTTTCTCCTTTTCTCTTGGTTATTGCTGCTATGGAGGAGGTTCTAGATAGGGGGAGGGTCATGTGGAGAGGGAGAGAGACGTTCTTGGGAGGATTTCAAACAGGACGGAGAGGGGGCGGCGCTAGGGGAAGGGGCTCGATCCCCTAGGTCTTAAGGGAAAGGATTTCGACTTGGGCCAAGGGAGTGGGCTGGTTTGCTAGGTCTTGGTCCAAATTGGATTAGGACCTCTGAAACCTTTTTTTTTCTAAGAAAAATGTAATGTTACAGCAATGGACTACTGTTTGTAGCACTGGGTATTCGCCATTGAGCAATGGACTGTTTGTAGCACTGGGTGTTCGCCATTGAGCAATGGACTGTTTGTAGCACTGGGGGGTGTTGTTGTTAGTTTATACTTACTGAGAAGGGCAGAAAACCTGCCTAGATTAGTTCCCAGTCAAACCGAATACTGAAAACTAGGGAAAGTTGGATAGGTACCATTGAAAGATGTACATTAAAAGATCGCTTATTTGCTATATACCATGGAAAGATCACAAGTTTATTGGTTTCTACCACTCCCATTAACTTTGCTAATGGGCAGACTATTTTGGCCCCATTCTGAGTTTTCTTCTTCTACGTCTCTTCCTGTTCAAACTCCACCCCTCCGGAGAGAGAGAGAGTTTGGTGAGTTCTTGGTCCTCCCTTGGCCTCCATTTGTCGATTTCTTGCCGCCTCCCCGAACGACATCCTGCAACCAACGTCGCCAGCGTCCAGAATGTTGCAATTGCAGCGGAAGGTGGGGCCATTTCCTATTGCCACCGCAGCAGCCACGGCCTTGGCTAGTGATGGCCCAAGAAATCGATTTCTTCTTTCCGATGCATCTATTTTTGCTGTCCTCGCCACCGGGAATAGCTGCTGGCGCTCTCAGCCTTGCTCAAAATTGCCTCCGAGGTGTTAGGACCTAGCCTAGGATCTCTAGATGCACATCTAGTCGGGATCGTGAGAGTCATAAGGGACATGGTGTTCCTGGTGAGTGCCGAGTGTGAGAGGGAGAGAAATGGGGTACCTTCACCCCTAGAGGTGGGAGCAGCAGAGCTGCTGGCCATCGCGAGTTCTGTCGGTGTAGTCTGCGCAAGGCAGCGACGCGCAGTGCCGAGTCCGGTCGCCGGTGAGGTGGCGGTGGTGCTTCCCGCCGCTACTGCGCAACCTAGATCGGTAGGTGTGTCGGTGGGGGCGGCTGGCTGCGGCGAACCTCGTGAGCCGAGCCGGGTCCCCCACCCTGTTTATATAGCGCAGCGCGACAGGGGCCCACCACCCATTGATAGGGTGAGCGCCCCCGATCAGGGCACAGATCAAGGTCCTGATTGGCCTTTGGGCCCATCAGGAAAGAGATCAATCTAACATTCTCCCCCTTGATCTCATCATTTACTTTTAGCTTTACACTTTTCACTTTTATTCGTTTCATCGTAGATTAATATGTAGAGCATGTTTCATCGTCACAGCTTAATTGCCGATAGAATAAACAGCTACAACACACCTCTCTATTTTGAAACAATTCTTTTTCTTTTGGGCCTTATCCAATCCAGGAATCATAGGCTTTCCCTTAAACCCATGCCGGCTAAGTGTTCTCTGAACACATTGGGAGGTAAGCCTTTCGTGAGCGGATCCGCAAGCATATCTTTTGTTCTTATATGCTCGAGACTTATAGTGTGATCCTGGATTCTGTCTTTCATAACATAAAACTTTATCTCAATGGCTTTGGAAGCATTGCTTGATTTGTTGTTGTGAGCATAGAATACTGCTGGTTCATTGTCACAGTACATCTTTAGTGGTCTGTGAATACAGTCAACCACTCTCAATCCGGGTATAAATTTCTTTAGCCACATTGCCTGCCCCGTGGCCTCATGACATGCTATGAATTCTGCATGCATCGTTGATGACGCAGTTACTTTCTGTTTCGAGCTTTTCCATGAGATAGCTCCTCCTGCGAGAGTGAATACGTATCCAGACGTGGATTTTCTATCATCTTTGTCTCCCGCAAAGTCTGCATCTGAATACCCTTTTATCTCTAGGGAATCAGATCTCTTATATGTAAGCATGAGTTCTTTTGTGCCTTGCGCGTAGCGCAACGCCTTCTGTACCATCTTCCAGTGTTCTATACCTGGATTACTTTGATATCTACCGAGAACCCCGGTGACAAAAGCTAAGTCAGGGCGAGTGCACTCTTGGGCATACTGTAAGCTTCTGACAGCTGAAGCATATGGAACCGCTTTCATTTGATCGATCTCGTACTGGTTCCTGGGACATTGAAAATTCCCAAAACTGTCGCCCTTGACTATAGGAGCAGGTGTGGCCTTACTCGCATGCATATTGTACTTCTTTAGAACCTTTTCTAAATATGCCCTTTGCGATAATCCAAGGACCCCATTCAATCTATCTCGGTGAATTTCTATGCCCAAAACATATGTTGCTTCACCAAGATCCTTCATATCGAAGTTTGAGGACAAGAACTTCTTTGTCTCTTACAGTAGACTGATATCACTGCTTGCAAACAAAATATCATCCACATACAGGATTAGGAAAATGTATTTCCCATTTTTGAACTTTGCATAGACACAATTGTCCTCTATATTCTCTTGAAACCCAAATTTCTTTATTATATCATTAAACTTTAGATACCACTGCCTAGAGGCTTGCTTTAATCCGTAAATGGATTTCTTTAGACGACATCCCATATTCTCTTTGTCTTCCATGACAAAACCCTTTGGTTGTTTCATGTAGATATTTTCTTCTAAATCCCCATTTAGAAATGCCGTCTTTACATCCATCTGATGTAACTCTAAATCAAAATGTGCAACTAGTGCCATTATGATTCTGAAGGAGTCTTTACATGAGACAGGAGAAAAAGTCTCATTATAATCTATTCCTTCTCTTTGTGTAAAACCTTTTGCCACAAGTCTCGCCTTATACCTTTCTATATTCCCTTTGGAGTCACGTTTAGTCTTGTAGACCCATTTACAGCCTACTGTTTTGGCTCCTTTAGGAATCTCCTCAAGTTCCCAAACATTGTTGGAACTCATCGATTTCATCTCATCTTCCATGGCCTCTAGCCACTTCGTTGAGTGAACACTTTTCATGGCTTCTTCATATGAAGTGGGATCACCTTCTATATGAACTTCTTTTGTATTATAAACTTTATAACAATCAGGGATAGCTGATTTTCTGACCCTTTGAGACCTTCTAGGCCCCTCACTTTCGGGCACATTCTGTGCCTCTGCTTGTGGCACACTGTTCATAGGTGGCTACTGCAACTCTTCCTCGTGTGTAATGATGGGTTCAGTTGGCTCCTGAAGGACAGGTTCCAAAACTTCACTCATCGTTTCTACGGGTGGAATCACAGCAGGTGCCTGCACCACAATATCAGGGACTGTAGCGGGTGCTTGCACCACGACCTCAGGAACTATTGGTGCGGGAATAATAGGTAGTGAGAAGTATGGTTCCTGAATCATCGGATTAGGTGCACACACCCGCTTCTCCTCAAGATCAATCTCTCGAGCTACCATGCTCCCCCTCACCATCTCATCCTCTAAGAAAATCGCCTGTCTCGTTTCTACAAACTTTGTGAATCTGTCTGGACAGTAGAAACGAAAACCCTTTGATTTTTCCGGATAGCCAATGAAGTGGCAACTTACTATTTTGGGATCTAGTTTCCCGATGTTTGGGTTAAACACTTTGGCCTCAGCTGGGCTCCCCCAGACACGCAGGTGGTTTAGTGAGGGTACTCTTCCTGTCCATAGTTCGTACGGTGTTTTGGGCACCGACTTACTTGGCACTCTATTTAGAATGTGAATGGCGGTCTTCAACGCCTCCATCCACAGTCCCAATGGTAAGGTGGAATAGCTCATCATGCTGCGCACCATGTCCATCAGTGTACGGTTACGCCTTTCAGCTACTCCATTTTGCTGAGGCTCGCCCGGCATCGAATACTGGGCTATTATGCCATTTTCCTGCAAAAACCTTGCAAAAGGTCCAGGAACTTGGCCAAATGGGGTATGTCGACCATAGTACTCCCCCCCACGGTCTGATCTTACTACTTTGATTCTTTTGTTATGCTGATTTTCAACTTCAGCTTTAAATATCTTAAATTTATCCAACGCTTCTGATCTTTCTTTGATTGGATAAATGTAACCATAACGGGAGTAATCATCTGTGAATGTTATGAACAAGTCATAACCATCCACGCTTTTCACAGGAAAAGGTCCACAAATATCAGTGTGGATTATCTCTAAAACTCCTGTGCTACGTTTAGCGCCTTTTTTAATTTGCTTTACAAATTTTCCTTTAATGCAATCAACGCATTGTTCTAAGTCTGAGAACTCTAATTGAGGAAGAATTTCATTCTTAACTAGTCTTTCTATTCTCCCCCTCGAAATATGGCCTAAACGACAGTGCCATAATTTCGACGATATTTCATGAGTTCTCTTTCTTTTCTTTGTTTCTTTTTCTGATGAGGATACATTCATATTCACATCACACACAGAATTAACTTTTTCACACAATGATAATAAATACAACTCATTGTGAAGGATGGCAACACCAACACATGCATTATCGAACCAAATGGCACACTTTCCATTTCCAAAATGACATTCATAACCATCATGGTCCAAACGTGAAATACTTATTAAGTTTCTGTGTAATGAAGGAACATAAAGCACATCTCTAAGTACAAGCATGAAACCATCAACTAGCTCTAGAGAGACATCGCCAACAGCTTCAACTTCTGCTTGGACTCCATTTGCGACTTCAACGCATCTTTCGCTTCTTTGCGTAGTCCTTGTCGAATGGAATCCCTGTAAAGAATTTGCAACATGAACAGTTGCACCTGAGTCAATCCACCAAGTAGATTTCGAATACTGTGTATACAAGGATTCATTTACAAAAGAAATAGTATTCTCACCTCTTTTTGCCATTATTGACTTTAACCAGTTGGGGCAGTCTTTCTTGAAGTGCCCCTTTTTCTTGCAATGTAGACATTGATCTTTGTCTACTGTGAGAGGCTTTTGGTGATTCTGCTGCATAGGAGCTTTTCCACGTGCCTTGAAAGAGGGGTTAGCAATCTTTTTCCTGTTATCCTTCACATAGTGCAATGAGCCACCATGTGAGGATCTAAGTCTGTCCTCTTCCTGCATGCACATGGCTATCATTTTCTCCATGTCCCACTGTTCTGGCTGCATGTTATAATTGACAACAGAAGTGTCAAACTCTTTAGTCAGAGAAGCAAAAACCAAATGCATAATGTGCCCAGGCTTGAGCTCAAGATCCATAGGCTTCAGCTGTGCTGCCAAGTTATACATCCTCATGATGTGATCTCTTATGCCAGTCCCTCCGCCATTGTACCTCTCTGTGGCCAGCTGCTTGAACAGCTGGGTAGCATATATCTTTGAGGAACCAGTGAACTGATTCCTTATCTTGTCGAGGTACTCTGAAACGGAGTCACACTCTGCGATCGAGCCCAAAATGGCAGGCTCAATCGTATTCTTTACCAAAGCCATACATTTCTTGTTGGCAGTGGTCCACTGTTTGTTTTCAAGGGTGTATGCCAACTCCAGTGGAGCATAGTCCCTTTCCTTTTGCTGCCATGCAGCATCATCATCACCATCAGCCCTCACTGGCTTCTGTGGAGCTTGTGGCTGCGGTGTGGTCAGCACCCAGTCAACTTCGCCACAAACGAAGGAGAACTCAATCTTCTTCCTCCATTCTGTATAGTTGTTGCCTTTCAGAATGGGTATCTCTTTGAGACACGCCATTAAGTTGAATGATCCTGAAATTTACAATCCATAAGTGAGATCATAACAACAATTGCATGATTTATTTCCAACGTTGGTCAAA
Organism: Setaria viridis; assembly: GCF_005286985.2. Classification (NCBI taxonomy): domain Eukaryota; kingdom Viridiplantae; phylum Streptophyta; class Magnoliopsida; order Poales; family Poaceae; genus Setaria; species Setaria viridis. The sequence goes on from NC_048264.2 coordinate 7,781,400, forward strand.
AAATAAAACATACAACTGCTGATGCAATTTAAAACTATATCACCGTTGGGCAGAAAATAGAAATAAAAGCATCAAAAGAACTTTTTAAATCATGATACAGTTATTAACAACGTTGGTCAGAAAATAACAGCACCATGATCTAATTAACTTTATCATGCTCTCACAAAATTTAATTATCTCGTTGGTTCAAATTAAATTTAAATGGAGCAATAAATATGACTTTTGCAGTGGAAACTGTGAAAAAAATCTATTTTCAGAAGCAAAACACTGTACAAACTTTATTAATCTCTAATACAAATTATCCCGTTGGTTCAAATTAAATTAGAGACTAAAACTATGCAAAAAACATCAATTAAATGCTTCTGGAAATAGAAAAAACAAACAAACAGGCGTTACTGTGCAAAACCCGAAATTCGGCCCAGCCGCGAAAACGGCCCACAGCACGTTCCCGCGCGCGGCCTGCTCGCCCGACGCCAGCGGCCTGCTAACGCGGCCCACGAAGACGGCCCGCTAAGGCGGCTCGGCGCCAGCCTCTCGCGCGTCCGTGGTAGGCAGGCCACAACTTGGGCCTGGGCCGCAAAAGCGGCCTGCTGCCGCGTCCCGCCTGGGCCGAATCTGGCCCGGACGATCGCGACCGCCCGTCCAAATCCGACGGCCAGGCGACAATCACGGCGGAACAAAAACCGGCCGTCGGCCGGCTCCCTGAAACCCTAGCCCATTCCATTCTTTCCCCCGCGCGCTCTCGCCGCGGCGGCGGCGGCGGGGCTGTCTCTCCCGCGCCCGACGATGGCCGGCGGCAGCGGTGGAGGGATGGCCCCGCCGGCGCACGGCCGCGGCAGCCCCCTCCTCCCCCTCTTTTCTATCCTCCCCCTTTCCTCCCTCCAATACTTCGAAAGGTCGAGATCCAGAGGGCCATGGCGACCATGGAGAAGGGCCGGCACCACCGCGGGTCCCCTCGCCGGCGCACGCGTCCACCCCGAGGGTTGGGCGCGCCGCCGTCGAGCGGTCCTTGGTGGTGCTGTTGGCCCCCCCCCCCCCCCCCGAGCCCCGAGCGGATGCTCCGGCGGCTCGGGTGAACCTTTTCCCCGGCGAGCCCAAAGCTCGGCCGGCCTTTGCCGCTCGCCGTCGTTGGATGTGCGGCGGTGAAGTCGACGACAGGTAAGTCTCCCGGCGTCCCTCTTTTCTTTAGATCTAGGGTTAGGGTTAGGGTTTCTTTTTTCTGTTTCTTTTTCGATCTTCTTCTTTTCTCGATCTATTTCTTTTTCCCGATCTAGAAGAACGTCTACGAGGTGTCTGATACCATTGTTAGGACCTAGCCTAGGATCTCTAGATGCACATCTAGTCGGGATCGTGAGAGTCATAATGGACATGGTGTTCTTGGTGAGTGCCGAGTGTGAGAGGGAGAGAAATGGGGTACCTTCACCCCTAGAGGTGGGAGCAGCAGAGCTGCTGGCCATCGCGGGTTCTGTCGGTGTAGTCTGTGCAAGGCAGCGACGCGCAGTGCCGAGTCCGTTCGCCGGTGAGGTGGCGGTGGTGCTTCCCGCCGCTACTGCGCAACCTAGATCGGTAGGTGTGTCGGTGGGGGCGGCTGGCTGCGGCGAACCTCGTGAGCCGAGCCGGGTCCCCCACCCTGTTTATATAGCGCAGCGCGACAGGGGCCCACCACCTATTGATAGGGTGAGCGCCCCCGATCAGGGCGCAGATCAAGGTCCTGATTGGCCTTTGGGCCCGTCAGGAAAGAGATCAATCTAACACGAGGCTCCAACCCTCGTCAATGCGAAGAGTGCCGGATTGCCTCCAGTATGTTTGCTTGCACACACAGAGACCGAGTAGACAGCGGAGGAGGTCTTCTGCAACTCCGGTCGGGAAACACTCGCCAGCCGCGGCAGGAGGAGATCAGCATAGTAGAGAATGACCAGGAGAGGTTTGCCAGCAGCGGCTCTGGAGGAGTTTTGTGAGATGCAAGCGGCCAGCAGCCAGCCTTGCGTGAGATGAGACAGAGATGGAGAGCGCAGCCTTCCATGAAAACAAAAAAGAAGCAAAGCAAGTGACGGGACCTCACGGAATGATAGATATCAATAACTTGTAAACCTTTCAATGGTATATAGCAAAGAAGTGATCTTTTAATGGTATATTGCTAAACTTGACATCTTTCGATGGTAGGTATCCAATTTTCCCAAAACTAAGAGCGGGATTAGGGGAAGCAATCCCCACAGGGTTTGAGTGGGATGGGAGGGATTCACTTAATCCCTCCCTTGGAAAGGTTCCACTCAGGGATTTAATACAGGCCTACCGAACAAGGCCTTATTGGGAACTTCTGTTTTTGTCTTTGTAAAAGAGAAAAGGTCCATCAAAACCTTGAGGTTCTAAACAAAAAAATATAGGTTCTTATAGGGTGACGGGGATGCAGGATTATACTATCATGGGACAGTCACATTTTAGCCCTCAATTCCAATTCAAGACAACTTTAGCGGCCCTCACCCCTTCCCGGAAACCGGACAGAATACAACCCTTAGACAAACTAGTCTATCAACCCGTGCTCCCGCACGGGTTAATGCTTTTAAAAGTTATTATATTTGAAAATTATTTAGAAATTAAACTTCTAATTAATAGTTAAAATTGTTTACCTATTACTCTCTCATTTTTTAATCCTTCGACATAATACACATATAGATGTCTACTTATATTTTTCTAGTTATGATTATCTTTTAATTAATAATTACTCTACACCTTTCATCCACATCCACACATTTTTCATTTTGTATCGCACCTCCAAATATTATGTTTAGCATAAAAATCAATATTTTTCATCACTTCCTCACATACATGTATAAATGGTCTATATGGTGTCACTCATCATGTGTGTATACCTTAACTTAGTATTTGTATATTAACAATAACATAATACGTAATTCAGAATTATCTATTAGCTTACTTTTGTACATTTATGTATGATGCACATAAAGATAATTAGATTACAATTTACATGCTTACTTTAGATTATTTTTAATAACAACATATGTGGGTAACTTAGATATAAATTTAGAATGACATTTTAAGTTATGCTTTATAATGATATGCATAAGTAAATTGGATTGGAAGAGCTCGGCAATTTATATAAAGGTTTAGTGTTTATTTTAGAATGTTTTCATAATGAAAGTGGTGGGTAACTTTTTTCAACATATAACAGACCAATGACTATGATTATTAGAGTTTACTGGATTGATGTTTGATATTTCAAGTTTTTGTGAGAATTTTTTAGGATTTGTCTCTTTTCTAGCGTGTCTCGTAGAACCTAGTCTCCAATGGAAAAGAAAGTGAGGCCACACTGCTACAAAACTATTACCTTGATCTACCTCTCATTTGTTAAATATTCGAACACAATAAATCTATAGATATATACTTATTATCTTTATCTGATTGTGATAGATTTTAGTTTGTGATTTCATTTGTTAAATATTTGAACACAATAGTTATATAGATATATACTTATTATCTTTATCCAATTGTGATAGATTTTAGTTAGTAATTACTCTATAATATTTTCATCCATATTTATAATCTTTAAGTTTTCACGTTGCATCGCAATTATGCACTTCAATTTTTTTAATAATGGATCCTAAGTTTAAGCTATACTTTTAACATAGAAATCAATATTCCTCATCACTTGCTCCATATCTTTATAAATTATGACACACATCATGCATAGGTACCTTAATAATTATATCATATACTAATATATGATTTAGAACCATATATTGGTCTATATTTTTAAGTAAGATGATTTGGATTAAAATTTAGGTTATCTCATGTTATTTTTAATAATAGCACATGTGGGTAATATAGATGTACATTTATGGGTTACTTTAAGATATTTTTATTAAAGAATTAGTGGTGGACAATTTTGTTACAAATTTAGGAGGTAATTCTAAATTATTTTTATAATAACATAAGTGAGTAATTTTGATGATGGACCTTGCTAAAGTACACCTCTTACCTTCTAGGAGGTAAGACGTGAATTAAATTTGGACCCTTGATTATTAAGAAAAAATCCAATTAGAAAATAGAAAAAAACTACTAACCCACTTCTTTCCAACTACCGGTGACATGTATGCATGCATCCATCCAGTCTTTATCTCTTTAAAGTCCCGTCAGCATGCGTGCATAGCACCATAAACATTTCAATTTGTTTCCACAATTTTTTTCTCTACTACCGTGCAACGGCATGTAGGTCCCATGTCTGCCATATCTCATAGTATGATTTTTATCCGTCACATCTGCACATGTATGCTATTTCTGATGTTGCTAACAATTTAATCTCATGTCCAAGCAATTTCTTGTTACAATGTTATGTATGATACAATTGTCACTTCACCTAAAAATTTGACCTGCCACGTCTCATTTGAAATATGTTGTATATAACGCAATAATTACTTACCTAAAGAAATAATCTATTAGATGTCAGAAAATATATTTACCTATGTACATTGCAACTCACATGCAACCATTAGTATATTTTTTTAAAAAAATAGATCAAGTACATACGTGCATCTATCACATAATAGAATTAGATTTGCATACATATTTTTGAAGTTTTTGTACACCTCACGTTTGGGTAGTTAGATTAGGGGTTACTCACATGCAACCATTAGTATATTTTTTTAGAAAAATTAGATCACGTATGTACGTGCATCTGTCACATAACAAATTAGATTTACGTATATCCATTTTGAATTTTTTGTACACATCACGTTAGGGTAAGTTAGATTAGGAGTTACTTTAGTTCATTTTATATAATGGTATGGGTGGGTAATTTAGAGGTAGATTTAAGGGTTACTTTACACTATTTTTATAATGGCATAAGTGGGTAATTTTTTTAGAAAATATAATAGATCCAATGGCTATGATGATTCGAGTCTACAAGTTGATGGCCAGATGTTTTGCTTTTTTGTGAGAATTTTTAGGAGTTCTCTCTTTTTCTAGAGTGTCCACCTAGGATCCTAGGTGGCTTCACCTGGAGGCTTCAAAAGGAACCTCCAATTAGTAATAGTAAGATTTAGCTGGATGCTTGTGGTGGGAGGCCATCTGCTCCATTCTTTGCTGCAACCGGAAGGATGCATGAGGATGCTGGTGCATAATGGCATGTCCTGGAGCTGCAAAGAATTGACGGTGTTAATTTGAATCCATTTATTTGCTTCATATCATGGCAAGATGATGATACTCTGGTCTGTGGGCAAGATGAATGGATCGTAATTGTGTCAGGAAAACTGTACACAGCACTATGCTATTATTGGTAAAACCAATAAAGGAAATATAATTGCTAAACATAAGTAAAATCAAATAACACTAGCATCGCACGTCACATCCTACCACAAGAAGCAACAACTAGTACGTAAATGAGGATGGTCTTGTACTAGCTTAGTAGGAAAATAATTTGTTGTTCACCATGTACACAAATCAGTTACACGCGTCGGGTATTGACAGGCCATGCGGAGGATTTGGGAGTTGGGACATGCTAGCCTGGAGACCCGCGTGATATTCGCTTGGGCGCCATATTTGGTAGCCTTTCATGGACTCCCCGCATTTCTGCTGGCTGTTCTCGTGGAATGATACTAGTGAAACGACCGAGTATCCCTTCCCGTGGTAGCCTGGTAGGCTATGATCCTGTCACCTTCTATTCCTAGTGTCTACATTTTTACTAGTGCGCCTTTCATTCTTCTCTAATTTGTGGTAGCAGGGTAGTGCCAAATAATGTCAATATCAAATATATAAATATGCAGTGGTACTGGCCGAGCATCTCTTTGTGCTACGTATGTGCACCTTTTGCATTTATTAATCATACCGATATTCGATACGGTTCCATCTAAAAGCAAAGTATCTTAGGTGGTGTTTGGATAAGTAGTTTATGGGCTAAACTTTAGCTCCTAAAATTTAGTTCTGCTGGGCTGTTTGGATCCATGGACTAAAATGGACTAAAGTTCATAAATGCTATTCAACAAAGATCCTTTTACCCTCCTTCCCTACCCTTCCTCTCCACCAGCTCGCAGGCAACTCACCGCCGCCGAGCTCCTCTCCGAGTCGCGTCCGCTCCTCGCCCTGCGCGCCGCCGCCGAGCACCTCCTCATCGACCGCCTCTCGCTGCTGGACCCACCCGCCGCCTCCCCACCCCCCTTCAACTTCCTCGCTGCCACCTTCGGCTGCGCCGCCGACGAGGCCCGCAAGATCTCCACCATCCGCGACACCTTCCCCACGCCGCCCGGCGCGCCCCACCCCACCGCCGAGCTCCTCGTCCTCGTCGTCCTCCCTCCTATCAGGGGCCGCGGCGCTCTCATCCCCGCCGGCGGCCGCGACCCTAGCGGCCGGCGGCATCGAGGCCAGCGGCGGCGGGGTCAAGGCAGAGACGGAGGACGAGGTGGCGGTGGGGGCGAGGCGGAGGTGGAGGAGGAGGTGGCCGGCGGCGGCGGGGGCGAGGCGGAGGCGGAGGTGGTGGAAGTCGAGGCGGCGGCGTCGTCATCGTCGTCGCCAGCGACTGCGGCGGAGGCTGGGGTCTCCCGCGGACTCGCCGCTGCCCGCTGCGGCAAGATCCCGGGACGACGCCGACAAATCTCCGCGCGAGGGAGGCGATGGGCGATGACGAGCAGGCGGGCGGCGATGGTGGCGGGCGATGAGGGGGAGGCGACGGGCGGCGAGGGAGGCCGGTGGGCAGGGGCGGGCGGCAACGGACGGGAGGGTGCCGGCGGGCGGGAGGCGGAGGAGAGAGAGGAAAGGGGCAGGGGGTGGAAAATGGTGGGGAGGAGCACTTTTAGCCCCTTTTAGGGTCTCTTTGGGAGCTAAAGTTTTCAAACTTTAGCTCTTTGCCCCTTTTTGCCCACCTGTTTGGATCCCAAGAGCTAAATTTTGAGCTAAAAGTGCAAAGCTAAAATTTAGCCCTTGGATCCAAACAGGCCCCTACATTGGTTTACTATCTGCAGGATAAGATTTGTCACACGGGTTTCGCTTCCCCAGTTCTATGGAGAATTTAAGGAATAATTATGCAGTCTTCATCTTCCACCAGTTTGAACTGATTCTAATGCAACAATTTCTATCCTGTTAGCTGCTTGAAAAGACTTGGACAATGAGAATCTACTCGAAACAACAAGACATCCAGTCATCCGTGTGCAACTAGGATGATGATAGTTAGCAAAGAGGGACAGTGCATTGACAAAATAAAAAGTATATTCACCAACACAACAATCATTCTTGATTTCTTTTAAGGACCATGTTCATTTTTGTGGCTACCCAGTCCATTAATCTCGATATATAGTTCACCTAATTATGTTTTCCACTTATCATTATCATCAGTACTACGAGCATGTCTTCCTTGTCCTCTGCATCTTTTCACGTGGACAGTGTTTGAATTCATTGACTTGCATCTCGTATCATCGTAACAGGATGATAGTACTCTATGCAAGGTGAATGGATCATATTCATCGCAGGAAAACCAGACAGCACTTTCGATTGCATACAGCAAGCTACAGGATATGATCCAGGCATCTAGGAAGAGACAACAACTATAGCTCAGTAATATAACAATTTGTAATTTACCATGTCCAGATCGGTTGCATGCATCGATGCTCAGTAATAAGGCCATTTTGAGCATTTTGGATGTTGGAACCTATCGGGGAGGCCAGGCAAGGACAGCGATGGCAAGGCCGTGAGTGGTTGAGGACGCTCCAGTTTGATCCAGGAGGCTTGCCTGATGTTAGCTTGGACATTTTTCATGGCCTTATATCGACCCCCCGCATTCTCTTCTCATCACTATCCAAGCCTAAAGGTGAGAGTGGAATAACAGAGAGTGCATGTTCTTGTAGTAAGCTATTTCCCGGCACCTTCTATTCCTGTGGTGTCCACATTTTTACTAGTGCACTTTTCTTTCTTTTCCAATGTGTGCTAGAAGGGCAGTGGTAAATAATGCCATATATATCAAATATATAAAGGCGCATTGGTACGGGCCAAGCATAATATCTTCGTGCTACATGCGTGCATCTATTGCGTTCATTAGTAATGCTGATATTTGAAATCGTCCATCCATAAGCAAAATATCTTACAGTGCTTGTCTATCTGTCGGTTATGATTTGTCACATGGTTTTGCTTCCCCAGTTCTATGCACAATTTAAATAATAATTATGCAGTCTTCACTTACCACTTGTGTCCTGCTAGCAACAAGACATCGAGTCATCTTGAAAACACTTGAACAATGAGAATCTACTTGAAATGAAACAATGAGAATATGCTTGAAAACACTTGAACAATGAGAGTCTACTTGAAATTAAACAACAAGACATCTAGTCATCTTTGTGCAACTAGGATGATGACACGTAGCAAAACGGAAAGTGCATTGACAAAAAAAAGGATATTCACAAACACAGAAATCATTATTTATTTCTTTTAAGCACCATGTTCATTTTTGTGACTCTCCAGTCCATCTATCTTGATATTTAGTTCCGCTAATTGTGTTTTCCACTTATAATTGTCATCAGCACTGCAACTATATAAAGTGTCGTTCTAATCCTTTCAATTGGAAAATCATACCCTCTTGAAAAATAACCGTAGCTCAGAGACAGCTATTATATTGTGTTAGCCTCCAAACGTCAACCTTTGTTTGCAACGGCAGCAAGGCTGGGCAATTTGGAAACACAATAGAGAATCATTGCACTGGGAACACTGGGAACACTGAACTGGGCAGCTGGTGTCGATCAGATAAATGTATTGTCACTAAGGCCGCTTCCAAGGGTGCAGCAGGAGTCATATACTTCCTTCTCGCTCTCTAGCTAGCTCAGAAGCAGAAGTACTGAAGAGGCAAGCCCAAACAAGCCAGTCGAACAAGGACGTGTTGTCCTTGCGGTAGGCTATTTCCTGGGACCTTCCATTCCTATATTTAGGAAGATTTGTCAATACATTCCTACTATTGGACCTTCGTTCCTCTCCATTGTATATAAGTATGAAATATATAAAGGTACAATGGCACTCGCAAAGCTTCTAATGGCACCGAAGCGCATCTTACATTCAATCAATCATGCTGATATGTGAATCCCAGTCTTAAAAGGTTCCATGCATCTTCCAGCTAAATATATTGATGTTCTCGTCATGTTCAGATAAAGATCAGGGTACCCAAAATCTAGAATTAATTTTTCATTCTACAGTTTAATGGATAATCTTATAAATAATTGTGCCATATGACAGACATGTTTAAAAAGTCAAACATGCGGCTTAAAATAGGTTTATAATGGGGTTTTTCTAGTTTGATCCAACAAACTCAATTTGCATTTTTCTAGTTTGATCCTCCTGCACACAGCCGAGGAGCCACCCCTCGTGGCAGCCATGGCCGGCTACCTGCACATCTCCCTCCTTGATTGTGCTATCAGGCCTTTGGACGAGGTTGAAGCATTAGGAGTGATTGCGGAGTAGAAAGGAAGGGGGCAGGAAAGGGAAGAAGCGGGAGGTTCAGTTCTGGGTTGACCACCCGCTAAGCAACCACTCGGAAAGAATGTACGTCCCAATGCCTCCTATTCCCCACTGCTTTCATGCACCCTTGTTTGGTCTGGTGTTCTCTCGTCCTTCTATTTTCTTTCATCTGCTTGTTGCATGTTTTCCTTTTCAGCAGAAAAGTGTGAACAGCAATAATAGAGCATGCTGCTATTTGCATTGGGCCCGGTGGCGCTACATGTAGGCAATGCACATTGACGCATTATATTGTTGCACCTTTTGACGCTCCACTAGTTGAATGATATGTTACAGGAGTAGGTTGTGGAGTCATATCACAAGCCTGGAGAGGCTGTTGATTCCAATAACTCTTGTCTGTACAACCATCTTCTGATAATAAAAAAACAAAATGTTAATTACTTGAACCGTAAATAATATATTATTGCAAATGGCTGAAAGGTGACCAAAATGGTTCAGGGCAATAGGTAGTTAGGTCTCCTTTGGTACAGCTCCAAGTTCTTGGAGCTGTTTTTGGTGGAGCTGTGCCAAAGGGCTTAAATGGGAATGGCTCCTATGGAAAAACCATGTGGAGCCAGAGCAGTTTTTCAACGCGCAAGATGAAGCAGGTTTTCGTGGCTCTGTGCGGCTCCATCCCGCACGCCAGCGAGCATGTTACGTAATTGCCCCTCAAGTTCGCTAAATTTACGTCAAAATTGCCACCGCAGACAGGCAGAAGCGTGTCGCTCCGTGCGGCTCCCTCTGTCGCGCCCCATCCTCACGTGCGCTCCCTCTCTCCTCGCGCTCGCAGACAGAAGACGGCGGCCTTGCCCGCGGCGGAGCGGCGGTGGGGGATCCGGCGCCTCCTCCTACGCCCCCGGGGTGACGGCTTGTCGTCGTCGCCGCTGCCGCTATCACCACCCCCGCCCGCGGCGGATGAGGGGAGGCGGAAGGGGTTCACCTCGGTGGCGCGGCGCGGGCTGGGGTGCATGTTGGCGGCGGCCTCGCAGGCTTACGCACCTAGGGGGGGCAGCGGCGGCGGTGGCCGTGCGGTCGTCCATGGACTGGCATGGGCGGTGGCGGCAGAGGGGGAAGGAGAGGAGGAACGAGCGGGGAGGTGGCGGGAGGCGATGGAATGGGAGGCCGGCAGTGGGAGGAGGATAACGAAGGAAGAGAAAAGGATAATGAAGAGAAAAGAAAGAAAGAAAATAAATAGGAAGAAAATAAAAAAAGAAAAGGAAAAGGAAAGGGTATTGTGGGTAATTCATCTTATCTAACCATTTTAAACTATACGGAAGAGCCATTTTGCCAAACGGTTTTCCAAAAGAGCTTCAACTCCATCAGATAAGCCACTCCACCAGAAGAGCTAGAGTCGGAGCCGTTTTCAGAGGAGCCGAAGCCCTGCCAAACTGGCTCTTAGAGTGCTGGCCTGTCATTTTTTGGATGTTATATATCAAACATCCCTGATTTATTTAGTGGAAAATCGAGTCAATTAGAATAGTATTAACGACAGTTAGTTATCCATGACAGCGTGTATATACATGGATTCCATCCCAGCTAGGCTAGTTGTGCACACTAACATTGACTCGTCCTCTTTGGGTATTCCATCACACCCTGACACACAATCTCTCCCTTGTTCTAATTCCTTCAGTTGTAACAAGTGGAATGATGGATTTGTTCTATTTATTTCTTTTGATTCAATTGTTTTGCTCAAATATGGTGAAGAGGATCAACGGGGATCTGCCAGGCGGCTCATTTGCACTTGATTTTTAGTTTTGGTTTCAACGGTGCACTGATAGTTCTGTGTAAACCGAGTACGAGGGATGCTCTTGATTGTTGTGGTTCATACTTGGCAATCGTGAGATGGATGGTTCTACATCTTTGTACACTGATAGCTTTAGTCTATATCACTGTATTTCCCAACGGTAAACTCTGTTGCTTTCACCATTTTTTCTTCCTTTGGTCATCTCTCATCCTTTTCTGCTCCAATTGTTGAGTTGCTGCTACTTGGGAGAACGGTAGAGCTATATATATCTGCATGAAACATTTGTTTACTCAATATAATGGAATATAGTGTAAGGTATTATTCCATCCGTTCCCGTTTCTAGGGCGTATGCCAGTTTTTTACTTTTACGTGTATATATATATATATATATATACACACGCACGCACGCACCATGCAACATGCATGTACATGGATTGCTACCCACAGACGGTCTAGTTGTGCTCACTGACAGTGAATGATTCTTTGGGTATGCTACATCAACTAATATTTTAGGAAAATGGATATCCCAAGGGATATCTAGAACTTTCGTGATAGGACATACTTTTACTAATTTATACATAGGAACGTGTTATCTTCCTCACTAGTATCTTTCTTTCTGCACTGGGAAACAGCAGATTTGAATGTGTAGGAGGGATAATTGAGATGGTGCTAGTCTATCCGAAGCATGGCATATAACATCCTGGTAGTTGTGGGAAAGCACATAGTTGTATTCAATATCACTTCTCCCATAGCTATCTCTTAACGCTGTTCTCATTCTAGCTGTCCTCTTGCAACATGGCGGCACAGAAATCTTTAACGATTTGCAAGTGGATCGTGCTGGAACACATGCCCATCAGGCTTTTTTGTTTTTTATTAGATTTTTAGGGTCGTGCTATTAGGCCAACCTCGCTTGGAAATGCGTTTCCAGGGACGGATCCGACATCCCTAGGAATGCATTTGCATTGAAGGCTCGAGAACCACAATACCATTGTACCCATCTCTAAATCTGTTTCTGTAGTAGTGCGACAGCACTTTCAATTGCGTGCTGCCAGCAGCGGGATATGCAGCCCAAGGACTCAGAACATCTGGTGGCTAGCCCCAGTGGAAGCATGCTTTTCTTAACTCTAAGTTCTCATGTTCACTGGATAGGCGCATGCATGCATTTGCTTCCGCAGCCTTACTTGATGTGTTCGACACAGTTGTTCCACTGATGACTTAGATGTATATGTACCGCAGCCTTACACGGTTGTAGGCTTTTTCCCGGCACCCTCTATTCCTAATGTATATGTACATGTTTACTAGTGCACCTTTCTTTCTTCTCCAGTATGTGTTAGCCGGGTATTGCAAAATAATGCCAATATCAAATATATATATATATATATATATATATATATATATATATAGAGAGAGAGAGAGAGAGAGAGAGAAAGGTGCAATGGTACTGGCCAAGCATCTGTTGTGCTACATATATACACCTATTGTATTGATTAAGCATGCTGATACTCCCTCTGTCCAAAAAAATAAATTATTAGGGACAATCAAGGTCATTTTACCTTCTTGTTAATCTATCCTAAAATTCCTAGAATGACTTTTTTCTTGGGACGGAGCGAGTATGTCCTAACATTCAAAATGGTTCCATCTATAAGCAAGACATCTTACAGTTCCCCATGTTCAGGTTATAAGATTTGTCACAGAGTTTTGCTTCTTCAGTTCAATGAAATTTAAGGAATAATTATGCAGTCTTCATCTACCACCTGTCCTAACAGAATCTAATACAACAAATTGTGTCCCACTGGCTGCTTGAAACGAATGGATCAATGAGAATGTACTTGGCACAAAGGCAACTAGGATGATGACAGGTAGCAAAGGCAACAATAATTCTTGATTTCTTTCTTTATTTGACCTTGTATTTGACAAAAGTTCTTTTATTTTTCACGAATGATCTTTGTTGATATGTGTTATATTTGATCCCTACTTGTACGCTTTTTATGATGAGTTGATTTTTTAAAAATAATCACTAATAAAGTACATACTTAGTAAGTTTATCACCCAAATCAAGTAGATATTCCGAATTTGAGCTATTCATTTTGGATTCGAATTCAAGAACATCGGAATTCATATTCATATTCGAATAAAGAGATAAAAGTTGATATCCATTAAGTCTGACCATGGCAGCCAGTGTTGATCAGAGAAATTAATGTACTATTAGTAATTAGTAAGGCGGCTTCCTCACAAATGTTCTGGAGCACGATGGGTCATTGAAGGACCAGGACGGGAGACCACAGAAAGGGTGAATGGAAGCCTTTAAACTCTCTGAGAACAAGGTCTATATCCCATTGCCACCCCAAACACACTCGCTCCGCTCCTAATAGTCAATAAGACACACGTCAACTCGTGACAAGCTCACCGTACGAAGGATTAGAGACGCTCAAAGCGTAGCGGAAACAAAGCAAAATCGAGACACATTCTCCCAAGATACCACACTAGACACCTCACCTCCGAATACTGCCAAACTTGACATCTCTTTCACTTTGGTTCCCTCCTCCACATGGTGCACTGATAGTGAGTTAACGAACGGAGCTATACATGTATACCAAAAGTGACCACATGGTTGTATATGGCAAAGCTAGTATGGATAAAAACACGTTTATTATTTCCAGATACCTTTCATTCTCACAAAAATATCTACGTGCTTTACCATCCCTTTCTTCTTCCTCCTCTCCGCTTCTCTCTAGTGAGGGTGCCTCCATTTGTAAGTGAACAGTGGTGTGGAGAAGTATAAATAGGACGCGAGGATGGACATGTTAGGTCAAATACTCCCGAAACATTATTTATAGACTAATAAAAGCAATGTTACTAATTTGTTAAATGTATTGAAAGATAATTGTGTTCTTCGTCCGTTTGTATATAAGTTGCCCTGTGAAGGACCGAAACGGCGACCAGAGAGGGGGTGAATGGGCGCAAGTTCAATAAATAAAGTTTAACACTTCCCCTTCCTCTCAAAACCTAATTAAATCACGTTTTTCAAATCTGGACAGAATACTGTTTCCTTAATAAAAAAGATATGGACGAAAATCCGTAAGACCAATCAACCTAAAAATTTGACAGAAAAATCCATACAAAATTATGCAACTAACCCAACTGGAATCATGTCAATCGGACTTTCGGATCTTGAGATATTAAAGGAACAAGCAGACTGTATCAGACAATGATGAGAATAGATTAAGCTCTAATAAGATGCCCTAGCATGATTTTAGATGGATCAAATCAATCTTAACCTCAGCACAACATGACGCACAAGCACAAAGATTAATTCACTAATATGAAAAATTGAGACAAGTAATGTGCTTACAAAAGTGCATCTAGCCTCCGCCCAAACATCCTCCCTCTCTTAATTGAAGAGATCAATAAAAATCCCTCACTTAGATTGAAACCCTAGGCTAGACTAGAGAGAGATGAACAGTACCTGCGACGATGAACAGTACCACGCGTGAACAGTAACCGTGATGAACAGTAATCACGAGTTACTGTAGCGCCGAGTACTGTAGCGCCGCCTGTAGCACAAGGGCTCAAATTCTCTCAACCCTAGGTGTCACGTATTTATATCCTTAGGGTGGCACGGCCTATTTACACATAACCCCCTACGCTAAATAAATTTAACGTAGGTGCGTAAATTCCAGTTACGTCCTCCATGACAAATTCCGCGATGTCCGCGATTCCTCCATCTCCGTGATGTGATCCTCGCGATGTCGCCGCACGACCATCCGAAATCGTATCGCGATCGCCGAAATTTCCATCTTCGGCCAACGCTCGCCGCACAAGCGTCCCGGTACGATGCATGGCTTTATGGCTCAACCAGCGAACCCCGGATTTTGTGGTGTAATCCGAAAACCTCCCTTGACGTCATCTCGCCGTGTAGCCAGGTACAGTAGACGTACACCGCACGATCGCCTGTCCCTCGAACGCGAGCCTTGATCCACCCTTCACCGTCCCACGGTTCGTCGGCATGGCATCCTATCCCCGTTCTTCACTCGTTGCCGCATGTACCTCGTCTCCACCTGTCACCTAGAACCACACCTGCCAAGAGACACGTCACACGCACACCGTGTTGTCAATCGCTCATCACCAAGGTACTAGCCCACCGGCATCTCAATCTCCCCCTTGATAAGTGCATTGACAACACCACACCGCACAAATTTATTCGAGCTAAAAAAGAAAATAGAAAGAAGGAAAAAGAAACAATCTTGATCCCCAAAGACATGGGCTAGAGAAAAAACTAGGCTCAACCCAATCAAGATAAAAAATCACTCTCCCAAAGTGAATCAAAAACCATATCAATCTTCAAAAAGCAATCTCAGCAGCAAAACTCAGCAGCAAAGCTCCCCCTCAAAACAAGCACGTCAAATCTCAGCAAAAAACGAAATCAAACTCCTCTTGCAAAAATGAATTTGTGCTACTCACTCTCCCCCTTGTTGACAAAGCACTCCATCAAGATTAAAATGCAAAGAATCAATTTCGAGAACTATGTGAGAAAGCACAAGTAGAAGCTTCTGAGACATATGTCAAATACTTATAATAGCCAACTAACAACACTAGCCATCCAGAGAAGCAACACAATGCCATGACCAATAGAAAGTTAGAATTAAAGTCGTTTTGAAAACCAATTAACCAGGCAAAAGCATGCATATTTCAAAATTAGTGCCAAGCTGAAGACAGAAACATATATCAAGCTCACACGACGGATACACAGCTTCAATCAAAGTTCACTTCAACGCCCACAAATGCACTTGTCATATTTAATTCTGGCTTTTATGAGCATGACAAGCAGGGATATGGGAAGCAAGAATTGTGCTCAGCCAGGTTGTTTAATTTTGCTTATGAGCGAGAACCAGCAGAGACATGGGAAAATCAGAGTTGTGCCCATATGTAAATTCTCAGTAAAGCAAGCAGATCATGAGCGAGATAGCAGAGATATGGGAATTCAGAGTTTTTGCTCACAACCATGGTATGCACTTCCGAGTTAAAACTTGCATTGTGAGTTACATTTGCAGTGAAAAATCATTAAAAGAAGCTGACAACCGAACCATGAGCAAGATATATATATATGTTGTTTTCAAAAAAAACTGGTCAAGCAAAGCATTTAAACCTCTCCAAAAGCATCGGTCGCAAACTAGCCAAAACAAGTATAAAGCATATGTAACCGAAGCAACTCATAATGATACTAAAATGGGTAACACACCCCGAACTCACCATGCAAACGTGGTTTGATCGAGTGGTTTAGTCAGAATATCAGCAAGTTGCTGACTAGTATCAATGTATTTAAGCTCAATATCACCCTTCTCAACATGATCCCTCAGAAAATGATGACGAACCTCAATATGTTTCGTCTTAGAATGAAGCACAGGATTCTTTGCAACACTTATAGCACTAGTGCTGTCACACAAGAGAGGAACGCGAGAAAACGACAAACCAAAATCGCGAAGGGTAGCTATCATCCATAAAAGCTGAGAACAACAACTAGCAGCAGCAACATACTCGGCCTCTGTAGTAGATTGAGCAACATTGGATTGTTTTCTAGAGGACCAAGAAACAAGCTAAGAACCCAAAAATTGGCAAGTACCCGAAGTAGACTTTCTATCCAAACGACACCCAGCAAAATCAGCATCCGAATAACCACACAAACTGAGAGTCGAAGCAGCAGAGTACCAAAGGCCAAATTCAGGAGTAAATCGAAGATACCTCATGATGCGCTTCACCGCCTGACGATGAGAAATCCTGGGGGACGCCTGAAAATGAGCACACATACACACAACAAAGTGTATATCCGGCCTTGTTGCAGTCAAGTACAGCAGTGACCCGATCATGCTTCGATAATCCTTCTGATCCACGGGCTCTCCGTTCTCATCAGCATCCAAAGCCGCGCTAGTCGGCATGGGCGTAGAAATTGGCTTCGCATCATCCATCGCAAACTTCTTCAGGACATCCTTCGTGTACTTTCCCTGATGCACAAATGTACCTTCCAAAGTTTGTTTTATTTGTAAGCCAAGAAAGAAATTCAGCTCGCCCATCATAGACATCTCAAATTCTTTGCTCATCACATCTGCAAACTTTTTCACAAGAGCATGAGAGGAACCACCGAAAATGATATCATCCACATAAATCTGAACTATTAAAGTGTCATTTCCTTGCCTGAGGAGAAAAAGAGTTTTATCAACTGAACCCATTTTGAACCCGTTTTTAAGCAGAAAAGTTTTCAATCTAGCATACCAAGCACGAGGTGCTTGCTTCAAACCATATAAAGCCTTTTGCAACTCAAGAACACGATCAGGAAAATTGGGATGTTCAAAACCAGGTGGTTGTTTAACATAGACTTCTTCTTCTATAAAACCGTTCAGAAAAGCACTTTTCACGTCCATTTGATAAAGCTTATAACCACGTGAAGCAGCAAATGCAAGCAAAATACGAATGGCTTCTAAACGAGCAACAGGAGCAAAAGTTTCACCATAATCAATACCCTCTTTTTGAGAAAAGCCCTGAGCAACCAGCCTAGCTTTATTTCTAACAACATAACCATCTTCTCCTTGTTTGTTCTTAAAGACCCATTTAGTCCCAATTGGTTTACAAGAGGGAGGAGGATCAACCAAAACCCAAACCTGATTCCGTTCAAAATTTTCTAACTCCTCATGCATGGCATTGACCCAGTTAGAATCAGATAAAGCATGTCCAACATCTCGGGGTTCAAAAGAGGCAACAAAAGCAGTATGCGCAAAGACACAATAATTTTTATTTTTCATACCTTTGTTCCTTGTCGTCCGCTCATCCAAATTACCTATTATGTTCCTTGCAGGATGACGATTCTGAATGTGTCATGGTGCTGTATGTTCTGAAATCGCCTCCCCCTCAACTGCAGCCGGCACCTGATCAACAGTCGGTGAAGCTGCAGGCGCTGCTGTAGATGTAAGTGTCGGCGACGGTCCATCCTCCAAAGTGGTGGAGGGCGCCTGCTCAGACTGGGCGCCAGGCTCCCCCTGCATCGCAGGCTGGGCGTCATCGTCGTCGTCGTCGTTGCATCCATCTTCCTCTTTCTCATCCTCAAAAATATCCTGCCCAATCTCATCATCACCTGCACACTCAAAAGCAGAAGAAAAACAAGGCATTGTCTTGTTGAAGGTGACCTCACATGTCTCCTCGATGCGGTTAGTATCAAGATTAAGCACACGGTACGCTCGCCCTTGCAAGGCATACCCCAAAAATAACCCATCAGAAGAACGCGATTCAAATTTATCCAAATTTCCCTTTTTCAATATAAAACACTTGCAGCCAAAGACTCGAAAGTGGAAAACTTTGGGAGGTCGACCAAATCTCAACTCATAAGATGTTTTTCCCAGAAAAGCTCTCAGAAAAATGCGATTAGCAAAATAGCAAGCGGTGTTGATCGCCTCAGCCCAAAAACGTCTAGGAGTTTTATGTTCATCAAGCATTGTCCTAGCCATCTCAACAAGCGTACGATTTTTATGCTCAACAACACCATTCTGGGGAGGAACGTAAGGTGAGGAAAACTGGTGATCTAAACCTTGTTCTGAACAAAAAGCTTTCATACGAGAATTCTTGAATTCCGTACCGTTGTCACTGCGAATTGACAACTCGTTTTTCAGCTTCAGAACAAGATCATGAACATGTGAAAAAGCCTCATCCTTAGATTCCAAAAAGAACACCCATGAATATCGAGAAAAATCGTCCACAATGACGAGCACATACCACTTCCCACCAGCGGACCGAACACGGGCTGGACCAACAGTGTCCATATGTAACAGCTCACCCGGTCGTCTTGTCATCACCTGAGTCACAGGTGCATGAGTAGCAGCAACCATTTTTCCATGTTTGCAGGGAGCACAAACCAAATCCTTCTCAAATTTTAGTTTCGGTAAACCAGCAATTAAATTCATGGAACTCAAGCGGCAAAGCAAATCAAAGCTCAGGTGGCCCAAGCGACGATGCCACTTCCAAATATCAGGGGAACCATGAGCAACCAAACAACGAGTCTGTCCAAAAGATTTAGAAAAATCAACCTTAAAAACTCATCCAAAGGGAGAAATCTTGCAAACAAGGTCACCAGCAGAATCAAGAACTCGCGAATTGCCTTTCTTAAAACGCACTTCAAAATCATCTTCAAGGAGTTGTGAGACAGAAAGCAGATTATAATGCAAATTTTGTACCTTCGCGACATCCTTTAGCATGAATTTTTCAGATACATTGATGCAGCCATGCGCCAAAACCTTACCTTTACTATTATCCCCGAATGTAATATGTTCCTTACCACTCGCGGGGGTGAGGTTGGAGAACCATCTGTCATCTCCGGTCATGTGGCGCGAACAACCGGAATCCATTATCCATATGCTCTCCTCGCCTCCATCCTGCAGTCAACAATGAGCATAAGAGTGAGCTAATGACTCAACACTGGGGTTAGGATAATGCAGAGAAAACCAGTGCTGGGCCACTTGCTCAAAAGAGGCATTAGCAAAATCAAAACTCTCGAAAGAATGACGAGAACCACGAGGGGGAAAATGTAGCCTGTCATTCCAGCGTGGTGCAGGAGCACGAGTATGCGAGCAAAAACCAAAAGAACGACCAGCAAGCTTACGACCCAAAACAGGACGATCATGAGTACCACGTGCAGGGTACTGCTCACGTCTCTCAGCACGCTTCCGACGGAAGCAAAACTCATAGAGATGACCATCACGATCACAAAATTCACAATGGTAATGCTTATGTGAAGGAGCAAAAGAAACCTTAGCCTTAGAACCAGAAGCAACAAATTTAGGCTTAGGCATAGCAGCGTGAACACATGGCGAATCAGATGGCTTAACGTTCTGTGCAACATTAAAGTGTTTAGGTTTATGCACCCAAACCTGCTTTTTAGGAACCGATCTGGATGGTTCAACTAACAACCCCTCAGATGTGACACCTGAACCCTCTTTCCTAGGAGGTGGTCCAGTGCACTTAGCCAAAGGTGGATTATTTTCATCCACAGGAGGTCCACTCTTTTCACCAAAAACATGTTTCAAATCGTATCCAGGTCCAAAACGCTCACCCCGTTTAATTTGAGCAATAGACATACCTATTTGAGGTTCACGAATAGAGCATCAACCAAGAATCACTCTCAAATGTTTATTTTCTTCTTCCAAAGTAGAAAACTTTACCCTCAAATCATTATTTTCAGCAACAAAAGTAGTGCAAGTCAAATAGCGAGGCAAAACAGGACAAGAATGTTTCTCCAACTCAGTAATACGAGATTTAGCAAGATTCAATTCAGATTGCAGGATTAGACAAGAAACACAAGCACCAAGTAAAGCAGAACCAGAGTGAAGTTTTTCCAACTCAAACTTAGCATTTTCAAATTTATCAACAATGGAGGCATACTTAGATTGCAACTCAGAAAGTGAAACCATATGCGCAGAGCACTCTTCACATTCTACTTCAGCAGGAGTAGCATCTTTTAAGACTTTTAATTCAGAATTGACTCTATCATACTCAGCCTTAAGTTTTGCTAAAATTTTATTTTGTTTATCAACATTTTTTGTCAATTCTTTAATTTCTTCTTCTGCTGAATTTTGTACCTCATTGTCAGAAGAGTTGTCGCTGCGATCAGAAGCCACATCGTCATCCAAGGCCATGGTGCACATCCCTCCCTTGATGTCGGCGAGGAAGCAGAGTCCGTCAGTTTTCTTTTTGGGCAGCTCATCCTCGGAGTCTGAATCACTCGAGTTCAAAGAGGCATCTGAAACAAAATCACCAAGAGAAGAAAACAAAACATGTGCAGCCTTTTTTATTTGTTTATCAGTGTACTTCTGGCCATTCTTCTTCATGCGCCTGTCACCCTTCTTTTTCTTCTTCTCCCTTGATTGTTCCTGGCGCCTAGAGTTGTTGCCCTGCTCAAATGTTCTCATCTTGTTCGGGCAATCAGCAGCAAAGTGGCCTTGCTCACCACAGCTGAAACATCCTTCTGAGCGTCTTCTGTTGCGTCGGTTCTCATATACTCTCTTGAATTTGTTGGAGAGCAGCACCAACTGATCATCATCTAGCGCCTCCAACTCATCATCTGCAACATGACATAAAGATGACAAAGCAAAGCTGGGAGAAACTGGATTAGTGTTAATGTTAGTCTTACTCCCAGAAACCAAAGCCATAGGAACATCAGAAGAAGAAGCGCTAGTGGGATTTTTCAATTTGCGCTTGGAGAGGACATCAATCTCTTTTGACTTAAGCTTACTGAAAAGCTCGTCACTGGTAAGAGTCTCATAGCCAGCGGACTCAACGATTGCCTCTACCTTCATATCCCACTCATCAGTAAGTGAATGCAACAATCTGACAGCCCTTGCATGATCATTGTAAGGCATATCCTTATTAAGGGCTTTCATTTTGTTTACAATCACTTGAAACCTTGCAAAAAGATCTTCAATAGATTCACCAGGCAACTGAGAAAAAGCATCAAATTCTTTTCTATAAATTTCAAATTTTCGTGTTTTCACAGCGTTGGAGCCTTCATGATATTTCTTTAATTTATCCCAGATCTGAAAAGCTAGCTCCTCACTGGAAATACGATCATACTCGGGTTTACAAAGGGAAGCTTGCAAAATGTCAACAACCCGATTATTTGCTTCAAGAAGACCAACAGCAGCAGGATTAGTAGGGTCCTCTGCAGGAATCACATATGTAGAGTTTTGTGTGATCCTCCACAGATTCATCCCCTTCCCCTTCAAATAAGCTTTCATACGTGACTGCCAATAGTCATAATCAGTACCATCAAAATGCGGAGCGCGTGTATCGAATTTTCCGGAGGTCGCCATGGTTTTCGTAACCGATTAAGATATAGAAAACCTTAACCAGCTCTGATACCAATTGAAGGACCGAAACGGTGACCAGAGGGGGGTGAATGGGCGCAAGTTCAAAAAATAAAGTTTAACACTTCCCCTTCCTCTCAAAACCTAATTAAATCACGTTTTTCAAATCTGGACAGAATACTGTTTCCTTAATAAAAAAGATATGGACGAAAATCCGTAAGACCGATCAACCTAAAAATTTGACAGAAAAATCCATACAAAATTATGCAACTAACCCAACTGGAATCATGTCAATCGGACTTTCGGATCTTGAGATATTAAAGGAACAAGCAGACTGTATCAGACAATGACGAGAATAGATTAAGCTCTAATAAGATGCCCTAGCATGATTTTAGATGGATAAAATCAATCTTAACCTCAGCACAACATGACGCACAAGCACAAAGATTAATTCACTAATATGAAAAATTGAGATAAGTAATGTGCTTACAAAAGTGCATCTAGCCTCCGCCCAAACATCCTCCCTCTCTTAATTGGAGAGATCAATAAAAATCCCTCACTTAGATTGAAACCCTAGGCTAGACTAGAGAGAGATGAACAGTACCTGCGATGATGAACAGTACCGCGCGTGAACAGTAACCGCGATGAACAGTAATCGCGATGAACAGTAATCACGAGTCCATTGTTTCTGCATCTCTCCCGATCCATTCATCGCTCGCACCCTGCCCTCCCCGCTGCCGCACCCACTGCTCCCGCCGCCCCGTCCCCCCGCTCCTCCCCACACCTCCGCCGCCGTGCCCCCGCTCCCCACGCCTCCACCCCCACCGCTCCCTACGCCGCCCCCGCTCCACCCCACACGTCCACTAGATCCGCTCCGTACGCCGCCAACTCTCCCGCTCCTCCCCACGCCTCCACCCCCACCGCTCCCTACGCCGCTGCCAGCCCCGCTCCACTCCATGGCTCTATTGGATCCACTCCCTCTGTTCCCTACAATGGATCCACCTCCTTTGGTCCCTACACCACCACCGCCCCCGCTCCTCCCCACACCTCCGCTGGATCCACCATGGACGGCCACGGCAACGGCTACCAGGACTACTTCTCGCAAGGTGCTTCTTCTTTGGCGGCTCCCGCCTTCCCTCCTTTCGCCACCGTCCCCGATGCCGACGACTTGGACCTTCTGTCGTAGGCGCCATCCTATGCAGCAGCAGCCCCCAGCCTCTTAGCTGGGAGGATGCACATGGAGCACCTTGATCTCAACTCCCAGGGTGAGGGTTTCCCATTCCTTGACGAGTACTCAGGGTACCTGCAGTGCAAAAGAGGTTGCAGCAATGGCAGCAGATTTGGCGCATTCCAACCTCCTCGACTGAGAGGAGGTGGTGGTGGATCCGGTCGTGGAAGAACCCTGGCTGTGCACGGTCGTCGCAGCAGGTCCGTCAACACTGCATCCGGTCTACAGTCACTGGGTTCCGGCCCACAAGTTCTTGGTCCTCCCCTCCGCATTGGCGACCCACCTCTGGGTTCCAGCACTTGTATGGGAGGTGGAGGTCATGGGAGATTGGCGCCTAACCGCGCTGTCCGTGGAGCAACCTCTGCTGGATGATGAAGATGACAACGCCTCCCATTTGGTAAGTTTCCTGCTTTTTATCTTTGTCATATTCAGAATAATCTTCCTGTTATTTTGGTTGGTCTAGTTATCTGAGATGTTTGAACTAGAATAATCTGAGGTGTTTGAACTAGAATGATCTGAGATGTTTAAACTAGAATGATCTGAGATGTTTTGCTTCACTTGATTTCTACAATAATCTAGAATGATTTGAGTTGTCTTGCTTCACTTGATCTGTTAGATGTTTAAACTGAAATCTCTTAAATATTTTATGTAATAGAACCGTTTTGACGAGGCTCTTCAATTATGCACATTGGTCACTTTGAAATATCATCGAGCAGTCTTTTGGAGTTTTGAAGGTGAAATGGCGGATTTTGCGCGACTTACTGGCTTATCCGATGGCAAAGTAAACCCAAATAATTATCGCTTGCATGGCACTTCATAATTTCATTAGAAAAAGTGCTATGGGGGATGAGGACTTCAAGATGGCGGATGATGATGAAAACTATGTTCCACCGTCAGAAGCATCGTCGTCTCAAGAAAATATAGCTACTACCCAACACGGGGACGAAGATCAAAATATAAATTAGTTTCAGAATTGGATAGCCAATGGATTGATTAATAGATCATAGCTTCTTTGTTTTGTAATAATGATATTAGTGTATCCCATGAACATTATTTGGTATAAATAAAAAAAATTGGCAAAGCCGGCTAGTAGCGTGGCAAGGCACGAAAGGCAAGCGGCAAGGTAGAGAAAAAGGGCAGGGGCAGGTATGGCACGAGCGAAAGGGCACGGGCGGGAGCGCTGGTTCTGGGAGCAGAAAAAAGGGCAGGGGCAGGCGGGAGCACTGGTTTCTGGGAGGAGGGAAAAGGGATAGGGGCAGACAATAATTAGGAGCAGTTTGATCTTTATGCAACTTATTTAATGCCTTTTAATCACTAGAACCAAACAGGAGAACTAAACTTGAACCAAGAACTAAGGGGACTAAAGTTTAATTTAGTCCCTAAAGAAACCAAACATGGCCTTACAGTCTCCACACCAATCTGTCAGTGTCATTAAAATATCGAATTGAATGCATTAACGGAGAAGTATTTTTAATTTTTTATAACACATCTGAAACTTGATATTCCCATGCCACCCATTTTATATTTTTTTGTCCCTCCGTGGCGAGCCCCCGAGGCCAGAGCCCACACCTGACCATCTCCGACAAGGGGAATCAAGCAGGACAGGCAAAATAGGCCGGGCTCTAGCAAAATCGAACCGAGGCAGCAGGGTGAAATTAATCGAGTTGGGGACGGTTGAAATCTAGCGGAGGTGGTGAAATCTACCATGAAGTTGCAGTTTTCTTCTCGCCTGGAGGGTGGATATAGTTTGCGAACGCTCCTGGCGTCAGCTTCCGGCCGCCTGGATGCCCGCATGATATTACCTTAGGAATGTTTTGTAGTAGCCTTTCATCGATCCTTCGCATCTGCGGTTCACTGCTAAAGCTGGTAATGGTGCGAAATCCAGACCAAAGCTGTACCCAAACTATTTCTACTTAATCACAGCAGCAAGACCCAACCAAACCAACCACTCAGCGTTTTTAACCAAATCGATCTAAACTGATACAAAATCCTCGAGTCAGTGAGGATTTTGTTATTACTGTTCCGAGTGCCAACCAAGCCGATACAAACCATTCTCACGTAAACACCAAACTGAATCAAACTATCTTTGAGTGCCAGCCCATTCCAACTGAACCAAAGCACAACCAGCTAAAGTCTAAACCAAAAAAACTGGTTTGGAACCGAACAGTTGCCAGCTTTACTCACTGCCGATCCAATCTTGCTACACAAGCCGAAAGATGCTAGTGGATGTGTGGAATTCTCGTGGTAGGCATTTTCCCGGCACCTTCTATTCCTAGTGTCTTCATGTTTACTAGTGCGCTTTTATTTCTTCTCCAATGTGTACTAGCCGGGTGGTGGCAAGTAATGACAATATCAAATGTATAAAGGTGCAATGGTACTGGCTAAGCATTCTTTAAGTTGTGCTACTATAAATACGTGTATCTGTTGTATTCATTAATTCACGCTGCTGGTATTCGAAATGGACAGTACATCCATCTATATAAGCAAAATATCTTACAGTACTTGTCCATCTTCTGGTTAAGATGGGTCACGCATGTTTTTCTTCCCGAGTTCAAGGGACAGTTTTAGGAATAATTATGCAGTCTTAATCTACCACCGGTGAGAACAGATTCTAATGTAACAATTTGTGGCCAACCTTACTTGAAACTACAAGAATCCAGTCATCGTTAGCAACTAGGACGATGTCAGGTACATGCAAACACAACAATCATTTTTTATTTCTTCTTAAGCACAATGCTGATTTTTGTATCTATTCAGTCAATCTATCAAGATATATAATTCTGCAAATTATATTTGCCACTTATGATTCAATTAGAAAAGCCCAACCTTTTCTTAGGTGGTCGTGTTAGCCTCCAATCATGAACTTTATTTGCAACGGCTCTCCTAAAATATGCAGTTAGACCAATAAGTAAACATGATTGAGAAGCGTTATTATCATTCATCTGTTCTGCAGTATAGAGGCCGTAGTTGGCATTGGGTACACCGACCTGCTGGGGCAGCCGGTAGATCTGAGAAATGTAAGTAAGGAAGGCGCCTTCCAAGGGTGCAGCAGGAGTCGAACATCCTTCTTGCTCAGGCATCACATCATGCCACTTTCCTTCAAAGCATCTTACTCGGTTGGGGAACCAAATAGGGAAGACCAAACAAGCCAATAGAACAGGAACATCGAAGAGCCAAAGAGGGAAGACCAAACAAGCCAGTGGAACAGGATAGTTGTGGTAGGATACTTCCTGGGACCTTACATTCCTATGTGTAGGACGATTTCTCTATTCATTGCAACTACTACTGCGCCTCTCATTCTTCACCATTGTACCAGTGTGAAATATATAAAGGTGCAATGCCACCCGCAAATCATCTAATGCCACGGAAGTGCATCTTGCATTCAATCATGCTGATATGTGATCTACAGTTTTAAATGGTTAATTCCATGTATCTTCCAGCAAAAGTATAATTAATGCTGTGCTTCTTCATCTTAAGTATTTGCGCCATCAGGGTACCTTCTTCATCTTACACTGCGTACAGTATCCTCGCATTGCGTACAATATTCTGGCAGTTGACACCGTGACAGCAACTCATGTGTGAATGCACAGACGAAGCATTTTAACAGTCACATCTTGAACGAATTGCAAGTGGAATGTGCTGGAAGACATGCATGCATATAGGTGGGCTCCGGACAACTGCTTAATTTTCTGCATCATCAGCGATGATGCTGCATGCCATTGAGCCACCAGTCCACCCGGTTGAGGCTGCACCCTGCATGGCGTCGAGCGGCGCACCTCCCACCCTGCTTGTGCTGAGCAGGCCACTGGTCGTAGTGGAATGAATCCATGTGGAATTCTTGGGTGAACTGGAGGGATTGCGGAAGAAAGGCACAAAAAATGGAAGAAGTGGGAGGCGTTCCATATTGGGATGAACACCATATATGCAACCTCAAGGGAAGAAGTCGTATATCCCTATGCCTCCTATTCCCCGCTCCTTTTACCCAATTTTCGCTTTGGACTTCTCCCATCCTTCCATTTTCTTTGATCTAGTTGAATGTCCTCCCTTTAATCAGAAAAGTGCGAAAAGCAATAGTAGAGCATGCTGCTACTTGCGGCAGGTGGGGCTATAAAATATATGCATATGGTGCGTTATTTACTCAAGTGAATGCAGCTGAGGTATTAATTAACTTAACCTAATCTTCATTGGTTGCAACGTTTGAAGCTCCACTAGTCGAATGAATGCACATAGGTGGCATTGATTCAATGATCACATATATACTTCTCCCTTAACTATGCATGATGCTGTTCTAATTCTATTGATCGATCTGTTCTTTGGTGCTAGGTGGAGGAAAACATTAACTAATTGTAAGTGGATCGTGCTGGTAGGCATAATGGCTCTGTGTTCGATCGAGTGGCAACAGTAAAAGAGTGTAAAGGCACAATGCTTCGATTCAACAGCAGCATGAAAATAGAAATCTTTTAAATACTATTAGGGGACAAAACATTACAGGATATATAGGACGGCTGCAGTCTCTGATATCGTTATGCTATACAACATTGTTCACGATATTGTATAATATATTAGATGATTCGGTGTTACTCTCAAAATGTCTTAGGCCATAGAAATGCACCTGCTGCACACAATCGTGCTGACAGTAGCTACCCATAACGTAAACAGCTCCAATCATCTTCCAGCAAAATAGCTTGTACTGATTTATTTGTCATTGAAACATTTCCCACATGGGTCCTGGACTCCTGTCAGCGTAAATGTGCTACGCCAATTTTATTGCCAACCATAGACATGGTCCTCTTAGATCATGCTAACTTTGGGTGCAGACATTATATCCATAGCACGAAAACCGAACAGCATCATCGAATTGGATTTATTAGCTAGAACGATTAAGAACATATAATGATAACTCTAGTGAAGAATGTTTCACAATGCAAGTCCAACAAACAGTTCAATTTCAGAAAGGCGCATGCATGAATGTCCTGCCTCAGCCATAGATGGTGGTGTTGAGCAATTTCTTCACATCAGGTAGCCGGAGGTCGTCGTTTGGGGACTCATAGTACGGATAGTCAACAAATGTCTGCATTATTCAGAACCATGTCCAACAAATAACCACATGAGCAAGATGCAAAACCAATGCAACTCTTGTTACTTAAACACTACAGCGAAGTAACAGGAGCTACAGTTGCAAAATACTACTGTTATAGCATAGTACAGGTTCAGAGAGATTATCCTATGTTGTTTGGGGTGTTGCAGGGGCTCTTTTCGGCAGCCGAAGCAATAAGGACTATGGTGGTGACCGCCGGGTGATCGTGTACGCTATAACGTCATAAATTCATGTGATCTTCACTCCAGCAAGTCCCACGCCTTTTTGATGATCGATCAAAGGTCTTCTGCTCACTGTCAGCATCAAGTTTTCCAAGATGAGACATGCTAGAGGAAGAGGAAAACAAGGGATATTCTCGTGGTAGGAAAACAAGGAAGATTTGCACATGTATTTTCGCTACTGCTTCTTTCCCATCTCTTCTCCATTATTTATCATCTCTTTTTCAGGGCGGTAGTTGCCAATAATGTATGTGTATCAAATATATAGTAGTAATAGTACAATGGTACTCTCAGAGTATCTTGGACTACAAATAAAGTACAAATGATATACTGCATTCATTCATTAATACTGATATGTACGTGGTCGCTATGGATAAAAAACCAATGTGGCACATATGTATGGTGGCAAGATGAAAAGGCAGTCCAACGTGTTTTGCTGAAAGGTTGAATTAATTATGCATAAATCAAATTTTATGTTGTTGCCACCTGTACATTTAACCTACGTGAAACAATGATTTTTATCCTTGCAGCCGCTTACTGTTAGGAGTATTTATCTCTGAATTCTGGATCCTAACAAACAAAGTTCTTATTAGGAATCCTGGATGCTACTTCGATTAGGTTGAATGCATATGGGCACACAATTTTGACAATCCAGATGCAAGTGTAAGGCCCTACCAAACTACGAATACTTTCTTACGAGAGCACGAGATACAATGTCCTCGCTGGAAGTGTGAATATGTTTTCTTAACCCTTGCCGCTTGCTTGTCTCGGTCAAGAAAAATCTCATAATCACCTTCGTTATCCTTCCCTGAAGCTCCATTGACCTCACAAATTACAGCAATGCATGTTACTCTGCAGCCACCCCCACTGTCAGCACAACTTCCCCGCCCACACCACAGGCAGCCTTCTGGCCTTTCCCTTTCCCCATCTCCACTGCCTCGCTTCCCAAGCTCAGCTCGTAGCTATTCCCATTTCCGTTTCCAACGAGTCAGTGGCAGTGGCGACACAGCAGTAGCTCCAAAAGCTGTCAGTCCCCTTCAGCTAGATTCTTGTAGATTCTTGGAAACGACTCCTAGTGTTCTTATGGGCTAACCCTTGGATGGACGTCTGAAGCTGTACAAGGTTGTTTCCTGATACTATACCTTCTATTCCAGTACGTGTCTTAGCTAGGGTAGGTGGCAAAGGGAAAGCAAAGGAGGATCAATAGAAATCCATAATATGGTGTGGGTGGTCTATATAATGATTAACAGGTACGAGCTACTAGTATATTTAATTATTATCCATAGAAATCCTTGTCAATACATTCAGGTAATAACACGTTATATATTCTGGTTGTTAGCGTTTAATGTTCTAGATAACGTCAATGTCATTAAAACATTGCTCTCATCTTCTCCTTTTTTCAAAAAAAGATCAACACATAAACACGCACATACTCACATATATGAACACATGCATACAAGTTCTAGGTAACGTCAATGTCTTCAAAACATTGCTCTCGTCTTCTTTTTTCCAAAAAAAGGCCAACACATAAACACGCACATACTCACATATATGAACACATGCGTACAAGTTCTAGATAACGTCGATGTCTTTAAAACATTGCTCTCGTCTTCTTTTTTCAAGAAAAGGCCAACACATAAACGCGCACATACTCACATATATGAACACATGCATACATATCTTAGTTATGATCAACGAAGTTACCATAATGAATAACTCGATCTGGTTTAAGAAAATTCCACCGCAAGAAATTTAATCAAACCGAGATTACTGTCTATTGCAATATAGTTGAAGGATCGGGACAGGCGACCAGAAAAGAGTGAATGGGAGCCAATTCAAATTTCTTCAAAGAACCTCGGCTTGAATCCCAAATTAATCCACAAACCACTCTTTTAGCAATATCAAGTCCTCTTAGCTATGCAAGAGCTGTGCATAGCTAATGGATCTAGGAATGGTGCTAGAAACTAATTTAGAGACTAACGGAGGCAAAAATGAACCCAAGCAAGTGTCGGAAGAAGAGATTCGGAAACCAACACAAAAGTACGGAAACTTCGCAAAACTCTCTGGAGAATCTGCAACTTCCGGAGAATCCGCACCTATGCAGTTTCTGGAGAATCCGTAAAAATCTCCGAAATTTTTCGCAACTCCGAAAACATCCTAGGTGCAGAAGTTGGAAAAATCCAAAACTCGATCAAACAACCTCCAAAAATCACAAAATTTGAACCGTAGGCTCACAACAACATACCAAGGCTATTCATAAAGGCTCACTTCAAAAAACCCAAGAATTGGTCACCAGATTCAAAGGATTTAGAGAGGGGCACAAAGAGCTCAAGAAAAGTCCACGAACTCAAACTTGAAAATAAGTCAAACAAGGTTCAAAGCGAACGGAACTACGGCTGTAGCTTCATATATACACGGTAAATCTTTGTCCAAAAGATCTCTCCAAAAAGATCAAGATTTCACCATGAATTTCATAGACTTAGCCAAGAACACAAGAGGAGGTGAGTTGTAGGAAAAACCTAATTGAGCCAAATTCGAGAGGGATTGGAAGAGGAAACACTTCAAAGTTGCTCACAAGGGTCCTACATTAAAAGCCTCCAACAAATCTCATGGGTTTTGCAGCAAAACGCAAAGAACAAAAATCCCCCAAAAATACCTCCAAAAATCCTGAAAAAGATAAAACTCAAATCTTGAGATAGAGAAACAATTGAGCAGGAAATTGATTCTTGGATTACTCCACAATGTCCGGTTACAAGCCACTCTTAGACACAAACAAAGTTAAGATGGCAAAAAGATCAAATCCGTCTCTCTCCCTCTCTCCCCCATAAAGGCTCTCACAAACCAAATGAGAAGTCCACCTCCCAACAACCCCCAAAGAGATGTGGCTGCCCCAACAACCACTCCTCTTATATATAGATATTTGGCAAATGTCCAAAATACCCTTACATTAAGCATACAACCCAAATACCCCCAGGGATAAAATCGTCCATCTTTTTCCTCGTACATCACATGAACCCGGTGCCTTCACGACTTAGCTTTGCCTCGACGCAAGCTTCACAATAGTGCCACGCATCCTCCAACTTGACGTCGTCCAGCCGCACCGGACTCATCCCCCGGTTTTGAGGCCAAACCGGTCAAACTCTCTTGCACACCCCACAGGTGTGACTCATCCTCGGTTTTGAGGCCAAACCGGTCAAACCTTCTTGCACACCCCGCAGGCATGACTCACCCACAATTTTAAGGTCAAATCGATCAAACCCTCTTGCACGTCGTGCACGACGTGACTCACCAATGTCGACGCATGTCCGGCCTCCGCCAAGCCTTCAACGCCTCCAAGTCTTTCGCTCCCGGCTCCCAGACCACCTACTCGACTCACCACCATCCTGCTCAACTCTACCGATGTCGTCTCCAACCCGTCCGTCTACTCTTACTCTTCCGTGCACCATGTGGATCGTCCATGACTCCATCCGGACTCCTCGAGACCCTTTATCCAAGCCTACTTGTATCCACCCTTCACAGCCCTAGTACGTTAGCATGAACCTTTCACTTGACCATCACCTCATGCCATCGACCGTCATATCACATCCGACACCTGCACATCACAAGCTAAGAGACACAATACACAAGATATGTTTTGCACAAACACCACAACACAACGCACATAACACACACCTCCAGTTAGCCGTTAGCATAATCTAGCACATATAGAATATGGACTCAAACGGTAAAGTCTCAGATCATCCAGTCAATGACTCATCACAAATATATCAAGGCACATGTCAACTTGGTCTCTCAATAGTAATTTACAAATCCACTAGAGCTATGATACCTGGAATGTTCCTCTTAAGAAAGTTAGTTATACTCATGTAATTCACATATTTCTATTTCTATATTTTATGATATATTGATACTCTAAATTTTAAAGAAAAAGTCCATTTTTCACGATCCAACTTCAAAATCAGGTATTTTTGACCATTTAACTATCAAAACTGTTTATACTTGACCATATAGCTGATTTGAGTTTTGGTGGTGGTTTTAGCGAGATGGATAGACATGTGGTAGTGGGCCACACATGTGAAGTTGTCTTCTTCGCTCCTCCTACCCCCTTCTGTCTCACTCATAGCCCAATCTGCCCAGTCCGCCAGCCACCCCTCCCTCGCCGCAGCACGGATGGAGGAGGCTGGAAAACTCCCCTCACAGTTTCTGCACTGCACCGCCTTAAGCCAAGGGCATCGTCGGATCTCATTGGTGCTCGCTGAGGTGGAGCCCCAACCCACCCTATTCGTAAGCCCTGATTCAAGATCCGCCAACAATGGACACCGCCCCCAGATGTCATCCCACCCATGCCTAGCTCCGTCGTCATGCCCAGAGCTCGATCCGTAGCTCGGTTGCCCGAGCCCATCCTTACCTAGCTGGTCTTGTGTACGTCACCCAAGCCTACCGGCGCTGCTACTCATGCCACTGACCATGGCCACCAGCTCCACCTTCCCGCGATGCCGCCTCACGGAACTCGTCCGCTTGCGTGCCCACGTAGCTTCCTGTCTATCCTTCTAGGCATTCTACACTTCTATTCTGCTGAATGCCCTGCAATTCAATTTTCATTATTACGGTATAGTCCGGCAGACACATGAAATTCATTCTATTTCACTGATCCTTCCTCATTTTTCAAAGCTGCCATACATAGGTTAAAATGTGCCTCTGGTTATAACCAGACACGGCACCAGAGGGGTCAAAGACCCACATGCCTCAACCAGATCCTGGATCATCACTGATCAATCATACATAGATCAGTTGCACAAATTTGTCATGCGTAACTCTTAGACTCACTCAAGGATTCGGTCGTGCACCCTCCCTACCCTCTGCTGTTGACTGACTGACCACCAACCCGCTCCTCTCCATCTCCTCCGCATGACTGTTGCAGGATCGAGGATGCACCTAAGGCAGGAAGTACACCAGAACTGACAATCTACCCTTGCATTCCTCTCCAGTACCAGGATGACTTTCCTGCTGTACAAGTTGGCTGCCCATATGGGAGATCTCACGGAACCCGCACTCGCTAGCATATGTCTTTTTCCCCCTTTTTCCAATTCCCATGTGACATATTTTCTGTTTTTTGTCTCATCAATCGTCTCGTTTGTATATGTGGATAATAGTATGCGAACTAATAGGAATTGTGCTGTCATTAGTGTGGGTGATTGAGAAATAGACATCGTGTTGCTTCTTCACAAAAATATGGAGAGAAGAGATGTTCCATCTAGCGTTTTTTGTCCCGGTCGTATTTGGACCTGGGACTAAAAGGCTTTTAATCCCAAGTCAAACAGCCACCACTGACGGCCACCAACGACGGGAGCTTTAGTCCCGATTGGTAATATCAACCAGGACTAAAGAGACCCTTTAATCCTGGTTGTAACGGCTAGTGGGATGAGGGAATCTGGTAACATGTTTAGTCCCGGTTGAAAACACCAACCGGAACTAACGGGGGGCCTTTAGTTCCGATTGGAATTACCAACCGAGACTAAACGTCTCACCTCACCAGCCGGGGCCTTTAGTCCCCCTCTCTCTCCACCTTATCTTCTCTCCTTTCCCTTTCTCCCTTATCTCGTGCAGGCAACGCTCTTTCTCTTCTTATCTTCTCTCCTCCTCTCCCTTTCTTCCAGGCGGAGCGGCGGAGGGCACGAGCGGTGCGGGCTGGCCTCCGGAGGGCGGCCCGGCGCGGGCGGGCGGCCGGCACGGGAGCAGGCAGGACGGCGGGGGTGGCCCATTTTTTTGAACATTTTTAGTTCTGGTTGGTAACACTAACCGAGACTAAAGGAGGTCTAAAGAGAAGGGCATTTAGTCTCGACAGATTAGTCCCGGTTAGATTTTCAAGACCTATGCGTCTCTCCAACTGGGACTGATGCTCACTTTTCCACCAGTGATGGAAACTAGTGCATTGCATTGTATTTAGAGTAAAATCCACATACGGTCCTCAAACTTGTCACGTTGTGTCATCCCGATCCTCAAACTTACAAATTGTAGATTTAGCTCCCTAGACATAGGTACGGATGTCATCCTGGTACCTAAACTTGCAAATTGTGTATTTAGCCTTCTAGACTTAGCTTTAGGTGCTATCTTGGTCTCGGAACAAGCAACCGTGACTAAGGAACTCCTGAACATTTTTGTTCCCATATGTATGAAAGGATTGGTTATTTCCAATCTGTGCAAATTCCGATATTATTGTCCATTGATCGGCCACATTTTTTTTCACCATGCTTTTCAGATCTGGGAAAAACTCATGCTCTTGCCCCCTTTGATCAGCTATACAATGAGCTGACAGTTCCGCTGGGAAGTGTGGAAATTTCTGTATGACGGAAGGAGATGGGATGAGCTAAGTGCGTGAGTCCTTCATAGCAAGAAACTTGTAGGTGCATATCATACTTTTGACCTCATCCTAGTAATTAATCTGTATATAGACAATTACACGAATGTTTCCCATTGAAAATATATACAAGTTTAATATTGTATCAATATACTCTGAAAATGCATGTTTACGAGTTTAGGAACCAAGATGGCACCCGAACCTAAGTTTAGAAGGTTAAATCTGTATTTTGCGAGTTCAGGGACTAGGGCGGGTGACATCCAAACCTAAGCTTATGGGGCTAAATCTGCAATTTGTAAGTTTGGGAACCAGGAAGATACATCATAACAAGTTTAGGACCGCTAATGTACTATACTATTGTATCACTAGTAGAGAACTGATCTTCCATGCTTCCCCTTTTATCCCGGTTTAATGTTGGCCCAGGATAAAAGGGGGCACGCCACGGTAGGCTGGAATGGAGCGGAGCTTTACTCCTGGTTGGTATTTGCAACAAGCAAGTCGTGTGGTTATATCCTCCTGACTCGTGCGATCTCGATCGCGTCGGACAAGGTAGACTGGTAGACAGCCTTCAAGGACCCAACACCATCTGCTCTCTGTCCATTAAGACTTTCACCAAGATGAAAGCTGCCAGTAAAACAACAGCAGACCGGTCATTTTGTGCTTTGATGGTAGGCTTGTTCCTGACGTCTTCCATTGCTATAGACTAAAGATTTGTGTCTAGGTTTCCCTTCATTCTTCTCCATTGTATGTATGCCAGCTTTTGATCGGATAGAGCATCCATTGTATTCAATAATCATGCTGACATATATGTATGAAAGACCGTATACCTTATGTCTCCCATCTCCACAACTCCTTTCAACCTTTTGGTCTCCTCTCTTCGTTCTATTTTCTTTGATCCAATTGCATGTTTTCATTTTCAGCAGAAAAGTGTGAATAGCAACAGTACAGCTTTATGCAACTTGGGCCAGGTGTGGAGCTATATATACATCTATGGCGCATTGTGTACTCAAGTGAATGTAGCTCCGATATTAATGAACTTTTTTTTTTCGAGCAAGCTCGGGCAGGTGCTCTGCCATTCCAATATTTATAATAATGAACTTAACATACACTTCTATTAGTAGCACCTTTTGACACCCCACTGGTTGCATGATATGGTACAGGAGTAGGTTGCCTGCCAATGCAAGGTCATGTAATAGTTAAAGTAATATTTTGATTTCTCGAAGTGTAAAGAATATCATTGCAAATGGCACAAAGGTGGCCAACGTGGGTCAGGGCAGCAATAGTTAAGAGTTCCTGTCGTCATTTCTTGGATGCTGTCAAAGATCATCCTGGCTTACAAAAAATAGAAAATGATCTACAGCATTCACTAATACTGATACGTGCTCGCTACATTTTAGGTGAAAAGTGAATGTTGCACTATTAAAAATATCCCTATAATAAGGATACAACCAAAAAATTGGAATTAAAATTGAAATAGATTGCATCCATATACTTATATACTGCCTACCAGTAGTAACATCATGGTAATCATTAGTGCTTGGATGATGCGGTAACAATGGGTGGATGATGCGGTAACAATGGGCGCCTGAAGTACTAAAAGTGTAGAGGGCATTCAAGAATGAGCAGAGCCTTTAAAAAATATGCATCCAAACAATGTTTCAGGCAATCGTGAAATTGGCCATATAGAACGTATCAGGTGTTTTGCAAAACCCCAAAAACAATGCAGATGTTCCAGTAGCACTTCAGATAATGCTTATGGAAGCGTTTTTACTTATCGCCTAGGATGACTTTTTTTAAGCGCCTTCAAATATCGTCTTAGGATTTTTTCTTTTTTTTTTATGGTTTGGAGGCGTTTCAAAATGCCATCAGATGACTTACGTGTTCTATCAGTACAAGGCTCCTTATGTCCTGGTTGATGTTTGACTCTAATATGTTGGCTTGCTTATCATCGTCGCAGAGGATCATGCTAAAAAAACACAGAAATCGTATTCAAGGCGCAAAACAAATGTGGTGAATATATATTGATCCCAAGATGGTAACCACATTCCTCCGTAATAACGAATAAGGACACAATGGGAAATAGGAAATAAGCTTGAAAAACCTTGCATCCACATACGTATAGCTATCCTATATCGGTAGTAACTTGATGGTAATCATTGGTACTTAGCTGATGCGTAAAAGCGCATGCCTAAGTCACTGAATGTCTGAAGAATGTTTTTTTAGGTCAGGTAGGAGCTGCATTTCGGAATGTTTTGGCTGACTGAATCTTTTTTACTTGGTATATATTTACTAGGAATATATTTTTTGCAAGCAACCCATGTTTTACCTTAATATCGTTACTGTTACATACAATTAATTAAGTTTATCAACAGAAGGAATGCGAAAAGTTAGACATTCCTCTATCTGTCATTGGTTCTCTGTCTCATGCAGACGAATGTTCTTTATTTGACATACTCCGCGCGCGGTCTGTGGTATTATACTCTACTCTCTTGACAACCATCAGTGTGTTAAGCCACGACAGTAGAATACAGGTTCAAATTGCAAGGGCTTTGATTCCTGATGCCTTTCATTCATACATGCTGCTTCTGGCTTGCTAGCATGCTGTAGCATTGAGAATTAAGAGGTGAAGAGAGGCGAGAAGTATATGATGGTGCTGAGTATACGGATCCGCATTATTCCACTTTTATATACAAGTACCTAGCCAATACTTGGTAGGTGCCTAGTACGCGAGGGAGTAGCAGGTTAAGGTGCTGAATCAAACTTCTGCGCGTAAAAACATGCCACCAACTAAAATACTTTATTTACTTCCATTTATACACGAGATAGGGCGGCACTCATCAGTTAGACAGGTGAGGCTGGGGTGTTGAAGCTCCGTGGCCAGCCGGCCTCGTGCGCAGGAACCATGAGGCCACCCCGCCGTGGGGCCGTACCGCGCCAAGTCGCGATGTGGAGCTCATCACCGGGCACCCGTACTATGCCATCCACACGTCGACTTGGGCACTCTGCTAGGGCTTGGATTTGATGGGACGCGCTGAGGACAGAGATCGATAGAAGCAGTGTCGAGCTCTCCATGTTGCAGGCGCTAGTCTTGACTCATGTGGTGGCGCGGGATTTTGCAGGGAAAGAGGCAGAGGGTGTCGTCGCAGGTGGATTAGGCCACGGCATTGGGGCAGACTCTGGATCAGACGCTCAGTCGGCGGTCGAGTCTCACTTGGAATTGAAGATGCGTGGGGCCAAACAAACCATGGCGCAGTGGGGCTCACATGTCAAGGACACAAGTTGGACCAAACAAAAAAAGTAAGGCAGAAACGTTCTGTAGATAAGATATAAATTGTTTGCAGGTATTTGAGTAGTGTGATATGTTTCTTCTATCTTAATAGTCTTAAATAATTCTAATTAATTTGGTTAAAAACGTTCGCAACATACTGGATGATGCATGGTATGAGAGCCAGAGCAGAGATAGAGATGAGGATGCACCGACAGGCAGGCTTCATGCAAATAAGAAGAGAAAATTGTTATTGTTTCAATTAAACTGCAAAGACATCCTTCAAAGAAAGAGAGTGTGCAAAAGGCTACCACGGCTGGATCCGTTGTTGAGGCTGCATTCATGACGTCGAAATCGTACTTGGTGCATGTCCTGGAACTTGCACATGATCTCACGATGCTGACAGATAGAGAAAGTTGTACTTCACATTGAATTTCGTGAAGCAAGTCATGCACGCTCGAATTCGATAGCTCTAATATATATATATACTTGTTTGCTATAGTAAAATATCCACATTATAAGAGCAATTTATTAATATAATAGGCGAACTGAAATTATACAAACAGCATGCCGACTAGTATCAACTAATATTTTAAGGAAAATGGAGACAGTGCTAGCCTACAGTGATACTCCGATCTGGAACGTGCTGCACCACCAGCATCGATGTAAAGCTGTGTGTTTGATCGAGTGATGCCATTTGTGCCATTTGTACTAATAAAGCGGTCTTTCCGGAAGAAGTTGAAGCAATTGGAATTTCCATTTTGGAGTGACCACAAGATGAAATCCATCTGGAAAGAATGTATGTCCCTACGTCTCCTATTCCCAACTCGTTTCAACCTATTTTCCCTTTGATTTCTCGTATCCTTCTATATTTCTTATGTCTTGTTGCATGTTTTCCAATTTCAGCAGAAAAAGTGTGAAATGCAATAATACTAGACCTTGCTGCTACATAGGCAGGTGGAGCTTTATATATGCATGGGTATTGTTTACTCAAGTGAATGGAGCTGAGGTATTAATAACTAAGGGCCTTGTTAGGGTACTACTCTTACCTCCTAAGAGGTAACATGCCAAATAAATCTAGACCCTAAATTTTGCACTAGATTAAAAAATCCATCTAAAGCTTAAAAATAAATACAAGCAAATACATAACGGTCGACCTTTTATCCAACTCCAATCTGCTTCATCATTGATAATCCCTCCTCTGGTCCATTTCCTCCGTGATCCCTTTCTTAAATCACGCGTGCAGTCTGTAAATGGTTCAAAGGTGGCCAGAGTGAGTCATAGCAACAGCTAGAGTACCTGCCAGTTCGTAACCTATGGCCCCTTATCATCTTCGTCACGGCTTTCAGCATGCACGGATCTAGGACCTGGGCTTGGGGGGGCTCTCAGCCCTTGTCCAGCCCAAGTATTGGGTGCTAACTTACGGACGAGGAAGACTTGAACAGTTCAGTCTGGTGCAGCGACACTCATCACTTTCCATCACTTGCCGTAAGGAGATATTTCTTTCATTCCAAAGCAGCAGCAATATTTACTTAATGGCATTTTGAACCTTGTGCCACCACGTACTTGTAGTACTACTCCATCGATCCAGCGGTCCCCGGCCTCCATGGCTCTTGGTTCAACCCTCTAGTGCTACATTCTCACCCCACGTATAGGCGCATTGCTCCATGGCTCTGCGCCTCATGGCTACTCGGCATCTCGTTCGGTTGTTCGATTGCTCACCCGACTGAGAGCAGTCAGGTACACACAACATTGGCATGCACTTGTGGTGAATAAATCAAACCTTGGTTGACTGCCAATAAGTTAATTGTGAAAGAGCATAAGAA
Source organism: Setaria viridis (assembly GCF_005286985.2). Lineage (NCBI taxonomy): Eukaryota > Viridiplantae > Streptophyta > Magnoliopsida > Poales > Poaceae > Setaria > Setaria viridis. Next base: position 7,821,458 of record NC_048264.2, read on the forward strand.
TAGTCATAATTAATTAAAATGTTCAAAACTAATTCCAATTGCATATGGCTAGGATAAAGAGGTGTGCTGAGAAAATTGATAAAACTAAGACAATTCACTACTACAGAACAACAGTAACACCAATTAACTTATGTTACGGTATGTTAATAAAAGTGTTACTAGGTCTCCTTGTAACACATTTTTATTGTGTTCCTTTTGCTGATGTTACTACAGCCTAATCTATTGGAACACAGGACATGTGTTCTTTTACATCTAAAAAAGTGTTACTAGTTGTAACACAATTTATGATCTAATGGAACATTTAAAAGTGTTACAATGATCATATTGTGTAACAAAACTTTTTAAGCAATAGTAACACTTACATATTGTGGTAGTAACACTTGTGAGAACATAGTTCGGAATTTTAGGAACATATGGTTCATAACACATGGTTTACTTATTGTAACACACTCAAAATTTTAAGAAAAAATATTATTATACACTTGTATTATATATTGTCGACATGAAATTTTCTGAGGGGACATGTGGCATTACAGAATCACACAAACCACAAGGAGCACAGGAAGCCACACTGACTGTAGAAAGGAAAAACTATTACTGTTCACATGATGTCATAGTATATACATAACGGCATGATTCTAAATAGCAAATATACATATATAGCAGTAGAGTGTACAACTCTGTCCTCTTGAAAATGAAATGTAAATATAAAGTATTATTTTATATCTTGAAATCCATCTCTCCTTGATCGTTGATTCACGCATCTGAAATTTTCGAATAAAACCATTGATCATTTCAACCTGTATAGGGAAAAACAAGTTATAACACTGATCATTTTAACCTACATAGACAAAGCTAGTGGTCATATTACTTTTTCAAAAAGATAGCTATATCAATTTGCGATATATTTTACTTTGCAGTTTACTGTTTCATAGGAAAAGCCTGCGGGATAAATAATAAATAGGTTCATGATTATCAAATTGAGTTGTGCTGTGCTGTGTATAACCTGTGTTGCGCTGCGCAATCTGCACTACAGTATCACACCAGTATCCTATCAGGTTAATTGAGAAATCAAATGTCAGGATAGCTAGTTAGTCATATTAGAAAAAGAGTTTGCTGCTGCTTCTCAGATTTCGAGGCATCTTGTATCAAACAAGGAAGAGTCCTTTTAGAAAAATAACATCTCACTAAGATCTGATCAAAAATATCCCAAAATATATTAAAGAAAATAGATGGATTAGTGCAACAATCATAGATCCTGAATATATTTTCACGTGAAAAAGAAATTACTATATGAGTACGGTTTGTGCAACAGCATAATAATTAGGAGGCAACTACTGACCTGGAAGAATCTTTGGCAGAATAAGATGCTTAATCTAAACAAAACCGAACGTGTTACCTAAAATGCTCTTGCCCCCGTACACTGTAAATTTCCTAGGTAGGATGGAGATGCCTTCATTCCACGCTGGCATGAAGCAGCGGCAACGCCTGAAGCGTCTAGCCCTGACGGTGACGGCAGCGAGGGCCACCTCCAGCGACCAGGAAACAGCAACCCACCCACCTTCACCAGCATCTCAGTGGCTGAAGTGAGTCTGCCGAGCAAGCTCTAACCTCCATCCACCTGATCTTGTCCAAGCTCCACCCTAGTGGTCGAAGTGAGTTCGTCGTGCAAGCTCTCTAGCTTCCACTTGATCTTACCCAGCTCCACCTTTCATTGTGTGGCTATCCCCTAGCACCAGGCTAGGTCTAAGTAATGTCCGTCGAGCAAGCTCTCAAGTCTTAAACCCCCAGCATTAAGGCCAAACCTATTGGAACCTTGCCGAGCTTCACCCGCCGAAGGGCAAGGCCCTGGGTTAAAGCTGAGCTCATAGTGCAAGCCACATCACCCAGGACCCACATCATACATAGGATCTATCCCAAAACCCAGCCGTTATGCTGTCGGACTCAAACCTCGTATATCATCCAAATCCTAGCTGATCAAAACCCTACACATCAACAAAACCTAGCCGTTATGCTGCCCGTCCAAAACCCTAGGAAATCCATTAGTACATTTCTTAGAAATTCTTTTAAAGTCCATTCCTAATTCTCTTAGAAATTCAACAATTATATCCATTAATTATTTAGAAACTTACTTCAAAATAATTAATAAACCATTCATCCTTTATTTAGGAGTTATCCATAGAAACCTGATAATTCCCAAAACATCCATCAAACCGTCCTTCTCAATTTTCTTTAGTCGTACATTGATTGCTTGAATTGATTGTATATTTATTTATTTGTTTATATGCTTGTGTGATATGAGGACGTGACCAAGACCCGGCCAAGGATCCAGAAGATTTGAAGCTAAAGGGCTGGCCATCTAGAAGACGCGTATATACGCTAGCCTAACAAGGCTCCGACAAGAAGCCGAGGATCCAGAAGGCAGGAAGTTAGGACCTGGTCAACCTAGAAGATGAATTAAGGATCGCTAATGAAGGCAAGTTCTAGCAACAACGTCCTTAATCATATTTTCATCCTATTGTTATAGATAAGAAAATATACCAAGATAATAATTTGACTTGCATGATTTCTGAAAACTATAAGGACAGCCCCTCGATTCCCTCCCTCGCCTTGACTTGAAGCCATAGCTAGCTAGAAATCCTATTAATGACCCGGTCACGGCCAGGTCGATGATCAAGTGTCATTTAGAAATAGAATTCTTTAGGAATATCACAATCATAATGATTTATGGAAAATCCTAGAAGGTGTGAGTTTAATAAAATGAACCAACTGAAGAGTTAGAAACCCCTAAGGACACGACATGGGAGTAAGGGGGCAGCCTTGATGGAGGATCCTGCTCCAATGCTTACTTCGGTCATATAAGGATTGGCTCACGGGAAAGACTTTCTAGTGAAATGTGCAACCATACATGCTAAAAAGGTACATCCTTTGGGAGTGCCTATTCATGTGAGGTCATGATTCACACCCCACCAGAGGAGCCTAGTAAACCATCCCAAGGGGCCACGGTGGGCAACAGGTAGACTAGAGCAGGACCTTCGTATAGTCACAGATCCGGTCACCATGGGTCACAGACCTGGTGGCATTGTATGCCACGTTAGAATGCATCTGTTTCCGGGGATAGTATGTCCAAATGTGGACATGGCATGGCCCCTGTTTAGACCCGAGTCCTACCTGTGGATGGAGCTATGGAATGTTATCTAGAGATTGACGCTAGTAGGTATGGGTCTCATAGGTCAGCACCACCTGAAGCTGAGGTATTGGCTGATCGAACGTATGGATAAAGTGTACACCTCTACGCAGAGTCATAATCTATCTGGATAGCCGAGGCTCACTGTTTTGAGCTCACATAGTCAAAGCTCCTATTGATTAGTAATCATGTGTTTATATGTGTGTTGGTGAGATAGGGCCGAGGCCCTAAGAGAATAATTTGGATTAAGGTGGAAGCCGGCCCAGAAGGACCCCGACGGTCTCTGGGGCTCTTTAAAACTTGGAAACTAGTAGGGGAGGTAAGATTCCCCCTCCAGGGCTAACAACTTAAAAAGAATATATACTTTCTTCCTCTTCTTTTCCAAAACTCACCTCACCTTGCATAAAATAGATTTATTAATAAAAACAAACCTCATATCCTTTCCTTGATTATCCCCCGCATTTATTATAATTTTAACGCTACAATTTGCTAAGTACCAATCATAAGTGTACTCAGGCTTGCTTTCATTTATATAGGATTAGGACTTGTATGTGCTATAAATTCATTCTACATGTGGAACTCTCCGCTATGTAAAGGTGAAACCTATTTTCTATGACTTTATGCATCTTTTATTGTTATGATACTAATCTGTGATGAGAACTGTATCAGCCTATCGATGTAGGGACTAATACAGGTAATCAGCGGGACCTTCAGAGTAAGCCCCCACATGAGCAATATATAAATACTAAGTGATCTTTATACGTGGGTCCCACGTCAGTAGTCCTTACGCCTATTTCTATGCCCACAATGCTGAACCATGTATGGACTGTAAGCTGAGGTCCATTTAGCACATAAAATATTTATCCAGCCACATAGAGAAAGGGAAGACGGGAGAGAGATTATATTATTTTATCCTTATGGGTGGACTATATGCTTATGGGTACCTACAAGGGTGGATTGCTATATAGACTATTTGCACAATGGTGAGGCAGGCCATATAGGACTATAAAGACTACTGTTTCTCTCCATTGTGGCTACTCTTGCACGCGAGCTTGTCCGGGGTGGAGCAGCTTGAAAATCGTGTGGTAAGGAACCAGCGTGGCTTTGATATTGTGTGGTAGGAGAGAAAATGAAAAGAGAGAGGAAGGTGGAAAATCCCCTTTGTAAAGGGGGAGAGGAGGGAGGAATAAAAGGATTGAGAAAAAAATATAGTGGAAAGAAACTGGAAAAGAGGATTTGTTTTTTTAGAAAAGGGAATTATTTTTAGCCTCTGCGACCGCACACAGCAGCCAATCTTTTATAGCAATTTCAGATTTAAATCTAACGAAAGTAAAGATAACAGTTCACAAAATAAAGGAAATAATCATAAGCAAAGTCTATTATTGCTTCTCCATTCGTTCTTAGCAAAGATATCAAGAGTGATAACCTCCAATACTTTGCTTCCCATACGGATAGTGTGGCGGCCGCCCAAATTAACCTGACTAAAATGCATATAAGTCGCCTGACACGTGATTATGCACTTTAAGCAAGTCAACTTGGTCGACTGTCGAATTTCATTCGATGAACCACTTACACAGGATCGAGAAGCATCGCTCACATGAAGGTGAGAAGCACAGAGATTACAACATTCCCATCACATTGACTTAGTTCCACAAATTATTACATCAAAGTTTCTGAAATTCAAGCAAATTTGCAAGGTTCAAACAGTCGAATAAAACAAGCGGAAGCTGAACGTCGATACATGATATCATGACGAAGCTGATCATGATATCAAAAATCCCTGCCCTCGCCGTCCGAGGAGGGATCCCACTCGACAGTCCAGCCCGGAGGGAGCTGGGTAGGCCAAGTGGTGCCAGTAGCCAAATTATTAACATCACCTGAAAAGTTAAGCCACAACAAGGATGAGCAACTAATACTCAGCAAGACTGACCCGTCGGATAAACTATTTTACCAAGACCTAGACATGCAAGGCTTTTCTGGCTCTGGGTTTGCTTTGCCAAAAGCGTCTAAAATAGGTCCTTACTTTTAATATTTTAGCTCAAGTTCTATGTTCTTTTTCCAGTCTAGATTAGCAACTTATACTAAGCAAGCATAGTTTCCAAGCAATTAAAGAACAAGCATCAACTCAATATCATCATCATGTTCCATCGTTACTTAGTGCAGAATAGCGATCAAGTAGTCCCAAACTGTGAGAGGCAGACAAATAGATTCGAGTTTATTAACCATGCATGGCGAACCTAATCTCACGACATCCGCGCACCACGAGGGGTCGCATCATTTGTCAGCCGTCCCCATCGATCCCTTAGGCACGTGTCAGGGCTAACTGCCTTTGGCATGCAATGCTCCATAATCCCGGCCTTTGCCGTACTATGACCGCACTTGCACCCACATGATGCACCATGGGAAACGACATTCCAAGGACAACCGGAGGGTATGCCACACCCCAGTTCAATCAGGTACTAGGCTTCCCCATCCCATACTAGGTATGAGATTAGTACTTTCAAACACTTGATCACGAACGCTGACACGTTTCGACCTTAGTCCATTTTCATTTAGACAGACAGGGCAAACCACCAAGTATCAAACATAAGCCCAACCCCGTCCGTCATCCTTATAGTTGCAACATAAATAAAACATTCAACTCCTATAACTCACGAGTGAGAGGAAATCACTTGACTTTTACCGGGACTTATTAAGCATGGCAACTACTCGACCTTTAACAACTAGTATTCAGATCAATGGTACTAAATTCATGCATCTATGGCTTCAATCAACTCCTACAAACGTAAATGCACAATCATAAGCATCACAATTGGCATCAGAGTAAAACAAGGAATTCATGCACCGGGGCTTGTATTCAGGAAAAGTTAGTGGTTCCTCGGGGTCTTGATCCGGTTCGGGATCGCCCTCCAAGTGATGAAGCTCCACAGCGGGGTCTTCCTCCGGTGCCGGGTGGAGCTCGTAGGTTCCGTCGGTGAGATTTGCTTCTATACGACATGCACATGCAAGAGTTTAGTTGTATTCGCGTGTGTACCCAACGATGCAAGGCATGGCTTAAAGAAAAAGGAGTTGCAACAGCCACATTCACTTCAACAAAGTTTAACTTTCTTTAACTTCAAACGAGTGTGGTCGGTTTAAACTTGAGTTCGAATTTGATGGCGATTGTGTACATATATAGTTTCTTACAACTTAGAGTTACATAAAGAGAGGGAAAGGTCGTGTTTGGGTGGTTCAAGTGCATTAGGAGAGTTACTTACTTCTGAATTTTTTTATGTACCTCTTCCAATTTCCACTTAATTAGCGTATTAAGATTTGTGCTTTTCTTTTATTCCTTTAGGTTGATTAATAAACCAAAAATGATTTCATAACCAAATAGTAGCTAAAGGCACTGAGAAAATTACAGCACCTCACTTAAGCCATCAATAAGTTACTGTAAAATTTTGGAAGCCATTGGGTGACTCAAAAAGGAATTACATGCATTTTATTATTAACGGTAGCATGAGCTTAACTTTTTCTATCTCCAAAATTAAAGTTCAACAGAGGGTGAAATTTAACCATTATGTTAAGGGTGTGTTACAGGAGGTTTGATGAATTTTTCATGATTTTTGGAGAAGGACAACTATTTTCTCTATTTTCCTTCTAATTAGACATGCTTAACAAGGAAGGTGTTTTTCTTTCTGATTTGCACAACAACTTATATTTTTCCAGCAAACCACACAGCAAAACAAACTTAACCCAACTGGATTCACATTTTTCTGAGCTTTGGATCAAAACTTATGCAAAAAGGAAGATTTAATCTTAGATTCCACAAATAAAGTTAAATCAGTGACTTTAAGTTCTAGGCCAGAGCCCTAACCATTTTTCCGAGCTTCTACACATAGAAACAAGCATCACAGAGTTCGTTTTACATTTTTCTCACTTTTCTTCTATTTATTAGGATTTAAAAGGCCTAAACCATGATTAAAAGCATAGGATATTATTTACAATAGTAACATGAGCAAACTTATTTTTCTTAGGAACTAGACACAGCAAGGATTCCAACAAAAGTGGTTTGGTATTTTTATGATTTTTCTACGATTTACTGGGCATTTACAAAGTTTAACTCTTTTTCTGCCTATATTTAAAATAAAAAGCCGAGGCAAACTTGCATCCTACCCCTGCGTCTACGGGTTAAACACGCAGGGGTCCCTGAGTTTTTGCGCCCAGGCCCCTAGAAAGAATGGGGAAGATGCAATGTCGTCCCCGGGGGGGCGCGGCGGCGGCGAGGAAATCCCCGGCAATGTTCGCCGGCGTGGATGAGGCAACAAGTTGCCGGAGAGGCTCAGGGGCTCACCTGAGCTCGGTTTGGCGGGGTTGGGGCGACGGAGACGGCCGGCGGGGGTCGGAATGCGGCGGCGGCGGCAGAGCTTGGCGGGCGGCGGTGCAGGCGGCGTTCCGGCACACCGGCGGCGTCAGGGAGGCCACGTGCGCGGAGGGGTGGCGAAACGGGCAGAGAAGTCGTCAGAGTGCGGGGTGGCGCAGAGGTGTGAGCTCCACGGGAGCCTAGCGGCGGCGCAGAGGAGAAAGCAGAGGCACAGTTGCGGGCGGTGGCAAAGGGTGGCGCTAATGGCGGGCGTGACCCTTTTATAGGGCAGCGGTGGAGCGGAGGGTCAAGGCGGGGCTCCGGTGGCGGGAGGATAAGGCCGGGGAGCGGTGGGTGTGCGGGCGAGGTGGCCATTGGCCAGCGGCACCATTGGGCTGGGGAGGCGGAGCTCCGGGCGCTCTCCTGCCGCGATTGGCCTCAGGCGGAGCGTGTCGTGTGCATCCGGTATGTCGGGCGGGCGAAGTGGAGGGCCACGGCCTGGGTTGGGCAAGCGGGCGGAGGCACGGGACGTCGACGTCGTGGCGGCTTCTCCGGCGGGCGGGCGACGCGCGGGTTGGGTGGAGCAGAAGCGCGTCAGGGGAAGGCACGCGCGCGGCCGGCGGTTGGCCAGCCCGGCGTTCGCCCCGTCCTGTCGCAGGCGCGGGTTGGGCGTCGTGGCTCTCGTCCTGTCGCTGTCTCGCCGGGGATAGGGCGCTGGCGAGCTGCCGGTGGCCGGTGGCCACGCGGCACGCGGCGCGCGAGCGTCGAGGTCACTTCGGGCAGTAAGCCCGACCGGCTTTGGGAGCTCCTTTCTCCAGATTTTTCAACTAAACCTTCAAAACTCCTTTAAGCAAACTTGTTCAACTATGGGTGTAGTTCAAACTTGGTTTAAGGTGCTCATTCAGATTTGGAAAGAATTTGGAGATACCTCGAGCCAAAGTTTGCCAAAAATCTGGAAATCCAGACTTAGTCAATTTGGCCGGCAAGGTGGAAATTCAGGGGTTTAGCTATCTTTGACTCGATTTTAGGGGAGCTTCTGAGTTGAATTAGACTTAAGAGTTATTGAAGTAGTTGCTCTCCAACTTCTATTTAGGGTTTTTCTTGAGTTTAGTTCAAAAATTTGGAGGAACGCCCTCGCCAAGAGGTGCACTCGGAGCAGTTTTCCAGACTCAAGTGTTCTGGCGCCCAACGGCTGAGTTGACTATTTTACCCAACTTTGACGAAGATTTTGAATAGGTTCGGATTCGATTTGGACCTGAGTCAGTGTAACAAAGTTGGAACACACTCGAGGGACTACAACTTTTATTAAGGGCCCGACTTGAGTTTAGATATGAATTCATGAGATAACAGATTGCAAAGTTGAAGGAAAACTTGAATTTCAGGACTTAGGTGGTTTATAGGGTCCTTTAGTACTTCGGTTTTGATTCCTGGTGGTTTATAGGGTCCTTTAGTACTTCGGTTTTGATTCCTGTTTTTGACCTCCTCCCACTCCGAATTAGTCAAAGTGTCTTTAACAAAAGTTTTTTGAAATTAAAAGTTTTACAACTCTTATTTGGGAAAAAAATTTAAATTTACATATAAAATCTCAAGTTTTATTTTGAACTCCAAAAAGAGCTTCTTAGGGTTAAAATGGACATTTCACTTCTTTGCTTAGTGACTAACCACTGGTTTAGATTTAAAAGCAGTTAATTTAGGTAGAGTTGTTACAGATAGTCTCCCTTGTGTCTTCATGCTGCAGTAGGGACCAATATCGCAGCCAATAAGCTTCCCTGAATAATGCCTTAATCGTTTTTTCTCAAAAACCATATCATTGCGAGTACCCCAAATAGCCCACATAAGTGCAGCAACCCCACAAAAATCAATCTTCTTTTCTTCTTATCTATGCTGGTTAACCAATTTCCAAGCATGTGAGTAATTGATCTAGGGATTTGTTGAAGTAGATTTTTTCTTCGCTCAATCTTTCCACGGCTAAAAAGAGAAAAGGGGAAAAGAATACGGTGGAGATACTCTAATAGAGCTATGATACGTGTGATGATTATCTTCTTATTCTAAATTTTTAAATATATCAATACTCTAAATTTTAAAAATTTTGAGGAAAGTTTTTTCCAGAGGGGTGAAGTTTTTACTAAAAATTGCAGTGATATACTCGCTCTCTCGTAAACTACTATTCATTTTAGTTTTTCTAGATAAAAAAACTTTTGATATGAATTGTATGTCTGGATACATAATAAGGGGGTGTTTGGATACACCCTCCTAAACTTTAGCATCTGTCACATCGGATGTTTGGATACTAATTAGAATTATTAAATATAGTCTAATTATAAAACTAATTACACAAATGGAGTCTAATTCGCGAGACGACTCTATTAAGCTTAATTAGTCCATGATTTGACAACGTGGTGCTACAGTAACCATTTGCTAATGATGGATTAATTAGGCTTAATAGATTTGTCTCGCGAATTAGTATAGGGGTTTTGCAGTTAATTTTATAATTAGCTCATGTCTAGTCCTCCTAATTAGCGTCCGAACATCCTATAAGACCCTACTTTAGGACCTCATATCCAAAGACTCCCTAAAAGTTATGTATTCAAAATAGTAATTTGGGACGGAACTTGGGACGGATGGAGCATTTGTTTTTTTTTTCAAAGAGCAGAAGATAGGGTTTAAAATTTCATAAACACCTAAGATACAGTGTCTTGCTGCTTGTCTCAGTCAAGCGGTCAAGCCAAATCTCATAACCACCTTCGTTGACCTTCCCCAATCCAACCATTGACCTCACAAATTCCAGCCATGCTACTCTCCCGCCGCCACCTCCACCACCACAAATTCACCCCCTCCTCACCGCCGGCCGCCTTTCCCTCTCCCCTTCTCCGCCGTCTCCGGCCGCTGCGCCCCCCAACCCTTGCATCCGCGAACGCCCCGCCACGATCGCCACTACCGCTCCCATTTCCGTTTCCACGGCGTCAATGGCGGTGGCGGCGCAGCACCGGCGGCGCCGGCGACGCCGTCCTGGAACCGCAACCCGTAGAGGCCGATGCCAACGCCACAGGAGGTGGAAAGAAGAGCTTCTGGGCGGCGGTGAGCCTCATCATCGGCACGGCGGTCGGGCCGGGCATGCTGGGCCTGCCGTCCGCCACCATCCGCTCCGGCCAGGCGCCCTCAGCGGCCGCCATCCTTCTCTCCTGGGCCTACGTCGTGTCCTCCATCGTCCTCGTCGCCGAGCTCAGCTTCTCCGCCATGAAGCGGGACGGCGTTGACGAGGTCAGCTTCACGGGACTTGCGTCGAGCACCCTGGGGCCGGACCTTGGCGCGGTCGTCGCCGTCGTCTACGCCGCGCTCAGCTTCTCCCTCATCGTCGCCTGCGTCGCCGGCATCGGCTCGCTCGTCGCCCAGCTGTTCCCCAGGGTCAACCCAGTCCTAGCCAATGCCCTGTTCCCGTGCTTCGCCGGCGTCCTCATCGCCTTCTTCCCCTTCAAGGCCGTGGACGGTGCCAACCGGGCCCTGTGTGGCCTGATGCTTGTCTCCATCACCGCGCTCGTGGTGACCGGCGTGTCCGTCGGCCGGAGCAGCTTGTTGAGATCTCTCGGCTACGCTTGCTGGACCCCGGGCGCCATCCTGCCAGCCGTACCGGTGGCCGTGCTCACGCTCGGGTTTCATGTCATCACTCCATTCATGTGCAAAATTGTGGGGGATTCAGTGTACGATGCTCGGAGAGCGATACTGATTGGGGGTGCTGTGCCATTGGCAATGGTGCTGTCGTGGAATGCGGTCATTCTCGGGCTGGCAAGTGCTGGTGGTAATGCTGGAATAGGTGATCCTATTAAGCTGCTTCTCTCGGTGAATCCAGCCGCATTACCTGCTGTTCGAGGCTTTGCCTTTGCTGCATTGGCAACGAGCCTGATAGGATATGCAGTGAGCTTTCCGAAGCAGTTGGCAGACACATTCGAGTTGATTGTTCAGAGGTTTTCTCCGAAGCAAGGAAGCATGCAGCATTCTGATTCTAGTAGTGGTTATGGAAGAAATTGGGTGATTCTGACTTGGATGGTGTTAATCATTCCTATCTTTATTGCGTCATTCTTCTCAGCAGCCTTCTCCAGGGCATTGGATTTTGCCGGGGTTTACGCAAACTGCTTCTTGTTTGGGATCCTGCCTCCAGTCATGGCCTGGATTCATCGATCACAGAAGAGAAAGAGGTAAGCTGGATGATAGAATCTTTAGTTTTCAACATTTATATAACTGTTCTAATCCAAATGAAACAATAAGGAGTATAGTAAATTTCTGAAATGATGACAAATAAGTGTAGAGTAATTGCATTTGCAACATTAATCAGTTGTTCCATCAGATTGGTGCTTGTTAATTGAGTAGCTCAAGGGTTCTTTGTTTCTTCAGAAGGCATTAAATCACACTCCCACTTCAAGAACCAGGGCACTTATTTCATATCGCTTCTTGCTATTAAATTAGCCTGTGGATAATCCATTTCACTTTTTTTGCACTATACAATCTCTTGCTATCTGGTGCTGACCTTTACTTCTCTTGATGTGAACCTGCCATTCATTTACATTTTAGACCAATTCTGGTGGCAGGTTTAGTCTGTGCAAGTAATCTGGCTTTCTCATATTCAGTTAACAAGTCATCCATCTTGTGTCGTACAGTAGGCAAACTAAAACTCCTGCTACAGTTCCTTTCAATCAAAAAGTGGCCTCCTTGGACATTATATATTTGATCTAGGTGGCAGGGGATCAATTCTTGAATGTTAAATGCAGTGGCGGACCTGGGGCCCAGGCTGCAGCCCTGGTTCAGAGCCAAAAAAATCAATGCATATGCTCTAAACTTTGCTAATATTAAGGGTTCAAATCACTGCTCTTGTATTAACAGCCTAGCATGTTTCTGGAGCTGCCCCTGGTTAATCGTATATTATTGCAAAGGATGATATAATTTATCGTTGTCTTAGAACTGGTTGGGGTAACATAAGTTTTTAAACTGTTGATCTGTACTTTGTAGACTCCATATGATGTTCAAACATCATTGTCACTTAGTGTCTGTTGAATATTAATCCCTGTTTTGATTATGCTGCTTCATCTTTTAGATCACCTGATTCCTGTGAAGATATTTTGCCTGGTGGAAATGCCGCTCTCTTGATACTTTTCAGTATTGCTGTGGTCCTAGCAATCTGGCACTAGAAGAAGGTAACAACATCAGGGAGTTTGCTTCTTTAGCAGCTCATTAGTCCATCACAAGCATTATTGTAGTTAGAACTTTCAGATTTTCATTGTTCAAGGTTCTCATACTTTAATTCCTCTCTTCCATGTTTCCTGTTGAATTTCCTCTTTCAATGCCTTTTGATGTCAACATTGTAACTGCATTGCTGAACTAGGTAAGTTGTTTTAGGGAAATTTTAAAAATGCATGCATACAAATATCTAAATCGTGCAAAAGAACTATTAAGCTGATTGATGGTGATACTTGTGAGCTGTGTCTGTTCAAATTAGCTAAATTTTGGGAAGAATACTAGTGTTTTTTAGAAAATGTTTTTATTTTGTAAAGATACTAGTTTGTATGTTATCTGGATTTTGTGCAGCAGCAACGATGCTGAAGGTTCAGTAGTAGAGATGTGCAGAGATTTTTGCTGTATTTGCCTCTCCTTTTTGCCTAACTGCTATATACTCAAGTTGGGCTAATATATAGATTGAAGGTCGTGGTGCGTCGTGTTTCACACTTTCACATGTTTACAATCACTTATATGTTATTATGCCATACGCTCCACATGTCCCTAGTCAGGCTCCTGTGTGTTGATATATGCCATAGGCTCCACACAATTGTCTGTAAGTGTCCCAAGTGACTGAAATGATAGTTCATTCTACTAGCAAAAGAAGTCACTTCCTGTCGATGAACTACCTGATGTTTGAGTTAGTGGTGAATATACGCTTCCAACAGTTCACATAATACGAAATAAATGTTGATAAAATACTTTTTGCGGAAAACCTTAACTGTATTCTGGTTCCATAAAAGATAGTGATCAACCTTCTTGAAGTCACATCACCTTTTAGGCTTTTACACAATGTGTTTGCAGTGCTGCCTTGGTTAAGATCATCTGACTGAATGCGTAACATTTTCTGAATATGCTGGAGTCCTTTGATAGTTTGATGTGATCTGCCCTGATCTGAAATGTTGTGCTAGGTAACTATACTGCATATCTATCTCAGTATAATTACTCGCTCTGTAGGTCTCATAGCTGTTGTGCCAGATCGTGGAGGATGCCGCTCGATGCTCGATATCACCCTTTCTCCATCTGACCACCATCCCTGTTCAGTGCACCTTTGTGGCTTTTGACATTAAGGTACTCCAGCAATGCTCAAATCCTCACAAGCATATAAAACACAAAGGTTTTTGCGTTGAACACTCATGTAAAATGCTGCTTTGTACTGAACGTGAAATCCATAGCTTATCAGGAACTTGATGTGCTGATTTTGTCAAGTTGTTAGACTCTTACAAGAATAGGCACATGCAGGCTTCAGGTTCCTGCCTTTGGTATCATTTGCTGTCGTCAGGGAAGGAGCAGTGGCAGTAGTGTAGGAAATTAAAGATTCTAGTAGTCAGATGCCATTGTTGTTGTTGACATGAATTCTCGTAGCCTTTCCTTTATGGTGAAGAAAAATAACTGCTAAAACCACAAACTACTATATGTGCTTTGTAATCATGCTATGTTCTATACTGCATATGCAAATGGTGAAATACTTCTGAATGAATGATTGTCGGTAATTGGAAATTCAAGTTGCTTGAAAATTAACTCTTTTAGTAGCTCGGTAAGGCATGCTTCAGAATTATTATGGCGTCCCTTGCATTATTGCCTTTGCCTCCCTATGTTTTACATCATAGATACCTCTGCGCCTGCTCGCTGCGGCAGGCACCATTCCAAGGCAAGGCGCATGTGCATCTGAACAGCAATGCTCGGTTGGGCTATCGTCCACTCAAATCTGTAGCTGTAGTTTGGTTAATGAATATTACTCATTTGTTCCTTCTTTGAAGTCCTGTAAACTGTGTCCACAATCTTGATAAAAATTGAAATGCTTAGAACTTTCATCAATTATATCTTGAAAAAGCTTTCATAAAAGAATATTCTTTATGATTTATAGATTGTTCCACAAAATATCTTGTTTGTAAAGCTGACATATTTTGCGAGACAAATTTCAAATCTTAAAAGTATAAGCTTGTTTTTGGGGCTTGTTTTTTGTATGGAGTATTTGTTGAGATAAAAAAATAAAATAAAAATGCGAAATCAAAAGTTACATGTTGTATACCGGGAAAAGTAAAAAGCGTAAGATGGTTTCGTATCCGTTTATGTAAAAGATAAAGTAAAAAACTATATACGTGCTCCCTCCGTTCCAAATTGTAGATCGTTTTAGTTTTGTTATGTTAATAAATATTATTATACATCTAGATACAGTATATGTATATTCAGAAAAATTAAAACGACCTATAATTTGAAATAAAATAATTTGGAATGGAGGGAGTATAACAGAAGCATGTCACCACCGTACACCTCAGCCCACGTGAACGGTTACTACTTCTGTGTATTATCTCTAGCTTCGGGGAAACGCTGTCTGGCCGATTTTATCACAAGACCGGCTGCACCAACAAAAATCTTGCGTGGATTGTCCCAACTTTTGGACTCTGTTCCATTTTTTTTTAAAAAAAAAGAGAACTTTACTCTGTCTGAAGGAACACCTCGGCTATGTCTGAAATCACTCCCAGCCCGGTTCCCAGAAATCAATCTCCCACTTCGATTCCTTGTCTGCAGATCAAGAAAGCAACTGGAAATGCTGGTCCTGGGATCCATGGCGGCCCTGGCGGCGCTCCTCCTCTTCCAGCTCGTGTTCGGCTCCGCCCGGCGTCGCAGCCGCAGCGCGCTCCTCCACGGGGCGCTGTGGCTGTCACACACGATCCTCCCTCCGCTCACCGCCTACGCCCTCGGCCTGATGCAGGCCTCACCGGCGAAGGCCGCGCTGTACCCCGTGTGGGCGCTCTCCCTCTTCCTCGTCGCCGGCGGCGCCAACTCCCCCACCGCCCACGACCTCGCCGACAACGGCCGGTGGGCGCGGCGCCTCTTCGTGTACCTTCAGTGCTACCTCTTCTTCACCATGCTGTGCCGGCTCCTCACCTCACCCTCCGGCTCCGGCGCCGGCGCCGTCACCATCCCCTTCGTTCTCCTCGCGGCCACCGTCCTCTCCTCCCACGCGTTCGGGGTCCGGGCCAGCTGGGCAGCCGGCGACCCCGGCCTGAGCAAAGCGGTGGCCGACCACATGAAGGATCACGCAGCCACCATGAACGCCGGCAAGTACCTGGTACGCGGGCCTTGTCACAGGGTAGCTCGAGGAGGAACAACAAGCTCTTCTCCCTACAGGTGTGAGATGCCCAAGGATGACGTCATCACCGTCGACATGGTCTGGGAGCTCTGCGATAGGGAAGAAGCCACCTTCGCCTCCCATGGCGTCGGAAGCTCGCGGATCAGAGGCGCCTGCCTCTCATACTCCCTGTCTCATCTTCTGAAACGACGATTCTTTGGGTTGGATTGCGCCGAGGCCGGCCTTGCTGAGACCCGGCGATTGGTGATCGACGGGTTGCTATCGGAGTACCACGCTGATGAGTACACTGAAGTGTTCAGGGTGATCGAGGTGGAGTTGGGTTTCCTCTACGACTTCTTCTACACCAAGTACGCCTGCATCTTCGAGGTGGAGACGACTTTCTTCTTCACGGCCGTTCTGAAGATCATCCTCACATTCGTGCTTGGAATAATCGTTCTCCTGAAATCAAATTTTCTACTGAAAAGTATCCCGGTCGCCGAATCAACAACGAGAACGGTCGATATCGTTGTCACCGTACTAGTTCTTGGAGTGTTCGTTGCAGTGGAAGCATGGCACACCGTAAGTTACCTGGGATCAGATTGGGCCATGGTATCACTTGCTTGCTGCCGACTGACATCAAGTACCAACAGGTTCCTCCCGTTTGCGCTCCGGAAGCCATTTGGGTTTCTTGGCAGGCGCCCGTTGTTCGGCTACTGGCACAACAGCATAGGCCAGTACTCGGTCATCGAAAGTTCACGGTTCTTGAGGCACAGCAAGGCCTTCTCCTTTGAAACCGAATTTGAACCCATGTTAGTGTTCTCGGTTACCGCCGAGTATCTCCGTCGAGCTTGGGGGAATCTGACCACAAGCAAAAGTCTGCATTTTGTGGAGTTACCTGAGATGCTGAAGCCTCAGATCATTTCCTTTCTGAAATCCAACAGTGATGGCCATCCTCTAACCAACGGGAAAGCATCATTGCAGAGAAACGGTGTCTACCGACAGTTGTCATGGACATTGCAGAACGAGACTCAAGCAGAGAACATGCTCATCTGGCATATTGCCACCGATTACCTGATAATCGCATTACCTGACGATGCGAAGGGAAGCAGGCAGAGCCTGAGCTATCAGCACCGTGAAGTCGCAACAAAACTGTCAGGCTACTGCGCGTACCTGATGTCTGAGGCACCGGAACTGCTCCCAGGGAATTCAGTGGAGACAAAGTTCATCTTCGAGCATGCATTGTATGAAGCCAGAGAAACTTTGGGATCTGAGATGCGAGAAAGAGATCAATTGCGGAAAGTCCTCACCGGTTCCGGAGATGCAGGCACCATCTTCACCAAAGGGCTCAAGCTTGGGGCAAAGCTAGAGACCATACGAGAAGGTTCCCTGCGCTGGAAGCTGATGGCTGAGTTCTGGGTAGAGACCATCCTCTACGTCGCGCCATCTGACAATGCTGTGGCTCACATGGAGCGTCTTGCACGAGGTGGGGAGTTCCTGACACACACCTGGGCTCTCCTCACGCACGCCGGCATCCTGACTCGCAACCTCGAGCCGATCCCTGACTGAGCCAAGCATCTGCGTCGGCAGCCTCCTAACATTGTTCATGCGCCTGATTTGTGGTTTAATCCAGTATGACTCAGACGTGTTTCGATTCATCCAGACAAGGTTCGGGTGTGGTTAGATTCTATTGCTTCTGTAGTTTAGTTCTATGCTGATGGTAGCTCTGAGCTTGTGGCCATTAACTTGTTGAAGAGAAATAATTTCCCTCCATAACATCTTGAGTAGCATACCTGACAAATACATTGTGGAGTCATCTGGCCGCTCTCATTGCTGGCTTTTGGGGCACCGATGACCGTGTTTGGCGTCCGCTAAATACTTAGGACGCCATTGTTAGCACCTAGCAGCCATGAAATTATTTCTAAATTAAATCTGCAGCACATCACAACAAAATTCATCAGATCGCATTAGTATTGCCCATTTGGCATGACTGATGGACCAAGCTAGCGCAAAGTCAGAATCAAGTTTTAATAGTAACAGGTAGTCAACACGTAAAAATGAACAGAGACAAGAAAGGCTTGAATCTGAAACCAATTGAACATTAGTCAGTGGTAATTGGAACGATGGTTTTGTCTGCAACTAGTACGCGTGATGCGTGTCGATACCAAAGATATTAACCTTAAATAATAAATTAAGTTGTTCTCTCCTTCAACTATACTCAAACAACATCGTGTTGATGTATTAAAATAAATAAAAATCTGAAAATGAAGCAAAATTAAACATAAAATTGAACTGAAGCGCATCCAAATACAAATTCTCCAAAATTAACTGCTCCTTGCATCATAATGGTTGCGGATGCTCCTTGCATCATAATGGTTTCGGAGGGCCGCACAATAATTTCTTCACATGACAATTGCCGTTTCTTAAACTTCCCTCCTTTCCAAATTAGAATTCGTTCTGGATAGGCTGTTGCATATCACCGTCCACGAACATGTTGTCTACCACTAAAATCATAGGGCCGTTAATTCTTATAATAAATCTAAAAAATGCAAGCAACCGTGCTAATTCGGGGAGTAGAACCAAAGTGGATAGATTCCTTCACGAGGAACCTAACCAGCTCACCAATGCTCAGTTCACATCTTGTGTAACACCTTGTCAGCCGCATTGTTGTAAATCCAAATGTGTCGGTCACTTACGAGGATAAATAGGCTAATTTGAAAAGAAATCATCCAAATATTTTTTATGAAATTTACCCAATTAATATTTTCATCATCTCTATCTTCACTTTACATCTCCTGCACCCTCTATGTGAGCGGTTCGGAATGCCCAACCCTTCAACTTCTAGCATGCTTATCTCAACTCCATCACCGCTTTCTGGTCAGTTACCACCACAAATATATGTAAGAAAAAATTGGACATGATCCTGCAACACCAAAAGCCTTGAGACAACCTCAGAACAATGTCAACAGTTCATCACGACGCATATCAAACTATGGCATATTTCCACGTGATTCATAAGGGTTGCAACTTGCATCTTAAACAAATGACTGCAACTTTCAAACATGTACCAACGAATCGAAGGGTAGTGCACGCCTAACTACTTATAGCTTGATTAAAAATGTTATTATCTGATCTGCTCACAAATGGCAAATTCTTTAACCAAAATATTGTAAAAATTTTGAAACTTTGGCGTCAAATAGTTTTCATAATGTTTAGCATGAAAATATAGAAATCATGTGTTCATGTAAATTTATCCGGAAAAGTACCTAGTTACATATCCTCAAACTTATTATATATTAGAACTACTCCCCGTCCCATGCATGAAGAATTGAAGGTGCAATCTTTTTTTCATACAGATTAGTGGTAGTGTAAAATGACTCACGTGTCACCATTTTGTTGGCCGCATAGCTAACCAGGATTACTAGAATCATAGCATCAAGTTCATTTTGGCACACAAATCAAAACTGACTACTTAATTTGGCAGGTAATTACGTTCAATTTATTGAATTGCACTCTCTTGTGGGTTTTTTTTTCAAAACTGGTGTATATTCTAAAAAGAAAAATTATGTTGATGAGTCATTAGAGTGTAGGGGTATATTTAAAAAGAAAAATTATGGTTAAATTTAAAAGGAATCCCTTATATTTTAACGGTTGCAAATAAACCTCTTAACTAAACCAGTGTATTAATCATCCTTACCTCAGCTCAACAATGGTTTATATGCCATCTCAGAGCGGTTTTGATTATATAATTGTCTAGCTAATCAATGGGCGACTCCCATTCTCCTCCTTCCAGTGCCATCATGGCCCCCACTGACAAACTAGCAAAGGTTAGGGTATATGTAGCAAAGGGTAAAGGGAAAAGTTTTGACGGGAAAATTAACGAAGCCAATTGGCATCAAACTGGTATATCGATAGGTTCGAGTTAGCATATGACATTGCTACCTAAGCAACAATTAGCTAGATGATTACATGGTCTAGATGTTTGTGAGATGGCATTAAACATATGTTAAGTCGATGTGAGGATGATTACCGCACCAGTTTAGTTAGTTAAGTAGTTGATTTGCACCAGGTGAAACATAACGGATAAAAGTTACCTTTTTACATAATATGTAAGGGATGAAAAATACACTTTTTCAATTTAAAACTGAAAGACCATAGAAAGGGAGGGAGTACCTACGTTTTGGTACAACCTTCGGGGTCTGGTTCCTGTATAGGAGTAAGAAAATACACCGGCTATGACGATCTTGAGGGAGTATGTTTGTTTTCGTATCATCTACATGGAGGCAGCAAAATCTTTTTTTTAAGACGTGCAGTACGTTTTTCATTAAGAAGAAGAGAATCACACGATACAACTTTAGGGAAACCCCAAAGTGCAAAGTTACAAGAGCCACGACCAACAACAAACAACATAAACATGACAACCGAGAAGAAAACTACCTCACCACCACCACACTAAATACGACCTAAGACGACTGATGCCTGCAAAAGAGAAAGACACTGTGAACACACGCATATCACCGCTTGCCTAACAACCCGGAGCCAGCAAAGGAAGAGTGAGGAGGTCATGCAAGACGATGCCTTCAAGAAGGAAGCGCCGCCATCGTCCGTCTGTCCACGGATGAGCAGACCAAGTCTTTGCTTGGAAAAACCAAATGCGTCTGGCAGCCACAACAACGCCCCCAGCAAGGTGAGCTACGTTGAAGAACGCAACCGTTGTTGGCACCAGCGAATGCTAGGCAAGGCTTTTGCCAAAGGCCCCAGAACCAACTCCACATAGCCGACCGCCAAGGCTTGGATGAGAGCGAAAGCATCCCATCGAGCAATCCATGGCAACGATGATGAGGAACATCTGCAGGCACAATAGAGAGGGACCACCATCACGACGATCGAAAAACAACCATGGAGCGATCAAGGAGCAACCAAGCGACCGAAGGGGGAACAGGCGGGCATGCCAGAGGGGCTCACGCCAGCGAGAAGAAGCGATCTTGGGGAGATCAGAGCACGACTTGGGTGTGGTGGTGTGTGGGTGTGGTGGGGGTGAGGGGAGGAGGAGGAGGAGTGTGACCAAGGGAGGAGAGGAGGAAGGAGCGCGCGATCAATAGCCCCGTAGTAGTGCGCGGCCACTACAGACTCTACCGCCACTGGCGGGGCCCGCTTCACCCACGCGCGCCCGAAGCGGACGCTGCCGCTGCCGCAAGCCGCCACGCCCCCGCAGCAGCCTGCCGCCACTGTCGCCAAACCGACCTTCGGAGATTCCCTTCCGCCCACCATCACCTGTAGATCCGGTGGTGGCCGTCGTCCAGCCACCGCGGGGTGGCCGCGGGGCTGCCGAAGCTGGCCTCAGGCAAGGTCCCCGCCGCAGCCACCAAGGATTAAGACGGGAGGACGAGGGAGGAAGGAACCGAACGCAGGTGCAACCCACGAACGGAGGTGCGACCGAACTGAGCCCCGGCGCCTTCCGCGACCCACCAGCACTGGAGGCAAGGGAGGCGGTGGCGGCGCCAGGCCAAGGGGTGACGGCCCAGGTCAGCGAGATCGGGCTAGGCACCGGCGCAGCCGAGCCTTACCGCAGCCCACCGGCGCCAGGTGTGTAGGTGGGGGCGGACTGATCCACGGTGGCGGCAGGGGCGATGGCGACGCGAGCGCCCCGGTGGCCCCAAGGCGACGCTAGGCGAAGCATGGGCGGATCCGGAGCAGGGGAGGTCGGATCCGGCGTGTGGTGGCTGGAGACCACCCTCATCAGCGACGAGCAGCAACCCCGCAACCATGGCAACCTTGAAGGGGAGAGGAGGAGGGAAGGGAGGAAGGAGGGAGGGAGGGAGAGAGCGTGCGGGGCCAACTTCGACCTCGCCGCGGGCCGCCCGTGGCGGCCACCGGTGCTAGGGTTTGGGGGTGGCGGCGGGCTGGGCGGGTGCCCCCGAGTCGCTGGTCCATACACGTAAGAGATCTAGGCAGCAAAATCTTCAAGGTCTAGCACTTGAATGCCCCACACCTAGGAGATCTAGGCAGCAAAATCTTCAAGGTCTAGCACTTGAATGCCCTTAATGCCCAGCGTGGAACTAAAGTACGTGTACCATTATCGTCCTTGAATGCCCTTAATGCCCAGCGTGGAACTTGTAATCTCATTGACAAACATGCCTTACACCACCATGACTGCGACGGCTGCTGCCTATAAATACTTGCTATCTCAGCCCTTGAAGGCACACACACGGTTCAGAACACATCCACGGTTCACTAGCAATGGCAACGACATCCAAGTCCATGGCGTCCCCTGCGCTTCCTCTCCTTGCCATGGTGCTCATGCTCGCGGCTTCTGCTCTGGCCCAGGCACCAGCACCTGCGCCGCCACCGACACCGACAACAACGGTGGCGCCCTCTCCATCCCAAGCTTTCTGTCCTCCCAGCTTCGACACTCTTCAGGCCTTCCAAAAGGAAGCTGCACAACATGGGGATCAGATGCTTTTTGCTTACTTCCCTCTCTTTGGATCGAGCGCAAGTATTACCAGCAAGATGACGGGTATCCTAAGCCAAAACCCTACCTGGAAACTATGCGTGTGTTTCCCTAATCCCTTCTTCATCCTAGGCTTAACGGGTCCTGAAGTGACATGCGCCTACTATGTAGGCTCAGTCTCGGTCTAAGCATCTATCCATGCAACATTGTTATGCTCGCAAGCATGACGCAACTGAAGTATGCGTGCAGCTTGAGTCTTACTCTTACACTACCGTATAGTATATGAATAAGTTGCCTTCTTAGGGCATGCATGTGTCATGTCTACGAGGACACTAGTTCTCATGTATTTGTGCAACACCAGGTAACTGGAGTTGACCGATTTGTGTAGCGTCGTGAGATATGTTTATGTTGTTGTATGTCTGCTCCATATATATATACCGGAAGCATTATAAATGCTTTCTTTACTTGGAAGAATTTGACTTAAGATAAACTCAGAATCCATCCTATAATAAAAAAAGAGGTATGGGTCGAGCAAATGCTGCCATACTTCTCAATCTTGGCCAATTACAATCATCCACGAACTCCACGACACACAAAATCCGGCCTTTTCAGATGCACCACTCCACGATATAATGGTACCGTGAAATAACCAATAAGAACGAATCAAAAATCCACTTGATCCATTTGAACAATTCCGTGAACCGATACAGCGAGAGCTCTTTTATGGTGCACAATACTAGACTATCCTAGTGTTTCAAAAGGATATCCTAGTATTTTGCACAGTAAAAATGCTCCCAGGTGAAATGCATGTCTACACCAAGTCTCCAGCCTTACCCAACTTCCCCACTCTTGCTGACTGATTATTTATCTATTCGTTTCTCACGTTGTCTATTTTTAGAATCTACTAATTGCCAAATGCGAAACAAATTACATAGGATAGAAGTACATGATAGCACACTGCAGGATGAGGTTCATACACCTTATATACTTATCCATCCCAAATTGTAAGTCATTCCAAGAATCTTGGAGAGTCAAAATATCTCAAGTTTGATCAAATTTATATGATAATATAATAACATTTATGATGTCATCTAAGTATATTAGATTCTTCATCAATTATATTTTCATAGTATACCTATTTGATATCATAAATCTTTATAATTTTCTCTATAATGTTGGTCAAACTTGAGATACTTTGACTCTCCAAGATATTTGGAATGACTTACAATTTGGGATGGAGGGAGTATTATTTAAGAATCATGGGGGCAAGTTTAACACTTGACCTCTGTATTACATCTTCATCATATTCACACGGAGTTCACATACATCGAAGTTATGGTGTCTTTGAGGTTATCTGGGTGGGTATACGCATCATCACGCTTGTACATGTTATCCATTACTCGTGCAACATTGACCGCCTAGCTTCTTCAAAAGCTCCTTAGGATGTGTCTGATCAAGACATCCCTGGACAATATCCATCCATGCTTCGTCGATTAGTGCTCTAAGCTTTTCATTGGCCTGATGTACTGTAATCCCATACTCCTTCATGCAAGTTTGCACCGTGGACACCACATGCTTTGAAACTTGTTCTCGCTTCAAGGAAGGGCAAAAAATAAAGAGTACGGAAAATTTTTAGCTACTTAAACTGATTGGAGATCCTTTAGTCAATCTAAAATGGTAAGGGTAGCGGAAGAAACCAATAAATATATGTTAAAAAGTAATAAAGGTACAAACAAGCTCATGTACATGCACCAGCTATATATTAGAGTGTCAGCATGCATGTTGCAGATAGAAATAAAATGTTCACAACATTGATCAAGATTTATATGTCGGTAGAGAGTTGTGGTACCTCATGTGACACGATGTCATTACCAATGCGCCCGACAATACAAACAGCTCTTATCATTTTTGGACAGGAGAAAGCCCACTCAATGACCCCTCTAGTAGTTACATCCCCCATTAAAATGAAAGTGATGTTCGCTATGTGCATATATACAAGCACTGCTACCCACTGAAACTTGTAGGTGTTCTTTAACTTTTGCTGGTACATAGCGTTCATCGCGCCATTTCTCCATAGCACGGTAACGTTTGGCCATGTCAATAAACTAAATATAAAGGTGAACAAAATGTTAAACATAAACCCAAAAGGATATGGGTCTTACGTGTTTTTTGCATGGTGTAATCGTTGGAGAAAAACTTACCAATTTTTGACCGATTCAGCGTACTTGTTTTTCTGAAGTTTTAACTCTTCGACAATATCATTTATAGTGTTAATAGGTATGAAGATGAATAATTCCTTCACCAATGCAGGCAATTTGTCTGCGCCTTGTTTATCCCACCTATAATCATATCATCCACTTCAAGCAAGTTATAGTTTGTCACGGCAAAATAGAAAAAAACCATATATGATGTATAATTTGTGTTCATCATTCTATAAGTATCAAAGAAAGGGTCAACCTTTCCAGAGAAGAAATGAATATCTCATATTCTTCGATCGTGCTATAGTTGTCACAAAAGTCATCCATCAGCGACACAAGTTTCAGGAACTTTGTCAGCACTATCCGTGATGAATACGACTGGTGAGGCTCATAAACAAACCCAAGCATATCCAAAAATGCATCTCCGCTACTCTATCCCGTGCAAATCTTGCATATGCCTGTGACTGGAGACCTTTCCACCATCAGTTAAACATGATTAGCACAAGACAATATTTTGCAGTTCAACTAAAGAAATGCCAACTTCCCGGTGCAAAAATAACAGTGTGCCCCCTTACACTGTAAGAGCTTTCAACTCCTCACAACACAGAGCCTGCAGAATGTTGTAGTCCAACGTAGCAAATTCCAGTATGGTGTCATTTCGTGTAACCTTTTTCTCATACAATTTTTTTTTTTGATGAAACAGGAGGGGATGATCATCCCCTGCTGGATATATATTTAAGAGAGAACAAAAGTTGTATAATTACAAATCAAGAAACAAAGAAGGAGAGAAAGAAAATCAGAAAAACTACAATGAGTGCTCTAGCCATTCAAACATTGGTTGTTTCCAAGCCTCTTTTACTCGTAGAACAACTTGAGTAAAAACAGTCCTAAACCTCCTCATAGCATCTTGGATGGAGGGAGTAATATTTCTGAAAATCCAATCATTTCTTGCCATCCAAATACGCCAGCTCATGAGCACAATGATTTCCATAAAAAACGGGACTTGCAGCTGAGTTTTAAAGCTGGTAAGAATTGTGTAAGGCTCATCTTCCAGGTTAGCAAAAAGACTGATATTGATCCAACACTCTTGGGCAAAGGGACATTGCAGTAAAAGATGGAACAAGGTTTCCTCACTATCATGCGGACACAAGACACAAGAATAAGAAGGCAGAGTCATGTGTTTTCTTCTAAGCACATTTCTAGTACTTAGTCGGTCATTAAGAAGGAGCCAGAAGAAAAACTTGTGTTTACTTTGACATCTAGACTTCCAAAGCCATCCAAAAACCGGATGCACCTGTCGATGCCCAGACAGTACATGATATGCTTTTGATGAGGAAAAGTGAGAATTGCCCCAGATATATGCCCAACAGTCATGATCTTCATTAAATTGGATTCCATTCAGATCTGTACCTAATTGAAGCAGCTGATCCATAGCTTGGGTTGATAAAGGCAAATTGAAAAGCTGGTGCAAGTTAGGCAGGTCATAAGCTTTCCTAACAGATATATCAACCTTTGTAGTGAAAGAGTATAAGTGTGGATACTCTTGTGCAGGGATCTTATTATTCCACAAATCATGCCAGAGAAGACAGGTCTGACCACTATGCACAGTTACAGATGCTAGACCTTTGAATTTATCCAAGAGTTTCACAACATCTTTCCACCAAAAGGATCCTTTTCGAACTTGTCCTGGTAACCTGCCAGAAGCATAATATTTCTCCCAAATTAGATGTACCCATGGTATGTCTGATTTGTTCAGGAACTTATGAAGGTACTTAAGAAGAAGAGCTTCATTCTGAGTCCTTAGATTTAACACCCCAAGGCCACCCTCTTTCTTTGGTAGACAAACAAGATCCCAGGCAGCCTTTGGAGGTTGCCTATTATTTATATCAGAATTTCTCCATAGGCAACATTTTCTATATTTGTCCACTTGTTTATATACTGTCTTGGGAAGCTGGAAAGTACACATATGAAACATTGGCATGGCTGTAAAAATTGAATTTGTCAACTGAAGCCTCCCTGCATCTGACAGAAATTTTGATGTGGATACCAACCGCCGTTCACATCTAGTGACCATAGGCAAGAACTCCTCAATTTTTGGCTTAGTAAGTCCAAGTGGAAGCCCTAAATAGGTAAAGGGAAGTTTACCAATAGCACATCCAAAAGTCTGTGATAGGAATTGTAGTTTTTCCTCTATGATATTAATGGGTACCATCATTGATTTACAGAAGTTGACCCTTAGGCCAGTGGACAGTGCAAAATTGTGAAGGAGCTGCTTCAAATGTAACAATTGGTTAGGACATCCCTCCATGATTATTAGGGTATCATCAGCATATTGCAGAATAGGGAAATCCGAACTGTATGTCAGAGGAATTGGTAGTGTGAGGTGGCCTTGTTCTTTGGAGTCATTTACAATGGTTTGTAATAAGTCAGCCCCTAGGACAAAAAGAAGGGGTGAAAGGGGATCACCTTGCCGGACTCCTCTTTTGCATGCAAACCTTTTCCCAGGGACGCCATTCAAAAGAACTGAAGAAGTACCAGAAGCAAAGATTTGTTCCATCCAATGAATCCATTTGTCACCAAAGCCCTTATGCTTCATGATTGCCAACATGGCCTGGTGCTCAATTTTATCAAATGCTTTTTCAAAATCAAGCTTGAGGATGACTATCTCCTTTCTGGACTTATGGCATAAGTGAAGGTATTCAAATGCCCAAGCAAGACAATCTTGTATAGTTCTGGTCCTGATGAAGCCATACTGATTTACATGCACAAGAGATTTGATCACAGATTGCAATCTATTAGCCAACAACTTGGTCAGAAGTTTCATAGAGGTGTTCAAAAGGGATATAGGCCTATAGTCCAATACATGTGCTGCCCCTTCCACTTTAGGTATCAAAGTTATCAGAGATCCATTTATACTCCATAGGGAAACTGTGCCAGAGTAGAAAGCATCACAAAGATCATAGAAATCCTGCTTGATGATCGACCAGCACCTCTTTATGAAGGTTGTATTAAATCCATCTGGACCTGGAGCCTTATCATTCGGCATAAGCTTGATAACAGAATCTATCTCTGCATGAGAAAATGGTTCCTCCAGGCAAGACAGATCTTCCACTTGGTGCAATAATTGCTGTAGATCAAAAACCATAGAATTGTATTCAGTAGTACCCAATCTTTCCTTGTATGCATCCCAGAGAATTGCTTCCTTTTCCAAATGATTATATTTCGGGGTCCCTGTTATGTCTGCTAGGGATCTAATATAACTTTTACCTTGCTTGATGGAAGCATTTGCATGAAAGAATTTCGTTGACTCATCACCAAACTTGATCCATTTAATTGAGCCTCGTTGTTTCCAATAGATATTTTGCTGCTTGAGTAAAGTTTGCAACTGTTCCTGTAACAGAACCTTGAAATTCCATTCAATAAGAGACAAGTCTCTATATTCCTCAATTAGTTCCATAAATGAGAGGGACAACTTCACATTGGATAGTAGGGACTTTAGATTTGAGAGGTGAGACTGCCATGCTCTTAGCACCCTTTTGAGATTCTTAAACTTCTGAGTAATAATTCTTGCTCTATCAGTTGCCTGTATTGGGACCGACCAGCCATGTGAAATTATGCTCATGAACTGATCATGTTCAAGCCAATAGTTCTCAAATCTAAAGAGCTTGCCCTTCGGAATATCAGAAGCGATGTTGATTACACAAGGAGAGTGATCTGAAGTTTCCATCACCAAGGGATAGGCCATTGTGTTTGGATGGTTAAGAACCCAAGAATTAGATGTGAAAAACCAGTCTAACCTTTCCAACAGAGGTACTTGTTGTTTATTTGACCATGTAAAGCACTTTGATTTCAGAGGAATCTCCACTAAGCCAAGCTTGTTAATTGCCTCATTGAATCGAAACATGTCATTGTGATTACCCCCAGGCTTGTTTCTATTGAATGGCTCTCTTATGAGGTTAAAATCACCCACCACTAACCAGTCAAAATCATATGGCATCCGTATATTTTGAAACCACTGAATAAACGCAATTTTCCCCTCCACAGAACAAGGCCCATAAACATTTGTTAAAATCCATTCCCAATCAGTAAGATTGGAGGAGAGCTTCACTGAAATAGCATATTGATTCATGAACACCAAATCACCATGAAACACAGAAGATTTCCAGATTATTGCAAGACCACTAGAAGCCCCTTGTGAAGGCAAAAACTCAAATTTATCAAAAGAGGATGGGCAAAAATTTTTGACGAATGCACTGTCAAAGGCTTCCCTTTTTGTTTCCTGGAGGCAAATGATGTCACAATTACTTTCAGAAATTTTATCTTTAACTGAATGTCACTTTTTGTCAGAATTAATTCCTCTGACATTCCAGCACAAAACCTTCCAGATCCTTTTGTTAGGACTAGAGTTCATTAAAAGATATAAGGCAAGAGTTCAGCAACCATAGTACTGTATGAATAACATCAATACAAAGACACAAAAGAAAATTACTTCCAGAATGATAAAGACCCATAGGTACATAACAAAAAAGGCCTTGTGTATACTTGAGAAGCAAAATAAAGTAACTAGTCCCCCTTCCAAGAGCACTACTTTCTGGGCTTCTTCTTCTGATCTTTTGGGACATTATCAGCTTCATTTTTGTCAGCTTTCTTCTTGGCTGGCTTCCTTCCACCAGGGGGAGCTGCAGGCTTTGATTTCTTATTCAGAGCAACCACTGATAACTTCAAAGAGTCAATATTACAGAATGACTCTCCCAGGTTACGAATCACAGACTGTGTCAAGAGCGGTGGCTTTACCGAGCAACCAATGCAATTTCTGTCCTTACATCCTGAAGCTTTAAAACCATTATTGTGTTTGGCAGTCCTGGTACTCCGGCGAAGTTCATCATCAGAAAGAGGGTTACCAGAGACATCTTGAGTTACCTTATCCATCATGGAGGCCTGCTGAAGAAGGGACTTGGACCATGGGCCAGCTGAAGCAGCAACCTTATTAAGCAACCCCTGAACCGGCGTAACTGGAGAAGACTGAGTGCTGTTGGCTGAGTCACCCGAAGGAAATCCAGGCCCAGCACACTGGGGTGTAGTTGCGGCAGTAAATGGAGAAGCAGAGGAACTCGTAATGAGGGATTTATCAGAACCTTCAAATATGATACCTTTGCCTTTGTTATCAACTGCTGTCTTGGCACAAGCTGTAGCTACAGAATGAGGACATTTCAAAGGGATCGAAAATTCCAGAAATTGGTCAGACTCCAGGCATTGCATAGCTGGAGATGACAGAAAATTCTTGGCCCACTCAAAATTTCCAGGGGTAATCAGTTGAGCCATAAAGAATGAGGCCCAAGAAATAGGGACCTCTACCTTGGGTTCATCAGATGCCGAAGAGAAATGTGTAGCCCACTTCCTATAGAATTCAGCACTTGGCTGATTGGAAGGTTGGCGATACAATGAGTCCATTTGGGCAAAAACTGGATCCTGACTAGGCTGTATAACCTCCACATAACCCAGGTGCATAAGATCATTATTCTCATCTGCCAACTGAATATCCTGGTCCTGATTGCCTCCCAGCAGCTCATTCTCATTTATTTCATCTTGCACCATCTGAACTGGTTGTCTATCAGCCTGAGGAATGAAAACCTCAACATGAACAGGTTGCTCCATCACCTGGTTAGCTATAGGAAGGTCATTATCAGAATTATCTGATCCTTCAATCACTTGGTTGTTTACTGCCTCATTACCTTCCTCCTCTATTTCCTCATCTAAAGGAGCCAAATTATCAATTCCCCCCAAATCATCAGCAATGGCCATGTTCAAATCAAATTCTGGGTTATCCCCTTCTGCTCCCTGCCCATGGTTCCCAGGATTAAGTGCAGGCAATGCCTGAACAATAGGGACAACAGGATCTTCCTGGGCTATTTGTGGGCCAATGAAAGGCCCATTATCTTGTGCATCCGGCCCATCTGGCCAAAGGCCCCATTGTGGTGCTGGCTCCTGATTAACCGGTTGATTAGCATTGAGATTAACATTTCCTGGATTTGCCACATTACCAGAAGGCTACCCATAACCAAAGAAATCAAATAGAGTTGGTTCCACATCATCAGGCGGTTGTCCTTCATCAGCAGGACCCCCACCTAGCATTCTATACTGCAAAATTTCACACTGCGCAGTCCAGGAATTCCCTTCAAAATCCTCACCTTCTGAACAAACAAGGAACCATGGTATTTCCGAGAGATCAACAACTCTTATTTTGGCAACAATTCTGGCCAAATTATTGGGATCCTCTTCCCAGACCAGGAGCCTACCAAATTCCGCAATAGCCTTTTCCAGGTCCGCTTTTGTCCAGTAATCAATATTAAAACCGAGAAGCATGATCCAAACTTCACAATTCATAGTTATGAGACGATTATTCCAGCCCTTATAATGATCTGAAAAAGAGATCCTATACTGGCCATACTCATGAGGGCCCCCACCAATTAGGAAATCTTTTTCATGCACAAACTAAAAACGAACATAGGCTTGGCCATACGGGCAAGGCTGAATGGACTGGACCCCCATTCGACACCGATTCCTCAAGAAGTCATCAAGCAGATCTCTTATGGATTGAAATGATACCTGCTGATGAGGAAGGGGCTCGATGGTTGCTATCGCCACATCACACTGATTTCGCCGAGGAGCACCAAGAATGACTCTGGACATTGGCTTACGGAAGCCCACCAACTGCCT
This sequence comes from Setaria viridis, assembly GCF_005286985.2. Taxonomy (NCBI): domain Eukaryota; kingdom Viridiplantae; phylum Streptophyta; class Magnoliopsida; order Poales; family Poaceae; genus Setaria; species Setaria viridis. The sequence continues at coordinate 7,852,691 of NC_048264.2, forward strand.
CTGGGAACCATGAGGAAGAAATGGAGTAGGATCCACAAATCTGTACGCCATTGGGGCCGGAGGCGGATGCTCCGAGGGTGCCTGCTGTCGCCAAGACAAGTCACCCAAGGAGAAGAGCTGAGGAATCTGCGGCGAGGAGCAATGAGGGTGCGCTCCAGCCAAAGGAGGAGGATCACGGCGGCTGGATTGCGGCCGCGAGGAGGTAGGCAGCTGCGATTGCTGCGTCGGAAGCTGGGAAGGTGAAGCGACAGCACCGGCAAATGCGGCTGTAGAGGAGAGTTGCCAAAGAACTATTTCCTCCGGAGCAGCAGCAGGAGCACCCAGGAGGTACCGACCCAGATGTTGGAAGGTTCCTACAACCGGTGAAGCAGTTGTTGAGGGCCCACTTGTCATAGCCTCATGGGTTTTAAACCATCGGTGAACATTTACATCCTTTCAACCAGATTGAAAAACCGAATTGGAGAAGGTTCTATTCATGGATAGGCCAGGAAATCTTGGTGGGTATCTGCAAAAGTTGGCGACATGGCCCAGCCGGAAACAAAGCCCACAACGAACAGGCCGAAGACAGGAGGCCCGGTTATGCTTATTGGAGAAACACCTTGAGTATGATAGGCGGCCCAAATGAGAAGCAAGTGCCACATTCAAATCTAGCGCCAAGTTAGCAGGTGACCTTGCTGAATTATCAACTTGCAATGATGGCCCCAGATTAAGCCCCAAATTAACTCCGGTAAAAGATGAGTTTGAATTCGAAATCCACCCAGATGCCGTGTTCTTCGCTGGCGAAATATGCTGAGAATCCCAATTCTTGCCCAGGCGATGAAAAACAGAAGACAAATTCCTTGTATTATGCCGAATATATGCATCAGAGGAGAAAGATCTAACTGGAATGAGATTTGATCCAGTCAGAGGCAAATGACCATGATGATGAGCCTTCCTAGAAACCACTGTTTTCCAATCCGAGCTAATTCCTTGAGTGGAGGAAAGGACGGATCGTGCAAACTGAATTCCCCGTTCATTACAGAGATGAAAAGCCACCTTGAAAATATCACATTGAAAGACCCCCAATTGGTAAACTAGAAGACCAACTTCCTTGGAGAAGACACAAAACTTGAAAATCCAATCCTCCAATTCAGACACTTGAAAGAGGTCAGATGAACCTCCCAGGGCCGATTGTAAAAGAAAGCCAACATGCTCAACAGTCAACTTCAACTTTGATCTCGTGAAGGTTGCAATCAGCCAAAAGCTCGATCCAGAAGAAGGAGAGGCAGAAACCGAGACTCCAAGGAGGGATCGTACCTTTTTGGAAAATTGAAGACCAGGACGAAGGTCTACCAATGAGGAATCCATGGAGAAAAATTCAGAAGGAAGAGAGAAACGATCGCCGGCGCCGAGAACCGGCGGGACCTGGTCCCCGGAGACCAGAAGGTCACCGGCGGGAGAGCGCCTCCTCGCTCATCTTAGCAGGAGCTTTCGTTAGCTGAGAAGTATTGGTTTATATGGCTAATTGCTTTGGAGCTTGTGATACCTTTCTCATACAAATTGATATAGCGCCTTGCTTCCACTCTTTCCACTCTCCTGTAACTAGGTGTTTCCAATGTGTATTCCACCTCTGCTGCCAGCTCTGGATCTAAAGTTTTCATCATAGACTGGAGGCGGCTCTTGGTGAAAGCCGTGGCATTGTCAAGTATCTCTTCACCGCGAGTTCTGAGATGCGCAGCATCATACAGCGCCAGCAGACATTTGGCATCGTTACTTGTTGCAAAGTTTCCTTGGTCATCTCTAAACTTCACAAACACATCTGCTTATATAATTAACCAGACGTATGTGTTAGTGAATATCAAAAATTAGTTGCACATTATATAAACTATAAAGTAATACTTTAGCCAACACATTTTTAGATAACGGATAAAAAATACGGCTTCAACCATGCTCCGATCCTCCTTTTTGTTTCCTATTCCAGAGGAGTTGTTTTACTGCCTTACCGGAAGAGACATTGTGCCCATGCTTTCTGAGCAACTAATTAAAACCGCAGGGATTCGACATATAGCTCGCATTGCAGCCTCCTTCAAGCTGGGCGTCTTCAATATCACCCAGCAACTCATCTATCTCCTTGTAGTGGTGTCCCACTCCGATCCGTTGCAGTGTGTCGACAAGCTCCAGCTTGAGAGCCAGTTCGGAAGAAGCACTGGTGTCAAGTATGATCTGCCTCACCTCCTCCTGCTTGATCCGTGCATTCTCCTTCATGAACTGAAGTTGCAACACTAGTAACATGACACATCGCATGCATGCACAAACACACACACGTCTTGACATATTTTTCTACTGGGATGCAAATGGATACCCAAACCCAATAGTGTGTTCTGGGTCGGTCATTAATTACTATGGCATGCCACTCTATTTTATTTCTACTCCTAAATTATTTACACAGAATGTCATTCTAGTTCATTTTATCAACTTTTTGGGTCGACCCAATGACCCAAAGTATTTATAACTTGCATCACACTTGCAATGGAGTGCATGGCTGGTGTTCAAGGAAGAAGTCGCCCCAGATGCTTGGGGTGTAAGGCCGGGGCTTGCGCTGCAGGATGACCTCTTGCGAGGCCACAGCGAGCACAGGGCTGCCGCATGTGCCCATTGATCGATGAACGTGCGTATGACTGGCGCCGATCTATCAACGTGGAGGATGGTTGGCTTGGATGGTAGATGACTGAAGAACGTCTTTGCTGGCTTTATATAGAACCTGCGAATCGGCAGCTTTGAGAAGATCATGCGCTTGTAGGCGATTTTTTGCCAAACACCAGCTGCCTAATTAGATAGTCCAAGCATAGTGGTAATAATTACACTATTTTGATGTCATTATATAGTATAAATTGTGCTTCTTCTCGGCCAACAGCCCGGAAAATTGTCTGTTCAAACCTGATGAAGTGATGGCACAAATAACATATAAATTATCGGTTCATAAATCATAATACTATGGTCTGGTTTTCAATTTCTAACTACGAAATCATTTGTATCAGTGGTTGTAAACTACTATTGGAATTTCTATTATTGTTCACCTTGAGTCGACGGTGATGACCATTGACCTGCACCTATAACAGCACTAGCCTCCTCCCTCCCCGAGCTACTGCTATTCAAACTGAAGCACTGAGCTTCTGTTGTAATAAACAGCAGCAAACTCAAGGGAGGCATCAGCCTTTATTCTGGATTGAAAGGGAGGAAGCTCATTTATCAGAGGAGCATTTGTTTTTTTATCCAAAATTAGTTACAATGTTCTAGTTATCTTGATTGATTTGATATGTTATCTCTAGATTCAAGGGCATTGTTGCCATTATCACATTCAGTTCTACCCTACAACCATCAGTGACAAGTCATTAATACAAACCCTCTAGAATGGACGGCGATTAGTTTACCCAAGTTTGCTATTTAATAATCTTTAAGCGGCCATTTTGTTTTTCAGGTGCAGCTAAATTTTAGTCCAAAATTAAACACATATGCAACTTTTTTTTTCTAAACACAGCTATTTCTTAGGTTATTAATTCCACTGGTCACCCCATAGTGCACACCAACTTCTTCATTTTACTAAGTCTTCCCGTGTGTGCTCCCTTAACATTTTTATTTCTTACTCTATCTCCTTTCTATAAGCCTAATAATTCTATCAATGAGCATGTGGGTTCTTAAATATAGTCTAAATAGCATCTAAGATCGAGATGCAATATATGTCTCCTGCTTAGATTGTTTTTTTTTTAACAAATGGGCATGAGACTGTGCCAATTTCATTGATAGAGAAGAGGATACAAGAATACAGCCCTGGAAGGCTCTAATCAGGAACGAAAAACCAACAATATAAAGCCACAAAACCAAAAGACTCCACAGCTCTATCATCACCGGCTGCCACAACATTTCTAGCTTTTGTATCTAAAGATCAAACACAAGAGACGGAGTACCTCCCTAATAACCACAACACTAGCCTGCTTGTCGCCGAGATGGCTGTTGCTATGCAAAGCCAATCGCCACCACAGCACCAGATCATCCTCGTCCACAGGTCATGCACACAGTCATTGAAAACCCTAGACATTGCTTCACAACATCAGAAATCGAAGGAGAAGTAGACTGCACCGTGCCGAGAAGGTCGCCGCAATGCAGGGAACCATCGCCGTAATGTCGCTGCCACACCGCACTCCCAAATTGACCAAAGAAATCCATCAGATCCGGACCACTTAAGACTGTCTCGCAGTCACCACCATGAAAACACAAAGCGGGGGGGGCCGGGGGGGGGGGCTCGCCACTTCCACCGCCGGACTTCTCACCTCAATCCCGTCGCCTTGAAACAAACAAAGCACGCAGGGGTCTTGCCTCGCCCACCGCTGGACTCCATCTTATGCATCGCCATCAAAGTGGTAACGTGGCACTGCCCCACAACTCTAAGCTCCGCCTCCTTCTGCCAAGTCGCCACCGAGATCTCAACTGCACCGCAAGCACAGCCACCAGAAGCCTCTAGAGATACTGGTCCAACTAGTTCTTTTTCCCACCTTGAGCACACGGTCACCACCGTCGTGTCAACATGCCATCATTGCCGCTTGCGTCGTCTTTCGACGATGTCCCACGCCGAAGTAGCCCCAGCTGTGTCGGGCTAACCACCGTAGGCCGCTGCAAGGTGTGTTGCCGGCACATTGTTGTTGTTGCGAGCGCCATCTTCCGACATTGTTCTACACCACATTAGCTGCTGCAAACCAGGACCAACCGCCACGTTCTGCTGCAAGCAACCTGACCAACACACATGTCGCAACCTGAAGCCATCGCCACGCCATCGATGAACCAGCTCCATCTCCTTGGTGTTGTCATCTCCCCAAAGCCACACAATGAACCACCGCGGCCTTCAGCACCGGTACAAACACTCACCGCTTGCTATAGATGCCAGCATCACCGACTGGTAGCAACCACACCAACGACGAGGCAGCTCCGGTGAGCCACCGCAACACATGGCCGCTGCACGCCGCAGCTCACATGGCCTCATGCCGGCGCTGCGCACGACCGCATGTCGCAGCCCACCCCGCTGATGGCCGCCCGCCGTAGCTGCGCGCAGCATTCTGCCAAGGCTAGGAAGAACCGCACGCTGCTATCTGAACGCTAGGCGCCCACCAGCTACCCGAGACTAGAATGGCAGCGCAGGGCCAACGCCAGCCAGCCCCAGCCATGGAGCCTCGGCTACCGCAGCCATCGTTGCAAGCGCTAGGCAGCCGCTGTGGGCCCCTTGAGCGTAGATCTGGCGGCCTGCTGCCCAGATCCAGGCTTCCGCCACCCGGATCTGCGATGCCACCGAGCAGGGCTGCCGGCCTCCGGCAAGCTTGAGCGGTATCTCCATTATAGCCACATGAAAGAGAAGGAAGCTGAGAGAGGAGGAAGAAAGAGGAGAAAGGAGGGGTGGAGAGGGCAAGAGGAGGGGTAGGCCGCCGCCGCCAGCAGGCAGCGGCGACAGCGGCTGGGGTGGGGGGGGGGGGGGGGGGGGGGGGGGGGGGGGGGGGGGGGGGCGAGAGGGCGCTGTCACCCCTGAGCTGCCTCCGAGAGAGACGACGCGAGGGTCTTTTTTCCTCTCTAGTGTCCTGCTTAGATTGTGATCTATGATCCAACTACATATAGTGTTTTTTCTGCAGATTCTAATAATATGCTTTCATGTTCCAAATTGAACGATCTTGCCTCTTGTTATCCTCAATCACTAGCAAAGTTCCCGTGATTGCACCATCACATTTACCATGAGCGAAAGGGACGCATGTCACATGACACGGGGACCTTGTGGACAGTGACATCGTCTTCATGTACGGCTTCCAGGACCTCCACGTCCTATCTTATGTAACATGAGTGTGCATTGGACAGCTTTGAAAGCTACATGGTCACCACGGTTGTTCTTTTTGTCCATGAATTTTCATGGCTACACATTAACACATTGGCCCATCTCAGCGATTCAGAAGTTCGCATTTCTCAAGATTTCTGATATATGAGAACTATACAATGAGAGGCAACCTAATTATTTCACATGGATAAATAGCCATGGTAGGTAATCAATATAATCATTGTTATGATGAACAGTGGATGACTAATTTCTCAAACTGACAGACACTTCATTCTGGAGTTAAGAAAATGTTTAGGAAACAGTAATGCGAACATGAAAAGCACTAAAATATTTTTAACCCACAAACAGGCACGGCCATGAAATCCAAGAATTTGCCGCAACTCCAGGAGTCAAGGAACATATCATCTAAGCTAATGTGTGTTGTTAACCTGGCCGCACGTACCGCTTCCTCTCTCTTCTTTTCTTTTTTTTTTTTGAGCGAATACAGCTTTCTAGCTGTATGAGCTACGTGCGCTCCCTGGCAGGCCGGTAATCGGAGCATTGGGCTTACATTGGGCCGTTGGTGTCGGTTGCGCTGCCCAGCCAGAAGCTTTCACCTTTTTTTTCACATCACCAGCCCGCTAGGAATTGGCCCGTTTCAAACGAAATCAGTGCTTTTGTATTGTGTTTGGAGAAAAATGAAATTAATGTAGTGCAGGAGAGCCAGTTAATTGTGTTGTTCACAGGTGGCGCGAGATATAAATAGCGGTTTAGCTTGCTTAAAGGGGCGTTGGGTTACTTTTGCTTATTTTTAGCACGTGTCACATCGAATGTTTAGATATTAATTAGGAGTATTAAACGTAGACTATTTACAAAACCCATTGCATAAGTGGAGGCTAAACGGCGAGATGAATCTATTAAGCCTAATTAGTCCATGATTTGACAATGTGTTGCTACAGTAAATATTTGCTAATGATCAGACCTAAGCCGTTATCCGCACGTAATATAACTAGGCGGATAGGTGCGCTATGCTGCGCCGCCCGTTAGTTATGTTGCGCACAGTTGCGGAGACAAGACCAGGAAGTTCTTGAGCCGTATTAGTCATCTTGATATTTCTAAAAAGTTAGTCTCCCAGGTAAACCAAGAACAACATCACCAAAATAACTTAGGCTAAACAAAATGTATGATTCATAGTTAAGTATACATGACCACAGAAAAATAGTAGCTGAATTGTTCATTGCCAATACCACGTATGCAACAGAGCAAACTGGGAGACCACAGGCAAATCTGCTCCATTGCGGTAGCACGAACTGGCCTGGTAAATTATGCTTCTGTCGTGAAGAGCGAGTGCCGGAGTGGTGTGTGTCCCCGAGACGAAGACGAGCTACCGCAACCTGTGTGCTCCCTGCGTCGACTCCAAATCGGGCGTACACGTACGTACACTTGGGCGGTCGGGGCCAACGCGAGTGTGCTGCCGTCTCGCCGCCTACCTCGGGGCACGCGGCAGCATCTCTGCGTGGTCCGGCCGCCAGCAGCCGCCGCAACTGGAGGGCGCGCGCGCAAAAGGCAAAAGCCAATGCGAACGGCATCTCGTGTCCTGTCCGGTCGATCGCACCGAGTGGCAGAGGCGGCGGGCAGCAGATGGCCCTGTGGCAGGATGAAAGACGTGGGCAGATGGCGCGCGGGTGGACCTTGGCAGCACCCGGCCACCCCTGGACACGCGGCGGCCGCTCGGCGACACTTGGGCCGCGTGATTTGGCAGAAGCGTGCCACGCGAGCCATCCCTGTCTCCTCATCACGTTGCCTTGGCGTCTTGCGGCCGACGCATGCAATCGACGATCGGCCAGCACGGCAGCACCAGATGAGTAGTCCAGAGCAGACCAGCCCGCCCGTCCGACCTGCCTGCCTAGTGCCTACCGCGCGCGGACGCTCACGAGGCCCCAACGGCGCCAGCTCCGCTCGGCAGGTGGTGCCCGGCCTAATTTTTTTCCCTTAAAGAAAAGAATTCGACGATTCGTCACGTGCGGGTGTGGGGCTTTCTTCTGTTCCGATTCGATTCCGAGGCTCCAGCTCGGATTGCATGCAGGCGTGACGTCGGGGTCGTCGCGCTCCGACTTTGACGGCGAGCGTCCTCGTGCGATGCACCTGGAGCGCGGGCTCCGCTCGGCTCGACGGCGCGCGTTTGATTGCCTCCCAAGGCACCGTCGGATACAGACAAGACAACGGGCAGGCAAGGAAACAGCCGGTAACCATAAAGAAAGAAAGAAAAGAACGGCCGGGGCAGCCTGGTGCGGGATGTGACGAGCGCAGGGGGACGGGATCCATTGCGCCGTGGCAGCCGCTGCGGTCCCCGCGCTCCGGTGGCCTCCATGACAACTGATTCACTAGTCACAAATCTATACAGCTAAAAAAACCAAAGATGCGACGTTTTAACGGTCTGTCCCGTGATGCCCCACCCCCTAGCCCTCGCTCCAGGCGATTCCAGCCCTCTGATCGTTGACGCACCTTCTGCGGTATCCCTCGGCAACTCACCGCCCTTCATTCTTCTGTCGCATCACCCCATCTCCGTCTCCGCTTCTTTCGTGATCCGCGCATCCTACTTCTGCCCCAAAACCTCCTCTCGTCACCCTTTTCCTGCCGCCGCCACCCGCCCACTAGGCACACCCCTCTGTGGACGTCTTGGTCCATCACCCAGCGGCCATCTATCCTGGTGCGTTGCCCAACTCCCGATCGCCGGCATCGCACTGCAAGATGGCCTCACGACGTAGGAAGACGACGACCCATCCAGGCACCCTTTTCACGCCGCTGCCGCCGCCCGCCCATCATTTGCTCCTCATTGACTGCTGCGTTGCAGGTCTCAAATCACCAACCACAAGGGTGACTTCGCCCCTGGAAGACATGGAGCTGGTGCCCTCATCTTTCACTGTTGTTCCATCATGGGAAAAGGATCACCATCAGAAGATGGGAACAGGTGCCATCATCCATGCCATCATCAATGTCGTCGCCGTGTGAGGGTGCCATCTTGATCCATTCTATTCTGCACAAGGAACCAATACACGAAGGTCAGATCTCTCGGTCATGGTGTGATTTTTGCCACAACATTCTTGCCACTTCAATTTCTCCTTGCATTGTTTTGTAGTGTCAAAATAGTGGTCGATGGGTTTTAATATGTATCTTCTTCAGAAGCCAAGGAAATATTACATACTCCAATGACCATGAATTTCCAGGTGAGGAATAAGATGAATACTGATTTTATCTCCCAGTTGGGGATTTTATAGTGAAGTTATTTGTTTCTAATTGAACTGGGTACAACACTGACATGTAAATTTTCATTCAACCATCAATACTACTCAATGACTGAATTGTATCAGAAATCTAGGATCTTAAGAGCTTTCATCTGATGAATGCAACTTGTACAGTTCCTAACATTGATTTTTCTAACCTAGACAGAGTGGTGCTTTGGTATGTAGTCAGCATTCAAAAGGAACAAGAAATAATTACAACAATCTAAAAACTGTAATCATGGGTACACTACTTGACAACTGGTCAAATTAAGTAATAATAAAAATTTAAGATGCAATTTTAATTCTTTAGATGCTTCAGAATAGAGTTTCATCTATAATTCTGATGGATAGGTGATTCGATCTTTTGAACAAAGATTATGGAGCTCAATGCAATTGTCTAATTTGACTGCCGATGGTAAAATCATATTCTAAGGAAATTTGACAAATAATAGTGTTAAGAATGGAAAATATCAGAGCAAGGAAATATTTATAAGCAGAGGGAAAGAATCCTTTCTAGTTTTTTTTTGTTGTATGCAATTGTCATAATACATTAAGGATAGATAAGATTAGAGCAAGGAAATATTTAGAAGCACTAGGGTATTCCCTATGGCTCCTATCTTCACATGAATTCTTGACCCTCAAATCTAAGATCAACGATTTAGATTTAGTCTAGGGTTTGGTGTGAACTAGGATCAAATAATTCCCCATCCATCCCCTCCACACTCAAATTATGGACCCTTGAATTTGGAGATCAACGGTTTAGATTGAGTTGTTCTCCTCTATATATTCTCCCCACCCACTCTTTATCTCCACCTCATCTATTCACGCGTCGCAATCCCCTGCCCTCAGCCTTACCAGCGCCGTTCACGATGCCGCTGAGGCATGCCGAGCTACCTCTTTCTCTTCAGTTCTTGCCCGGTGTGTGTTGCCGCTCGCCATCGCCATGACCATCCCACCGGGTTCTAGTGGTGCCTCTGCTGACCTACCCTTTTTCCTTCCTTTATTGCCCCGACGCATAATCGTCGCTGCCACCATCCCACCAAGCTCTAGTGGCGCCTCCACCGACCTACCTCATTTTCTTCCTTTCTTGAACGACGCATAATCATCACTGCCACCATCCCACCAGGCCCTAGTGGCGCCTCTACCGATCTACCTCTTTTTCTTCAATTCCTAAATTGACTGATGGCTAATCGTCACTGCCACCATCCCGCCAGGCTTTGCTGGCACCTCCACTGGGCTACCTCTTTTTCTTCCTTTCTTGCTCGATGGGTAACCGTCACTACCACCATCCCATCAGGCTCTGGTAGCGCTTCGGCCTACCTCTTTTTCTTCCTTAGTTGCTCAATGAGTAACCGTTACTGCCACCATCCCGTCGAGCTCTCATAGTGCCTCCACTAGGCTAGTTCTTTCTCTTCCTTTCTTTCCCGTCGTGTGTTGCAGCTCTTACCACCATCGTCGTTTACTAGCCGAGCTGTGGTGGTGCCTCCACCACTGCCTGCAACTGCTTTCACTCTAACTGTAATTGATTATTTCCCCCTCCACATGCCAAACCTCACCATGCAACATGTCGCGCCTAGCCGTACCATTTCCTTTCCTAATTTTCTAGGATGATTTTGTGGAGGCACGGGGAGCCAACACTCCACATGACAGCTAGCGCCTGTCGGCTGTGGCAAGGGTGGACAAGTAGCCCTGGGAGTGGAGCCAACATTGTGCGCATGGTGGTATGGATGGTAGCCACAACAAGCAGCGTCAATGGAGCTTCACGTCACCATGCTGATCTGCGCCGCCACCAGTGATAGATCGGGCGTCGGGAACTATGGAGAATGGCTCAGTGAGAAAGGTGGAGGCAAAGGAGAGTTAACGCAGCCGTATGTCTGCATCCTGCTGCCCATCAGAAAGGCAAGGGGCAGTGATAGATCAGGCACAGGGAACTGCAGGGATAGCTCCATCAGAATGGTGGTGGCATGGAAGTGTGTCATCTCTATCGCCTCTACTACCGACTACCCTGATGACCTGGAGCTCTATCTAGGTCCATTGAACACCGGTTCCCCTCCTCCCTAAATATTTTGTTTTCAATTTATATATGCTATAGATTAAATTATCATCAACTACATAAGGAAAGAGATAAAAGAAACAAAATTACACGCACGCTCATCATGATTAGATTATGAAAACCCTATCTAACATTATTATAGGGAGTGAGATTGGACCATGTTCAATGATGATCTCTTGCTAGAATTTTTTTTTGGCTTATATGTGGCTGAAAACGTAGGGTTGTACTTTTGCACCCGTGGCTTCTTCAGCAGGCTATTACTAGAATCAATCTTAGCTTAATTTTTGAGCCTATAACATACATGTCAATAGGAACTATTCATACCAAATTTTTTCTTTTTTTAGCAATTGTACGAATTTACCAATTCCACTCCTTTTTTCCAAAGGAAAATTCATATTCGTATATACACAATTCAATTTCCTTGATATTCCCCTATTTTCCCACAATTTTAAAGGACCCCTCAAAACCTCGGGCATGATTGATAGTCACAACACTGACAGCCTAGCTCACTACCACAGTATTACTCCCTATTCTCCCTACCGTCGCAAACAGCAACCCCAGCCACACGTGACACGCTGCACCGGATTCTCATCCGCAGGCCACATCCAGGGCCACACGATTCCAGCGGCCGCAGAGGAACCACCTCGGCTGCCGTACTCGCTGATGCGGACACCCCTCTCAGCAGCGGGGCAGATGACGTCGTCACTGACGTCACGGAGCCCGCCCGGCAAAACCCCCCCTTGGCCCCGTCCCCGTTCCCTTTTGCTCCGGTCACCGTCAGGTTCAGAGAACCAGGCAGGCAGGGCGAGACCTGTTGCCATGGCGTCTTGTCGACCGAGACCGCCGCAGGTCGCAGGATAGCACCCTGCGGCAGCACTTGCTCGGCTCGCCGCACGTGCCAGCAAGAAAAAAATTAAATATAAGCTTGACCTCACCTAATGACGTGATCACGTGCAGGCTATCTTTGTTGACCCCGTCGTAGGTTTCGATTTCAATGGGAGGTTTATCCTCTTGGGCTTCCCGTCAATGCCTTGCCTCATGTTTGTCCTAGTAGGTTCTAAAGGAGTCAAAGGCTTTTTATGTTTTTTTTAGAGAAAACAAGATTAAGAAATGAGCTATCCCACGGCTAAGAGTAATGATCCTAAATAATTTATGATTTTGCTTAAAAAGCCTACTAATTTGGAACGTGTAATCTAAAGTTCCGAAACGGTAATTTACACGAGTGCCGTTCAAAGAAGACAACGAAAAAGATTCATTCCATCTTATGGCAGTTTCTTTTGAAAAAATTAGGATAAGATAAATCCACGCTCTTTTTCTGTTTTACCTTGAAAAGATCACTACCGACAAGCGATGCATATTTAGATCGGCTGTTATAACTTGTCGGAAGTGCTATTCAAAAGAGACAAATCGACAGGATCCGATTCGATGATGGTTTCTCTAAAAAGTTAGGATAAGCATAAATGCACATCCCTTTTAGATACGTTGAAAAGATCACTAGCCGACAAGTAACACGAAATCAAATACCGACAGTTGAAACTTATCTAAAATAACAAAGCCAAGTACCCACCACCTTAGAGGATTGCACAAGGTATGATATGCTACTCTTCCCTGTTTCTTGTAAATCTTAGCAAATTACTAGAAGACCTATTTTGAATGCAACACCATTGCTCCAATTTGAAAAAGACTAGAATTGTGCATAAGAAGAATCCTCCTGTCACTGTCAGTCATTGACAAAGAAAAGAAATGGAAGACAGTGGCCGCTCCCTGCATCCAACGGTGCCCAAGGTTCTTCCGGTCAAATGAATAGACGTCAGCGTCCTGCGCAAGCGGCCGACCGCAACCCCCAACCATCGGCGACCCCTACCCTGATCTGCCCCGCCCCTTCCCCCTAGCCGCCGCCGCCCCCAATCCCACCTCCTTTGACCCCCCGCCCACCACGAACCTTCCTCCCCTTGACCCTTCCCCCTCTCCCTATTTATCCCCCTTCCCCACTCCGCTCCCCGCCTCCCCAAGAACCTCCCCACTCCAGCTCCCCTCCCCTCCCACTGCCTCAGCAGCCGTCACCCACCCCACCCACCGCTAGCAGCAGCAATGGTGGTCCCGGCGCACCGCCGCGACGCCGAGGCGGAACTGAACCTGCCCCCGGGCTTCCGCTTCCACCCCACCGACGAGGAGCTCGTGGCGCACTACCTCTGCGCGCGGGCGGCGGGGCGCGCGCCGCCGGTGCCCATCATCGCCGAGGTCGACCTCTACCGCTTCGACCCCTGGGAGCTCCCCGAGCGCGCCCTCTTCGGCCGCCGCGAGTGGTACTTCTTCACCCCCCGGGACCGCAAGTACCCCAACGGCTCCCGCCCAAACCGCGCCGCCGGGACAGGGTACTGGAAGGCCACCGGCGCCGACAAGCCCGTCGAGCACGCGGGCCGGACCGCGGGGATCAAGAAGGCGCTCGTCTTCTACCACGGCAAGCCGCCGCGCGGGGTGAAGACCGAGTGGATCATGCACGAGTACCGGCTCGCCGGCGCCGGCGCCAAGAAGCCCGGCAAAGACGGCTCCCTCAGGGTAAGAAACTGAAATTATTCCTGTTCCCCCACATTCTTGATGCGTATTATTATTAAAGGATTTAACTTGTTCATCATCCCCATTCCTGATTCATTGATTGATTGATTTGCAGCTGGACGACTGGGTGCTCTGCCGCCTGTATCATAAGAAGAACGAGTACGAAAAAATGCAGGGGCACAAGGAGAAGGTCGTGGAGGCGGAGGCGTCGCTCACCGACACGCGCACGCCGGAGTCGGAGATCGACGACGACGCGTTCCCGGCGTTCGACGACATGGCTCCCGCTCCCGCTCCCACCACCGCCCCCGCCCCCGCCGGCGCCGTCCAGCCCAAGGAGGAGGTGCAGGATTTCGGCAGCCTCGGCGGCGACGACTGGCTCGCGGGGATCAACCTCGACGACCTGCAGATGGACGCCGACTTCAACATGCTCGTGTCGCCGGTGGCCCCCAAGGCGGATCAGGACGGCGGCTTTCCGTTCTTCTGAGCCTGTGCTCTGCTCCGACTCCGAAGAGGGATGCAGCTGCAATTGTGACTGTGAATAGTTCAGATTTGTTCTCGATTCAGAGAAACAAAATCTTCTGCTGATATATGTCTGGTTCTAGTGTTGTAGTGCAGAAGTAGCAGTATGCAGTTTAGTTAAGGATTGGAGTCCAGTGTAGTGGACTGAAGCTCGTCATTGGAGCTGTGTCAAGTGACAACATTCATTCGTTTCTGGTTCAGTAGTTTATCACCTCTAGTCTTAATTAGATTTGTTTCTTTGGAATTCAGATGGGAAAATGGCATGCAGCCCCGTTTATGTTCCTTTGCCTTCTGAACATTGGATGATTAGCACATCTCTGTTTGGCATTTTCGTCTGTGATTGATTGCTCAGTGTGTTACTCTTTAACATTCAGGAACTGTTCTTCGTTGATGACCACCACGTTCCTTGCGTTCGAGCACACTACTGTATCTTTCTATTTGGTCAAATGTTGCAGAGGATGTTGGTTGTTTGGTTCTGGTGAGATCATACGGCAGCCTTACCAATGCTGTTCAGTGTGTACTGTGTAGAACTGACAAGTTAATTTTGCCAAATGAGGTGATGCGCAAGGCTTGTTTAGTGCATTGGTCTGACCATATTGTCTCCATCATCAGATAGGCAGGACGGCTTTTTATGTACTCTGAATAAGTTTTTATGTGACTCCTAAAAATATCTTTCTTGTGTTTATTGCCCAAATGGGTAGATGCCAATACAGAAGGGTTTTGTTCCTTACATGTGAACAACTGCTATTCACCATGCTTGTGTAAAACCACATGGTCTCCACCATTAGATAGGCAGGGCAACACTGACTGAAAACACTGTATCAGTCTGAAGAATTTTTCAAAAAAGTCTGAAGAATGTTTGTTTGGTCCTTGAAAATATGCTGCGGGTCATGTTGACTCAATTGATTAATGCATAAAAAAAGAACGATTTGTTCATATAGGCTTTATATCGAATAATTTTTAGCCTTGATGGGCACAAGGTGTTAGCAGATAGAACTGTATATCATTGTGCCTTAAGAACATATGGAATTTTATACTTATATCTGAGAAAAGTAACAATGAGGAGTAACAATGAGGAGGAACTGAAACTTTGCCTTAAGAACATATTCAGACTTACCAAGATTTGAGAGGGGAAAATGGCAACAAAATTCAGTCGATTGTGCCGGTGTGTTGCAATGGTGCTATTGTTTGGAGGTGAATTATAAGAATCGAATGGACTCATAAATCCTCATCAGAGCTCTGACAAAGCATACAAATTCTCTTGTTTCCGGTGTAAATTCTTCAACTTTCTCACTGGTCTGTCCAGATGATTGAGGTCCAGTGCAGCCTTCCCTTGCATTAACGGCGAGGTTGGTGAACTCCGAACATTTTTGTATTTAGCAGATTTCCGTTCTTCTTGTTCTGCATGTTTGAAAACAATGAGCTGGGGGCCGTTCAGGCAGTTTCCGTTTGACCACCTTGTCGCTATCATCAGGTCCCCAGTGCAAATACCGTCTCTGAAGGAATTTCTATGCAGTCCCTGGAAATATCTGACACCATATGCTCTGACTCAGTTGAGAATACATTGACGGGCATGAGAGAGAGAATGAAAGATCTGCTAAATCCGGGAAATCCAAGCCGCACCACGTGATGAATTGATCTGTTCATCCGTATCTCCAACCATCATGGTGCTGAAATCTTTTGCCAAGCTGGAACGTTAAGGCTGGATTATTGAAGATTTTGGCGGTTTGAATTGAAACACATGATAGAAATAGCGATAGGCACAGTATGCCAAATCTCAGCACAGTGCAGTGCTACAGTAGTGACAGCCTTCTGGAAGATCAAAACAGCAGCTGCGCTATACGCTAGGCACACGGACGTGCGCAACGCCAGAGCTAAGCCTCACAGATAACAAAGAATTGTACTCGTACAAAGCGGGATCTAATAAGATTCTAAAATTCTAGGTTTTTGTGCCGTGGCAATGTGGCATTCCTAGAGCTGATCGGTGGTTCAGTGCGTAGCATTAGATATTCGGCTTCTTCGGCTGGACTTATAAGTCGGCTGAAAAGCTGAAACGGCTAATTTGTTGTGAGAGAAAAATACTGTTTGATAGTTGATAAGTTGAAACGAACAGGCTAATTGTTTCAGTGTGTAGCATCGAGAAATCGTTGAGCTGATGAGCTCGTGATGCTGTTTTTGTACGTTTATCTCACCACATTGAATTAAGAGTGCTGGTTCAATCGAGCACACATCACGGATTCAGGGCACCTTTGGTTTCCTTGCCGGCGGAGAAGAGCCAAACTAGCTCGCTCAGAAAGCAAAGAAAAAACTTTTTTCACAAGCCCCAAGGCATTAGGTAAGGAATCCAAATGCAAGGATTGCTCGCCCAGCTAGGCTAGGTGAGCCCAGGCGAGGGATCTAAAGGCGCTTTTATATGCTAATGTCTTGTTTGTTTCCACTTATATTGTGAGCCTAGCTTTTAAAAACTAGATCAAGTTGATCCAAACACAGAAGATTCCGCCAATCCAGCCACCAAAGAGCCAATGCATGCCAAATTTGTACCAAATTGTATGATCTAATCACCACACATGTACGTACAGTTCAAATATTTAAATAGCCCTTCGCTTTTACAATCCAATTTTAACAACCCACGATATAAGATGGATCCAAACAAGATCTAAATCTAGCGGATCAAAAACCATTGCTCACTCGCACCACGTGATGAATTTCTATGTGTGCCCCCAACGTTTTAAATACTCGTTTTACAAATAAAATCTTTTACCAAGCTAGAAAATCGATCTCATTAATAATTGAAGATCGATTTCCATTGTTTGAAAAACTTGAAGCACACGGTGCAAATACAATACGCGCATATGCCAAATTTAAGCGCTGGGTGGCCTTCTAGATGGTCAAACGGCAGCTGCAAATGTGCGTAGTAGCCGTTTCATCGAATTTGCCGTATGAAGTGTCACGCTCATAGTGCAACGTCATCTCACGAGGCAGACGGGCAGAGACGCGCACTACTCTAGCGTTGCGTGGCGGTGTAGTCAGGCTGGCAGCTAAGCCACACAGCTCACAAACACAATGCCAACAAGCTGGCAATCAAAGGCTCGAAAACCTTATGAGAGTGCCTCGCAAAAAAAGATCACAACTACGAGGGTTGAGGAGCGACCATGATCAGGAACATTGGCTTTAATTTCAAAATCTACTAAGAGATTGACATCTAAGTCAGGATGGTCGAGTGGTTTAAGGCGCCAGACTCAAGTTCCGCTCCTCTAGCGAGGCGAGGGCGTTGGGTTCAAATCCCACTTTTTCTGACGCTGTTTTGCTTTTTTTTTAATTTTGGTACTTTTTTTACTGTACTAACAAAAATGGTGTAGCATCACAACTGCTAAAATGATTGCTTTTTTTTATAATCTGGTACATTTCTTTTTACTGCACTAACGAAAACGGTGTAGCCCACAAGTGCTAAAATGATTTGTTAATTACTTTCATGGTTAGTACAAAAATTGGTAACCTTAGTCTTGTTGCTGACACAATGCTAGAGGCATGCCCAGACCTTACTGCCTTGTGGACTATGTTTTTTTCAGGTTGATATTGTTGGTGGTACTTAAGTTTGTAAGTAAGATTTACTGGACTTCAGGCAGGGGCGGACACGGGCACACATGCTCCCGTTCAAAATTTGCTAAGAACGTTTTTGTTACCATGAGTGCCCCTTCACAAATGAAATGCTAGGCCCCTTCATAGGAAGAAATATAAGCTAAAGTTTAATAGTCATGAAGTGTGAATGAATTTGAGCCGATGAACACTACTTAAGCTGGAGATGAAATGATTATAGCATTATCAATATGCAATTCCACCTGAGGATAATTCGGCTTATTCTATTATATCCCTTCCATTTATGCAACCAGAATGAGGGAGATCAAGGCTGGGGGCGGCTAAAAAAAGAACTGGTGTTGGTAAGGTTGGTCCCAAGGATTAGAGGGAGAAACTTTTACAACCATTTCTGAGGCCACCCAGTTCTGGTTCACTTTTGCCTTTAGACATTCCTAAATACTCAAACATGATCCACACATTGACATGATTTTTGCCCTCAACCATATAATATTGGTACTAGTGGATTGCAAATGCCTCTTCCATGTTTTAAAAACCTTGGCTGTCAAATCAGAGAATTGCCTTACAAACATTTGACGTGCGCTTATGTGTCTTGCTTTGCAAAAACCAGGCCATGGAGACATGCCTTTTGGCTTTGGGTGTGCAAGTCTTGAACTTGATTCTGTAGCCGTTGAAGGAGCTGTTCTCCTTGCTGCTGGTGTGGTATGCTGCTGTTGTAGTTTGCAGCTTGCCACACTCCCTCAATAAAAATTCAGACGAGGATGCCGATGACCATAAAAGAAAGATCGACCGCTTGGGTCTTACTGTAGAACCATCGATCAACGGTAAATTCAGCAACTATTGCGAACTGAGGATACTGACCGAATTTATTTTGATCCAATGTACTCTCTCCATCCAAATTGTAAGTCGTTTTAGCATTTCTAAATTCGTAACTTTCGCTATGTATCTAAATATAAAATATATATTATGACCCTGGCGTGACTCCAACTCCACGTTAGAGCTGTTCAGATAGGGTGTTTGGCTAGGAGGTAACCTCCAGCTCAAAAAAGAGGATTTCTGGGGTGGATTATTGCCTTTTTTTTCCCAATTCATGACCCCATCTGTTATCCTCTCAATCCCTATTTATTTTTTTTCCAAGGATATCTTCTTCCTCCCACCCACGGCCACGGGGCCTCCTCGTGCTGCCGCTCCGTTGGGCCACACCTCTACTCCTCCTCTCGCCTGCACCCCCGCGAGGCCTTGCTAGCAGGGCAGCCGGCGCCCGGTGGTGGCGCACAGGAAGGGGTGGAGAGGGAGCCGTAGCACCGGCTACTTCATATTTATGTTTATATTCGTGATCCTTGGGTTGCTAAAGAGGCGTTCTAAAGAAATAAACTAGAGCTCTAAAAGTGTTTGGCTGGCTCCACCCAGCTCTAGACTGGCATTGGAACCATGCCAAATATGACCAATATCCAGATACATACTAGAAGTTATAAATTTAGAAATGTCAAAATGACATGTAATTTGGGATGGAGGGAGTATATTGTGATCGGACGCATTTCTGTCTTTGCTGTTTTTCTTACGTGACTCAAGTAAGCGGCGAAGTTCACCTAGTTGCTATTAGTTATTGATGCATTCTGATACAAACAATTGGCAATTTTTCCTACTTAGTATATTTTGTCATGTTCATTGAAATATCAAGCAAAATTTACAGTTCATCACAAATATTGGAGAAAATTTACATTCATTGTCACTGATGGAATAATTAAGACTTCTTTTTTCAATTTTCATGTAAACAAAGCCTTGAATATCAAATCACAGCACCACTGGATCATCTCCAAACAGTCGAGTAGTTGGGAAACATTTGATACTGATGTGCTACTTTGTCCTGATTGGCGCCGTCGGGCCAACCGCCAAGTGTTCGACCGGGGTCCTGTCAGCCAACGCTACGCCACGCCCTGCAGCGACGGCGTTGACATCACCTCGGTGTTGACCGTGGATGACGACGTCGACGGCATGGACGCCGGCTCGGGCGTCGCGGCCGACGACGAAGCCGTGACTTCCGAACCCTCGCCGTCGGGCAACAATGCGTCGCCTTCGCCGTTGACGAGGCGCGCGTTGTAATCGGCGAGCATGCCCTTGAGCAGGGCGAGCACCTCGGTGATCTCCGGCCGCTCGTGCTTGTAAGGGCGCACGCAGCGGCACGCCAGCGCGAACACGGCGCGCACGGTGGGCCTGTCCCACGCCGGCCCGAGCCGCCGGTCCACCATGGCCTCGGCGGCGGGCCCCGCCTCGCCGCCGGCCTCGGTGACGGCCCAGTGCGCGGCCTGCACGATGGACTCCGCGCCCCCCGACGGCGTCGGCACCACGGCGCGCATCCCCGTGGCGAGCTCCAGGAGCACGACGCCGAAGCTGTACACGTCGGCGGCCTCTGACACGTGGCCCGCGCTGAAGCTCTCCGGGTCCACGTACCCGCGCGTGCCGCGGATCTCCGTCGATACGTGGGTCCCGCCCTCCGGCACGATCCGCGACACGCCGAAGTCCGACAGCTTCGCCGCGCCGGACTCCGAGAGGAGGACGTTCGTCGGCTTGACGTCGCGGTGCACGACGGCGCCGTCGCGGAACCCGTGCAGGTACGCGAGCCCCTCGGCGACGTCCACGGCCACCTCCAGGCGCCGCCGCCACGGCAGCTCGCCCTGGAACAGCGCGCGCCACAGGTTGCCGCCGGCCATGTACTCGTACACCAGCGCGTGGTCGCCGCCGCCGAGGCAGTACCCGACGAGCGTGGTGAGGTTGCGGTGGCGGAGCTTGGCGAGCACAGCCACCTCGGCGTAGAACTCGGACACCTTCTTGGCGCGGTAGATCTTCTTGATGGCCACGCGCTGCCCCGACGGGAGGTGCCCGAGGTACACCTTGCCGGCGCCGCCGGTGCCGAGGAGGAGCTTCTTGTCGTACCCGTTCGTCGCTTGCATCAGCTCCGCCTTGGTGAAGATGTACAGGCCTTCGCGCGGTAGTGGCGGCAGCGACGCCACCGAGTCGTCGTCGTCGCTGCACTCGCTGTTCCCGGCAGTCCGCCTACGCCGACGACGGATCCTTGTAATTGCCACGGCAGCGAGGGCGATGCAAACGACGGCCGCCACGCCTGCCGCCGCCGAGCTGGCGGCGATGCGGACGGTGTTTCTGCCCGAGGAGGAAGAGCTGGAAGCGGTCGGAGCGGGAGGAGACAGGGTGGCCGAGGCGGCAGCAGGCGGCGGCGGCGAGGGCACGAGGTCGCCGGTGCCGAGGCTGTTGACGTTCTCGAGGACCTGGAGCATGCAGAGCGCGTAGGCGCTGTAGCGCTCCAGCTGCGGCGGCGCGGCCGACCAGATGGCGACGGTGGCCGCCATCCCGCATGGCACGAACTCCTTGGTGCGCTCGCTGGCCAGCATTTCGTAGGTGGTGGCGATCACCGCGCCGCGGCACGCGGCGCATCCCGGCGTGCCGGGCCCGACGCTCTGGCCCGGCTCGGCGCAGAGGCGCGTGGCATTGGGCAGCGCGCCAGGCGCCAGCGCGCGCACGCCGCTGATGGTGGCGAGCTGGCACGGGCGCGATCCCGCCGCGAGCTTGCCCGGGTCGCCGGTGAGGTCGCAGGAGCCGTCCGCGGCGAGGAGTGACCGCGACACGAGGCCGCCGGCGAGCAGCGCGGCGGCGAAGGCGTCGGAGCACGCCGCCGCGGGATCGCGCGGGAGGAAGGCCTCGCCGGTGCGGTTGGCGTGATCGGCGGCGGTGAAGATGTAGGCCGCGAACACGTACCAGCAGCAGCCCGTGGCGCCTGGCGCCGCCGTGGAGTTCGCGTGGCACTCACGCGGGATCATACGCGCCGCCGTGGCCAGGTCGTACGGGCACGACGGCGCATCGTTCGTCGGGCCAGGCGCGGCCGCTGCCCTAGCCGCGGCGGCGGCGGGTGGCGGCGCGAGCACGAGGAGGAGGAAGGCAGCGAGGCAGAGCATGTCGTGTGGGTTCCGGAGCGACTGGGCGAGGGAGCTCTTGGAGTGTACGTGGCCATAAATGCGAACGGGTCAGAGCATGGGCAGTTGGAGGTCATGATGTTTGACTTTGGCAAAGTATCACTCACTTAGGGGCGTCTGTTTCCCAGTACTAAACTTTAGCCTATCAAATTATATGTTTGATACTAATTAGGAGTATTAAATATAGGCTAATTATAAAACTAATTGTACAAATAGAGGTTAACTTGCGAGATGAATCTATTAAACCTAATTAATTCATAATTTAACAATGTGGTGCTACAGTAACCATTTGCTAATAGTGGATTAATTAGGCTTAATAGATTCGTCTCGCAAATTAGCCCAGTGCTTCTGAAATTAATTTTATAATTAGCTCATATTTAGTCCTCCTAATTAACATCTGAACATTCGATGTGACAAGCGCTAAACTTTAGCCCAAAGATCCAAACACGCCCCTAGTCACACAAATTTGTTCACGCGTCTCACCTGACATGACAGAGTAGGGGTACTGGGTAGATCCTTTGTCTTCACACCATGACTGTATTTATCTTTTCCTTCCATTTTTAACACTAGTCCATCAACTCGTGCTCCCGCACGGGCTAATGTTTTTAGAAGCTATTGTATTTGAAAATTATTTAGAAATTAAACTCTTAGCTAATAATCAAAATTGTTTACCTACTACTCTCTTATTTTTCCAATACTTCAACATAATACTTATATACCTATCTTTATCCAGATGTGATTGATTTTTAATTAATAATTACTCTATGCACTTTTTCATCCATATTCATACTTTTTCCATTTTGTATCACACCTCCAATCCTTCATACATTATGTTTAGCATCCAAATCAATGTTTTTCATCGATTCTGCATGTATATGTATAAATGGTCTAAATGGTGGCACTCATCATGTGTATATACTTTAACTTAGTATTTTTATATTAACAATGACATAAATAGGTAATTTAGAATCATATATTTGTTTACTTTTTGACATTTCTGTAAGATTTAGATATTTACTTTAGATTATTTTTAATAACGACATATGTGGGTAATATAGATAAAATTTTAGAATGGTATTTTAAGTTATGTTTTATAACGAGGTGTATTAGTAAATTGGATGAAGATTATGAGGTTACTTTAGATTATGTTTTATAATAGCTGAGCTCGGTAATTTAGATATAGGTTTAGATCTCATTTTTGAATATTTTCACAATGACAGTGGTGGGTAACTTTTTTAAAAATATAATAGATTAATGGCTATGATTATTAGAGTTTACAGGATTGGCGTTTGATATTTTTAATTTTTATGAGAATTTCTCTCTTTTTCTAGCTTGTCTTGTGGGAACTAATGTGGAGTCTCCAATGGAAAAAGAAATGAGACTACATTACTACAAAACTATTACCATAGGCTACCTCTCATTTGTTAAATATTCGAACACAATACTTATATAGATATATACTTAATATCTTCGTCCAATTGTGATAGATTTTAGTTAGTAATTACTCTATAATATTTTCATCCATATTTATGATCTTTAACTTTTCACTTTGGATCGCAGGTATGTGCTTGAATTTCTTTAATGAACCCTAAGTTTGAGATACAATTTTAGCATAAGAATCTATATTCCCATCACTTTATATCCTTATAAACGATGATACACATCATACGTATAGACCTTAATTATTATATCGTATAGCAATAGTGCAAGATATAGAGGATTTAGAATCGTATAATGCTGTATATTTTTAATTAAGGTTATTTGATTCAAACGTAGGGTTACCATGTTATTTTTAATAATGGCATGTGTGGGTAATATAGATGCAAATTTAACGGGTTACTTTAAGTTTTTAAGTAATAGTGGTGGGCAATTCGGTTGCAAATTAGGGTGTTATTTTAAATATTGTTTATAATGGCATAAGTGGGTAATTTTGATGAAGATTAGGGGGTTACTTTAGTTTATTTTATATAATGGCAGAGGTGGGTAATTTATATATAGATTTAGGGGGTTACTTTAGGCTATTTTCATAATGGCATAGGTAGGTAATTTTTTAGAAAACATAATAGATCCAATAGCCATGATGATTTGAATCTATTGATTTATGGTCGGATGTTTTGCTTTTTTGTGAGAATTTCTATGATTTCTCTCTTTTTCTAGAGTGTCCACCTAGGAATCCTAGGTGGCTTCACCTGAAGGCTTCAAAAGGAGCCTCCAATTAGTAATAGTAAGATAGTCCATCAACCTGTGCTCCCGCACGGGCTAATATTTTTAGAAGCTATTGTATTTAAAAATTATTTAGAAATTAAACTCCTAGCTAATAATCAAAATTGTTTACCAGCTGCTCTCTTATTTTTTAATACTTCAACATAATACTTATATAGATATGTACCTATCTTTGTCTAGTTGTGATTGATTTTTAATTAATAGTTACTCAATGCACTTTTTCATCCATATTCATATTTTTTCCATTTTGTATCACACCACACCTCCAATCCTCCATACATTATGTTTAGCATACATATCAATATTTTTTATCGATTCGTCACATACATGTATAAATGGTCTAAATGGTGGCACTCATCATGTGTATATACTTTACCTTAGTATTTTTATATTAACAATGACATAAATAGGTAATTTAAAATATTATACTAGTTTACTTTTTGAAATTTCTGTATGATGCACATGAAGATAATTATATTAAGATTTAGATGTTTACTTTAGTTATTTTTAATAATGACATACGTGCATAACATAGATAAAATTTAGAATGATATTTTAAATTATGCTTTATAATGATGTGTATTAGTAAATTGGATGAAGGTTATGGGGTTACTTTAGATTATTTTTTATAATAGCTGAGTTCGGTAATTGAAATATAGGTTTAGAGGTCATTTTTGAATATTTTCACAATGATAGTCATGGGTAACTTTTTAGAAAGCTATGATTATTAAAGTTTACGGGACTGGTGTTTGATGTTTTTAATTTTTATGAGAATTTGTCTCTTTTTTCTAGCTTGTCTCGTGGGAACTAACGTGGAGCCTCCAATGGAAAAAAACATGAGACTACATTGCTAAAAAATTTATTACCATAAGTTAGCTCTCGTTTGTTAAATATTCAAACACATAATGCTTATGTAGATATATACTTAATATCTTCAATCTATTGTGATAGGTTTTAGTTAGTAATTAATCTATAATATTATCATCCACATTTATAATCTTTAACTTTTCACTTTGGATCGCAAGTATGCGCTTGAATTTGTTTAATGAACCCTAAGTTTGAGATACAATTTTAGCATAAAAATCTATATTCCCATCACTTTATATCCTTATAAACGGTGACACACATCATGCATATAGATCTTAATTATTATATTTATATCCTTATAAATGGTGACACATATCATGCATATAGACCTTAATTATTATATCGTATACCAATAGTGCAAGATATAGAGGATTTAGAATTATATATTGCTGTATATTTTTAATTAAGGTTATTTGATTAGAACGTAGAGTTACCTCATATTTTTTTAATAATGGCATCTGTGGTTAATATAGATGCAAATTTAAGGGTTACTTTAAGTTTTTTAAATAATAGTAACTTAAATAATAGTGGTAGGTAATTCAGTTGCAAATTAGGGGGTTATTTTAAATATTGTTTATAATGGTATAACTGGGTAATTTTGATGAAGATTAGGGGGTTACTTTAGTTTATTTTATATAATGGCAGAGGTGGGTAATTTATATATAGATTTAGGGGGTTACTTTAGGCTATTTTTATAATAGCATATGTGGGTAATTTTTTAAAAACATAATAGATCCAATGGCCATAATGATTTGAATCTATTGATTGATGGTCGGATGTTTTACTTTTTTTTTGAGAATTTCTAAGATTTCTCTCTTTTTCTAGAGTGTCCATCTAGAAATCGTAGATGGCTTCACCTGGAGGCTTCAAAATTTCTAAGATTTCTCTCTTTTTCTAGAGTGTCCATCTAGAAATCGTAGATGGCTTCACCTGGAGGCTTCAAAAGGAACATCCAATTAGTAATAGTAAGAATGGCTAAGTGAATGTTTCTAACTCAAATAGCTCATGCATGGTGCATCACTGAACTAGGAAAACCATTTGCCGAAGTTCAAATTTATCCCTATAAATACACGCGTACATACTCTGCTCCTAGCAATGTCTCTAGAAAATTGAGCTGTTAGATCGTAGACTGATTAAGTGGTCACATGCATTTTGCTGTCGACAGTATTTCACTTACTATTGAAGATATATATATATATTTTAAATACGAACATCCATACCGAGTTGAAAACTTAAACCTGGGTGAACATATTTCAATACAAGGAATCTAAGCAACCAGTTTAAGGTCTCCTTGACATTTACAAAAAGTAAAGCTCCAGCGCCTCTAATCAAGAGGCCAAAACTATCGTGGGGGTGTTATACTAAAATGCTTCCTGTCATGCATTTAATTTAGTTCACCATCAGAATCTCGGATGAAATTAAAGATGAACCAACGATGGTTGGTTGGCGCAACATAGAGAAGACCATTTATATTCGAGTACAGCCGAGATGGAGAAGTTGTGTTCAAAGTAGCATATAGCACATTCACCAAACATCCTAGCAGAGAACAACCATACCAACAGCACAAACAAATAAAAGCTTTCAAAGGTTCATGGAAGTGAACCGTCCCAGTTTGTGGCCTCAATGATGGGGGTCTAAGAACGTATGCGAAATGCAAACCTTAAAGTAGTCAAGATTCGGTGAAAAGAAAACGCCCCCCTGAAGATTGTGATCAAGATTACAGTGGATATTCAACGCTGACAGGCTGGTGAGGTTTATTCTTTAACATCCAATAAGGAATCCTCGCTGAAGTCATGATTGTGAGATATATTACTTTTTTCCCGCAATGCTGTGTGTTAGTCAGTCCAATACATAAACTTAGAATAAGATTACTAGATCAGTTGTGTTTTCACACCACCATGTTCTGAAACGAGGAGAGGTCGAGAGTGATGAGGAATCCAACCGAATTTTGGGCTGTGGAATATGGAAGTGGTTGATGGCAGATTGGTCAACGCTGTGCAAGTTAAGCAACTAGTGAACTCTAGTACTGACTCTGATCAGGAGGTCAACCTTAGCTAAAAGTTTACAAGATCCCATCGGCGGGTTGACTTCAAATTTTGTTTCTGCAAATCAGTTGTCAGGTAATTCTTTTGAATTCCTTTTCCTTGTCAAAGGGACTTGTAAAATAACATTCAGTTTCTGAACATGCTATATCATATAGTATTAGTGCTGATTGTTAAGACTTCAGCTACCGGGTGTTGAAATGCTAATTACCTTTCGTTTTTGGATCTTTGCTCTGTTTTCGTCCTCGTGGTTTGGAGATACATCCACTCTTTCCCCTGCCAGCAGCAGTATGAAGAAGGGTCAACAAGTTACCTAGGAAAATTAAAACAAAATTGTGAAAGTGCTGCAACTTCAAGAGAAATATTCTATTCATAGGTTTCAGAGTAACTTTCAAAAGCTATAAATACATTACGAACCTTTGAAACTCAAATTTCCTATGACCTACTTCAGGGCATAACATAATAATTGGCAACATATATTCTTACCAAATTCCCGCATTTTCTGCGATTTCATTACCTGGGAATAGTTCTAATGAGAGTGGACTACCACTAAGGCCCCATTTGAATTAAACTTTTGTCCATGGTTAGTGGTATCATGACCTCCACTAAGCACATGGTGCCATGCATCTACCTAGGAAGCCAGGCGCTGGTCCCCCTCTCCTGTCCAGCGACTGGTAAGTATATATGGGCAAGGAGACTGTATGTTGGCTGTGATGGTGATCAATTAGTTTGCATGCAGTTGCAAAGGATGTCAACTGCAGGTGAAATTTGTTGCCGTCATCTTATGACATGATTGTGCCCTTTTATGCTAGCTGGTGATGGCTGATGACACCACTTCTTTTGTCGGACAACATCGAGGAGTTTGGCTATGCAGCGTGCAGATGTGAAGAAAGTTGCTGCGGAGGTCCTCTTGCATCTTATGCTCTAGCTGGACAAACTCAGTTAAAACATAGGCAGTTTTCTGATAGTTCGTCGAAATACCTGTAGTTTTTAGAAATTCATCACTAAAAAGAACAGAAAAAAGAAGGCGAGTATGCCAGAGTCATTATTTTGTTATAAGGGATACTGTGGTGGCATCTGGAAAACTGGCTCAGCTAGTATATATATCTGTTTCACTGACTATTGGTTGAGCTTTTGTTTCATATCTGCTACTAGTTTTTAAGTAGATTCTTGATATGTTTTAATTTGCATTCCTTTCTAAAAAGCACCCAAATTTTATGATGACCATTTTTTTGTTACATTCCTTTTGAAAATTTATCCTGCCTTTACATAAAAGAGACAACTTTCTAGCTTGCTATCGCTACCCTATTTGCCTCTTATTACTCGTATCAGAATCTATGCACATGGTATGCATATATAAGTGCAACTTCGATGGAAAAGAGTTCCTTTGTTGTGTGGTCCTGGAAAAGAAATGGATGCATTTTCCAGATTTTGAGCAAACAATTCATCCAAAGGTTGCTAGTGCAACTTTCGTCCCGACAAAATTTACCCAAAAGTTGCTTCTTTTATTTCAGTATAAGTTTATCAAACTTTTATCAAGTGGATGAAAAAGTGACTCCTTTTCCCCCAGGTTCACGCCACTGCTGCTTCGAAGTATTGAAGCAGCAATCATGGTGCATTTTAGATATGCCCTTTTTATGTTTACGGCATATTATATATAATACTGGGTCATTGATATTTCCTTCTCTCTGTTTTTGCGAGTAACATTTTCTTCTCTGTTTATTAATGGGAAGGCACTTATCATCTTGTAACAATTAGTAATACAATACATCTCTCTTTGCACAGGTCTGGGACCTTTATGTGAAGCTATGGACTTTTCTGTGGCTTTGTTGAAATAAGGTACAAGTAAATTAAGGTTTCTTGTGCAATTTCTCTTGTTTGGCAATATGAAAATATATAGTAAGGTTATTAGTGCCATCATTTTTATTCCACAATTAATTCAGAGATGTGCAGATCGCTTTTATTTCATCAGTAGACTTAGTGTATGCCATCAGGTTCATTGGCGTGTGTGCACAGACAGACACACTAATAATTAACTGAAGATATACATTAAAACTGGTTGAATGTACTATTTCACACCTGCCTTTTGGATATGATGTTGCAAAGAATATATATGAGTCGAGCATCTATTTAAGTTGATTGGTGGTACAGTAGGCTCTGATTATGAATACATCATCTCATAATCTGTGGGAAATGGATAAGAAACAGACTGTAATAAGGGACAATGGCTGTGTGCATTACGATTTAGGGCCTGGACCATTTGGCGCCACAGCAACGATTGTGTTTTCAATGGAGCTGCTCCCAGCATTGCTACAGCCTTGACCTAGCTAGGGAGGATGCTAAGCACTGGTGTTTAGCAGGGGCTAAAGGTTTTACCTTGCTCACTGTCAGAGGGGTTGGCTAACTGGTCAGA
Organism: Setaria viridis; assembly: GCF_005286985.2. Lineage (NCBI taxonomy): Eukaryota > Viridiplantae > Streptophyta > Magnoliopsida > Poales > Poaceae > Setaria > Setaria viridis. The sequence goes on from NC_048264.2 coordinate 7,882,055, forward strand.
TCTCCCTGTGGTCGGGTAGTGTTCTTCCTATTTTGGGTGTTTAGTCTCTCTTTTATTTTTGGTGTGTGTGGGTGTGAGTCTGTGTATGACTCTTTCTTCTTCTATTAATATAATCATACACAGCTCTCCTGCGTGTTCGAGAAAAAAAACTTATTTACAGTGAGGGAGGCGCACCATCATTTACAGAGACTAGAAAATGGGAAGGTGCTCCAAATTTGTACATAAATCTCATAGCTCACCTTATTTATTTGCATGTGTGTTGGGAAGTCATGTGGATCAGTGAAAGTGATGTGAATACCTTTCAGACCTTACTTAAAGTCACTTAATTTGAACCACGAATCCTTCAAATGGTTGGTGGATGGAACTGATCTCTTGTGTAACTAGCAGTACAGTGTAACTGCAGCAGCACAAACTCATGATAAATACAGAGCATCTCTATGAGGCTGCAGCCGAGTGGTAGGGCCGTAGGGCTGGCAAACAGTCAATTCATTTTTGTTCATAAAATTCATGTTATATGTATTTCTAGATGGCGACGTGGGCACTGGAGGTATCAGGAATTCAAGCTCAAGCCAGATGATTGCTGAAGACAGCCATAAAGAAAGGATGCTCTGCTATTACCCAACTTTGGGCGCATATTTCTATAGCACTGCTGTAGTTGTTATGTTCTATGTCAAAACAGCCTTGATGATTATATAAGACAGTTTTTTTTTAACCTTTAGGCAAAGAACATTCCATTTGTTTATCATCAGAAAAGAGGATTGACATAGAGGTTTGATCGATGTCCTACTCTGTCATGCGGTGAACTTTATAATGACTAGATCAATATACATCTGCCTATGAAGATGACAAATACCATTATGCTTACGCAGTTAGAGATGCTATTCTCATGGAACAATAATCTTACTGCACTATTTTGAGAGCTCAGGTATGTGGCACGAACCCCACATAAACTATTCAGTTAAAAGGGGGAACTGTGTACATGCTTAGCTCAGGAACAGAAGAGGAGCAATGCGTGGGTATAAGCCTACTCTAAAATCTTTCTCATAAAATAATTTGACTGAACAAATACTAGAGCTTCTGTACGTAATTAACTCACCACCAAGAAGGTAATGGTGTAAGAACTGTGACCACTTTAGCAACGCTTTGGGCAAATTTAAAGGGAATGCCTGCTTACATGCACATAGAAAGGATGCATTTCAATTTTAAGATCTGCTTTTACTGTTAAGGTGAGTAGTTAGTTATTTATCTTTTTCCTTTTCTACAGGAGGTTGTTATGACTGAATAAAAAACTACGTATAATGCAGTGCATAGTTTTCATGCATCAGAAATTAGTTTCATGATAACATGATGACATATATCGATTATCGAATCAAGCTAAATTGAATCATACTTAGTATAAGGTTTGATCATGCAAGGTAGACATGGACCCTCAAACTACCAACCATTTTTTTTATGAAACATGAGGGGCAAGGCCAGTAGACTGGCTAATATATATTAATACAAAAAAGAAATATTTACAAGAGAAACCAAACTGAAGAGGGAGAGGAGCTCATCCTGCTAGGAATTCTAGCCATGTTTCTATCAAAGGAAAGTAACTCTTTTTTGCTCTATGCATAAGCAAGGCAAATTCCTGTATGAACTTTGCTTTAACCAATAACCAGAGCTACTGAGGCATCCTGCCCATTAAAAATGAAGTCATTGCGTATACAGATGCTCCAAGTCAAAACAAATCATGATCAATAATCACTATCACGTGATATGGTGTACTCCACATTTCCTTAACGCTCACTACTGGAATTTGCTTGTTAACCCTAGGGAAACAAGCACATCATCCTTAATTCAACTATCAGATTGTGGGCATGAGAGGTATCCGGGTTCAACAATCACTGTAATTTTTTTAACGAATGGGTACAAGATTGTGCCTATTGATAAATAAAGAGGAAACAATCACTGTAATTTCAGCTATTAAAAATTAAAAAAATCCAAGTGCAATCAATTATCTCGATCAATAAATTAATGTTGCCCTTCTTGTAGCAGATTGTACTGCAGGCCTATTTTGAACTACTAGATCAGTAACTTTTGCCTAGAGTTTTGAACAGGTAGGCGACAGTGACCACTTTTTCTCTTGGTTATCGTGTGGTCGGTGAATGCTCAGTCGGTGATTTTATTCTACTCTCGGCAAAGGCTGGTGTATGACTTATTATTACCTTAGGCAATAGCAACAAATGATAGTACAAAGTATTCTTCCCGTCGGCCACTGATTATAGGACACTCTCGGCAACTCTTGCAAGTCTTGTAGTGAATGTAGTTACTCTAGAATTCACATCAGCTTGTAGAAGTTTGGTGCAGGACTTTTATTACTGTATAATCTACCAGGCCTAGAAATGGATCTACAGGAACCTTCTAACAAGCATCGCAACACTATAATTCGAGCTAGGACTGAAGATGGACATGGATGTCCAGTGGAAAGGGAGACACTGGGAACTCTAGTCAAAAATCAAGAAACTCATCTGCTGAAGCCAAGCTGAAACAATGTATGATTCATATACTACACAAACTTCCGGTACATGTGTAGCTCTAGTAGCTAATGGTCTATCAAAGGGTTCATGCACAAGAGCATCAGATATAGCACAGCCTAAGCTAGGTCTCTAACCTTGTCTTCTTTTTAATGTTAACTCTCAGGCCATTCTGTGCAATGAGCAAAGTCGTAAGGCAGCACAGGAAATAGTAATGGCATGCACTTACAAATTTGATCAATGCCCAGTTGGGTCATGTAGTGGACATCCTCATAACTGAAACCCCTTGGTTACGTAAGTCACACAACGATACACTTTAGGTGCCAGGCAGTTCATGTGATACATGTTTGTGTACGGATGAGATGCTACGCTCTGATCATCTACTTCCCAGGCACAACGATGCTTTTAGAGGTCAGAGGGTAGATTAACCTCCTGCCATCCCGAGGAATGCGGCATGGGGACCGAGGTTCAAGTCCCGGCCGGTCCATCCCGCACTCTACCACGAGCCGCGGGAATCGAACCGGGGATGGCACAACAATGCTATACAGTAGCTAGTGTGTTCCAAAAATTTTAAAACCCAACGTTATAGAGTACCTGACTCAAACATGGTGGAACTTCCACTGGGCACAGTTCACGACTGCATAGAAGTTGATAAGCAATTTAAGAGAAATTTGGCTTTCACGTAGCGAAGGAGCGGCATGCATCAAGGGATATTGTTTGAAGCTAATCCACACGAGCGCATTTTCATGATCTGATTTTCATGCCTGATACTCTGCAACTAAAACCATTCCTTTCTTTACTCTTTGGTGGGAAAACATAGTGCTTGCTCTCTGTTATGGACAAAATGCATAATTTACATCAAGTAAACATAATAATATCGATAAAATGACATGTTTACAAAATTCTAAAGAGCATTTCATGTGAACATTTTTGATTGTTTATTGCTATCATAAAATTCGAATCTGCCACCCGACTTTCTAGGAACAAGCTTTCCACTAGACTGCCTGGCACATGAACAACTGGCCTTGCTATACATTAATTCATTACCCTCGAATGAGTCATAATGTATATATGCTCATAATGATAATCACTATTAAATGCTGCTGATCTGGAGATCATTTTGTGGTGCTGTATAATATTAATGTGCTTCCAAATATAACAAGTTCTGAGTAAGACGCATTTGCTGTTCTACAAGCTGTTATACAGGTAGTTCTGAGTAAGATGAGGTCCACCCAAGTCCTTGCCTCATGGTGCTAACGTCAAGTGTATCCCTGCCTATGGCAGCTATAACATGGACGAGTATATCTCTGCAAGGTGTGTGTTCACAACTTTTCTGTCATCTGTCACCGTAAGCACTGATTTTGTTTCTGTATATCCAGATGGATGTGACGAGAGAGGAAAAATGAAAATTTCGAGTTACACCAACTCAAACTCACGTGGTACAGATTCTACAATCCATGTTCTGTCATGGTTGCAAAGGATCTTTACAAATCTTACTTGACTAACTACCGTACTTCATATTCTTTGGTCTCTTCGTTGCTATCGAAATCATTAATTAATGGGAGGATTACAACCAGCACACATACGCTATACATTTCATTATTTTTTATGACAGTGCCAGAGTGTAGCTGTATTCCAGAACATTGCACTCCAAAACATTAACAAAATTCCATGTTAACACAATCTTTTGCTAGATATTTACAAATGCCTACCAAATTAAGAACGCGGAATCCAGCTAGCTATAATCCAGCACAGAATAGCATTCATTCAAATCTTCTCTGATTTTTGTTTCCATTTCGATCCCCTGCGTGTGCCTATATAAACGACGACTGTGTAACAAATCGTCATATACTCTTAAGGCTTAGCCAAGAAACCACATTTTTTCATCTCGGAGATGGTGAAGGGTCAGAAATCTAAGGGAAGGCAGAAGATTGAGATCAAGCCCATCGAGAATGATCAAGCACGTCAGGTATGCTTCTCTAAGCGCCGCCAAGGCCTGTTCAAGAAGGCTAGTGAGCTATCTATTCTTTGTGGTGCAATGGTCGGCACTGTTGTGTTTTCAGCCATTGGTAGGGCTTTCTCTTTTGGCCATCCCTCCTTTGATGAAGTTGTAAACCGCTTCCTCAATCCGGTCGCTCCCGATGTCCCTGCTGCGGGTGATGCAAGCAATGATAATGTGGGGCCACCAGTGACAGATACAGTCCATAAGCTGAATATGGAGTACTTAGAGTTGGAGCAGTCACTGGAGTCTGAAAAGAAGAGAAAGGAGAGGTTGCAAGAGGCAACTGAGAAGGAAATGGGTGAACCCATGATGCAGTGGTTGAATGCTAATATCATGGAATTGGGTCTAGATGAGCTCCAAGCGTTTCAAAAGAAGCTGGAAGAAATACATGATATTGTCAAAGAGAAGGTCAATAAGGTAATGGTGGAAGGAAGGCAAACTCCTGGGTCACTGCCACAACCACCTATGGAGATGGGTTCAACCTCGCAGAGTGCCAATCCTATGGCTTCCACAGCTCCTAGTTCGAGCATTGCTCTGATTGATGGATTTGAAGCTGTCAACGATCCCTTGCTTAGTGGTGTCCATGGGGTTGGTGGCCTGGGGAATGTCCCCAACAACCAAACCCATGGTTGATTGCTACAGATGTAATATGTTATGAATAAAAGTATCAGTCGTAGATGCATGCACTGATAATTCAAAATAGGTGTCAAATGTCTCTGTACCTTCATTTCAATATTAGATGTATGTCACCAAGATATATCTACGACTTGTTGTCAAGATATAATCTACGAGTTGTTACCATTGGAACTATTTGTAAAACTTCATATGTATGGTAATTTCTTACTAATGAATCTGGTGGATGTGATGTTTGATGTTGTACCTTCCCCACAATGAGATAGAAATTGCTCAAAGATATTCCAATGTTTTTAATCTATCTGCATTTATTTATAGTTGCGCTGCAACAGATATTTAAAAACTGGGGATGAATCTATAATACTCCTTATATGTTTAGGCCACATGTACGTGACATTTGGACAAAACTTTCAGAAAATATTCTGCATCTAGTGGGACTGGGAGGACAAAGTTCTGATTGGTGGCTACTAAATACTTAACCTGAAATAACAACGTCTTGAGAATTTTTTATCTTTTGACACAATTATGAATTTTACGGATGTACTTGCAGCAAAATGAAAATGATAGTAACAAATATGTATCGAAAGTTAAGATGCAATGCAACACCCTACCTTACAATTTTTTCAGACTCCTGTGACATAAACTAAAAATTAACAACACCACTTCCGAGCTTGAAATGATAAATGCAGCAATCAATGCCTGCCTTAAACATTCTGAAATAATATATTTGACTGAATAAAGTAATGGTTTCATAACAGTAATATAACATTGCACTTGAATTGAGTAAAACAAGGTTCAGTCTAAGGGGTTTATTTTTAGCACCCGTACGTCACATCGAATGTTTAGATACTAATTAGGAGTATTAAACGTAGACTATTTACAAAACTCATTACATAAGTGGAGGCTAAACGGCAAGACGAATCTATTAAGCCTAATTAATTCATGATTTGACAATGTGTTGCTATAGTAAACATTTGCTAATGATGGATTAATTAGGCTTAATAGATTCGTCTCGCCGTTTAGCCTCCACTTATGTAATGGGTTTTGTAAATAGTCTACATTTAATACTCCTAATTAGTGTCTAAACATTTGATGTGACACGTGCTAAAAATAAGCAAAGGGAACCAAACACCCCATTAAGAACATAGCGAGAGGGGCCTACACTCTTGTAGTGTTGCGGTAAGCTCTATTGTTAACGGAGACACTGGCTAGCTTCATTGTGCCGGCTCGGTCACCGGTATGGATCTGGTTTTCGCGCTGGCACGCGGATGAGGTGCTTTACAATAATGTATTATTACTCCTTAGTTAATAGTTATTTTACTTCAGGGTATGACCTCATAATCCCCCAAGTCATTGGCCTCAAATAATATATGGGGCTCTAGATATATATCGATATATATAAGAGATGCTGCACGTGCCTAGCCGTGGTTTTTGACAAGTCAATCAGGTTAATTTATTTCACAGAGTGCCAGCAAAAAAAAAGTGGAGAATATGAATAACAAGATGCAACGATTTATTTGGGTAGGAAAAGGAGGCATCAGAAACTTGCACACAAGCTGACCAGGGAGGTCTTGAGCATGAGTGCTATATCCAATGTGAAAAGAACAACAAGAAAGTAGAGCAGAACACATCCAGTACTCTTTAATCCGTAATGAGGCTTCTCGAGGAAGGTTTTGCAATTTTGGCTGGCACTAGCCACAGAGATCGGCTTCCCAAATATGAAGCTGTGAGCGTGTCATCAAGCACGACTAATAACCTAGCTAAGTAGTTGCATGGGCTATTAGCATAGGATTTTTCGAGTTATCTAGCGATAGTATATGATGTTATGTTTAGGTGTTGCATTAAATTCCAAGTTTGCACAATGATATACTGGTTTGATGTGATACATTGAGGCAATAGGTAAACTTACTCTATTCTTAATCAGGTTTTTATGACCTCTGAGTTCTCTAATTCTTATAAATATCAGTCAATTCGCATCCGTCCATTTTTCCTCCAATCAGGAAGCCTAGCAGTGGGTTTGTTTATTTCCATCTACGAGCTTAATTAAGATGGCATGAGAATGATCAATGTACCAGGATAAAATAAGCGGTCGGCTCTCTATCTCTCCCTCCATTCCAATTTCCTACACACAATTAAGGTTCCATCAATAGATTTCGATGCATTCCACCTTATAACAGGATTTGAGTCCCAGTTGGCACTGGTAGCCATCTTCTCAGTCCAACTAGGCATTACTCAGACATGAAATCCGTTATGCTTCTGTAAAACATTATCAGATGCAAGATAATGTAATTGTTCCCTAAGCACTATTTTTCTCTTAAATCAAGCTGATGTTGTCAAGCTAGGTGCATAAACACTCGTAGATTATTAATTCTGCAATCATCCAAGCAGACCACCAGGGCTAGCCTAATCATATCCATGATATGTGGCTAGCTGCTTGAGCTAGGTTCAAGTCGAGTTGACTTTATATATACTGGTGACTTTATAGTGGATTATCCATTTAATCATGTGTTTTATCTATATCGTCGAGCATTTAGGATATTTTACATAGCAAAAAGGTCATGTAAGCAATGTCCGGCCTCAGCCAGATATCACCAGCAAGGCAAATACTTTATTTCAAGGCAAGGCCCTCGATCAATCAATTATATATGTCATGTGCCCTAGACCTTTATTTTCAGCAAAATACATTACTACAGTTTATTATAAGCATAAAACAAAAGGGAAGTTGTTGGTCATTTCAGCCATTTCAGATAACCAGAAAAACATAATATATTGAAGCAGCAAGCGGATATGTAGTCCTATGGCATCAAATCCATGACCCATGCCACCATAGCAAAGGAAAGCATTGAATTATTGTCCTTTTAGCACATGTAAACAGATACATATGACTATACTGCAGGGCAGTGACCTCTTATGGTTAATTGGTCAATAATTCCTTGAACCGCAGACCTCGCAAGCATACACGCATTCTTCTACCATTTATATAGACATTAGATATGAGACAATAACTAGCTGGCCCTGGTCTATATAATGTGTTGCATCAGGGTCTCAACCACCAAATAAATTTGTTTCCTAGAGTGATGGAAAGAAAAACGGAGGAGAATATGAACAATGATTTCCACGACCTTTCTGGGTTATGTATCAGATAGGAAAAGGAGGCATCGGAAACTTTTGGGCAACATTCAAACTGATAGGAGTATATGAGTCTTTTCTGTTGTTTTTGCAGTTCCTGTGGGCAACATTCAAACTGAGAGGAGTATATGAGTCTTTCCTGTCATTTTTATAGTCCCTGAGGGCAACATTCAAACCGACAGGAAAGACTTGAATCGACAGGAATGAACTGTTTTCTAGTAATGTCGAGGCTATATCATGTGAGGTATAGAAATAATGTATGTTGATTATAAATTATTTGGAAACTAAATTAAACATCCATTTATGTGCTTAGCAAACATCCATGCATTTGACCAGTAACCTAGCAAATATATAACCTTATGTTGTGAATTCAAGAATTTTTGGCTATTACAAAAAGATGCACATACATGTACCACTATACATGAACATCAACTTAGGACAAGTACATTGGTATTGTCTAATAGACAGCCTAATGCATTGACACGTAATTTTGAGATGATTTAAGAAGCAACATGTATAATGGGTTGTCTTTTTTAAGTTATCTCATATTAATTATATTTTCTTAATTTGCGCATAGAAAAAAATATTATGAGTTCTATGGCAACCACAACTTGTACAATGGTGGAGTCGTCGTCTCGTAATTCTATATTTTAGTTTATGAGGCGGTTGTCAATGACCAATTTCTCTTTCCTCTCATCCACGTCAGCAAAATCCTATGTGGCATTAAATAGCGGGCTAAGGAGATTTAGCGGCTGGACTCTAAACAGCTAATAGTGGGCTAAATTGTATATGAGAAAAAATAGCGATATCTTGCCTCAAATAGCTATAGCGGGCTATATCACTCCTACAAATAACACCGTTGAATAATGCACTTTGGAGTACATGTGTAACTATAAATCACCGGCACCAGGGCAGTGGTTATTTTGAACTTTAGTGGGGTGAAGTGATACGGTTACATTACACCTCCACCGCCGTATCAAGATATCAAAGTTTCTTACCCACTTTTGTCATACAAGGATGGGAGTTGCAGAGACAGAGCTATAAGTTTGCCTCCACTTGTGCATGACATCTGTGTCTTGGTACGTAATATATGACCTGGAAGATTTGAGTTAAATACAACTTTACTGCAAGGCAATGCCCTATTTATGGTTGGTAGATCAATAATGCTTTGCAAGCTGCAGGTCACAAACCTTGAGAACATACACATTTTTACATTTATATAGATAGGATATCGCGCAACTCTATATATATAGCCATGGTTTCTTGTAGACACGCATCTTTGTTTAGGCATCAAATTGTTCTGTTATTACTAGAGTACTGGCATACAAAAACATAGATTGTTTTATAGGGAAATGCCGCTTGCTAGCGTTGTAGGTTCTAGACAGGAACAGGAGGCACCGGGAACTCATGCCCAAGGTCCACTCGATAAGCATGTGCTTCTTGTCATTGCCCTGCCTATGGCACGAAAGGGAAGTTGATCTGGTGCAGTGTATGTCTGTGGTAGAACCTCAGCATGCCTCCTTTATGGGCGACGTCAATAGCAGTACGTGCTGAATAGTAGTACCATATGCTGTTAATTGGCTGGCACCTGGAACGAGCTCATTTGGTCAGCTTGGGTTCAAATTGACTGGATGAACACCTTCTCAGCAGCTGCCTATGTGGTATTTTGCTACACTTACCAGGCCAGAAAAACCCATCGCCAGGGCCCCAGTGCAGTGTATTTATCAAGGCTAATAACAGAGATTATGTCCTCAACAAACCACATGAACTTCCTCTTATTATCTTTTTTTATGTGAATCATAGACTTCGCAAGCATACTTTCTTCCACATACCATTCATATAGACAGATACGAGACAACTCCGTGGACGCGATCCATGTGTTGCATGCAGGTCTCATGTCTCAACCAGCGAATCAAAAAATTGTTTTTTCTAGAGTGATGGCAAGAAAAACAGAGGAAATATAAAAAACAGAAATGCAACGATCTATGTGAGTTATGTATAAGATAGGAAAAGGAGGCATCGGAAATTTGTGCCCAAGCAAGGTTTCATGAGTACAAAAGTACCATATAGATAATTACTTCTGCAAAGTGCAATGAAGCTTCCCAAATATGTACAACAAAATGGAGAAAGTAAAATCATGTGGAAGCTATCCATTGGCAGCACAGCCCGTAGTTGAATCGTGCTCAGCCGCCACTGAGGCAGCATAGCCAGACTCTATCGTAGTCGTAGTGATGGTGTGCCTCTGAAGCTACCGTCAAATGTGTTGATCTTTACTGTTTAACATCGATGGAGAGAAGCTACGAACGGCCAAGCCACATTCAAAGAAGAAAATATTAGCAACACAAGCACACAAGACTCTGTAATGTACATGCACTGTACGTGCTGAATAGATTTAACTGCTCACGTCCTGTTCTGCTTTTGGAGATGAGTGATATTCATAACGCTCTGCTGTAAAATTTCGTCTCATATCTTACTAATTACGTTTTCAAGTAGGGCTCCTCAAGGAGAATTGCACTGACTTTTTTTTCATGTATACGCGCTTATGGACCTTGGAATATGTTCTCATCAGACATGAGATCAAATTCACTCAACAAGAGTCAATTGCAGAACTCGTGATTTACACTGGAACCAGTAGATAATTATTAGATTCATGTTTCATGCCCAGTAACACAGTACTCATGAACCGAACAAGCATATCATCACAAACAGTTGAAATGAGATCAAGGACAAGATCTGGTTAATCGACGCCGTGGTGCAGGCCAGCAGGGTGCCTACTCCCAAAGTAATTAAGATTGTCATCGCGCTGAAGTCCGCCGCGGCCAAGGCGTCATGTTGCATCGTCATATTCAACAAGCTAGTGCCAACAATGTCAGTCACGGTGAATCTTTTTTTTTTTGCGGGAATGTCATGGTGAATCTTTGTCCTTTTCCAGATAATTGTTTTTTTTTTGCGAGTAGTTCTTTTGCAGATATTGACATTGAGGAATGAGTTAATGGTGACTATACTACACGGCAGTGATATCTCTACACGCTGGTTGGTGGATACAAGTAATTCCATGAAGCATAGACCTGCACGCATACATTATGCTTCTACCATTTATATAAATAGATTGGACAGAACTCTAGCCGTGATTGTGCACATGTTGTATCCGAGTCTGAACCATCAAATCGAATTGTTTCCCAGAGTGCTAGCAAGAAGAAAAAAAGAACAGATAGGAAATCAAGAAGGTCTCCACACATGGTTCTTTGGAGTATCTGTGCATGTAGGCTAACTACCACCAAGTTGATTTGTTAGTTTCACACAAAGCTTGCATGATCAAACATATGGAGGTTACCATTTATATTGACATTTATCTTGCTAGTAGGAAAAGGAGGCACCAGGAACTCATACGCAACAGTCAAGAAGGTGTGTGGTGCCAAGATATTCAGGTCGGGCACATAGTTCAAGTGAGGAACCCCACCACCATGTCATCTACTTTGAAAGAGCACAGATATATTTTTATCAGCCTGGTGTTCCATACGCATTTTGAACTGTTAAAAGATGCTGTGACAGATAACTAGTTGCATCAAGTGATGATCGTGTAATGACCTCGTTGGATCGCTGGCTCAATTATGGTGAACCCATTGCCTACACCTGCCCTGCCCTTTTTTTCTCACCTTCTGAGGCCTAATATTTCAGTTCTGTATGTTTTCCAGACTGGCGGAGGCTCACATTGGCTGCCCGCATAAGCTGGCTCTCCTAACAGACCTTGATCACCAGGTTGTTCTTAGTGAGCGGCCAAACATGAGGCACCTGAGTCTTACCAAGCATAGGATGCTTACAGTTGCATACGGCCTCATGCGTTTGGCTGTCAGTCCTTATTAAATATGCTGGCACATTTGGGATGCGGGAAATGGAGTCGTCTTCCATCATGAAAATTTCTGTATATTCAAGTATTGTTTCAGAAGTGTGTGATGACCTCGGCTTGTGGTCCCACAGGTTTGTAAACGTCTCTAATAAGGATGTGTGATCTGGTGCTAATGATCGTTCGTTCCTAAAAAAAATTGTAACTCTGCGACTTGTGCTCCGGGCACCTTTGGTTTCCCATTTTGAATGAACCACTGATGCAATTCACCAATGACTATATCACTACTATACTGCAGGCAGTGACCTCATATGGACATATGGTTGGTGGTTCAATAATTCTATGAGTCATATCGACCTTGCAAGCCTACTTCTTGCTTCTACCATTTATATAGACATTAGATATAGGATCAAATCCTAAGCCATAGTTTTTTTGTTGCATCTGGGTCTCAACAACTGAATCGATTTGTGTTCCTAGATTGATAGCCAGAAAAACAGAGGAGGGCATGAACAGCTCAAATGCCACGGTCTATTTGAGTTGTAGAATCAGATAGGAAAAGGAGGCATCGGAAACTAAGGCCCAAGTTCTCGAAGAACTGGTTGAGCTTAAGATCTGCATCCAATGCAAAAGTGACAAGAAGATAGGGTAGCTGAACGCAAGTGATCATGGAACAAGGATTCAGAGGCACGGCTCATCGTATTTGCAGTAAAAATGCCACCTTGTCTACATGAGTTTCATGATGTAACTCTGCCACAACAGTGCATGGCCAGAACATGCCGAGCTCAACCAACCAGCTACTATCGACTTGTGTTGAGAGATTTCAGTTTAGACGTTATGATGATAAGGTGCCTAACTGGAAATTCTTGACACCGTTTCAACTTATCAAGGGATAATTTGAGCTACTAATAACATCATATACAACCCAAGTAACTGTACCTTCAAGTTGCATTACCGTTCAGCACTGCCTAATTAACAGTTAAAAAATGTAAGTGAGGCAAAGCAAGCCCAAAAGGATGAAATCATTTTGTCTGCTCATCTTTGAGCTAGCAGAAACACTGGTGGATTATGATTCTGCAATTCGAGTATCCAACTGTGTTCTTGAGGATCAATGGTGGTCACCCTTGGATGATGAGTGATTGACAACGTTGTGTTGGTTTGATGTTGCTCTTGGCTTGTGATGTGCAGGTGTAGGATGCGACGTGGCGGTCGACGGTGTGCGGTGAAGGTCAAGCGAAAGATTCATGCCGATGGACCAAGGGCGGTGAAGGATGAACGCGAGTAGGCTTGGACCGATGGACCCGAGGAGTCCGGACGAAGTCACGGGCGGTCCACATGGTGCACGGAATGGCGAGAGGGCATGACAGGATGAGACGGCGTCGGTCGAGTCAAGCGGGAGGCTTGGCGGAGGCCGGACACGCGTCAATGGACGGTTTGGGTGGTTTGGGCCTCAAAACCACCGCGCAGGCAGGTTTCCCAGTTTGGGCCTCAAAACCGGGGGCGAGCCCGGTGCGGCCGGAGCTTCGAGAAGGAGGGCACGTGGCGTCATCGCGAAGCTTGCGTCGAGGCGAAGCAAAGTCGTGAAGGCGGCGTGTCCATCCGATGCGCGGATAAAAACTTGGACCAAAATGCCCCTGCGTGGGTAGTTATCTTAGTTGTAGCTGTAGGGGTAGTATAGTCTTTCGTCCTGGACTATAAATAGGGATGGGGGGCTGGTTATTTCAGCACCTCTTTACTTAGCAACTCATTATCTATTTGCTTAGAGGCTAGTCATGTGCTTAAAGTGAGAGGAGAGAGGGGGATTAGGGAGTGATTACTCTTTTCTCTTGATTTCTTCATCTTTAGTGGGTGGATGAAGGGAGGAGGCTAGTCCTCATCTTGTATAGAAGATGCTCTCGTGATTTAGCTTTATTTGTTGTCTCATATCGTGCTAAATCTTTGATTCCCGATCGTTTTTCTTTTTCCCTATTTTCGGAACTATTTTTGGGGATTTTTCGTTCATCATGTTTGAGCCCGAATCTCGTGAGATTGGTTGAAGGGAAATGTTGCTAGGACCTTGGAGAGCATTCGTGATATGATCCCCTTCCAAATCCCTCACGAATCCGGCTTGATTTTGAGTTTTTCCCAAATCGCGTTCTTGAGTTAGGGTTTCGTTTTTCTCCAAAATCCGTGATGGATACTTGAGCTTTTTAAGATCTTTTTCATGGATCCATTAGCCCTTGTGGTTGCGCATCCTTGTCTCAAGTTTCATTGCGATTCATGGAGATTTGACGGAGGATTTCGGATTTGAAGTTGAACGTGTTCTTCCCTGTTCTCTGGTTGTTCTTGGTGTTCTTGCTCTGTTCGTTTGCAGGTCGTTGCGTGGAGGAGGCACGGGACGTGCACGCGAGCCAGACCGAATCCAACATCAGCTGCAGGGAGCAGTCCAGCTCGCAGCCCAGCTACGCACATGGTCCAGGAGGGGAGCAGTACACGGGCCAGGCCTGTTTGGGCAGCAGGCCACATGCTTCGGGAATAGCAGGCCGAGTGGGAGGACAGCAGCTTGCCTCGCGGGCCAGACAAGCCTGACGGCCCAAGCAGCAGCACTAGAGGCCCAGCTAGCTGCGGCAGGCCAATCGACCCAACAGGAGCAAAGCAAGGGAGGCCATCGGGCCTGGTGCAGGTTGCAAGCTAGCAGGCTGACAGGAAAGTAGCGAACGGTTAATTCTTGCAACTTGGCTCGTTAGTCTCTATTCTTTTGTCTAGCTTCTTAATTAGAACGTACCATTTGTTTAGCTTCTTAATTAGAACTGTCACTTACTAATCATGTTAGTGGGTTACTGATTAAGTTTCTTGCACGTTGCTAATTAATCTTTGACATCTTGTTTAGTTTTTTTTTTTATTATGCCTAGTTTATTGTTAATCCTTCCGTGCCTAATTTAATAAATAGTTAGTAGTACCTTAGCTTTGTCTCATATATGCAAACTTGATGGAGTCGATTCATGCTATGTTTCCGCTGTGATTTGAGTGTTGTTTTATCGGTACTAGGGTGAGCTTGTCACGAGTTGACTTGCGTCATCTTGACGATATAACGCACAGTGTGCTTTGGGGTTTCGTTTGGGACATAAGCCTTGTTCTCGTAAAGAATTTTTATAGGCTCCCATTCACCCCCCCTCTGGTCGCCCTTTCGGTCCTTCAATTGGTATCAGAGCCGGTTAAGGTTTCTCCATACCCTAATCGGTTTTGAAACCTATTATGGCGACCTCTGAGCGTTCTTCCTCGACCGCTGCACCCTACTTTGATGGCTCTGATTATCGGTATTGGAAAACTCGCATGAGAGCCCATCTAAATAGTAGGGGAGCAGGGGTTTGGGAAATCACTCAGGATGTGACTTATGTGATTCCTGCTACTCGTGTGACTCAGGATGAAAGGGATAAGTATCACGCCAACAGCAAGGCGGTTGATATTCTGTTTGCGAGTCTGAGTCGTGCTGAGTTCGATCGAGTCGAAGATCTCTCTCTTGCTCATGAGATTTGGTCTCGACTTCAGAGTTTCCACGAGGGAAACAGTCAGGTGAAGGCTAGACTCTTTGAGACTTATAGGCGTGAGTATGAGAACTTTGTTCATTTGCCTGGTGAGTCTGCCGATGCTTTGTTTCAGCGTTTCTTGGCTATTGTGAACAAGATGAAAGCAAATATCACCGTCTTACCCTACACTGATCATGATAGAGCTTTAAAGCTCCTGCATGCCTTGGATCACGAAGTGTGGGGTACGAAGGTTGATGCTATCATCGAGTCACCGAATTATGAAACACTTTCCATTGATGAACTCTTTGCCAAGTTGAAATCCACGGAGGTTGACAAGAGGCTCCGAGCAAAACAAGGAGGCCCTACTGATCCAAATAGTATGGCTCTCATGTCAGGCTCTGGACAGCCTAAGTCTTTGAGTAACTCTTCTTCTATGTCGTTTGCCTTGTCTTCTTTGGTTTCTGTTTCAGAGGAGCAGCTGGAGGTTCTTGATGATGATGAGCTCGCCTTGATCACGAGGCGATTCATGCGCTTCAATGACAACCGTAAGAATAGGCGAAGGAACAACAACAACTGCTTCGATTGTGGCAAGCCAGGTCACTTCGCCGCCGATTGCCCCGACAAGAACAAAACCAAGAGCAAGTACGACTACAACAAGCACAAGAACAAGGACGGCACCAAGAAGAAGAAGAAGTACACCGACCGCGAGAAGAAGGAGTATCGCAAGAAGGCCAAAGCACGTGCCTTCATCGCCTCCCTCAGCGACGTCGACTCCGACACCGACGACCACACCGACTCAAGCTCAAGTGAGGAGGACGACGACCGCAAGGCAAAGAAGAAGGACGGCAAGAATTTCAATGGCCTCTGCTTCTACTCCGACAAGAATCGCGACGGGTACTGTGTCATGGCTCTCAACTCCAAGAAGGATGACAAGGAAAGTGACTCCGACACAGAAACTGAGGTAAAGTCTACTCCTGAACAACTTGCTCTAGAAGTAGAAGAACTTAATGATTGCCTAATCAATCAAGATAAACTGCTTAAGAAGGCTGCTAAAGAGAGAGTTGAGCTTAAGGCTAAGTTAGAAAGTGCCTTGATTGAGATAGACATGCTTAAATCTGCTTCTACTGTTTCTGATGTTGTTGAGTGTGATGAATGTGGTGTTCATATGGCTAGTCTTGCATCTTTACAATCTAAGCATGCTTTGTTGGTAGATGAATTGGATTTGACTAGGGCTGCTTTAGATGAGATCAAGAATAGGCCTGTTTTGCTTAGTGCATGTAAGTCTTGCCCTGCTTTGCAAGTTCAGTTGGATGATGCATGTGCTAAGCTTAGTGCTTTAGAGAAGTCTGAGTTTATTGCTAGATCTAAACTTCCTGAATGCACTGTTTGTCCTGAACTCAAGCTTAATTTGCAACATGTTGAGGATGAAAACTCCTACTTGCGCACTGTTCTTAGTTGGGTGTCAAGTAGGGAACCTCAGCTAGGCATGATGATTCAGGAGTTCAAAAGGGCTGATGGTTTTGGGCTTGGGTCGGTTATGAAGGGATGTCTTTTTAATGGGTTGCACAAGTTCTTTGATGGGTTGTGTGAGAAGGTGGGTCAAAACAATGGTGAGAGAAAGAAACCAAGCTACAATCAGTGTGAGCCACCAATTGACTACACCCCTCGAGAGTCACCCACTAAAAATAGAGAGCAACCCAACCCAGCTTGTGAGCAAAACTTGTCTGAGTGTGTGAGAGATGGGATTTTCATTGAGACACCACCTAAAGCACCCAAGAAAGCCATTTGGGTCGAAAAGCCAAACCACCTCAAGAACAAACTTGACACACTTCCAGATATTGCTCCTAAGAAACCTCCACCAAAACCTCAAGACAAGCCACAACCTAGAGTGAATCCTCAGCCAAAACAGCCTGCTAGATTCCACTGTGAGTATTGCAAGAGATGGGGTCACCTTGAGGAGTTTTGCTTTCGCAAGAAGAAGGCTTTGAGGCGTGAGCGTGAGTGGGGCAACAGGGACATGTACCACCCTTCTCATGGTGTACATGCGCCTAGAGCAGCTCCTCCACCTCGTCGTGTGGGTAGTGTGCGTTTTGCTCCTTCGCGTGTTTTTGCTAGGCATGCTCCTCGCCATGATCAATATGGCTCAGGACAATATGGCCGTGGCTTTGAGTCTCGGAGCTACAACGGACCATGTTTTCCCCCTAGCGTTGGCCGTAGTCCTCCTGTGAGACGAGAGATGGTTGATTTTGATAAACCCACTCTTGAGCAAATGGTTCGACACTGGTATTCTACTTGTTTTTCTAACCCCAGTGTTGAGTCATTTGCTCATCCTTGGTCTCCCTTTGTTTGAGCAGGTCGGAGGCCTGGAGAACACGTGGCTTATTGATTCCGGTTGCTCTCGACACATGACCGGTGATCACAGATGGTTCTCCAGCCTCACCCCGGTGATGACCAAGGAGTACATCACTTTCGGGGATAATAGCAAAGGTAAGGTGTTGTCTGAAGGTGTTATCAAGGTGAGTGAGAATTTCATGCTCAAGCGAGTTGCTCTAGTTGATTCTCTTGGTTTCAATTTGCTCTCTGTGTCGCAACTGCTTGATGATGGTTTTGAGGTCCGTTTTAAGCAAGGGACCTCAAGGATTTTAGACTCTCGAGGTGATCTTGTGTGTATGATCGTCCCCGAGGGTCAAGTGTTTCGAGTTGATTTTTCCAAGTCATTTGGTCTCTCTCGGTGTTTAGTGGTTGGCTCATCTTCTGAACTTTGGAAATGGCATAGGAGATTGGGTCATTTGAGTTTTGATTTGCTTTCCCGCTTGAGTACTTTGGATCTTATTCGTGGTTTGCCCAAATTAAAGTTTGAGAAAGATCTTGTTTGTGCTCCCTGTCGACATGGGAAGATGGTTGCTGCTTCCCATCCACCTGTGAATCAGGTGATGACTGAACATCCAGGCGAGCTGTTGCATATGGACACTGTTGGTCCAGCTCGTGTTTGTTCAGTCGGTGGGAAGTGGTATGTGCTTGTGATCGTTGATGATTTTTCGAGGTATTCATGGGTTTTCTTCATGGAATCTAAGGATGAGGCATTTCCTTTTGTTCGAGATTTGATCTTGAGGTTGAGAAATGAGCGACCAAAAGATGCCATGAGAGCTATCCGCAGTGACAATGGCACAGAATTCAAGAACGCTCGTTTTAAAGCCTTTTGCAATGATCTTGGTCTTGAACACCAGTTTTCATCGCCTTATGTCCCTCCTCAGAATGGTGTTGTTGAACGGAAGAATCGGACCCTTTGTGAAATGGCTAGGACGATGCTTGATGAGCATAGGACTCCTAGAAAATATTGGGCCGAAGCCGTCAACACTGCTTGCTATGTGTCCAATCGAATCTTTTTGCGAGCTTTCCTGAAGAAAACTTCTTATGAGCTGATGCATCGACGTTCCCCCAAAGTGAGTCATCTGAGAGTGTTTGGCTGCAAGTGTTTCATTCTCAAGCAAGGAAATTTGGATAAATTTGAGTCTCGTTCTACGGATGGGATTTTTCTTGGTTATGCTTCTCATAGTCGTGCTTATCGTGTGCTTAACCTTGAAACTAACCGGATCGTGGAAACTTGTGAGATTACATTCGATGAAACTATGCCTTGCACAACTCCTGTCTTTGAAGTTGCAGGTGAACATGAAATGGGGCAAAGCATATTTGAGGAAGAGGAAAAGCGTGTAGATGGTGGTGAGGAAGAGGATGATGAGATTGACCGAGCTCCAGCTGTTGCACCTGTACCTTCTACTTCGACTACGAGAGTTGATGGCCCTACCTCTACTTCCACTACTTCAAGCCATCAACCAGTACCACTACAGGATGATGAAGAAGAAGATCAGAGTGATCCAGCTGCTGTTGAGGGGGAGGCGACTTCAGAGCGAGAGGCTCCACGGCACATTCAGCGTCGTCATCCTCCACAACAGATGATCGGTAACTTACATGAACGCACCACTAGGCACAGCTCTAGGCATATTTCACACTTTGCACATTCTGCATTTGTTGCCTCTTTCGAACCCCGAGATATTGGACATGCTTTATCTGATTCAAATTGGGTTAATGCCATGCATGAGGAGTTGGAGAACTTTGAGCGAAACAGGGTTTGGGTTTTAGTTGAACCACCTCCAAATTGCCATCCTATAGGAACAAAATGGGTTTTCAAAAACAAACAAGGTGAGGATGGGTTGATTGTGAGAAACAAAGCGAGGTTGGTTGCCCAAGGTTTTAGCCAAAAAGAGGGGATAGATTATGAGGAAACTTTTGCCCCTGTTGCCCGTTTGGAAGCAATTAGAATCCTTCTAGCCTTCTCTGTGGCTAAAGGTTTTAAGCTCTTCCAAATGGATGTGAAAAGTGCCTTTCTAAATGGTTTCATAGAGGAGGAAGTGTATGTGAAACAACCCCCTGGTTTTGAGAGTCCTAAATATCCTGATCGTGTTTTCAAACTCCAGAAAGCTCTCTATGGCCTAAAACAAGCACCCCGAGCGTGGTATGCTAGATTGAAATCCTTTTTGCTTGGGAATGGGTTTGAACTGGATCAAGCCACTTTTGCTCGTTTGCGGGGGGAGTTGGGTGTTTGCTTTCCTTTCTGAGTTGGGTTTTTGGAGCTTCTCTTGTATTATACTTATATCATTTTTGAACAAAACATGGTAGGATAGCCACTTTTTTATGATAGCTTTGAGTTCTTCATGTATATCTTATCGTGCTATTTTTGTGATATATTGTGGTGGATGATACATATGAACATCATGTCATGCTTTACCTTAGTTCATATTTGGGTATGGCATGTTGTTCATCTGTATCATTTTAGCTTAGTTCCCATGCATTTTGTACCATATTGCATTTTGTATCATGTTGCACTAGATGAGCTTCTCCTATATATCTTGTGTACTCCCTTATGCTACTTGTGAGGTAGTGCTGTGGTTGGTGATTTTGATGCAATGTGCAGTTATGCTCTTGATGATATTGTATACTTGTTGAGATAACTGTTTTTGAAATTCAATGCTAAATTCTACTCTATTAACTTGCTTATCACCCATGAGTAGATGCTTGGTTATGGTTTGCCCTTGGTTGAATACTGGTTCCATATCTAGCTTATGTTTGGAAATTCATGTTCTTTTCAATTGGGTCAAAGATCTAGGTATCATTGCAAATGTTTAGCCCATGATGCACCCCTTGGGGAAGCATGGCTTCTTTGTGCCGCAAAGGCACTTCATGTATTTTGCTTTGTGTGAATACTGAAAAGAAATATGCTAAAAACTTCATAAATTTACCAAGTTTTTGTGCTTAATGTGATATTATTGCTTGCTTAGTTGTTACAAGATGTCTACCAAAAGAAGTAGACACTTGTTTTCAACAAGCTTTAAACATGACTTGGGATGCATATGTGGGTGTTTGCAATGATCTCTTGTTGAGAATGGATTTTCCTAGTATGAGCTCTTGATGGACTAGTCTATTCTTGCTTGGGTGATTCTTAACTAGGTGAATGCTCATGTGGTGATCTTTTTATACATTGCTAAAACTTGATAGTTGCTTCACTTCCACTGTTGTAACTTGATATCATCTTGTTGGCGATGCTATTGTTTCTTATGATCTATCAAGCTTTATCTCCCTAGTAGCCTTTGAGAGTGCATTGTGATATATTTGAGAAGCTTGTTAGGTTCTGCATTTCCATGGCATGCACTTTGTGCTTTCATGCTTTTCTTGATGGTTGCATTGTCAACAAGGGGGAGAGAAATCTACACAAACTCCTTCATCTATCAAGGGGGAGACTTTGCATGTATGCATGATTTCAGGGGGAGTGCGTATGTTCAGGGGGAGTATTTATGAGTTGTTATACTCTTGTTATGCTCTTATGCCCTTGTACCGGTCGCGTTGAGCTGTTTACCTCTTCTTGAGGAGCCGGTTTTGGATTTTCATGTGATTGGTGTTGAGCCCGTTTTCTGCCTCTTCTTGAGGGATCACATGATTTTGTCTCAGTTGTGTAGAGCCGTTGCCCTTATCTTAGGGGACTGAGATTTTTCTATTTTGAGTTTCTTATTTTTCTGTTTCAATACTATGAATTTGTGGGGTGTTGTCAATGCACTCATCAAGGGGGAGATTGAGGATCAATGGTGGTCACCCTTGGATGATGAGTGATTGACAACGTTGTGTTGGTTTGATGTTGCTCTTGGCTTGTGATGTGCAGGTGTAGGATGCGACGTGGCGGTCGACGGTGTGCGGTGAAGGTCAAGCGAAAGATTCATGCCGATGGACCAAGGGCGGTGAAGGATGAACGCGAGTAGGCTTGGACCGATGGACCCGAGGAGTCCGGACGAAGTCACGGGCGGTCCACATGGTGCACGGAATGGCGAGAGGGCATGACAGGATGAGACGGCGTCGGTCGAGTCAAGCGGGAGGCTTGGCGGAGGCCGGACACGCGTCAATGGACGGTTTGGGTGGTTTGGGCCTCAAAACCACCGCGCAGGCAGGTTTCCCAGTTTGGGCCTCAAAACCGGGGGCGAGCCCGGTGCGGCCGGAGCTTCGAGAAGGAGGGCACGTGGCGTCATCGCGAAGCTTGCGTCGAGGCGAAGCAAAGTCGTGAAGGCGGCGTGTCCATCCGATGCGCGGATAAAAACTTGGACCAAAATGCCCCTGCGTGGGTAGTTATCTTAGTTGTAGCTGTAGGGGTAGTATAGTCTTTCGTCCTGGACTATAAATAGGGATGGGGGGCTGGTTATTTCAGCACCTCTTTACTTAGCAACTCATTATCTATTTGCTTAGAGGCTAGTCATGTGCTTAAAGTGAGAGGAGAGAGGGGGATTAGGGAGTGATTACTCTTTTCTCTTGATTTCTTCATCTTTAGTGGGTGGATGAAGGGAGGAGGCTAGTCCTCATCTTGTATAGAAGATGCTCTCGTGATTTAGCTTTATTTGTTGTCTCATATCGTGCTAAATCTTTGATTCCCGATCGTTTTTCTTTTTCCCTATTTTCGGAACTATTTTTGGGGATTTTTCGTTCATCATGTTTGAGCCCGAATCTCGTGAGATTGGTTGAAGGGAAATGTTGCTAGGACCTTGGAGAGCATTCGTGATATGATCCCCTTCCAAATCCCTCACGAATCCGGCTTGATTTTGAGTTTTTCCCAAATCGCGTTCTTGAGTTAGGGTTTCGTTTTTCTCCAAAATCCGTGATGGATACTTGAGCTTTTTAAGATCTTTTTCATGGATCCATTAGCCCTTGTGGTTGCGCATCCTTGTCTCAAGTTTCATTGCGATTCATGGAGATTTGACGGAGGATTTCGGATTTGAAGTTGAACGTGTTCTTCCCTGTTCTCTGGTTGTTCTTGGTGTTCTTGCTCTGTTCGTTTGCAGGTCGTTGCGTGGAGGAGGCACGGGACGTGCACGCGAGCCAGACCGAATCCAACATCAGCTGCAGGGAGCAGTCCAGCTCGCAGCCCAGCTACGCACATGGTCCAGGAGGGGAGCAGTACACGGGCCAGGCCTGTTTGGGCAGCAGGCCACATGCTTCGGGAATAGCAGGCCGAGTGGGAGGACAGCAGCTTGCCTCGCGGGCCAGACAAGCCTGACGGCCCAAGCAGCAGCACTAGAGGCCCAGCTAGCTGCGGCAGGCCAATCGACCCAACAGGAGCAAAGCAAGGGAGGCCATCGGGCCTGGTGCAGGTTGCAAGCTAGCAGGCTGACAGGAAAGTAGCGAACGGTTAATTCTTGCAACTTGGCTCGTTAGTCTCTATTCTTTTGTCTAGCTTCTTAATTAGAACGTACCATTTGTTTAGCTTCTTAATTAGAACTGTCACTTACTAATCATGTTAGTGGGTTACTGATTAAGTTTCTTGCACGTTGCTAATTAATCTTTGACATCTTGTTTAGTTTTTTTTTTATTATGCCTAGTTTATTGTTAATCCTTCCGTGCCTAATTTAATAAATAGTTAGTAGTACCTTAGCTTTGTCTCATATATGCAAACTTGATGGAGTCGATTCATGCTATGTTTCCGCTGTGATTTGAGTGTTGTTTTATCGGTACTAGGGTGAGCTTGTCACGAGTTGACTTGCGTCATCTTGACGATATAACGCACAGTGTGCTTTGGGGTTTCGTTTGGGACATAAGCCTTGTTCTCGTAAAGAATTTTTATAGGCTCCCATTCACCCCCCCTCTGGTCGCCCTTTCGGTCCTTCAGTTCTTAACAATGAAAAACATCAAGGAAGCAGGCCAGCAGAGGCTGCTTGCCAATCTCATCCTTGACACGTGGCTAGAAGCATGAGATTCCAGTCCAGTTGAATGTATATATTAGTGATTTTGTGTGATTCTCATAGTTTATTCATGTGTCTTGTCCGTTGTTGAGCAGCCTTTTTGACATTTATGACAACCAATAGTACTATATCGAAAGAAAGCATTCAGAGGGTTTGTCCTCGGCTACACACCACCAGCTGCTAGGCAAAGACTTTATTTCAAGGAAGCACCATCATAAGGTCAGTCGATCAATTATGTCATGAGCCATGTACCTTTTAAACATATGCATCCTACAGTCTACATGCTATATACTCGGGTATCAGTAAGGTTGCTGGCCATGGTTTTAAGCATCACCACTGCTTTCTGTAGGCCAATCACCAAGAAGGTGATTTGTTAGTTTCACACAGAGCTTTCTTCCATTCATATATATATAGAGAGCATCCATGATACCTTTTCTAATTACTACAAGGTATATCTGGATAGTAGGAAAAGGAGGTATCAGGAGCTCACGTCCAAGATTTTCTCTGAAAAATGGTGCCCAATCTCTTTCGTCGAGCACAATCGACCTTGGCCTTTGCCGGCGCGGGTGCCAGTGCCAGCTTCTGCTACGGAGCAGCACTTGCCCTCTCCTGAGGCTGCTATCCCACTCTTCGTTCCGCTCTGGTTATAGCAGTGGATCTAGCCAGCACAAGACGACTGGTCCGGAGGTTCTTGTCTCGTGGATCCTATTGTTTCTGGTAGTTCATCGTGCATTTGAAGAATATTGGTGCCAGGGTGCACATATGTACTTCAGCTGGATTCTCCACGTTCCCAATTCGGCTGCAAATTTAAGAGTGTGCTTCAATTCCGCAATACAGGGCATCCACAGTATTTCTTACAAACTCTCTCGTTTTTGCTCTCTGAGTTTCACAATTTAATTTGTACTTGTACTGATTCAGACAGCCATCAGAAAATTTGATTTCGATCATCCTACAGCACCTCCAGGTGAAGTTGCATTAGAGTATCAAGTTCAATACCTCTGAGTTACATTCATTTACAGATCATAGTTTTCCCTCCTTTTTTTCGTTTTTTAGGGGCATTGAATGCTGACAGATGTCTGTATGGTGCTGTATGTGCTGAGATGGGCACATATGGGCTAGATGGGGGTAAAAACAACGTTCTCGTCCTTCATTTTTTTCTAGGTTGGGCCAGAAGCTCAGTTTGGCCTTGCCTCGCGGAATTTACTAGGTGTTAATGATTGTTCATGAAAAAAAATATCAAAAGTATGGATGGAAATTTTATCCAGGTGACCTGAGAATGTAAATCAATCAACGATTCATTGAATAAGAACCACTACTATGATATAGTTGACAGTTGCTCGCTAGAGACCCCACGCCTGGGTGGACGCATTTGTGGAGGCCGAGCTCCTTGCCTGGGCCGGCTTGGAAGCCTCTCTCAGGCTCTATTCGCCACAATAGCAGAGATGGACCTCCACAGGCTCCCCTCTTCACAAAAGTAGAGGAGCTTGAGTTCGGGGGTAGATATGTTGGACATTTTCCATCTTGTGATCGACTCAACCTAACGTATCATGATCAGCATGTGTAACTTACGTGTGCCGAAAGGACTCAGCCTTGCTGAGAGATGTAGTATATTACTAGCATCAAATAGCAACAATTATGATAGTTATTAATTATGGGAGGTGAGGCATCAAGAGCTTAAAGTCATCATATTATTATATACTCGTAGTCCTATGTCGTGTGTAACAAGCTATATAAGCATCTCTGTTTCGCTGCAAAGTGTAACAAAGGAACCTTGTTTCCTCCCTATAAGATTCTGTAAGTGAAGATGCACGAGGACATGGGAAAGGGTGGTACCAGGAATTTGTGCTTAAGATTATAGATTGCAGGAAGCCCACAACATCTGATAGAAGGAAGAACACGAATCTAGAGCAGAACTTGTCTTCTACTCCTGACTGCTGGTTTCCTTTGTAGCGTCATTAGCTTCTAAAAACCTATGCTTGGCAACGGCTGGTAGCTGTTGACGCTCGATATTGTCACACTTTTACCCCTGTTTATCTTCAATAATAACATGAATTTAATACCTAAACTATTGATTATACCTAATAAACCGATCATTTTCACATGTGCAATATATTTTGGAGGATGTTCTATTTTTGTAGGAAATCAGATCTAAAAGTATATTTTTTGGATAAAGCACTGAACGAGCATTGAACCAGACGAAGACGGAGGCCAACGGGCCTAGGAAGGGCCTAGGCTGATCAGCCCAGAGGAGCCCAACCCGATTGGCCTAGGGTCTTCTGAGCCTTCCGACACCCATCTTTGGCAAGCTATCTTCCAAGATGACTTAAGGGCTAAGTTTGTGAAGATATGGCAATGATCACTTCGGGATCAAAGAGGAATGAAAGAAGATCAAGCGGAGATTTGGAAAGTCATTGAAGATCAATCTCATCCTGAAGCAACCGACGTGCTAGGCCCACATGCAAGTGAAAATAAGACATTGAAGCACCAGATGAGACTTGGAGATGAAGCATGACACGAGGGGCCAAAAGGAAGGCCCAGGCTGATCGGCCTGGACCCTCCCAGGCCGATCGGCCTAGGGTTTCCTTCGCCCCCTTGCCTTCCAATTTTTGCCATGCATTCTTTGGACTATAAATACTCTGAAAAATCCATCAAGCCCGATATCCAAGACGACGTACTCGACGTGAAGCAGCAGAGAAGCAGAAGGAGCTTGAGGGACACCTCTCCGGAGAGCCGAGGGTCGTGCAGTTGTCGGGGGTTAGTGTAAGCGAACCTCTGCCAGCGTGATCACCCTGCGAGGAAGATCATGCTGGAGTTCTGGAGCTAGAAGTCATCAAGATCAAGGTAGGATTCCGGTGGTAATCTTGTGATGTACAATCATTCATGGTGAAGTAATAGATGTGTTCATGTTCTTAGCGATCTAAGTATCTCCTTCGACGGTTTTATGCTTTATCGGGTTTGCTTGCTTTTCAATCTATGAATCGATGATAGATTGCTTAGGGTGTTCTAGTGGTCGTGGTGATCAGATTTGCATGCCTAATCTATCGATGAGTATGATATGTTCTTATGATCATGCTCTTAACCTGCTTGCGCTGATAGAGGTGATCGTGATATGATCTTTCTTTGTAAGGTGGGGGTTTCGGGATCCGGACTGGAGGTGTAGATTTAAAGATGCTTTTTACTAAGATCATATCTGTGTTGCTTTACTATCCATGCTCAGAATTACAACATATGCATAGTCTAGGTTACTCTAGATTGGTTACTTTTGCTCTATCTGTTATGTGTTTGTACATGCTTAGTAGATTGGATCTGAATCTCTCATAAACACCAAGTTAATACTAACAATGCTAGTTGAAATATATCTTGTGCTATAAGTTCCACAAATTGATAAACCTTGGGGAATACTATGTGGGAAGAGCTACAACTGATTCGTATTCTTGTGGTTCATAACTTGATGTGCTAACAACCGTCAACGATAACTCAACTGTATTATGGAATGCAGCTGAAGTCACTTGCCAGTGTAAAGATCGTTGGATGTTTCACCGGCTGAAAGTCTTGGCCTTCTAAGAATCTAAGCCTTGTTTGCCTTGCAGCTGAGCATTTCACTATTGCAATTCGGCTGAACGAATACGACGCTAAATTAAAGTGCAGCTCACTGTGAGAAAGCCAACTATAAAATCGAAAAGGAAGATTGATAGTTGCTCCTTCTTAGTCCTTGAGACCTATATAATTTGTAGTCTGATGCAAACAGGATGTCTGAAGCTAGAAATAAGCTTCGATTGTTGGATTATTGCTCAACTTAGTTTTTCCATTCCCCACAGAATATATTGTCCTTCTTTTTTATTTTTAGTGCATTTCTCATGTTTTCTCTACTGTTGAACGTTTAGGATATAGGCACACAAAACAGCCAATAGCACTGTAGTAAAGGAAACCATGGAATCATTGTCCTTTTGCTCGCATTACCAGTTAGATATGAGTTAAGAATGACTATGCTAGGGGAAATGACCACATATGGTTGGTGGAGGTGGAACACGCAAGCACAAATGCTTCTACCAATTATAAAGCCAAGCATGGAGGGAGGTTCGTTTCTTCTCAAGTCGGCTTGCCGGCAGTGACCAGCATCAAGCAGTTAGGAGACAGAAATGGCTAAACGAAGAAGATGGACGATGATGACGATCAAACTTGATAGGACCCGGATTTTGGCTGTCAAAACTGGTCGGTCCGGTTTTGGGAGATCAGCAAGGGCGATTTATTCGAGTCCGAGTAGGAATTGGGAGTATTGTGTTGCAAAGGATCTCAAGCGGGATAAGACCTCACCATCCTATAAATATAAAGGCCAACACCCAACAGCTGATTGAGGGTATCAAATACATCAAACAAATTAAATACAATTGATGGGGAATGAACTGTTCCCCACCCAACTCATGTTTTTTACATTTTTTATAGATATTGAAGTATAGAAGCACATATACTATTTTCTTTTACCGGAATTGAGTGGTCATTTTTGTGCACGAGAGTTGTTGTGTTCATGTATCAAAAATCCTGACAGGACAATATATAATAGTGTTAAAGGAATACGAAACCTTCAAATATTTCATTAATAGCTTTCCACATATTAGAATGTCCACACATGCGGATGCCATCCTGTAGAATTATGAGCACATCTGTAACGTATAGTGTGACACATTGCTTATAAAAAATTTACTCGGCACTCCAGCCATTATATAGCTGGTGCTGTGGTGCATTACAACTCTTTTTTGTCTATGTTGGATTACACCTATATAAATATCCACTCCGGTAATAATGGAGGTGGATGCACTTTTGTGTAGAGTTCAGAGAACCAGCTCAGTCCTCGCTAAATTTCGAGTAAGACTCAGAACCAAGCCCAGTAGGAATGCGAGCTTCAACCAGTGGCTGACGAATGCCCAGGCTGGACCTCTAACCTTTCAGAGTATACTAACTAATGTCCGGACCAAGGTGTGCGACTGACGAAGGTGGACGTGCACGGAAAGCCAACCTATCAGTAGCTTTTTGATTCAGCGCTTCAAAACATCCAACCGTGTTTTGGTGGCGAAGAATTTACCTCGCTCATCGACAAACGTCAGCGCCCTCTGCTGATCAATTGTGCTCACACGCCATAGCTAGGGAGCTGTCCACCTCTGAAGCTAATGTGAAATGTGTTGATCTTTCTCTGTTGAATAACCGAAGATAACCAAAGAACAATACTGGAGAGCGAGCATAAGAGACTCTGCTCTTTACGTGTTCTTCTCACTTGGATTTGAGGGATTCTTCCTCGCTTCTTCTGTATGCTTCTAGTGTGATTCTCACCATTTCGATTATTTTGCCACAAATTGAAGGTCTCTAAACTAATAGTTTGAACTGCTATGCAAACTTTTCCTCTTAAATATATTTGCCAATAATTGACGTCCAACCATTAGTATCAGGTCAAAAATGCACCCAGTACTAAAGCATGCGACGAAAGGAGTAGTGATTTGTGCTCCAGTCACTATTGAACGACAACAGATGCAGCCCAAAGTAATAGTTTCCTGAATTGCATTGCAGTCCAGCTAGCAGTGCCATTAGCTGCATTTCGTTTAACCAAATATATATATTATATAGTGGCAAGCAGGTGGCTATTCCTATGGCATCAAATCCATGACCCGTGGCACAGTAGCAAAGGAAACCAATGAATTACTGTGCTTTGTGCACATATATACTGATATGACTATGCTGAAAGGTGACCTCATACATATGGTTAATGGATCGAATAACACCGTGAATCATAAACCTCATACAAGGGTTCATTCTACTATCATTTATCTAGACATTATATGTATATATGAGGCAACTCCCTGGCGGTGGTCTATATATATGCGTTGCATCCGGGTCACAACCAAATCAATTAGTTTCCTGGAGTGATGGCAAAAAAAAGAAGAGGATAACATGAACAATAGATGCCATGATCTATTTGGGTTATGCATAAGATAGGAAAAGGAGGCATCGGAAACTTGTACTCAGCTTGATGGAATTGCATGAGCTAGAGGCCGAAATCAACTAATCCTGCACAAGCCCGGTTCTGGGGCAGAGCGAAGGGGGTGGCCGCGCGCGCAAGCTGGGTGGTCGTGGAGGTCCCCGTCAATCCATTGGTATTTGCAGGCCTACAAGTGCAGCTATTGCATCCTTGCCAATCCAGAGGTGCCATCATGACTATCAA
Source organism: Setaria viridis (assembly GCF_005286985.2). Lineage (NCBI taxonomy): Eukaryota > Viridiplantae > Streptophyta > Magnoliopsida > Poales > Poaceae > Setaria > Setaria viridis. Next base: position 7,912,166 of record NC_048264.2, read on the forward strand.
TTGAGTACCAACATTCTCCCTCTTGCACGAATTCTCATTTTTCTGCTCGTTAGCTGTGTATACCAAGATTTCCTTTTTTTGTTGGTTCTCAGTTTTCTGGTTCAATCATAGCTACCGGTCATTGTGCCATGTGAACGCTAGTGAAGTAATGATTAAACCTAATATAATGCACTATTGCTTGGAAAAGCAATACCTTTGGCCAGTTCTTGTTATATTAATCTCAAGCAATTGTTCACAACTATCTCCGTTTACAATTCAGTTTAGAAAATAAAATGGAATATCGTGATTATAAAGATATTAACAATATCCATGGCGGCATAACCCTGATAGGGGCCTTGAAGAAATCAATCACTTGTATTCTTTTATTATATAAAAATTTAAATTGTAATTTCAATGATGATCAAAGCAAAATAAATTTATTGTCCAAAGTGAGTATATATAAGCTCCAACCATATTAAAATTTAATTAAGTACTTTCTTCGCATAATAATCAAATTCAAAATGTGTAAAAAATACGCTAAATAATAATCAATATTTGGTTCCACTTGGGATTGGATACGCGGTCCCCATTGCACACTTCACATTTGTAGCAAATAAGAAAAACCTAAAACTGAAAAAAAAGGAACTTGCATGTATCTAATATAAAGGATCACCAAGATGTAATTGTTGAAGGTTAATAATAAAGTTATCCTTATCGAAAAAAATCTAACATAAGGGCTCTTCTATCTATTTCGCCTTGGGCTATGAGGATCGGCCCTTATCCTGAATGGGCGCCCATGTAGAGAACAAATTTTCAGTATTTATCCATAAGCACTACTTTTCTCTTTAGTTAGGCTGATATTGTCAAGCTTGGTACAAAAAGTATTGTATTTAGTGATCATTAATTCTGCAATCAAAATTTTGAAGTATGCATAACAAAGAATCAAGAAAACAAACTCATGTGGAAGCTGTTCCATTGATTGGCAGCGCAGCCCACAGTTGAACCGCGCTGATCTGTCACTGAGGCAGTTGCCACACTCTTTGATAGTGTCGGTTTGCCACTGAATCTACCGCCAATTGTGTTGATCATACATTGTCACATCCATCCCTGAGAAGCTATGGACAGCCTAGACACATTTAGAGCAGAAAATGTAGTAACACAAACACAAGACGCCTACTCTGTGTACTGTGCATGCTCTGTACGTGCTGAACATATTTAACTGCTCACATCTTGTTTTGCTTTTGGAGATCAATGATATGGATAACGCTCTGCTAGAAAGTTATGTTCCATCTTATCTTTTCAATTGCTGAGAATTTCTCTGACTTTGTTTTACATATACGCGCTTATAAACCTTGACATATATATGGTCCAATCAGACATGAGATGAAATTAAGTCAACAGGATATATAGAGATGGAGGATCCTAACTTATGGCACCATAGCAAAGGGACTTTGAATCTCTGTCCTTTATAGGATATGAATATCTAGGAATGAGTTAGAATGACTGCACTACAAAGTACAAAGCATGACATCTACATGCCGGTTGGTGGATAAGCAATTCCATGACGCATAAACCTTGCAAGCATATATACATTATGCTTGCTGCTACCATTTATATTGTATATATTCACAGCTCTAGCCGTGGTTGTGTATATATTGTATCCGGGTCTCAGAACCAAAAAGTCAATTTGTTTCTCAGATCGCTAGCAAGAAAAAAAAAGAGAAGAGAATGTGAACAACAAATGACACGATCTACGTTGGTTATAGAATTAGGTCGGAAAAGGAGGCACCGGAAACTTATCCTTGACTTGTTTGCTTAGAGTGAGAGTGAACAAAGTAGTGCCTAGTGGCCTTTTCTTCAGTTCATGTGCTTAATTAGCAAGTTTGCTCACGCAACAACGAAACAACTTCACTACCTTTTGCCTGCTCAGCTAGGCTAGGCAAGCCTTGCCCAGCTAGCCAACCTTAGCAAATGAACCAAACGGGCCCTAAACTCCATCCTTGCAGCAAGTTACTCCCAGTCGCAGCCAGTAGACAGATGATAAGGTTTAAACGTAGTTTGAATTTCGAATTGAATTCAAAATTCAAACAACACTCAAACATGAATTCCAAATTAAATCCGAAACGATCCAAATCAAACCACTCCAATTTTTTAAATGGAGTTTAGGGTAAGAGAGAAATATCTAGCTTTTCAAATTAGCACACAATTCAAATAAATTTTTTTAAATTTTTGCAAATTTTCACTTATACAAATATTACAATTTTTTTGAATATTACACCTGTGGGGCGCCGGCTCAAGCGCTGGCTGACCGTATCGTCTCTGCTGCTTGGTGTACTATTTTCACCCATGTAATCACACCCAAACGATAGATTGTGACACCCGGCCCAATTTGGTTGGCCCATGAGCGCAGGTGCGCATGTTTAATACCACCTTACTAGTTGAGCAAGGATGGAGTCAACTTATAAGCCTTTGTCAACCAGCCATAGCACATTCGGGTTAACCCTTTTACACGAAGCGAGGACGAAAGTGTAAGTAGGGTGCTATGTGTACGCGTGCCCGCCCCTCGGAAGGGCTGGGCGGTGCGGCTTTGGAGGACGGGGTGTTACAAATGGTATCAGAGCCGACCCTCGCGGTTGCGCGTACGGGTCAGTGTGCGGGCATATGGCGCATGGTGCGTGTGGGCTCTGGAGGGACACACGACATGGCATATGGCGCCGGCACTGGACGTACGGTCGTGCGCTAAGAGGGAACGTTCATGGACATTTGCCCATGTGTGGGTGAGTTGGACCGACCCTCGCGGTTGCGGGTACGGGTCAGTGTGCGGGCATATGGCGCATGGCTTGTGTGGGCTCTGTATGGGACACACAGCATGGCATATGGCGCCGGTATTGGATGTACGGTACCGACGAGGACGTCAGGTTCTTTGAGGAGGGGTGAATGTGACACCCGGCCCAATTTGGTTGGCCCATGAGCGCAGGTGCGCATGTTTAGTACCACCTTACTAGTTGAGCAAGGGTGGAGTCAACTTATAAGTCTTTGTCAACCAGCCATAGCACATTCGGGTTAACGCTTTTACACGAAGCGAGGACAAAAGTGTAAATAGGGTGCTATGTGTACGCGTGCCCGCCCCTCGGAAGGGCTGTGCGGTGCGGCTTTGGAGGACGGGGTGTTACATAGATGTAGTACAACTCTGCAATCCTTCATCTAACGGGCAGGTGGGGAGCGCTCCTCCCACGTTGATCCTTCAAAAAAAATTCAGATATGAGAAATGGACTCTTCTTCTGTCGTGAAAGTCTCTGCGTACTCTGCGTATAACTTCTGCCATCAGACCATCACCCCACTTTTATTTTTTTTAAAAAGAAGAATAGTCTCTGACCTCTGTGAACGCATACATCCATGTTTTATAGCATTTGCAGCTTATAGACTGATCACAAATGTTATTGGAGGAAACAAAAGAAAGAAATTAAAAGTTAAATCCCGCGGCTGCATGAGAGCAAACTCCGGTAGCCGGCTGCCCGCGAGGGCTCCTACTACAATACAATGCAACTAAATACAATTCATTAAAAGCACAATTGATGGAAAGATCCAATCCGAAATGCCGAGGAAAAACCTATAGCATTACATGAAGCACGAATTATCTGGCGGTTGTATTAGTGATGAAACTGTTGGCCACTGACGACATCAGATTTTTTTTAGAAAACGGAAAACCGACGACATTAGATGCAACCCAAATTAACTATTCCTTCAAATTGCTCCATACTGGTCCTGCTCTGATCGAGAAGATGTGGGCTGACGAGGCTGGAAACTGAAGAAGCTAGACATGCCCAGGCCCAATACGTGAAGCAAAGCAAGCTCAAAAGGCCCAAATCATTTTGGTTACTCATCTTTGAGCTGGCAGAAACACTTGTAGATTATGATTCTGCAATTCCAGTACCCAAGTGTGTTCTCAACAATGCAAAACATCAATGAAGTAGACCAGCAGAGGCTTGGCCGGCCTATAACATCCTTGACATGTGGCTAGAGGCATGAGGTTCAAGTCCAGTTGAATGTATTGGTGATTCTGTTGTGTGATTCCTCATGGTTTATGACAACCAATAGTTCTATAGCTAAAGAACGCATTCAGGGGGTTGTACTCAGCCAAATATTACCATTTAGACAAAGACATTATTTCAAGGCAAGGGCCTCATAAGTTCGGCCAATTAATATTGTCGTCAGCGGTCAGCCACACACTTTTTAAACACACATTACTACAGTTCCATGCTTTATATATTAGATACGAACAAGGTCTGTGGCCATGGTTGTTTTCAGGAACACCTGTATTGTATGTAGCCCAACCACAAAAGTGATCTGTTAGTTTTACACAGAGATTGGCCATAGAGCACTGCGCTGAATAAGCATGATCCATTTTCAATTGCTATAAGGTTGTTTTTTTGCTAGTAGGAAAATGAGGCATCAGGACCTGCTATTGTGGGGGCGCTTACCCATTTTTGGCTATAGCTATAATCCAAGTTTCATCCATTTTTGGCTCTCGATCGGATGCACCACGATACATATATGCTTTGGTTCGGTCCTCCCACTCCGGCTGCAAATTGTAGAGCAGGGCGTTCTTCAATTGCATCTGTCCTCTTGTTGATTATCCTCAGAAAAATTTCTTTTCCAATCATTCTCCAGCACTCCTGGTGAACTTGCACTTGGTACAGAACATCGTTCAGTTCCTCTGAGATCAATATTATTCATTTGAATATCTGATTTTTTCCCATTTATTTTTTTTTGTGTTTGTTTAGGACGAGTGAAGATACAAGAAAGAACGACCCGAATATTGACTTTACAACTAAAACATCCACATATGTGCTTAAGGCCATCTCCAACAATTCCTAAAGAAAACCCCCCAATAATCCAGTTTTTTGGGGTCCTCCTAGAAACTATTGGGACAAAAAAATACCCCTCTCCACCAACGGTCTCAAAATAAATTAAATTTGCACCATGTGCACCAGATTGATTTTAGTGCGAAAATGGAAACTAGACATACGTAGACCTTCCCTATATCAAGCTTTTTTTTAGATAATGGAAATAAGATCATGGAAATAAGTTCAGACCCCTTAAAAGAGAGGCATAAAAACATGGTTATACGAGCATAAACAAAATTAAAACATACGTGTTTAATATTATTGAACAATTCACAAAATGTAGTGTCATCCATTGGATTCAATTTAGGTACTTGAATTTTTGAATTTTAGAGGCTGGGTGCCTAACCATTTACATTCCCAAAATTTGATTTCTTTACCACTAATCAATTTGAACCTTCCTAGATTTAGCAATTGGTCCTTACTCCCATTAGATTTGACCAAAAATGTGAATCCCCCGCTTTTTTTACTTACTTGACTTCAGGAGGTGTTTTTTCTATATATATAGCTGCCTTGGCTGCTTATTTTGTATTGGCCAAAATATTGTGCATGCATTTTGGGAACTGTTGGAGGACATTTTTTCCTCTTCACACTAAAAATTCGATTTAGGGAAGACGTACTGGGAATTGTTGGGCATGCTCCAATGAACCTTAAGCAAATCGATGACTGCCATTATGACATCTGCGACATATATGTTGTGCACGAGACAACAATAAGAGTTCATATTTAAGATTACCAATGAATGTACATTATTGTTGGGTTTGGCTTGATATTGTTCATATTTATTTATGATGATCGTAGCACTGTAGAAAGTTTTTTTACATCAAATAGCACCATAGAAAATGAAATTGTCAATGCAGACACATACATAGCTTTATATTGATTTTGACTCATTTACTCGGTTAATGGATCAGTTACATGACACGCGTCATGGACATTACAAACAACATGTGTGTTGCTGTGACTTGTGTGTGTCTATATATATATATATATATATATATCTATATATATATATATATATATATATATATATATATATATATATATACTCCCTCCGTATAGGAAAAGAAAGTCATTTTGGACAAGGTTTGGGTCAAACATTGGGAATATAAATCATGAATAACTTTTAAGTTGTTGAGTTTGGAAATGTGAAAGCCATATAAATAGATTTGTCTTGAAAAATACTTTCATAAAAATATACATATATCACTTTTTGATAAATATTTTTATAAAAATAAGGAGTCAAAGTAATGCTTTGGAGATCATGTCACTGTCCAAAACGACTTCCTTTTCCTATACGAAGGGAGTATTAGATAGCTGGCACCCCTCCTAGCCTTTGCTTGCTCTAACGAAGAGATGGGCGTTAAAAAAGAGAGTGGGAAGTAATACGTTAAGAGTGAGACGCAATATTGTCTAACGGTATGTCTCTTGCTTCCTGTTTCATGGAAGGATCCAGTCCAAAATCACTGGTAGAGAATTGGGATCCAGTCCAAAATCACTGGTAGAGAATTGGCCGACTCCCTTTTATCTGGTTGGTATTCACAGGTCACCATATTAGGTGCTGGAAAAAAAAAATCCCGGGAGGGCTCCCCGACACGCGCGATTTATCACAAGTCACGCAATTTTTCACGCGAAGTATGCGCGTGCGCGCTGCGTGGGATTCGAACCCACAACATCCAGCCTTGCGCATAGCTTCCTTGCCATCCCACCTACACAGCACATCTGACTATATAGGGGATGCAATCCTTTTGTATTAACTCGTGGGGACCCTTTTATCCCGGTTGGAAATACCAACCGGAATAAAAGACCCCTTTTATCCCGGTTGGTATTAAAAACCGGGATAAAAGGGTTCGAGGGATTTAGTCCTCTTTCAGCCACCCCGTTGGGGACCCTTTTATCCCGGTTTGAAACACCAACCGGGATAAAAGATCCCCTTTATCCCGGTTGGTGTTTCAAACCGGGATAAAATGCCTATCAGGGTCTTTTTTTTTTCCACTAACCTTTGCAACCGGGATAAAAGGTCTCGGTTGGTGAGCCCCCACCAGTGACCGAGCTTTAGTCCTGGTTGGTGAACCTTTTGTCCCGGACTAACTTTAAACCGGGATAAAATGGGATGCATGTCCATCCGTATATCTATCTAAGGCGCATCACGTTTTGTCATTTTTTTTCGTATGTAGAACACGGCTCCCTGGGAATCATATCCCGTCGCCCTCGTTATGTGGCCCCGTCGTCACCTCGGTATGCAACCCACATGAATCTAGACGGACTACTCGCGCCGCCCTTCCAGTTTCCTCCGCTCCTCTCCTGCATGCGAAGGGGCGCCTGCATGCGGCCATGCAAAATTCCTGCAACTTGCTGAGCATTTAACACAGGGAGTACTTCGACAATTAACACAGGCGCGTGGCCCCAATCCTGCCTTGGTCTCTGGAGTACATGGTGATGCGCCTTAGAGCAAGTTTAATAACGCAGCTAGCAAGCGGGCTGCAAGGTTTCTCTCAGTCTTTTCCTAGCCCACTCGTACAATGGTTAGCTCTTCATCATTAATACATGACCCACAAGTCATTCTCACAAAGTTTCTTGGTTCCTGTGCCCAAGTCGGCGTAAGCTTACAGCCCGCTTCTCCTCTCTCACCTCTTCTCTCTCCTCCACATCAGCATTCAGCCAGCCTACAGCTCCTTATTATACTTGCTCTTAGAAAGATATACAGAGGGAGTAATGAAGATGACCACAAAGCAGTTCAAATGGAGTGGATCTAAAAGACCAGTTAGTGGGAGTTTCATGGAGATTTTTATGAGCAATAATTTCTATGCCACATCATTATTTTTGCTGACTTGGCAAGGTTTTATGAAAAGAGAGATGATAGAGTTTCATCCCCATGAAACACTGCAGGCATGATTACCAAGTTTGCAATCTTAGTAATACTACAATGAAACTGTGCATTGAGACTGGCCAAAGAGCAGAATAAAAACTTGTGTGGTACTAGCATTTAACCAACGCAGGCAACTTGGAACGGCACGCAGAGGTAGCTTATGCATAACTGAATATCAAATATCATGAAAAGTTCTTGCCAAAAAGGGTAATGAAAATTCGGTCTCCAAATGCAATTTATACACTAGAGTCATGAAGACCTAAGCCACCTGACTAACCGTAAAAACGGTGTAGAGAGGTAGGATATGTGCATAGAGAGAAAGATTCTACTTTCTTGTAGCACCATTCTCATCTAAGACGATAATCTCGGTCCTTGGAATGAATATGATGCTCCGAATGGTTCGAAGCAATCTATGAAATCAGAAAAAAAAATGAAGTACTCTCATGGTAACTTCGTACTGCTGGTATTTTTTTGCTTTTATTGTTATATGCTTAAGTGGTTTTAATCTATCTATGTTCTTAATTTCCATCTGCAGTCATGCACATAAATACAACTGATTCCTTCACCTTTTATGAACAAAAAGTGGGTTGTTGGTCAGTTTAGTAGCTTGGGAAATTGGGCTGTACAAAACAAAAAAAAATGCCAAAATGATAGCAAGTCCTATGGCATATACAATACTCGTGGCAAACGACAAGCAGGTCCACGTCCCACTGAACATATTATCCATGTTTCTTGGATTGGATTGTCTATTCCTATATCTGGTCACATGTTTTTTTTTATTGTTGAATTTTGTGGATGCGAATGTAAGAAACGATTAATGGTACTGTGGCAAAGGAAAAAATTGAAACATTTTCCTTTCTGCACATGTTACAAGCCAGATGAGTAAACATGACTGTACTGTAGGGCAGTGAAACATATGGTTGGTGGATCAATAATTCTTTCAGTCGTATCGACCTTGCAAGCATACACCATGCTTTCTACCCTTTATTAGGCATTCGATAGGATAAACACCCAAGCTGCCGTTTTTGTGTTGTATCCGGATCACAAACCACTGAATTGATTTGTTTCCTAGATCGATAGACAAGAAAATAGTGTAGAATATGAACAGAAAATGCCACGGTCTGTTTGGGTTGTAAAATCACGTAGGAAAACGAGGCATCGGAACCTTGTGCCCAATTCAAAATTGAAATGGCTCAGCTTAAGATCTGCATTTAGAACGTGGAAAGGACAAGAAGCTGGTTGCTGAATGCAACTGATCCTACATGGACCAAGCTTTTAGAGGTAGAGCTTACTCTGATGATTGGCAACCTAGCAATAGCCAGTAGAAGTGCCATCTTGTCCACACAAGCTTCACAGTGTAATCCTGCCACGGAACTGCCACAACATTGGCTACAGGTATGGTAGCGTGCCAAGCTTACCAATACATGAAGTACAGTGGCATGGGCTATTAGCACATTATGTTGAAGGTCTCTAGTGACACTTTCGATGATGTCTTAATGGAAATCCTTAGATTTTTTTGTTTAAAAGGATGGTTTGAACTACTAACAACATTATATCAGATGCAAAAATAAATTGTTCCTTTAAATTGCATTGCAGTGAAGCACTGACATATTAGAAAAGTATATGTTCACGCTGGTACATACTTAAAAAAATAATTTCCAGGACGGTTGAAATGGCATTTGTAGGGGCGGGCGCGCCACCCGCTCCTAGCTTTCGCAGCTACAAATAGTTGTTTGCAGGAGCGGGTAAAAGGCCCGCCCTTGTGAAACCATTTCTAGGAGCGGGTGATGCCATCACCCACCCTTGGTAATGGTGTCTTCAGAACCCGCCCCTGGAAATTGTTTTGCAGGTGCGGGTGAAGCCATCACCCGCCTCTGGAAATGTTGTTCCCGCCAAAATTTTGTATCATTTTCGCGCTAAATTTTTAAAATGTGGTTCTTAATCAACCCATTTAGATCCAACACTCAAAGAACATTGTATATGCAATAAAGTTATATAATCAGTTCCTACATCAATTAGGAAAGAGTAGGGGTACATCCATGCCATAATACAATATAGCCAGTTTTGATAATAGTGCAAGTTCGTACATCAATACTTAAAGGTCCTAGAGGGAACAAGTTCAAATCCACCAAAAAAGGGTAGTGGTACAACCATGCATGCATGTTACATATTTTATACTAATCCGGCTCGCTTCCATATCAGATATGGAACATAGTTAAGGTCTCCAATCATTCAGCTTAGAACTTCATCAAAATAAGTTAGAGCACGGATGAGCGCACTCTCCTTCACTTCACATGGACGGTCACATATACTACTATAAATCTTGAACAATAGACACGTGAACTGATGTGGCCTATAGAAAGTGAGATGAGCCTGGAACTTCCAATCTCTGGTGAATATCAAGTTTCCACCCATGCAAGTCAAATCAAACACATCCAAGACTCGATCAAGAATCACACGAAAGCTCACTGCCGCAATGGTAGTACCAAATATATCCTAAAAGATGATAATAACATGATGAAAGTTAAAAAATGTAATATAACTAAAGTTAAGAATGATAAAAGAATGTTCCATTCCATGTCATGGTGATTAAGCCGACAAAGCCTCTCAGTAGTCACAATCACATTGCCTTATCCCTCCTCAAGCTGCTTTATTCAAAAATATGATAAGTCTGGCACAAAGTACCCATGATCCTTAAGCTACTCTAGGTAGATCTCCACGACAGTCCTCTCAAAAATTACCCTATTTGGTGCTATTTGACCCCATAGGCAATTGAAATCATCAGGATGGCCTCTCCTGGTGACATCAAGGTGAAATCTGTATCTCGAACGGGTACTTGAAAAAAAATATATACTCTTTTAAAATGAGGTTCACCAACAACCTCGGTTTGCATTACAGGAGAAGTACCACCTATAGTTTCAACAATATCTTTAAGCCATCTAATAGGGTGAATAAGCTACATTGTATGTATGTAAATTTAAAATTTATTCATGTGTACTAAAAAATCAATTAAAAGAAGGAAAGAATATTACTATGTTGGAAACTAATCTGCTCCTTCGATCGCCTGTTGGCAAGTCAATGGCGTCATTAGGAAAGTGAAGTCCTAGACGACTAGCGGGAGGGCCCTTGAATATTTACTATCCCCTGCCATATGCACGGTCGCCACCACTACTGCGGCCACCTCCACGGCCGCCACCACCACTTCCACTTGCCATAGTTACCCAAACTATGCAAATAAAGTTGTAATAAGATAGATTTTTCACAAACATCAACTTAAATGATAATTTAGACAAGATAGATGTTTTTTACAAAAATCAACTTCAATGATTGTCCAAAATAATGGAAGTAATTTACAATTATTTGTTTCCAAAATAATGGAAGAAATTTACCCGGCGGTGGGTAGGCGGCGGCCCGGCGGGGAGGAGGCGGCGGTTGGGGAGGAGGCTGCCCGGGCCCAGCGGGGAGGAGGTGGCCTAGCAGGGAGGCGCGGCACTCGGGGAGGAGGCTTCCCGATCCTGCGGTGGTGGAGAGGAGGGGAGGAGACGCACCCCTTGCAACGCGGCCTGGTGGTGGAGAGGCGGCGCAGGGAGGCGCCGCAACGGGAAAGGCGACACTGCGGCCCGGTGGTGGAGGCGGCGCGGGGAGGCGCTGCGGCAATGGAGCCTGCGGGGGTGGGGAGCGGCGCCGGTGCGGGGGAGGGAGGGGGGAAATTTTGGCATCCTGTTGGCGTCCCGTGGGCTTCTCCAAAAATTTAGCTAACTCCCTGCGGACGTTACCATATATAGGGTGCCATTAGCAGGGGTGGGTGATATCACCACTCGCCTCTGGAAAGGATTTCCAGGAGCGGGTGATGGCGTCACCCAGCCCTGGAAGTCATTTCTCCATTTTTTTCTTCTAAAATGTATTTTGATCTATTAAATGATCTCAAATGTAAAAGTTGTCAATTACAAAGGTTAATGTCTCGTTGAGCTCTACAATTCTGATATAAAGTTTATATTTATCTGAGATAAATTATAAAAGTTTGTATTAAAAAAATACATTCCCTAAACACATTCACATATACTCATGCATTCAACTACTTCAAAAGTGTTAGGTACTACATGACATAATTGATTCAAACTACATATTACATAAGTTAGATACACTCAAACTAGCTATATATTATGAGGTAACAATTCTTGATTCTCCGTCCTTGCGTGCCCAGGGCATTTCATCTTTCTTTATACTTTCTTCTAAAATCATTATCTTCTGTGGTAGGTTTGTGAAGAGGTTCGTTCCATTGTACTGATTATATTCTTCAACATCTTCAACACCATCAACTCCTCATTGTACTGATTATATTCTTCAACATCTTCAACATCATCAACTCCTAATATTTCTTGTTTTCCAGGGACTACAACGTGCTTTGTCTTTTTTGCAGGATCAACAACATACATAACCTGTGTGACCTGTGAAGCAAGTACCCAAGGGTCATCTTTGTAACCAACATTGTTGAGATCAACAATTGTGATCCCATAGTCGTCCACTTCAACACCTTTTGGGTGTTTGATCCAATGGCACCGAAAGACCCGGATCTGTATATTGGAACCATAGTGGACTTCCCATATAGCATCTATGATGCCATAATATGTGGTACTTTGGCTGGTTCTCTCGTCTAAGGCCTCAAGATGAACACCATTGTTCTGAGACAAAGTCTTCTTGTCTTTCATGGTAGTATAAAATAGATATCCATTAATATCATAACCTTTCCATGATGTGACCTGGCTAGACCAGACAGTTGTCAATCTTTTGATCTTTTGATCTTTCATGGTTTCCCCATCTAGTAGATTTAGGTCCTTCAACCATGTGGTCAAACAACTGGCACACATGCCTTACTCTCATCTAGTGTCAAGTTGTAGCTAGCCGGGGGTAGTTCATATCTTCTATTCCCCTTACCGAATAGGTGAAGGTCTTATCTTATGTTCATGGCTACCAAGTGTTGTCATGACTTCAGGATATCATTTGTCTTGGCTGATGTCTCCAGGAAGAGATCAATTGTGTTACTAAACATATCTTTTTCAAGTGCATACCATCGATGGCATGACGGACCTCAAGGTCCGACCAATATGGCAAGTACTTGTAGAAGATCGACAGCTTCTTTGATGGCACACCATCGATAGGTGGCTTATCTCTATTTCTCTTCTTCTTATCTTTTGTCATCTTCCCATAAGGAACCTGGATGGTCCTGACCATGTTAAAAACATAGTGCCCATCTCATTTTTCTAGAGCAGATTCTAGGTCGGGCTTGGCGCTAAAAAAATTATAGAACTTCTTACTTCGGTACATGTGTCCTTCCACCAAGAAGCGTTTGTACCCAAGGTAAACTACCTTTCTAGAACCTTCTAGGAAAGACCATATGGTGTCATCGATGCACACCGTGCATCCTGTCTTACCTTTCACTTGTCCTGACAAGACAAACAATGCTTGGTAATGATTGATGGTGATGAAGATCATGGCTCTTAGATTAAATTCCTGCCGTGTAAAACCTTCAATAATGTTGATACCATTCTTCCATAAAGTTTCCATCTCTTGCATCAAAGGCTCAAGAAAAATATCTATATCAATCCCAGGATGCTTTGGTCCCTGTATAAGGATGGATAGCAAAAGATACTTTCTCTTTTAGCACAACCATGTTGGCAGGTTGTACATCATAAAGATCACTAGCCATGTGCTGTGAGTGCTGGTCCTTTCACCAAATGGATTCATTCCATCTATACTTAGTGCAAATCTAACATTTCTTATATCATTTCCATATTCTGGATACCGCTCATCGAACTTCTTCCACTGGTAGGCATCAGATGGATGTCGAAGCTTTTCATCACCCTTCCTACGCTTATCTGAATCCCACCATTGCATTAGTTCAGCATCCTTTGGGTTTGAGAAGAAATGCCAAAGGCGATCGGCAACAGGGAGGTACCACATGACCAAGGGGCGGGTGACAGCACCAACCGCCCTTGGAAATAGCCCCCATTTTCCATCACCCGCCCGTACAAATGGTTCTCCAAGGGCGGGCCACATCGCCCCCTCCCCCCCCCCCCCCCCCCCCCCCCCCCCCCCGTTTTGTAGGTGTGCGTGGCAATTTTGCCCGCCGTTAGAAAAAAAACGGGGCACCCTACAAATCGTTTTTTAAGTAGTGACATGCTCTAAGAAGATGTGGGCTGACCAACACGGTGGACTCTGAAGGAAGACATACCCCCGGTCCAATACGTGAAGCAAAACAAGCCCAAAAGACCCAATCATTTTGGTTACTCTTACTCATCTATGTTCTTAACAATGCAAAACATTAAGGAAGTAGACCAGCAGAGGCCTGCCCAATACATCCTTAATTGACACGTGGCTAGAAGCATGAGGTTCCAGTTCAGATGAAATAATATATTGGTGATTTTGTTGTGTGATTCTCCATGGTTTAATAGTACGTGTTTCTCGTCTGTTGTTTGAGCCTTTATGATGTTTATGACAACCAATAGTTCTGTAGCAAAAGAAAGCATCCAGGGATTGTGCTCAGTCACGTTTTTTTCCCTCCAGTTAGCACCGCTAGGGAACTTGGTATTAGTCCCGGTTGGAAGGTGCATATGTCCCGAAAAACGATCCGCGATTAATCAGTCGAGATAAAAGGGGAGGTCTTTGTCCTAGGTCCCTCAACCGGGATATAAGACCTCCATTTAGTCCCGGTTGGTAATACCAATCGGGATAAAATGATCGCCACGCCAGGGGCTGCCTCCCGCCCCTTTTATCCCGGTTGGTAATACCAACTGGCACTAAATAGTTTTGCAAAAAAATTGCAAAAATAAAAAATATCAGGGGATCCCTGGACGCGCCCACACGTCACAAGTCACATGATTTTTCACGAAAAATATGCGCATGCACGGTCCATGGGATTCGAACCCATGACCTCAAGCCTCGCGCGTAGCTTCCTTGCCATCCCACCTACACACCACATCTATCTATATAGGGGATGCTATCCTTTTGTATTAACTCATGGAGGGTCCATTGCAAATACCAACCGGGAGTAAATTCTAGCCTACCATGGCGCACCCCCTTTTCTCCCGAGCCTGAATTAAACCGGGACTAAAGAGGAGGATCGAAAGTCAGTTCTCTAGTAGTGCGGACAAAGACATTATTTCAAGGGAGGGGTCCTCGTAAGGTTGGTCGATCAATTTTGTCGTGAGCCATATACCTTTTATAAACATATAGAGATTACTACAGTTGCATGCTATATATTTGGATATCAACAAGGTCTCTGGCCATAGTATTCAGGAGCGCCCTGTGGCGTACCAAGAAAGCGAGCACGACGGGGGCTCATTTATATTGGCAACGCTAGAAGGGTTTGGGGGATTGTTACACAGCAGCAGACAGAACTCGACGCCTTTACTAATTTAAATGCTTTGGACCAAGGTTTATAAAGGTTGTTGCTGGGACACGGGCTGCAGCCCCAGCGCCCCCCCCCCCCCCCCCCCCCCCCAACACACACACACACAAAAAAAAAACTGTGTTGCACCAACCACCATGTTGATATGTTAGTGTTTCACACAGAGCTTGCTTCTATTCGAACATAGAGCATGCATGATCCCCCTACCAGGTTTATCTTGCTAGTAGGAAAAGGAGGCATCTGGAGCTCATGTCCAAGTTCCAACTGGTGATATAGCGTTCAATGTTTTGGTTGAGCAGAATCTACCTTGATCTTTGCAGTGCCGGCGCCGGTGGCGGCTCCTGTGAGGTTGAGCGGCGCTTAGCCGCTACTGAGGCAGCTATGAAACACCAATTCACCATGCTCTGACGTGGTCCGCCTCTAGAGCTACTGTCGAAGGTTTTGTTCCTTACACTGGAGTCTGGACAGTAGAGCTCCTTGTCTGGACACATATGCAGAGACTAGAGAGCAGGGGATATAGCGAGCACAAGACGCTAGCTAGCTTACTATGATGTCTCGTGGATTCCACATTGTTTCTCTGGTATGCGGTATTTTGCAGTTTCAGAAGGCAAATAGACGTGCTTGCACAGGTGCCATGATACATCTGTTTCCGTTCAACTATTGTCCACATTTCACAGATGTATTCTTCATTTCCATCTTCAGCCACATAAGACATAAATACAACTATTGCTTTCATCTTTTCTGAACAAAAAAACATTGAGGGTCGTTGGTCAGTGTAGTAATTTCCAGATGAATAAAAGCAAAAAAAAAAACGTGGTAGGCGAGTAACATGTCCTATGGTATATCCATAAAGATATACTAACCCGTGGCAAACAACAAGAAGGGTCCATGTTTATTGGAGTGGATTTTCCATATATTTTTGGTAGCACGTTTTTCCAATTATTGAACTTTGAGTGTATGAACAAAATAAAAACAACTAATGGCGCCATTGTAGCAATGGAAACATTGAATCGCTTTCCTTTTTGCACGTGTTACCAGTTAGATATGAGTTAACATGACTATACTGCAAAGCAGTGACCTTGCAAGAATACATCATGCTTCTACCATTTATATAGACATTAGACAGGGTCAAGTCCCAGGCCGTGGTTTTTCTGTTGCATCCTGGTCTCAACCACGAATGGATTTGTTTGCCAGAGTGATAGCGCCACAAAAATAGAGGAGAATATGAGCAAGAAATGCCACAGTCTATTTGGGTTGTAGAATCACATAGGAAAAGGAGGCATCGGAAACTTATGTCCAAGTTCCAAAGGTATTAGTTGAGCTTAAAAGATGCATGCTGCACAAAAAGAACAACAAGGACGGGTAGCAGAGTTCAAGTGATCCTCCGTTGACCACGGTTTTAGAGGTAGGGATGAATCTGTTGGCAGGCAGCCTCCTCCAGCTTCCTCCTCTAACTCACCATTGCTGGAGCAGGTGGCCAGAAGCCTGGCTACTCCAAGGTCAGCAGAGCTGGGGTGAGGACAGGCATAGCTGGATTGTAGAATCATATTTTTTTAGATAATGGAAAAAATTCCAGCTTCAAACCTCTCAAAAGAGAGGCATGGACCGCTAAAATTACAAGCACACTGTGTTTAGCATCATTGACCAATTCGCAAAAAGAAAGGCCATCCATAGGACGCGAAGAAATGCATAGCTCTAGACTCCAGAAGTTGGCATGTCTTGACAAAATGTACCCTCCGGTCACCAATGTGCTGCAACAGAGCCCGAAACCATAGTAGTGTGTCCCCCTGAATAGAACCTGCAAAAAAACTTTTAGTCTGCAACGATTAAATACAGTATAATTTCTTGTGAGCTAAATTGTCCAACAAATAGCTGCAGCTCCTATAAATAACATTAAATTGTGCTTGCGGCCCCCCTGCTTAGACCAGCTATTAAAAAGATGTTCTATGCTTTTAGGTGGAGGTATACCTAACACAATGTGAATTGCACGCTATAAAATTTTTGCATAATGATACTCAAAAAATAAGTGATGGATAGTTTCTAGCATGCTATAGAAGCAACAAGTTTTATTACCATTCCAATTCCTCCTAGCTAAATTATCTTTTGTTAGGATCACTCCTCTTTTAAGATACCACAAAAATATTTTTATTTTGAGAGGAATCTTCATATGCCAAATTTCTTGCGTAGCTTTAATACCGTTGTAGGCTGGGTGCCTATACATTGAATTAACTGTGAAAGCTCCGTTCTTCTGTAAGCTCCACACAAAAGAATCCAATCCCTCAATTAGATTAATATGTGCAAGTCTTGCAACAAGGCTATACCACTCAAATAACTTGTACCCAACTATAGCTCTCCTAAAGGAGACATTGAGTGGGCTCAAACTAAGTACCTCTGCCACAATTGCATTTTTTTCGTACTATATTAAACAAATTAGGGTACTGTACTTTCAGCTTTTGGGTACCTAACCATTTATCTTCCAAAAATCTAATTTGGTTGCCGCTAACTAGCTTGAACCTTCCTAGATTGAGGAATTCATCTTTTACCCCTATTTAGCTTGACCAAAAATGTGAATCCCCTGCTCTTTTTACTTGTCTGGGATAAGGTTTTATTCCTCATATACTTATTTCGAGGCAAATCTTACCACAAACCTTCTTCATTACATAACTTAAACAATCACTTGCTTAGCAAGCATTTGTTTTGTACATCTAGATCTTGAACCCCTATCCCCCCTGTTCTTTTGGTTGACATAGTACGTTCCATCTGACCAATCTATATTTCTTTTTGTGTTGGTCATTCTGCCAAAAGAATCTCGACATATAATATTCAATTTTTCTAAGGACTCCCCTTGGGACCTCAAAAAAAGAGAGCATAAACATAGGCAAACTAGAGAGAACTAAGTTTATCAAGACTAAACGTCCTCCCACTGATAGGAGTTTTCCTTTCCACCCACTTAGTTTTTTTTTTCTATTCTATCCTCTATTGCCTTCCAATCTTTGTTTGACAACTTTCTATAATGCATTGGTATCCCCAAATAGTGAAATGGGTAAGAACCTAATTTTTAACCGAAAAGTTGTGAATATTGAGTTTCATAGTTTCTTGCATCCCCAAAGCCAAAAATTTCACTTTTGTGCTGATAGCTGTTCAAAGGCACAAAGGAGAAGCTTAATTTTCTTTGCTTGTTTAATATCATGGTCCATAAAAATAACTGTATCATCTGCATATTGGAGAATCGACAAACCACCATTGATTAAATGTGGTACTACCCCTTTCAACTGACCATCCTCTTTGGCTCTAGCCACGATGATTGCCAATATATCAACAATGATGTTGAAAAGTATTGGAGATAAAGGATCACCTTGCCTAAGTCCCTTCTTTGTTTGGAAGTATCTTCCCAGTCGTCACCTTTTTCCCCACATTGCCCCCTTGTACAAATGATTTAACCCATTCACTCCACTTTAGGTCAAAACCCTTTATTCTAAGTGACTGCTGCAAAAATTACCATTTCACTTTGTCATAAGCTTTTTCAAAGTCTATTTTAAAAAATCACACCATTTTGTTTTTTGTGTGAAGCTCATGTATTATTTCATGGAGGATCACTGTCCCTTCCATAATGTTCCTTCCAGGCAAAAATGTTGTTTGAGTGGGTTTAATGATTCTTTGGGCGACTTTCACAACTCTGTTAGTGGCTACTTTGGTAAAAAAATTGAAGCTAACATTCAACAAACAGATGGGTCTATATTGTTGAATTTGCTTTGCATCACTACTTTTAGGTAGTAGAATAATGTTCCAAAGTTGAGAGAGTGAAGAGGCAGTGTACCCCTATGGAATTCCTTAAATAGAGCCATCAAATCTTCCTTTATCACATTTCAAAAAAATTGATAAAACTCTGGTGGGAAGTCATCTGGGCTGGGAGCGGTGTTACTTTGCATTTGAAAAATAGCCTCTTTTATCTCATTTTTAGAAAAGGATGCTACTAAAAGCTCATTTACCTGTGGTGAAACATGAGGAATATCGTCATGGAGCGCCTCGTCGATAGACACAAAGTTGTTGTCTGGTGGCCTGAACAACTTCTTATAATACTTGGTGATATACTTTTTAAGGTCAATATCACTGCATATTAGACCTTCCTCCTGTTCCAACGTTAAAATACAAGTTTTTCTATGCTTTCCATTTGCCACTAACCGGAAATATTTTGTATTCGCATCACCTTCCAATAAATTTTTAACTTTAGCTCTTTGATACCATTTTAATTCCTCTTTCCTCGAAAGCTCTGCTAATCTATTACTTAGTGTATGCTTAAGATTGATTTCGTTGGCATCTAAAGGTGCCACTTCCACCTTTATGTTTAACTCATTCAGTTTGTTCAAGAGAATCTTTTTTTTTTATTTTTTTATGTACCACTAATATTTTTAGCCCAACCCCTCAAATATTGTCGCAGACGTCTAATTTTTTCCTGCCACTAGGGTGTGTTTTCTTGTTGCACACTATTCCAAACATCACTCACCATGTTAAAAAAGGCATCACGTAGCAACCAGCCCAGCTGTGGGTTGTTTGGTGACTCAGCGTCACCTGTGTTCATAAACAATCAAGTGTGGTCGGATATCTCTCTAGTTAGTGCTTGAACTGTAGTACGTGGAAATTTTAGTTCCCCTTCTGTGTAGGTCAATGATCTATCTAGCTTTTCAAAAGTTTGTTCTTGAAGGTTATTTGCCCACATGAATTGTCGCCCTGAAATTTCCAATTCTCTTAAATTAAAAAGCATTTGCTATTGCATTAAACAGAAATGGCCACCCGTCATTATTATTGGCATTATTCGTTTCATGTGGTCCGAAAAAAATATTAAAGTCACCATCTATTAGAATAGGTAAGGTTTCTTTAGTACATAGGACTAGCTCGGTTAGAAATGCCTCTTTGTACTGTTGTTGTGCCGCACCATACGCAGACACCAGCACCCATTGGAAGCCATCTTGTTTGTTTCTTACATTAAATTTTACAAAGTAGTCACCCTCAATTTCTCCGATATCAAATGTTAGAAGGTTAACCCCAACTAGGATGCCACCGGATCTACCGTGAGGAGCTCTATAGTGCTATAAAAAGTCCTTCCCACCACATAGGTTTTTGAGGAACTTTTCTGAGCAATCCTTCCTCCCAGTTTCCGATAGAGGAACAAATTCTAAACTTTTCTCCTTAACTAGATCAGAAATAAACTTAAATTTTTTTGGGTCCACTAACCCATTACAATTCCAAAAGATTCCTTTCATTAGGTACTCTTGCTGTGTTGTGAACCGCTGCTACTTTTCTTCTTCTTTTTAGCACTTGATTTTTTCTTCCTAGGAACAGCCTGTAGATCACATAGATCACTGCCAGTTCCCTCGCTTAAACCCTCGACCACATCACCACAAAATTGGTTCAGTGCAAGGATATTAATTTCATCATCAGTGTCCCCCTCATACTCTACGGAAGAAGCTATCTTGTTTTCAATAGAACTATTCAACATAGGTGCAACCTGTAACCTATTGCGCTCAATGTTAGATTCCTAATTGACTTACAAGTTCTAGAAGCTGAAGAGCCTAAACAAATCCCCACATGACTAATATTATTAACCACTACCTCATCAGAAAAAGAGATGAAGGAATCGATCTGAGCATTACCTTGTTTGTCGGTTTCCTCCAGATTCTTGCGCGCTTTAAGTCTGGCAGCTTTCTCAATTGAGTCTTGGTCAGCTGACACTGACATCGCGCTTCTTTTACTCTTGCGAGTTGGAGTTGCTGTAGCATTTGGTATAGGTGTGGGAGAGGGAGAATGCAAAGAGGTAGGCAACGAAGAATTTTTACGAACTTGCTTACTTGCTGAATTTCTGTTTGGAGTAGTGTGGGCTGGCTGCCGATAAAATGCCTCCGCCACCCAAGCTTTAGTGCTGTCCGCAACTCCAGTAGGCTTTAGAACCACTGTATGCCGAACTTTGCTGGGATCTGTACAACCAGAAAAGGCAGAAGCTGCAGCAGCCATCTTGGTAGTCGTTGCACTCCCCTTACCAGTAGCACTTCCTTCTTCCCCCAACTCTTTTCCCCCTGGGTGAGCATCTCCATTATTCTTTGCACTATTTTCTTTGTTTTCCTCTTCTAGCTGCTAATGTTTGTCTTTGTCGCCATCTTCTTTTGGCTGCTCATCCATATTAATCAGCAGGGGATTAGTTTCATCCCCGTCCTTCTCCATTCGGAATTGTCATCATGTAAGCCGAAGCCCAGCCGACCATGGCATCATATTGCGTCGTTGTCGTGATCAACGAATGCGAATGTCAATGATATCAGTCGCTGGGAAGGCCACCTGCATTGGTACCGCCATCGTGGTTGCAGCTAATGAACCCAGGCCTGTCTGTCACGGCATTTTGGGTGGTGGAGACCGTCTCCTAGCATGACATGTGTTGTTTAGAGAGGATCCAGCTAATGGCAACGTAGAAAAGGAACTCTGAATATTTGTCCTTTTGCAGATATCAACATTTGGGAGTGAGTTAACGATGACTTTACTACAGGGCAGTGATGTCTACATATTCTTGTTGGTGGAGAAGCAATTCCGTGAGTCGTCAAAGCATACATTTATATAAATAGATACATATGACGCGTCTCTATTCGTTATTCTGTACGTGTTGTATTCGGTATTCTGTACGTGTTGTAGTCGGGTCTCAGAAACTAAGGGGGTGGAACACCCTGTTAAAGTTTAACACCTATCACATCGGATGTTTGGATACTAATTAGGAGTACTAAACATAAACTAATTACAAAACTAATTGCACAGATGGAGTATAATTCGCGGACGAATCTATTAAGCCTAATTAGTCTATGATTTGACAATGTGGTGCTACAGTAGCCATTTGCTAATGATGGATTAATTAGACTTAATAGATTCGTCTCGCGAATTAGCACAAGATACTGCAATTAGTTTTATAATTAGCTCATGTTTAGTCCTCCTAATTAGTATCCGAACACCTGATGTGACACTGTTAAAGTTTAGCCCCTCGTATCCAAACAGCCCCTAAGTCAGATTTGTTTCCCAGACTGCTACAAAGAGAGAAAACGTAGAGGGAATGTGAACATCAAATGTCACGATCTATTTTTGTTGTAGTAGAATTAGGTTGGAAAAGGAGGCACCGGAAACTTAAGCCCAAACTGTGAGAGACGTACTCGATCTTGAATCGATCATCAGGCATAAAAACTCGAAACACTAAAATGTAGCACTGGAACCCCCAAGGCGTGAATAGCAAAACAAGCCCGCGGAAGTTCCAATATTTTTTATTACTCATCTTCTTTATACTTTGACCCAGCAGTATATATATAGTCAACAGCTGTTTCATGTTCCTCCCTAAGAACTATTTTTATCTAAAATTAGGCTGATGTTGTCAAGCTAGGGGTACATAAACACTTGTAGATTATTGATTCTGCAATTACATCATCCAAATTTGCCTTCAGCAAAGCATCAAGGAAGCAGACATCCTTGACATGCGGCTATCAGAATGAGATTCAAGTGCAGTGAACGTTGATTGGTGAGTTTTTTGTAGATTACCCATGATTACTAATGTGTTTTCGCTATTGTCGATCCTTCAGAATATTTATGACAACCAATAGTTCTATAGCAAAAAAAAGTACCCAAAACGTTGTTCTCAACCACATATCGCTAAATAGGAAAAGACTTCATTTCAATGCAGGGTCCTCGTAAGGTTGGTGGATCAATTATATCGTGAGCCACATACCATTTATTTGAACGTATACATTACTACAACTTATACCTGTATATTATATATTTGGTCACATGTTTTTTTAATTGTTAAACATTGAGAATATGAATACAAGAAACAGCTAGTCACGCCATAGCAAAGGAAAACATTGAACCGTTTTCCTTTCTGCACATGTTACCAGATAGATACCCCTCCGTTCCAACTTGGAGGTTGTTTTGATTTTTGTAGATTCATCTCTACAAGTAAGGTTTCTTCCTAGGTTTTCGTACGTCATGGTTATTTTGCAAAAAAGTTCCTCAACTTTTATGGAATCAACCCGCAGTTTAAATTCTGAAGAGAGGGAGGGCTCGGGTGGAAAAAGGAGGGGAGTGAGGGGGTTAAAGGGGAAAAAGCTTCTCCTTTCCTCAAAACAGAGAGGCGAAGGAGGGGAATTGGGCGCAGGCGGCGGCTGGAGTAGGGCACCCTGCCACTGCCCGTGCTGCCCCGCGCGCGGCCTCGGTGGCGAGGTCGGTTGGGCAATACGCAAGTACCAGAAGAGCACGGAGCTGCTGATCTGCAAGCTCCCCTACCAGCACCTCATCCGCGAGATCGTGCAAGACTTCAAGACAAACCTGCGATTCTAGTCCTCGGCCATGGTGGCGCTGCAGGAGGCCACAGAGGCGTACCTCGTGGGGCTGTTCGAGGACACCAACCTCCGCGCAATCCATGCCAAGCGCATCACCATCATGCCCAAGGACCTCCCACTACTGGAGAACTGAACTTCCATCCACCCCTTTTGTCCCGGTTAATATTTAGCCCGTGACTAGTCCTGGATCAAAAATGAGACACCGAAAGGACACTGACGGGAGGGACTTTAGGCCCGGTTGAAAAGATCTGATAGCGATGTCCCCTGCTTTCCGATTGAAAATTCCAACCATGACAAAAGACCCCCTTTTGTCACGGTTGGTAATTCCAACCGGGACAAAAGATTTATTCCCGGTTGAAATTACCAACCAGGATAAATGGAGGAGTTTTTGTCCCGGTTAGAATTTCCAACCGAGACAAAAGGAGAGTTTGAGCGCTAGATTTCACGCTGCTCTCTCTCCACCTCTTCTTTATTATCCTCCCAGGCAGCTCCTCCCCAACATTTATCTTCTTCCTCTCCTCATCCCCTCCACACCAGCGCTCCCCTCCTCCCTCTCCTCATCCTCCTCCAGCTCCCTCCTGCCGTCACTGCCCCCTCCCCTTCCCCCTCTGCTCGCCCCTCACTGGCAGCGAGGAGCAGCAGCAGGGCGAGGTGTGGGGCAGTGGCTAGCGCGGGCGATCATGGCGGCGGGCGTGGGCGGCACGAGCGGCGGTCAGCA
This sequence comes from Setaria viridis, assembly GCF_005286985.2. Classification (NCBI taxonomy): domain Eukaryota; kingdom Viridiplantae; phylum Streptophyta; class Magnoliopsida; order Poales; family Poaceae; genus Setaria; species Setaria viridis. The sequence goes on from NC_048264.2 coordinate 7,936,401, forward strand.
CGGGGCGCGAACGAGCCGCAGCGCGAGCGGTGGCCAGAGCGGGGCCTGGACGAGTGGCGGTGCGGCACGGGCCGGCACCAGCGGCCGAGTGGCAGCGGTCGCGGTGGCCGGCGCGGGCCGCGGACGAGCGGCGGTGGGCGCGGGCGGCCGAGCAGCGGCGGTCACGGCGGTTGGCACGGGGAAGGTGGAGGCGGAGGCCGGGCGCGGGGGAGGTGGAACCGAACCTTGACGGGCGCGGGCGGAGGTCAGGCCGGCGGCCGGCCGGCCGGCGGGCGTGGGTTTTTTTAATTTGTTTTCAAAATTTTTTAGTCCTGGTTGGTAATACCAACCGGGACTAAAGGAGGTCTTTAGTCCCAGGTCCGGGACTAAAGGACTCCCTTTTATTTCGAAAAATTTATCCCGAATGATCTTTCGGTAAATTTGAGGTCACCAACCGGGATAAAAACCAAGGTTTCCAGTTGTGTCTAGGTCGCCTGCCGCGTCAGGGGCGAGAGGGCTTGAGCGCGTGTGATGCTGCGTCTTCGTTGTAGTGCTAGAACTAGATGGGTGGTTCGTTTCTTGCCGTGCTATCTTGTAGTAATGTTCTGAATGTGTTGGTCTCACTTCAATGGAATGCGATTGCAAGTTTCTGAAATTTCTGAATGGCTCTGTTCTCGTGAGATATGCTGTCCGTTCCATGCCATCTGTTGTGATTAAAGTGTTGAGTTGCTGGAACGAATAGATCTGGTGTAGTCGCTTTTAGAAATGTGGGCCTGCAGAATTGATTTTGTGTCAAAAATGCTGTTGCATATCCCCCTTTTTGCTCTGAAGGCTAGAGTGTTGGAGATGCCCAAGAGGGCCTGGCCCAATTAGCAAGCTAATCACCGGTCACGAAAGGATTAACCTAAGGGCTAATTGCTTCCTGGCTGCCGCACGCCAGGCTCTAGCTGCCGCCAAGCTCCTGCCGTATGACTTGCCTCTCTGGTGCGCCGCCGCCGCCGCACGCACCTGCCTGGTGCACTGCTGCAGTTCCCCTCCCTGATCAAAGGTTGATCGCGGGGATCTCAAGTACGTGCCGTTGAGTGCTAGCATGCTTCGGTTCGTTGTCTCATCCCATACGTGTGGACTACCGTAGAGGTGTCGTTAGGTTGCACACTTCATCAGATCGTACAACTACCTCGACGTCGATCGGATCGACTACTCACGCTTCATCAAGACTTCTGCTGTGACGCGCGATGAGCGAAGGTATAATCTAAGATCATCTACTCGCAAGTGATCCTGTTTACGCGTTTATTTTATTGTGTGCTAGAGAGTAGCATGACGCGTTCCCTACCGCGTTTCCTAACATAGAGCTGGTGCCCTCAATTGCAGAATCAATGGCCTTAACTTTGCTCTTCATTCTCATGAGCTGCTGCTGCCGGTTGCTGCTTCAAAAACACAGAAAAGCAGTCCCTTCCTTAATGATTCTTGTCCAAATCCAAACATAAACTTGCCAATCGCCTTTAAACAAAGATGTACCTGGATCAACAAGCTACATGTGCTAGATAGGGCTTTGGTTTCATAGATCGAAAGATACAAGTCTCTGAACTTTGGGAAAAACACCAGTTACATTGAACCTTTAGAATTTGCTCCCGTCAGTTATCTCCAAAGCACCGAAAGGCCACCTTTTCTTGAGCACAGATCATCCAAATCTAATGACAAACTCTCCAAGTGCCTTTAACCAAACTTGTAGAGGTACTATAGGGCTGCAAGTTCTAGATAGAACTTTGCTCAAAAGATCTTTGGTTTGGAAGATTGAGAGCTCTGACTTTCGGCTAGGAACTGAACATTCCGGTTTCAATTTCAGAAATTTTCAATGCACTTCTAACAGTCTAAAATGCCCACCTTTCAAATTTTGAGCTCCATTTAAAATATTCAAACATTATTTCTTGTGAACAACAACTAGACACTATATCCTCGTAAACACATAATTAACCAAACACGCATACCAAGAGAGCATCAAACAATAAATATTTTGGTTTATTGTGTTCGAGAAATGAATAATTATTTCAGTATAAGGATATATGTTAACAGAAATGCAATAAATATATAGTGAGAGAGATAGAAAAAAACACCACGAGTTTTAAAAATTATTTCCTTCAACTCAAATACCCATTAAATTAAAATATTTTTTTATTCAAGCAAGAGAGAGCCTCGGATCACCACCGACGGGGGCTCTTTAGTCCTGGTGGGTAATATCGACGGGACTAAAAAACCCCTTTAGTCCCGGTTGTAAAGGCTAGTGGCCCTCGGGATGCTGCTCGCCTCGGCCGAGGGAGAGGGAGGAGGAGCTGGGGAGAGGGAGGAGAGAGAGAGGGAAGAGAGGAGGTGGGGGCCGGAGGGAGAAGGAGAGGAGGCTTGTGGGCGTTGGAATTAAGGAGAGGAGGCTTGGGCGCTGGAATTAAGCAGAGTGAGGAGAGAGGTGGCCATCAGAGGCTGATTTAACTCTCATGCTTGAATAAAAAAATATTTTAATTTAATGGGTATTTGAGTTGAAGGAAATTTATTTTCAATTAAATGTGTAGACATCCAATAAGTGAAATAAAAATTTAGTGATGGAAATAAAAAATGTCATTAGTTTGAAAAACACAATTGACCTTTTGCCGTAGCAACGTCACGTGCATTTTGCTAGTAGATATTATTATGGACCTAAATATACATTATATCTAGATGCATAATAATATCTATGAATCTTAAAAAGCTAAAATGACCTACAATTGGGAACGGAGGGAGTATTAGTTAACATTGACTATACTGCACGACAATAACAAATGGTTGGTGGACCAATAATTCTTTAGACATATCGACCTTACAAACATACATCAAGCTTTTACCATTTATATGGACATTAGATTGGAACAAATTGATGCAAGGAACATACAGTTTGATTTAAGTACGATGGATTCAATCCATTCGGAGAGTTCAATAGTGGTCATAGCACTTGGCATGTGACCTTATGTATGTTCAACCTTCCACCGTGGTTGTGCATGAAGCGGAAGTTCATTATGATGCCGATAACTATCCAAGGCCCAAAACAACCTGGCAACAACATTGATATTTACCTAAGACCGTTGGTTGATGAACTTCTACTATTATGGAAGGAATAAGGTGTATGTGTGTGGGACGAGGACAAAAAGGAGACATTTAATCTACGAGCATTGTTGTTCATAACCATCAACGATTGGCCAGCGCTTGGTAATCTGTCCGGACAGTCAAACAAGGGATTCCGAGCCTACACATATTGTTTAGATGATACTTGCAGCATGTATTAGAAGCACTGCAAGAAGGTCGTGTATACGGGCCATCATCGATTTCTTCCAGATAAGCACGCTCTAAGAAAGAAAGGGAAGCATTTTGAAGGGAAGGAAGAAGAAGGTAATAAGCCCCTTTACCGTAATGGTAAACGTATATTTTCTATGATAAAGGATGTGAGGGTAGTCTTTGGTAAGGGCTCTGGTAGCCAACCAATTCCGACCAATGAGGACGGACATGCACCCATGTGGAAGAAGAAATCTATATTTTGGGAGCTATATTGTTGGGAAGTCCTTGAGGTCCGTAATGCAATTGATGTGATGCACCTGATGAAAAATCTCTACGTGAACGTGCTTGGCTTCTTGGGTGTATATGGAAAGGTAAAGGATACACTTGAAGCACGTCGGGACCTGAAACTTATGAATCAACGAGATGACCTACATCCGGAAAAAAGAGATAATGTCATTACTTGCATCCTGCCAGTTACACTCTTAGTAAGGAAGATAAGGAAAGCATGTTTGAGTACTTGAATAGTATCAAGGTCCCATCGAGCTACTCCTCAAATATAAAGGCATTAATAAATTTGAAATAGAAGAAATTCATAAATCTAAAGGCCCATGACTGCCATCTCTTCATAACACAATTGTTGTCTGTTGCACTGAGGGGTATTCTTCCAGAAAATGTGAGAATGGCAATCGTGAAGCTATGTGCATTCCTCAACATGATTTCAATGAAGGCAATCCATCCAGACAATCTACGGAAGCTGCAGAATGACGTGGTGCAATGTCTTCTCAGTTTTGAGATGGTGTTTCCACTTTCCTTCTTTAATATCATGACCCACCTTGTAGTCCTCCTTGTTGAAGAGATTTTTGTTCTCGGTTCTGTATTTCTACACAATATGTTCCCTTTCGAGAGGTTTATGACAATTCTGAAGAAGTATGTTCATAGTCGTGCCCTTCCGGAAGGAAGCATTGCAAAGGGATATGGAACAGAGGAGATAATTGAGTTTTGTGTTGACTTTATGGATGACCTGAGTTCGATTGGAGTCCCTACATCACGCTATGAGGGGAGACTGAAGGGAAAGGGCACACTAGGGAGGAACGCTCAGATGGATATCGATGAGGAGACATTACGTAAAGCACACTTCACGGTCCTACTGAAATCATCCCTGGTCGCTCCATATATGGAGGAGCACATGGCTAATGTATGGTCCTCAAAACAAGGGAAGACTGAGGTCTAGATTACACGTCGTCACATTGAAACATTTGGCACTTGGTTATGGCATAAACTGATGGGTGATGACACCATTGAAGAACAACTAGCATGGTTGGCTAGGGGTCCATTTATGTCAGTATCAACATTCCAAGGATACAAGATAAATGGGTACACATTTTACACCAGATCCCAAGATCAAAAGATCACAAACCAAAATAGTGGTGTCTGTATCGATGCAATAGACAGCAATGGAAAAAAAGACAGACACTATGGTGTCATTGAGGAGATATGAGAACTCGACTATGGACCTTTGAAAATCCCTCAATTTTGATGCCAATGGGTGAAACTTAATGGAGGAGGCGTAATGACAGAGAACTATGGGATCACAATAGTGGACCTCAACAAGATTGGATACATAGATAAACCATTCATCCTAGCCAATGACGTGACTCAAGTTTTCTATGTGAAGGACATGGCAGCAAAGCAATAAGGAAGGCCGCTAATAGGTCAGGTGATCAGCCAAAGCACCATATTGTTCTTCCAGGGAAAAGAAAAATCGTTGGAGTTGAGGACAAGAATGATATTTCAAAAGATTATGATCAGTTCGATGATCTTCCTCCATTTTCATTTGAGGTTGACACAAGCGTCCTGTTAGCCAAAGAGGACACTCCATACTTACGCCGCAATCACAACCAAGGGACGTTCGTTAAGAGGAGGGTTATTAACCTTCCATTAGATGATGATGCATAATGTATTTGAACAATTATGTTGTGTTTTTTATTATCAACAAAGGCATTAATGTAATTGTGAATGGTTAGATCTTGTTTTTCCAAATACAATTCTCATGTGTTGTTTAACTTTTTTGTCCAGCTAAAATATTGTTTAACTGATTTTTGCACGGTTAAAATATTAAATATTTTGATTTTTTAAGCACCATTAAATATTAACACAATAAATTTACATACAATTAAACAAGAACATGATTAAGGGGTTGTTTGGATATGAGGTGCTAAACTTTAATAGTGTCACATCGGATGTTCAGATGCTAATTAGGAGGACTAAACATGAGCTAATTATAAAACTAATTGCAGAACTCTGTGCTAATTCGCGAGACGAATCTATTAAGTCTAATTAATCTATCATTAGCAAATGGTTACTGTAGGACCACATTGTCAAATTATGGACTAATTAGTCTTAATAGATCCATCTCGTGAATTATACTCCATCTGTGCAATCAGTTTTGTAATTAGCCTATGTTTAATACTCCTAATTAGCATCCAAACATCCGATGTGACAGGTATTAAACTTTAATAGGGTGTTTCCAAACACCCCCTAAGTCATGGTAAACATGTTAAGAACAGTAGAGGCACCATTCTTCTAAATTTTTGCATGGTCAAAAAATCTTTTTTTTTGAATTTTAAAGTGAATAGAAGTATTATGACCATTATATCCTATTACTAAGTTAAAATTAATAACTTTACCATGTTTGATATTGACCGCATCTGATATTTTTATAGTGTATATCTTATAAACATGAAGCTACCATTATTGTTACAATTTTTATGAATGTTATTAAGTTTACTATGTAATAAATTAATATAATAGAAATTGTAAAAGAAAGAAAAAAAATAAAAAGATGGGCGGGGAATTGAAAAAGGGTCATGCTGTGCTTCGTCCTCCTCCTCCCGATCCGCCGCCTCTCCGCCACCGCCGCCGCCGTCTGCCGCCTCCGTTGCCACCCCTCAACGTCGACGCCACCCCCCGCCGCCGCGCAACGCCGTCCTAGCTGGCCCCAACGGTGCCGCCCCATCCCGACACGACGCTGCCCCGCCTCTGACGCCGCCGCACCGACGCTGCCGCCCCACCCCACCCCCAACGCCGCCGCCCCGCCTGTGACAATGCCACCCCATCTCTGCCACCCTAACACTGCCTCCCCGTCGACCGCCGCCTACCCCGGTCGCCTCCCCGTGGGCCGCTGCCTACCCCGGCCACGTCCCCGCCGGCCTCCACCGGCGCCGCCCGACGCCGCCCCACCCCCAGCGCACGCACCCTACAGACTCGCGCTGACGTAAGCCTGCGGCCGCCGTGACGTCATTATTTAGTTTTTATAAGTGCTGGAAATCATGCCGTGACGTAGAAAAATTGTAGGAAATTTGTATTAGTGTTGGAAATCATGCTGTGATGTAGAAAAATAGCATGAAATTTGTATAAGTGTTGGAAATCATGCCATTTGTTTTTTTTATTGTCATAGTAGTAGAGAATAGGTAGAAATTATAGAAAATTGTTGGAGTAGCTAGAAATTATAGAAAATTGAAATACTTAGAAATTGAAATCATGCCATTTATTTTTTTAGAATTGATTCTTCCCATGAATTGAAATACTTAGAAATTACCAACAAATCTGCCGTGACGTCATTGTTATACAAAAATGTTGAAAATAGCTAGAAAATTATCGAATATTATAGAAAATTATCTAGAAATTGTTGGAAATCATGCCATTTATTTTTTTGTCATTCTATTTAAATGTTGTATAGTGTTAGAAATTTGTATAAGTGTTGGAGATTATCTATAAATGTTTTATAAGTGACGTCATTATTGTTTCATTCAATTTTTGTTGTTATTTTCTTGCAGTGTTTCATTCTATTTTTGTTGTCATTTTCTAGCAGCGTTTTATTCTTTTTTTGTATAAGTGACGTCATTCAATTCATTTTTCTATTTACTCATTTATTTATTTCAACCAATTGTATAAGTGTTTCATTCTTTTTGTGTCACCCTATTATATTATACCAGTTACAATGGCACGATCAGACGACGAGCGTGACCCTCAAACGGCAGAGGAGCTCCTATATCGGATAATTGCTGAAGGTGGCAATCAAGCAAATGAAAAGATCGATCATAGCCAGGCTGACATCTACCTCAACCTGGTTGGTGATGGCATCGAGGAGCAATCAATTGCCGAGGGAGGCAATGTGGAGCAACCAGATGCCGAGGGAGGCAATGTTGAGCAACAAGGCGAGGTATAACAAGTATTATACGTAAACATTATTTGAATTCTCTTCTTATCAAAAGAAACATCATCACGCAACATTTCAATTGTCATTTTTCAGCCCTCTGGATCAAGCAAAAGGCCTCAAAAGAAACGAGGCAAGAATAAGAAGGCCGAGGGCCGTATCATCGTCACAGAAATTGCTGAAGATGGTGAACCAATTGCTCCTGCCAAAGCTAAGACAAAGTTGGTGGATCATATTGGGTTCCTTGTTAGAGATAACATCCCAATCGGCTTTCAGAATTGGAAAAAAACCTGACATAGTCCCGATCAGCACAAACCCACTCCTTTACGTACCTAACCGAGAGAAGGCTATGGTATGGGAAGAAGTAAAACAAAACTTTAGGTTCGAAAATGTAGACGAAGCCAAAGTGAAAGAATGGGGCTTGAAGAAGGGTGCGATTGCATTTTAGACGTACAAGAAAACCTTGACCAAGGAGTACATAAAGAAGGGGCTTGCACCTGATTTAAATAAGCATCCGAAGATAAGGGATCACTGGGATTCCTTTGTATAGTTCAAGGAGTCGAGCAGTAGCCAGTTGTCAACTCAAACCAACACCGGCAATGCCCAACAGAAGCGATACTTCCATCATCTTAGGATTGGAGGTTACAAGTCTACGACCGCGAAATGGCAAAGGATGGAAGATGACCTAATTGCTAGGGGAATAGTACCATATACTCTCGAATGGCCTGAGTGAGAAAAAAATTGGTTTTATGCTCATGGCGGCAGGCTCAATTCTAAAGATGGATCAATTATCATCAGAAATGAAATAAGAGAAGCGGCTACTAGACTTGATGACTTCGTGAAAAAAACAGCTGATGGATCCTTCGTGCCTGATCGAGAGAGGGACAAGCTGACAATGGCACTTCAAAATCCTGAACACCCTGTATGATACCGAGGCAAAGGACATATTCTGTTTCTAGTATGCGTTTTGTGAGAACATTGAATCATATAGAAGTCGCCAGAGAAGCAAGGCCAACCAAGCACGACAGTTGTGAGAGCTGCAACAACAAGTAGTAGCATCTAAGGTAAGAATAGAGGAAATAATAGATGAGCATGTGGCCATAGCTCTGAGCAAACAAGCCAGTCAACAAGCAGCTGCTGCACCATCAGGGCTACATGTCAACGTAAGCCCGACTCAGCGTCGAAGCAGTGTCACTTCAACGGAAGCCGCAACTGGAGGATCCACTGACATCATTGAGGAACACCACCTCGTGGACGACATCACAAGGAGAGCCTCTTGTGAGCTTTTTACTCCCGTGAGAAACAAGCTCATAGTGGTGGCTTATGGTGTGGCTAAGCAACCAATGCAAGGCCAAACACTACATGGCATCGAGACTCAAGCTTGCTATGCCAAGGTTGGGGTGGACCGAGTGGCCGACGATTGGGAGGACTTGGAACTGGAGATCCCTAGAGGTGACGGGGAAAAGAACTAGGAGAAGCTATCCATGGTTGGATTAAGTGGCCCAAGGGCTACATAAGGATTACGCAGTCGAATCCCCCCACCTTGGGTGCATCTCCTCAAGGCTCAAGGGCACGATCACTTACGCCATCTGCCAGTGCACCCTCTCCACTACCAGACAAGTCTCCTAGCATGAGTCCAGCACCAGAAAGGAATCCAAGCATAACTCCAACTCCCCCTCCTATGAAGAAGTATTCAGTTCCTCCTCCACCTCCACCTTCTAAGAAGAAGCAGAAGAAGCAGAAGGAGAATGCACCAGCTGAGAAATTACCGTATGATATGATAGATGAGGAATGTACGGCTGTAGCGGCTGCTAAGCATGAAAAATGGAAAGAGGCTTGTAAAGAAGCAAGAAGGAAGAAACAGAATTCGGAGCCACCACTGGATAAGCATAAGGTTCGGTCTTTCATCAGAAAAATGGAGGCGGAGCAAAGGAAAAAGCTAGAAAAACCTCCTCTATCTGATTACGATAGGCAAATAACAAAGTAGGCAGCTCATAAGAGGAAGAAAAGTGGGAAATCTATTTCTCAACTCAGAGAGCAATCCAACCAATTGGTTGCCCCGCTTGTGGTACTTTCTGAGTTTGACAAAAACCTGGTTGAATTCGCTAAAAATACAAATCTGACAGTGGCACAACTTCAAGGGGAGGATGACATCCCAACGCTCCATGTGCCTGTTAAATGGAAATATGAGTATGGTATATTTCCGAAGTTTGTGAAATATCTGCCAACGAAGATGTACAAGCTGCACCAATGGTACAAGCAGGCTACATCAAATGGTTATGTTGCGATGGAAGTTCGGGTTGGTGATCAACATTACTTCCACGGTGATGATATCATAATGGTGGACCTAGACGAACTGTACATGCTATACAATCAAGATGCACTAGACAAGTCACTAATCAGTAGCTGGGTCCTGTAAGTCTTTAGTATATTCCTCTAACTTCAAAATCCTCGCTCTAGTCAATTTTCGATATCTTAACTCCTATTTGATTTTGCAATGTGCAGTATGGAGATGCAATATTGTCGTAGTATGGGATACCATGATGTAGGCTTCATGGACCCCTTCAATTATTTTTCAGGATAATCTAAGGGATAAACCAAAATGGACCTTGAAGAATATATTTAAGTTCCTCGACAAGCATTAGGACAAGATGCGCATATTACTACTGTGGAACTTCGAGTGAGCATTTTTCCCATCTCTTTCTTTTCCGAACTAGCACTTAAACATAATACTAACTATCTTCAATTTGGATGTACAGGTACCATTGGGTACTCATTATTATTATCCCTGATTAGAGCTTAGTGACTGTCTGGGACTCTTTGAGGAAACCAAAAGGAAAATTCGATAACACCATGAACACTCTGAACAAATGCTGGACTCGATGGCGTCGGACTCACAAGGGTGATTTCAAGGAGCAACTCGATTTGCATACACATTTCCCGGTATATGTTGAATTTTCACATCTCGTGACACTTCTTTTAACACAACAAATATTTCATAATTTTTTTTCCATATATATAGTGTGCGAGACAGCAGGAGGGTACTCATTTATGCGGATACTACGTTTATGACTCATCCACGAATTTGTGGGTCCGAAACGTATCACCGAACAAGAAATAACCGTACGTATACAAAATTAATTTGCTTGTACTTCAAAAACCAAATTAGGTGTATATATGTAGAATATTAAATTAAGTATTTCAATTCGGATACTTATACTTCAAAAACCAATTCAAGTGTATATACTTAGAAAAATTAGATTAAGTATTTCAATTCATATGCTTATACTTCAAAAAAAGTTTCAATTGTTCAACAAATTTAGATTAAGTATTTCTAATTCATTTGGCAATGACACAGATGATGAACAGGAAGGAAAAACTTCTCGACACCGAAGTTTTCAGGGCAATACAAGATCAACTATGTGGATTTCTTCTGGACGAGGTCGCAAATTTTGCGGGCGAGTTTCATAATTTAAGATCTAATCTAGTGCACAAAGCGGACTCGAGTTCAGATTAGTAATTAAATACGATATGTGTATGCACAATATGTATATATATATAATATTATCTCAAATGTTATAAATAGAACTTTCCATGAATTAGCATATTAGAACGTAAAGGAAACAAATACAAAATATAGACTAAAAAACAGAAATAAGAAAAGAAAAGAAAAAAACTTAGTACCGGTTGGGGATACCACCAACCGGTACTAACGAGAGCACCTCCCCGCATGGCGTGGGAAGCTCTTTAGTACCGGTTGGTATCCCTAACCGGTACTAAAGAGTACATTTTAGTACCGGTTATTTGAACCAGAACTAAAGGGTCCCCCTCTAGTACCGATTGGCTAATACCGGTTGCACAACCGGTACTAGAGGGGGGTTATAAACCGGTATTGGATGTCATTTTTCCAGTAGTGTACCATGGGCTAGCTCGCTGAAGTGCCAAACTGGACGCTGAAATAAGCAGAGGCAGAAACCAGTGGATGGCTAGGTAGCGCCGGCCGGTGATTGATCTCTCTCACACAACGACTGAAGAGTCTCCCTGGATGGGAACCTGCTGAGGCCAGTGGCGAACTGTGTCGTGGTACACATACTAGCTTTGTTTAGGTCTTCGTCTGGAACACAAAGTGTGTAAATCTATGGAGAGACGCCATTTTGAACAGAAAGATACGCTCACAGTTTTAGCACCATGGACTCGCTCAGATCGAGCTAGCAGCACGCTAAGCTTTTCTCTGCTTCTTTCCAGCGTCAAGATAGGCACTTCAGCGAGCAGCCCACGGTAGAATTTCCCGGTATGGAGCCCAACCAGATCAAGTCCTCCTATGTGCTCTGCAGTACGCATTGCACGCCGCTTATTATTCCGGTCCTAGCATGTATGTTCAGGTTTTAATAGAAAAAAATCATTTTTAACCTTTCAGGTTTTACGAAAAAAAGTTCATTTTTGACCATTGATTATTGAATTATCACCGGAGTCCGATTTTGACCATCAAGTTTCGTCAAAAAATAATCTATTTATTAAGAGATGCCATCTTGAACAGAAAGATACTCTCACACTTTTGACACCATAGACTCGCTCAGATGAAGCTATCAGCACGCCAAGCTTTTCTCTGCTTCTTTCCAACGTCCAGATCAGCACTTCAACGAGCCAGCCCACGGTAGAATTTCCCGGTACGGAGCCCAACCAGTACAGATCAATTCCACATCTGTGCTCTGCATTCCGCATTGCACGCTGCTTATTAGTACGGTCGTAACATGTAGGTTCAGGTTTTTATAGAAAATAAATCATTTTTGACCATTCAGGTTTTTATGAAAAAAAGTTCATTTTCTACCATTGATTATTGAATTATCACCAGAGTCCGATTTTGACCATCAAGTTTTATCAAAAATAATCTATTTATTCAGAGAAAAAAGATACGCTCACACTTTTAGGACCATGGACTTGCTCAGATTGAGCTAGCAGCACGCTAAGCTTTTCTCTGCTTCTTTCCAGCGTCCAGATTGGCACTTCAGCGAGCCAGCCCACGGTAGAATTTCCTGGTACGGAGCCCAACCAGTACAGATCAAGTCCTGAGCTGTGCTCTGCATTCCGCATTGCACGCCGCTTATTAGTCCGGTCCTAGCATGTATGTTCAGGTTTTTATAGAAAATAAATCATTTTTGATCAATCAGTTTTTTATGAAAAAAGTTCATTTTTGACCATTGATTATTGAATTACCACCGGAGTCTGATTTTGACCATCAAGTTTTGTCAAAAAAATAATCTATTTATTAAGAGACGCCATCTTGAACAGAAAGATACACTCACACTTTTGGTACCATGGATTCGCTCAGATGGACCTAGCAGCACGCTAAGCTTTTCTATGCTTCTTTCCAGCGTCCAGTTCGGCACTTCAGCGAACCAGCCCACGGTAGAATTCCCCGGTACGGAGGTTGGCGGTAGAATTTCCCGGTACGGAGCCCAACGAGTACCGATCAAGTCCTCACCTGTGCTCTGCATTCCGCATTGCACGCCGTCCGGTCCTAGCATTTATGTTCAGATTTTTATATAAAATAAATCATTTTTGACCTTTCAGGTTTTTATGAAAAAAAGTTCATTTTTGGCCATTGATTATTGAATTATCACCAGAGTCCGATTTTGACCATCAAATTTTATCAAAAAATAATCTATTTATTAAGAGCGTCATTAAAAATAATCTATTTATTAAGAGCGTCATTTTGAACAGAAAGATACGCTCACACTTTTGGCACCATGGACTAGCTAGCAGCATGCTAAGCTTTTCTCTGCCTCTTTCCAACGTCCAGTTCGGCACTTCAGCGAGCCAGCCCACGGTAGAATTTCCTGGTACGGAGCCCACCCGCATTGCACGCCGCTTATTAGTCCCGTCCTAGATGTATGTTCAGGTTTTTATAGAAAATAAATCATTTTTTACCATTCAGGTTTTTATAAAAAAAGTTCATATTTGACCATTGATTATTGAATTATCACCTGAATCTGATTTTGACGATCAAGTTTTGTCAAAAAATAATCTATTTATTAAGAGACGCCATCTTAAACAGAAAGATACGCTCACACTTTTGACAATATGGACTCGCTCAGATGGAGCTAGCAGCACGCTAAGCTTTTCATTGAAGAAAGGCAAGTGTCCCTAACCATCCTTCTACCTATACTTTGTTTATAATACCATGATAATTTTTAATCAGAACTTGGAGCGACCACCCAGGAAAACAGTGCTACCACAGGACTAAATGGCTCTGGTCTTGGCTGAGTAATTAGAAACTCTAGTCTAGGGTAATCTTACCGAAAGGGCAAGAGGGAAGGCGCTGATGGGGTATAGCACTCGCTCTCTTGGGACGTGGGCTTTGCTAAGACACTGTACCCATTAGGGGACTGTTATGCTCTGTTTCGACCTGAAAGCTTAGCGGGTTACCACTTACTAGCGAATCTTTGTAAAGGTCTCGTAGCGTCCCGATGCAATCACACCTCGGAAGTGTGGTATGGTGCTTGGCCAGCACCGCATGGTTGGGTCCAAAGTTCTTCTGAACTTTGACGCGACTTGTGGGTAAAGATGTGCCACCTCTGCAGAGTGTAAAACTGATATATCAGTCGTGCTCACGGTTAAGAGCGGCTTGGACCCTCACATGATTAACTAAATTTGAAGATAGACTTAAATCGTTATTCTGGTTATTTCTAGTGGCCTTGCTGAGTACCAACCATAAGTGTACTCACCCTTGCTTACTGCTGCTCAGAAGAAGGTGTGTGGAGTATTCCGAAGATGATGCTGAGTTCTAAGCGTACGCAACCCCCAGTCGATTGCCTGTGAAGTTTGGAGCCCCTGTTTCCGAAATTAAGCTGTATATCTCTGATGGTTTCGTAAGTCTTTTTTTTATCTTTTTACATGATAACTGTTGTTCACTTATGATGTCACTATGTATAAAACTTGATCGTGACATACGGTTGGTCACACATCTCGCCTCCACGGCCGTAACGCCATCATCCCAGCACCACAACGATCGACCTCGTTAGCTTGCCGTGCGTGCGAGTCCATCTCGCGGCGCGGCGCAGCGTTGGTCGCCCCAGTCGATCGACACCGACAGCGACCCCTTTGTGGTTGTGGTGTGGTCGCCGCGCCGCGATAAAACACGCCTAGAAGGCCAGAATCGATGATACCCCCCTCGCCAAATTTTCCACACGCCCCGAATGGAGCGCAGCGATCGAAAACCGTAAGCCGCGCAAACCACCGGCCACGGCCCGCACGGCCAAGGAACACGTCGTTCTCCTCCAGTCTCCCACCCCGCACCACGCGCCGGCGCCGCGCGCGCGCGCCTATTTCTAGCTCGCCTCCTTCCGCCTCGCCGCCACGGAGTCCTCACCTCGACACACTCGAACACACCTCTGTTCCGGAAGCAGGGACAAGCAAAGCAAAGCTCTCACAAAGTCCCAAGCGAGGAGCACGGCGCAGCGGGGGCATGCTGACGCTGCACCCGAGGGCGGTGGCGGGCGTCGCCGCGGAGGCGGCGGCGCCCGAGGACGGCCATGACGAGGGCCGCGCCTGCTACTGCGTCGTGGCGGCCTGCGTCTCGCTGCTGCTCTTCGTCGTGCTGGCCGCTGCCACGGCCAGCGTCGCCAAGGCTTGCGCCGTATCCGGCGCGGCCGTGCTCCTGCTCGGCCTCGCCGGCTGCCTCGCGCCCTCGTAGGACGGTGTTAAAGCGGCGGCGCGGCAGCAGGCTCCCGCTGCGCCCGTGCGGCTGGTGGTGCACCACCGCTGCGCCGCGTGCGGGCTGCCGGACGCCGCCATCGGCGTGCTCCCGACGTTCGCGTAGGAGCCGCCGCCGCCGCCGCCCGCGGCGGCGGCGACGACAAGCCGCGCCGCAGCAGCTCCGTGCTGCTCTGCGCGGTGTGCCTGGAGGACGTGCGGGCCGGCGAGGTGGTGCGCCAGCTCCCGGCGTGCCGCCACCTCTTCCACGGCGACTGCGTCGACGCCTGGCTGCGCGCGCACCGGACCTGCCCGCTCTGCCGCTGCGACCTCTCCCCGCCGAACGTCACCTCGAAGGCTGTCGCCCCTCCCCCGGCCGCCGCCGCCGCCGCCGCCGTCACGGTGGGGTCCTCGCCCGACGGCCTGCCGCCGGTGTGAGGACTCGATCGTCACCAGTTCACCGGAATCTGGGCGGCGCATCCGTGATTCCTACTGTACATTCATGATCTCAAACACAGCATAAAACAGACTTTTAGGTTGATGGTATAGTGTTCACTGTCGCTGATGTGTAATTCTTCATTGCGACACATGACCAAGCAAAGATTTGATTTCGAAAGCGCAGAAGATAGCCAGCCAGCCGTGCGTCGCCGGACACGACCGCGAGAAATCGAGTGGCTGGCTCCAAACCTCTCGCCTGACGCTTCTTCCAGTTGCGAAAGATAAGGAGCATCTAGCCGATGGAGACCGGTACCGGATAGTACGGAGCGTGGAGCTCGACGTGCTTGAAATCGGCCGCTACCAGACAACCCGGTCGCTCACGTCAGTTGCAGCTTAACTGATGTTAGTGTGGAGCATACACCACGGGAGTGTGGGAATGTTGTCGCACAGGCCAATTACAGTTTGGAGTGTATGGAACAAGAAGAAACGTCCGTGTTTCCCAGGCAACTGAAGCTTTTGGGCCGTTGGGATTAGCTAGGTTTAGGTGAGATGAAGACATCATTTCATTGTTGGCTTATATGTGTTGTTGATCGCTCAGAGACTCGATCCTGGATTGATTGGAACTGGGGAGGTTTGGACCCATCTTTTTCTTTCTTTCTTTCCTTTGCTTCGCTTGGTTTCAGGGCAGACGGGAATGATGACGCTCGATTAACAACAGATAACTTAAAGATCTATACATTGAGATACTTTTGTTGCGTGAGATTTGCGTCGTCAGTGATGATCTTCTGCTCTAGACACCGGTCACGAGCAGTGGAGGACATGCTGCGGGTAGCATCTCGGTGTAGAGGGCATCCAAAAATAGAGTGATTAGCGTGACGGCAGCAAGAAAGCCGCTAGAAACCGAGGTATGCGGTCCCGCAAGGTAAGGGCTGAGGTGTTTGATTTGAGAAATGAGATAGTCCATCACTTCATCAATGTCTCACTCACTTTTTTTTAGTTTGCGGAAAGAAATGACTTGATCCTGCACCACATCATTCCTCCCAGAATAATAATTAGTGCCAGACCGAATTTGAGGAATGGAGTTTGGACTCATGATGCACCACGTCATCTAGAATGAGATGGTTTCTCAAACCGAACAATCCTGAGATGAAACACACCTTGAACTATGGGAAACCTCAAATTTGCCGAGTATTTTTTTTGCCGAGTGTTTTTTTTCGAACACTCAGCAAACAAGCTCTTTGTCGAGTGCCGGGCTAAAAACACTCGGCAAAGAAAAAACACTCAGCAAACGAGGAACTTTGCCGAGTGTCAAAAAAAACACTCGGCAAAGAGGCGGTTTTTCTCTTTTCACCTTGAAATTTTTTCTACTCCCCACATACAACATGTGGTACTCCCTGTTAAAATTTGGTACATTTTTTAATTTGTTTGCTATATTTATTTAATTAATTGTATTTCAAGAAAAAATTTGGTATAAGTCAAATTTGAACCGCAAGTGATTCAAATTATAGAATAAAATGAGTAGAAAAATGATATTCATGTTATTTGGTCCAATTTGAGACTTGACCCGTGAAATGAAAAGAAATTTTGAACATCTTGTTCAGGAAACACGACCACGAATGTGTGGCAGTGGTATTTTTAAATTGTAAAAAAAACAGCAAAGGCTGAAAATCATGAGATTTGTCATGATGTGATGGTATCATACGTGGAGGTTGTGGAAAAAAATTGAGAAGGTTTTGCACGTTTCATCACGTACGATGTTTACAAACCGAAGAATCTCAGAAGAAGAATAGTAACGTTGAGAAGGATTCGATAAGATTTGGAGTCAAAGTGACGGTCGAGTTTTGATTTGACTACAAAACTTTTTGTATAGTCAATAGAGAATATATATTATTTTATGTGAATTTTTGGTAATTTTTTGGAACTGTTAGATAATTTTTGAATTTTTTTTAAAATAGCTTTGCCGAGTGTCCTAGGTTAGACACTCGGCAAAGCAACCCTTTAACGAGTGTCACACCTAGGACACTCGGTGATTTTTTTTTGTTTCCACACCGCCCCCAGGACATAGTCCCAACGACCCCAGCACCCCACCCGGCCCCCTCCGCAACCCCCATCCGCCCCCTCGTCTTCCTCCGCAACCCCTACCCGCGCGTCCCCTCGTCTTCCTCCTCCACCCCCACCCGCCCCCCACCTTCCTCTCCCTGTCACTGCCGCCCGGCATCCGGCGCCGACCCCCGCCGCCGCCCCTTCCCTCCCTCCCTCTCCTTCCCCAGCTCCCTCCCCTCCGGCTGGATCCGCGCCGTCCTTCCCCGGCTCCCTCCCCTCCGGCTGGATCCGCGCCCCCTTCTTCCCCTACGGCGCGGATCCGGCAGCCCCCAGCTCTCTCCCCTCCGGATCTGGGGCGGGCCAGGGGCGGCACGGGCCACGGAGCTGTCCAGGAGCTCCGGGAGGTTTCCGCGGCAGCTCCGGGTGGTGTCAGCGGCGGGCTTCCCCCCACCTCCCCAGATTCTAGTGGCGGCGTGGTATTGGTGGTAGCGGCGGGGCCGTGGATGGCGGCAGCGGCGGGGGCTGGTGGCGCGGCGGCGGCGCTGTTGGTGGATGGCGGCAGGCTTCGTGGCGTGGCGGCGGGAGAAAAGGGTGGCAGCCTGGTGGCGGCGGGAGGCAAGGGTGGCGGCGGCTGGCGGTGGCGCTAGCTTGTTTTTTTTATTTTTTCCAAAAAATCTTTGCCGAGTGTTTTTTGCCACTCGGGAAAACTTTTACCGAGTGCCCAACAAAAACACTCGGCAAAGTCTGTTTGCCGTCACTTATTTTGCCGTGTGCCGTTTGCCGAGTCAGCAAACGGTTCGCCGAGTGTTTTTTGCCGGGCACTCGGCAATTTTCGTGTGTCCCGGAGCCGGTTGCCTTCATATCGTGACCGTCATTAGTAATGTGTCGCTGAAAAATGTGTGTTTTCAGTTGCCTATTGATAGCGTTGCCCTCATTAGTAATCGACTTCATCGGCCGGTACGACCTGGTTTGAATAAAACTATACTCCTACCTATAAAAAACTGTGGAAGTGGAACAGATGAAAATCGACTTGGTCAGTCAGTGTCCATTACAGATATTTTGCAGCTTGTCTCAGTCAGTACTCAGTAGTGTTCACGGGTTCTTTTCAAATCGCAATTCACTGTGTGGAAAAGGCGGTGACGACCTGGCAGAGTTTGCAAGATCGCTAGCATAATAATTGCATTATCGTTGACAAAATACGCTACGTATATATACAGCCAGCAGAACAGCACACTAGCACAACTATATTTAATTAAAACCCAAAAAAGTATGTGCAAACCTATCCTTGAAGTTGAAACTACCCTGTATACAGCCGCCGTGGCACGGCGCACCCGCACCCCCCTGCCGGAGCTACACCGGCGGCAGCGGCGGCGGCTCGGTCGACGGCTGCTGCACGGGCCCCTCGGGCGGTTCTTTGCCTCCCTTCTTCTGCGGCACGACATGGCACCTGCACACGGGGCACGTCGCGTGCGAGTCGAGCCACATGTCGATGCAGCCGACGTGGAACGCGTGCGCGCACGCCGGCAGCCACCGCGCCGCCTCCCCGGCCTTCATCGCCTCGAGGCACACCGCGCAGTCGCTGACGGGCGCGCCCGCGGCCGCCGGCTCGTACGGGAACGCCGGGGCGACCGCCGCGATGGCGGCCGCCGAGAGCCCGCCCCGGCTGAGCCGCGCCTCCTCGTCGTCGCTGGCGGCCCGGGCGGCGAAGGTGCGGGACGCGCAGGAGAGCACGAAGAGGAGCGCGCAGTACATGGCAAGCGCGACCCACAGGTACCGGACGAACGCGGCCAGGATGACGAGGAGGAGCAGCACCGGGTACGACGCGAGCACCAGCGCGCTCCGCTGCGCCGCCATGGAGTCGCCGAAGACCTGCTGCGCGCGCCACGGGTACTCCTCCGCCGCCGCTGACATCGCTGGGATTCTGGCTGTACCTATTGGGTTAGCAGGTGGCTGCTGTCGTGCGGTGTGTGTGCGAGCATTGGCGCCATCCGCGAGAGGTTTTAATCTGCCCGGCGGCCAAGGGCCAACCGGATAATGCCGTCCAATTCCTGGACGGCAGCAGGCAGCTGCAACTAGACAGGCGGCATTCGAGACTTCTGCGAGAGTTGCTTTCCCGGGCAGGCGAGTCATTGGATTTTTGTGTGATCTCGAGCAATATACAATCGAGCAGCGCCAACTCGGGTCAATGCTTGTCTCGGCAAGAAAAGGGCTTCGTGGAGGAGGCGCGACCTGCTAAGATATTGCGTTGATAGTAGTAAGTCTGACGTGACCCACTGCGTGCAAGGTGCAACTCATGACAGTTCATGGACCGAGACACAGAAGGATTATGATATTGGTCGCGGTATGATCCATCCATATCCTGACGAGACCGGACAAGATGTGCAGCCTGATTTTCTACGACGGAACCATATCTGACATGATTTTGTTGGGGGGTGAGAATTGGTATTAAGTTTCTGAAAACATGCTGCTTGTCCAAAGTCCAGACACGACGTCGCTTCTGTATCATTTGTTAATTCAAGTGGCTCGAGACAGAGACCAAGCCTAGTGAGGAGATGGAAAAGGGGAAAGAAAATGTGCGAGAATTCAGAGAACGCCGCAGTCACAATGTGCGTGGACATTGATCCGGTCCAATACGATTGAAAGCATGTGTATTTAAATCTCTAGACAAGAGCGCTGCAGCAGTCTCAGACCCCGTTTGGTAGGATTTATCTTAGCTTCGGCTTCATCTGTTTTATGTAAAATGAGGCACTGAAGCGTGAAGCTATTTTGTAAGTCGAAGTTAAAATAAACTAGAAACTAGGTGAAACCACTATTTTTATCTTCGTCGGCTTTAGCTTCATCAATAAAGCTGTGTTGGGAGAAGCCCTCCCAAATGAGACCTCAAAATCGATCAGAAACGAACGATTACGATCCAAGAGAGGATGGAAGGTTAGTCGCCTACTGATGGGAGGTTAAGTAGTACCCGCAAGGGATGCCGGGTGAGGTGAACGTTCTGGCGACCGGTGAGAGCTGGGCGTACAATAAACCGGAGGAATGGTCACGGCTCATGCTTGTGTTTTCACTGATAATGGTAGTTCCCCTCACCCTAAACTTTTTTTTTTTGCTTCTATGGTGTGCGTCAGCAGGAGATTGACATCGAAGATGATTCTTTTTGGCATATAGTTTATATTCTCATTTTTTCTTTTATGTATGTATGAGAGCGATGACACCTTCACCTTCCACCGTAAACTCAATTAACCATGGGTGTGTTTACAGTGTAATTTTGCTGCTTGATTTATTTAAATGGCCAAATTATTCAGTTGCTGGCGGTTAACTTGATCAACGGATTGTTGTTTAATAATTGGCAGGATCCACAGTCTTGTTTTAGAATTGGAGATCGTCGAGTGCAGCAAAATAATTCACGAAGGCCAAACAAGTATATTTGTGCAGAGCTTTGCATGGTTGAATGCCCTGATCATGGAAGGAGAGATTACGCATGCATAAAGGGTTGTAAATGAAGCAACTCATATGAAGATTTCCATTATGGTGTGATTAGGATGTGGCCGAAATTTTTTATTGTTGCATTGTAAACCAACGTGTACAAGATTATGGTCTAGTGCGGTCACGTTGTAGATTTAACAGGATAGAACATTGTATATATGGTAACCGAATTAAACTGGTCAAGTCTTATTCAGTATAAGCCAGAGTCTTGTCCATATACGTGAAGTGCCTTATAAATACTAGAGTCTGGGGCGCACCTCCGGCGCGCCAATTTTCTGACCAAATTTTCATTAAAAGGATTGATGTTCATGTATTAGCGTCAAGAGCGTGATATGTCTTAAAAAAATAAAATTAGTGGTACTAATCAGGCAGCTGCATGCGCTAATGTTTAGGTCTTTATGTTTTGATGTGATGGGAGAAATTATGATTTTAATAATGATGATTAATGTCTGCATCCGATAGTATAAGCATTAACTTTGAAGGAGTTGCGTAATTAATTCTATATATTCATCAGTGCGGAGGTAAGAGATTGGAATTGGAGTCGAGCAGGATAATTGTATAGTAATCACAATCACGTTGCCTTTGCTCATATGGAAAAGTAAACCAGCTACTGAAATAAGTGATATAGTAACATAGTACATAATTACATAGTAGTGGTAGAGGACGAGTATTAAAATAAATAAACACATCTAACAGCAATGCTTGTTGACTAAGTGGACAAACTGGTCAGTAAACATCTCAAGAGTAGATTGTGGAGGAGTATTTCCTGTGTATGTAAGTGTGACGGTGTTCGAAGTAGTAGTATTGCCTGTATTTGGAGAAATTGCAAGAGGAAGTACGTTGCTATAGTCGGCGGATAGCTCTGTGATCTTAGCGATGAAGTTGTGATGTTGATTTTCTATCTTTTTCAAGCGTTTCATTTGAGCGACACATGCGTCCTCAAAAATCCATGCTCAAGACATAGCTGATTCCTTCACTTTCTGTGTCTTCAATAGGTTGGCATGGTTGTGATAGACCAAAGTCAATTTCCCTTCGCTTGTGATACTGTGAATGGCATCATCATAGGTTGATTCTATTGCTCCGCCTACGGTATATACGAAATCGCTGTAGTAAGTTGCTTTCTTATTATGCGGAGGAGGTGTTCGCTGCGTTGGCATAATAGTAATGGAGGCAGTGAAGATAGAATTACTCATTTTTCTCACATCTGTTCTAGATACATAAAGATGTAGGTCTTGCGCAATTTGATCGAAAAATAGCTTCTTTGGTATCTAAACAGACAACATAGTTTTGTGACATTTAAAGTAGTTCCTTAGCTTTCATGTTGGAGTGGTAGGGATTTGATGCGTTGTACAAAGGAAGAAATGATTTGAACAATGGAAAATTCATAACTACGCTTTTGGTTGTGATAACGCCTTCGTGTTTACTTCATTCTTAAAGTGGTTACCATGTGGAAAGGTCGTAGCTTGAAGAGATGAAAGTGCTTTGCATCTTGGATAGCTATTTATATAAGATAGTCCTAGTTAAAAACACCTGTAGGCAAAGGTGAACATGTATGAAATGTCGTGGCAGCTAATCTTCTTGTCATGTATTCATCGTGTCATGCAAGTGCTGCGCATGGAAGTTGTGTTTATCTGTGTGTCTATGACTTGTATATGTGTGATATCCTTCAATCGACAATGTGGTTTCCACGTATTGGGCTAGGACTGGCCCATTAGTTTCAAAAATCCCAGCAGTTGGTGTAGCAAAGAAACATGAGGTCACCAGTAGCTTCCACCGTGGGCTCCTGACTTCCTGCGTCTGCTTTCGTGTGTTTGGCTACTCACTCCGTGCAGAATCGAACATTGATGGCGCTCAACATCCTCAAAACCTAGGTCTAGAAGGGGAGCATCGATTCGAACAGCGCCTGAGGGGCAGGTGCGCAGCGGCGGTCAATAAGAGAGAGGAAGTTGGTTGGTATATAATAGATAGTTAAGAGCTATCGAATGATGCTTGCTGGATTTGATTCGACTAACTAATCCAAATTTTGTTTCAAATAGATCGGAGTAAGGAAGATAGGGAGGAAAGGTACGTTGGTCTCTTTCGATTCTCGCAGTAAAGTGAATCATTCAATGGCACTGTGGTAGGATTATCGCTGGAACCCAAGTGATTCACAGGTTAGTTCATTAGTATTTAGTCTCTGCATACAAAGATGGGAAGAGATCTATATAGTTTTGCTTACTCTATACAAACAGACATGAATATTCACTGTAAAGAAATGAAAAAACAGTTGACTAAGTAGGAAACACCATTATTTGAACTGAAGGGGTCATAGGTATATGAAGTTCTCCCATAGATTAGGTGTATAAATAATTGAGGATTGTAAATCATGACCACACTTTTTGTGAGACTTAACGTGGTTATAGTAGGTTGATGTTGTCAATAAATTGTTGATGTCAAATAACAATGCATTCACTATTATGTTACTAAGTTAAATTGAAGACATGATCTGAGTTGTGTCAGTAGCATTGCAGTGTGCAGCATAGCCGTGGTAAAGTATAGATCCTACAATTATGTACACAATGTTAGTGTTTGTACCTGATACTTTATACAACTATATTTGTTCATTACAACTCTAGTTTGTTCATGCTCAAATTGATTAGATTACGACTATAATTCATCTTTTTTATATTGACCCGTGTAGAATGGCAACAGAAGAATTGTGCCCTATGAATGATATTGGAAAGATATTCCAGTGGTACGATGATAGGTACGGAAAGATTAGTACCAATATTACTTGAAAGGTACAATACTATTGGTTAATTATCATTAATTGATAATACACTAATATCTAATTTTCCGGAACTTGGGTTTTTATATTTCAGGAAACAATTAAGATTAATGGAGAGTTAGTAGTGCGAGAGTTAGGCCGCCTGCTAAACAGCACACAACTATGTTTTAGCCATACTTGCATAGAGAGCAATAATTGGCAAATAAGTCTTTCTTTTCAGTTTCCAAGAAATGGCAACATGTTCGAGAATATGATAGATGTGTTTATCTGCAGTGATTTACATGATAATATTGAGGATGCGAAAGCATCTTTGTATAACAAAGTAGTGGAGCATTTGGTGCAAATTCACAGAATTGGTATTGCCGATTATAGCAGTAGAGAAAGAGACACCATCTATGCAGAATGGGAATCAATGCACGAGAAGATGTGTCAATGATTCTATATTAACTCTGATATTCTATTTGGTTGGGAAGCTGGATTGATTGAAGCAGAAAGACTGTATCAGGTATATGGTTATAGTTTGATCGATTCTGATCTCAGTGGTATTGAAAATACACCAACGAAGGTACGAACTTGGTTTATAAATGTACTCAGAGATAGAGTATTGATATTTAAAGATGATGTAGTTGAAAGCAAAGCCAGGCTAAAGAGTTTGAACGAGCAGAGAGACATCTATGTAAGCACGGTTAATGTCAATATGCGTGAAGCTATAAAGGTATGAGTTGTGACCACAATCATTTCTTGCATGTTCTTCTTAAAATGATTGTAGCATGATCAATCTAAAGATAGATTTTATCATTGTACTTATTGTTGCTAATATATGTACAAGTGGAGGAGGATTGTTTCTGTTTCAAATAAATTCATCTTCGATAATATAATTGATAGATCTCAAAATGAAAAGGCAGATGTGGAGATAATACAAATGGGAAATCATGCGTTTGCTGGTGAGATGGTACTGCATGTAGTAGAACATGACAACAGCAAAGAAGATGTTCTATGCAAGAGAATGTTGGAAACTTAAACGAACCGGATTTCTGTAAGGAGAAATCTGACTCCCTGTATCCTCGTGATAATCCCTGGATCAGTAACTATCACATACAGAACTCATTTCAGCATAAATATCACATCCATACCAATAACAGTACAATTAAATTTATTACATCCTAGAATGTGAGAGTACGATCTGGTACATGCCCCTTGGGCTTAACGACATGAATAAAACCAACGCAACAGTAGCTAGCTTCTGGAAGCATTCCTATCTTCACAATCAACTCCACAGACATTCTTGATCGTAGCACTGCAACCCTCATCGTACCAACTGTCGTGGTTGATGTCGAAGTCGGACTCATAACCTGCAAACTCACGAGCTGTCCCCAAGGATTGGGACAGGTTCACGTCACCATCCGTATGCAAGCTTTAAGTGGCCTAGTGCTTGTGATCAAAAATATATTCAAGGAATAGGCTCGGGTTTCCTATGCAGCAAGCATAAAGAATAAAACTCCATATCCATCATCCCAATCTCTCAACACATCGGGTACACCCGTCTTGACAGGTTCCCTATCACCATCATCCTATCTCCATACTAGGGTCAAGGCAAAGACTCCCTCTTTTTGCCTCTCAACAACTGTAGCCGGATCCTAAAGGGAAAGGGAGCAACTTCCCCTCTTCCCGACTGCAATTGCGGCTCACAACACACAAGTAGCTATAAGGGGGAGGTAGAGATTTCCCAAAAATAATGGAGAGTCATCGCGACACAGGGTTGTCCATGACTGAGGACACAGCTATACTTATAGTTTTAACTCTGCAGAATGTGTACACCTGGACCCATCTTGGAGTGAGACAACCGGGGATCAGCCGACTAAACATCACCCTACCGGGCGAAGAACCTGGGAGTTACGATACCATCCTACATCCAGGCTCGGATGCGATCCCCCACAGAGGACCACTCCAGAACTATGAAGCACTCCCACCGGGGCCAATCGGGGGCAAAAGGTCAGCACCACTCCCCCCTACACTGATACTCTATCTTACGGCAGGTATGGTACCGCACTTGCTAGTCTCAACCCGGGCCTAGACCCATAATTCAACGAGTGGCGTGCACGTTTAACATATTCCCGTGAAGCATGGCGACCCACTTGGTTTCAGACCGGGGCGAGCTCCTAACTCCCAAAAGTGTCTCCACAACGTAGTCCGCAACGGCACCCATAACAGGTATCACCACCAACTCCTATGCTCCTCAACTTTATACTCACAACAAGTACCAAACAGGGAACATCCGAGAACGGACCCCAAGCCCCCAATCCATAGATTGGGTTGTGTAAAGCTCACCCCCGTCAAGTATCCCAAAATCACCTTCTCCTGCCGGTTTTAACCCCACACACGCCAAGAATCCTAATCACAATATCCCATACACATGCAAGCATCGCACACCATGCATATAAGTAGCATAGTAGTAGGTCAAACAAGGATATAAGGCATAAAGAAGGCTATGCAAGCTTTATCATCATCATGCGAGGAATAAAGCGCTAGCATA
Source organism: Setaria viridis (assembly GCF_005286985.2). Taxonomy (NCBI): domain Eukaryota; kingdom Viridiplantae; phylum Streptophyta; class Magnoliopsida; order Poales; family Poaceae; genus Setaria; species Setaria viridis. The sequence continues at coordinate 7,962,849 of NC_048264.2, forward strand.
CTAATTTAGCAATGCCTAATGGGTATTCAAATAGAATGGGCATGAACCTGAGTAGTCTTCCTCCTCATAGTAGTCCTCAAATGGCTCTAGCTCTGGGTTCAGCTCCGAGTCTCCGGCAACTCCTAATTACACAATTACTATAATTACCGGATGTCTAGTTGCAAAGTAAATCCAAAAGAGATCCAAAGAAGAACCAAACAAGATCAAAGCGTAGTCTAACACGTGTTTCAATATTTTACAGAAATTATGAAACTGGTTTCATAATTTTTGGAATTAGAATGACTTAGTTATGACTCTTTGAAGTTGAAAACATTTTCTGAAGTTTTTGTATGATAGGCAAAAACAAGAAATCAACGGGGTTAGCTGTTAACTGGTTGTAGGTCAGCTGCAGTCCAGATGCAAGCTGCCACAAAAGTTCGCAGGTAGCTTTGGAGGGTTTTTAGGCCGGTGGCTAAGCTGTCGTGAGGTGTTTCTAGTTTCTGGGGTAAAAACCGGAAGTTTCAACTTTGGAAAACCGGAAGTTCTGATTTGGGGTAACTGGATGTTCCGATTTTTAGCTCACTCAAGGAGGTCTCCCGGGAAGAACTCTAGATGCTCTGGATAGATCAAAACTGAATGTTCTCGTTTGGGAACTGGAAGTTCCGGTTTTCTACGAGTAGATCTCTCCCCTTGGGGAGATCTCCTGGGAAAGACCTTGGGATAGTCCTGGGAAGTTAGGGTTCACCATTCATGGGTTTGGGGTTCGTTTGGCTGAGACTTTCTAAGGTTTTTGGAGCTACTGCAGGCTGAACAGAGCAGAACTGGAAGTTCCAATTTTGCCAAGGGTTCGGCCGTGATGGGCTTTGCGCGCGTGGGAGCGCGCGGCTCAGGCCTCAGCTGCGATGAAGGTTCATGCAGGCAAGCGGAAATCGTGGTGCTCACCTGGTGGGCTTGCTAGTGAGGGAAAGATGGCGCGTGGTGAGGTGAAGCAGTGATGGCGGCGCGGGCTTGGCGGCTCTCCGGTGGGGCAACAGCGGTCTCCTCCTCCTCCGACGTCTTCTCCCCGTCTCCTGTGCCCCCCCTCCTTCCTCCTCCTTTTCTCCAAACGGCGACGGGTGAAGGAGAAAACCTCAATTGTGGATGAGGCCAGGTGTAGATGGTGTGGGGGTTCAAAAAGGTGGTGGCTAGGGTTTTGGGCGGTTTGGACGGTAGGGGATTGTGTCTAGATGGCGTGGTAAGCATCCACGGGCGCCAGCGCAAAAGTGGCAAGGGCGGCCGGCATCGTGCATGGCGTGCACGTCGCTGTCGTGCTCGTGCCACGCGCGTGCACACCGTGGGGAGGAAAGGGGAATAGTGGTACGGGTGGCTAACATGTGGGGTCGAGCAGTCAGCGACTGCAGCGCGGAGGCGGTCTGGGCAGAAAACCGGAGGTTCCAGTTTTGGAAAATTAGAAGTTCCGGTTTTTGCACCGGCCTTAGGTTGGGTTGTTAATTAGGTGGGCTGGTGGGGTTAGCTGGGTTGGTTTGGGCCTCGGTTAGATTTAGTTAGCTTTTCTAGTTTGATTTATATTTGAATTCCAATTCAAATACAAATCCCACCCAAAAAATCCAAATAAATTCCAAATGAACTCCAAATATTCACACTAGCACATAATGCACCTTAGCGATTCAATTTAGTTTACAATATAATTCTAAGAATTTTGGGAAAGGTTCAATGACGACAATCTTATAGTTTGGAAAAATTCACACCACATCACAAAATTTTTGAAATCCACATTTTTGCAAATTCAAACATGTCGTAAAAATACGAGATGTTACAGAAACTGAAAAGAAATACGACTTTGCAAGTGCAGAAGAAGATGTGTATAAAGAAGGCATTGCATCCATTGAAAATGTGAGGAATGGTGTTTATTTTTGACATAATTATCGATCAATGGCTATTGCTATGGAGGACAAAATAAATGGAAACAAATTGAAAAACAAAATGGTGGAATTTGGGTCCAAGATGAGTTCGAAGTGGAACTCCATGGTTGCAGCAATACAATACATCCATACAGTTTGGAGTGAAGCTCATAATGAAGTGGCCCAATCTCGAAACATCATAGATAAACATGAAATGACATCAGAAATAGTTAACAATGTTGCTAATCTACTCACAAGGAGCTCATATGGATTAGAACCTAATATGCGTAGATTTGAAGCAGCATCTATTTGAGTAGCTTGTAAGAGTGAATCTGTATGTATAAAACATTGTAGGCGTACTTGGTGTAAGTTAAGTTTTGCAATTGTACGCTCATCCAAGCATCATTCATTTTGTTGTGGTAAAGAATTAGTTGTACTGAATTATATTTGCAAGATATATATTTACTTATAAGTTATAGTGCATTATATACTAACAATAATCAACTGTTCGCCTCATGACGTGATGTCTGGAATGACACCAATCTACAAATTTATGCATGTATCACCTCTTTGCGATGAAACCTTCACAAATTTGATGTACGTCAGTATGTGAAGTAACCGAAAGAAAATAGAGGATAGCTGAAGTCGTAAAACAAGGCCACCTGGTGATACATGGCTTTATTTGATCAGCTGGTAAGCTGCGTCATGTCAAGGTGCTCTTAAGAGTGAATGTAGATATAACTAGGACCCTCTTCTTTACTTTCAGAATAAGGTAGCCCTGGTTCTCCAGTTTGGCTAACTCTACTGTTTACTAGGTTTGGCATCACGAACAAGACTGACTGCTCGGAGCCTCGGAACAACATATCTAAAAGTTACTCGATGGCGCTTGTATCTTCCATGATTAGTTCCAAGATGTATGTAAGTATCTAATGAGTATGAGTACTACAATTTGCAGTAAATATGTTTTAGTACTTTCTCTACGCAGTTTCAGCACGGTGCAAGTGTTTCATTTTGCATATAGTATTTACGAATGAGGTGATGAAGTTTTTTCTTTATACTGATCATTGCAGATCAACGCAAGTAAAGTGGTAGTCATTCGTCCTCGTGTCATTTTATGCAAAGCAGTCAACGGATTGAACGGATTTGACCCTGTATTTACAAACACGTCTACATGCCTAGATAAATTCAAGTACTCCATTTCATTTGATCTTCCAACCTCTGCAGAAACAAATTAACTGGTGGCAATCTATTCTTTAATAGACACGATGTTGAAGATAGCGCTGTTCAAAATGTTTTTATGAAATTGTATGAAGAATATGGATATATAGTAGAGGACTATAGTTCTATCCAAGGCAACATATGTAGGCTGAGATACCATGATTTCATTCATAAGGTAAATGAAAGCAAGGCTAGATATCAGGAAATCAAGGATAACTATTTGAATGTAATGGGACAACTTAGAATAGTGTCCGATATGTTCGGCACTGTAGCATGCAGTTTGGATCAATCCAAAGTAAATCAAAAATATAGAGATGCACTCATATCTTGTTCTAAAGAGTTTCAAAGAATCCGTCATGCTGGTCTGAAGCATATGGATGGATTCAACACGCGTGTGTTCCTGAATTGCGATGCAGAAAATTCATCATTTTCAACTCGTGATGTAGAAAATTCATCATCCAACGCAATTAGTGGTGTCAAACAGGTATCCATTATACTGGGTATTCCTTTTATAATTACGAATGGTGTGGTAATATAATAGGAAGTTGTTTTACAATGTACCATTTGATTATTAGTGTAATGCAAGTATTCTTCGATAAAGGTTCACAGAACTGAGGTTAAACATGCTCTTGGGTGAAGTTGTGAAAGTAATGGGATTTGATAAGCCTAACATCACAGTAGATGGGAGCCAACAATCATATAACTACGTGGCAACCGTGATCATAAAAAAAAGGTGCAAATGAAGCAGTGGTGAAAGGAATTGGGGTAAATACTTTATGCAGAGATTCCCAATACAATGCTACCTACAATGCATTACTTGTATTAGAAACGGAATTCCATGTGGTCATAAAGGACGTGAACTATAGCTATTATTTGATGATGTTTGGTCGTGTGAAGGATATGGAAAATATCTTGACCTTAATTGCTATTATCTGCAACGATGTTGATGGGGATCTTTGTCAGATAGGTTCTCTAGTTAGCATGAATGAATGTAGTAATAACATGCTTGTTAATCATAGTGAATTTGGTAGTATCTGTACTCAGTGGTTTTAGACAGTGAAAACAGCATTGGAGAGAAATCAGGAAATCATGAGAGCAAAGGTTGCTCTAGTCATGGAAAATGCTCGTATTGGAACTATCCGGTTTTGACAAGTGACGGTATCTGATGAAAGCAGCATTCTTTACAATCATACATGGTTTGAAATTATATACATAGTTTGGATACTGTAATAAATCCGAGTATACTTAAGCCCAATCGTGTAATAAAAATGTGGGCATCATGTGTTGTTCGATTTTGTTTTACATTGTTTCATGTTGATTAATTCTGTGTGGTATATGAATTAATTAGTTGTTATGATTCGTCAATTGTTAATATGTGTTGTACCACTATGTAGGCCATAGGAGTGAATGAATGTTATTTATCCATTTACTTTACAAAGATGCTACATATATTACAAAACCATAAATTAAGATGCGAATGCAATAATAAAATTCAGGGTCGCAATCTCATTAGCTGTAGCATAGAAGATCTAATTTTCTCTGAGCTTAGGTAGCTGACGGGCCACATAATTATTGTGCCTGTTTTAGACACTATCTAGTTGAATACTAAAGTGATTTAGATTTGGATCCAGCAAAATCGCAATTCTGTACCCAATAAGATACAATGCCACGTTCCTCAACGGTGCAAAACTACCTGTGAATAGAAATCGTCTTTTCCTTCGGCCTAATTGAGGTGGTACTTAGTTTTACGGGCCAAGAAGCTATCCAATCCAAGAGACATATACTCGTAACAAATTTCAAAATTATATAATTGTTTACACTTAAGTAAATACGCATGGAATCTAAGTATCCCTTCTTGTACATATTTTTATTAAACATTATTAATCTCTTTGTTTCTATGTACTGCATTCCTTTTTTATGAAAATACTGAAATATCCTACTTAAGCGGGGATTGTACAAGATGGCTTCACAATCATACGAGTAAATGAATAATTTTTTTATATATCACGACATTACTCTTAACGCCAGGTCTAATTTACTGCAGTAAAACTTGGCTGATTCACCTGTTATTTACCGCATGTCGTAATACGAGTGAAACACCATCCTAAGGTGACACGCAATGCGTGGTGACATACGTGTCATTTTTTTAGAATCGAATTAGATGTGCATGGCTAGACGCATGTCGTCCTATACTGTGAACAAATAAATATATAGCGTTCCCGATCCAGCACCGCTAAAAGAAATTGCATGCAAGGGAAAAGATAAACTTGGTAGAAAATGGAGAGTTCAAGGAAAGCAGAGTTGAAGTTGCTTTTGCTTAGTGTCCAGCATGATGCCTCCACCGCACCAGGTATCAACGCTCCTCGTGTCTCATTGTCAATTACGAATCACGTGTTGTGCATATTTTTACTGAAAAATGTACTATGCATGCCAAAAATATTTTCCAATTCTTTAGTTAGTAGTAGGAAAAAAATCAGAATCCATTATTGCTTTAGATTCATGTGCAGGTAGTTGCGTCTTTTTTGGTTGACTATTTAATTCGATTGTCAATGTTGATTGAGTTATCTATGATTGAATTGATGAGCGGTTGATTATTTAATTCCATTATCAACACTGATTGAGTTATCTATGCTTGAATAGGTGACTGCAAACGGTGGAACACGTATCTACTGCTTTTTTTTTACGTGAATCTATATAAATGAGGTTTAAATAGATGTTCCATGTCATGTAGGCTACTCGAGTTGTAAAGATTAGTCATTAACTTTTACTTCGTGAGCTTTGCAAGGAGCTGAAACTGGATGCTCCAAGTTTTGGAACTGAGTCCTCTAGTGGTACCAGTGTTGTTGGTAGGGTTTAGATTACGTATCACAGGTCTGATGAAGAAACCGTATTATGGCGCTACAAAGTTACTGGCTCGGTAGAACCGGATGCATCTGCTGCTCTAGAAGTTGTTGCTACAAAAGCAATTGAATTTTTAAAGAGTAGAATTAGCAACGACGTAGAAGATTTTAACTATCCAAGATTCTAGTCTCTGCTTTTTACCCATGTGTGCCTAAAGGAAAATGGTGCCTACAGGTACATCCCATCACCCCCGCTTTTTTTCGGAAACCATGCGCACGATCCCGTTCTAACCGCAGGGAACGCCGCGCCTCCTCACCCCACGCGCCCGGCATTATCTGTCGCTTTGCCTCCCGGAGGTCATGCGCACAAACGTCTCCCACAAGTGGCCCAAGGCGCGCTTCAGGTAAAAAGGGATACAGAGCTGAAAACGCTCTTACGGCCCATTACGGTCCAGGGGTTCGAAGGCTAGCCCTCCCAAGGGTTCGACAGCTGCCCCAGGACAGTTCCCGAGCAAGGGGTGAGACAGGACAGGTCCGCTAGTGGCCTCTACCCTGGCGAACGAAAGCCAAGGGCATCCTGACCTCACGTTCGAGTCCCGACTGGCGATTAAGTTCATGGTTTTTCCCCGAAGAAAGGCAACGAGCCCTCGGATCCGGTCGAACGGATCCGGGAACTATATGAATTGGCCGTCCAGAACCAGGAATACGCCACCAGCTTGGCCCAAGCCGGACCCTCCCCCCCTAACGGGGACCGGAACTCCACTCGAACTGATCCGTTAGCAGCTCACCGAGCACCATGGTTCGTCCGACGAGGATAACATGGCACGGCTCAACCCCTCCGTCCAACCGAACGGATGCTTGAGGGGCAACGATTAAAAGATGATCCGACCTCTCGGTCGGTCTCCTGCAGCGCACGGGGGCTCAAGGGCTGGAATCGCAAAGAAACGGCCACGCGTGTGGTCATGTTCAGTCATCAGGCAGGAGTGATAAGCGGGACAATGGGAATCTTCCCAAAACTGCACCATCCTCAGAGCACCCTGCCTGCCCGAAACTCCCCGATCAGGCCAACGGCGAAACGTTTTCCCTGACCAAACCCAGCTACGGGTTAGACAAAGACTCCAGACAAACACTCTGCCCAGAGCCAATCATAGCCTCTGGAGGAGCACCTCACTCCACCAGAGGCTCGGGGGCTACTATCGGGGAGAAATATTAATGACCTCCTTATGCTCCCTAATCAACGATCGTAAGGGCCAGGGCCCACCCCCAGCATCCGTAATCTCCACCGACCAAACACACCCTGGAGGTACCTCGCTCCGCCTCGCCCGACCCCGAACGCAAGGGGTCGGATGCGCCCGACCCCTCGAAGCAAGACTCCGCCTCACCCAACCCAAGGCGCAAGGGGTTGGATGCGCCTGACCCCTCGAAACAAGATTCCGCCTTGCCCGACCCCGGGTGCAAGGGGTTGGACGCACCCGATCCCTCGAAGCAAGACTCCACCTCGCCCGACCCCAGCGCAAGGGAACGGATGCACCCGATCCCTCGAAGCAAGAATCCACCTCGCCCGAAGGCATGTGCAGGCCATCAAACGGAGGCACAGGTCTTGTGGGTCCCCCGGATCTCACCAAAACATAATCGATGGGACGCGCACGCTCTAGGATACGATTCTGACACATGGAGAGGTGCCCGCATTCTTCGACATGACCTGTCGGAATGATGGGCTGCACACTGCTGCCACGATAGCATAGGACTACAACTGCACCGCCTTATCCCTCTGCGACGCCTGTCATAGGGCACTCATCGCCCATACTGTCTAAACGAAGGAGGGCAAACCGCCTGGTTTCCTGCGCAGCCTCGCAAGAAGTGCACATCAACCGCACCGCCCTGTCAGAACACATGACTATAGTGGCCGGCCGCTTCCTGCCACTTACACGGCTATAGTGGCCGGTCGTCACCACCAACTTGCGCGGCTATAGTGGTCAGCCACCATATGTGACTCGCGTGCTCGGCTACAGTAGCCAACCGCCAAATCATCGATGGGACCCAACAGCAACCGCCCTTTCCTAGTAGCAGTACCGACAAGACGCAGAGACAAGAAAGGAAGACGGCTTCTCCGGTAGCTCCTCCCGCTTTCTTGTTTTACCTTTTTACCTTTCTTACTCCCGGCTCATTTTGTAACCCCTGTGTCCTCCTTACACTATAAAAGGGGACCAGGGGCCCGAGGGAAAAGGAGAGGCCCGAACAACAGAACAACACCGAACGCACACAACAGCTCTCGTAGAATCCTAGTGCTCAAGACACTTTGAGCATTGGCAACACCCACAGAGACCTAGGAACCAGCTTCCCTCTCTCACCCGTTTGTAGACCCTACTGCAAACTTGGTACGAGTAACACGAGCAGCCACCCACACTGGATATAGGGCTATTCCTGCTTGAACCAGTCTAATCCACGTGTCCTCCCGTACAACCATCCGAGCCTAACGCGTAGAGAAAACAAATTTACTAAGCTGGTAGTCTCGACCCGTGATTCTTGACACCAACAGCAGTAGCTAGAACCTGTAAAAGTAGTGCTTGACTTCATGTAGTGGAGTCAGAACGCTGTTATATTACGTAGTGTGTGTGAATCAAATGTGGATCGCTTAGTAAAAAGTACTTGCAATATATAAAGCATGCAAATCACTATCTAAGTTCGATCATTTGCAAAACAGTGTAAAATAGAGTAGTAGAGCAACGCTGGAGCACTGTAAGAAGCAGTTTGTAATTTTAATACCTTTTCTATTATATATATGTATATAAGTAACATTATCTAGCATTTTTTTAAATAGCGATGAATCATCATTCAATTGTTTGCTACATTGCTCTATTTTCCAATGATGAAGCCTAAGACCTAATTGCAAAATTAAGCATGAATTCAAGTGTAATTCGGGGACTTGAGCATGCAAGTAAGCACATTAAGATCTAATCTGGAAACATTAATATAAATAATCAAGAAATTAGACTTATAGCCGAATTTAAGCATAAACCCCAAATAATTTAGAGCTAATAGCACTTGAAATTGCACTTGTTCATTCCAGTGTCTTTGATTTCTAATATACATTGTTTATATTGTACCAGTCGTACCTCAAATCAGAAACACGCTAATTCCTGAAATCTAAGCATGCCATTTCTCACTAATTGTACTATGGTACTATTGCTCATTGTGATAGGTAGAAGCTTTTGAAGGATCATGGCCAGCGAAGAAGGTCGCGTGGATTAGTCGAAGGATTTTATTTAATGAAGTGTGCACCAGTTTGAATATCTATTCACCTTTATACATTCAAGATTAGCTTCTGGTGGCATGTACTTTGGATTAGTTGTCATCTACATTTCCAATACTGGAAACCCCGATGGAATACGATCTTGCAGATTGACCTCCCGAGCCTGAAAAAACCTAGGAAGAAGCGCTAGAAGCTGCAGCTGTTCTAGATATTAAACCCATAAAGCGTGAGCTTAACATTGAAATTGATGATCTGAGCTATGAAGCAAAAGAAATTCTTGAAGAAAGGCAAAAAGTTTTCAAAACTCAGATGTCAAGACTTGATGCAACATCAGCTGAACTGATAAAGCAGGGAAGGTCAGCAAGAAACATATGGGCAACTACGCTCAAAGACATGAAAGGTGTAGCTAATATGTGTGCCAATGGTTCCATTGTGCATCAAGGAGCAGACGAGAACGTTCCACTACACTCTGATGTTGTGGATGGCGGTATTGATCCAAATCACATCAAAATCATCCTTAAGCAGTGTGCAGATGCTATAATTGAAGCACATGGTTGTCTCGAAGCTGACTACAATAATAATGGGTATGTAAAGAGGAGTGACTTAGATTTTATTTCGATACTACATTGATTAATTCAATGGAATGATACGTTAAAATAATTGCAGATGGCCCCAGTAATGGGAAGGAAACAAGGAGTGATACACTGAAGATGCATACTCTATGAACACCAATGAAGTTCTGTCATATAAATATGAAGTTAGTTTAAATCGTCATCGTTGTATCTGCAAGTACACTACATCCGGTCTCAAATAGTCTATGTAGTTTGGAAGTCTATGTATTCTAAATAATGTAAACTCCGCAGTGGAGTAGCTAGTTTGTTATGTCTATATATTATACAATGCGTGTTGTGTGCACACCTTAGTATTACTGCATCAGATGCTACTGTAAATTTGAATAAATTAGTTTGCATATCCTTGTGCCTGCGCAGATTTTATACGATTTTATTATTTATTAATCAAAATTATTAGCACAACCAATTTAAATATAATGTGATTATAATTTAGATTATTGACGTAAGTATAATTAAATTAGAAACCTGTACAGAAAAGTGTGCACACAAAAGTTCAAAGGATGTGTAGAGTGTGAGAGTCAAAGTTTGGTAATACAAACTTGGAACGTTAATTATTAATTCAAAATAATTGTCCAAAATTTGCATTTAATACACATTCATCGACTAAGAAATGAACACTACAGTCTCATTTGTGATTTAATCAGCATCTTCATCTATCTGCGAATTAAAGCCATGATTCTAAATACTAATCCAGGTGGGTCCTCAGCTGATGCGCCATCCAGATTGTTCACACTCATTAATCCTAAATGACACACTGCAGCAGCGCACCGCAAGACAGTATCGTTAGAATTGGAAAAAATAGAGAGAGAGCAACTTAAATCTATGAAACAACATTTCTATTCTGCACAGAAACTCCAATGAATCGGATCTGGTTACACACAATGAAACAAGGTCAACAAAAAATTGGAGTTATCGAACCCTATGTTCAGCATTTTTAGCTCTACAATTACTGTCAATCCTGATGTCGCAAACCATGTGAAAACCCCTCCAGCATAGTACATGATATTCTTCTTGAAAATTCCAACAATCTGAGTTACCATCAACTTGAAAATGGAAGATGAAGTCTAAAAACGTAGTAGTGATGTTCCTGTTCGAATATGTCAATACACCCTTATAAGGTACTCGAAAAAAAAGAGGAAAGTAGGATATGGATTGGCAGCGAACGGCATACTGTTCGTATAAGTAACTTAAAGTTGAAACATATATTTTCTAAGAAAAACCGAATCAATTCAGAAATACATCACAGATAAAGCGTGGATTTCACAAAGACATCAACTACGAAATAACTACTAAGATCCACTAAAGGGATAGATCCCATTCCCTTTCCATTCAAGCTAATACTTTCTTCTTCATGTGGACATGATTCCTTCTCCCCGCGATTTGCAAAAGTATATGAAGATGCAGACTTCCTATGCCGCCTCCGGTAGATTGAAATAAAAACGCATATTCTTTAGATTTTAATTATCTAATTCCACACTTTGCTCATCTTCAATTTCACCAAAAGCTGCTTAATACGAGTAATGTAAAAGTTAAACAAAGAAATGAAGTTCAAGCAAGTAAAGGAAACGTAGCTCATGGTAACTTATCAAACAATTCAAATGAAATACTCTTGATTTTACTAAAAAGACATAGAAGCTAGAGGACAATTATGCAAACCTATATAAGCATCTAAACTAAAACTTCTAGTGCAGTAAAAAAATAGAGAATAGAATCGAAAGCTGAATCTTTGTAGATCGGTAATGGTGATACCATAAAGTGAATTGGAGTAACTAAAGCGCACACAGCTCATGATAACCTACAAAACAATCCAAAGTCAGTACTTTTGGTCCTACTTCAAAGGTGCAGAACCCAAAGCACAACTATGCGAACCTATGTAAGCATTTAGATCCAAACTGCCGGTACAATAAACAAACTAAAAGATAAAACTAGAGGCCGAATCATTACATACCATTAGTGGTGCCACCGTGAAGTGGAGTATCCGTAGGGAGTATAGTACCATCACTATTAAGTACACCAAGTGAGAAAATTTTTGTCACTTTAGGCCTTGGTGTCGAGTGACCACTTTCTTTAAATCCAGGGTATTCGTCATCAGAATCACTCATAGTTGGATCTGGTAAGTAATCACCATCATCCGACGAGTCTGATGAATCATGCCAATCATGAACCTCAAGAACCTTAATAGCAACTCAATATCGCAGCCCACGTTGTTCATGCTGTATAATGTCCTCTGGTCGCAAATATAAATCTGCACCAGCATTCGGATCATCTAGCTCTGGTATAAAAATATCAACCTCGTTAGGCAATTTGTCAGGATCAACACACTAGATACACCTCTAAAAATCGTCAAGTCAGCTTTTGACAATGTGCCTAGAGTTGGCTTGAAACCACTGCATGATCCACCAAGAATGCGCTCCACAACGGGTAAAGACCGAGCATGTGATGGAATCCCCTTCAACTCTAAAAGTGTTCGTTATAGCAAACAGATTGATGGCTCCAACATTTGAATTTGAATACCAAGTCTACTACTGCCAAAGGAGGTGCATGGAGGACACGCTCTAATTTCTGATGCTCAGAAAATATAATCAAGAAATTTTGGTCATAGTAAAGATGCAGAGTGTAGTCATTCTCTGTGAGTGCATACCTCTCCTGGAGAAGTGTATGTACTTCGGCAACTGTAAATGATGAATAGTCTCCAATAGCAATGATAATAAGAGCATTTTGCAGCAATTGCTCCTCTGCAACAATATGTGGCATTCTAGGAACAACACAAACTTCCAATGCTAGACATCATGATGGATGTCCCCTTAGAAGAGGTTATGGAGACGGTGACTTCTCCCAAGAGTGCTGAGAAAGAAATCCCTTGTCATCTAATTATGCTCTTGTCGATGCACCAACCGAAGATAACGTCTCAGGGTGTGTAGTATCAGAGGGTAAAGTCCGCTGAACAACTACTTTTGATTCCATCAAGCTTAACCTATAAATAATATCGTCTAGAGGCCATGTTGGAACCTTCATCTCCAAAAGCGCAATGGTCCTCTTCATTGCATCGATCTCCTCCCGCTGCCTTGAACACATCTCTCTAAGGAGGTTTACCTCACCCCTATCACCGATTACTTCATTATGTGTCATAGTTTTACACCAATTATTGAAGACCAACAAATGTACAACCGAATCAGTTGCACCCAACACATGAACTGAGGCTACAAATAAGAGCATAAAAAATAAGAACATAATATCAGAGAAGGAACCAATGAACTAAAACTAAAATAGATCTACCCACATAAACAAGGGAGAACGATCTGACACAATGCATTAGACAAAGCAGTAACCACAATGGCACCAAATGAAATAAGATAAAGCATCGCGGTAATGCAACATTCAGGGCAAACCAACAAGAAGGCAACATGGAAACACAATATCGACAGAAGAAAATAAAGAAGATAGGATTTCGATCGCATACATCGCTTATCACCCACCAAGAAGGTATGGAAGAAGAGCGGAACCGGTGACCAAGCTTCCACCGATGGGACGATTTGCAAACCGCGAAAGAAGCTTGGTCAAAGACGTGGCGGTAGCGTTGAAAATCAGCGGTGGAGAAAGGAAGGAGCGAGACGATAATGGAGACGAATAAACAAAGAAAGGGGAACGGTGTCTCGGAATGCCCCTACTATTGATGTGATGGGGGACTCTTTAGAAAATTATCTGCCGAAATAGTGCCTCCACCAAAGGAGAGTGGCAACAGTTCTTCAAAGAAGAAGGGAGCCGATGCCTTGCGGAAATGGCGCATCAAAGCCGGTAAGGCTATGTTCATGCTTAAGACAACTATTGTGGAGGACCTACTGGAGCACATCTGAGATGCGGAGACCCCAAAGGAAGCTTGGGAGACTCTGGGGAAATTATTCTCCAAGAAGAATGAAGCACACCTCCAGCTTCTAAGAAAGAGCTTGCGGGTATCTTACAAGGCACTATGAGCATTAATAACTACTTTACTAAGGTGAAGAATATATGTCAGGAGATATCTCAGCTTGACCTGGAGGAGAAGGTCAGCGAAGCTCGGATGAGAAGGATCATCATCAACGGCCTAAGACCCGAGTACAGTGGGTTTATGGCTGTAGTGAGTGGATGGCCAGTACAGCCATCCTTGGTGGAGTTGGAGAACTTATTAGCTAATCAGGAGGCATTAGCTAAGCAGATGTGCAACATCACTTTGGAAGAGAAGGATGAAGAGGAGGCGCTCTTCATCAGAAAGAAGGGTTCACCAAGAGGCCGAGGAGAGGCGAAGGAGTGGACAAGAGGTGATAGGAGTTGCCCAAAGAAGAGCAGCTATTCAGGGGGAGCTCAATGTAACAACCAGACTGTTAAAGGCTTAAGAATGATTCTTAAAGTGTTAAAGGTGAAATTGGGATGAAAATAAGATATTGGGGCCAAAGTCAAGTTTGGGTCAAATTTCACCAAAAATACAAATTAAGATTCAAAACCAAAGAAATTCGACAAAAATATGAAGTCAAGCCTTGAAGGTATTTAGAATTCAAAGGAATCAAATTGGAAGTAAAATTCAAGTCATAAGCACCTCAAATTCATAGTCAAAGATGGATTGACTTGGAAGTACTGTTCATGGTCTGAAAATACAAGTCTGAAATTAGTGACAATTAGCCAACTTTGAATTTAATTTCTAGCAGAATTTTCATTGAAGCTAGGAGATGTTTTAGAACACAAGAGGACTCTGATCTATAGTGAATCTATTGGACCTGTTATTGGTCAGAGAAAACAAAGAATCCATATTTTAAATAGGGTTCAAAGTTTGAAAGTTGTGCAGTTTTCAACTTAGCTGCTGAATTGAATCTAAGTCTGAAAATAGTGTCAAGTATGCAACTTTGAAATTCATTTCTGGAGAATTTTTTATATACACTCTGAAAGACGTTGAATCCTAAGTGAACTATGATGTCCAATAAATATTTTGAGCATGTTTTTGGACAAGGAAAGAGAAGGATTCAAATTTTTCTTGAAGCTCAAATTGTGAATGTTACCCTGTCAGTTTAACTGACGAAGCTGAATGGCAGTCGCCATTCAGTCCTAAGGACGGTGCAAAATTGCAATTTTTAGCTTGAGATTTTGGAAGAAATTGTATGTAAGGGTTGGGCTTTCATATGTGAAATGGAACCCCTGTCCTATGGTTGACAAGATCCAGTAGTTGTTGGGCAACAAAAATTGAGTTTGAATGGTTGAATTGGAGATCAAAGTTGACACCTCGGACTGTCGGGTGGTGTCTGACGAAACTGAATGCAGAAGGACGATTCGGTGCTAAATGACAGAACCCTAGCCCAATATTGGAGTTAAAATTCGCGGGGATGGAGTGATCTTTGGCAATTGAGGCAAATCAATCAAATGTAGAGCACATGATCCTCTACAATTTTGATTAAAGAAATTCTTGGAGCTTGAATTGGGTTTTGGTCGCAAAAGTGAGTTGATTTACAGTGGAATTTGGGGAAAGAAGGGGAGGAACAGAGTCGGCCGGTGCTACCAGGTTGTTCGCCATTGATGTCAAGAGCGGCGCCGCTGTGCCACGTGCCAGCACCGGCAAGAGGCGTGAAAGCAAGCAGCAAGCAGGAGGTGGCGCTCGGGAAGGCGGTAAATCTTTCATATAATTACCGCTCCCGCCGGCGAGCGTTATCCGTTTATTGCATGCTCTGTTTTTTCACCTTACTCTCGATCGCCGTCCTACTCCGCCGTCATTCCCCCATTGCTAGCCACTCCACCTCACCAAGAACCACCGCCATGAGCTCCTGAGCTAGTCCCGTCAGCCGTTGTCTAGCTCTAGTTCCCACAGTCACCACCCCCGTCGTCTTCTTCCTCAGTGCCGGCCGCCGCTCGGGTCTGGTAAGAGCGCTGCCGTGGAGAGCTTGGTACAGAAGCTATGGTCGTGTTCCGGGGGTTTGGGTAGGTCATGTATGAGCTCTAGATGGGTTAAGTTGTGCTTGTTGGCTTGGAGTTCCACCGGCTTGGCCGGAACACTCACGCTGCCATGCGCCAAGCTTTGGCTATGGCCGCCGCCGTGGAGCCTTCTGCTCCCGCCGCGGGGTGCTTCGGTTCGAGGGCGTGCTATGTTGATAGGGCCGTAGTAGAGCTGCCGGTGCCGCTTGTTGCCTTAAGGCTGCCGCCAGCAAGCTTTGCGCTGCCGTTCGCCTAGCGCCGCCCGCACCGTCGTCTGCCTATCGCCGTCGTCGTCCACCCAATCCACCCCAAGAACACCACCAGTAGGTGCCCATGGTCTAGGCAAGTTTAGTGGTGCGGTCCCCATTGTCGGAGACCTCGCCAGCGACGAGCCGCTGCGATTACCCACCGGCTGGTCCTCAGTCAAGACCGGGCTTGGGTCTGTTTACCCGGGGGGCCCCGTGTCAGCGTGTGGGGGTAGGCTGTGGGTGAGTAAGAAAAGTCCAAAGAGAGGGGGTTCGGGATAATGTTAGTTTTAATTTTTAGAAAATAGATTTAATTCCTATTTTCATATTTAAATCATTATACACAACATGATCTATTGTGCATAGCTGGTGATGAGGTATCTCCTACAGGATGTAAATCAGTCCGGATCGCCGCAATTCTCGGTTATGAATGCACTTGATCATCGCTTAAGCATTGTAGAATAATCAAGTTGAATATAATGTTTTTCCTGGAATTAATATGTTGTATGACTTAGTTTCATTTGTTTGCTTAAAAATGTTTTAATTCACCTAAAACGGTTAGGCAAGAACTAATATGAAATAAAATGATAAAAGTAAGGTCCCACTAATAGTAAGCTTTTTCGTAAAATGTGAATCAGCCAGTACACCATAAAGCTATCATACAATATTTTTTTATTAACCTTCCTATATTGGTTTGTCGGGTCAGTCTTGTTGAATACCCTCGTACTCAAGGGATCCCTTGTTGTTGTTTTCAGAAGCACAGCAGGGGACAACCAAAGAAGAAGTTCCGAAGAACTAGGGTATCTAAAAGTCTCATAATACCCTAGAATAAAACCTAGTTGTATAATTACGTTTTCTTAGACTAGTTTTATGTTTAAAACTCCTAGCAATGGTCTATTATGGCACTGTTAAGTTTATTTCAATCTACAGTTTGTAATAATTCGTACCTTCTGTATGTATGTAAAAATGTAATATTTATAGATGCTTTCCCTTCGTGGAAGCGATCCTAATGTATGGCTATGAAACACGTTGTGGATGTTTTGAGGTGTCCTATGGACACTCAACGGACTACCGGACTTACTGTTTTAAGTGTGTTTCGTATAATTGCTATTCCGACAGCGATTAGGCACACTTAAGCCAATTTAACTCGGACGGTTCCGCCATACTCAACAAGAGAGCAATGACGAAGATGATGAAGAGTTGGTCAAGAACGAGAGGAGAAGAAGAGGTGAGTGCTTCAACTGTGGCAACTGTGGCAAGAAAGGGCATCGTGCATGGGACTACTGGAGTCTACGAAGGTACTCAGAAGGAAACGTGGCTACAACCAAAAAAAGTTATCCTGAGTGGGTGGCTAAGCGAAGAAGAGTGGGATGGTGTGGCAGCAGCCACAATTGAAGATGATGGAACTTACTTCGTGGAAGACTTGACAGAAGGTGAAACTCCATCAAATAGCGTTGAAGAAAAGGAAGAAGAGTGGGATGCAGAAGGTGACTTCTCCATAGAGGTGAGAGATCCGGATACTTTAGAAGGATTCATAGTATTTGGATATGATAATGATGAAGATTGAGAGGCTCTAAGCGATGAGGAAGAAGATATTAAAAAGCGAGCACATGACGCTAACTTTTGGACATGGGCGTTCTTCCTCATTGTTTCTATGGTACATCATCATGTGTCGCAGTTTCAGGAGGCAAATAGATGTGCTTATACAGGTGCCACGACTGGCACGACACATGTGTAGTGTGTTTCAGTTCGAATGTTCGATGATTCTCCACATCCCCATTTTGGCTGCGTCAAATTGAGGAGCATGCTTCAGCTTCGAAATACATGAGACCCACAATATTTGTTAGCTAAGCTTTCTCGTTTTTAATTTGCTCCCTGGACTTCACCGTCTGTATTTCCAATGACAAGCCTGCCATCCTGGTGAACTCGCATTTGGGCATTTGGCAACTTAATTTTCGTCAGAAATTTTATTTTCGGTAATTCTCCAACACCTCCAGGTCAACGTGCCTTTGGCAAAGAGTATCAAGTTTAGTTACTCTGAGCTTAGGATCCAGTCTCAGATCTGAAATCTTTCCCTTTTTCTTTCTCTTTTGTTTTGTCCCTGGATTTGTTGTCTTTGTGTCCGCGTGGTAGTCGTACTCGTACGTGGGCTGAGATGGGCACATAGGGACTACATGGGCCAAAGTAGCGCCTCTTTTCTAGCTTAAGGGCCGGCCTGAAGCTCAGACTGCCCTTGGGCCTTTGGCGAGCAGGTGTTAAGTAGCCTAGTTTTGTATTTTTTATTTAATTCTTTTCATAAGAATCCATTATTTCATTCCAGTAAGTCTAGTGGAAAAATGGTATTGCTACATACCGAATAAGAACCACTACTTGTTTGTGGTGATGAAAAATCCTTGCTACAAGTCTCACACAATTCAAAGAGTATAAATAAACTTGCTTCTTTCTCTTCATTCATAAAAACCTAAGGGTGCGTTTGGTTCGAGGGACGAAGTGGGACGGGACGGGACGATCCCACTTCGTCCCGTGTTTGGTTTGGAGACAGGTGGGATGGGGACATCCCTATGAGGGAATATACCCTCCAGATGCGGGATGCCCCCATCCCACCAAAACGAGCGGACGGGGGCATCCCACTTCGCCCCCGTCACGCGCCGTTTGCGCGGGTGAGCTCCGGGCGAGCGCAGCCGGCGCGGGCGGGAGCTCCGGCGCGGCCGGCGCGGGCGGGCGCGGCCGGGAGCTCCGCCGCCGCCGCCGGCGCGGGCGGGCGCGGCCGGGAGCTCCGCCGCGGCCGGCGCGGGCGGGCGCGCCCGGCGCGGGCGGGAGCTCCGGCGCGGGCGGACGCTCCGCCGCGGCCGGCGCGGGCGGGCGCGGCCGGCGCGGGCGAGCGCGGCCGGCGCGGGCGGACGCGGCCGGGGCGCGACGTCGGCGGGCATGGAGCAGGGGAGGCGGGGTGGAGCAGGGGCGGCGGCGGCGGCGGCTCTGGGGCGGCTGGGGCCCTCGGCCGGTGGGGGCGAGCGCCCTGGGCGGCGCGGTCGGGGCCCGACGTCGGCGGGGGCGAGGTCCCGAGCTGCGGGAGAGGACCGGAGGAGGCCGGCGGGAGAAGATAAGGCCGGTGGGAGAAGATAAGGAGAAGATAGGGAGGAAGAAGAAGACGTTGTTAGTATGACGAGTGGGCCCCACAAACGGTGTCTAACGGAAGAAGAAAACGGTGCTCATCCCGTCTGTCGCAATCTCTCCAACCAAACAAAAAATTAGGACGACCCCATCCCATTCAACCAAACAAGAAATGGGATCATCCCATCCCGAAAAACTGGGACGGGATCGTCCCGTTCTACATTGTCTCCCAACCAAACGCACCCTAAGATACAAAGATCATATAGTGTGCCGTGAGCAAGGTTAGTTCATAGATGCAAGAGAGCATGATAGAAAGGTTAAAGGCACGTTTGGTTTGCTTGCAAAAGGTACCCTGCCAAATGCGGATGCGGCCGCACTGATTTGGCTGCCACTTGGTTTTACTGGCAGTGTGGTGGCATGCCAAACTATGTGTGTCCGCATTGGTATTGCGCGCGGTTCATTTCCCCCTCCCATGGGTTGGCACATTAGGGGCATAGGAATCGACCGTCCACGTGTGGGCGTGCCTATGGTTAGCAAGGTGACGCCGTGTCAAAATCAAATACGTCCTAAGAACAGCCAAGGAAATTATGATGTAGTGATATAATAAGTATGTTATTAATCTAGGGTTCACGATAATCTGGCAGATAATCATGGATCAGTGACAATATTATTACTCAATTGTTTAGAAATAAAATAATATTATTGATAATAATCTATGTATGATGGTGTTAAAGAAGTATAATTGTTAGTAGATGTCTACACGATTACTTCACTGAGAGAGAAAACCCCGGCTGAGGGAGCACATAGGAGCAAGCAACTGAGCAAGGCAGTATTCCCGGGCAGGGCTGGCCTTTTCCTACTTGAGCAACCTCTCTTGTTTTTACATCTGAGCAGCTTCACTTTATGCAGCAACACCTGCAGGCTACAACCAAAAGCAGCAAGACCTTTCTACCACCTCACACCATCATCCCCTTTCTTATTTGTTTTCCTCTTCTGGACTGGGACCCTCCCTCCTCTCTCTATCATCACCCTCCTTCCTCTGGAAGGCAAAAAAACCTCTCTCCCCCAGCACTCTCCTCCCGGCCGCCACCATGTCAGGCCTCTACAGCCAGGGCTTCTCCCCTGCAAGAACCCTCTCCCCCCAGATTAGGAGCAACCCCGATGCTGACAGGTACTGCTAATTTCTGACCCGATTTCTCTCCACTGATTCTTGATCCGAAGATTGCAACTCCAGCTGCTTCTTTTCCCCCACTTACCCTTGCGATTGATTGGTGGCGCGATTCTTGCTTCGCTTCTTCGCAGCCAGTACTTGGCCGAGCTTCTCGCCGAGCATCAGAAGCTGGGGCCCTTCATGCAGGTGCTGCCGATATGCAGCCGGCTGCTCAACCAAGGTGAGATCTTTTTGATCCCTCGCTTACTGTTGCTTGCGGATTGGTGAGAAATCTTTTTGCGGATGAGTGTCAGACTATCGGAGAGGGTTCGTCTGCAATCGAGATTGGGGAATCGCTTGGCTCCAATGCTCGGATGGCTGCTGATCTTTTCCGGCAGCTGATGTGTTGGGGGAGATAGTATGTGTGGTGATGGGATAGAGTTGGCAAGCCGCCATTGATTTTTTTCGTAGCCGGCATACAAGAACCTTATTAGTCTTATTGACCCGAATACCCGATTGGGGATTGCCAATGAATTGGCCTTTGAGTGATGCAGTGACTTTTTTTATGGTCTTGCTATAGCAACTTTTGTAGTTTGTTACTTGATACTGGTTGATAGAGCATCTGTAGCTGAAAACAGCGGTCAGCCCAATAATTGGGGAAGGTTCATTTTGGGGATGACATCCATTGTTGATTGCATCTTCATCGCTTGCATTGTGCAGAGTTATTAGGTTGGTTGTATGTCATACTACTTTGCAATGCATTGGATTTTGATCATCTTGTTTAACAAAAATAATTTGTTTTCATTTGGGAAAATCATTAGCTAGTATTTGAGATGTTTCTTTTATCTTTCTGTGTGGTGCTTGTGGATCACCTAGTGCATCTTCTCTCTATGCACGAAGGCTGGAGCTTTCCGTAATTATCCATAAATGTTGAATACATATTTTTATCATGCATGAGGATTTATCTCCTCTAATGTTTTTCAAGCATGGCCTACAGTTTTACCTAAGTAAATGGACTGTGCATACGGCTGGATTGCACGACCCCGTACAACCAGCACAGGCACTGTTACCTTTTCTGCACTGAGCAGTGGGCTGTGACTTGGTCCGTTGGCCGCAAGCACAGGCCATACATCCTGGTGACCTGATCGTATGTGTAGCAAAGTCCTTTTCTTATTAACCACATATCCCTTGTAGCCACTTTAACCTTTACAGTTGCCCTTTTTTCAATTTTCAAAACGGGAAGTGATCTTTTCCTTTAATATGACCTTTTATAGGGCCAAACTGGCCTTTTTAGAATGATAATTAAAAATTGTGTAGAGAGAACTTTAGTATACTGTAAGATAGCTGGATTTAGATATAAAGACTAGACACCTCTTGCAGAAACTGAACCTTTGGGCTCCCCTCAAAATGATTGAGCTGTTAAAGTCATGCGGTGCTACTTCTGAAAAGGGTTTTTCTCCTTTCATCTTCAGTATTAAAAGAATGAATATTTTATCTTATTTTAGATTAGGATTTTCCTCTGCCTGGTGCATATATGGATTTTTGACAAAACCCATCACACTATCTATCAAAAAGGAAAGTTGAAGGCACCGACCAGACGGAAGTATGCAATTTAGTTGACCACAGAAGTATATATGACACTCTCGATCGTATGTCACATATTTTTCCGCTTCCACTCTTTTGCTACATACTGCAATTGATTTGATTACAGCAAGCATTAACATTTTGTAGCAAATTCTTGAACCCTTCCCCATTCTGACTAGTAGGTTGGCTGATTCTTTTTCTTTCATCATTTGTGTTACTTAGAAATCATGCGGGTATCAAGCATGGTTCACGACCATGGATTCAGCGATTTTGACAGGCGTCGGTTTAGAAGTCCCAGTCCTATGTCTTCGCCAATTGTCCGCCCTAATCTGCATGGCAATGGATTTGGTCCTTGGAATGGGATGCCCCAAGAGGTAGGCATAATATGTTGATCACTTTAATAAAGTTCCTCTTTTGACAAGATTTCTTCAATAACCATCTTTTTTATGTGATATTTTTTGGATTTGCAACTCTATTTCAGAATCAGTGATTAGTTTTTTTAATATAACAGAGATTGGGCTTTCCTCCTCCTGGAACAAGTATGGACTGGCAAGGAGCACCACCAAGTCCTGGCTCCTATATTGTGAAGAAGATTATACGCTTGGAAGTTCCCGTTGATTCCTACCCTAATGTATTGCCTCCCACAACCTATGTAGTTAGTACTGAATGATGTTCTAGTTCTAATATGTTCCGGTTTCAAATTTCTCCAGTTCAATTTTGTGGGGCGCATTCTAGGTCCTAGAGGTAATTCTCTAAAGCGGGTGGAAGCTTCAACTGGCTGCCGTGTTTTTATTAGAGGGAAGGGTTCCATCAAAGATACAGAGAAGGTATCCAAAATGTTATATTTGTTAATCGCATCCCACTTATGTGCTTGTTTAATTTATAATATCTTAAGTTTAGAAAGGTTTTATAGCCTGTTGGGTCATGGAGCTTATTTGTCATATCTAATGTAATGTCGCGTCATGGAACTCTGTGAACTACATGCAACACTTAAGTTTTATTTCCTGACTTGTAACCCTAATGTTATTCAACTAGTCTTGCCTCTGACCTTTGCTATCACTGCAATGGATCTAATTTTGGTATCATGATCTTCAAATTCTCGCCTGACTTGACCAGCAAAACTACAACATATAAGGACAGGCACAACTTTTTTTTTTTGGATTAACCCATAGGTGCTGTTCAAGGCAGATCACCTATGCATGCTGCCTTGCTCATAGATGGCTTGGGACCGAGTGACAGAATGTCCTGCTCAAGATCCAAATGTTCCCATAGGAGGACTCTGTGAAAGATCAGCACTATGATGACTAAGGGCGTACCTTAAGGAATGATTTGTGTGGGGAATTATTTTATTTTCCACTAAGTAATATCCTATTCTTCATCTGCCATCACAATTTTGCAGCCTTTTTTTCTGTAGTGCCGTTGAAGCATCATTAGTTTTGCCATTTTTTATTTATGGCATTAAGTCAAACCAAGGTGTGCTATAATTTTTAACATAGAACTTCAACGGACTCTCCCTTTCTTGCCACAGCCTACTGTGAAATCGAGCATTCTTTAGATTTCTTTTTCCTGGGCTTTGCTGTTTGCCTTTTGTTCATTGAATTGGATGGAATATGACAATTAGAATTGAGGAAGAAAAAGGGTTGTCCAAAGAAGAGTTTGAAATCTTCCTTTGTATTAGCATGCTGAATTATTGTGTCATGTTTTTTTTAATTTTAATGCTAATATTTACCTGTAGCTCTGTAGGAAATTATGCTCACAGAATTGCCAGAAACAGTTCCTAACATGTGGGGTCCCTTTCTACTGGACTAATTGTTTGCTTTTGCTCTAGAAAGTCCATATGTTTTTGTTACAGATCATAACATATTGTCCAACTCTGTACATCCTTTTCTCAAACTAACTCTGTACATCTTGGGTGTTCAATCCTAGATGCATCTGTATTATGAATATCCAGTAACCCTATTAGAGCCCTCTGTTGATGAAGACTTGGAAGAATAACATCCATTTTCTGTTATTTTCCCTCACTATCCCATGACTTAGACATTCGGTACCTTGTAAAAATGGTAGCATCTAGTTATGTCTTTTGGTCAAATGTTTTTTTTTCTCGAACACGCAGGAGAGCTGCGTATCATTGTATTAATAGGAGAAGAACGAGTCATATAGAGACCCAAACACACTAGAATTGGTCAAATGTGTTGGTATGAACTCATGATATTCAGTGATGAATGTTGTTACATATATCTGGATATCATATATTAGTCTTTTTCAGATTTCTGTGTTTTTCTGCTTGCAGTGGCTATGTGGTAATCTTTGGGAAGGCAGTCTTACCTCCTTAACTTATTATTGTCATTACACCATTATTGTGATAATCAAGAAGTTGTATTTCTCATTCTAATCATTTAATCTTTGTTAGTGCATATTTAGAACTCATATGGTCCTACTGCTTCCATTTTCTCTCTTCTTCTTAGTTCCCCAAGAATACACAGTTACACATATGTGCTTTTATTGCTTTAGGAAGAGAAGCTTAAAGGAAAACCTGGCTATGAACATCTAAATGAGCCACTGCATATATTAATCGAGGCTGAGTTACCAGCGAATATCATTGATACAAGACTCAGACAGGCACAAGAAGTCATGGAAGAACTGCTAAAGCCAGTGGTAAGTTATTCTAATGTATAATAAAATTCTGCATTTATTGGTCCTCATCTGCCAAAGCTAGGAGTTTGTAGGGGTACTCTTATTTGAATTGGCAAATGCCGTGCAAGAACACATGATCTATGCATTACTTTATTTTGAAATTTGGATATTTATCACTTCCAGTACTTGTAAAACTTCATTTAGTTGGTAAATTGCTGTTAAAGGCTAGTGTCAAACTTTGCATCACTTTGTATCCAGTGACTAATTGCAGCTAAAACAAACCCTACATTGTTCTGTTTTATGTATCTTTGCAATACAATGTTTTCTTCAAAAAAAAAGTCTACAATGAAAAGAAATGTATATCCCAAAACTTGAAGGCGTTGTAGTGCATCCATTCAGTGGAAATTTTCTCAAAATACAAAACATTCACACTTTTTTTCGGAAAAAATTTCAACTGCAATTAAATCATAATATTCCTGAAGTAAAGATAAGTCACATTTTGGGATATATCTATATGTGTCACACCCGGTTTTAAAACAAAACCAAGTGCTACCTATATCTGTGCTAGAATCAAGTTTCATACATATAATGACATCATCAGTGAATAACAGTAACAATATCACGTAAAGGAATATAAATAATGACTTACGAGTCTATCAGAGATATACAGCTTAATCCTGGAAACGAAGGCTCCAAACTTCACAGGCAATCGACTGGGGTTCGCGTACGCCTAGAACTCAGCATCATCTTCAGCAAACTTCATAGCAACCCCTTCTTCTGAGCGGCGGTTAGCAAGGGTGAGTACACTTATGGTTGGTACTTAGCAAGGCCACAAGAAATAATCAGAATAACGATTTAAG
The DNA here is from genome assembly GCF_005286985.2 of Setaria viridis. Classification (NCBI taxonomy): domain Eukaryota; kingdom Viridiplantae; phylum Streptophyta; class Magnoliopsida; order Poales; family Poaceae; genus Setaria; species Setaria viridis. Next base: position 7,988,187 of record NC_048264.2, read on the forward strand.
TCCATCTTCAAGTTTATTAATCATGTGAAGGTCCAGGCGCTCTTGATCGTGAGCACGGCTGATATATCAGTTTTACACTCTGTAGAGGTTATACACTTTTACCACAAGCCGCGTAAGTTCAGAAGAACTTTGGACCCAACCATGCAATGCGAAAGTAGGCACTTATCACACTACCGAGGTGTGACCGCATAGGGACGCTACGAGGCCTTTAAAAAAATTCCCTAATAAGTGGTAACCCGCTAAGGTTTTAGTGTCTGGCGTGCGTAAACCTCCCTAATGGGCATAGTGTCTTAACAAAGCCCACTTCCCAAGAGGACATGGCTATACAACGACTCAGTCCCCCCTCTTGCCTTTTCGGTAAGATTACCCCAAAATAGAGTCTCTAATTAATTAGCCAAGACCAGAGCCATGTAGTTCTCGTGGTTGCACTATTTTCTTGGGTGGTCGTTCCATGTTCCAATTAATACATGGTATTCTTGTAAAATAAGCATAGATAGAAGGATGGTTAGAGACACTTGCCTTTCTCCAAAGAAAAGTTACTCTTACTGCTCTTCAGCTCATGCTTTCTTGAAGCTCTTAATCTTCAAACCTTTCGAACATCAATCCTTCTACTCGAAGCAATCATTGGGCACAACCATACAAAGCAAACAAACAAGTATAACTAAGAACAATACACCAATTAAGAAAGGCTTTAAAAGAGCGTAGAAAAGGGTAGGGCTCGATTCTATGGTCACTCGAACGCAAGAAACGCTGGGAACGGAACTATGGTTGACAAGGCAAAACTATCGAGAGGTTTGATTTATAAAAGAAATAAAAAGACTATATGCTTGATCCATTTTAATTAAATAAAATCATGCACATAGGTTATTTTAGAGAAATACCCTATTTGGAATTATCAGAAAATAAGGTTGAACGTTGACAACGTGATAAACTTGATCAGATTTTATTTATAAATATTCAAGTAGAAGTTATGCCAATTTAACAATTAACTTTAGAAACACAGAGCATATGTAAAAGACATAATCAAACAACTTTTTATTTCGTGTTCAACTAAACATATTAATATTGAAAAAGCATTTATAATATCATTAAGCATATAAACTTTATTCATGAAAACCGATGTATAACACTAGATAACTTTTATTTAGAAAAGCTAGTTATAAATAGAAATTAATCAATTAAACCTTAATTTATGAAAAACGGGATAGAACCTAACCAACTTTTATTTAGAAAACTAATTGAATAAGAATTAGTCAAGTTCACATTTAATTTTGATGTTAAAAACAAGCAACAAGTAATACACACTGCTAACGCATAAGGTAAGGTTAAACGAATAAGAACAACAAAAACAGACTACTCTAGAGCGTAGAAGGAAAGCGTAAACTATGGTTTAGGAAAGGCTAGTCTACAAAGAGATCAACTAAGTTGCAGGGACAACAAACTAGCAAAAGCTAAACTGAACTAGTCGGTAGAGAAACGAACTAATAACAAGATTGGCTCTAAAGAGATGGCTGCGAAAGGTTTGGGCACAAAGAACTAAAAGAACAAAGGTGGCTCACAAAGAGACAACTGAGATAAGACAGCTATGAATTGGATCCTACAAACATGATTCTTAGAGGAATAGGAAACAAACATTATAAGACTACTAAGCAGAATAGAAACTCTAAGATAAACTATTTGGCTCACTAAAACGCACAAACTATGCTTGAAAAGGAAAGGCCTGGTTAGATTTATAAAAGAAACAGGGTCCGAGCTGGGGCTGGGAAGATCTAAAGCTTTACAGAAGACTTGATTTACAAAAGAGACTGAGCTAACGCTGACAAAGAACAGCTATCAAACTATTCGCATTTATGAGAGCACAAAAGACTATAAGCTAGGTTTATTTTAATTAGCAAAATATATGTAAAGGATATTTCGGAAAGAAAATACCCTAAGTTGGAATTAACTAAGTTGGAATTAATGCAAGTTATACTTTATTTGCAAAGATCGAGGTAAATCCTAATCAAGTTTTATTCATAAATGTTCATATATAAATTATACCAATTACACACTTAACTTTAGAAAAGTGAAAACAGCTAATCGATTTAATACATGTTGTGTTGGGCTAAACAAAACTTATTTAGAAAACATATTCATATTGGCATTAGTCATTTTATCAATCATTAAGAAAAACCAAGTTATAACTTAACCATATTTAATTCTAAATATTGGGGTATAAATTATATCATTTAAATATTTAACTTTAGAAAAGGCTAAACTATGTGAAACATCTAAGCGTATACTTTATGATTCTAGTGGATTAAATTGTTATTGAAAACATATTCACGTTGGTATTAATCAAGTTAATTTATTTATAAAAAAAACGGATGTAAAAGCCTAGTCAACTTTTATTTAGAAAAGTTGATTCGATACTGAGCATTAATCAAATTAATATTAGTTTATGAAAAATCGATATATATATATATATATATTAGCTTTTATTTAGAAAAGCATATGATGCAAGCATTAATCAAATTAACATTTAATTATGAAAGCGAGGTATAACGCTAAGTAGCTTTTATTTAAAGAAGACATGTTTATCAGGTATTAATCAAATTAAATTTGAATTCATTTTCAAAACATGCATGATGGAAAACATCACCACTAACATGTAATTTATGTTATCATGAACCTAACGCAACTTGGACGGATATAAACGGTGCTGAAACGAAGAAGGGATAGGTTAAACAAGGTTTAAGGGATCTAGATGTGATTAACCGTAGATCTGGAGGGCTGACAAGGAAGATAGACAAGACACATGGAATAGTGCTCGCCATTAGGTCAAAGCATAGGGTTAGATCTGTTAAAGTGCTCATATTGGATTGGCTTAAAGGAAACTAAACTTTCCGGGTGCTTTCTATAAAATTGGCAAGATACAAGAGATTCGACCTAAAATTGTATATTAGCTCGAGGGGCTATCTGCAAAAAGCTCAAAGAGTTGATAGCCATGGCGGATGGCCTCTGGCTGATTCAAATCGACGGTGGTCCGACGGGGTAGGGTAGGGATGAAGAGGCGCAGGAGGTACGGGAGGTCACGGTTGACTCACAGGGATGCTCACCGGTGACGGGGAGGTGGTTCAGCGGCCGAGAAATTCTGACGGCGGATGGCGAAGAAGCTCGGCGGCGGCTCGGGTCTTCATGTGTGCGCGGTGCTTCGATAGGGCATTGGCAATGAGGACTAGTGGCGCAGCTGCGCCTCGACATCGTCGAGCCCCTAGGGGTGCTGGCTTGCTCCGGCGGGCGTCCCTGGCGGTGAATCGGGCGAACAAGGCTGACGGCGCTCTACTTCCAGGCGGCTCGCTCGACGGCGGGAGCGTGGCACAAAGGTGAGGGTGCAAGGCAAGGCAGCAGGGGCGTGCAGGGTCAGGCGGTGTGTTTTATAGGAGCACGGAGCAGGCCCCACGGCTTGGTGCGCACGCCAAGGCCGGCGGCGGTATGCTGCCCAGCGGTCGTAGGAGCTGAGGCTGTTGGCCCAGATGGGCCTCGGCTAGGCCGAGCTGGCTGGGCTGGGCTCGCAGGCTCGGCCCAAAGGGCAGGGGGTCTACCTGCAGGGAGAGAGGAGGATTGGTATGGGTTTGGGTAGGATAGCGGGTTGGGTTTGGTTTGGTTGGATCTAGCCTGACAAGGATTTAGGGTTTTGTTTTATTTTCCAAATATAATTTTCAGTGCGAAAACTAATCCAGAATATTCTAGATAATGTTTTTAGAGCACAAAAAAATCAGGAAAATCCTAAAAAATCCAGGAAAAATCTCGGAGATAGTTTGGGGCATGAGGAGTTCAAATGAACTATTTTGAGCTTGTGAAAAAGATTCTAGAGCCTTATAATAAATAGATTTAGCTCTAGGAAAAATGAGAACAACTCCTAGAAAGAGCTGGAAAATCAGAAGGGTCTGGACATCGTCTAAATGCATATTAAAACCTTTTGCACTCAAGAAACACCAAGATGCATCGGCATGAATACAACACACACAGAACAACACTATTTAATTTAGAAAAACAACCCATTGTTCTTCCTATACTACATTTCCTGTCAAGGAAATAAATGTTGGAAAAATTTTAAAATTATGAGAAAATCATTGTTTAATTATTCTTTTTAATCACATCCTGAAATCCAAAAATTTCAGGGTGTGACAATATGGTTGTGTATATTTGGATTGGACATACGTTGCTTAAATGCATGTATCTGCCTAAGGATATTATGGTGTCAAAGGTACAGAGAACATGTCAAATACCACTTAATTATGTTTGGCTTGTGGGGTATTAATAGGTTCAGTAGAGAACACATGGCTATTCGCTTGAGAGAGCCCAAGAAGAAATGGCATGCTAAAATCTGATGTCGTTGATTTACTTGGTTCTTATATTATTTTATAAGCTAGTTTTTTTTGCTGTGAGCCACCTGCTGTTTGTTCTTTAGGAGCAATTATTGCCTTTTCGCTCAATGTTTCTGTAAATAGGTTCCACTTCTCATGCATTGTAATGTGCATATATTGTATTTTCCTTATACTTTACTCCTATAACTTATTTAGAAAATCCGTATAGTTATGAGTGTCTTCCAATTTCCATATACTCCTTATATTCAGAACTAAATAGTTATTTTCCTTGTATGTAGGACGAGTCACAAGATTTCTACAAAAGGCAACAGCTGAGGGAACTGGCCATGCTAAACTCAACTCTGAGAGAAGATAGTCCTCATCCTGGAAGCGTCTCTCCTTTCAGTAACGGTGGCATGAAACGCGCAAAACCGAGTCAGTAGAGAAGCTGCTTCTCCATCCTTCAGTCCTTCTTGTTGCAGGCGTGCATCATCAACAAGGGGCACTTGAGCCTGCGCTGCGTGGGTGCTTGTGTAAGAAAAGGTATGCGTTTGCTGGATGGTTAGTCTGGTATCAAGCGCATTTTCTCCTTCGGATAAGGAGAAATCATGGTTGTTGAACCGTCTTGATCTTTTTGTGGATCGAGGCATGTTGTTGTAACTTGTAAGGTCATGGACATTCATTTTATTCGTTATTGACTGTTTAACCCTAAGTAGCTTGTGATGCTGAGGATAGGTGGTTTCAGGGGAGACTAGGTAAACCTGACTGTTTAATTAGCTTGTATTAGTCCCCTGTTACATTATGGAGTTGCAAAAAAAAACGAAGATCATGGTGCACTCCACTTTATGATAGTTTGATGATGGAAGCTTTGAATGAACCATGTGAACTCAAAATGCATTGTACTCGCATAGTATGCGAATTTGGTTACAGTATAAATGGGATCCATGGGCATTCAAGTAATGTGGATTTTGAAACAAACAAACGACTAGGTGTCATTCTACAAATTAAATTTGGGTTGTTAAGTTGATATGCATCTTTTGACCAGGATAAGTTGGTGTGTATCTTTACTTGCCCATGCAGTGCTCCCTTCAGTCCCACAAAAAATGGCAGGGGCTTTCTTTAAATTTTTCTTCCTTTGTATTTGATCTTTCTTCTTTAGTGATATGATGCGCTACTCTCTTGTATATTTGATAAAAAGTAAATGATGTTTTGGTCATTGAGATGGTTTTCCAAATACAACTTTGGCTAAAATGTTTGTTGTTGGCATGTATATGTTTATAAATTAAAGCATAGCAAACTATATTATGTCAAGGAAATCTACTTACTCTGCAATCTACTTATTATGTCAGATGATTATCGCGGAGTATCAAAAGAGAAGGGAGGGAGGGAGTAATTACTGTAGTAGAAAAGTTCAATCGCCGTGATAGTCATCTGACACATGGGTACAATTACAAATGAAGTGACGACTGACGAGGTGTTAACCGAAGGACAGGAGGTAGTCCCAACCCGGTGCCGTCCTCGGAATGCGTGATGACAGCATCCGCAGCACCTACAGGAAAAAAGGACCTACGGGCCTACCATCACGCCTTCTCCGTTGTCGGCGGCGGCGGCGGCAGCAGCGGCGGCCGTCGGCGTGTCGGGGACTACTAGCTTCGCCGTGGTAGGGAATAGGGACCCTTTGGTTTGGCGGCAGTTGGTGCCAGGACAAAACAGAGAAAGCTGTGCAACCTGCCGAAGGCGCCGTTCGTGCCCGTGGTTTCCGACCGACTCGTCCTTTTCTTTTCTTTTTTGTTTTGGATACGCCGACTCGTCCAAGTTGGCCTCTTGATATTTCCTGTTTCGTGCTAGGCATGGATAAGGCAACGTCACGAGTCCCCGACCGTGCCCACGGGACGACGGGTGAGGTGATGCAGCCGGTAGCGGAGAAGAGCTATCCCACCACTCCATGCATGCAAATAATATATTTATGGCTCAACCGCCACCACCGTACAGTCACCAGGTTCGAACCCGCATGAGCCCCCCCTACCCGTGGAGAGAAGATACCAGCAGGAGGATGAAGAGAAAGAGGAAAGAGGAAAGGATAGGAAGAAGACAAGGAAGAAGAAAAGAGAGAAGCCTTTGTAGTTTGTAGAATTACTATGTTCATATGGTATGATCATATAAATTCGTGAGATAGAAAAAAAGTTACATGGGTGCTCCAAAACAACGTTCCAATCAGTCATGATGCTATCCCTTAGAAAGTTTGAAAAGAGAGGAACTAAAGAGTGCTCAGAGCAAGGCTTCGGCTCCTTCTAGCTCTTGCGAACCGGTAAAACATAGATCAGTATCTCTCATTTCGGGCAAACCGGTAAAAAAGATTATCTTTCATTTTGGGGCAACGACTTTTGTCCAAATTTTCGGGTCCGCCTACCACCTGGTAACTGTTCCGTTCTCACTTTCTTCGCTGCGAGCGTTGGCACGCAACGACATTCTAGATGCGGAGGTAGATTCTTTGGATACCGGTGTCAGGGAGCGTGAGCTGACAGAAAGTGTAAGCCTGCACGTGCGCAGGTTAACCGCTCGACCACACACGCCAGGATCACATGTACAGTGCCAAGTCCAAAACAACCCTGCCACCAAACCCTGCGAGAGGATTTCTCCAACAATAAAAACCACAACAAGGTTGGTGGCACTGGCAACAAATCTTCGCAATCTCCACGGCAAACAACCTTGTCCGGATCGAAAGAACGAAAAAAAATTGTCAACAAATATTATTTATCACACATCGAAGGGTTCATCAGGTTTTACAGATCAGTTCATCACGCTGCTGCGCTTTCTAACATCATCAGCAGCAGCAGACAGCAGAGCAGCGTATGTACAGCATCATCATCAGTTCATGAATCAGAGAAGTTACAGAGAGATTCTTCACATTAGTATCATCGAGAATCATCAAGGATTTCAGATTGGTACCCAATGGAACGGTGGGGGGGGGGGGGGGGGGGGGGGGGGGGGGGGGGGGGGGGGGGGTTGGTGGGCGTCTCAGGCGCGGCTGGCTTCCTCGGCGGCGGGGGTGCGGAGGGCGGGGACGCGCCCGCCGCAGCCCGACCGCTTCTTGCGCTTCCCGGACAGCAGCGCCCACACCGGCAGCGGGGTGAACGGCGGCGGCGCCGGCGGGGACGAGGAGGCCGCCCACCCCGGCTTCCCTGTTTCCGGCGGCAGCGGCGGGGAGGGCAGCCGCTTCTTCGGCGGGAGCAGGGGCGGCGGCGGCGGCGGCAGGTACTGCTTCTTCGGCGGAAGTAGCGGCGGCAGCGTGGGCTGCTGCTCCCGCAGAGGTAGGCGTGGCGGCGGCGGGCGAGGGGGCAGGGGCGCAGCGGGCGGAGGGGGACGAGGGGGGCGAGGGGGCAGGGAAGCCGCGGGCGGAGGCGGAAGAAGCGCAGTAGCGGGCGGACGGAGCGGGTCGCTGTCGGCGGAGGTCGGCGGGTTGGTGGAGGCGGCGCCGGGCCCGCGGATGCGGAGGCGCGCGGCGTCGTACGCGGCCGCAGCCTCCTCGGCGGTGTCGAAGGTGCCGAGCCAGACGCGGCGGCCGCGCTGTGGATCGCGAATCTCCGCCGCGAATTTGCCCCACGGCCGCCGCCGCACGCCCCTGAACCGCACCCCCTCCACCGCGTCCTCCTCCTCCTCCCCTCCTCCGCCGCCGGTCTGGAGCAGGACGCGGCTGCGCTTCACGCTCACCGCCTCCCCCTCGCCCTCCTCGTCGTCGTCCTCGTCCTCGCTGGACGACGAGTCGGTGGCGTCCTCGTCGTGCACGATGATCCGCACCACCCGGCACCTCGGCGCCGCCGCGGTAGCAGCAGCCCTCGCCACCTCCTTCACCTCCACCTCCCCCACCTCCGCTTCCGCCTTCATCTCCTCCTTCACCTTCAGGCTAGTAGGGTCCATCCCCACGCCTCGGCACCCTCTCCTCACCCCATACACACCGCTCTCACCACCGGCTCAGCGCACCATCGCGGCGGCCAGGGGCGCGCCTCAGCTAGGGCTAGGGCTCCGATCTGCTCCGGCAAGCAACAAATCGGCGGGCGCGGCGAATTTCGGGAGGCGAGCGGGAAGAAGAGAAAGCAAAGGGGAAATTGGGGACAGACTCGAGGAGGCGAGGAAGGGGAAGAGGCATTTTAGCTCAACAGGGGCAGGGGCGCTTCGGTAATTCCGCGGTGGGGGTGCCTTGCAAGGAATCTCCGCCTCAGGGCGTGGGGTGCCCACGTGGCGGGGCGGTCGCCGTGCGGGGCATATTCGCTTGGGAACGGGAGGAGGGGAGGCGGGGGAGGGCGGAATGACGGGGGTGCCCCCTTGGTTGGGTTCGGATCTCGAATATTCGGGTGGGTTCAAATTTCAAACGGGGGTTAAAACCGGTTAGGGGTGCGTGTGGGAGTTTTCAGGGAGGGGACCGTTTCTAGAAGCTGCTGAAACTGCTGGGCTTGAACAGGCTCGGCTCCAGCCTGAAGAACGGCAGGTTCAACTTGTGCTTCAAGAACTTGGCAAACCTTGAAAAGAAAGAAATACGTGCTCCCCCGTTACATAATTAGATGCGGGTCACTAGTTTAATCATGTAATATTATCGTAGCAACTAAGATCTGTTTGAGTATATAAGATGGCCAAAATGCCCTTCCAAATAAATGAGCAGAATCAGGTGTCTAAATGATTTGACATGGACACCTCAACTTCAGAGGGGTTGGGGACTTGGGACTAGGATATATCTCGTGAGGGCAAAATGGGAAATCGTATGTTTATATGTGCGAAAAATGTAAATGGGTGAAAACTGACAAATGTTCGTGCTCGAAGGCTAGTACTCAGCATGTCCTTTTCGAAAAAAAAAGAAAGGTAATATAAGAATTAGTTCTCCAGTTCGGTTACCCTGAACTAAACTTTAGTCCATTCATTTTGATCCTTTTTAATTCCTAAAATACCAAACATGTAGACTAAAATGTGAACTAAACCTTTTAGTCCTCTAGTCCAAGGGGCGTGGACTAAAGTGAACTAAAAACTTTGGAAGACACCCCTGCTCCTCATTTACTGCCCATCCCACCCATCCCGAACCCTTTCTCCCCGCCACTCTCTCCCCTCCCTGCTTGCATCCGCCTCCATAGCTCAGCCGCGCTACCCCATCGGCCACGTCGGAGCTCGGCCAGTCCCCGGTCGCAACCCGCCAAGCCTCACCTCCCTCTCTCCCTGCAGCCTGCGCCACGCCTCCTGGCCGCCGCCTGCCGTGCCTCACCTCTCTCCCTCCCTGCAGCCCGCACCAAGCCCCCCGGCTGTGCCTCGCCTTGCCTCCCCCCTTTCTTCCTGCCTGGGGTTCAAGCACCGGAGTTGAAGAAGCTCCAGCTGAGAGGCGGCGGCGTGACCTCCGCCACCGGCACCAGCCGCCGAAGGTGCGTGATGAAGAGGAACGGGAGGGTACACAGTGAATGATTAGGGGTATTATCATCTTTGTTCATCTGCGTTAACAAACAGGGACTAAAGTTTAGTTTAGTCGAGGGACTAAAGTGGGCTAAACATGGGTAGCACCTTCTTACTTGTTTTTTAATTGAAAATAAGACTGCCTTGTTTCTCCTTGATATTACCTGTTTAAAAGGCAGTGTGGGTAGTGTTTATGAGTTTGGTGATCGCAACACCTTTACTATTAAAATATTATATTTTAAAAAAACTCAGTGGGACCACTTCACCAACAAAAGGCAGCCTAGGCTTCAACCAACTTTTTATTTGTCTATAGGACCTAAAAGCCCGGAGCTGCTTCTAACCTTTGGCTGTTTGCTCTCCCTCTAGGATTAGGGCTATATACTTTTCATTTTTTATACGAACACATTGGATAATTTTCATGTAAACACATGCGTGACTGCATTCAGACATACTCTCTCCATTGCAAAATAAGTGTTTTTTTACATTTAAATTTTATCCCACAAAGCTAGAACCTGAGCCGATATTTTCATTCGATGTAATGGGACCAGAAAAGTCACTTTGCACAGTCCTAGTAGAATCCCCTAAGCTCGTTGTGACCCTGAGAAATGCAACAAAACATTGTGCCCTTTAGCCGACCTTGTTTAGCACATGATACACCTGCAGTGCACAATCATTTTCTCTGTTGACAGTTGCCTGCAGTACAGCTGCATCTTAACTTGACTCTGGCTCTACTAGTATAGCATATATATTTAAAAACTCAGTCAACCGGATCGTGACATACATACATATTTAACATGCTGCCTAGTTGCTATGGTATAAGCCAAATTCTCTGACACTAACAAGTGTACAAGATTTTCTGATGTGTCATGTGTGGTCCATTTCTATTGGCAAAACTATATACAGTGTTTTGGTTACATGAGCTTGCTAATATCACCCAATCACAAAAGAACTCTAGCATATTGCTAACGATTAATGAAGTGGCCTCATTGAAATCGATCCGTTCTTCTGGGTTGCCGATCGGTGGAGATGTTGATCCTCTCGTCTCGAAGCATGTTCATGCTGGGAGCTAACAACCTTGTGTAGCGATCAAAATACAGTAGCTGCTTCATGAGAAGAGCGAATTCCCGGGGAAATTTCAGCCCGTAAGACTCGCTAACTCTCACCTGGGAGATGCGGTAACATGAGTGTCAGCTTTCATTTTCTATTCCTTAGTTTCTCAAAAATATTACGCATAGCTTAGGAAAATTCATGAAAGCATGGCGAATAAATTAAAATCTAAACAGTGCCACCTTTCAATTTTAGATAGCAACATGCACCACATCAAGACAACTATTGCAATCATGAAAAACAATACATAAACAGTATGTCAGCTAATCATGTACTCCATCATGACAGCCGAATTATCGACAGGCCAACACACTAAGATATGGCTGGGCCCCAATCCTTTGAGAAATCCATTTTAGAAACTTCAATATGCCCACATATTAACCCAACTAGTGAACGTAAAAAAAAACTTCTGAGTTAAAGAAAAAATTGAACAGTAGGAGCAATAACATTATCACAGCTTATTATCCTATGTAATCTTTTTCTTGCAGTAGCAGTACGCAGTGGCGAAGCTAGAGCAAATTGAAGGGGGGGGGTGTGCTTGCCTTGTGGGTGCATAAAGTTGAGTTGTAGGGGGTGCATATATGGTGAAAATTTGGACCTAACAACTGTTTTTGCAAATTTTTGTGGGTGCATTAGCACCCCCTAATTTGACTATACCCTCGCCCCTGGCAGTACGCCAGTACCATTCTTCTGCTCTAGACAGAATGGCCAAAGAAAGTAACTCACCAGATCAAGAAACAGAGCATTCATCTGTCTCTCATCAAGGACAACATTAGCAGATACAGCTGTAGCATCAGGACCTCTTGCTGTTGCGACTATGATTTCAGTATCCAAGTCCTGCTTAACAAACAAAAAACATTAGTGCATTTTTCCATGCCAAATAAGCTAAGAATGGGGTACTAAGTACAACACAAACTAAGAAGACAAGAACCTCCATAAATATAAAACTAGTCACATAACATTGAAGTGCATTAGTTGCCTATCATTTGCATCTTAATTGAGGATATGAGATGTAACTGTTACAACTGCAAGATCATGTTTCCTATGGTATTAACTTAAATACAGTTTCAGCAAAATGTTTCTCCAGAAAACAGCACAGCACTAACAGAGTAACAGTTGATTTAGGTCACTCAGAAGATGGTTCATAATTTCCTCAAGCCCTTTTCTTCTAAAAAAGGTTGATCGAGCCTTCAGGATATTAATAAATAGCCTACTGTCGTTTGGAAACATTACCTGTATTGATGAGAATATCTTTCGCAAGTCCTTTGCAAATTCATCAATATTTATATCATTCCCTGTAGCACCCATTTCAGAAAGGGCAGAGGCCATAGCATCATAATCCTCAGCTGCGAAAGAAGCCAAGAAGACCTCCATAGCAGCCCAAGTCCTTGGAGATATGCGACCAACAATACCTGAAAAGAATTAATTTTAATATAATTATACAACTAATGAAGAAAGTTGAATAAAGTAGCACAATACCAAAATCAACCTAGAGTGCTAGGAATTTTAGTGTATTGAGCAAGATTTTAAATAGCGGGCTATAGCGCCGCTATAGCCCGCTATTAGCGTTGCAGAGGGTTCCCGCTAGGATAAGGCACTTTGCACCGCTATTGCAGCTATGACAGCTAAATCGCGATTTAGCGGCGCTATGTTGCTTAGCGATTGCAGTCATTTAGCACCGCTACGCCTGAATCTGCCTCCGCCCACTGCTACTCCGCTGTTCCAAGGAGCTGTACTGCTGTCCGATGTCCTATAGCTCATCCTCTGCTCACCAATGGAGGCCGTCAAGGTGAGGCCGGAGTCCACCAGGAAGATGGCCATGGGGCTCCGAGTTCCTGCAGTCCCGCCTCTGCTCACCGTTGGAGGTCCTCCAAGGTCAGGCCGCAGTCCGCCAGGAAGATGGCCATGGGGGCTGAGGGGTGGAGCAGCGGCAGGGGGCAGGAGGCAGGGAGAGAGCAGCACATCAAAAGGGATCCCATCAAAAGGGGGCGCAAGGTCAATGAAGGTGCAGCAGCACTGCGACAGGGAGTAACGGAAGGCAGATAATGACTAGCAGTAGACCAGTAGCAGGCCGTGCAAGAAACTGGATAAGGCCCATGAACCCAAGCCCAGCAAAATGATTTACAGTTGTTGTATGTACGTGTACAGTTGTATTGCTGGTTTTGGCCTTCTAATTTCATGCATATTTATTCATTTATTTTTTATATTTATGTAATCCGCTAAATAGCTTAGCCCGCTATAGCTGCATATAGCTTTTGGAGAAGACTGCCGCTAAACTCTATAGCCCGCTATTTAAAACCATGGTATTGAGAGGTAAAAGACAACCCTAAGTTGTGTGGCATGGTTCACGCTCCATTACATTTACAATGTAGATAATCAGCCAATGTAAAAACTACTACTGGGAGAAATGGCTAAAGCATACCGAAATCAATGAAACCAATTCGCCCATCACGGAGCAACCAAAGGTTCCCAGCATGCACATCGGCATGGAAGGATTCACACGAAATCAAGCTTCCAAACCTGCGATATTTTTGCATTTTTCAGAAGCTCAAACCATGGCATTACAAAGTTCAAAAGGGAAAAAAAACTCAAAATTGTATGACATCACAAGATAAAGTGAAGCAGCTGTGTAGCTTACCAGACATTAAGGGCAGTGACTAAAGTCAACTCAGGATCAGGAACAAGAGACCTTATAGAATCAAGGTCAGTAAGCGGAACTCCGTACAATCTTTCCATAGTCAACACACGTTTTGTGCTACAGTGTTGATACACAAATGGGGCTTTTGCCTGCCTGTCAAATCCCATAGCATCTATGTATCCCTGAAAAGCCTGAATATTTGCAGCCTCTTTTCTAAAATCAACTTCTTCAAGCATTGATTCCTTTATATCCTTGACAATGCCTACCTATAATAATTTTCTTAGTCAAGATGATGTTTATTAATTATACACTTTGCAGTTTGTCTAATTCATTGAATGACAATATGAAGGCTGAATTTTCTTTTTTCTTAACAAAACTTAGCAAAATATAAAGCAGATTTCATAATGCTTGCTGGCCCCACTTCAATACAAAAAAAACTCGACCTGGGGGGGGGGGGGTGAGGGGGGTAAGACAGCCCCACTTCAAACTTCCATACATATGAACTAAGTTTTCTTGATTTCTGATTATATTGTGCATATCATGGAAGTTGTTACATTTCTGCCTGGACGCAGCCTCAATATCTATCTTTTTTTTTTGGGAAAGGAGACCACTATGCTTTTATTGAAAGCAATAACAGGTTTATGAAAATTCACAAACTTCTGGGGTTGGCAGTTACACTATGAAGCCACACAAAAGGATGAACCAAGCAAACTATCTTATTACATGCCAGACTAAATTGAAACCATGTTGGAGGTCAAGGCAGCACTTTAGTTCAGTCATTCCCCAACTTTCTTCACAATCCCTTTAGTTTTGTCTTGATACAGCCTCGATATCTATTATTATCCTCATGCAACATCCCTAATTAAACAACTCTATTCAATGTTTATACTCAAGATCTGTTAACTTTTTGTGTATTGCTTGATGCACTTATATGCACAGATTCTAGCACGATAATAATTTGATGATGAATTCAGCTACATTGCTCTTCAGAATATAAATCCCTGCATGCTCCAAGAACCATTTGGTCCAGAGATTGTTTTGTACAATAACATATGGTTCAATGCTGATAATGATTTTTGTTACTTCAACTAAAGAAAGCAAATTGAAGGAAGAGCATCTGATTAAAGAAAAAATATAATGTTATGAAACAGTCAAGTATCTGATCGCACATGAACTTCATGATTAGGAGAGCATTTACCAGTGATGTCCTCTGTAGCTCAGGGTTCAAGAACTCCAAAATGCGTGCAACAACATAGATAAAATTCAGATCAGCGACCAAAGTGTCTTCAATACCAGGCTTTAGAACTTTAATCACCACATCCTTCTGAGAACTCTTCAACCTAGCCCCATGAACCTGAATGACAATGAATTATCTCAATGCTTCAACAGCAGACTGCAAGACTGCATAATGTAATCCAATAGGTTCTGGGAGAAACCTGTGCAATTGAGGCAGAGGCTATTGGCACATGATCGATGTATTCATATACACTATCTAATGGCCGCTGCAACTCCTCACGCAATATTGACTCAATCACGTCATATGGGACAGCTGGTGCTCGGTCAAAGCAGTTCTGGAATTCCTCGACATATTCTGCAGGAAACAAAGTTGGTGCAGATGCTATGAACTGCACCATCACACAGTCCGTTGACTATCAATACCCAAATAAACAGAAATTGTACATCTTTTTCAATGGAGCAGAAACGGTACATAACCATGGAATCAGAAAATTATTCAGACTCAACCCCCGCACCCCCTCAAAAGACCATCCAAGAGAAGGTAATATGTTGACTTCAATTCAAGTCTAGTGATCATCTAAGGATGCTATTTTGCATGATCTTGTTCTTGTTCATTAAGAAGTTCTTTCATTTACCGTGTATACATAATTATTACAACTAAGAATGTCATTACACATTAAGAAATTTAAAACATTTCTATTGGTTATCTAATATATTAGGGATTGCCATCAATCATAGAACAAAGTTCGAAGATGCCCTTACCTGGCCTAGCTTGATATAAGTTGCACCCATGCGCTCAAAAAGTCTTCTAAGGTAAAGGGGAGAAAGCAAACCAAGCTGCATCTGAGCTGGAATTCCTGCTGATGCATTAGCTGTCTGCAATAGATTAAGAGAACAAAATTATATTCCTGCTGAAATTAAAATCCAAATCACTGATAAGATCTCAGTAAAATATGAGTTACTCAAAACTCAGACTCTGGGTAACTTGCAACGATGAAACCAAAATTCCATCTCAACCCTACTAATGTCCCTAAAAGCTCACCCAACTCATTCAATAAGTTCGGTAACAGTTTGGTGCTGATCCTACCACAATCCGCTATGACTCTTTGACCCCTCAACGTACAAGCATGTATCCAAATGGGTGTGAATGTTGGAATGTGCGCGCCATAGATGCGTGCATGTGTGATTTTCTTAAATCAGCATTTCCTTTATTTCACAAGAGACCTTTCATCTAATGATTCCCTCCCTTTTGGGAGGCCTACAAGAACATTTGCAGGTTCAATCACACCAGAAGATATGCGAAGACAATACTAAAGCACAAAACAGGAAAATGTTCGAACCTTTGAGAAATCATTCAGCCACTCCCCACCAACCCCAAGCACAGCTTGGATCCCTTGCGCCATCCTGAAAGCACCTCGAGGTCCTGTGCTAATTGATGTCTGGAGAAGGTCCTCGACTAATTTAGGTAACTCACCAACTCTATCTGCATTTAAATGAAAAAAAAAAGAGCGAAGTATGGGATGTTAAGCTCACAAAGAACAAACAAACTTGAAATCCACACATTCATCTCCTTTTCACTCCACCCAACAGATCCCATCTATACTATCAACAGTGCCAACCACCACATACATATGATATTCAACATCTTCATTTCCCATCACTCTGACACCCTCCCTCCTAGCAAACTAGATGACATTTATACGGAAATAACAGAATCAGTTTTTAGCAAAGAACAAACAAACTTGAAATCCACACAGTCATCCCCTTGCCACTCCACCCAACGGATCCCCATCTTCATTTCACATCACTCTGACACTCTCCTACCTAGCAAACTATATGTCATGGATACAGAAATTACAGAATCAGTTTTAGCAGAAGACGAGGTACGCCAGGTAGTAACTACAGCCACGGGGATGAATCAAAATCAATTGATTACCTTGGAGGCGCGTGGATAAGTCCTGGGCCTGGGAGTAGCGCGCGAAAACCCTGACCCCGACCTGGGCCCGCCTCCGCCCCTCCCGTCCGCGTCCGGCCCCAATCCCGGCCCCACCCACACGGAGCGAGCCTCCCCCGCCGGACGGCACCTGCAACAGACCCCAGTCAATCCGCCAGCCGCGTCACGCAATCTACTCGAAGAAAACCTCGCTCCAGCGCCAATGGAATCCGGAGCAGCTGAACGCAGACTCTCGTGTGAAATGGCGAGATGAGAGAAGAGGGGAGAGGTGGGGCGAGACGGGCCGCGGGCTTACCTTGGGGACGCGGCGGTGTTGGTGGATGAGGAGAGGGGAGCGCGCCGCGGAAGCGCACCTCGCGGCCGCCGCCATAGTGGAGAGGAGAGAGTGGGTGGGCGGCTCGCCGGCGTCGGGCTGCGGCGGCAGTGTGGTCAAGTGTGAAGGGTGTGGGCTGGGTTTTTAGTTTTTTGTGCCGGGGTCTTAACGGGTGTAACGGCGGAGGAGGCGACACGTGTGCGGGGTAGTGGCCTCGCTTCTGTTCCGTTCCGTTCCGCGCCGGCCAACGGCGTCGCGTGATATTCTTGGCAGGTTCCGCCCGCGTGATACTGGTCAGAAATTCAGAATCCTGAATCCTCTTTGCTTCTCATGTGTCCCATGATTTGCATGTTATAACTAAATTACCGTATCAAATCTCATGTCTCAGCTTGAGCGAGATTTACTGTTAGGAAAGAATTTTTCATAAATCTTTCATATCCCCGTACCGTTGCATTTTTCCGTTTCTCCATTTTTGTTTCTTGGAAAATCGAAGTTTCCTGATGTGAACATCATGTGATACTCGCTTAGCGGCTTAGGCACTACACAAACACCTTCCAAACATACTGTTCCAAGTTGTAGAGACGGGTTCTTGCTGGAATTGCAAAACAAAAAAAAACTCACGAGTAAACAGTAACCTTTTGTGGCACAAACTGACAACGAATTTTATGTTGTTCAACATCGCACAGAAATGATGCTTTAAATACTTACATTAGCAGCTGCAGTCGCTGATTGCATTACATGTAACATCATTACGAGTAAAATGCATCTCAATGAGTTCATCTCCTTCAGTGCTGCCAAGATAGTGCCCATCTCCAGTTATGCCAGCACTTGAAACTAATTTTTCCTTTGGAAAAAAATCTAGTGGGAATGATTTTACCAGTGTATAGAAAAATTAGAAAAGCTACAAAAACTCCGAACTGGCAAAAGACCACTATTGTTGTTCCCCGAAAGCTGGAAATCACGTCCGCATTAATAATCGAATAATTTGTCAGTACAGACTATGAAGTGAAAACAGCCTGCCCACAGAGAACATTATAAGACTATAGTGGTCTTTAGCAGATTTTCATATGGTCGGCCCCAAACTACACTTCCAGTCCAGACAAACGGAGCATAACTCCATTCTTATCCTTGTTAGACTTCCTCGACCTGTAAAATAGAAGTTTTACACGTTGTCATTCATTATTTATGCGAACAAGACAGGCAGAGTTGCTAAAATATGCAGATAGCAGGTCAGGAACCTTTCTGCCAGCATAATTACTGAAAAGACTTCATCAGTGTTTCAGGTAAAATATCCTTACAACTAAAGGCATCACATTGAAACGAACAGCAGGTTGTTTAGTCAAAAGAATCAATAAGAATGCCTATCCTCATGGTCAAAATATGTTGCTGGAACCTTACAAATGACACTGAGCATTACATGAAGAAACTTGCAAAAGGATCTTGGTTTGTTTGTTTTTGAGATAATTTGGCTGCTTAGACAAATTGGTAAATCATTGCTTCAGGTTTGTTAGCCAAGCACGAACAACGGCTTGGTGAAATGGGAACCAAAAATTGCCTATTTGAAATGTATTAACTTAAAAACTGTGAAGTCATTAGGACAACTTTGGACAGCAATTTGAAATACAGCAAGAATTTGAAGGCTGTCTGCGGAATAAAGTAAATTTGGTACAGTGAATCAAATGTTACATCAAATGGTTTACCTGAGGAAGATTCATCAACTCCATAACCGCCTTCTTCGGAGTCAATTCATTATCAATTATCCGCGCTACCGCAGTCAGGACAGGCATTTTGACATTGTACTTCTGAGCTAACGCAATGACAGCCCCAGCAGTTGATACACCTTCAGCAACCTAAAGGCAGAAGAATACAGTGAATTACAAATCAAAATCATACAGGTCACATTTGATGTCATAGAAAGAATGCAGCCCACCTGATTCATCGAACTCATGATTTGGTCGAGTTTTTCGCCTGAACCAAGACGCAGTCCCACATTTCTATTCCGTGAAAGATTGACAAAACATGTAAGCATGATGTCACCCGACCCAGACAAACCAGAAAGAGTTATCGGCTTCGCTCCCATCTTCAATTTAAGAAGTTCATCTCAGTGAATGTGGCAAGTTTTCAGACTTCACAAGCAAGAGAAATGCAGATGATAGATATTGCGGACCTTTGTTGCCAGCCATCGTATTTCTGAACAACCTTGAGCAACAAGGGCAGCCATACAATTATTCCCAAGATTCATACCTTCCACTATACCTGCTGCTATAGCAAGAACATTCTTCAGCGCACCTGCAATTTCTACTCCTGTAACATCACTGAAGTACCATAGGTCACATTCAAATATTCTTCTGATGTTACAATATAATAGCTCTACTAAGGTAACTCTTCCATGTGGAATATATTAGTCGTAAATTTTAGACTACTAGTTTAATTTTAGCTGAAAGCTGAGGAAAAATCCTTGAGCTTTTCTTTCTGTACTATTGAATGACGTTCTGGAACTCAGCAAGTACCACACTTAGGAAAAAAAATTGCACAGATTATAGTATTTTTTTTTAAAAAAAAGGATCTATAGTATTGTTTTTATTCCTCTGAATTTAGCATATGGGTCATTTTCTGTGTTTTCTTAACATAGAAATCAAAGAGTACTGTAAACAGATGATCACAGATTCACTATTTCATTCATGCTTGCCTCTCTCATCTCATCTTCTCTACTAATTTCCATAAAAAGAAGTCATTTTTTTGTAAAAGAAAAGGTTTTGCATGTTATAAAGTTGGTTGTCATACCCTTGGTGATTAAGTCTTGGAACTAGGCATTTTTACCTTGATGTGCTTATCCTCAAATTTGGGGAAGCTAACAGCTGCTGAACAGAACTTGCCAACTTTTTGTCTTTTGATGCCACCACCATCGCTGCAATTTCAAAGTTAAATAACCATGATCATCAATCCAAATTAGCAGATTCAAAGTTCTTAATTAAAGGAAGAAATAAAAAAGGCTAGTTACACATATATTATTAAATACTAGTAGGATAGCTTGTTTAATTGTATGGCTAGATTTCACACCTATGATCAAAGGTGAAGTTGTACAAGATCTTTGTTATTTGTTAAAAATACTGTAATAAAAGTGTAGTTGCATTTACTATATTTACAGTACAATATGGTCGCAACAGAATAAGTAGCCAGACTCTCTGTTTGCTCTCGATTGATGAGGCTCTTGGATTCTTTCATCACCCCCCCCCCCCCCCCCGGCCCCCCTTCAGATTTTCTGATTCTTAGCATTATTATGGTGCCAAATTTGTGTTCATACTTCATATACAGATATGTGAAAAGAAAAGTTTAAAAGAATTCATGTAGAAATATATTACCATCAATCAACATAGAGCCTGAAAAAGATAAAACAGGTTAACAATATGAAAAATGACAGCAAACCTGTAGGCAATTTGTTCATTAGTTCTACTGCAAAAGAAGGTCCTGATAGAACAATAAATGGTTGGCGGCGGTTTCCCAATGCTCGTGGGATGATTTTAGACATTGTCCGAAGGGTATTGAGTTCCAGCCCTTTGCTAAGTGATATGAATGGCAACTTTGGATCAACATGTGTTGAAATACTTTCAAGAAAGGATGAACTGAACTGCCGCAAAAAATATCAGAGTCAAAAAGGACGAAATCCCTGCAGAAAGCACAATGCTTCATAAAGAAATGTGAATACCTGAACCGGAACAGCATGGAAGCAGAAATCAGCTCCTGCTAAAGCATCAGCAGCACTTGTTGTTGCAACAATATTTTCTGGCAATCTGTGTTCCGGTAAGTATTTGCTGCAGTAAAATGACAAGTTGTAATGCAGACGCACTCATAATATTTTCCCATAGAAATGAAAACAGGTATTTATAAACATGAGTAAAATAGTTTTATCATTTTCTCTTTTACGGGAGGCCAAATAGTATATCTACATGAATTGCAATTTAGCATATTCTCCATATATATATATATATATATATATATCAAAATTCATCTCCATGTTGCTAGCAAAATGGACATTTAGGATAAATAAGTTGGCACACAGTTATATGTGCTCTTGAATTCAAGTCAGTTTAAATCAAATGTGGAATATTTGAACATTCTCATTCCTCAGCAACAATGTCCATCAGATATATTTTTAATCTAGGACTATTGCACTTTCAGGAACAACATCAATGGGAATGCACAGTCAAAATTGATGCTGAACGCTTGTGTACTTAGTTTTCTCAATCCGGCCGATGTTCATCATAAGAATGGGATGATCTCAAACTCCCCGTGCCATGGGTGCTGATCAAGAATCTAAATTTTGATTAATAGAAATAAGTATCTTTCCTATAATTTAATGGCAGATGCTCCGAGAGTAAAACAAGAATGTAACAAACTGTTTCCCCGCACCTATCAAGAAAGGTTCAATGGGGGCAGCAACGTTTACGAACCAATTGATATGGCTGTGGTTGATGGACCGGCAGACGAAATCGTCCCTGACCAGCATGGACACCTCGAGGTCGGCCTTCTTGGCCGCCACGTGCGCCGCCATGGCCGTCCCGAACGACCCTCCCCCGAGAACCACCAGCTGCAAAACCCACCCACACCCAGTCAGCCTCTCCCAATCAGATCCTGCAATGCAAAGGAAGTGAAGCATCCCGGCCCGGAGAGCGCGCGCGCGAGCCTAACCTTACGCGTGCTCTCGAGGACGTCGCTGCGGTTGCGGCGGCGCCAGAAGCGGGACCACCGGACCAGCTTCTCCCACGCGATGCGCACCGCGCGGCGGCGGTCCTTGCGCGCGCTCCTGCGCGGCGCGGCGGCGTCGCCGTCGTCGTCGTCGCTGGAGTCCTCGTCATCCGGCAGCGGCACGGCATCGGCGGCGCCCGTGAAGATGGGAGGAGGGCGGCGGACGGCGGCGGCGAGGCGGGGGCGAGGTGTCGGGATGGGAGGGAGGAAGGTGGTGGCGGCGGCGGCGGCGGCCATCGGAACGGAGAGTCGGAGAGAGGGCAATTTTGCGCGGCCTCGTTTTGTTATCTTATCCGTTCCCGCCTTTTGCAGCTTCGCTTCTTTCTCTGTGTTTTCATTTCATTTCTTTTCTTTTCTTCTCTTTCTTCTCTTTTTTTTAAAAGACTATATTTACCTGAGCATTTTCTACCCTGTGCTTCAGCCTTGGTTATTCAACTTCATGGTTTTTTACTAGGTTATTCTGATTCGGTTCTGCAAGGCTGGGTAACCTAAAGTAAACTATTTACGGTGGCGTAGAAACCATTTACATGTAACAATTTTGTTACGCAGAAACGCTTCTTTTTTGGTCCGGTTGGATAGTGACCACTTCATCAGATGCCCTGGATTAGCTTTGCAACTGATCAATTTTTGTAACCCGATAATGGTTTCCCTCCTCTTCTTTTTCCAAGCTCCAGTTTCCAGAAATGACAGCTCAGGCATAATTTACCTGCTACGCCGCACAAAAGCCTTTTCCTAGCCGCATTTGCAATGTGGTTTCAGGTGGAATACAACCTAATTCACAAAACCACTCATTACGCTTTCATAACCACTTTATGCAAACCATATACGAGCAAACATACCAGGAAATTGAAAGTGACACTTTTTCATAAGGAGAATACCACATACAGATTCGTTCATATCAAATGCAACACGGCCAAACCGCAGACCATGCAACTGCAACCAGTATAACCAGTTGACACCGACGCGGATGTAAAGACCAAAAGATAGCATTAGCTCTTGATGATTTTCATTCAAAACCAGATGACAGCACCATAAACAAAAAAAATCAGATGTCCAAATTGCTCGTACCCTCTTGGCTCACCTAGTAAAGTGTTCTAATTCTCCTAGCAACTAGCAAGCCCCAGAACCAAGCAATCAAGCATAACATTAAGCCCAGGTCCAAAATGCAGAACATCACTGAAACATGCTATATCTAGTGCGATTTGACATACTCCTGCACTATGTTAAGGCCCTCAGATTCTTCACCATAGTCCTGGTAATCAAAACAAAGCAGCAAGATGTCATGTTTTCTGCCTACGTAAACCAAAATAGTTACTTGCAATAGGACAGGACAGTAAGTGATTGACATGTTACCTTGACAACGACACAGGAGCAGCCAACAACCTTCCTTGCCTTGCCCTCAGAGTCAATCTTGCAAAGCTGCAAAGCACCATAAGGTGAATCTTGTTACAATCAAGACTCAACTTCGTACAACAGAATGCAGTAGAATAGCAGCACACAGCATGGCGGAGAATGGCATGCTTGAGAAAATTGAAGCAACTGAACAAAATAAAAACGAACTGTAAAGCATGAAATTCACAAACAATTAGTAAAATTCCCCTGTCAATAGGAGGTGGAGAATTGTAAGCCACATAATGAATGCTGTAATTAATAATCCAGTAACACCATCTAGGCAGCAATAGCAATACTATGTAGAAAGAAGCAGATGCTCTACAGAAGGATTTTCTAACTTACCCCAGCCCACTCGCCAAGAGTTTTAGAGGCAGGCACAGTGACCAGGTGCACATTGTGCTCAGCGCAGAGTGCCTTCACCAGCTTGACATAATCAGGCTGGTCGCAGTCCTCAGCAAGCACGCAGAGCTGAGCGACATGCTTCTCAATGGCCTTGGCAGCCTCACGAAGACCCTTCACGAGCCCATCGTGAGCGCTTGACTTCTTCATCACGAGCTGCAGAGCAGTCATCAAGTCCATCGGCTCTCCAAGAACCGGGGTAGGTGCCTCAACTGCAACCGGAGCCTCCTGATCCCTGCCAAATCATAAAATCTTGGTGAGTTGATTGCCAAGCCATAACTCAAACCGCTTGTATCTGTTATTAGGCTGCTCAGCTCTAATCAACAAGCAACAGGGAAAGAGGCACAGGGCGGTAAGAACTTAAATATATGGTTTAAGCCCATTGCTACACTTATTAGTAGGCTACCAGTCTTGTTATCTCAAATCAACAAAGATACCACATTCATCTCTCACGATTGGTTAAACTGGTACACTAAATTTGAGGCAAGTCTTACCATATGTAAACATGATCCAGGTGTAAATCGAACCCAATCAGCCACCCAATTAGTAGTCAAAACCAGCTATTTCTTGTGTGCCAGCAACTAGAAGTTTAAATTGCACAATGAAGTGATTTGGAATTCTATGCTAGAAACTACAGCAAGATAAAATACTTATCACCCAACATCCAAGAAACATCGATGCACTCTGCCAGAAAACGTCCCTCCAGGCTTCCACCAAATAAACAGGACTAGCGCGCCATTACACAGCTCTACCGGTGCGATGGTTGTGCACGAATTCAATCACTCACGGTTGGAACGGAGACCAAACAGAAACTTTCCATCCCAAGCAGTACATTCGGCACAGACTGCAACTAAATCTACCGAACTACTACCACGACACTCTCAAAATAGAGCAGGCATATCGCAAAAGACCGGCAACAGTTCAGCGCAAAACATCTAGAACGATCTCGCACCAAAGCAACCAGGACCTAAAACTTCTTTCACCGTTCGCGAAACCAAGATTTAAGAAACGGGCAGCTACAAAGATTTCGATGGGGGGAACTTACGCCATCTCCCGCGCTGCGAAGGGGACCCTGGTCGGATGCGAAGGTAGATCTGGAGCAGGCAAGCGAAAGGTTAGTAGAGATTAGCAAGAGAGATGGGAGGAAGAAGAAGTGACAGGAGCGCGCCGCCACCTGGGAGGGGAGGAGGGAGCTTAGCAGCTGCTAGGGTTTTGGCGAGACGGCGGGTGGAGGGTGGTGCCTAGTGGGTGGACTTGTTGTATCGCGGCTCGCTGGGGCGGGCCATTCCGGGCCTTCGTGGGCCTAATGTTTCTCTGGGGTCTGGGCTTAGTTCACTGCTCCATTTATTTTTAGATTTATGGTGTCGTTCAATTAATAATATTGATCCTTTCAAAAAAAATACTGATATAAATTATAACTTGTTGTGACAGTTAAAAATAAAATAATATGAATTTTGGGCTAGCGCTTTCGTGATCCAGGTAGCGTATTCCTGCCAACTTTCTACTCTCTCCGTCCCAAATTGTCCGTCCCAAATTGTAAATCGTTTTGACAAAATGACCTACAATTTAAAACGGATGGAGTAGAAATGAGATCACCCGTAACCATTTTTATTAAATGAGTTTGGTTTTTTTTTAAAAAGTCAAAATGACATTAGGCATTCAATACATAAAAAAAATTAGGGTCACCCGCAGCAGATATGCTGATGCATCCACCCAGGCCGTGGTCCGGGGCATGCAAACCAAGAGTAAATTTTGTCCCTTTGCAATATTTCAAACTACCTCAAGATGCATGGTCACTTATTGGGTCACAATTGGAATTGGTAAGTTTATATCAAACATTAATTCCTTATGAAAGAAAAACATTAATTCAGTCTCGATCCTCCGAATTGAATAGCTTGATACAGCATGTGGATGAAATGTCCAAAGTAGGTCACGCTGATAATCCGTCCTCAATTACAATAAAACGTACATGATGCTGAAAGTAATTATTCCTGACACGCATGGATGAATAGTTATAAAACTATTTGAGTTTAGCACCAACTTGTCAATAGATCTCGTGGAAAATGTAACAGGGGCGGATTTGGGCCCCGGGCTGCAGCTCGGGGCGAGGCCTAAAAAAATTGGGAACAAGTTTTATAAAAATGTCATAAAAAGGTCAAGCAGCCTATTAGCCCACCCCGACGCGAGGTGAGCCCAGCAGGTCGGAACCTAGCACTGTCTGGCTGCCCACGCGCCTCCCGTCCGCACTCGTCACGCCGCGCCGCCTCCTGCGCCTCCCGTTCGCACTCGCCTTCACCCCCGGCCCCGCACCCCCGTCGGCCGTGCGCCCCGCCGCCGCCACCCGCCAGGTCGCCGCCTCGTTGGTCGCCCTTACCCCCCGTGGCCCCGCCGACCACGCGGCCACGCCCCCACGCCACCACCTGCCAGGGACAGTGCTCGCAAAAAGCCCAAAGGATAGTGTTAGATTTGTTAAACATCATGGCTTAGGCTAGGTTGAAAGGATCTAATCTATTTAGGGGCTTAACTGCGAAAACTAAGGGCTTAAACGCATTACAAACTTAAACTAGATCTCGGGGTTATGACTTTTCTCGGGGTCTAAACCACAAAAGGGCTTATCTTCTTCCTCACCTATCCACTTGGCCGGACAGACTTGCCAGCGGTGGTGGCCGGGGTCGGGGCGGCTCGCGCGGCTGTAGTGCTCGGCGGCAGCGCTAGGCGCAGGAGCGCGCGAGACGGCCTGGGGAGGCAGCGACGCAAGGCGGCGCGGCGCAGGAGGCTGGATGGCGGCGGTGGTGCGACGCAGGCCAGGTGGCGACGCGCGGCGCGAGGCGAGCGGGGGCGAGCGTGGCGCAGGTGGTGGCGATGCAGCAGGGAATCGCGGGCGCCCGGGACAACAAGTTTTATAGGCGCGGGGCGCACCCTAGCGTGCGTGGCACGACGCCAAGAGCAGGCGGCGCCAGGTGAGCCCGGCCGCTCGGTGTTAGGCCCAGATGGGCTGGGTCTGAGCGGGCCGGCTGGGACGGGCCGGAACGGCTGACGCGGGTCGGGCCCACGGGATCGGCCCGTTAGGAGGTTTTCCCTTTTTTCAGTAATCATTTCCCGTGTAAATAAAAATCCAGAAAATCTAGATAATTTATTTAAGCTACGAAAAAAATACTCTGAAAATCCCAAAAATTTCAGGAAAATTCCTAGAGATAGACTAGAACACAGGAATTCAAATAAAATACTCGGAGCTCGTGAAAAGGATTCTAGATCCTTCCAAAAATTGGATTTAGCTCTTAGAAAATGAGAATAAATTCCAGGAAATGCTGGAAAATTCTCGAAAGAATCTAATCATTATCTATACTCGTTTTTTAAAATATTTGCACTCATGAAACACCAAAATACATCGGCATGAATGCAACACATGGAACAACCTTATTTAATTTAGAAAAATAAATAATTATTTTTCCTATACTAAATTTCCTGTAAAGAAAAAAAATAAATGTTGGAAAATTTTTTAAATTATGAGAAAATCATTATTTAATTATTCTTTTTAATCACCTCCTGAAATTCAAAAATTTCAGGATGTGACAATGTAGCAATGAATTGGCAAGAATTGTCTTCCCCAAGCCTCCGAATCCAACAATAGAAATAATCTTTGGCTGCTGCAACGAAGAGCTGTCCTCATCCATAAGTCTCTTGACTATCTTATTCTTTGGCTCATCAATACCAACAAGCTCAGTTGCCTTCCTGTACATACCTTCTAAGCGAGGATCAACAGGCTCCAAAGTTGCCCTGGCAGCAATGTTGTCAACCTTGTACCTATTACGGTGCTCACTAACCTTCTTGACCTGGTCCATGATGTCTTTGATAACATTATGGACCTTATGGTTAGTCCTGGCCTTCTTGTACAAATTGGTGGTCTTAGCAATGAGCTCCTTGAAGCTGAATGACTTGGTATGCTCATGCCCCTTGCCGCGCAACATGAAGGTGTCGACAGCATCCTCGATGTCATAGGATAGCTCCCTCGCATCACCGGCCCAGATCTTGATCTGCTCATCAAGCTGGTCTGCCGGCACCTTAGACACCTTGCGGAGGGCTGCGGTTATGCATGTCAGCTCTTTCTCGAGTTCCTAAATCTCTCCCTTGACACCTTTCTGCAGGTTGTATTCACCCACCACCAGCTCCGTAAGCTTGGGAGGAGGGTGTGTTCATTGCCCCTGTGGTGATGTCCATCTTGGCCCAGCTTCTTTTGTGGAAAGCACTTCTTGCGTACACAACTTTGGAATCTCTGCACACCTTGAATAACTAATTTACAGCCGACTGAACTCCTGAATAAACAAAGCAGAAAACCATGCGGAAGACAAAATTAAAGGCGATCAAACATTGGATTCCAGCATCAAACCAAAACTAGATCGATTATTGAACGCAGACATACTAGTGAGCATTACCTTGTTTAATCTAGCCTCAGATGCTGCAGCGAAGGAAACATTGGGAAAAAATAAGTAAAGAACTGGGATGCAAGGGAAAGCTTACCTGGATGGAATCATGCAGACCTTTGCGTCCCCTTTACTGAAAAGCCTCGACACCATCCAGTGCAGCCATCTCTCTGGTGGGTTTCTCACCGTGCTAATCCTAGCCAGCTGCCAGCGGCTGTGACTGACCTCACCACCGTACCTCGCAGCTGAGAGACAAGCCAAGTTCTTTTCCCCCCCTAGAGGGTGCAGCTGATGCTGCTGCCCATTGCCTTGGAGTGAAGACAGACGCAATTAGCAATAATTGCTTAGGAAATATATCTTTTTTGGATGTCAACTTCACAACGTGCTCCGGCAACCCAAAGTGGTGACACCTTTTTTTGTGGGGGCACCCTAAAGCAGTTGATCCATATCTCTAGCTTTAGCATGAATACGACTCCAAGGTGTACGCTTCAAAGCCAGGGAGGGAGCACTACTAGAGAAATGCCTTCTGTACCGGTTGGAACCCCTTAGTACCGGTTACCGGTTTCGCAACCGGTACTGCTAGTTCGGTACTAAGGGGGTATTTAATATCGGTTCAAATAACCGGTACTAAATGGCTATTAAAAATAAAAAAAGAAATCCCAGCCCCCACCCCCAGCCTCCCATGCCCGCCCACCCGCCCCCTGCCACCGCCGCCCCCGGCATCCCTCCCGCCCGCCACTCCCGCCCCCACCCGCCTGCTCACCCGCCGTTCCGTGACACCCTTCCGAGCACCCCAGCCACTCCTCGCCCGACCACAGCGCCGCTGTGACCCCTCCCTTATTCTGCCGCCAACCATCAACACCCCACGGTGAGGACCCCCTTCCCGACCTTCTCCGCTCCGGATAAGTACCAAAACGACCCCACCGGAAGCTCACCCGCCCTCTTCACAGTCCCGCCCAAGCTTCAGCCACCGGAGCTCACCACCGATTTCGCCGCCGTCAAGCCATCTCCCTCCTACCGCCACCCCTACCCGCCCTTCTTCCCGCGGCCGCTACCGACCCTATCCCCACCCTCCCACCCCACCGCCCCCGCCCTCCCGCGCCCCCGCTGCCGCTCCCGCCGCCTCCTGCGTGAGAGAGAAGAAAGAGATAAGCTATCGTGAGAGAGAAGAGGGAAAGAGATAAGCTACCCCGGGGAGAGGAGAGACGCGAATTAAATGTACTCGTGACCCCTTTAGTACCGGGTGCCACCCGGTACTAAAGGGGACTACGAGGCCGGCCTGGGAGACTAGTCGTTAGGCCCGGTACTAATGCTCACATTAGTACCAGGTCCAATTCCAATCGGTATAAAGGTGCTGGATGAAAGGCCATTTCCCTAGTAGTGGGAGACTAAACAATGAAAGGTTGTAAACAGTAGCTAACCATATGGCAATAGATGTAAAGATTATCACGATCGACTAATATATTAAGTAAACAAAAATTATCATCATGCAGAAAATATTATAGGTACACAAATATAAAACAAAATACCTGCTGAACTAAAACATCACCACATGTCTACACTCCGCTTTAGTTACCATTTACACCGTAGAAGTAGTATAAAAAGAAAAGAGTCTACATAACCTCTCTAACGTTACCTTGTTTAATCTAGCACAAGATTCTGAAGCGAAGGAAACATTGGGAAATAATCCAGAGGAAATCCAAGTAAACTCATGTTGTTTCGGAGGAAATGTGCATCCAAAAAATAAATAAAGAACTGAGATGCAAGGAATCGTGCTAACCTGTGCGTCCCTCTACTGAAAAGACTCGACGCCATCCAGTGGAGCCATCTTGCTGGTTGATCTCTCGCTGTCTCCTACCCAGCTGCCAGCAGCGGCGACCATCCAAAGGAGAGTGGAGCTGACTGAGGCTGTTTCCCTTGCTGCCCTTTGCCTTGGGGTGAAGGTTGGAGCAAACTAGCAATAATTGCTAAAGGAATATAGCTTTTGTGGACATCAACTTGACAACACGCTCCGGCAAACCATAGTGATATCTACAAAAGAAGAGTGTAGCTTAAAGCGTCACCCTAGCTAAAGCTGATTATGATTCCAAGGTGGGCACCTCAAAGCCAATTATGTTCCATCAGTTCACACTGGCTGATCCAGGAATGGAGCAAGGGAGGGAGCCTATAGGGTTGTACCACCCGCTACTAGGGAAATGGCCTTATGTATTGGTTGGGAACCCCCTTAATATCGGTTTCGTAACTGTTACTACTAGTTCGATACTAAAGGTACTAAAGGGGTCAAATAGCCGGTACTAAAAAGTATTAAAAAAATCTAGCCTCCCACCGGCCCGACCCACACTGCCCTCCTGCTGGCCCCGCCGCCCTTCGTCCTCCCGACGGCCCTCGCCACCCCCACCCCGCCGCCGCCCCCTGCCGCCACCGCCCTCCCGCCCCGCCGCCGATCCCACCGCCCCCGCCCGCTCGCCCTCCTTGCCGCGCGCCCGCTGTTGCCACCGCCGCCTCACCTCGCCTCGCCCCACCGCTGCTCCTCACTGCCAGTGAGGGGCGAGCGGAGGGGTGAGGGGAGGGGAGGCAGAGGAGGAGAGGAAGGGTGAGGGTGCCGAGAGAGAGGGAGAGAGAGAGAGAGAGAGAGAGAGAGAGAGAGATAAAGGAGGGGGGGAGACGGATGGATGGATGGATAAGAAGCGGCAGAGAGAGAGAGAGGAGGGGGGAGGTGGCAAATGGGAGCTTTAGTACCGGGTGGGAGCTTCACTAAAGGGTAGTACTGGGTGGAGCTCCCACCCGATACTAAAGTGCCTGTGGGCCTTTAGTACCGGGTGGAGGCTCCACCCGGTACTAAAGTGGGTCATGGGGCATCTCGGGAACTATCTCTTAGGCCTGGTATTAATGCTCACATTAGTACCGGGTCCAATTGCAACCGGCACTAAGGGGTTGGACGAAAGGCCATTTCTCTGGTAGTGACAAGTTTGCTTCCATGATGAGTGTTAGCACCTGGTACGCTGGACCTCTCTTGTGGTGGATTCTAACTGCCTATTAGCTAAATGGGGTACTTGGGTTATATGAATAAGGAAAATTACAAAGATGATAGAATTTAGCAGTGCCACTCCAATAAATGTTTACATAGTCAAACTAGTATAAAACATAACTACTCCCTCTATCCCAAAATATAGCTACGTTTAGCTTTTTCAAAAATCAAATCAGTTTAACTTTGACCAACAATACCTCTAAAAATAAATTTTCAAATAGAAAATGTTACATATTATAATATCTGGTTTCATGATAAATCTACTAACATTATTTTTATGTTATTAGTCTATGTGATTATTTCTCAATTCGCAGTCAAAGTTGAAAATATTTGACTTCGAAAAAATCTAAACGTAGTTATATTCTGGGACGGAGGGAGTATCATATTTGATCACTTGAGCATTGCATATTTTATGAATTCATAATATCAGTATAAGATTTATGAATTCAAAATATCAGTATAATTTTTTTCTATTATATGTAGGATGAAGGTGTTTTTGGGACCCTCATGGATGAACCATGATTGAAAATATAGGAATCAGAATTTAGCAGTGCCACTCCAACAGATAATTACATCCATGATATAGAATTTAGCAGCACCACTCCAATAGATGTTTACATTGCAAATGTACCATAAAACATAACAATCATATTTAATCAGTTGTACACTGCATATTTTATAAATCCATAATATCAGTACATGTTTTTATCTATTATATGTAGGATGAAGTTGTTTTGGAGGGAAAAAAAGGTTCCAGAACGAAATGTTCTACCTGGGAAGGAAAATTGTTCCACTCAAGAAAAACTGGACTATCAGAAGAA
This sequence comes from Setaria viridis, assembly GCF_005286985.2. Taxonomy (NCBI): domain Eukaryota; kingdom Viridiplantae; phylum Streptophyta; class Magnoliopsida; order Poales; family Poaceae; genus Setaria; species Setaria viridis. Next base: position 8,020,021 of record NC_048264.2, read on the forward strand.
CAAAGGTTTTTGGATCTCACCACGGGACCGCTGTTAGTAGTAAGCTTTTGTTGCAATTCTGTGAAACCACCAACTTGTAATGAAGTTGAGAACCGATAAAGAAAACGACATTATGAGAAAGCTTGGGCTTGCTGCCGACGCCGCTGAGTGACTTGAAAAGCTGGGCACGGCAAGCAACTCGTAAAAGAAAATTACCATTTTCGGAGAACAATCATGCTCCATCTTTGTTTTCACAACATCGATGATCCGATTTCTTTCAAGGAAAATATGCCAGGTACTTCCACTCCCTCATATGCCTTGCTGAGTAACATACCACCAATTGCAAGATCCTCGTAAAAGAATGCTCTTTCTCCCGTAATTATACAACATACACTCTTTAACTTATTCATCATGTAACAATGCAGGAGTAACTATTACAAGATAGGTTCAGCACACTGGAAATCTGGAATGCAGCAAGGCACTACAACTGAATAACAACAGGTGATGACGTCAGATCAATGATCTTTGGGCAAACGCTGGCGACGCAGCCTCTTCTCCGCAGCCGGCCTACAGGGGTTGGGGTAACCAGGTCCACCACATCAGCACTTCCATCGAGGATATGGCCACCACCATCATCTGAACCAGCAGCACCGAACATCAGCAATGGGGACAGGTGTCCTGGCTCATCTTCCATGGCTGTTCCACAATCATCGCCACTCAGGCTCAAGGAACATCGAGGCGATGTTCTTGGTTCATCCACTTCTGTTCTTATGTCAAGGATTTCGCTCCATTTTCTTGGACCAAACCCGTCAATGGCTTCCTCAACATCAGGTCCTGCAATTCCTGTTTGCCCAACCATTGGCTGCGCTTGATCAGAGGACGGTTGCTGCCAACAATGTCCAGACTGTTCATCTTCATCAGAGGACGGTTGCTGCCAACAATGTCCAGACTGTTCATCTTCATCAGAGGACGGTTGCTGCCAACAAAGTTCAGAGTGTTCGTATCGGAGAGGTGAATCAGACGGTTGCTGCCAACAATGTTGAGAGTGTTCGTCATCTTGGAGAGGCGAATCAGACTGTTCTTGCTGGTCTTGAGGATCCTGGCTTAAGTCGTCGTCCTCAGATGAGGGGCCCTCGGGACTGCACTGCAGATCCTCCATCGCGCAGACGACAGTCTTCATCTGGCTCGGAAGCGACGGGCAGCCGGCGGTGAACTTGGTGTTCTTCGAGGAGAAGAAATTCACCGTCAGGTTCAAGCTGAAACATAGAAACATCGCACTTCACATCAACACCATCCAATAAAGAATAAAGGAAGTGGCTTTTCTTACCTTTCCCATGAGGGGAGGTTCAGCATGGTGTAGGCGAGCTTGACCTTGTTGCCGATGCCGCCGAGCGACTTGAACTCGGCCGCGGCCTTGCGCACGGCGAGGGACTCCGCCGGGTGCTGCCACGCCCACTCGAACTGCACAAGCGGACACAGAGAAACAGGGCTTTTCAGTTAGATCAGCAAGAACAGAGCAACCGCGCTCACGACCCGGGAAAAAAAAAAAGGGGATCTTTTGAGCTCTCAAATCCCAATCGGTTCGAGGCTGCGATGCAAGAACGGGAGCAGGGCGTACCTGGAGCGCGGCGACGTTGGAGGGGAAGCCGTAGATGCAGAGCACCATCTCCCACGGCCGCCCGCGGCGCGTCCGCCACGCGCCGCTGGCGATCTCGCCGTTGTGCTGCCGGATCCTCCGGCGCGGGTTCACCGTGAACCCGATGTACGTCCGGCTCTTGCTGCGCGGGCACAGGGACCGGAGCAGGTAGCAGCAGAAGAACCCGCCGCCGGCAGCTGTGGCGGCCCCCTGTCCCTTCGGTGGCGGGCGCCCGCCTTCCGCCGCGCCGCCGGCATCGCCGTCGCCGTCCGCCGCTGAGGACGAGGCCTTCCTCCTCCTCGGCCTCCAGCCTCCCCTCCTGGCCATGGATTCTGGATTCTCTCTCTCTCTCCTCTCTGCGCCGCCGGCGCGTGTGATTCCGTCCGCAGATTTTTCTGGAGAGAGAAAGGGGGAGATTTGTGGGGGATGATTTGACCGTTGGAGTGTGTCTGCGGAAGGAGGGAGAGAAAGAGACGTTGCGCGGGGGGCAGTGGGGACACGTGTTACGTCGAAGACGCGAGTGTGGGCTTTGCTGGGCCCAAATTTCCTGCGTGGGCAAAAGGCTCAACTCATCAATTAGGCCTGTTAGTGTTATTGGGCCAGGCTTCACGGTTTCTCTCTCATTCTCAAATGCAGCAGAAGAAGCGGACGAATTTGATTGGCCAATGTGTGCTGAGGATACTGAAGGTGGATCCAAAGCTCGGTAAGAAGGATCAGGAACGGGCCACCTCTGACTGCCGCCGGCCACGGGCACTACACATGGCAGTGGTTCGCCGGCGCCACCGGCAGCGTGCGTGGGTGAAGAAGCTGCTCCAGGATGATCCTTCCTCGGACGGAGGACAGAGTTCGCCGGCCGGGGTCGTCGGGTTGCAGTTGCAGTCACGCCCGATGAATGTGAGCCACTGACGCTGACGCCCATGCGATGCGATGCGCCGGGCAGCTAGATCGATCCGCCATCGCAGGCGCGAGTCCCGCACGGCTGCACTGCACTGCACGCGATGGTTTAACGTTTCTCCCTCTGCCTCACGTCCTGAAGGAAACAAGACGGTTGATGATTGACTATATGGCTAATCTAATCCCCAGCCTGATCAAAACCAGTTGCTCATCGAGATGTTGCATGTTGTCGGTGCCTTACTACCATCAGACGAAATACTACCCTATCCATAATTAAGACTCACTTTGGGGTTGCCTTCAAGTCAACAATTCAAAAAATAATGGTTGGTTATAAATTACGCTCTCTAGGTGTCAATTAAAGATGTTCGAAAATGATAAGAGTAGATCTATCCTGAAATATAGTGTTACAAAAGTAAAACATTTGCTGCTCCCTCCTTTGAAATTTAATTACATGGCGTATTTCGTTGGTTAACACAAGGCTCGATCAATATAGCATTTACAGTATACGTAACCATAGCCATAAATTTTTTTTTGCATGAGTCTAATAACACAAATTTGTGTAAAAACTTATTACTGAGAGGTTATGCTAAGGTACTCACGTTACCTTGTAGGAGGTAAGATCTCAACTGAAGCCGAGCCACCAGATTTTTTAGGGATAAATCAATTTAAAAAATAAAAAACAAAAAAGATTTGTTACTTGTGAAATAGTAATTATCTTCCATGCATGCATGCAGATCTACAAATCATGGAAGATTCTTCATGTATGTCTTTATCCATGGTCGACATGAACCATCTATTTTCTGGTAGTGTGTATATGTATCTTTTTTTATCAATGAAATATGTTAGAAATTTAGGTATATGTCAGTACATTTTAATTTTAAAATTAACCATGTAAAATATTATCATGAATATGTTGAGTGACTCAGTGACAGCATGATATGTGTAAGTGTTCAAGTTTAATCTCCCAATAAACAAGAACAAACGGAACCAAAAGAGGTTCAGGATGTACCCTAGGGCGGAGCTAGTGCCGGAGGCATCGATACGCCGTTACCACCTGGATTAGTCATACTAATCGTGGGGTGACCTCAATTGATGTCGTCGTACAAGCTAATGCAGTAAGAGGAATGCAGTACAGTCCCTCAAATGGCCTTATTGTAGTATTAGCAGGATGTAGTTGTTCGACTGGACGTAGATAAAGTAGTCATTCGGCCGGACGTAGATTAAATAGTCGTTCGCCTACCAGGACGTAGAGGAAGTAGTCGAACAGGGAGCGAGTAGTCGTGGTTCTGGAGGATCTTCAGTGACGATCATGGTTACGGAGGCTTTGCTCTTGCCAGAACTGTGCGCGCAGTGCTAACGATGGGAATGCAAGGTTGCAGCAAAAAAACAGTGAGGGAGAAAAGAGAGAGGTCTCCTGAACAAGACTACCTGAGAGTATTAATGTTTTGCACGTGTGAGAGGAAGATGAGGTGCCTCTCTAGGCTCCAAGAGGTGAGGTTCATCGAACTTGACATCATAATGCGATGGAAGCTAGTAATTGATGGGAAGTTAATTCATATATTTCAAATAATAGATTCATATGCAATTAGAAAAAAATTATCCATAAATTTGCATTTTATAGATCAGATCCTGTTAAATAATACAACATGTTTGGTTGCTAGCCACCATTTGCTAAATTAACCTTTGGTAAGTGTGGCGAGCTAAAAAAGTGTGGTAAAGAAATTTGAAGCCACACTTTACCATGGCAAAAGAAATCTTGCCATACTTTTTGTTTCTATAACATGTGAAGCTTAAAAAATCTTGCTAAATGTTAGTTGTCCAATCAAACTGTTCCCAACTTGATCAAACTTGCTTAAAAATAGGCATGAAAAAATGTGGCAGGAAAACCGAACACCCTCATGCATTCCTCACCATTTTTTCCAGCCGGTAACGAGTCAGCATGAACTCTACTCCAGCCTGTGCAGCAGGGGTCCCTATGTAGCTTCCGGAAGCTGCACAAGCCATATGCGGTCCATCACAGCCCATCTATCCAGTCGCTTACGGCCCAAAAGCAATAAGCCATATGCGGTCAGTCGCTTACGGCCCAAAAGCAAACAGCAGCGGGTAGTGCACTCTAGCAGAGAAGCAAGCAGCAAGCTGCCGATGCTCCTTATCAGTTGTCACGTACTCACTTGCATCCCCGTTTTATCACTAGAGAGGGAGAATAAGCCTCGTTCTTATTTTTCTTTTGTTTTTTAATCTAAATCCTGTAAAACATATTCAACATTTTTTAAAAATTTATAAAAAAACTAACTCAATATTTTTTTTGAAAAATGTTGAGATAATATATAAACAATGTTGAAAACAACATATTGAAAATGTTGAACTAGTATATTGAAATGTTAAAATATTAAAAATAAAAATATAAAATAATATATTGGATCTAATTTTATTACATTAATTCTAACAAACACTATGGTTCAAACGGATTTAAAATTGAATACAGGATTTAAGAGAAAAGATCGTTTGAAGTTTGAAACTCGTTTACCCACCCATCCAACCCCTTCCTATATTGTTGCGACACGTGTCCCATGCAGACTTGTGAGTGGTGCCCACCTGCCTCTGCATGCTGCGCTTGCTCTGTTGCATGCGTGTTCCCCTTCGCTTCGTAGTCCGGATTAAACTTGTGGATGGAAACAACTTGCAGCATCCTGCGCCAAGCCGACCGCCGAGCCAGGAGCCCAGGAAGCCAGCCAACAACGTCAACCCGGGAGGCGGGAGCTAGCCGTTGCGAACCATGGGCCTTCTTGTCATTTCCGCTGCGCGTGGACCGTTTGATCGTCGGTTGCGTGCGCACAGCACGCTGCGTGTGCGTGAGCAGTGAGCGAGCTGTGTGGTGCCCAAAGCCTTTTTCCTCGCCTGCGTCGGTGTTGCTCTCTGTCATCCCTGCGGCAAAGCCCAACTTTTATAGCTCCGTGCACCCGGTAGAGTGCAGCCTTGAACTCCACCTTAGCCACGTGATGACATGGATGAAAATGTATCATCAAGTTATGAAATGTACTTCAGCGTGGCAGCAACAATGTATCTAGACCAACCGGCCTATATGAGCTTGCGAGCACAAGGAGGCCGCGCGACATCGATCCGAGCAACCGCGGCAGTTCAACTGCCCTGAGCTTCCGCTGGGTACAGGAGAGAAGATGAGAGAGAAATATTACTTTATTCCATATGGCTAGGTCATAGCGCTATGGCTACCTTTAGCTATTTCATTTCTTACCGTCATGCTCCATTGTGGTGAGCCAGCCCATATACTTCCCCATTGTGGCTGCACTAAGTTCTCACAAATACATATAAGATTTCCTCGAGCCTATCAAATTTTTTCGGATTTTTTTGTATACGCATCCATGTTACCGCACTCGACCGCGTCAAACATCACATTGTAGCCCTAAATATTATGTTCTTAACAAAATATATAATGTACTGCAAAGCCATGCATTATTTTGTTCACGCCTTAACTTTCTTTTTATATGAGCATTTAAATTATTATTTGACTTCGGACTTGGAAGGGGCACTGCTCACTTATTTTTTTTCATTTCTAATAAAATTATTAAAATACTTATTATGGGTGTTAGTTAAATATACTATGAATTTGACTTGTAAATATGTAACCACATGTTCATCGTCGCTATATGTGTCTACATTTTCAATGCAAAAAATAATGAAGACTATCTGAACCTTGCATAAAGAACATCCAAATTAGCTACCATGCGCTGGCCATCCGCATTCCCGTATACAATTGTTTTGTTTTATTGCCTCGCGATTCTCTCTGCACTTAGTATAGCAACGTGATTCTACCTCCTTTCGCTGCACGATTTCTCCTTTCTCTCCTCCCTGCCCATCCATCCTAGCATTGCCTTCCTCTCCTTGGAGCCAGCTAGCATCTTCTTGCCATTTCATCTCTACCCCATGTTGAAAGTGCATCTAAGCCTCTAAGTGGGTTTTGATGAATTAATGATAAAATAATTAAAGGACAATTGTTTGTTTAAGATTGTAAGAAGGATTTTATTCTCATTTTTTATGTGATATTATCTCATAAGTTGAATGTGTATTATATGGCTCACAATGAAGATAGCAAGCAAGTATATGATCCCGTGATGCAAACGTATGATCAATGACAAGCAAGAGTAAAGTGCAATTGAGGATATGTTATCATGATTGATCTATAAGCCTTCAAACCGTGTGATAGTTTGATTGATAAGTAAAAGGATCATTAACTAAAGAATATTGAGATTTACAAATGGACATTGCAAGACTTTGTGTACATGATATAGATAGAGACTTGTGCTTATGGGTTACATATCGGTCTCAATTATTGGAAGCTTGCAATTCATGGGACATTTTATTATCAATCAAGAATAAGCATTTGAAGAGGATTTCAAATGAGAATTCATTGTTGATGTCAAAAGCAAAGCTAAACTCAAAGTGGCAATAATAGGTGAAGAAATCAAGTGAGATACTAGAGCGAGGGACTAAGCAAGCTTTGGTTAAGCGACGGCTTGGACCATGTGCATTTTGCTAAGGTGAAGTGGCTAGTATCCGGGGAGTTTCGAAGTATCATATCTAAGTCTTACCGAGGGAAGCAATGTAATGCATCTAATCTATTATGGTTGATAAAATGGAGTGACTTAAGGATTGGAGAATGTGACTTTGGTCATATACGATGGAAAATTTTAAGTCACTAGCTCAAGGATGGTGTGCTCAAGAGAAAGATAGGTTGCACCCTCATGAAGTGAGAATTGAAGAAAAGTGGCAAGACTCAATTTTCTCAAGTGGTTGAATTAGATTTTATCTTTAATCTTGAGTACAGATATGCCGCTCTATCAAGAGGGATATGACATTGAATGGTTTGACTAGTCTCAGGTGCTCAAACTAACAAAACCCAAGTGCTAACTTGAGAGAAACACTTAGCACAACACATACACTTGTCTATCTTGGTGCTTGTTCTTGCTTGGGTTGGATAGTTCTCTGAATAAGCTTTTCATAGAGTCCAAAATTACCTAAATTGGGTTCCGGAACGAAAAGTTATGACCATTTTAAGTTGGCTCCATGCTGTCAAGTTGGGTGAGCCGAGATGACTCGGGTCAGACTTTGAGTTGCTGCACTAGGTTGTGCGCTGCTCTGGTCGTGCTGGTGTCCATTCAAAGCCGGGTCAGCCGACATTATCGGGTGAGCCGGTTTTGAATTAACTTTGACTAGTTCGTCTTTGAAGATATTTTTGAGGTTGGTGTTGACTTTGGTTGACCTTTGCAGGTCGGGTCAGCTGGGTTTGTATACCAACGGCTAGTTTCGGGGGCTGCAGGTATTTATACCCCCTCACCCCCTCCTTCTTTGGTAGCCACTCTAACACGAAGAACACACCTCTGGAGGCCATTAGAGCTCTCCCCACTCTCTCTTTGTGAGTTCCCTTGAGAAATCTTGCGAGTTGGGTTGAGAGAGTGAAAAATTGGGTGATTGAAAGTAAGAGTGAGCCATTCCCATCCTTGAGCACTTGTGGACTTCATCAAGAAATTCGTGAAGCATTTGTTACTTTTGGAGGTGAAGCCTCCTAGACGGCTAGGCATTGCTCATGAGCTCCCAAACTTTGTGGTGAGCTACGGGAAGTTTGTGAAGGCATCGATCTTGCCTTCCGCAAGGTAAAAGATCAAGATATTGAAGTGAAGAAAAGGGTTGAAAGAGACCCGGCTCAAAAGCTACTGAGCCCCTCAATTGAGAGTAGGTGCTTCCGTGGAAGTAGCCAAACTTTGGTAAACAAATCGACGTGTCTCCACTCTCAGTTTGGTTGTTCTGAATTCTTGTAGTTCATCTTATTCATATTCTTGCTCTAGTTGACTTTAGGACTCATAGCACGATCTCTTTATTGAGTGTGATTTAAGTATAAGTGTTCCACGGATCTATAAGTATACATCCTCATAAGGTCGTGGCAACTCGTAGATCTAAATTTTACTGGCTAAATCTTTGTGGTTTTTGAAATCATTTTCTCAGCTGCGCCAGTTCAAAGTTGGCTGAGCTAAGTTGAATCAAGTGAGCCGGTTTTGAACTAGTGCCCGCACGACAAAGTCAGCTCACCACCCGGCGCTCCAAGTCAAAGTCGGCTGAGCCGACTTGACCCGGCTGAGCCGGGTTTGTACTATCCGTTGTGTATTGTGTTTAATTTTTTAGAAACATCTATTCACCTCCCTCTAGGCGGCATCAAAGGACTTTTCACATGTTAACTAAGCAGATGATCTGAGCCAAAAATCCCAGCTTTCTTTTGGTTTTGGTTCACATTGAGGATGCTTCGCCTTGGAAGGCACTACGGCCTAAATCGTGTGACTTATTCGTAGACTCTTTTTTTATCCGATGTCGTTTCTTTTCCTCTAAGATAGGTTGGATTGAATTCCTTTCTTGTCTTTTACCATCTTCGACTATGTGTCATTGTTGTCTGTTACTTCACTAAACTGCATCGCCATTGCTTCTCGTCCCAACTCAGTCCATCCAATAATCCTCTGTGACATGTGGCTAGCAATGTTCTGGCTGACTTACCTCCTCACCGTCAAACCAACTTATTGGCTGGTGATTTTTTCAAGCCTAGAAATAACAATAGCGCTAAAGAGGGAAAACGTGCGCATTCAATCACATCGATTATATATATACATACTATCCTGTAACAAGTCTAAAAAGAAAGCTCAATTAAAGTTTGATCGTATGAGAAGCATCTCATTTTCAGTCGCCTCGATTGCAGGAGGTGAGAAGAACAAAGCTCAAAGTTTGACGGCTGATGCGTGATGGAGTCCTACCCGTAACCATTGATTTAGATGTGGATGGCTTAGATTGGGGAGAACGCCACACGTTGCCATTGCCTTGCAACTGCAGAGGATTACTCGGCTTTTGTCCGCGTTCACCCCTCCTCTCCTTTTCCTTTCTCCCGTTCACTCTCACTCCTCTCTAGTGGGCTTCCTTTCCTGGCGGCGGCGGACCGGGCGAGCGCGCCGCCCTTTCGCCCAGGTCTTCGTCAGGCCCTTCGCCGGCGACGAGCGTCCACCAGGTACACGGTCTCCTTCCCTTCCCTTCCCTTCCCTTCCCTCTCTGCGAAATCGAGCGCCTCAAACCTTAATGCGAGCTACTTGTATTCGGATCTGACCCGATTGAGTAATACCTACTAGCTTCGAGTTTTTCAGAAATTACCCTTGTTCTTGTCTTAGTTTTAGCTTGTCTTGTTTTCCGTCCATTGGTGAAGAGCTTGTCTTCGTTTCCGTCTTTTGGTGAAGTGCTAAATTAACACTACGTTACTGCTGCTAGTGCGTAGGTTGCTGAGGAATAAAGATGTCCGCTGCGGAAATCTTGAGGGCAGAGCTATCTTCCAGGACGCCGCCTTTCGGCCTGAGGCTATGGATTGTGATTGGCATCTGTATCTGGGTTGTAATCTTGTTTATCCTAGGCTTCCTGTGCTTCTGGTCTGTGCACCGGAGGAAGCCGAGCAAGTCATTCGACAAGATTCCGGTGTCTCAGATTCCGGATGTCTCCAAGGAGATTGCGGTCGACGAAGTGCGTGAGCATGCTGTGGTTCAAAGCTTCCAAGTGCAAGAAAGCCATGCGCTGGCAGTGGCAGTGCAGGAGAAGCACTACGAAAAGGATTCGGGGAAAATGTTGGCGCACTTGGTCAGGAGCAAGTCGAGTGATGCTGATAATATGAGCCAATGCAGCTCCGCGTACCACTGTGAAAGGGCTGGGAGTTCGTATTCTGGCGATGAGGGCAGCTCGGGCAATGCTAGGAGGCAGTATCCTCAGTATGCAACTGTCTCTGCATCTCCGTTAGTTGGTCTCCCGGAGTTTTCGCATCTGGGTTGGGGCCATTGGTTTACTTTGAGGGATTTGGAGCATGCAACGAATCGGTTCTCTAAGGAGAATGTCATTGGAGAAGGTGGATATGGAGTAGTTTACCGTGGCCGGCTCATAAATGGGACTGATGTTGCAATAAAAAAGCTTCTTAATAACATGTATGGACCTCTGAAATTTATTTTTACCTAAAGGACACCTTCCATATAGAACTCGAATACTGTTCTGCCCTCTTTCATTGTCTCAGCCTATTCATTGTGTTTGATTTGTCACTGTAGGGGTCAAGCAGAAAAGGAGTTCAGGGTTGAAGTTGAGGCAATTGGACATGTCAGGCATAAGAATCTTGTGCGCCTTCTAGGATATTGCGTTGAGGGAATCCACAGGTGAAGCTAATTTCTGATTCATCACACTGACTTTGTGGCTAAGCTTTTGTCTCAACTATGATATATATGTACTTGCATAGGATGACTACTGGTACATATATAATTTCACTCTAGGTTCATGATAAAATCTTGAACTTTAAAGTTTAAACCCTCACAAAATCTAACACTTCATCACTTTGGGTGCACGTGCTCTAATAGGATGATTTTTATCCATCAGATCACAAATTCACAATCATTAGGGAATATTGCCTCTATAGTACTATTGACAAACTGGTTTGCAAACATATGACAATGCTGGCCCATATTACTAGTTTAGCATTGCCTAGTTTCCCAATTTTGCTCTGTACCTCCCACTCAGTACCTATCATACAGGTGTTTTATGTGCCTTCTTCCTACACTCTGTCCGTGTCTCGTGTTAATCCTACCACTGGGCCCTAAGTATGACAGGGCTTTGCTCAGAGGATTAGCTCTAATACACCATAGAAATAGCAATCAGCCAAGCAAATTGCGCAGATATACAAAGCACTGACAGCTGTATTATTCATTGGATTTGTTTGTGCCTGCTGATGCTTTTGTGGTATCTAAATATTTTAAATGGAATCATGGAATTTTATGTTAAACCATGTATGCTTTTATACTACTGCACCCTGTGGGCACAACAAAAATCAATGAATCTCAGAGCAAATCCATGAGAACATGCTCCAAGGAAACTAATTTGGTAGATAAGCAAAATTGATAATTTAAAGGAGAGGTGCATCGATGCCATATATAACTTCTTGTCTGGCATTTGAGATGTATGAAGGTTGGCCACAGCATCTTGTCTCTATTGCTGCTCTTGGCACTATCTACACAAGCCAGCCAATTAATAGGACATGGATCATCTCCTTCATCCATGTGTCCCAAACTGACAATGTTGCATTGCCAGCCAATGTTGGTGTAGGTTTTATGCAATTGAAAGGCTTCTAGTGACTACTGAGGCCACGCCGGCCATCGGTGCCAGCCTTAGGCATGGAATCGATGAACTAAACTCCATGTTGTGTGGATGATAGGAGTCACGCGTCTTGGCAGCGTCATATCTACACAACCCAGGCAGCCCAGTTAGTCACACATATTGCTGCACTTTACTACTTGCTACCACATGTTACATGGCTTTTTACAACTAAAGTTGTGATATCCTGATTTCTAATTTTTGAAAGAAAATTCTCATTTGGCACCATTTTTATTTTTAAAGAAAAATTCTCATTTGGCACCATTTTTATTTTTAAAGAAAAATTCTCATTTGGCAACATTTTTACTCTCTAATTTTAGCTTCACATCTGATTAAATAAATGAATCAAGTTGCTGTGCCTTCTAATGATATATGCTTTTCCACCTCTCAAAAAACAAAAGAAAATGTATATTCATGGCAATGAGCTGAGAACTGTTGTAAACAACAGTGTTAGTTATTCAGTTTATGTGAATTGAAGGCAGAAGAATCATACTCCTGTCCTTGGTTTCAGCTTTTAACAGTGGCCTTTGATTCTTGGTAGTGTTAGACATTTTTCTACGAGAACACTTGATTTTAGTTTGGGTATTGAAAAAAAACCTTGATGCTGTTAACGTTTATTTTGCATTATCGATCGAGATTCAGTTCCGTTGAACACTTGAAGTGGTTAATGTAAACTATGAAAATCTATCTGTTTCATATGTCACATCATATGTAGCTTTTTCATCTATTTGAGTGTTCTCCTCATCATATCCTCTTACTCCAGGATGCTTGTGTATGAGTACGTGAATAATGGGAATTTAGAACAGTGGCTTCATGGTGCCATGCGTCAACACGGTGTTCTTACTTGGGAAGCCCGGATGAAAATCATTCTTGGAATTGCTAAGGCGTAAGAAATGAACCACTCATCACTTTGCCTCTTCTATTATGCATATGCTTAGTTATTTAAGGCATTTTTTATAATTGATGATATACAGGCTTGCTTATTTACATGAAGCCATAGAACCAAAAGTTGTGCACCGTGATATCAAATCAAGTAATATCCTAATTGATGAAGAATTCAATGGCAAACTTTCTGATTTTGGATTGGCCAAGCTCCTGGGTGCAGGGAAGAGCCATATCACAACTCGAGTTATGGGAACTTTCGGGTATGTTGTTTGCTTGTTATTCTTTCATTTTTGTAGTATCGCACTAATTGGAACATGCCATATTCACTAACAGTAGGAAAATTTACAAGTTGAGAGCTTCGTTTTTAATGTTTTAGGAGCGATTAGGTTTATGGAGCTTCACATGGAACAACTATCCATCTTTTATTTTGTTACTGTTTCAGGTATGTGGCCCCTGAATATGCCAACACAGGTCTGTTAAATGAAAGAAGCGATGTCTACAGTTTCGGGGTGCTACTACTGGAAGCAGTGACTGGGAGGGATCCAGTTGACTATGCTCGACCTGCTAATGAGGTGAGCATCTGCTATCATGTCATGCATGGTAAAGCAGCCCATACTGTGACCTTTTGTTTCACAGCAAAATAGCATCTATCGACTGGGGAGAGGGAGTGGGAGACACTATATTACAGCTGTACAGATAATCTTGCATATATGCCTGAGAAAATTCCTTATTTGCCATCTATTCAAAATTGCATTCCCTATATGCCATCAACAGTGTTAAGTTGGACATGAAAAGATGGTTTTACCCAACATTGGGACACATCATTGTAAAATTTGCATTGCAACTGGTTTTGCTTTCTTTGTATCAGCCCAATGTTTCTTAAAGATGTTGATTCCATGCATATGCAGCCGGTCAAATTTTACAACAATATGTCCCTATATCATAAGGGTAAAACTGTCTTTTTGTGTCAACTTAACTCTGTTGATGGCAAATAGGGAATGCATTTTTGAGCCGATGGCAAATAAGGAAGCCAAACTTTTTCAGTGGCAAATAAGGAAGCGATGTAAATTTCGATGGCAAATAAGGAATTTTCTCTTTATGCCTAGTAGCCATTTTATAGCAAGTTTTTTTTTTTTGGGTAAGCAACAATGCCTTGTCAGCTCTGAATGTTAATCAGCTATAACATGGATGGCAGGTGCATCTGGTGGAGTGGCTCAAAATGATGGTTGGCACGAGGAGAGCTGAGGAAGCAGTGGATCCGGACATGGAGTTGAAACCAGCCACTCGGGCTCTGAAGCGTGCTCTTCTGGTGGCATTGCGGTGTGTCGACCCAGATGCTGAGAAAAGACCCACTATGGGTCAGGTTGTACGGATGCTCGAGGCAGAAGATGTCCCGTCGCGAGAGGTTTCACTTCTCCTCTGATGACCACCCCCCCTGATACAACCATTCTTGTGCATTAAGTCTGAACCTTGTCTTTTAATCCTGCAAAGGACCGTCGGAGCCGGAGGGGCCACAGCAGCAATGCGGACAGCGAGTCTAAGGCAAGCTCAAGCGAGTTCGAGATAAGCAGTGATCGAAGAGAGTCAGGACTGTCCGCGAGGTCGCAGTCCTAACTCCTGATGAGAGCACAGCGAATTGAGCACGGGGTGGATGGATCGTGGATAACTCGAAGGTGGTCGATGCAATAGAGCAGGCCTGAGGCCACAGGATGGTTGGTACTTGGTAGAGTTAGGAAGGGCAATTGCATTTCCAGAGGACATTGCATTTTGTACTGTAGGTATTCCTTGGTGGTAGCCAGTTTAGAGTGCAGAGCCAGATCGATCCCCTGAGAGATTTAGACTTGCTGCGAATCCTATTCGTTATTCTCTTGGTCCAGCAGCAGCATGTACAGAATTTTTCTTTCTTTTCTTTTTGTTATTAGGACTTGCCTCGGCTGGTAGAAAAAAATGGTCTCTTTCCTAATGTGATGAGTGACTTGAACCATCTACCATGAAGTATTCGTTATTTAGTCCATTGATCAAGCTAAATAATTCTGTGGAACCCTGCTATACATCCAACTAGACTGTACTTGTATAAATTGGTTGTACTATCCGTCTGTCCTGTTATATATACACTAATTGATCCCTGCAATACTTGTTTATAGGAATATTGTGATTCTTTAGGAAACCATGTGCTGGATTAGGATAAGATTATATATGGTTGTAACAAGAGATTCAATTCTGTCTTTGGTTTATAATGAACTAAAATGAGTGCACTACTTTTTGTTTGACTGTATGTAGTCTATCTTGGATCAGCATATGTGCATATGCTATATTGGTCCATTTCAGAGTGCTCATTATTGAGTCCAGGACTCTCAGACTCCAGAGCGAGATGAGATGAAGTGGCCTTGGGCCCTGGCCATACCATGGAAACGCGCAGGGAGCGAGCAGGCTGTTGACAGGCCCATCAAGGAATCAGCCCATCACTACGTAGCCTAATCTTTTGTGTTTTTCCTTGGTGTTAGGAATCAGAATCCGAGATTTAAGGAATTTTAGTGGGATGATCGTGCCGCATTATTCTTCCGTTGCTAAGATATACTCCCTCCGTCCCAAAAATAAATCATTATTCGATTCAAAATTTATCCTAAGAAATAAGTCATTATACTTAGGGCCTGTTTGGTAACAAGGTGTTAAAGTTTAACACCCGTCACATCGGATGTTTGGATGCTAATTAGAAGTATTAAATATAGGCTAATTACAAAACTAATTGCACAGATGGAGTGTAATTCGCGAGACGAATCTATTAAGCCTAATTAGTCCATGAGTTGATAATGTGGTGCTACAGTAACCATTTGCTAATGATGGATTAACTAGACTTAATAGATTTGTCTCGCGAATTAGCACATGGTTCTGCAATTAGTTTTATAATTAGCTCATATTTAGTTCTCCTAATTAGCATCCGAACATTCGATGTGATACTGTTAAAGTTTAACACCTCGTATCCAAACACCCCCTTAATTTGACATGTGTGCGTGTGCATGTGAGCATTCAGTAGTCAATTAACACCAAATATGGCTAATAATGTCATGTTTGTTTGAGATTCCCGACAGCTTTTCAGCGTGAAAAGCCAGAAGCTCAAACAAATAACGATCTTCTCGTGTACCTTCCGAAAAGCAGGAAGTCCAGAAAAGTTGAGTTTTTATAGATCTTATTTGGAACAATTTAAATCCAACTTATGATTAAAATAAGCTGAAACTAGAAGTTAGACGGCGTGCCTTTTGCATGTAAAGTTGGATGTATGCATCTATAGCATTTTTATATTGCACTCCTTTGTCCTTCGACCTTTTTTTCACTCTTTTAACCATTCTTTTATTATAAGCCTGGTCATTGCCAGACTTTCTCTTTCTCCATCTAAAGATGCCTCATCTTGGTAGGAACTTTTGTGTTCTTAAGTCTGAATGCTGATAGGTGGTTCTGCCTAATTCTCTCTCTTTCTATCATTGATGGACCAAGCGAGTCTTATAGAATCTTATGCCGACCCCTCCGGTCATCAAGGCTTTGACCCTGGCGCTCGATCTTGGGCCTGTGCTTCAGTTAATGGTATGGATTTCTAACTAATAATGATGGTAATGTACCATTCCATTCTTTATACGCTGACTCGAAGTCTCTTCCTTTTTTTATAATCCTCTACGAGGGGGTTCGATATTCTTTCTGCTAGTCTTTCCTTTTTTTTTAGCCCTGATGAGTATATTTCTTTTAATCTATGGAATTGGCCGCGCTTCTCCCCACCACATCCATTCGTACTAAAAACGTAGAAGCTAGTTCAGACCCGCTTCTTAAATAAGCGTTATTTCAATATTTATACAGCTTATCTAAGAAACGCTTCTCCCGGCTGCGGTTCCAAACAGGGCCATAGAAAGTTGGAAAACTCAGTTTCGTGAGCTTTTAGTAGCTTTTTGAGCTCAGAAAGCTAAATGCATCTTCTAAAAACTAGTGTTAGTTTTTCAGAAGCAAAAAGCCAGCATTAGCTTTTTAGAAAAGCTCAAAACCTGCAGCTCAAACAAATATGTCCTAAATAGGGGTAATCAAAGTCATTTTATATCTTATTAATCTGTCCTAAAATTCTTGGTACGACTTTTTTTTGGGCGGAGGGTGTAGTCCTAACTTCGATCATAACTACTTCCTGTTGTTTTAACTTTTCTAAATTCATAATTTTGCTAACATAATATATATCTAGATGCATTGCAAAATCTATTAATCTATAAAAGCTAAATGACCTATAATTTGGGACGGAGGGAGTACTTGATGTCGTCGAACTTTTGTGGTTTCTAGTTTTAACTTTGTCCTTTTTTTAATCAGAATATATTACTAGATATACATATTTATTATCAGACTATTATGAAAGTGATTCATTTTCAAGGAAAAAATATACAAAATGATGTTTAGATTTTCAAACCAAATAATAAACGTGTGCTATACCTTTTTCATGTCATTCTAGTAGCTTTGCTGCAGGCCAGAGCTGCGCCAGATATCCAAGGACCATTCCACAACTGATCGATTCCTCTTCCTCCTTGGCAGTACAGTACCCCACCTACTGTTGGAGGAAGATTCCATGGACGACGAGCACTTTTTTCCGAGCCATAATCGTTAATTTGAGACGCAAGGATGAAGTGACGAAGACAACCGACCAAGATACGAACGTAAAAAAGGTCTCAAAAGCTGAGCCAGTTATCCATGCAACTATTACTTTCCTGCATGGAATGGAAGTACAGATGGTGCACACTGTCCAAGTGTCCACATCTGCCAGTGCAAGAAAGCCGCAGGCGACTCGGCCTGGCGAACACGTAAGCACGCCACGATGATATCGGATCCAACCTAACACACGGTCTGCCGAGAAAAAAAGATGGAGGCAAACAACGCTTTCTCCCACCAAAACTGCACTAGTTGGATGATGCCGGAGACGCTGACAACGGCTCATAAGTCATAACCCCAAACTGTGAGGAAAATTTTCCCTAATTCATCACACGCAGAAAACAAGACTTTTTATCAGATCATTTTGGGGGACGCAAAGCACTTAAACACTCATGCGTGCCTACTGCACACCATGCTAGAAATTACTTAAAGTGATAACAATGCAGCAGCGAAATAATCAAATTAGCAAACTAACTTATCACAAGCATTTCACCGAACACCTTATGAACATGAACAAAACAGCAACTATGCTTCAAACTTTTAAACCACAAGCTGTCTAATGATTTGATAACAAAATACTTGCAGCAGCTAGCTCACTAGAATATCAATCCCCATCATCTCATATCAATATATCAAAGAACACACATATGTCTCTCATGCCAACTCATCTATACAAGCAACCACTTCACATATGGATCAATAGCAAGCAAGATGGTGACTTAATCAACACATATGGCAAAGAAAATACCAAATCGAGGGTAGACACCAAGATTTACGTGGAAACCCCTAGCAGAAAAAAACCACGGGTGGCGGCGAGCAATCCACTGTATGAAGAAACAATACAGGAGGTGGGAGCCAACAAGGATGGGGAGGCTCCAAATCCCCCACAGATTTCACTTTTTATTGGATGGATTTGGTGGATCTAAGCCTTTCCTCTCCTCTCCTTAACCCTAGCTCCCTCCCAAGGTGAAGAACATAACAAAACACTCTCTTCTGGTTTGAGTTGGGGCTGCCCCTTAAAATGGCAGACTTGTAAAGAGGCCCCAGAGTTGCAGATTATCACAAACAACCCCAATTTCAACATACAACATGTATAGGCAATGTTTGCCATAACAAATGAGCTAATGGGCTTCCAAAATTGTGAAATTAGGAGCTGGACATCACAATTCTCCACCTCAGCGACGAATGAACCATAGAGCAAACACATCAAGCTCCTTGATGCTAAAAGTTCAATCTTCAAATGCTTCATCTTCAAGTGAATAATTCAACATGCAACAAACTCACCGCCACCAATGCTCCACTTGGGAGCTAACTTGGGCAAGAACAAATACCAACCAAGTTTAAGCAATGCTCAAACTTGGTCTTTGGGACCACCTTGGTTAACATATTAGCCGTGTTGTCTTTTCTACCAATTTTCTCAACATACAAAGCTTTCTTTTTCACATGAATCCGAATAAAGAAATTTCACACATCAATATGCTTGGTTCTCTCATGAAACTTTTCATCTTTTGCAAGGTGAATTGCACTTTTACTATCAAAAAAGACAACACGATCAACTTGCTCAATGCCCAAATCACCAAGAAAACCATGCAACCAAATAGCCTCCTTCACTGCCTCAGTTAAAAATATAAACTCAGCTTCTGTGGTAGATAAAGCAACTGTATGCTGCAAGGTTGCCCTCCAGCTAACACAAGACCCACAAAGCTGAAACACATAACCAGTGAGGGAGCGCCTCTCATCACGATCCCCAGCAAAATCAGAATCAGAATAACCAACAACTTGTCCTGGATTTGTTGCCCTCTTATCGAACATCAAACCATATTTGCTTGTGCCTCTAAGATATCTTAGGATCCATTGTACTATCTTCCAATGTTCTTTGCTTGGATTTGACATAAAATGGCTCACAACACTAACTGCATGTGCAATATCCGGATGTGTGCAAACATAGCATACATCAAACTGCCAACAGCACAAGCATAAGGAACTCTAGACATGTACCTTTCCTCCTCTGTATCTAATGGCTCTGATGAAGTAGACAACCTGAAATGTGGTGCCAAATGAGTAGCAATAGGTTTCGCTTGTGACATGTGAAACCGATGCAGAACCTTCTCAATATATTGACTCTGTGAAAGGCAAAGTTTGCCCATAGACCTGTCACGGCAAATATCTATACCCAACAACCCCTTTGCTGCACCCAAATCCTTCATCGCAAACTCACCCTTGAGCATGGCCTTTGTTTCATCAATGGTAGAACAACTCTTTCCTGCAATAAGGATGTCATCAACATAAAGCAATATGTACACCCTTAAGCCATCTGCAAGCACCTGCTGAAACACACAAGCATCATATGAACTTCTTTCAAAACCATGACCACTAACATAAGATTTGAAACAATAGTACTACTGCCTTGGAGACTGCTTCAGGCCATATAATGACTTCTTTAGCAAACAAACATGGTTTTCTTTGCCTTCAATCACAAAACCCTCTGGCTGTGCCATAAAGATCTCCTCCTCAAGCTCACCATGAAGAAATGCTATCTTCACATACATTTTCTCTAATTCCAAATCAAATATAGAAACCAAAGCTAGCAAAGCATGAATTGATGTATGCTTCACAACTGGAGAAAAAATCTCATGGTAATCAATTCCTTCCTTCTGATTGAAGCCCTTAGCCACCAATCTGGTTTTGTATCTCGGAGCAATAACATCTGGAGAAGCATCTTTGAGCTTAAACACCCATTTATAGCCAATAATCTTGCACCCCTTGGGCGGCAACACAAGTCCCAAGTATTATTTTTATGCAATGATTCCATCTCCTCTGCCATTTCCTGGACCCAACTAGCTGCTTGAGGACTACTAACTACCTCTCTATAAGCGCTAGGCTCATCATGAATAATATCCTCAGCAACTGTCAAAGCGAAGGCAGCTGTACCTCTGCCTCTTGCTACTGGTGTGACCCACTCTCCATAGAAATTTGTTGGTTTCCTCTGTCTCTGTGAATGATGTACCATAGGAGAGTCTGGTTTGAATCTCCACTTGAAACTATATCCACTAACTGACCATCAGCTACATTTGACTCAAAATCTACCTCATTTGTGTCACACTGAACACCATCTATAGACTCTGACAACAATGGCTGCTGCTGCTGCTGTTGCTGACTGTCAACTGTAGTAGACTCGATCACTGGAGTCTCCACCTCAAATGTTACCCTATGTGCTACTTGCTTTGCCCCTGAACCACCACCTGAAGAAGCTCCACCTGAAGTGGAAGTCTCTTCCGACTGCCGACAAGCTAGAGCAATGATTGCCATCACATTAAAGGTCACATCTCTACTGACGATCACCTTAGGGGGTCTAGAATCTTTACACCACAAACGATACCCCTTAACTCCATCACCATAACCAAGAAAGACACACTTCAAATCTCGAGGTTCCAACTTGTTCTGGCAAATGTGTGCATACACCGGACAACCAAATACCCTCAAGTGATCATACTGAGGTGGCTTGCCAGACCACACCTCCTCTGGTGCCTTACACTCAATAGTTGTCGAAGACAAGCAATTAACCAAGTAGCATGTTGTGGTAACTGCCTCTGCCCAAAGACTGTGGTAACCTGGCATGAGAGAGCATGCAACGAGTCCTATCCAACAATATCCTGTTCATACATTCCGCTACTCCATTCTGCTGTGGAGTGCCAACTATGGTGTAGTGTTGAATAATGCTGGCGTCCCGACAATACTTCTCAAACTCTCCTGAGCGAAACTCAGTGCCATTGTTTGATCTCAAATATTTGACCTTTCTTTCTGTTTGTGTTTCCACCATAGCCTTCCACTAACGGAAATGAGCAAATGTCTCATCTTTAGACTTCAAGATGTAGACCCAAACCTTCCTGCTGATATCATCAACAAAGGTTAACAAATATTTTCCACCTCCAATAGATGTTACTGATGCATCACCCCACAAATTTGTATGCACATAGTCAAGAATGGCCTTCATCGTGTGAACTGACCTGCTAAATCTCAAATGAGTTTGCTTCCCAAAAACACAATGCTCACAAAACTGCAAACTACCTATCTTTCGATTGCCCAACAAACCACAATGACTCAACTCTCCCATACCACGCTCTGACATGTGCCCCAATCTCATATGCCACAATGTAGTCATAGTGTCATCATCAACTTGGGAACTAGAAGCCACTGCTGCTGGCCCAGTAAGCAAACTGCCTTGCAAGAAATACAAGTCATCTATATCTAAAGTAGTAAGAGCCTTCATCACACACAAGGAACCCCTGAAAACCTTGGTCTGATAGCTATGAGTCACAAATTTGTAGCCTTTTCGATCAAGTGCCTTGAAAGAGATTGCAGCCCAACCACATGGCCAACATCTGTGAGTGTACGAACAATACCATCAAACATCTTGAATCTGATTATGCCAATACCAACAACTCTGCACTTTGTGTCATTGCCCATAGAAATTGAACCACCATTCAATGGCTCATAAGTAGCAAACCACTCCCTATACGGACACATATGGTAAGAACAAGCAGAATCAAGAATCCAACTAGTGCTGAAGCTCATATCACAATCAGCTGAAACACTAGAAGCACACTGCCCAACTGAAGAACTGTCTACACTAGCTGCTGAAGAATTCTCACCCTTGCTGCCATCACCTTGCTTGTCCCTCTTTTTCTTCAATTTGGAACAATCCCACTTGAAATGGCCAAAGTTCTTGCAATACCTGCACTGAATGCCTTTGCTGCCTGAACGTGACTTTGAACAACCCTTAGATTTACTCCTGCCACTGCCAGAAGCATTACCACCACTATGACCACGCTCTATGGATCTCCCACGACTCACAGCAAGGCCCTCACTTTGGCAATGACTCTCTATACGAGACTTCTTGAGCAAATCCTTAGACAAAAGGATAGAAGTGATATCATCCATAGAAACAGAATCTATGCCATAAAGGATCTGATAATCTAGGAGTGAACACAAGAACAAAATAGCCAAATGATCTGTATCCATAGAGTTGGCAACATTCTGATAATCAAGCACCACCTTGTTAAACTCATCAATTGCTAGATAGTAGTGCCTTCTTGCATACACATCCTAAACAAGCGCATCATAAGGTAGAAATGACTTGAGAGTGATTTATCAAAATAGAGTGATTCCATTTTCTTTCAAAGTGCCACATTAGATTTTTTCTCACAAACTTGCCTCAAAACATTATCAGCAAGAGCCAAAGCGAGAACTGCCATTGCCTTCTTATCTATCTTCTTCAACTCTTCTTTTGATATGCTAGCCAAATTTGGAACAATTTCTTCCAAAGCAATATCTAAGCCCTTGTCAACTAGGACATATTGCATTTTCACTTGCCATAAACGAAAGTCACCATTACCATCAAATTTTCTCACTTCTAATGTTGACATATTGTCGGGGTGAAATCTGGCAGAATAGTAAATATTGTAGTTTTTCCGTGCGTTAGATCGGATATGGCCTAGCACACAATGACACAAGATGTATACTGGTTTGGGCAACGAGCCCTACGTCCAGTCGGGATCAGTTGGTCGACTATATTTGTGAGCCCATGCTCAAAGTTTGCAGTTGGGGTACAAACGAGAAGGATGAGAGGGGGTGTCCGAGACCTGGTCGTGCTCTGGTACGAGTGGGAGAGAGTGACCAGGGGCTAAGACGTGCACTAAGTGTTCGAGAGCGTGAAGCATGTGGAAGTGATGAAGCCGGTGTCCCGGCTATAAATAGGGATGCTTCCGCATCCGAAGTTCACATGGCTCGGGTTGTAGAGCCAGTAGGTTTTAGACTCATACTCTTCGCCATGGGTGGCTTAGGCCGTTCCTCATGTTGCTAGAAGATTTCTCGTAATAGGCATCCGGATGCTCCTTTCCTTCGCAGCCTCTTTAGGCATGTCTGGGGGCCATGATACTAGAAGATCTCTCGTAAGGAGAGGGCATTGTGCGTCCTGGGCAAAACTTGCCCTTGAGGCTGGTTCGGAGGACGAGGGCACCACCGAGGAAGGAAGGGAAAGCACGGCTTCCTTGTCCTTGCTCTCTTCCCAGGTAGCCGAAGACTGCACGTCGTCATTGAAACCGCCGTACTCGTACTCCGGCTTCTCCGACGCGTGGTCCCGAGGCAGTTTACCCAGGTTGCCACAGAGGGAGGAGAGAACTTTGAGCACAACTTTCTTGTATTGCATGCGCTCTTTTTGTTTCTTTTGGTCTCGAGGCGTAGGGTAGTCCCGAGGCTGTTCACACATGCTTTGCGTGATATTGTAAAATCCTGGGACTTCTGTATTTGCACGCTTTGCGTGATATTGTAAAAGCCTTTGGCTTCTGTTTTTAGCTGAATGAAAGCTTATATTTGATATATGTTTCTTGTACCATTGCGCCGTGGAGGCGGGCTGTCGTCAGGGCTCTTGGCATTTTTCCCTTTTGTCTGCCGTGATGTGTAGTGTAGCCGAGTAGGATCTGGCATCTGGCTGCCGAGCAAATATAGGCACCCAGCCCCTAAGAGGATGACTGGAAGAGGCCGCAGAGGTGCGTCAGATAGATACAGATGCCCAGCTCCTGAGGAGAAGACTGGCGTGGTCCATAGAGGCGCGCCGTGTAGGCATGGGTGCCTAGCTCCCGAGAAGGGGACTTGTTGGTAGTCCATCTTCCACCGGGTGTGCGCGAGCGGATCCGGTGGGAGCCTGCGGCCGACTGGGGAGTCGGTTGGAGGCTGAGCACTTTGGTACTCCTTTCTAACGGTGTGGACTCTTGTGTCCCCATTGGTCAGGATGAGGTGGTTCCTCCTGCGAGTTGGGGCACTTGTCTGTGTGTGTTCTGACCGTGACCTGTGTCGTAGGTCATATTCCCAAGTCAGAATCTGGTGGCCCGAGCCCCTAAGCTCCATTGAGCTTGGTTGGTCGGTCGCATTTTTCATGCATCACCCCGTCCGCGGTTTCCGCAACCGGAGGGGTTGAGCTAACGTCACTTGCCTCGATGGCTCGAGTGACGCGCTCGGTGAGCTCGCTAACAGGCATGTCCAAGTGGTATCCAGGTCCATCATTCGTAACGGGGTCGACATAGCCCTCATGTGGGATTCCACGTCTCCTTCACCCACTGACCTCCCCTCGATGGAGATTCTGTGGGCATGGCTCGAGGTCAGGATTGAACAAGAAGGTCGAGATGACCCTGTCTGCTTCTGAGCAGGTCGGGCGAAGGCCGCTGGGGCTCATCTTCATTTTCTCCCCTGGCTTTATTTGTCACGAGGCGGCCTCGAGCCCTTCATGGGCTGGCCGCCGGTCCTTCTTGTTCTTCTTACCCCTCTGTGTGGAGGGGCCCTTGTCCTGGACTTCGCGCTTGGCCTTGCCCTTGTCCCGACCACCGTTGAAGACTGCCCCGACCGCCTCCTCGTCAGAGGTGTGGTTCATGGCAATGTCAAGCAGGTCGCGGGTGGTCCGGGGCTTGACGCAGCTGAGCTTGTGGACCAAGGATTTGTAGGTCATCCCGAAGAGGAACGCGCTGACGACATCTGCGTCGACGATGTTGGGGAAGGAGTTGCATTGCGTGGAGAACCTGCGGATGTAATCCCGTAGGGACTCGTTGGACTCCTGGTTGCAACTCTTGAGGTCCCAGGAGTTCCCAGGGCAGACGTAGGTCCCCTGTAAGTTCCATATTAAGACCTTCTTGAGGTCCGCCCAGTCACGAATGTTGCTGGGTGGAAGGAATTCGAACCAAGCTCGAACGAACTCCCCTACGTAGATGGGGAGGTATTGGATGATGAAGTAATCATCATTTGCGCCACCAGCTCGGCAGACGAGCCAGAAGTCTTCCAACCATACACCGGGGTTCGTCTTCCCAGTGTACTTGGCGATGTTGGTGGGCGGTCGGAAGCGCTGTAGGAATGATGCTTTTTGGATGCGATGACCAAAGGCCCATGGTCCCGGTCCATCCGGGCTGGGACTCCGGTCGCCGTACTGGTCGCTCGGTTGGCCGCCACGCCTAGGGTGTACCTCCTCGTGTCCCTCGTCGGACCGGTCGTGGTTCACGCCACCCGCGTTTCCCACCATTCGGTGGACGTCGGCATCGTGCCGAGCTAGGCGTCAAGCATGGATGACGCTGCGTGGATCACGGTTCGGTCCAAGCCACTCACGCATGTGCTGGCGACATGGAGCTGGTGCCGGGTCGGGCTGCTGGGCGGCCGCGGCACTCCGCCCTGCTTGATGCAGCTGCGGGGGCAACCAGATGGAGCAACTCGGCTGGTGCGGCCCTAATGCCCTGGTCGGGTAAGAGGCCACGTGCCGTTGTCGTGATGCGGAGCATTCAGCCTGCTGGATGGCGGCGGTCTCTACTAGCGCTCGGAGGTTCCGGTGGATTTCCTGCTCCTGCAGGTCGGCAGGCTTGGGGAGGCTGCGCAGAAGCATCGCTGCGACTGCGATGTTCTGACCAGCCTGAGCGAACTGTGGGGGATCGTCCCTCCCAACTAGGATGTTGCGTTGGACCTAGCGGGCACGACCTCGAGCGCCGCTCATCGGGTTGCGGGCGTACAGCTCAGAGTGCGCCACTGGGCGCGCCGGCGCGGGTGGCTGTTGGGCCTGCCGCTGTTGACACGACTCGTTGCCGTACGCCTGCGTTTGGGCCTCTGCATGGTGGTCCGGTGGGGTGTGAGCCTGCTGAGACTCCAACACCTCTGGTGGCTGTCCTTTGGCATCCGCCATGGCGCTCCCGTGCCATAGGATGGCTGGACGCCATGATGCCACCGATGCTAGAGCCGTTGCTTTCTATCTCTTCGTTGCAGAGGTCGTGGAAGGAGGCGGGAGTGTAATCCGCCATTCCCACGAACTCGCATGGGTGAGGGGGTGACGTCATGCCCCTCCAGAGCCCCTGTGCGTACGCGTCCGCAGGGGACGCGAGACTATAAGGGAACCAGCCGCGTGGCGGAGACAGCGGGGTCCCTCTGGGAAGCTGGTGGAAAGTGTTGATCAGTGAGTACACGATAGTGTCCACGTCACCGTGGGGTTCGAGCCCAACACGGACTTGATGCGGAGTGTGAGCGCCTCAACGTCGAGATCGTCGAGCAGCTCGCAGTCGATGGAGGGAGCTCCTCCTCCCGGGGACGCCGGGGTGGTTGCCTCCTTGCGGAGGCGGAGTACGCCGAGCTGATCGGCAATGAAGTCCAGATTTCCGATGCGGAAGGTCTAGGATGGCGCGAAGACGGGCGGAACCCATATCCCACCGAGCATGGGTACAGGAAACTCCAGCGAGCCGAAACGAATCGTGTCGCTCGAGCTCGTCATGCCGAAAGTAGCAGGAAGGTGGGCCATCCGATGACCTGCAAAAATGCGAAAGCACGACGTCTTTCCCACGGACGGCGCCAACTGTCGGAGCGAAATCTGGTCGACTAGTAAATATTGTAGTTTTGCCATGCATTAGATCGGATATGGCCTAGCACACAATGACATAGGATGTATACTAGTTCGGGCAACGAGCCCTACGTCCAGTCAGGGTTGGTCGGTCGACTATATTCCTGAGCCCAGGTGCTCAAAGTTTACAGTGGGGGTACAAACAAGAGAGATGAGAGGGGGTGTTTGAGACTTGATCGTGCTCTGGTCCGAGTGGGAGAGAGTGACCGGGGGCTCAGACATGCACTAAGTGTTCGAGAGCATGAAGCATGTGGAAGTGGTGAAGCCCGAGAGAGCGCTCAGACGGGGAGGACCCGTCCCCTTTTATAGTAGAAGGGGACGACCTTACAAGTCAGAGAGAGAGAGAGGGGGGGAGGGAGAGTGTGCGGCGCTGCCTAGTCTTGTCGAGGCTCACATCATCGGGTATGGTATGGTCGCCGTCCTTGGTCCCTGTTCACCTCGTCAGGCCACTCTGTTGTAGCGGGTAGGTTGCGGCGGCACAGTGTAGGGCATGTGTAGGGCATGGCGTGGTACGGTTCCTCGTACGGTAGTTGACCTGGGTGCTTCCTCTTATCCGTTCCACCTACTTCCTGGGCCCACACCGAGCGGGCGTCCCCGGTCAATCATCCTAGTCGGCCCCGGCCGTGCCGGTCGGGGGGAGTAGTGTGGTCGGTACGGCGCATCCCCGGTCGGGGGAACTCGGTCAGGGGCCGGACTGTGGTCCCACCCCAGACTGGACCCTTCTGGTCGGGGCGCTAACCAGGCCTCCTGGTCAGAGGAGCCGGTCGGTGGCCAGATCTTGGTCTCGGCCTGCGTTGCGTTGCCAGGCCAGCCCAGGTACGTGTCGTCGCCGCACCTCTTGTTGGGCCAAGCATTGTAGGGAGGCGGTCCCATTGGGGACCCCGGGTCCATGGACCCGTCACATATTGAACCAAATCAGCAAGATTAATTTGTGCCTTTGATAATTAATAGTCTCGATACCACTTGTGATAACAATGGAGCAGCGGAATAATCAAATTAGCAAAATAACTTGTCACAAGCATTTCACCGAACACCTTGTGAGCATGAACAAGACACCAAATATGCTTCAAAACTTTCAAACCACAAGCTGTCTAATGATTCAGTAACAAAATACTTGCAGCAGCTAGCTCACTAGAATATCAATCCCCATCATCTCATATCAACATATCAAAGAACACACATACGCTTCTCATGCCAACTCATCCATACAAGCAACAACTTCACACATGGATCAATAGCAAGCAAGGCGGTGACTTAATCAACACATATGGCAAAGAAAATACCAAATTAAGGGTAGACACCAAGATTTATGTGGAAACCCCTTGCGGGAAAAAATCACGGGCGGCGGCGAGCAATCCACTATATGAAGAAGCAATACAAGAGGTGGGAGCTAACAAGGATGGGGAGGCTCCAAATCCCTCACGGATTTCACTTTCTACTAGATGGATTTGGTGGATCTAAGCCTGTCCTCTCCTCTCTCTAACGCTAGCTCTCTCCCAAGGTGAAGAACATAACAGAACACTCGGTTCTGGTTCGAGTTGGGGCTGCCCCTTAAAATGGCAGACTTGTAAAGAGACGCCAGAGTTGCAGATTATCACAAACAACCCCAATTTCAACATACAACATGTATAAGCAATGTTTGCCATAACAAATGAGCTAATGGGCTTCCAAATTGGTGAAATTACGAGCTGCTAGACATCACACACTCTTTCCCACTAAAAACAGTCATTCATGCACATACCTCCCTGGCTCCCAATAAACAATAAGTTTCCCTAGCTCGATCACAAAAAGAAAAGAATGGAAATAAGAGAAGAAGCTGCACCTTTCTACGCGCCCAAAATCCAGGGGACTCCGATCCATGGCTGAAGAATGGCTAACGTGTGCTGTGTTACTTGCGTTACTACGCATATCCACGTCTCTTAGAATTGAACAGGAAGGCATGTCATGCGTCGCGTCGTGCCCCGCGTACGTGTTTTACGGCACAGCGACGCCGCCGGTTGCTGCTGTAGGCATCACGTTTGTTCCCCGCGACACCCACGACGCCGACGCGCTAACAACCCACACAGCCACACTAGATCCAGTCCCCATCCGTAGGCACACCTTCATCTGATAATCCGCCACGCTGGTTCAACTGGTTTTGGATGAGCACTCTTCTATACCCTCTAGCGCTTAAATTATTAAGATTTTCAGTGTGATAGGATAGCACCAAGTCCTAAACAAGTTTAAAGATTTTCGGAACACAACGGTTCATGTGTCAAAAGTTTTGCCGTTTATTTCAAGGTTGATCTTAATTTGAGTTTCAATTTGAGGTTGAACACTTACACGGTGATCTTCGAGTGCATCAGAACTTGTAAGTTAAAAATTTCGAAGCTACGCTTCACACAGAAAAAAAGGAGTTTCAGTGACGTTCGAACAGAAGTTGCATTGAGAGGATGGCATGGCGGCAGGAGGGCCACTTACACTACTGATGTCTCATCATCGTCGGCAAAGCTGGTGATGCTCGTTTCCCGAAAGCGTTCAGTGAGTGAGTGGCCTGATGGATCACCTGGCCTGAGTATAGGAGATGGATGTAGATTGGGGACTACCACTGGAGGTGATGACTTGGATGATTATAGACGAAGCAATCTGACGATTGTTTGCATGTCGTGTTAGCAGCTTTGCTACGAACAGTACACTGGATCTCTTGTCCTTCTCATCAATAACTGTATATACAAGGATTGGCCTTGGTGCCTATGATTATGCAAGTCAACCTTGTGCATAACTGCCTAGAGTCTTCTTGTTTTCAATAGATTTATTTTAGAGAATAATTGGAGTTCCATAAGTTCGATTGCGTGCATATTTAATAAAAAATGATATATTTGAGATTGGAGTGTATATATTTTCATACAACTGATGAAAAAGTCTTGTTCACAACTTCACATTTAGATGATGGACATCTAGCGGCTCTGCTACTGACCCGAGGCAGGTGCACTCGAAGTATCGCTAGCTATTACCAACTGGAGCACTTAACCTTTTAAAAAATCCATCCAAGCAAGGCCAGCGACTTGGAAGCAAGTGGCCTAAAGTTAGCTGAACTAATCCACGAAAATTTCGTGCCTGTTGACTGATAACAAGATCTGGTCAATCAAACGCATACAATAATCTCTTCCCTTGGTAAGATCTCTTAGAAGCTTAGGTTTACGAAGGCTACAAGCACGTACAGACAAATCATGCTAGTCGTTAACGTGTATGCTTTTGCAATTAGTAGGTTGATCTGGACAGAATCAAAGTTAATGACCTCATTGTATGAAAACGTCTAACGAAATGACACTGCACTTGCAACGTATACATAGGCCTGTGTCAAGCTAGCATCGCCTTTATGAACGGACCGACTCGTGAAAGTGAACCATACATTTGGCCAATTTCGATCGATTCTTGGCTTTGTACACTCGAAATTCTTGGTAGATTTGGTGAGACCTGGCAGACTTGTGAAAAGGCAGTCAATTGAAACCGTAAACTACATGTGTTCGCTCGCATCTCAGCCCTTGCGTGCAAATTTTTGTTTCTACGGTTCTGGTAGGGAGTGCTTTTCGCCACTATTTTTCTAGGAAGCTTTCGGTACTATTCTACTTGCTGGATGCCTGGATTACAACAACATGGGCGTACGTCTACCAACCTCGAGTTAGAAGGTTATTTGTGT
This sequence comes from Setaria viridis, assembly GCF_005286985.2. Taxonomy (NCBI): domain Eukaryota; kingdom Viridiplantae; phylum Streptophyta; class Magnoliopsida; order Poales; family Poaceae; genus Setaria; species Setaria viridis. The sequence continues at coordinate 8,050,405 of NC_048264.2, forward strand.
GCAAACATTTACAAGAAAAGAAGAAGAATGAATTAAACATATTTAATCATAGCTTTTACAAGAAATTCAGCGTGTTTGCTTTACATACTAACAATGTTACATTAAATCCATGGCATGACAAAACTAAATTAGTAGTAATATATGTACTTGATTTCTGCTTAGATCCATGGAACCTGTTCAAGTGGTTTTATTGAACTACCAATCGAAAGTCATATATTTTTCCATTGACTTATTAATTCTGACAACCACCAGCGTCATTATAATACAATGTAATATCTGAAGTTCACCATTGCAATTCGATCTGTGTACAAGGACAATTGATGAACTGAATGCTACAATATCAATGATTTAGTTTGGAAAGTCGCTGTAACTAAATAATTTTGTGGGGCGTAATTATAAATTTGAATTCCTATGACTGCTTGTAGGTCTTTGTACCACAGGGAGACAATTATTGACGGACAGTGGACAATCACGTGGCCAGATTCTTGAACCTAACTAAAACTCTTCGAGTTGTGATCTACATGTCTACACCTTTTAATTTTACACTCTTCTGTGATTCGCAAGTTTCAATAATGGTGCTTAAATATGAGTAACCTTTTCTAGATTTTGTAGAAGATTTCAATATGCTATTAGGGAGATCAAAAAGGAAGAAGTTGAACTTGTACCGACCATAGTACCTTACCGCATATCATCGTAACACAATCTATGACCGCCATTTGAAAGTCACCCGGTTATGGACAAGCCACTAGAAGCCACTCGGTTGAACTACTCTCTCCATTAAGCAGAAGCAAAAACCATGGAATCAAACAACAAAGCATAAAGCAAAACAGCAAAGGTATTGGCTAATCCTGTTGCAAAAGACCTGCTTTTGTAAAAGGTCATAAAGAACAAAAACTAAAGTACCCTGTCCTAGTACTTCATGGATGCATGTTGGGAGGGTAATAAGTAGTTGCGAGCTCAATTCGTGGACCTTTCTGATCTTTCATTGAAAGATTCCAAAATTCTTTTCTTCGCCGGGAAACATCGGGCGGTTAAGTTTAAATGCCCATTGGAGCTTTAGGTGGACATTTGTCACTAAACCTCTTAATTTTTCTATCTTTTAGTACGCTAATTTGCACTATAGATAGGTAAGATGACACAATCATGTTGGGATTTGGTTAAGCTTGTTGTTGTGAGTACAGTCCTCTTATTTGCTCCATCGTACTTACTCCGCTTTTCTTTTTCACGGGTCGGTAGGAGAGTTTCAACATGTGCTCTCAATTACATCCCTAATTATATGTCCAGAAAATGTTTAAAATATTACAATATATAGTACTACTTTCATGGAAAATATACTATTACCATTTTCCATGTGGTGAATATAAACAATTATATGTATATACTCCTAAGATGCTAGTGGTATCAATGATTTATTTTTAAAAAATGGCATGCACTCTAGTATGCCAAGTAAATAATAGGAGGGTTTACAAAATTATCTCAAACTAAATGGTGATAGAGGATGGACTATTTTATTTTACCAATCCACTGTGAATACTCCCAAGATGTGTCTCAATAGATAAGGTAGAGCACATTTGAGGCTTTTTTCCCCCTTATAGTGGGTCACCTCTTCCCCTTTTAATCTGTCCCCTCTCATTTTCTTTTGGATCCAACACGGTACTTGGGGCATCATCTTCTTCAGACAACCATAAACAACGGCACACCATTTTTAGCCTAACAATAATGCACACCATTAATCATGGTCATTATCACCTAAGCTCAACATAATTGCCACCCCCCACACCGCAACACAATTTTCTTTTGACAAGCACCACAACACTTAACTTTTTTGTCCCAGTTCTCTCTCTTCAGCCTCAAGCCAACAAAAAAAGCCATCCCAATCGAATCAGATCAACGGACCCATATATACACACCACCCTCCCCACTCACTCGCAATCACATCCCTCATTCAATTGTGTACTCGTTTGTGCCACACACCTTTGCTCGCTGCAACTTCCTGTAAGGTACTTTGCAAGGAGCAAGCATCCCTTTCTCTCTCTCTCTCTCTCTCTGAGCATCTCTCTCTCTCCCTCTCTCTCTCTCTGAGCATCTCTCTTCTCTCTCTCCTTTCTCTCTAATATGAGCAGATGAGCTCCGGTAAGCAAGAAGGGCCCAAGCTATTCAGCTCGAGGATCCTCTCAAGGGATCGCTCAAACGTGGCCAACGCGTCCTTCAGGGTTTACTACAGCCTCGGCGCCGGCACGGTGCCGTTCCTGTGGGAGTCCAAGCCGGGCACGCCCAAGAGCTCCGTCACACCGGCCTCCGCCGCAAGCTCCATGCCGCCGATCTCGCCGCCACCGTCCTACCAATCCAGGTCTCAGTCCAAGGACAACAAGTGCAGAGGCAAGTCATCTTCCATCTGGCCTGCCGGAGGTTGGATCAGCTGGCTGAACCAGAACATCAGGAGGCGGTCACCGCAGTCGTCGCCGACCGATCACCAGCAACGGTGGCTCTCGCAGGATCATGGCGTCGGCGACCACGAGCGGCGGCCATGGCGTCCCACCTTGTGCTTCTGAGCTGGCCGGAACGGATTGGGTGAATTAGCTGTTGCACCATGCGAGGTGTTAATGGAGTGCTGTTAGCTGTTACAGTACTAGGATATGGTGTCCGTACGCGTTGGGTTTCTTTAAAGATTTTATTAGGTTGGATGATGGATGGACTCTTTCCTTCTCCAGTGTTCAGCTTTGCATAGACATCTTACAGTGTTTGGTTGTTTGGTGTACGAATAATTGGGTCTGCATGATTGCTATCTATGCACATTATAGCAAATCAATTATACATATTATATTTTTAAAAGATCTACTTGTATCCGATTTGAGTTTCTGTAAATTAAAAGATGTTTTTTACCTTTACTTGGAGAATTGTAATCCCATGAATATGCTGATGTTGGCTTCTCTTAACGAAAAGGAAGAAAGAGAGCAATCCGAACATAAATCGGGGTGCTTGACCTTTCTCTGTCAAAGCTATGTACATGCTCTTTGCAATTTATTCACAAGTTTGATGACTGAGATTATTTGAAAATACTTTTGTCTTGGCCTTAACTACAAGCATATATTTGGAACTTACTGACATATGTATGTTTCACTATCAAACATGGCTATTAGGAAAATTTCAAGGAACTGTATACTTTTTTGGAAGCCCTGAAGAAGGTTAATTCGTACAGTACATATTAACTAGTTGGAGTAGATATTGGATATTAGAATTTCAGGTTGAGTACTTGTAGACGGAAACAACTGTTATGTTTACCTGAAAAAGTAAAGAGTTATTTTGTTGGCACACGGGAGGAAACGTTGTCATCACTCCTTTATTCTACCTTTATTTAGAGTAAATGTCGGAGAACCACACTTTTTGTGCAGTTTCAGCATCGCAAGAGTACACTTTTTAATGTTGTTTTACAGTACCAGGCCGGGTCTGAGTGTCATTCGTGCTGGATTTATAAAGTTAATCATCATTATGTTTTCAGTGTTAAGCTTTGCATTAGTTATTCTGGTACTGTTTGGTTGTTTTGAGTATTAATTATCGGATATGCATGATTGCTCTATGTTGTATTGTGCTTGTATGCACAATCCAGAAAACCACAAGCACGATATATCGTCTTTTATGTCAAATTCATAAGCAAAGATGTTAATACCAATTGATTATTTGAAAATTTCTCTTGGACAATTGTAGTCCCACAAATGTGTTTCTCTTAAAGAAAATAAGAATCAGAGCAATGTGACATAAGTCTGGATTCTCGACCTTTCTTTGTCAAGCTGCATGTGCCATTTCGTGATTTAAAGGTATGTTTGATGGCTGGCATTTGATAATATATACTCCCTCCATTCATAAATGTATGGCGTTTAATTAGGACAAGCAAATTAGCTTATCCTAGACACCATATATTTATGTAAGGAGGTAGTACTTATGTTGTTAAAGATGGGCTATCTTGTACTTCTCAAGAAACTATATAATGTATTTTGGGAAGCCCTGAATAAGGTTGGACTAGATGAGTTTGAGTAGGTACTTGCAGCCTTGCAGGTTGGGATTTCATCAGGTCGACTTGGTCTAAAGCGAGGGTCATGTTTTCTGAAAAAAAAGGTGTTTGGCATACCAGAGGAAACATTGCTATCACTCATTTACTCTACTAATTTTCAAATTAACCACACACTGGAGAAAACGTTGTCATCACTCATTACTCTACCTTTTTTTAATAAAAAATAGCTGAAATAACAAATAAAATAATCTGCACATTCAACATCTTCTTAGAATCAACCTATCCTTTCTAGAAATTTGTGGTAAATTGGTCGTGCTATCTCCCTTTCTCGTGTTTAGATTTTTTTATGCATGCCAGGATATGATGATGGGTACCAGATGTATGCTGCAGCATTTAGTTGTTTAGTCCCGATGACATATAATAAATCATTGGGTCACAAAAATGAGTAATAAGCGTATGTTCATGATTGCAAGGTTTATGTGGGTTAGTCATAATTTCAGATTGTTCAGCATGATCTGGCAACACTTGGGTACTAATACTGTAGATGATATAAAGCACACACTTTTCCTTCTAGTTTTCATTTTCTCTCACCTGTCGGCTGCTGCAATGGATGAAGTTAGTATGTTAACACAAAATGGATGATTTCTTTATAATAAAGCTTTAGTGATTTTCATGATCGTTATATTAAATCGAGCTGATATAAAAATCATGAAAAACACTACCTCACAATAACTAGGATAGATACGACCATAAAAAAAATTATAAAAAGCACATACATGACAATGGCAATTAATCCGACTGATGCCGCTGCAACCAAATCTTGTAAAACTAGCTTTTGTAGAACAGGCCAAGCCCACTCCGATCCTTGTTTGAGCACGTAGCCCACATTGTCTTGTTTTATGTTGTTGTCTAATCACCAACACTCTGTTCAAGTAGATTAGTCCAAGTGAGGCCTTCTAGTTTAATGGACATGGCAGATTCAATATATTATGCAAACTAAAACTATTAGCAGGAACAATTCAAAATGTGAAGAGAAACATTTCAAATTATGGAAAAAAAAATCCATTTTGGACCTTCAAGTCTTGAGTTTGTCCAATTTTAACTGTCAACTCCAAGTTTGTCCAACTGTCCAATTTAGCACCTCAACTATTAATATTGCTCAATTTTTATCCCTATTCCCTTTTTGGTGGTACTATGATGACGTGGCGATGGTTTTGGCCTTTTGCCAACTAAGTAATGACGTGGCTTGAACCCACCTCTCTCTTCCTCTCTCCCCTCTCTCGCTCATCCCTCTCTTGCTGCCACCTCCATCTCACCAGCAAGCTCGAGGACCTCTTTGCTCTCTGGCTTCACCGTGCTCACCTATGCGTGTTTCTGTGCCAAAAATCTCCGAGCTACGGTGCCTATATGCAATCAACTTCTTCCAGGTCCTTCTTGCTCAGGCTACATTTAGCTACAACCACCTTCTTGCACCGAGAAATTTCGATTTTTGACACTCAATACGCGCTCTTCACCAAATTTAACATCCAATTCGCATGGCTTTCGATATTTGACACTCCGCATGCGAATTTTGATTCAAGGGTTTCTCTTTTTTTTTCTCAATTTCCATCTTTTCTTGTTTCTTTTCTCTCATCAGCCTTAGTGAACAGACGATAATGCCCCTACCCTTATCCTTTTCTCTCACCTCCGTCTCTTGTTCCTCTTGTGTGGGAACTTGCCAACCGCTGGCATGGACGTCTCCTCACCGCAGCCAAAGCAGCAGCAGGTACAGACTACCCATCCTCCACCTGCCCGCCCCGCAGCTTGCCGCCAAGCTCCGCACACCATGGGCGGATCTACAGGGTATGCCGATTGGGCCCCAACATACCCTGGGCCCAGTTGATGAGTAGTCGGTGTATTGGTGTTAGTGTACGGAGTAAGCCTGGCCTGGCTGCCCGGGCCTAGCGCACACGGCGCACCTCGCGGAGGCACGGAGCCAAAAACGACGTGCCTGTCGATATGATACGATTCGCCTTCCTCAGTTCCGCTTCGCTCGCCTGTGACCCATCGATTCGCGTTCCAATTGGGTCCGGACTTCGGTGGCGGCACCGCGGCAGTCTGCGCCTCTGCCCTCTGTGGACTGCGGCCTTCACGATTCTTCTAGGCTCTGGCACGGGGCACGGGCGGACGCCGCCACGTCGGACGGCCAGGCGCCCAGCCCCAGGCAGGATAGGACTGCGGCCTGCTGGTCTCCTAGCGTGGGCGGCGGGGCAGACGCCGAACGGCCAGGCGGCAGCACCGAGGCAGGACTACGGAAGGTTTAGGATTAATCGCTGCTAACACGTGGATTATTGTCCGACAGTTCCGACGGCGGCGGCTGACGGGCGATGGAAGGTTTAGGATTAATCTATCTTCTATTTTTTTTTCTTATTTAAAGAAACTTTTCTTTATTTTGCTATAGTGTCTAGTTACTTGTTATACTTACATTACATAAACATTGTTTTTTTCAGAATGGTTGAATTATGAAGAGAGGCGGAGATATTGCATCTCTTTCTTAGAAACACGCAGCAAAGAAGGTAGCTACTCCTGCTTCAAACACTATCCCACCTCCAGTTGAAACTATTGTGGAAGAACAAAATCAAGAGCAGGATGGAGTGAAAGTTGAAGAAATCACGGATCCTGTTTCCTTGCCTCCACCACTGCAACCACCTGCATCACAACCGCCAGTTTGTGACATTAATCGCCTTCCACATGATCCAGGTGAAAGGCAGCCCATTGAAAGTTATCATGTTAATGATGAAGATGCAATTCGAAGAGCATATATTATTAAAGGTCGATTCAAACCTATTAATCATGATTTTCCATCAAGAAAAATTGGAGGTAGGGATTATCAATTCAATTTTGTATGGATGTATAATCATGAGCGGCTTGAATATAGTATCAAGAAGGATTCTGCATTTTGCTTTATATGCTACTTGTTCAAGAAGGGTACTGGGTCAAATACATTTATTGTTGGTGGATGGAATAATTGGAATATAGGAAATAAATAACTTCTCAAACATAGTGGTTCTATGGCACATAATGCAGGTCAGGAGAGATACATTGGTTTTATAAATCCCAAGGTAGCAATTGATTATCACATTGAGAAGTGGACTGATGAGGATCTTCATCTTTATAAGAAAAGGTTGACATATTCACTTAAATGTATCAAGTTTCTTTTGCATCAAGGATTGGCATTTCATGGACATGATGAAAATGAAGAGTCTAGCAACAGAGGAAATTTCATTGAACTTTTGAAGTTTCCTGCAGGAAATAGCGATGAAGTGAACAAGTATGTCTTGAATAATGCTCCAGGTAATTGCACCTTAACTAGCCCAGATATACAAAAGAAAATTATTCATTGTTGTGCCATAGAAACTAGAAAGAAAATAATTGAAGAACTTAGTGATGAGCCCTATGCAATTTTAGCTGATGAGTCCAGTGACATACATAAAGAACAACTAGCTCTTTGCTTGCGTTATGTTGATAAACTTGGAAGGCCTTGTGAACATTTTATTGGAGTTGTTCATGTAGATGATCCTACCTCTTTGTCACTTAAGAAAGCTATTGAGGGTTTACTTGTTAGTCATGGATTGACTATGACTCAAATTAGAGGTCAAGATTATGATGGGGCCAGCAATATGAAAGGGGATATTAAAGGGCTAAAATATTGATCGTGCAAGAATCACCTTCTGCGTATCATATTCATTGCTTTGAACATCAACTCCAACTAGTTCTTGTTGTTGTTGCCAAGAGAAATACTGATTGTAAGAGCCTTTTTGATCAAGTATCTATCTTATTGAATATTATTGGAGTTTCTTGCAAGCGTCATGGTATGCTTCGAAATGCTAGGCTTGAGAATATCAAAAAAGCACTTGAGTGTGGTGAGTTTGAATCAGGGAGTGGATTAAATCAAGAGATGAGTTTGCCTAGGCCTAGTGAAACTCGATGGGGCTCTCATTACAAAACTATATGCAACATCATTACTATGTATTCCTCAATCCATGATGTGCTCACTGATCTTGGTGATGATATTTCACATAAGGATGATTGAACAAAGATACATTTTGTGCTTGGAGCATTTGAAACTTTTGAGTTCGTTTTCTTTGTGCACTTAATGTTTATTATTCTTGGATACACAAATGAGTTATCCGAGTGTTTGCAAAGAAGGGATCAAGATATTCTTAATGCAATCTCCCTTGTTAATGTGGCAAAGAATAAAATGCAACAGTTAAGGTCTGATGGTTGGGACCACTTCTTTAAGAGGGTCACTTCTTTTGCATTAAACATGATGTTGAAGTTCCTGCTATGGATGGTGATTATGTGCCATATGGAAAATCAGCAAGGTATGCTCATGCTCGAAACCAAACAAATGATGACCATTTTAGAAGAGAAGTATATATTGGTGTCATTGATCAAATTAGTCAAGAACTTGATAATCGGTTTGATGAGATCAATATGGAGCTACTTTCTTGTATGCCAGTCTTCAGTCCTTCCAATTCATTTGCTTCGTTTGATGCACAAAAGGTAGCAGATTGGCTGAATTTTGTTCTAAGAACTTCTCCATCAATGATTTGCTAAAACTAGAATTGCAACTTGATGATTATATTGATGACATGTGACAAGATGATAGCTTCAAGGGTCTAGATAGTATCGTTGATCTCTCAGTTAAACTTGTTCAAACACGGAGGCACAAAGTGTATGATATGGTTTACTTACTTCTCGAATTGATATTGCTTTTACCAGTGGCAACAGCGAGTGTTAAAAGGGTATTTTCTGCAATGGTTAAAGTGAAAACAAAGTCAAGGAATAAGCTAGGTGATAGTGTTTTAGATGATTGTCTAGTCACATTCATTGAGCAGGATATTTTCTTCCAAGTGAATGAAGAAGATATAATCAAGACATTCATGTCATTCAAAAAGCGGCAGGTAAACAAAACAGACAAATAATATTGTAAGTTTCTCTTATGCTATATTTCGAACTATTTATATTGTGATTTGTTATTGTTTCTAGCTTAATCTTTGAATTTATGAAATTGTAAATAGTTTTATCGAATTGCATAAGATATTTTTTTTGGCATACCCTGTGGTAAAATTCTAGATCCGCCACTGCCGCACACCCTTGCCGCATTATGGTGGTGCCGTCGCTCCATGCGACTCGCGAGCCTGCACCGATGGCATGCGGCCGCAGGCAGCAGGCGGAGGTGGCGCGCGGCCTTGCTAGCCGAAGGCGTCCGTTGAGCAGGCAAGGGAGGTGCAGGGCAGAGGCAGCCAGGCACCATGCTACGTAGGTGGGCTGGCCAAGCCTGCATCGGGCGTGCAGAGCAGGCAACGGATTGAGGCATCTGCGTCGCAAATGAAGGCCAGCGAGCCAACAACCAAGCTTTGTTCTGGCCGCCATGCACCACCGCATGCAAATCCAACCAAAAAACACCAGATCAGACTCGATGCCCTTCCCTCATTCTATTTCATCTTTCTCCAGTTCCATTCCATGGTTGAGGTTCTCTGGTTCTCCATGATTGAATTTATGAAGTTGGGGAAGAAGAGGAAGAGGAAAAAGAACAAGTGAAAACGTACTCTTGCTTTTACGTTTTGTTTCTTGCAAAGCATTAAAGAACAGGGGTATTATTATCTGTTCACTAGGCTTGATGAGAGAAAACAAAAAGAAAAGAATTGGGAGTTAAAGAACAGGGGTATTATTGTCCGGTCACTAGGCCTATTGAGAGAAAACAAAAGGAAAAGATGAAAATTGGGAAAAGAGGAAGAGAAACCCCTGAATCGAAACAATTCGCGTGCGGAGTGTCAAATATTGAAAGGCATGTGAATTGGATGTCAAATCCAGTGAGACGCACGTCTTGAGTGTGAAATATCAAAATTTCTCTCTTGCTTCAAATCACCAGGCTGTTGATAACAAGGAAGTCTAGGCCGAGGCCAAAGGCACCACCTTCGCTATTTTGAGTAGGCCATGCCGGATCCAGCAAGTACACACCTCCAAGTTGTACAACCGATACCTCCTCCTTATCCTCCTTGGCCATGGGGGCCACAGTGATGCCTCCGGCAGCCACTTCATATAGGTAGTGATTGGTTGGTTGTATTGGTTGCTAGCCAGGCTAGGACTAAGCTAGGGTAGTCTTCACCAGGCTAAATCAATACAAGTTGCCCATGTTTGGTCCGGTGGCTTGTGATAGCCTGCATTGCGAAGCTCTTGTTCGTTTGAGTGCATAGTATGATATGATGAACTTGCACTGGTTTAAGGTGAACTTACCATCACATTCATCTCTCTTCTTCTCCACCGTCGAGGACTCGAGGTCATCACCTTCTCTAAGTTGTGAAGAGAAAAATAAACTATGAACTAACATAAAAAGTGACCACGAGGAAGAATCGATCTAGGAGAAAGACATTAGCAAAATAAAAAAGATCAAATCAGCTTTTAGTCTCTCTTTCCATCCACCAATTGCTGTCGTTGCAATTCGAGATGAGGACGAGCATGCTCCAAAATCGCTCCTGCTACCGCCGCCTTCAGATTTGTCGATGCGTATCAATCCGGCATGAGCAACGAAGGAGCACCGCCCGAGCCATGAATCCGGTGTCGTCTCTTCCGGCTCATCCTGCAGGCTATGTTGCTGCTGCTCCCTCTTCCTCTACGGCCCACAGAGATCTAGCACCGTCAACTTGAGCTCAAGCATGGCCGAATCAAGCTCCAGCGTCATTGTAGAGTGCTTGTCGTGTAGCATGCTGCCGTAGAGCAGGACATGGAGGGCAAGCTGAAGGATGGCAGACACTGGATAGAGGATTGATGTGTCGAGCTCGTGCGTGAAGGGGCGGCGGAGTAGTGCGCGAGTGATAGTGGGGACCTTCAGATTCACAACAAGCAGCCGCACTCACAGATTCAGCGAACTGGCCGCGGAGGAGTTGACTTGATGGGGTCGCCACTGTTGCTGTGGCCCATGTTGCTGGTGGTGCAGAGGAGGAAAGGTGAGGGATTGGGGAGATGAGGAAACTAGAGCCTGGCCACTGGAGAACGCTCGTGAATTGCGTACTAGGTAAGCCTAGCTTAGGAGCACCTTTTGCATTAGCGGAGCCAAACTAAGAGCCTTGGTTAGGCAACCAAACATGCTCTCTCTGCATTGCTGGAGCCAGGTTAGCCTTTAGCCAGGCAACCAATCACCACCATGTTGCATAAGCACCACCATATTGCATAAGCGAGCTGCCCCAGCCTGCCCTCCTCCATCTCGGTTCCGGCAAGGCTCGGATGTGCCACATGTCATCCTTGCTTAGGCTGGATGTGTTCTGGACTGGGACTGAGAAGCACCATCTGCCCTTTGTGCATCCGCAGCTACTGTACCCAGACGGGTAGGACGTGGCAGGTTTGTGAGCACATGGTGCTATGACTGTGGCGGAGGGACAGAGATAAAACGAGCCAGGGGTCAAAACTAGATGGGGTTGACAGTAAGGATGTTCATTTTAGATGCTTTATACTCCCCATTCCAAATTGTAGATTGTTTTGACTTTTCTAAACATTTTTGATATTATTATGCACCTAGATGTAGTATATGTCTAGATGCATAATAATATCTATGAATCTAGAAAAACTAAAACGACCTACAATTTGGAACGGAGGGAGCAATTAGGAACCAAAATTAGACAAACTCAAGAGTTGAGGGGTCTAAAAATTGGACTTTATGGCTTTCAAATTATGGATGACCTCTTCAACTATTTTATTGAAACAATAAACTTTCAGATGTCGAATATACTATGAGACATCTTATGGGTGACATGGGAACAACGTAACTATGTATATTATAAATATATATAAAAAACAATTCAAAAGTAACAACAGAAATCATACGGATAAAATATCACTTTTCATGACATGTGAAAAATTGAAAATTATAAAGAGAAAATTATGAAATATAATAAAAAATGGACTGTATAGTAAATAAAAAGTACGTAGGTATGGGCCAAGAAAGCAAAAAGAAAAATAAGTTGAGAGGGGCCTCTATCTGGGCTGAAGTCCCTGCTGCCTACTGTTCCTGTTTGGGCCGACTGGGTATGGGCCAGGCCGAAACCCAACTCCTCCTTGGTGGCCCTCGCGCGGTTCAAGTTGGGACACACACAGTCCTCCGACTGAGCCTGGGCCAGTCCAGACACGAATTTGCTGGCATAGAAGCTGAAAGATTGGGTTAGGGGGTGTTTGATACGAGATGCTAAACTTTAGTAGGGTCATATCGAATGTTCGGATGCTAATTAGAGGATTAAATATGAGCTAATTACAAAACTAATTGTACATATGGAGTCTAATTCGCGAGAAGAATCTATTAAGGCTAATTAATCCATCATTAGCAATGGTTACTGTAGCACCATATTGTCAAATCATGAACTAATTAGGCTTAACAGATTCATCTCGCGAATTAGACTCCATCTGTGCAATTAGTTTTTTAATTAGACTATATTTAATACTCCTAATTAGTATTCAAACATCGGATGTGACACGTGCTAAAGTTTAGTAGGCACCCCTTAGCAGATAGGAGAGGGAAACCCTATCATCTTCTGAAAGTTTTTTTAAGTTGCTTTGAGATTGTGTAACAAATGTGGTCCGTCGGATCTGCATCAAACTAAAACCCTACCCTCCACCCCTCTCTCCTTCCCTGCATACGCCGCCACCGCCCACACGGGGCCCGCCGCCACCGCATCGCCGGCCGGCCCTGCTACCTTGCAGCGGGCTCGCCGCCCGCCGTGCCTCCCCACGCCACCGCACCGCCGCGCACTGGAGAAGAAGGTTAAAAATATATTGGATCAACTTTTCTTTGAGAAATGTTGGTGCAACTTTTTTCCAAAAAATATTGAATTCAACTTTTTCTAAAGAAATGTTTGGCTCAACTTTTTTCAAATAAATGTTGGTTCAACTTTTTTCCAAGAAATGTTGGTCCAACTTTTTTGAAAAATGTTGGTACAACTTTTTTTATAAATATTGACAATATTTTATCAATTAAATAGTTTTTGATGGACTTTTGGTACATGCGCATAGTTGTTGCGCTGTGCTACAGCGTCCTATAATGAGGTTTGGTGAGCTTTATAGTTACACCTCTTGTACACCTTCCACCTTCCACGAGCCCCGACAGGAGACCATCTGATGAAACTAGTTCAGGATTGATCATGTACGTGGCTTGTACACACTAGTAGAGAATTGGCTTTCGATGCGCCCCCTTTTGTCCCGGTTTAAAGTTGGTCCGGGACAAAAGAGGGTGCGCCACGGTAGGCAAAAATGGAGGGGAGAGTTAGTCCCGGTTGGTAATTGCAACCGGGACTGAAGGCCCCCCTTTAGTCCCGGTTGCAACGGCTAGCTGGGGGGCGTCGGTGGCGGCACCATTTTATCCCGGTTGGAGATTCCAACCGGGATAAAAGGGTGTCCCTTTTGTCCCAGTTGGAGTTTCCAACCGGGACTAAACCTTCAACCGGGACAAAAGGTGTTCCTTTTTGTCTCGGTTGGAGTTTTTAACCGGGATAAAAACTCATCCCCATTATATACGGCCAAGACAGAGCACTTTCTTCCTCCTCCAGCCCGAGCCAGTCCAGCACATTGACAGAGAGAGCTGAGCTTCACCTACTCTCCGGTGGTGCCGAAGCAAGGGAGGTGCTGGCCGAAGTTTTTTCCCTCATTTTCGTGGGAATTTCACTCGGCCAACACAAGTGTTGTGAAGGTTTGCTACTTCATCCTCGTGTTATGCTTTGATTTATGCTTTGGAGATGGAAAGATTATTTGCTAGAATGTGATGATGAAGTAGAAAATGGAGAGGTATTTTGAGCTAGAATGTGAGGGAGATTGATGTGTCATATATATAGTATGCATTATTGCAGTGGTTTAAGAATGATGCTACCTTGTCTAGACGGTTTATGTTATCAAATTCAATATGGTTTTTCAAATCCATACTTGTTGAACTTGCATACCATGTTCATCTCTGCGATGATGTTCTCCGCCGAGCAGCAACGTATGTCAAGAAGAAGGTTCGATTCTACGAGAAAGAGTGGATACGGACATCGTGATCGTGTCCCCTTTTCCGTAGCATCTAACCTCTTTCATGACGAAGTGCGGTGCCGCCCAGTTGAGAACATGCTCGCGAGATGATCATGGTCTTCAGGTTCAACAACTTCTGCAGTGGTAAGGAAACAATTTTTGTACATAGATGACTTCTGCTACTTGTTGAACTTATCAAATTCAATAAGGTTTTCAAATCCATACTTGTTGAACTTGCATACCGTGGTCATCTCGCATAGGATGTTCTCCGCCGAGCAGCAACGTATGTCAAGAAGGAGGTTTGATTCTACGAGAAAGAGTGGATATGGACATCGTGACAGTGTCCCCTTTTCCGTAGCATCTAACCTCTTTCATGACAAAGTGCGGTGCCGCCCAATTGAGGACATGCTCGCGAGATGATCACGGTCTTCAAGTTCAACAACTTATGCAGTGTTAAGGTAATAATTTTTGTACATAGATGGCTTCTGCTACTGGAGGAAGTGGCGATGGTGGGGGCGATCGTGGTTCCTATTTCGGCAAGGGGAAAATCATAGTTGGCCCTCAGCATAAGCCGAAGAAAAAGAGCGCGCTGGAAAAAGCAATGCTTCGTTATTTGCAGCAACGTCATGAAGAAACTGTTGCCGCGGGTCAGGAACCTCCTTTTGGTGGTCGTTATGCTCCACCCTCAGTCCCGGGTGTTTCACGTCCACTTAGTACTACCGTTTCAGGCGGCACAAATAAACCTAAGGATGAGATTGGGTCAGCGGAACCTTCGTCTTCACCGTCCAAGGATGCTTAAAGTCCTCCTATAAATAACCAGTGGATGGCTTGTTGTATTGTATCATGTTGTTTGGAACTTTAATTTTAATATGTGTATTTGGATCTTCATGTTGTTGTATTGTACCATGTTGTTTGGATCTTTAATCGATTTTCACGCGTAATCCATTGTCAAGTGTAATCCATTTTCATGCGTAATACGATGCAGATGGACCGGCAATGGATGTATAATGCAGACAGGCGGAGCAAGGCGTTTATTGATGGCTTGCATTATTTTCTCGAAGTGGCCAAAGCGAACAAGCCAGAGAATGGGTTCGTATGTTGTCCATGCTTCTAATGCAATAACAAGAAGGAGTATTCAAAGGATTCCTGGGGGACTATTCACAGCCACTTGTTTAAATACGGTTTCATACCTAACTATTTGGTTTGGACCAAGCATGGTGAACTAGGGGTTGTAATGGAAGATGGCGAGGAGGAGGAGGAAGATGACACCATTCCGGACTGGGTTGCAGGCCAAGCTTTTGCAGGTACTACAATGGGCGAGGCTGATGAAGATGAGTTTGCAGAAAATAGCCCTACTGATGACCTTGGTCAGGTGATACGAGATGCATACAGAGATTGCGAAATTGAGAAGGAAGCAGCAAAGTTGCAGCGCATGATAGATGATCACCAAAAATTGTTGTACCCAGGTTGCCAGCAGGGCCATAAAAAACTAGGTACAACGCTAGAATTTGTGCAATGGAAGGCAAAAAATGGTGTGTTCGATAAGGCATTTCAGGGGATGTTGAACATTGTCAAGAAGATTCTCCCCGAGAATAATGAATTACCGTCCACAACATATGAAGCTAAACAGATTATTTGCCCTCTCGGATTGGATGTTCAGAAGATACACGCATGCCCTAATGACTGTATCCTCTATCGTGGTGATGAATACGAGAAATTGGATGCTTATCCCGTCTGCGAAGCCCTGCGGTATAAGATCAGGCGAGATGATCCTGGTGATGTCGAGGGGCAGTCTCCCAAGAAGAGAGTTCCCGCGAAGGTGATGTGGTATTTCCCTATAATACCACGCTTGAAGCGCTTGTTCAGGAACAAGGCGAATGCTAAGTTGATGCGATGGCACAAAGAAGACCGTAAGGAAGATGAGATGCTGAGACACCCCGCAGATGGGGCACAATGGAGATCAATTGATAGAACATTCCCGAACTTTGAAAGTGAAGCAAGGAACATAAGGTTTGGTTTAAGTACTGATGGATTCAATCCATTCGGTGAGTTGAGTAGTGGCCATAGTACTTGGCCTGTGACCCTTTGTATGTTCAACCTTCCTCCTTGGCTGTGCATGAAGCGGAAGTTCATTATGATGCCGGCGCTTATCCAAGGCCCAAAACAACCCGGCAACGACATTGACGTGTACCTAAGGCCGTTGGTTGATGACCTTTTACAGCTCTGGAAGGAAGAAGGTGTACGTGTGTGGGATGAAGATAGACAAGAGATCTTTAATCTACGAGTATTGTTGTTCGTAACCATCAATGATTGGCCTGCATTGAGTAACCTTTCAGGACAGACAAATAAGGGATATCGGGCATGCACCCACTGTTTAGACGACACAGACAGCATGTACTTGAAGCATTGTAAGAAGGTCGTCTATATGGGTCATCGTCGATTTCTCCCTGCTCACCACCAGCTGAGAAAGAGCGGGATGCATTTCAAAGGGGCGCCAGACCATCGTAAAAAACCTGCACACCGTAATGGAAAGCGTGTCTTCGAGATGATGAAGGATGTAAATGTAGTCTTTGGAAGGGACTTGGTAGCCAACCTGTTCCGAACGACGATAACGGACATGCACCCATGTGGAAGAAAAAGTCAATATTTTGGGAGCTACCTTATTGGGAAATCCTAGAGGTTCGCAACGCAATAGATGTGATGCACCTGACGAATAATCTTTGCGTGAATGTGCTAGGCTTCATGGGTGTTTATGGAACCTCAAAAGATACATTGGAAGCACGACGGGACCTGAAAGCCATGGGGCAACGAGATGACCTACATCCGGAAAAGAGAGATAATGGACAGCACTACTTACGTCCTGCCAGTTACACTCTCAGCAAGGAAGAGAAGGATAGCATGTTTGAATGCTTGAATAGTTTGAAGGTCCCGTCTGGGTACTCCTCGAATATAAAGGGAATAATAAATATGAAACAAAAGAAGTTTACAAATCTCAAGGCTCATGACTGCCACATGTTGATGACCCAGTTGCTTCCGGTTGTACTGAGGGGTGTTCTACCAGAAAATGTCCGGTTGCCGCTCGTAAAGCTATGCGCGTTTCTCAATGCGATTTCGCAGAAGGCAATCGATCCATCCAAGCTATCAAAGCTACAGAACGATGTGGTGCAATGTCTTGTCAGTTTTGAGTTGTTATTTCCATCATCCTTCTTCAATATTATGACGCACTTACTGGTTCACCTAGTAAAAGAGATTGGTATTCTCGGACCTGTATACCTGCACAATATGTGGCCTTTCGAGAGGTTCATGGCAGTCCTAAAAAACTATGTTCTTAATCGTGCCCGTCCAGAAGGAAGCATCGCCAAGGGATATGGAACAGAGGAGGTGATCGAGTTTTGTGTTGATTTTATTGATTCAATTGACTCGATTGGGGTTCCAACTTCACGCCACGAGGGGAGGCTCCAAGGAATGGGCACCCTTGGAAGGAAATCAAGTTTGAGCAATGATACTGATTTGTTCGACAAGGCACACTACACTGTTCTACAACAGTCATCCTTTGTGTCTCCGTATATCGAGCAGCACAGGCAGATGGTAGCTTCCAAAAACCCGACCAAATCCGATGCTTGGCTTACCCGTCATCACATGGAAACTTTTCCCTCCTGGTTGCGCCAACAACTTATGGGTAACTCTGAGATTCACCCACAGCTTGCCTGGTTATGGAGGGAACCTGCTAGCACAATCGTCAAATTCCAAGGCTATGAGATAAATGGTTACACATTTTATACGAGAGCCGAGGACCAGAAAAGCACGAACCAGAATAGTGGTGTCCGCATAGATGCCATGGACAGAAATAATAGCAAGGAGTCATATTTTGGTTTCATACAGGAGATATGGGAACTCGAATACGGACCGCTGTACATCCCTCTATTTCTTTGCAATTGGGTGAAGCTAACTGCTGTAACCAAAGATCAGTATGGAATGACAATAGTAGATCTGAGCAAGACTGGATACAGTGATGACCCATTCGTACTTGCCAATGATGTGCATCAGGTGTTCTATGTGAAGGACATGTGTAGCAAACCCAAGAGGAATCCAGAAGAGACATGGGAGCCAAAGTGCCACATAGTTCTTTCAGGTAAAAGAAAAATCGTGGGAGTCGAGGATAAAACAGCCAATCAGATGATTATGATCAGTTTGATGGCATGCCTCCATTCGCCGTTGAAGTTGATCCAAGCATCCTGCTATCCAAAGAAGAGGCTCCGTACTTACGCCGTGATCATGATCAACGAACTTATGTGAAGAAAAAATTTTACAACGTTGTATTGTAATGCGCTAAATTTACATGACCGTTGTGTATTAATTGATACAATTTTTAATTTACCCTATGTATGATTTCATGTGTTCTTAAATTTGTTAGGTGAAGATTTTTTAGATAAACATGAACAATGTTAACCACATACAAACATGGATGTTTCTGCGCATTGAAATTATTTAATTGAATAATTTCTTGATCACAGCGATGTAGTAAAATAAATATTTTAGAGGCTAAATGAACTGGTATAGAATTAATGACTAAATCATACTTATTGTCAATTTACTCGCTAATTAAATATATTTTTGCATGTACAAAATATGTGAAGGTTTTTTTGTTTTTCATCCTGAAATGCAGTGAAAAGATAAATAAAATCCATTTCCAAAAAACAGGCGGGAGAAGAAAACTAGGAAAAAGACCTTTTGTCTCGGGTGCCAACAGCAACCGGGACAAAAGGCCCCTCTTTTATCCCGGCTGCAAACTGCAACCGGGATAAAAGGGTACTTTTCGTTTCCCGCCTGGACGTACCCTTTTATCTCGGTTGCCAACTGCAACCGGGATAAAAGCCCCCCCCCTTTTATCCCGGTTGGTGGTGGCACCCGGGATAAAAGGGTAGGCTCCCAGCCCCACCTGGCGGATGCACCCTTTTGTCCCGGGTCCCGTCACCAACCGGGATATCCCGGTTGGTGACGGGACCCGGGACAAAAGGCCCTTTAGTCCCGGGTGCCATTACGAACCGGGATAAAAGGGGGGGGGGGGGTTAAAAGGCACTGTACTCCCTTCTACCCCCACGCCAGTTACACTTAGCAAAATTTTCGCCAAGTCCCGCGCGTTCTGCTTCGTCGCCGCCCGTCCGCCTCCCTCACCGGCCGCTGCCGTCGTCGTCCGCCATTGCCCCGGCTGTCGTCGTACCACCGCCGACCGCGCCCAGGCATCCTCCTCCTCCATCGCCCCAGCCGGCCCGCCTCGATCCTCCTCATCCGTCGCGCTCGGCCCCTACCTCGTCACCGCCGGCCGCCAGAGCTCCATCGCGGGCCTTGTCGCCGCCTCCATCCTCGTCGCCCCTCGTCGCCCCTCGTCGCCGCCTCGTCGCCGTCCCGCCTCCGCCATCCCGCCGTCCCGCGCGCCTTGGCTCCGTCGTTGCCTCGGCCGCTGTCCTCGCCGCCTTGGCCGCTACCGTCCCGCCGCCCCGGCCACCTCGTCGCCCCGGCCACCGTCGACGACCGCGCGCGAGAGGTCCGCCGCGCCGACCGGCACTGGCGCCGGGATCTACCGCCTTGCTGACGCAAGCCCACCGGCTTGCGTCACCAAGGGCCTTTTTTTTAAGTTAGAAAATTAAGTTAGATTTTTAAGTTAGATTTTTGTATAGGTGTTTAAGTTAGATTTTTAAGTTAGATTTTTTTTAAGTTAGATTGTTGTATATGTGTTTAAGTTAGATTTTTAAGTTAGATTTTTGTATATGTGTTTAAAATCAAATTAGTGTAAATTAGTAGTAATTAGTAGTAATTAGGTTCGTCGCTCCGCCTAGGTTAGAAATGAATCGTGTTTCGTCGTGGTTCCGTCCCCGCTTCCGCCGTCCCGCCGCTTTGACCGCCGCCGTCACAACCTAGTAGGAACCGCCCGTGGTTCCGTCCCCGCCTCCGCCGTACCGCCGCCCTGACCGCCGGCGTCACAACCTAGGCACCGCCTGTGGTTCCGTCCCCGCATCCGCCCGCCGCCCCGGCCTCCGCAAATTCATGTTATTGCTAGAATTCGTAAAAATTCATGTTATTGCTAGAAATTCGTACAAATTCATGTTATTGGTAGAAATTCGTAAAAATTCATGTTATTGCTAGAAATTCGTACAAAATTCATGTTATTGCTAGAAATTCGTAAAAATTTATGTTAATGCTAGAAATTCGTCACAAAGTACTACTAATTTGTAGAAATTTGTATAAATATTCCGGACTTTGTAGGATTCATGTTATTTTATGATTTCATTATATACATATAACTAAGGCAATTTCTATGACTGTCATGTATGATTCCATGTATGTTTCAATCAATAGTTGAAATGGCAGATGATGAGACCGCAAGGTATATCATGGAGCAGATAATCGCTGGTGATGGTAGTGGCGACAACCTTCCACTATCGTACACTGATGAAGAGGGCACCCAGGCGGACATGTTCCTCAACATGTCCGCCAATGGGAATGAAGAGCAACAGCCCCAGCAACACCTTGCCATGGCGGAAGGTTCCGGCGAGGTATATATAACGATTCTTGTATTGTTTCACGCCACCGTTACTACTACGTACTAATTAACGAATCTTGAACATTTAGCCCTCCGGATCGACGCAAGGGCAGAAGACCCGAGGTCGTACAAAGGTGATGGAAGGGAGGCTTGTCATCATGGAAGTGACAGAAGAGGGCAGGCCGGTTGCTCCGGAGAAAGTAGCAAAGAAGTACGTGAGTCAGGTCGGGGCAATCGTCCGGGACAACGTGTCTATCAGCATCAGAGAATGGAAGGGTAGAAGCACTAATCCGTACGCCCTCCCGAAGACAGAAAAGAATATGCTGTGGGAAGACGTCAAGAGACATTTCACATTCCCCGAAGGATATATTGAGAAGGATGTGAAAGCGTGGACGCTTAAGAAGATGGCTACACAATTCCAGACATTCAAGAAGATGCTGGATACCCACTACATTAAGAAGGGCCGAACTCCAGACTTCAATGCGTGGCCAAAGTTGAGGGACCACTGGGATGCATTTGTTGAATATAAGAGGAGTGAAGACGATGTGAAAAAGATCATGACCAACACAACAAATGCTAGTCAGAAGGGCTACCATCATCATCTGGGGCGAGGTGGGTATGGCTCAGCAATTCCCAAGTGGAAAACGATGGAACAAGATCTGATCGAACGGGGAATCGTACCTGAAACTATTGAATGGCCCGAACGATCAAAAAATTGGTATTACGCTCATGGAGGCTCCCTGAGCCAAGAGGATGGGACGTTGATTTTTAATGACACAATACGTGAGAAGGCCGAACATCTTGTGAAGAACATTGAAGATTCTAAGGCTAGGAGGTTGAAGGTGGACCGAGAAAATGATGAGCTCACATTGGCCCTCGGTAATCCGGAGCACCCAGGACGTTGCTGAGGGTTCGGGGTGGTTCCGTGGAAGTTTGCTTTCCGAGGCGACAACGCCTCGTACAGAAGCCGGAAGCAAAGAAAGGAACAGATCGAGGAGAGCTGGTGGCAGATGCTAGAATCTAAAGTGCAGGCACAAGAACAAAGAATTATGGATGAAATCAATCATCGAGTGTCCCACGCAGTTGCGGAGTTAGCCCAATCTGGAGCATTGCCATATCCTAACACCGCCAGCCCTTCTCAACGCCTCTTGAGCAGTTGTGCTTCTACAGGGGTCCTTGATGCGCAGACGCCCAGGTTACCCGTGGAGGAGCAACGGTTCCCCGTGGATGCCATCACGCAACGGACCTCATGTGAGCTGCATGCACCGGTCGGCAACCTCACTATTAAGGTATACTTATACATAATATTTATGCAATCTTGTCAATTGATCTAGGCCTCGAGATCGGAGTTCAACTTGTTTACTTCTGCTATATGTACAGGTAGCGTACGAGAGTGCGTTAGCAACCCTGGCGGGGCAGAGCAGTCATGGCATGGAGATTCCACCTGGCTACGCCAGCGTTCGCGTAGAGCAAATAGTTGATAGCCAATATGAAGGTCTAGAGCTCGACCTCCCGGGAGGCGACGGGGAAAAGACATTGGCAGATGCGCTTCATGGGATCATTCTATGGCGAAAACGCTACATCATTATTCCTGGCACGGAGCCATCTCCTCAGAGCTCAAGACCGCTCCCCGTAGATCTCCAGCAGCGACCTTCTCCTCATACCTCGAGACCGTCATCTCTTGCTCCAGGACCGTCCCTTCCATCTATATCAAGGTCTCCATCTCCACCACATCCTGGTGCTGGGAGCGATGACGACAATAACAACACCCCTCCCCAATCACCGTCGCTGGCACCAAGAGCGGCCCCCTTGAAGGAACCTGCACCACCACTAAAGAAGTGACGAGCACCGCCTCCCAAGCAAAGACAGAGAAAGAAGAAAACAAAGGAGCCTGAAGTGACTCGTAAGGAACGCTGGGAGGCAATGTCTCATGCGGAACAGTGGACAGAAATCCAACGAGAGGCCAGTGAGTGGTTCAAGAAACAAGCCGAAGAAAAAAAAGCAAGGGAGATGGAGCCACCGCCAGTAAGTCGAAGAGATTTAAACTTTTTTATCAAGATGGAAGAAGAAGCCAAGAAAAGGATACCACTCTTATCAAACTATGAACGGGCTTTAGTAAAGGCTGATGAAAAGGATAAAAGGAAAGAAAAGTCATCTTCCAGCGGTCCTGTCCCCGTCCTCAGCCATTTATCAATAAAAGATGCTCAATGGGTAAAAGCAATGCCCTTGGATCAACAAGCAAATGTATTGAAGTTCATGGAAGAAACAGGTCTGGGACTTGATGAATGCATAGGGCAAGTTGAGACGTCAACTGCACCGCCCCCTGAGCCGAGATGGCCTTATGAGCTAGGCAAACCTCTAGTAAAGCCTTCATTGGTACGGAAGCTATCAACAAAGATGTACGCATTCCATCAATGGTACATGATGGCATCCGGCGACTCGAGGGAGATGCTCGGCCTGAAGGTAAAACCGATAGATTTCACGGCGAAGGGGAGAAAGTGCTGTGGCTAGACTTCAATGATATATATGAAGTGTACCATCATGATGCCCTGGACGTCTCTCTGATCAGCGCTTGGGTTCTGTAAGTGTCCGTTTATCTCTACATGTAAATTTTGGCGTGCGTCACCGTACTAACTTCGTCTTCCATTTCATGTAGGATGCTAATTCAGACATGCCGCCGAGAGGCGTACCTACATATAGGCTTCATGGATCCATCTGTAGTTAACCAACAACAGATACAATTAGCGCCGGAAAAAACCTTGGTGGAAGTATACAATTTCCTAGACAAACAAACATTCAAGGATTTCATACTACTTCCATACAACTTCAAGTAAGTGTGTGTATACCGTCTACTTTCGATGTCTTTTTCCTTATCTCTACATGTTAGTTAGCTCTAATATGCATGAACATTTTACGCACGCAGCTTCCACTGGATCCTTATTATAATTGAGCCTGAAAGAAGCCATGTCACTATCTTCGATTCGTTGAGGAAAGATCCGGTGGAGTACCAAGAAGTGCAAGACATGCTAGGCTTGTAATAATTCTGGACCTTTATCTCTATGCAAAAGTTTGTTTCCTAAATTTTATCCCTGTTACACTATATCATTCATTATTCTAATCCGCAGCGTATGGAAACAATTCATAAGGACACACAAAGGTCCATTCAAAGAAAAACTTACATGGAACACAGACTTCCCGGTACGTATGAAGTCTGCACATTTATTACATTGTATAACAAGAATATTTCATAACTTATTTTTTTCTGCACTGAAGTGCTTAAGACAGGAACCCGGAAATAATCTATGTGGCTACTACATCTGTGAGCACATGCACAGTTTTATGGGACCCAAGGGACTGAAGATGACGTCGCACAACTTTAAAGTACGTAAAATAAAACTATTACTAGTTAATTATTTTCTAGCTCCTTATATGTATTTGTTCGTGTAACATTCACAAATTTCCAAATTATAGATGTTAAATATTCAACAAGGACTCTTGAAGGAAGAAAGAGTAGCGGCAATATGTGAAGGTCTCATTGGATTCCTAATGGACGAGGTGGTAGATCCAAAAGGAGAATTTTATTACGATGGACGACAACTAGACACTCCGATCAGCAACACCACGACGGGAAGATTGTAGATAGATACTTTGATTTATTTGTATATATAATACGCGCTAATTATGATCGATTTGTACTAGTTGAATTGTGTATAAGAATTGTGTATATATATAGTAATTGTATAATTACAAATCCCATTCGTTTAAATACTAGTTGATTTCGTTCTAAAAAAATTTCAACTACTAAAGGTTAACAAAAGGGCCGCGGTACTACGTACGTGATGCATGCATGAAAAATTCAGGCGCCAGGCAGTGCCATGCAGGGCGCCATTTAGTCCCGGTTGGAATCCAGCCGGGACTAAAGGGTAACCCTTTACTCCCGATTGCCAACCGGGACTAAAGGGGCACCCTTTAGTCCCGGTTGCTTTTACCAACCGGGACTAAAGGGCCTGTCCCGCGCCTGGCGTGGCAGGCCCTTTAGTCCCGGTTGGTGACACCAACCGGGACTAAAGGTGGACCTTTACTCCCGGTTAAAAGACTCGGGACTAAAGACCCCCCTTTTGTCCCGGTTGGTTTATCCCGGATGGATTTTCGGAAGATATGCACCCTACCAACCGGGACTAAAGGCCAATTCTCTACCAGTGACAACGCAAATGCTAGGAGATGTTGGAGTCTTGGAGAAGAGTATTTGTCTGAACTGACAAGAAAAAAAACATTCTTTAATTTCAAGAGAAACGTTGCTTGACTCGGCAAGCTACAACCATCTGCATGAGCTAGGGCAACACAAGTCGCCATTATTGCTGACAGCCTGACACACAAACCGACTCAGACTGGACTCCAGCATATATGGAAGCGAGAAATGTAGGCAGGGGTTCAGTTTGGCTGCCGCCTGGATTCAGGAGGTGGATGCCGCCGCCTCCTGCTGCACCCTCAGCTTGAGGAAGTCGATGGCCCGTTCGCCGGCGGCGAACGCGTCGAAGAATCTATCGGCGAAGGTATCCGCCTTGAGCTTCCTGTACATCGCCGGCCGCGCCTCGTCGACGAGCTCCTCCACGGGCTCCAGTTCCTTCTCCGGCTCCGGCAGGTAGAACATGACCAGCGACACCCTCTCCTTGTCGCTCGTCACCACGCGGTGCATCGGCGCCCTGAACACCCCGTTGCTCATGATTTCCATCTCGTCGCCGACGATGACGAGAAGGTCGTGGCCGAGGCCGGGCACGTTGACCCACTCGCGGTCCTTGAGCACCTGGAGCCCGCCAACGTCGGGGTCGAGGAGGAGCACGGTGACGACGGAGCTGTCGGTGTGGGGCTTCACCCCGTTGACGAGGTCCGGGCGCGGGCACGGCGAGTAGTAGGTGAACCGCGCGTACGTGGCGGCCCTCTCGCCGCCGAGCCTGTCGACGAAGACCTCCTCCCGGAACCCCAGCGCCCTGCCCATGGCTCCGAGCATCGGCCTCGCCACCTGCTCGCCGCTCTTGGCGGTGAACTCGTCCAGCAGCGCCCGGAGCGACGGCGGGTAGCTGGGCCAGAACTGGAGCCGCCGCTCCTCCGCCGGCTCGACCTGGAGGTAGAGCCGGTCGCACCAGTCGAGTACCTGCTCGTCGGAGTCGATGCGGTCGACGCCGTAACCCTCGGGCTGGAACCGCTCGCCGCCGTCGGCGTCGACCACGTTGGTGTGTCGTAGCTTCTCCTCCGGCGGCCGGTAGAAGAACTCCCTCGCCGCGGCGAGGAGGTCGTCGAGGAGCGCGCCCGGGATGCCGTGGCCGGACACCGCGAAGAGGCCCCAGGACTGGAGCGCCGACCGGAGCTTGGAGGCCTCCTCGACGTCGGCGGGGTCGGCCAGGCGGCGCAGGTCCACCGTGGGGAACTCAAGGTCGGTCGCCGTAACGCCGGACGTCGGGCGGTCCTCCTCCCTCAGGACGTACTTGGTGGGCGGCGCTCCGCCGAGGCAGCCGGCCGCCACCTCTTGCACCAGCTTCCTCTGAGCCTCGTGCACCATGGTGTGTGTAGGCTGACTGAATGTTACAGGAGTCGTGGGTCGTGTGGTCTAACGTACCAAAAGCTCTCCAACGTTGCCTAGTTCGATCGTGTGCTGGGATGGGCTGCTGGGTGGCTTCTTTATAGGCGAGCGAGTTCGCACTACTGCTTACATGGGACAAAGGAGCAACGTCCAAACGACATGAGCCTAGAGATTCCCCAAAACTGACAGCAATTATATGTGCTTTTACCTTAAATATATGGCTTATATAACTAATAAAAATTTAGGCTGTTTGGAATCCTGAATTATACTATGGATTTTGCCCCTCTCTCTCCAAATAATCTTCAAATAGTACTGTTAAGGAGACATTGAGATTCTTATAATCTAGATGGTTGGATTCTTATAATCTATAAAAGAATCTATCTAGGGTGTTTGGATCTCATAGAGATTTTGGAATTTTTTTTGTAGTTCATTTCTTTCTTTTATTTTAGGAACCTTTTGTAGTTCATTTCTACAATCCATATTAGATCCAAATAGGTCCTCAAAAACATATAGTTCCAAACTATGGGCTTCATTTTTTAGGCCTTGGATCGGATTTCATTTGCAAAAATCAATTACACCATAATTTGTGTACTCTTTCAGCTCTTGGATGGTAAATGTAGCAGCCATAGTACTGCCTCCTTATCAAAATATCTGTCGTTGTTGATTTTTGGTCATGATGTTTGACCATTCTTCTTATCCAAAAAGTTATGTAAGTATCATTTATTTTGTTTGTGACTTATTTTACCGTCATAAGTATTTTAACCATGACTTATCTTTGGTACATTTGCAATAAATATTTAAATAAGACGAATGATCAAACGTTGCAAGAAAAAGTTAGCATCGGTAATATTTTGGTCCGAGGGAGTAGTACAATTTTTATCAGCACACACTACCACTGGTGGAAAATCCACCTTTAGTCTCAGTTGAATAGCGCCATAGATCCCGAAAATCCAACAAGAACTAAATTTTCGAGACACCCCTTTGTCCCGAGTCATCCACCTGGGACTAAAGACCCCCTTTAGTCCAGGTTGATATTACTAACTGGGACTAAAAAATTTCCAAAAAAATAAAAAAAGCCCACCCGCGCCGGCTGCCTGCAGCCCGCCGCCGCCACATGCTGCCGCCCGCCCCTCCGCCCACCTCGGTCCGCCTTCGCCCGCGCCGGCAGTTGCTTGCCCGCCTGCGCCCGCCGGCCACTTGCCGCCACCCGCCCTCACCCGCCTCCACCCCGCTGCCGCCCGTCATCACCCGCCTCCATCCCGCCACCGCTCGCCTCTGCTCCGCCTATGCCCGCCTCCGCCCGCGCCCGTCGACCGCCCGCCCGCGTCGCGTCTGCCGGCCCACCCGCGCCCACTGCCGCTCGGCCGCCGCTTGCCCTGCCCTCACCCCGCTGCCACTCCTCACTGCCAGTGAGGGCGAGCAGAGGGGGAAGGGGAGGGGCAGCAGAGGGAGGGTGGGGTGGGAGAGGAAGGTAGGGAAGAGATGGAGGGGAGGGGGCGGCGGCGGTGCAGAGAGGAAAGAGGAGGAGAGGAGGCACCGGTGGAGGGAGAGGAGGTGCCTGCGTGAGAGGATAAGGGAGGGAGGAGGGTGGGAGGCGCCTACGTGAGAGGATAAGTGTGGAACGAGCGGCATTTTGTTCCAGTTGGTGTTTCCAACCAGGACAAAACACCCCATCGTCCCACTAGCCGTTACAGCCGAGATTAGGAGGGGCGTTTAGTCCCGGTTGGTCTTTCCAACTGGGACTAAAGCTCCCCCTTCAGTGACTTATTTTTGACTCGGGACTAAAGTACCTTTAATCTCAGGTTCATAGTCAACCGAAACAAAAGTATTTGAATAGACTAGAAGGTCAGTTCTCTATTAGTGTACCTATATGCGTTCGTTGTTCAGAAGGCACCTAATCTGGGAGTGCTCCGACCAAAGTAGTGGCAATCCAGCTGAAGCTAGAAAATGGAGCAAGGTGAATCCTAGCCATTCATTTCTCAATCCAGCAACTGTATAAGATGGTGAATGAGATGCGGATCAGCTCATTTTTAGGGCGATATCGAACAGTTTGCACGTGACGTGGACAAAAAAAAAACAGAGAGGCTGTAATTAGGGCGGCTAAGCACTCAAGTATCTTTCGACGATCGAGAGATGCCAATAGTTCTTTAATTTTAAGGTTGTATATATGAACAAGACGACAAGATCGAGCACGGTGAATGCTTGCATTGATCCACGGTTTAGATGCGTCCACCACGTAGCAAAGTCAAAAACTAAGTAATAAGGTAATATATGATATATCACTCAGGTATCTTTGGGCAAATGAGGCGATCGAGTGGGATGGCATTCTCGTTTGACGATCATATAAACAAGAGCATGGTAGACGTATTCACCAGCGCTTTGGTAAAAAAAAAATAAACATAGTCTGATGCCGTGCATGGGAGAAATCTAGATTCCAAATGTATCTTGCCAAGATCGATCCCCAGGGTACCTATCGACTTATTTATATGCTCGGACGACCTGCGCGATCAAGCACAGTGAAAATATAATGGATTATATTACTGGACCACTACAAAATACAGTACGCTAGCTTTTGGGTTCACCAGGAGCTGTTAGAGTTAGACCCAAAGATATGATAATGTTTGCCCCGGCTCCCTCGTCCTGCGGTTTATTAGTTGTTAAATTAGCAAGGTGTACCGTGCAAAAGAGCGCACTCACTTCAATTTTGCTTACATCACAATTCATTTGATTGGAAGTATAACATCTTTTTACTTTGCATCAAATGTGTTTATATATCCTGCTTGGACCCCTACATTGCTTATATGTATAAGAGAGATGATAAAACATCTCAAAAAATAATCCTACGAATTAGAGTCAATAAACGCTTTACTTCACATTTGCTTTTTAAGGCTATGACGAATTAATTCAGTATTGTGCAAGTGAAATTAATATTACCTAAAGATCGGTATTTCATCTTCTAAGATAAAATACTTGTGATGATTTGTGGCACGGAGAACTGGAGATTATATTGGAAAAGCATGTCAGGGCACATGTGTGTAGTCCGAAGATAGCAAGCACTCCATGAGCTACACACTGCTCTACTCTGTAGCCATGCCACCCCCGCGACGGTGGCATATACCGTATCGCCGCATGAGGTACATTTGAATACGCAAAAGATGTGAGAGTAATATGTAAGTCGAAATATGATCTTAATGATTCACAGTGACCTTTCTTAACCCCCCAAAAAATTGATGTCCTTATTATAATTCACTCTTGTTCTTCATGCTCTCTAGAGATTGATTTAAGCATTTAATTCTTCTTGTTCTCTCCAACCTAACTTCAGATTGACTAGAAGGTCGATGTGTTGCTCGGGCTACCCCACCACATTACTTGTGCCATGTTGTATGGTACAACTACATCAGACTATTCGTGTCAAGACCTGCATTTAGATGCCCCTAGTCTCCTTATATAATACCCTGGCCTAGATAGCCTAGATATCCTTTTACAGTAGTAATTGTTGACCCATATGGCCTAGTGGTATGGTACGGTGGTTTAATATAACCTAGATATATCCTCTTAAAGTATAGGGGAGCGAGAAACAGCTTAGAGCAACTTCAAAAAGCTGCTAATCTTACCCCTAATATTTTTTTTAGGAGAAAAGGAGAAAAAACAAACTCCAACAGTCCATCCAAACCTTCCCTAATTTTTTAGCGACGCTAAAAAACAGCCTGTCACCGCGTATATTTTAGCATTAGCGTTCCTCCCCCAATCCTGATTCCCGCACGCCCGCGCGTCCCTTCTGATCGGCCCAATACAATGACGTGACCTATTTTGAAATATTGTGGGCAATTTATTAGCGATCTACTGTGGATTGATATGTTTTTGGGGGAAATTTTTTTTAGGAGAACTCCTGATACATAGTTTTGGGGAAGAATTTTTGAAGGTACTTTTGGAGTTGCTCTTACGTGTTAAGTTCGAGTTTCTTGTGACTCCAAGCTTGTAGCTTCAATTTCATCACCGAGAACTGGAGCCACCCGTGTAAAATCCTCTCAATTCATACATCAAATTTTTGTACGGTGGGCTGTAAAACCACCACTGGCCACCTCAATCAATGGGGTCCAAAGGAGTAGGTCCGAAATTGGTCTAGAAAATGGACTAGAAAGAAGCTATGACTAGAAGGGTATGTAATGGACTTAAGCAGAGGTAGCATTTTCACTATTTCTTTGGTACATACATGTTCATCATGATGTATATCACATTTACGAGCCTGCAGAGCAAAGTTCTCTACTGAAAAACTTGGTAAGATCAGGACTTCAGCCTCCAGGGTTTGATCCCCCGCATGATCTTTTATTATAGCTGATTTGGTTTCTTAATATTCATCTTTACGTTACTCGAACTGCTTTAAAGCAATCAGAATTATGAAGAGGAACTGTTTACTTCATCTGATTACTTTTTAAATATTTCTCTTAACATATTATTTGAAAAAAAATACAACGTGAATGTGGGAGAGGAGTGATATTTCTCTTAACGTATTAAATGAAAAAAATGTGAATGCAGGCAGGTATTTTGTTTAGATGCACCTTTGTACAGCTTCAAGTCACTGATATTGTTGCTCCGAACATCAACACTCATCCATAAGAGAGACAATACGGCGTAGAGGAACTCCAAGGAAGATCAGGACCAGAATGCGCCTTCAACTCATCTGTTTTCTTGCCTTTGTCTTTCCCTCTCAATGTTGGTAAAAACATAATGTGAGATCAAAACAAGAGCTATGATGAATGCATGGTCGGCTTGCAGGAACACAGTGACTGTTGGAGTTGTTCCAAATTCACTCCAGGATAAAGGCCGACCTTCCCGACCCCAGGACTCAGGGTCGAGCGAGGCGGAGTATCACCCGGATCCAGGACTCGGGGTCGGGCGAGTCGGAGTTCCACCCGACCCCAGGACTCGGGCGAGGCGGAGTTCCATCCTCGCCCGGGACCAAGAGTCCGTACAGCTTTTACACCCTTGCTAGGGTTTCGGTACTATATATATATATACATACCCTTGCTAGGGTTTCGAGGAGATCATCAGATTCTCTTGTAAGTCGCCACAGGCGTGTAACCCTAAACTATTGAGATAGTGAGATTGTTGCTGGCTGGTGCCCGTGGTTTTTCCCCTTCACATCGACGGGGTTTTTCACGTTAAATCGTGTGTCTCCTCTGTGGTTTGATTCTTTACTTCATATTCCATACGTCGTTCATAACAAGTGGTACCAGAGCTTTTGGTTGCTGTTAGGGTTCATGACGTCATCGATGAAGTTCGATCTACCGCTGCTGAACTACGACACGCGGTTCTCGCTATGGCAAGTCAAGATGCGGGGGATTCTGGCGCAGACTCATGACTATGGTGAGGCGCTGGATGGTTTCAAAAAGAGGATCGCCGAGTGGACTCCAGAAGAGATCCGCAAGGATCAGAAGGCGCTCGCCTTAATACAGTTGCATCTTCATAATGATATTTTGCAGGAGTGTCTGAAAGAAAAAACTGCTGCAGAACTATGGCTGAAACTGGAATCGATCTGTATGTCCAAGGATCTAACCAGTAAGATGCAGATGAAGATGAAGCTGTTCACTCTGAAGATGAAGGAGGAGGATTCAGTGATGATCCACATCGCTGAATTCAAGAAGATCGTCGCCGACCTAGTATCAATGGAGGTGAAGTATGATGATGAGGACTTAGGTCTTTTACTGCTATGTTCTTTGCCAAATTCATATGCAAATTTTCGTGACACCATACTCTTGAGCCGTGATGAACTAACCCTAAAGGAAGTTTATGAGGCTCTCCAGTCAAGGGAGAAGATGAGAGGTATGGTGCAGAATGACAGGACGTCGTCCTCCAAGGGCAATGCTTTGCTTGTGAGAGGCAGAACTGAAAACAGATCCTCCAATGATGATGGAAGAAAAAACTACGAAAGGAGAGGCCGCTCAAAGTCCAAGCCGCATGGTAATAAAAAATTCTGTGTTTATTGCAAGCTAACAAATCATACTGTTGAGGATTGCAGAAAAGAACAGAATAAGGAGAAGAAGAAAAACAAGTCGGCTGGTAAGGTCTCTGTTGTTGCTGCCGTGTCCGATGAAGAGTCTGGAGATTGTCTGGTAGTATTTGCCGGTTGTGTTGCTGGTCATGATGAATGGATTCTTGATTCCGCATGTTCATTTCATATTTGCACTAACAGAAATTGGTTTAGCTCGTATAAACCTGTGCAGAAAGGGGATGTTGTGCGGATGGGAGATAATAGCCCGTGTGACATTGTGGGGATTGGATCAGTTCAGATCAAGACTGATGATGGCATGACACGCACTCTGAAAAACGTCAGGTATATACCAGGGATGTCCAGAAATCTTATCTCATTGAGCACACTTGATGCAGAAGGTTACAAATATTCCGGTTCAGAAGGTGTTCTGAAGGTATCAAAAGGTTCTCTTGTCTGCTTGAAAGGTGATCTTAATTCTGCAAAGTTATATGTCCTTAGAGGGTGTACTTTACCTGGTTCTGATTCCACTGTTGCTGCTGTTACTAATGAGGAACCTAGTAAAACTAACCTTTGGCATATGCGTCTGGGACATATGAGTCACCATGGTATGGCAGAATTGATGAAGAGAAACCTACTGGATGGCTGCACTTCGAGTAAAATGAAGTTTTGTGAGCATTGTATTTTCGGGAAACATAAAAGGGTACGTTTCAACACTTCTGTTCACACCACTAAAGGTACTCTTGATTATATTCATGCTGTTTTATGGGGTCCTTCCCGTAAGTCCTCACTTGGTGGTGCTCGTTACATGCTTACAATTATTGATGATTACTCTAGAAGTGTTTGGCCTTATTTTTTTAAATAGAAAGATGATACCTTTGCTGCTTTTAAGGACTGGAAAGTAATGATTGAAAGGCAAACTGAAAGGAAGGTGAAATTACTTCGTACTGATAATGGTGGAGAATTTTGTTCGCGTGAATTTAATGATTATTGCACATCGGAAGGCATTGTTAGGCATCACACCATACCCCATACTCCACAACAGAATGGTGTGGCCGAACACATGAACAGAACCATCATATCCAAGGCCCGTTGCATGCTGTCTAATGCCAGGATGAGCAAGCGTTTTTGGGCTAAAGCTGCTAATACTGCCTGTTACTTGATCAACAGGTCGCCTTCTATTCCACTAAATAAAAGAACTCCCATTGAGGTATGGTCTGGTACGCCTGCTGATTATTCACAGTTGAAAGTTTTTGGATGCACTGCTTATGCTCATGTTGATAATGGAAAATTAGAGCCTAGAGCTGTTAAGTGTCTTTTCCTTGGTTATAGTTCGGGTGTCAAAGGCTATAAATTGTGGAACCCGGAAACAGGAAAGACTTTTATGAGCAGGAGTGTTGTTTTCAATGAATCTGTGATGTTTACTGACAGTTTGCCCTCAGATCACGTTCCAGAAAAAGAGCTGCAGCGCATGCGCATGCAGGTGGAGCCTGTTGATAATGTTGCTGATGCGCCCAACCCCTTGGTCCTGAGGTCGGATGTTGCTGATGCGCCCGACTCCTTGGTCTCAGGGTCGGATGCACCCGACCCCTTGGTCCCGGGGTCGGCTGATGCTCATGATGATGTTCAGCAAACTCCTCCTATTTTGCAGTCAGAGGAGGATTTACCCATTGCTCAACGCAAGTCCAAAAGGACAGTTGCACCTCCTAACCGTCTTATTGAAGAGTGTAATTTGTCTTACCATGCTTTGAGTTGTGCTGAACAGGTGGAGAATGTTCATGAGCCAGCAACCTATAAGGAAGCTATTCATTGTGGTGATACTGAGAATTGGTTTTCTGCTATGCATGAGGAGATGCAATCCCTTGAGAAGAACAGTACATGGGAGCTTGTACCTTTGCCTAAGAATAAGAAGACCATCCGCTGCAAATGGATCTTCAAGAGAAAGGAGGGTTTATCTCCAAGCGAGCCTCCAAAGTATAAGGCAAGGTTAGTTGCTAAAGGTTACAGTCAAATTCCAGGTGTTGACTACAATGATGTTTTCTCTCCAGTGGTAAAACACAGTTCAATTCGCACTTTCCTTAGTATTGTTGCTTCACATAATCTTGAGCTTGAGCAGTTAGATGTGAAGACTGCGTTTCTGCATGGAGAGCTTGAGGAGGACATATACATGGACCAACCAGAAGGTTTCATAGTGCCTGGCAAGGAAAGATATGTGTGCAAGTTGAAGAGATTCTTGTATGGTTTGAAACAGTCCCCTCATCAGTGGAACAAGAGGTTTGATTCATTTATGTTATCACACAGCTTTAAAAGATCTAAGTATGATAGCTGTGTTTACATCAAGCATGTTAATGGATCACCTATATATTTGCTGATTTATGTTGATGATATGCTGATTGCCGCCAAGAGTAAGATTGAAATCAATAAGTTAAAGAAGCTTTTGAGTAGTGGTTTTGATATGAAAGATCTTGGTAGTGCTAAGAAAATTCTTGGTATGGAAATTAGTAGAGACCGAAAATCTGGTTTGCTATTTCTTAGTCAACAAAATTATATCAAGAAAGTTCTTCAGTGTTTCAACATGCAAGATGCTAAGGCTATGAGTACTCCTATTGCACCTCACTTTAAGTTGTCAGATGCTCAGTGTCCTAGTACAGATGCAGAGATTAAATACATGTCAAAGGTTCCTTATTCTAGTGCTGTTGGGTCTTTGATGTATGCCATGGTTTGCTCTCGCCCAGATTTGTCATATGCTATGAGTCTTGTTAGTAGATATATGTCTAATCCTGGCAAAGAATATTGGAGGGCAGTTCAGTGGATTTTCAGGTACCTCAGAGGCACAGCAGATTCCTGTTTAAAGTTTGGAAGAACTGATGAGGGTCTTATTGGCTATGTGGATTCTGATTATGCTGTTGATCTGGACAGGCGAAGATCACTTACAAGTTATGTATTTACTGTTGGCAGTTGTGCTGTGAGTTGGAAGGCTACTTTACAGTCGGTTGTTGCTTTGTCTACTACTGAAGCAGAATATATGGCTATTTGT
This sequence comes from Setaria viridis, assembly GCF_005286985.2. NCBI lineage: Eukaryota > Viridiplantae > Streptophyta > Magnoliopsida > Poales > Poaceae > Setaria > Setaria viridis. The sequence continues at coordinate 8,085,591 of NC_048264.2, forward strand.
GAAGTGTGCAAAGAATTAATTTGGCTGAAAGGTTTGTACGCTGAGCTTTGTGGAGTTGAATCTTGCATAAGTTTGCACTCAAAGTGCAATTTACCTCACTAAAGATCAGATGTTCCATGAAAGAACTAAGCACATAGATATCAAGTATCATTTTATGCGTGATGTGATTGAAGAAGGTAAGCTGAAGGTATGCAAGATCAGTACTCATGATAATCCTGCTGATATGATGACAAAGCCTGTTCCTGTTGCTAAGTTTGAGCTGTGCTCAAGCTTAGTTGGTTTAATTGGATAGTCCAAGAGACTATTGTTGGCACCAGTGGTTTTCTATCTTTGTTATGTTCAGGATGAAGGGTTGATTTATGATACAAGATGAATTTGTCTCAAGGTGGAGTTTGTTGGAGTTGTTCCAAATTCACTCCAGGATAAAGGCCGACCTTCCCGACCCCAGGACTCGGGGTCGGGCGAGTCGGAGTTCCACCCGACCCCAGGACTCGGGGTCGGGCGAGACGGAGTTCCACCCTCAAGGGGTCAGGCGCATCCGACCCCGGGCTCAGGGTCGGGCGAGGCGGAGTTCCATCCTCGCCCGGGACCAAGAGTCCGTACAACTTTTACACCCTTGCTAGGGTTTCGGTACTATATATATATACATACCCTTGCTAGGGTTTCGAGGAGATCATCAGATTCTCTTGTAAGTCGCCACAGGCGTGTAACCCTAAACTCTTGAGATAGTAAGATTGTTGCTGGCTGGTGCCCGTGGTTTTTCCCCTTCACATCGACGGGGTTTTCCACGTTAAATCGTGTGTCTCCTCTGTGGTTTGATTCTTTACTTCATATTCCATACGTCGTTCATAACAGTGACACCGAAGACGGGCCTTCCAGAAGATTTCATACGGTTCACCTGCAACACAAGATAAAAGTCACAAAGAGCACTTTTCATGAAGCCTGAAATTGTTCATAGTCGAACACATACTAGAAACTCTTTTAAAAAAAACACATACTAGAAATGCATGATTCAGAAGGCATGAGAAGGGAATTTGTTGATTGGCAGCGGATATACTACATATGGAAGCAATCATCTTGTCCGAGTTGCCAAGATAGAAGTAGCCGGATCTGCGGAAGTCACCCTTGGTCCTGAAATCAGCGGCTCCCCTCCTGGTGTTCCCGGCCAGGAACACGTCGAGGCCTCTAAATGGCCAGCGCCCCCCTGAAGACGCCGTCGCGGTGAAGAGCAGGTCGCCGGCGTCGTGGCTGTCGCCTCTGAACACCTGCCATGAAAGCCCGCCGAACTGATCGATCGACGGAAGTCGCGATGAATTAATCACAAGGACACGAGATTTGTTTTTTTTTCGGGAATACGCAGGAGAGTTACGTATCTTTCGATTAAGAAGAAGGTAAAAGTTTCGTATAATGCGAGCTTCCCGGGCGCACGCACACAGCTAGGAAATGTTAGTTGATTACATGTTGGAATTTACAACCGAAAGGCGCGTAAACCTAGGTACTAATACACTAGGTCGTGTGCTGTATTGCCGCTCGTAGCGGCCAACCTACAGAACAAAGGTGCTTTGCCCCTGCAGAGCACCAGTAGGCTGCCTGCTCCTGGACGTCTGTCATGAGCTGTGCTGGTTGCTTGGGGCTGCTTCTTGTGAACACTCGGTCGTTACGTTGCTTCCAAACCATCCATGAAACCGCATGTATGTAGAGTCCATCCCTTTCTTATTCGGCTTGGCGAGCCCCTTGCGCTTCTGAATTCAATCATCCACCATGCTTGTCCCCTGAATTGGCGCCTGATGAGGAATGCGCAGTAGGGAGCAGACAGCATGCTAAATTTGTTGCGTGTATGAGCAGTGTGAGAACAGGTGATCTGCTGTTTCTGCTTTCTGATCGCAAAGAGCGCACGTGGTACTGTCTTGAAGGCTGCGGCGATGGCGCCTAACTGCAGTCCAGAGTCTGTCCTTGGTGGCGAGCCACGTGAAGAAGCGAACCTTCAATGGCGCCTAGTTTTTCCAGATGAGCTTTCCGGAGGTGGCAGCACCAATGAAGAACGTCCTGTAGGTGGATTTAGATGAGAAGAGTCCAGATGGTTCCCATCTCCAGCTGACCACATCCTCCGTTCCAGGCGCCAACTGAACTTGCTGCAGTTCATGCCACATCTGGACGTATTGGTGAATTGCTTTGACTATTAGCGGTCCGACAATAAAGTGTATCCACTGTTTGTTCTGCAACACTGCCGCTACTGTCATTCTGTTCCTCATCCTTGCTCTGATCAGACTACAAAGATCTGGCGCAATGATGTAAGGTGATGAACCGGCGTTCCACCTGTCGATCCAGAATAGTGCCCAAGGTTGCCGTTGCCTAGCTGCACTTGTGTGGATGTCTGAAATGCTTGCTGGAGCATTTTATCATCAGGGTGATCTTGAGTTCTTGACTGACCATCGGATATACACGTGTCTTGCCTTTGCCTTCAGGGAGATGACGGGCACGCCGGCGGCGTCGACCAGGACGTAGTGGCGGCGGAAGCTGAAGAAGGAGACTTCTTCCATCCGCAGCACGGCCGCGCCGTTGGCGTCGTCGACGGTGCAGCGGCCGTTGTACTTCATGGCCAGCGTCAGCAGCAGCACGTGCGGCGCGCAGAACTGCAGGCCCACCACCAGCAGCGGCGCTGAAGGAGCTGCCATTAGGGTTGGCCGGCCGGACGTCGCTGATGTGTGTTTGCTGGCGTCCGAGTCTCAAATCAGCGGAGAGAGCTTGGAGAAGAAGTTGAAAGGCCGTGGATAGATTTCGTGTGTGTGAATTTAGATTACGTTCATATCTGATATACATCGGGGAGAATGATTAGGGGATTAAAATAGTTTATTTTTCCCACTTTTGATCATCATTTAGTCCTGTCCCAAATTACTACTCGTTTTTTTATTTTTTAGATATATAACTTTTGTTATTTATATAGACATAATATATTTAGGTGTATATAAAAAACTATGTACCTAGAAAAATTAAAAATAAATAGTAATTTAGGACGGAAGGAGTAGATTCATGTTCAGGTGGAGGTGCCGTTCTTTATAGCAATAATGGAACCTGCATATATTTCTTTCATCAAAGGTTTGGATTGATTGATATAAGACCCGTGTACATTGTGGCATGTATATATACTTGTGTAGTTGTGTTCATTTTAATTTATAGTCTTCTTTTTTTTCATCTTGTTATAGGTGGGATTGAGTTTGCTCGTGAAATCTTTACAAGGATGAAGGACACAATCTCACTAGAACTGTGCTTAATTTACTCTATTGCAAGCTTCTAGCCATGGTTTTTGACGACTTTGCAAACATTACAACTTTTAGGGTGTTTTGGGCTGGATACGTACCCTATCTTTTGTTTCACATGTTGTTCTTGGTTGTAAGAGCATAAAGATAGTTGAGTGCACAAACAATGTTTTTCTTACACTCACGACAAAATTCAGTTAAGATCTAAGATATGGATGGCAACCTGCTGAACATGTTTTTTTTCACCTGGACAATCCTTGGTATCAGATTGTTTTTGCACCAATTTTTTTTTTAATTTATACTTCATCTGTTCCTAAATCAATGATGATACTATTACATGGCGTGAAACTTCAGAAAATTATACTCACTAAGATTTGGATACTTCGCCTAATGTCACTATTTGAGACATGGCGTGAAACTTCAGAAAATTTGGATACCATTATACAAATGTAATAAAAAGCCATAGTATTATTTGAACATTAATACTGGTTGCAATTAATCGCTCTCACACTATGTCCATTGTAAGACAATACTCCAGAAGGGAAATATTAATTCCAACGACGGTTCTGATCGATCAGAACGCTTTCAACTGATCACAGGTCTCATTAACCTCTACGTGTTGACTCCATGAAGAATCACAACAAGGACTGCGATGAGTGCAGAGTCGACGTGAGGGAACACGTTGACACCAAAAAAGGGCCTTCCCAAAGAATTACTCATACGGTTCATCTGCAGCACAAGAGGGGGAAGTCACTTTAGCCAAGCATGTACAGACAAGCATGTGAATGGTAGATATCCCATATTATTGTAACTTGAGCTCCAGTGAGGCAGTGAACCCAATCTTCCTTTTTCACTTTATCCAATATGAGTTTACACGGCTCTATAGCAGCTTTCAGGAAATTTCTAATCTTAGAAGGAGCTTTCGAAAACAGGATAAAATATTGTTTCACATATCTTATATTATATTTACAAAATATTTTTAGTTCAAAGTTATTTAAGTATTCATCATAAGCTTAATCTTATCATAAATAATTAATATGATGTCATCAAACCCTTAAAACAACAAGGTGAAACATGTTAATGAATCATGCATTTTGTCACACTTCACACTATAGAGCATTCATATTATCACACAATACCAGAAAGTGCATTCTATATTTTCTCTACAAAGACTATATATTGGCTTAATGGTTTGATCTTAGTTTATTAGCATCGACATATAAAACGGTGCGCCATATATATCGGTGAAATTAAATTTGTGTCAAATGGGAGAAGTGAGGACCAATATCCAGAAGATGTAGAACACTTGCCGTTGCGACCATAGTGTGGCAGTCACCAAGATAGAAGTAGCAGGATCCACCGAAGTCACCCTTGATCTTGAAGTCGGCGACGTTCTGCGCCGTGTTCCCGGCCAGGAAGACGTCGAGGCCTGAGTTTGGTGTGGCCACTGGCGATGCCCTGGCGGTGAACAGCAGGTCCCCGCCATTGCCGCGGTCCCCTCTGAACACTTGCCACATGCCAGGAGCCTGACACGGAAGACACGCCGAGATCATGTCGATCATCTAGGAAGCGAAATTCAAAGGGAGTTCATGTTCATCAGGTGCAAAGCTTGAGAGTTGAGACTCTACACCTTTCTTTGCAGGGAGAGGATGGGCCGGCGGGCGGCGTCGAGGGCAGGAGCGGAAGAGCGGGACGTCGATCCGCAGCAGGACAGCGCCGGCGGGGTCGGTGACGGTGCAGCCGCCGGTGAGCTTCGTCGTCAGTCTCAGCGGCAGCACCTGCGGCGAGCAGAACTGCGAGCCCACGACCGGCGCTGGGGTCACTGCCATTGGGATCCGCCGGACGTACGTACTAGGTAGCTATAGCCTATAGTTCTTGTTCGCTAGGTGGGTCCGGGTGCGTCTTGGCGACTTGGAGTCTCTCGATCAAGATGTTGTTCTTGGGTGACACGAAGGGAACTTGAAGAAGTTGCGAAATTTGTATATAAGATTTTGGAGGATGCAATACGTTTACGACATTCTGGGGGGTGTCCTTTTCACTTTGATATTGGTGCTTGTCGATTGGCCACGACAATTTCAATTTCAAGGTTCCGGTCATATGTATAGTACATCATTGTAGGCAACCATATGTGGCTGTCGGATGGAAGAAGGGTAGAGAATCTGCATTAATTTCAACTACTCGTTCCAAATCTTGGTAATTTTAATTAGTTTTGTCCCAAATCAAACCTATCTAAATTTGACAAGTTTGTAGAAAATTAAAAGTACCAACATCTACAACAACAAATTAGTTTCATTATCAAATTCCCCCACGAATTATGTACTTATAGTGTATTTATTTGGTATTATGAAAATTGAGCAATTAACAAAGTTTGAGAGGTTTGACGTAACCAACCATTTGGAACAAAGAGAGTACATGTTAGCCTACTGAAGTAATATTTATCTTTATCAAAAAGAAATACTCCCTCCACAAAAAATATTATCACATTTAGGTTTGCCTAAAGTCAAATATTTTTAACTTTTTATTTACGTTTAGCAAGTATATTCTATTATTATGAGACAGAGTATTTGTATAGATGGTCATTACCAGTCATAGAATACGCAGTGTTTGTCAGAAACATTGTTCTTACTCAAGTCATCTGCCCTGACCAAATAGTTTGTATAGAATGATCAAACGAAAAGCAAATACAAAATTGTCGACGGTCCTGCCAGCTAGCAAAATTTTGCATGCTACTCTCGATTGGATTACACTATTTGTATTAGCAGCAGCAGCATATATAGGATGGCATGTCACATGACAGTACAAGCCTAGTTCGATCAACGGCTTGGATCGCTGTGGACCTGTTGTTATCGTCGTCTGTCTGTTTCAGCCGTGTGAATAATGTCGCTTAGCATCACAACAAGAGCCGCGATGAACATTTAGTCGACGTTCGGGAACACGGTGACGCTGAACTTCTCCTTTCCGAGCAGTACGCCTGCTGCAGAGAACTTACGGCGCACCTGCACGCAGCACCAGATGATAAACGTACTCATCGACAAAACCAAAAAAAAAACGTCAAACCATTATCATCATAAACGAGACAAATTAAAAGATTCTTGTTCTCGCCGTACCTGGGCGATTTTGGTGCTGGATTTGCCAAGATAAACGTCGCATGATCTATCGAGGTAGCTGCACTTCATCGTGAAACCGCAGGCGGCGCCCTGCCACGCCGTGTTCGGCGCCAGGAACACACCCATCTGCGTCCTCACCTGGAAGATCGGCGATCTCCTGGCCGTGAAGAGCAGGTCCCTCGCGTCCCGGCTGTCCCCTCCGAAGGCTTCCCACCTAAATGCCTGACAAATGCAATGTGCCAATGTCCGTCGTACGATTAAGTACCTGAATTAGCTGCAGGACGACCCGAGAGACTAAATTTGAGTGATGCGAGACAAGCGTGCCGTGCCTTCTTCTGGATGGAGAGGATGGGCCGGCCGGCGACGCCGGCGAGGACGAAGCGGTGGAGGAACCCGAAGAGAGGGGCGTCCACTCGCAGCACGGCGGCGCCGCTGGCGTCGGTGACGGTGCCGCCGAGCGTGAGGCTCATGGTCAGGGTCAGCGGCAGGGTGCGCGGCACGCAGAACCGTGTGTCCACCACCGCCAGCGGCGACGCCATTGGGATTGTTAGCCGAGATCGTCCGTCCGGCGATGCTCTCGGTTGATCCGGCTGGTGCTGGGAGAGGGTTTCTTCCTGGGAGATACGTAGAGAAAAAAAAATTCTGCGCCAAGTTGTCGGACTCCTTCCTGATTACTCATCCTTGCCTTAAAATATTTATAATTAAATATTAATACCAAAATAATTCTTTTACGAAGATTGCTAGCCATTGCATGCAGGCCCAGCTGGTTGATGGGCTAGCTTTAAAGTGTCAACTGAAAAGTTTCATATTCTGATTCAAAACTCTATCTAACAGATGTACGTCATATTCAAGCAAGCAAACATGCGCTGTAGCAAGCAATTACTGAATATTGACCAACCAAAAAGAAAATATGCATTCACATACATCAGCATAAGTAAATGAGTTTGACTAATCTCTGTGAAATTTTTCTCTGCGTGCAATCATGAACTAAATTACACTAATAAGAGCAACTCCAGCAGATCCTCTAAATAGAGCCCCTACTTCGGAGGCTAAGTAAAAAAAATGAAGTTCAGCAGGGTCCCTACTAGAGCCCCCATTTTGGGGAGGCCTCTAAATTCCCTCCCACACTCCCCAGACCTGGAGGGTCCCTCCGAAGATCCCCATCCACGGTTATTTTGGCGCGGAATAGAAAACTCCACGCACCTCCATCCCGCACCTCCATCCCGCACACGGCAGTCCGCTCACCTCCCTCCATCTCGCTCATCCCGCGCGCAGGCCTGCGCTGCCTCCTTCCCTCTTCATCTCTTTTCCCCACCAAGACCTCGCTAGGTCATGAGGAGGATAAGATCCAGGCCAGCCTGAGCTCTTGCTGAAGCATGGGCTACGGCGTGCGTGGATGTGCTCCACTCCAGCTGGCACCTCCAAGCAATGTTCACTACCATGCCACCAAAGAAGGCATTTCAGTTTATTCACTGTTGGCTCAAGGTGTGGAATTGTCCCAAGTTTCAAGCAATAGATAAATTGCACAAGAGATCAAGGCCCAGCAAGTCTTCCACACTATCTGAGAAAGGTCCTGAAGAAGAAGAGGGGGATGAGAAAGGTAAGAGTCAGACTCCTAATTCAGCACGGGCAAGCCAAACTAAGAGGCCAATTGGAAGGAAGAAAGCAAATCAAAGGTTGAAGATCGGAGGAGATGCAGGTCCATATAAAGAAGCTATTGAGGAGTTGATCTTGGATAAGAAAGAGCAGAAGAAACTGAGGGAGGAGGAGAAAAAACTGAAGGAGGAGAGGTGGAAGGATACGAGGATGATTCATCAGCAAAAGATATTCTTGGAAAAGGAAAAGTTCATTTGGGAGCAAGAACAGAGGATCATGTTCTGTGATGTGAGCACCTTGATCTGGATCAGAAGACCTATGTGTTGGCAATGAGGGCACAAATTGCAGCACAAAAGATGGCTGCCTTCAATAGTGGATTTGGCAGCAGGTTTGATGGTGTGTTTGACTCTTTTAAAGGTGGTGATGTCAATGGAGCATCACAATAGGTATGTATTATGGTAGCATGCTTCATTATCGATCATTTTATCCTTGTGTTGTTCATTCCATTTGGCCTATTTAATTTTGTTTGATGTGATGGCGTTGTTGTATATCCACAGGTATATGGAATTGATGCATTGAGCATTCTAGTATTGCAGTCCCTTATACTGAATTTTGGTACATGGTAGCATGTTTCATTTCTGATTGCATATTTTTTACAATGCAGGCTGCGGTTCTTGAAAGGGTCCAGTGTCTTCACTCTCCAAGTCTATTTGCACGTTTGTTAAAATTAGAACATTTTTAGTCTTGGTTAAAATATTTGTATTTTGTGGCTTCACCTGGATGCATGTAACTTCAACTCACGTGCTTGTTCAAACTGTGTGATGGTTTTGCATTTTAAAGTTAGTGAGCTGTGAATATGGTCATTTTCATTAAAAATTTTGAATTTGAATATGGATCGTGTGTTTCAAATCACAAATTTAGAAATAGTCCACTACGCATTATTAATATTTTAGTTTGAATTAATGTTGTGTGAAATGAAGAATATACATAGAGGATGTGTGCGAAAATAAAAGAAGAAATAAATAGGAGTTCAAATTTAGAGATCCTTACTGGAGTTAGTTGTAGAAAATAGGTCCCTAGAAGCCCCTACTTAAGATGTAGGGGTCTCCGTTTAGAGCTATTGCTAGAGTTGCTCTAAAAATAGAAACAAAAAGATTATATATATCATATATGACATCCACGGCTCGATGCGTGAAAGCTTGGATCCCTGTGGTCATCAATCATTTTTATCCGTGTGAAGCTCCTGTAGAATCACAACAAGAGCCGAAATGAAGACGTAGTCGACATTTGGAAATACGGTGAGACCATAGTGGTCTGTTCCCAACAACGTGCTCATGGCGCTATGCTGACGGTGCATCTGCATAACCCGATTGTACACTTGTTAACAAACTTTCTATAAATCCTCAAAGCATGATCAGAAGCACAACCAAGTTTTGTACTCACTTGAGCTATCAAGGTGTTGGTGTTACCAAGATAGAAAGAACACGCTCTCTCTTTGAAGCTACCCTTCATCTTGAAATCGCAGACCTCATGTGAAGTGTTGGAAGCCAAGTAGATGTACATCTCTGTTTTAAACGGTTGGATGATTGAAGATTTCTTGGCAGTGAAGAGCAAATCACTTGATTTCGTGCTGTCCCCTCTATACGCTTCCCATGTGTTGTGCATACTAATTACCTGGCAATGCACATTGATTAGTGATGCTAGATAATTGGTATTACCTGTCATATCAAAAACTTTATCCTTGGCAATTAATATGAACAGTTGAAATACAGTGTTGGGATTAGGAATAGTGACAAATGAATTCATAAATGGAAATCCTTTTAAAGGAATAGTGACAAATGAATTCATAAATGGAAATCCTTTTAACCTTCATACTCATGTTTTTTTTTTACGAAAACAGGAGGGGCCGCTACTGACCACTACAGAGAAGGAAAATAAATTGTACAATGGTCTGCAAGACCCAAGCTAAAATATAATAAGAACTATCCGAAATGATCAAGCCAGGACCTCAGCCGCGTTTTTTCACTCTCCTACCCCTTAAATAGAAGAAGCTCATTTCCTCTCTAAAGGATTGTTTCAACCTCCCTTCTGCTAAAGCTTAAACCGTACTCTCTCTATCCCAAAATATAAGGCATGATCAAACTTGACATATATGATCTACACAATACTAACATTTGATTCTTAATATCTCCCATACCATAATGTTTGTAGCAACAAAATTGTAGCCATATGAAAGTAGTTTTAAATACAAGTCCAATGATATTTTTTGTAAGACAAACTGTAGGCCAAGAATCTCAGTTTAAATCTTGAACTGCGCGCGCTTATATTATGGGATGTCGGGAGTATATTGCACATTGATGCATTAAACCATTTAGGCTATGAGATAATTACATTTAAAACGATATAATCGGATGAGTGAAATACACTATGGGTTCCTAAACTATTTTCACATTCTCATATGAGTTCGTAAACTCTCAATGGTCATCTAGATCCTTCAACGTACTTTTCATGTGGTTCATTCCAACTCATCTAGGTCCTTCAAAATTTGTACTAAACAATACTATTCTGAAAAACATTATACCTTTAATTTATGTATTGCTCAATCAATCGGAAAGGGTCCTAATATTGTTCTTTTTTTTTCTTGAATCCTGCCCATTTCTTTTCTATATCCAGGGAGCCATCTTAATTTGTCAGTTTATCTACTCTGATCCCATCTTTATCAGTTTATTATCTACTCCGATCCCATCAAGTGAATCTACAAAGGGATCGGAAGAGCAGAGAAATGCACGGATGGCTCCATTTTCCATCCAACAAGTAATTGCATGGTTTACCTTCTCCCGCATGCAGAGGAGGGGATTTCCGTTGGCGTCGAGGAGGAGGCGGCGGTTGTGGATGCTGATGAAGGCGCCCTTGACCCTGATCACGACGGCGCCGTTGGTGTCGGTGATGGTGAAGTCGCCCTCTCGCAGGCCATACTTCTCCTTCACGCTCAGCTGCACCACGTAGGGCGCGCAGAAATGCGGGGCCACCACCGGCACCGGCTCGACGATGCCTCCGCTGGGCTCCGGCGGCGGTGGCGCTGGGAGGGGCGGCGCCGCCATCAAGGTCTCGCCGTCGCAGGTAGCAGCGCAAGGGGCTGGTCGTCGGTTTGGATACGGGGCTCATACGACGTTCTTGCCGGACGTGCACAGTCGTTGGGCCGGGGCTCTATGTTTTGCCAAAGGAAGCCAATCGAGGGACCTCCTGTATTATAGGGGGATTGGTGCCAAACCCAAAAGAATGGACGGTGCATGTTCTTGGTGACCCAACCGCCAAGTGAGCTGATCCACTAGTTTAACTCTCTCTTTTTTTGTGATGCGAATTTAACGTGGTGTGAAGCCTGAAACTTCGAACTTTTTGACTCAAGCAACAAGACTTATTACGGTAATTAACCTCAGTACTCACTGTCCAAAGTCTCGGATGAATTGGACCTGGGACTAGAGAGGCAGTAGTCCCGGATCTAAATTCCTTTCGAACCTTCTTGATGTGCACATTCGATGCACGTTTAGTTATAGAGAATAGTCTTCAATCGAAAGAGCAAACTAAAAACGACATGACTCGTTTTGGTTAAGAACATTCAACTATTATTCCAAAACTTAAAGCAAACAAACATGCACTGCAAAGATCAATCAAACAGAGTAGCGCTCCTCAATCGAAAGCAAATATACAATAATGTACATCAGCATAAATCAACGAAGTCCAGTATGCTGCTAGCATAATTTGACATGTAAAAATTATGACCCGCGTCGAACTCGATGGAAGTTGTTGTTCATCATCAGTAGTTTCGGTCCCTGCTGTGAACTTCATCCAGAACCACAACAAGAACCGCGACGAACACATGGTCGACGTCAGGGAACACGGTAACATTGAACGTGTCCTTTCCCAGCAGGACATTGGAGGCAGTGTACTTACGGCTTATCTGCAGCACAAAAAAGTCGAAATAAGATATGTTATCTAAACATTTTCAAGCACAAAATTGAAAGCATGATAAGAAGAAGTAGCTAGAACACTCACTTGAGCAATCATGGTGTTGGAGTCGCCGAGGTAGAAGGCGCAATCCCTGTCGAAGTAGCTGCCCTTCAGCTTGAAGTCGCAAGCCTGCTGGGCGGTGTTGTTCCCGGCCAAGAAGACTTCCAGCTCTGTCCTCAGCTGCAGGAGCGTGGATCTCTTCACGGTGAAGAGCAAGTCGCTCGCGTTCGAGCTGTCCCCTCTGAACACCTCCCATCTGTTGTGCACGCTGAGTACCTGGTAGTGCGATGTAGTCAGGTCAGGTGACTTGGAATTTTCAATTTAAACTTTTTTGTTCGGGTTTATTGGATCTTTGCTACTTTGTGCATCGGAGCAAGAAGGATCGATCCATCCGAATCTGATCATGCCCAAAAAAGAAGCAACAAAGAAGAGAAATGGATGGGCAGGTAGGATGGCCCAACTCGGCGTGTTTACCTTCTCGTGCATGGAGAGGATGGGTTGTCCGGCGGCGTCGACGAGCACGCGGCGGTTGCGGACGCTCCAGACGCTGCCCTTGAACTGCAGCACGACGGCGCCGCTGGGGTCGGTGACGGTGAAGTCGCCGCCGGTGAGGCTCTTGACCTTCTTGGTCACCGTCAGCGGCACCACCTCCTTCGCGCAGAACTGGGGTGACACCACCACCACCGGCGGCGCAGCCGCCAAAAGGGGGTTCGTTGCCGGAGGGCGACGCCATCGGTCGTCGATGGGGATCGCCGCCGCTAGCTCGCTTTGACGCCGGTGCTTAGAGTTTGTCTTGATCGACGGACTTGATCGGGGGCGGCAAGGATTATTCTTGCTGTCGTCCTTGTAGGCTTGTTGCTCTCGTTTGCTGTTGCCGTTGCCCCTTGCCCGTTGGAGTATATATAACACACGGTTGAGTTGACGGGAGGACGTGGAGGTAAGGCGCGTACTGGCCGTGGACCGTGGACTGTGGAAAGATCTCCCTTGGTGGGGCCCAGGAAACTCAAATGATTGGGGTGAAGAACAGGTCAAGGCATAATCACCACAAATCTGTATTTTTATAGTTTCATTTTCTCTTTGACCAATTGATCAACTGGTCAATGATGGATGAGAGTTTTGAATAAAATTGCTTACAAATATGTTGAATAAACGTTGCCGACGTTGTGTTTGATACCTAGCCAAATCAATTCAACTTCTTACTATGACACGTGGACCCCACACAATATCATTATCATTTTTTTTTGCAGTGAGATATAGTTGGTGACATCTTATTTCATAGATTATTCAATTGCCACAAATATAAATATGCAAAACGGATACGTAGTTATTTGAGAGTTATTAGCACTTGAATATTGCTAATATACTATATTATCGGCCCCCGTGTTGCCACGTCCCTTCTATCCGGTGCCGGTGGCAGCTATATATTTGGCGAGCTTTTTTTGTCACATTTGAAGTACAATACAAGTACTGCTCGCCACCCTATCCATAAGGAAATGATAATTAATCCACGCGCTCCAACGATCCAAATAATTAATCCACGCGCTCCATAAATGGAAGGAAATGACGCGGGCTAGTTTTCCTTTTGCAGCATGTGGAGAAGAGAGGGCGAGAGCTCCCCCCAGCTAGCTTCTTCGTCGTCAACAACTCAACATCAGCAGCAGCAGGATCGATGGCGTCGCGCCATGCCCGCCAATGTCGCCGGTCGGCGACGGTGAAGTCGCTTGATTGCCTCTTCTTTGTCAAGGCCGCATGTGGCGCAGTGTGGGCCCACCACGCTCCGCCGCGTGCATGCCGCCATTGTGGACGGTCGTCGCTGTCTGCCCGTGCCGCGCTATCTCCGAGCTCGATCAATTTCCGAGCACACAGCTATAGCCCACTAGTAGAGAATTGCCTTTCCATACGCCTCCTTTTGTCCCGGTTTAAAGTTGGTCCGGGACAAAAGGTTCACGACATCCGCGCACCATAGAGGGTCGCTTCCCTTGTCGGCCGTCCCCATCAATCCCCTAACCCGTGTCGGGCACACTTCTCTTGGTACAAGGCTCCACAGACCCAGCCTCTACCGTTCTGTGATCACACTTGTCACCACATGCGGTCGCAAGGGTCACTGGTGGAGGGCTCACCAACCGGGACCTTTTATCCCGGTTGCAAAGGCTAGTGGGAAAAAAAGACTCTGAGAGGCATTTTATCCCGGTTTGAAACACCAACCGGGATAAAAGACCCCCCTTTTATCTCGGTTGGTAACACCAACCGAGATAAAAGGGTCAAGAGCCTTTTATCCCGGTTTGTAATACCAACCGGGATAATGTCACACCCTGAAATTTCCGAATTTCAGGATGTGAATAAAAAGAATAAATAAACAATAATTTTATCATAATTTTAAAATTTTCCCAACATTTAATTTTCTTTTACAGGAAATTTAGTATAGGAAAAATAATTATTTGCTTTTATAAATTAATAATGTTATTCTATGTCTGTGCATTCATGTCGTTGCATCTTAGTGTTTCTTGAGTGCAAAATTTTGAAAAATGCGTTTAGACGTTGCCCAGACCCTTGTGAGGTTTTTGCATCTTTTTCTGGAATTTATTCTCCTTTTCCTAGAGTTAAATCTAATTTTTGGAAGGCTCTATAATCCTTTTCACGGGCTCCAAGTATTTTATTTGGATTCTTTGTGTCCCAATCCATCTCTGAGATTTATCTCAGATTTTTCGGAATTTTCTAGGTATTTTTCTCGCTTTAGAAAACGAGTCCAGCTATTTCTGGAATTGTTTTCGCGCAGATAAATAAAATCAGAAATTCCGAAAAATAAAAAGTCAACTCGAAAATATCTTTTTCCGAGTGTGGCCTATATATATATCACCGCGTTCGTCTCGATGCGAGGATTTCCGATCTGCAAACCTTTTCACGAGTTGCATCTCCTAACTCCATAGATCTGAAGTCAAAGTTCGGTCTTCGTCAAACTCCGGCGAGCTTTTCCGGCGAAACCGTGGACTTTCGGCGAAAACCGACACCATCATAGAGTTCCTCTCTTCGAGCTCTACGCCGTGGTGTGGTGGATTGCATGAATCCGATGTCGGCTCCGTCGTCCTCCCCAACTCCGGCGAGCTTTTCCACCGCCATTTCTCATCTCTTGCCGAAGGTGAGCACACCATCTTGTTCGCCTTGTCGATATCGTTCCATTTTGCCGTTCATGCGCGAGATCGGACTTCGTTTCCACCTACCCCTCCTTCTCTCTCTCTCCCTCCCTCCTGTTTCTTTTCTTTCTGTACGCAACTGAAACCATCGGTGCCTGTCCGTTCGCCCCTGGCCGCCGCCTGCATGCTGCGCCACCGCCTGTGCGCCGCCGGAGCCGCCGGCCGAGCCTCCCTGCTGGCGCATCCACCCGCCGCTCGCGCAAGCCGCCCCGGCCCCGGCCGTCGCCGCCGGCAGGATCGGCCTAGGCCACGGTCGATGGCCAACGTGTTACCAGAGTTGGAAGGTTGAAGATGAGTTGGTGATTTTGCTATTAGGCCCCTGAGGAAAACTCAAATTTTCAGCTTAATTCTTGTGTCTTGGCAACTTCACAGAAAACCCCTCGATCTTTCCGGTCCCATTCAATTTAAACCGAGCCTCACAATCTTTTGGATCTAACCCTGTTATTTCTATTATTTGCGAGCACTATTCCTGGTGTCTTGCAAATTTTCCTTGCTAACCCCTCAGGTCTACGGTTAATTATGTTTAGGCCCCTACAACCTTGTTTAACCCATAGAATCTACGTTTTAATTCCATTTTCGTCCGTTCAAGTTGCGTTAGATTCATAATGATGTAAATTACACGTTAGTGGTAATGTTTTCCTTCACACATGTTTTTGAAAATAAAATTTATTTTAAAATTGATTAATGCCTGACAAACGAGTTCTTCTCTAAATAAAATCTATTTAGTGTTAAACATTGTTTTTCATAATAATTGTTAATTTGATTAATGCCTACTTCATACCCTCTTCTAAATAAAATCCAATTAGGTTATATATCGGTTTTTTTTATAAACTAAAGTTAATTGGAATAATGCCTACCTAAATAATTCTTCCAATTAAAAGCCACTTAGAGTTATACCTCGACGTTTCATAAATTAAATTCAACTTGATTGATGTCTATTTAATTTGTTTTCTAAATAAAATCTGTATAGGTTATATCTCGAGTTTTCATAATTAAATATTAATTTGGCTAATATAAATATAAATGTGTTTTTAATTTAATCTACTTAGTTGAACTCGAGATGTAAAGCTATACGCTTAGATGTCTACATGTATCTTATTTTTAAATTAAACGTTTAATTTGCATAAATTGTACTCAAATATTTATAAATAAAATTGGACTAAGCTTTACACCGTCTTTTCTTATGAAAATATAAATATGACTTGATTAATTCTAACTAAGGATATTTCTCTGAAATATCTTTACATTGCTTTTCTCAACTAAAATAAATAAAGCTTGTAGCTCTTATCTTTCTTTTATAATTCAAAACTCTCGATAGCTTTATCTTTTCAACCATAGTTCCGTTTTAAGCGTTCCTTACGTTCGCGTGACCTTAGATCGAGCCTTGTCGTTAGTACGCTCTTTTAAAGCTTTCCTTTTATTTTGGTGTACTGCTCTTAGTTGTATTTGTTTGTTTGCTTGTATGATTGTGCCGGTGATTGCTTTGAGAAGAAGGATCGCTGTTCGAAAGCTTTGAAGATTAAGAGTTTCAAGAGAGCAAGAGCCGAAGAGCAGTAAGAAGTAACTTGTCGCTGGAAAAAGGCAAGTGTGTCCTTGTGCTTTTATCCTAATAACTTTGTTTAATCACTATTGCATATGCTTGCATTAAATTTTATGGGTCCTATTAAGGTTTGCCTAGTTTTTGTGATTATTCCTTGCCAACCTGGGTTTACCTTTCTGTTGGGTAGCTATGCTTAGCTGCTATACTTGGGTTATGGTGGTTCTAATGAACAACATGGTGAACTTATTCTGTTTATGATATACCTTTTGTTGCTACAAGATTACAATATTTAATTGGAACATGGAGCGACCACCTAGGAAAACAGTGCTACCACAAGACTAAATGGCTCTGGTCTTGGCTGATTAATTAGAAACCTTAGTCTGGGGTGACCTTACTCGTGATGAGGCAAGAGGGGGGACTGAGTCGTTGCATTTTACCTGGGATGGGTGGTGCACGCCAGACACCGAAACCTTAGCGGGTTACCACTGACTAATGAATCTTTGTAAAGGCCTCGTAGCGTCCCTATGCAATCACACCTCGGAAGTGTGGTATTGTGCCTGATCAGCACAAGCGTGGTTGGGTCTAAAGTTCTTTTGAGCTTTTACGCGACTTGTGGGTAAAGATGTGCGACCTCTGCAGAGTGTAAAACTGATCGATCAGCCGTGCTCACGGTTAAGAGCGGCCTGGACCCTCACATGAGTAATATACTTGAAGATGGATTTAGATTGTGGTTTATGCTATGGTTATGGTTGTGCCATATGCTTATGGCTTATGTTTATGTTTCTATTAATTGTGGGTTGGTATATACTTATACCTTAGTAATTAGGTGCTAATAAAATTTGACCAACTAAAAATGCTTAATGTAGTAAACCGGTCAGCCTTTCCTTGTTTAACCCTTGCATTCATATTCTCCTCACACTTGCTGAGTACGACAAGTGCTCACCCTTGCTATAAACAACGTTGCTCAGAAGAAGAAGCTGCTATGAAGTTATTGTGAAGATGGTGCTGAGTCCTAGGCGTACGCAGCCCTAGTCGATTGCCTGTGAAGTTTGGAGCCTCCGTTTCCATAATTAAGCTGTATATCTCTGATGGTTTGTAAGTCTTTATTTGTATCTTTTTACGTGATACTGTTGCTGTTATTCACTAATGATGTCACTATATGTATGAAACTTGATCCTGGCATACATATAGGTAGCACTTGGTTTTGCCTTTAAAACCGGGTGTGACAGATAAAAGGGGATCATTTATCCCGGTTGGTGTTTCAAACCGGGATAAAAGGGTCCCCCAACGAGGTGACTGGAAGGTGGCTGGAAAGGGATTAAATCCTCGAACCCTTTTATCCCGGTTGGAAACACCAACCGGGATAAAAGGGGGTCTTTTATCCCGGTTGGTGTTTCCAACCGGGATAAAAAAGGGTCCCCCACGAGTTAATACAAAAGGATAGTATCCCCTACATAGTCAGATGTGGTGTGTAGGTGGGATGGCAAGGAAGCTACGCGCGAGGCTGGAGGTTGTGGGTTCGAATCCCACGAACCGCGCACGCGCATATTTCGCGTGAAAAATCGCGACGTGCGCGTGTGGGGGGGCCTCCTGGGAGCTCGGGAATTTTTTTTTTTTTGCAACGTCGGCCGTGGGTGACCCCTTTTATCCCGGTTGGTAATATTGTCCCGGTTGAGTGACCCGGGATAAAAGACCCCCCCCCCCCTTTTGTCCCGGTTGGTTTATCCCGGATGCATTTTCGGGATCTTTGCACCCTACCAACCGGGACTAAAGCCCAATTCTCTACTAGTGGCCATTGCAGAAAAGAGGAACAGACGCATTACTCGACCTGGATTTTCTACCACTCCAACCAACCCTTCTTCCTCTCCTATACTGGAGGATCTCCAAAGATTACAGCTTTATTTGGTTGGTTTGTATATGTGGGGCACTGGCTCGAAACTAAATTCACACAGGCTCTTTTCAAAATTCTCAAAATATAAACAAAATGAGAAGTTTTTTTTTCTTTCTCCCATGTTTGGATATCCCCGAGAGAATATGTCATGCAGATATGCACTCCCTCTGAGCCAATGTATACATATGCCCGTTAGGGTGCCTGATATAGTCTCTAATACGATACTCTGACTTCGATATTGCTACATAGCCTTTGATTTCATATGATACTTCGGTATGAGCAACACGGAGGTGTGATCAAGGTATGCTCTTAAGCCTGCCATCTGTCTCTGCTGGTTCTGTCTGCTGCTACCGAAAAAGGAGATTGTTCTATGGCCTACTTCTACTTTGCTACGTTGGGGGAGTGGAGGTAGGAAACGAAGTCCTTGCGAGGATCCGGAGGCCCACCTACTACCTGGGCTGCTAAGCATGTGTTTGATTTCGGGATCAAGTGGATTGGGTCTGCTCCAACCTAAGTTGGGTTCAACCCATCTCGTGTTTAGTTGATGAGGATGGATTCAACCCATGTTCTTGTTTGATTGTAATGTTGTAATGGTTAGGTGGGATAGGATGAATGTCATCTTAACACCATTAGCTACAGTAGATTGTGGAGCCCGCATGTCAACAGTGGGGCCTACTTATCATTCTCTTGTATTATGTTTTTTCTTCTACCTTATCTTCTTTCTCATCCTCCAGACCTCCACCCGCATCTGCTCCATCCGCCTCAACTTCCTACTAGCCTTGCCTTGACTCCCTGTTGGCTGTCGCCACCGCCCCCGCTAGCTCCGCTGCGGCTTCCCCTCCGGCCGTTACCACCGCTCCCCACCGGCCCTACCTCATCTTCCCTGCTGGCCCTGCCACAGCTTCCGCGCCGGTCGTCACCACCGCCTCCCGCCGGCTCTGCCGCGGCTTCCCCGCCGACCGTCGCCAATGCTCCCCGCTAGCCCGCCTCCATGCCGCACCCGTGCGGCTTTGCTCCATGGCCGACGCGGCCCCACGAGGCCTTCTCCGCCGCCCCGTCCAGCGCCGCTCGATGCGGAGCTGCCTCGCGCCGCTCGATGCGGAGCTGCCTCGCGCCACCCTCCCTCGCACGCAGAGACAACGGAGGAAGACACCGTTCATCTAGGTCAGATCAATTTCTTCGTTTTGAGCGGACCGAACGAACCCGGATATTGAGAGAATATTCCCTTACTGGGATGAAGCCAACCCACTACCTTTTCAACCAAACACCCGCTCAATTGGGTCCAACCCATTCCAACCACTTCAACCATCAAACCAAACACATACCCTTGTTGCTTGGGCCCAACTCTATCCCTTACTATGTCAAATTATTTTTGTAATTAATTTTTTAGTAAATTCCACCTACCAAAACATTAAGCAAACAAACATATGCGCTGCAGCAAAGAACCAAATAATAGTATTCTAATTAAAAATACAATAGTGTACACCACTATCACTACGGGAAACAAGAAAATTGCCGAGTGCCAGGGGCACTCGGCGAAGGGCAAAATACACTCGGCGAGCCGTTTGCCGAGTGTAACACTCGGCAAACGGCACACGGCAAACTTTGAGTCGGCAAACACGGATTTGCCGAGTGTTTTCTGTCGCGCACTCGGTAAAGTCTTTGCCGAGTGGCCATAAAACACTCGGCATCCAATTTTTGAAAAAAAATTAAAAAAACTGTTCCGCCGCCGCCACGACCACCGCCAGCACCACCAGCCACCACCGCCAGCACCACCGGCCACCACCGGCCACCACCGCCAGCCACCACCGCCAGCACCACCACTGGCCGCCACCGTCAGCCACCACCGCCAGCCACCACCGCCAGCACCGCCACCGGCCGCCACCGTCAGCCACCACCGCCAGCCACC
Organism: Setaria viridis; assembly: GCF_005286985.2. Taxonomy (NCBI): domain Eukaryota; kingdom Viridiplantae; phylum Streptophyta; class Magnoliopsida; order Poales; family Poaceae; genus Setaria; species Setaria viridis. The sequence goes on from NC_048264.2 coordinate 8,106,090, forward strand.
ACCACCAGCCACCAGCCGCCAGCACCACCACCACCGCCAGCCGGGAGGGGAAGGGCCGGAGGAGAGGGAGGGGAGGGGCGCCGCCCGCGCCGGAGAGGGAGGGGAGGGGCGCCGCCCGCGTCGGAGAGGGAGGGGAAGGGGAGGGGGTGGATCTGGAGGGGGGACGCGGCGGCGCCGGAACCGGAGGAGGTACGCCGACACCGTCGGCCGCACCACCAGCACGTCGCCACCATCCACGCCGCCGCCGCCGCCACCATCCACGCCCGCCGGATCCGGGGCCCCCGACGCGAGTCCCTGCCGGATCCGGGGCCCCCGACGCGAGTCCCCGCCGGATCCGGGGAGGAGGGGCGGATTCCCCGTCGGATCCGGCCGGATCTGGGGAGAGGGGCGGGGTGGCCACGCGAGGGAGGGAGGAGGGGAGAGGAGGGGGAGGGGCGCCGGTAGGAGAGGGAGAGGGAGAGGGAGGGAGGGAGGGAAGGGGCGGCGGCGGCGACGGCTAGCCGGCGGCGGGAGAGGAAGGTGGGGGAGGGGGGGGCGTCGGCCGGCCGGGGGTGCGCGCGGAGGGAGGGTGTGGGGGCGGCTGTTGCGGGCCGGAGGACGGGTGGGGGGGGTCTTAGCGGCGCGGGTGGGCTTGGCCCTTTGCCGAGTGTCCTACGTGGACACTCGGTAAAGGGTTTTCTTTGCCGAGTGTCCCACGTAGGACACTCGGCAAAGTTTTTTGAAAAAAAATTTAAAAATATCCAACAGTTTCAAAAAAATACCAAATTTTCACACGAACCAATATATGTTCTCTAGTGACTATACAAAAAGTTTTGTAGTCAAACCAAACTCGACCGTCACTTCGACTCTAAATCTTATCGAATCCTCTCAAAGTTACTATTCTTCTTCTTAGATGCTTCGGTTTGTAATCATTGTACATGATGAAATGTGCAAAACCTTCTCAATTTTTTTCCACAGCCTCCACGTATTATATCATCATATCATGACAAATCTCATGATTTTCAGACTTTGCTTGTTTTTTTACAATTTAAAAATACTACTACCACACGTTCATGGTCGTGTTCCCTGAACAAGACGTTCGAAATTTCTTTTCATTTCATGGGTCAGGTCTCAAATTGGGCCAAATAACATGAATATCATTTTTCTACTCATTTTGTTCCATAATTTGAATCACTTGCAGTTCAAATTTGACTTATACCAAAAATTTCCTTGAAATGTAATTAATTAAATAAATATAGCAAATAAATCCAAAAATATACCAAATTTTAACATGGAGTACCACATGTTGTATGTGGGGAGTAGAAAAAATTTCATGGTGAAAAGAGGAAAAAAAATTATTATTTTGCCGAGTGTCAAAAAAAACACTAGGCAAACCCCCCTATTTGCCGAGTGTTTTTTTTTACACTCGGCAAACCTCCCTCTTTGCCGAGTGTTTTTTTTTGACACTCGGCAAAGAGGGGGCTTTGCCGAGTGTTTTTTATTTGACACTCGGCAAAGCGCCGATTTGCCGAGTGTATTTTTTTTTACCGAGTGTTTTTGGCTTGGCACTCGGTGAAGAGCTTGTTTGCCGAGTGCTCGAAAAAAAACACTCGGCAAAAAAAAAATACACTCGCAATTTTAAGATTTCCGGTAGTGTATCAACAAAAGTTTGTTCTGCCTGATTTTTTTTATCGAATAACACTGTAGACCGTAGCATTGAAACTACTTGATGGATGCTTGGAATTTGTCGATGACGTCACGTCGTCATTTGGATCGATCCCTGTGAACCTCATCCAGAATCACAGCAAGAGCCGCAATGAATACGTGGTCAACGTTAGGGAACACTGTAACACAGTAGGTGTCCTTTCCGAGCAGTACATTTGACACAGTAAACTTACGTTTCATCTGCAGCACCAAATGGCAGGCATGTTTACTAAAATATGTTTAAACTTTGAAATAAAACTAGAAATTTGACACAATATTACCCACCTGAGCAACCATGGCGTTGGAGTTGCCAAGATAGAAGGCACAAGATCTCTCGAAGTAGCTCCCCTTGATCTTGAAATCACATACCTGCTCTGAGGTGTTCCGAGCCAAAAAGACACCCAGACTTGTCTTCAGTTGGAAAATTGATGTTTTCTTCACAGTGAAGAGCAAATCACGTGAACTCGTGCTATCCCCTCGGAACACTTTCCATTTGTCGTGCATGCTAAATACCTGCGGATAATGCGCTCTTTGTGAGGTGACGCAGAATCGGTATACTAAACACACTGAAGTATATTTACATACTCATTCCGTTCAAAAATAAGTGTATTCCTAGCTTTGTCCTAATTTAGTTAAACCATCTAAAATTTATAATGAAACAATAGTTAGCTTGTTTTAAATTCAGTTCTGCACTCTTGTATGTGATGCCTACATTATTCAAGCAATGAAGTTCAGTCTAAACCAGTTAACATAGTTTTTAGTTATGAATGTTCCTCCCCCTCCCACCCCAAAAAGTTGAAAAGAATAAGTAAAAGAGAATGATTATCAGTGGTTGATCTCACAAAATCAGTTGCTAGAACGCCCCGAAACCTTAAATCAAAATAGTTTTGTGACATGGACAACCAAAAAAACGCAGTCAAAGTATATTAATGTTCCGAACACGCATGAAATTGACAATCGGGTTAAAGTATATACTTGTTGAGTAAACTTGTATTTGTACGCCAGAACATAAAAATAGCTGCAACTACGTACAGTCCGGTTGCTTGGATATTTGCCCTTTTAATTTTTGCAAGTATTGTAGAAGCAACGACCAATCCTTCTGAACTCCCATGGAGCCCACAAAAGAAAGAAAGAAATAGATGCCGACCGGATCCGCTGTATTACCTTCTGCTGCATGGTGAGGATGGGCCGTCCGGCGGCGTCGTGGAGCACGCGTCGGTTGCCGACGCTGAAACAGACGCCCTCGACTCGCAGCACGACGGCGCCGTCAGCGCCGGTGACGGTGAAGTCGCCGCCGGAGAAGCTCATGGCCATCTTGGTCACGGTCAGCGGCACCGTGCGCGGCGCGCAGAACTGCGGGGACACCACCGCCACCGGTGCCGGCGCCGGCGCCAGCGCTGAAAGATCTCTGTACGGTGCTGCCATGGCCATGGGGATCGGATCGACGAAGCTGGCTCGATCCCCTTGTCGTCTCCGGTGGATAGATTTGAGTATTTGACGGTCGTGGTGCTCGAAGGATTTACACGCGCTTTTGCTGTACTCGAAGGCTCAGCTTCAGCTTCCGTGTGCTCCTCTTTGGAGTGTGACAGCTTTGAAAGGAAAGTGCGAAGATCTTCTGTGTAATTGCGAAGAAGGTCGGCGCATAGCGACCCTGTTACGTATCCGGCCGATCAACCAATCCAGAAATGAGAAATCATGCACGAACCCTGCTGTGTGAACTGTGGGCTGGTTTTTCTGAATGTCCAGCAGATTCAGGAGGCCTCATTCATTCCTAAATGGACTAGTTCGGCCATTTCAAGGGCCCAATGCGGGTGGCAGCCCATACAAGTCAGTGGACTCCTTACAACAAAGGGCACAGAATTAGTACACATTATTTAGCTTAGGCCCCGTTTGGTGCTTCTCCACCGATTTTTGGTGAAGCCCTACCAAATGGTCAATTTCAAAACGGCTTCACCACCAAAGCCGGGGAGAAGCCGCAAAACGGCTTACACTAAAGAGGAGAAGCCGAAAAAAGTAGCTTCACCGGCTTCTCCTCTCTCTCCAAGCATTAAGTGATCATAAAATTACATATATTGCCATTGAGAAGCCGTTTTACCAAACGTTTTGCAAAACGGCTTCAACTTCACTAAAAAAGCCACTCCACCGAAGAAGCCGAAGCTAAAGCCGTTTTATGAGAAGCCGAAGCTCTAACAAACGAGGCCTTAAAAAAACAGTAGTACACATTATTG